>NC_030386.2:25447939-26700439 GCF_001625215.2 Daucus carota subsp. sativus | reverse complement strand
AAGATTGGATTTTGAAGATGGGTTTGATGTTCATCTAACGAAACCATCCCTGTAGTTGTATAAATTCAAAGATTTCGCTCATTATCTTCTTCAACAACTCAAGAACACAGAGATGGTCCCAACAACATAGCTGCGTATAATGTGTGTGTCTTTCTCTGAAGAAAATAAAAAGAGAAAATGGGGAGATATATATAATAATAAGAAGACTACAAGAGACTTAACAACAACTAAGCAGCTGGGTATCAAAGATAGAGCAGACCCTCTTTGTTTTCTTTTTGGCCTTTTTTAACTCTCCTCCTCGTTTGCTGCTCCAATTTTTCAGATTATTTGGTGAACGTGATTAAAGCTGGATTTTATGAAAATTTATACTGGTAGCTTTTATAGGGCAATTTCATAACTACTATAATAATTATTATTATTTAATGAAAAAGTAGAATTTATAAATGTGAATACGATCTTAAATTAAAACGTCATTTCTTCTTCAGAGATGCAAAATAATGTTTGCTTAAAATATCTTCGTTCAAAATATAATATATCAAAAAGTCTATGATTTTCTTGATAATTTGAATTTACGATACAATCAATCTTTATTTTGTTTGTTATGATTTATGAATGGTTTGATAAAAAAACAAAATGATTTATGAATGGTCAATTTATATAATCTTTCATTAAATTTTAGATAACAATCTTTATTTTGTTTGTTCATAATGTAATTTATAGATCATTTTCTGAATATATTACTTTTTCTTTCTTTTGACATTTATAGACTTGTGAGGGATGATCATTTGCTCGGAACGATAAAGAACCGAATAAAATCGGCAATCCAAATATTACTCTCATGCTTGATTTTATATGAACAAATTTAAAAATTGAATACTTAGACATTTTTTTTAATCATTTTATAGAAATTGAATACTACACTTTAAAATAGACAAGAGTTATGATCATATAATTTAGGCAACAAAATTTCAATATGTGAAAAAAATTTCCTCAAATTGAATATCGCATGAACCCAAAAATGATAAAATTATATACTACTATAAAAATAAAGAGAAATTAAAATAATAATTATAAAAGTTAAAAATATAATAAAACTGATCCTTTAATTAGACGCATCAAACAGCATTTGTCAAAATTAATAAGAAGAAAAATAATCACCCCGTATGATTTGGGCCCTTACCAGCTTTAATGGGCTTTTAGAAACTGATGTATTGTATAGATGATATTTTTGTATAAAGGATCCTTTTCTGGCCCGGTCTTGGTTTCACAGGTGTTCAAGATTGTTTTATAATAAAATAGTATGTCACTTATGATTAACATATTATATATAATAATAGACATATATATTTTTAATATATTCAAATTTATATCCGGTACTCGTTTTGAGCACTCTCAGTTAACGCTAGTACTTGTTCGTTGGTACATGAGTGATGAGGCAAAGTGACATCTGATTTTATGAACACTGTTTAATTAGGAACGAAAATACTACTAGTTGCTACAATTCTATAACTTTAAAATCGGTTATACTTGGCCTAACATTTATTTAACCCCTCTGTATATGCATTATCAGCTAGAAAATTTAGCATGCATATTCGACATTTCTTAAACACATGCGCGGTTGTACCGATTCTAATCCAAAAATCAAGGCTGAATAAAGGAAAATATTCGCTCAATGAAAGCATCTTCCATTATTTCTATTTAATCAATTACTAGTTGCATGGTCATGAGGTTTCAGTTATTTAAGTCGGCAGAAACGTGAGAAGCGGAGAACGAGTCAAGAAGCCATCTTAATTTTTCATTTGATTTGGTCAGATTTGAATATTCTGGAGAACAAGGCCTTTCTGTTTTTTGTATTACTGTAATTTTCTCTACCATTTCAATACACATGTATAAATCATATTTTTTTTTGAAAACCAAATACATATTAGAAGAAATTTACTATAATAATTTTCAAATCTCAATCAAAATAAAAAATCGAATCATAGGGATTATATATTTATGCTAGGTATCTGAAAATCACCCACACTATTAGAAGAAAAAGAATTATAACAAAAATTTGGATATTTAGTGGGTGTTTGGGCGGGGTTGCTTCTCGAGTTTTAAATTAGAAGCACTTATTGGTACGGTTAGTTTTAACTAATTTTTAAATTCTACTTCACTTATTTTATTTTTAAGTAAGAAGCACTTATTTTAAACTCACTCAAACGGCCTCTTGCAATTACTTGTGCACAGATGAAAGCTCGTGGTAATCTCAAGTCTTCCTCTTCTCAGCAGCCGCAATACGGGACGTCAAGAGTCGTCGTATCACACCTCTGGATACAATTTGTATGGGTGGACTCTCTCTTAGAACCAGTCTTCTAAAATGTCTCCTTCCCTCTTGATTGTTCTATTACGTTAACTCCTATATCTTATATACTTCAAGACTTTCAAACATAAAAACATATATTATTTTATTTTACATGAATAAACGAATCTCTATAAACAACAAGCACAACAATATCTACTCATAATTTTTATTTTCTTGTTGTGCATCTATTATGGGCCAATCCTCCTCTGTTCATGCCGTCCAAATACCTCCGTCAAATTTCAATTATTTGTCCAACTCCGGTGACGACTTGATATCAGAGCTTCCCGACGAATGTCTGGCCTTGATTTTTCAATCTCTTGGCTCCGGTGATCGCAAGTCTTGTTCGCTTGTTTGTCAAAGATGGTTCGGTGTGGAAGCTCAGAGCCGCCAAACACTCTATCTAAAAGCCCGGCCTGATGTTGTGTCGATTATTCCAGGTCTGTTTTCTCGGTTTGATTCAATCACGAAGCTCACTCTGCGAAGCCATCGGACGTCGAGGAGTCTTGATGATGAAGCATTGAGTTTGGTAGCTACAGAATGTCGTAAACTTAGTCGCATTAATCTCCGTGGCTGTCGTGAGGTCACGGAGATCGGTATGGCAGCTCTAGGTCTGTATGCCAAGGGTTTAAAGAAGTTCTCGTGTGGATCATGTACTTTTGGAGTTAAAGGTATGAATGCGTTGCTTGATAATTCCTCATCTCTCGAGGAATTATCCGTTAAGCGTTTACATGGTATCAAAAATAGCGGTGGTGAAATGATAAATCCTGGCGTGGCTGCATCGCTGAAGTCTATTCGTTTGAAGGAGATTCATAACGGCCAGTGCTTCGGGCCGCTTATAGTTGGATCGAAGAATCTGAGGTCGCTGAAATTGCTGCGATGCTCAGGTGATTGGGATATTGTCGTCAAAAAGGCTGCGCGTAGAGAGAATAGCTGTTTGTTCGAAGTTTATTTGGATAGAGCGCAAATTAGTGACATTGGCCTTACAGCTCTGTCGAATTGTTCGGAATTGGAGATTTTGCATTTAATTAAAAACGTGGATTGCACGGATGCTGGAGTCGTCGCGGTGTTAGAGAAGTGCAGGTCACTGAGAAAGCTTCATATCGACGGGTGGAGAACAAATCGCATTGGAGAGGAAGGTCTTGTCTCGATAGGCAAGCATGGCGCGATGCTTCAGGAATTGGTGCTCATTGGTATTAATCCAAGTCTTTTCAGTTTGGACGCAATTGCTTCGGGTTGTAAGAAACTGGAAAGGCTTGCCATTTGTGGAAGTGAGACAGTGGCGGATCCTGAAATATCTTGCATTGCTGCGAAATGCGCAGCTTTGAAGAAGCTGTGCATCAAGTCCTGCCCTGTTTCGGATCAGGGGATCGAAGCGTTTGCGGAGGGATGCCCCAATTTGATGAAATTGAAGGTGAAAAAGTGTCGAGCAGTGACGAGTGAAGCAGAGGCCTTGTTAAGGTCGAACAGGAGATCGTTGATTATTGATTTCGATGTTTGTGAGGTAGAAGTTGAAGCTGTGGATGGGAGTGCCAGTGATGCTGGAACACAAGAAGATGACGCGGAGTTTCTGCCATTGGAGAGCCAGGAAGTTGCTGACACGGCGAGTTCTGAGGCTTCTTCGAGCAGAAAAGGTCGTGCATCGACGTCGAAGCCGAAGTTTGGGCTCTTCAGAGGTAATTGTTTTTTGACGCGTGCTCGCAAGAGGTGGTCCAATAAAGCTAGCACTTGAAAGTTGAAATATAGTTCTTGGTCATGGACAGGGGTTTGAATGTTAAATCTTTGATAGAAAGTTTTCATGATTTCATAATATTATTTTACGTGTACACGAGATTTCTCGAGTAGTTGTCACATTGCCGATGGCTTAAGGCTGGTACATATACTATTGTTGTTTGGAAGCTAGAAATTGCTTCTTTGACTCCGATGATAAGAAAAGGTATGGCATTTAGCTGAGGCTCGACAGAAGATCTGAAAAATGATTACTCTATCAATATACTTATATAAAGGAGAAGCGAGGGGCGTGTAGGTGGCACCTCTCACATCGCTCCGTTCTATTTTTCTAATTTTCTGGAATTTTTGGATGAAAAATACCAAAAATTAGAACTACCTTTTTTAGTTTCGGATATATTAGAAGCAAGTTTCAGAATCTGATTTTGTTTCAGATTATTTATGGAATATAGTAGTTTGAAAATTTTAATTTAATTTTGTTTCTATATAATCTGATTTTGTTTCAGATTATTTATGGAATATATTAGCTTGAAAGTTTTAATTTGATTTTGTTTCTATATAAAGGAGGAGCGAGGGGAGTGTAGGTGGCGCCTCTCACATCGCTCCGTTTTATTTTTCTAATTTTCTGAAATTTTCAGATGAAAAAAATCAAAAATTAGAACTGCCTTTTTTAGTTTCGGACGTGTAGGTGGCACCTCTCACATCGCTCCGTTCTATTTTTCTAATTTTCTGGAATTTTTGGATGAAAAATACCAAAAATTAGAACTACCTTTTTTAGTTTCGGATATATTAGAAGCAAGTTTCAGAATCTGATTTTGTTTCAGATTATTTATGGAATATAGTAGTTTGAAAATTTTAATTTAATTTTGTTTCTATATAATCTGATTTTGTTTCAGATTATTTATGGAATATATTAGCTTGAAAGTTTTAATTTGATTTTGTTTCTATATAAAGGAGGAGCGAGGGGCGTGTAGGTGGCGCCTCTCACATCGCTCCGTTTTATTTTTCTAATTTTCTGAAATTTTCAGATGAAAAAAATCAAAAATTAGAACTGCCTTTTTTAGTTTCGGATATATTAGAAGCAAGTTTCAGAATCTGATTTTGTTTCAGATTATTTATGGAATATAGCAGCTTGAAAGTTTTAATCTGATTTTGTTTCAGATTATTTAATTATGGGAAAGAGTAGCACACAAGTCTCTTTACACCTATAAATACCCCTATAGATTGTAGGGTTTTGGATCATCTTAACACAACCTTCTCTCTCAGTATCACAACCCTAACTCTCTCTGGCAATAGTTCTGTTGCTCGATTTCTAACTCGGTGTTGCCGTTCTTCTGGTGAAGGCTGTTTATACAGTATTAAAAAAAAATAAAAGTTGTTGTAAGCAAAGGTAGTTATAGGCCGCTATGTGGGAGTCGACAAATCCAAACACGGGTGAAGAATATAGTTTTGACATGATATTGATGGATGATATCAATAAATTAACTATTAGTGATGTATGTTTGTTGGTTATTCTTTTATAAAATTTGTTTTGTTCATCGGACATGTTTGTTGTTGTTAATAATTTTTATATGATTTACTTTGCACACAAGAAAATATTATTCATGCATTATCTGTTTATGCATTATCTGTTTGCTCCGTTCAAACAACTTTTAAGTGAAGACTGTTTATACAATATTAAAAAATAAAGGTTGTTGCAAGTAAGGGTAGTTATAGACCGTTATCGCACGGATTTAAGTTAGATGTTTTTGTGCACAATCAATCCAAAAAAATTGGAGCAAGGTGACAATGTAAGAACATGATTACTTTTCAAAAATAAAACACAAATAAAATTAAGATTTGTCGTGCTTTTTGTTAATTACGTGTAGAAATTTATTTTCATATTTTCAACATGAATTATAGTCTAATTTTGTAATTTTATATATTAGTATTGGCATTACTTCAAGATTTTTATAATATAAAATTTAATTTATCCTACAAATATAATTTTTAATCATTAATATATTTTTTATTTTTTATATACAACCACAAAATTATTGCATTCTACAAATATTAATATTAGATCGTTAATATAATTTTATAGGCCGACGCAACGCGCGGCTTCTCAACTAGTTGTTGATGAAGCAATTGCAAATTGCAAAACACAGGCGCTTGTTAGTGTGTGCAAGTGTAACCGATCCATTTGTTCCGAATTATTAAATTTTCCATGACATTCTTGGGCGAAAAACTAAACTGTGCTCGAGATGCGCTAGTTATTTTGAGAGTTTTGGATAATCGAATTGAACTTTTAACGCGTTTACAACAAAATAAAGTTTTAATATAATATATGACAAAATGGCAACGAGTCAGATTGATCGAATTATATCAGACTCAAATGTGAGCCATTATGTTTTGTATTATTTGAATTCAGGTTCAGATATTAAAAATGAATGTATATGTCCGATCCGTCGGATTTTTACAAATTTCAATTCGAGTTCGAGTTTAATTTAAATTTTATAATAAAAATTCTATTCACAATATAAAATATAAAATATAATTCCGTATGTATTTTTAACAAAATTTGCTTTTGAATTAAAATTTTAAACATAACTTTCATTTAGAATTTTCTTTTTAAAATAATTTTAATTATCGAATCTTTGATTGATTTGCAAGTGACGAGTGAAACCTAAACAAATTTCATGAGACCCTTTTTTCAGATTTTTTTTAACAACTGGTACAGTAGTACCCTTCTCTTTATCTTTTTTCTTTTTTGGGTTAAACGATCAACCGGTTTATTTTCTTTTTTTCCTTGCTTTCTTCTACTGCCAGTTAAAAAGCCCACAAAAAATCCAGCACACTCGACAATCTAATTCTAACCTGCGGAATGAAATTGGTCGAGATGCGTTTGGGCAAACATTAAACCTCGACCTCCCCACTACTCGGTAATTGCAGCAAAGAAGCTCAACACACAATGGAAATAACAACACACTCTGATTCTGATACAACCCCACTCATGGAAGCCGCCCCAGACACCCCCCCTACTATTACAACCTTAAACCATGATCTCTCCCAACCCCAACTCATCCCGACAACAACAATTGACCCCCCCGTCTTCCCACTCTCTCACCACTACCAGTACTACCTCGATAAATCCACCCCTTTTGTCCTCTACCGCTGGATCGCTCTCCTTTGCATTGTCTTCATCTACGTCGTGCGCGTTTACTTCGTTCAGGGCTTCTATGTCGTGTCTTATGCTGTGGGTATTTACATCCTTAATTTGCTTATTGGGTTCTTGTCCCCTCAAGTTGACCCGGAATTGCAAGCTCTTGATGACGGGCCCACTCTTCCTGTCAGCCAGTCTGATGAGTTTCGACCCTTTGTTCGTCGGCTCCCCGAGTTTAAGTTCTGGTGTGTTAATCTATTTGTCTCTCTTATTGTGCTCAATTGGATATACATGGGTTTGTTGCTTCTTTCAAGATGACTTTAATTCTGTTGGAAATGTTATGTTAATTAGGTAATCGGATGTGAATATGTGATTGCGGATTGTGTTCGGACTTGTTTTAGTTATTTTTAAGCTTAGAATATGAAATTTCATTTTAGGACGCATTTTTGGTTGATTGAGTTTGTTGTAAATTGTAAATGGTGTTGGATCATGTATTGATGAGATAGTAACTACAATTAAGTGGTATGCTTGGTTTAAGGTGGTATTCATTAGGGTACAAAATTTGATGGAATGGTTTTCGTGTCTGGTAGTAAAATTACTAGATAAGGAAGAGTGCATTTTCTGTGATGTTGATTGTGTGAAGGAATCATGATTTGCAAATGTGCTGGAAACTGTTCGTAAAATTAATTGTTTTCGTCCTAAAATACTCTAGAAAGTAGACAAAGGCAGTCCTATATCAGGTACTTAGACTACTAAACTAGAAAGGTAAATTGTGGGTTGCTATAACCTTAACTATAGATAGTGTTTCGAGGATGAACTTTGTTTAGGCATTAGAGAGGGTGGGAAGAGAATATGGTTAGCATGCTTTTGAGTGCAAGTAGAGCTGTAGAGGTGATTTTGTGAGTCAGGAGGTCCTCAGATCGAGCCTTGCAAATTGCAGGCTTACAGTCATTAAATCTCTTGCATTATTACAAAGTATAAACTTTTTGCTAGAATGTGCAGAATCGTAGATTGCTACTCGCTTATCCTGTGCTCATGCTATCACCTCTCTTTAGATCATATAAGCTTATATCACTGAGCTTTAGCACGCTCTGCACTTGAAGTAGTTAAGGTATAAGATACCTAGTTTTAAGGTCGTTTGTCTACAAATGGAGCTCGATCGGTCTATTTTAAATCAATGCCTCACCGGGGAGCATGTGCGTGGTTTTTCTTTTCCTTTTTTTTTTGTTGGGGGGGTGGGGGGATATACTGGACATTATTTTAATATACTTTTTTTTTGTTGAAAATTTCTGATTTTGTTCGAGTTAATACATGAAACAACATTTCCTCATTGTGTTTGTTTTATAAATTACATAATGCTTTTGTGATTCGTTTCTTATCCATGCATGTTATGGTTAGTCCATCCGCATACTGTTCACTGAGAATTTGTCAAGATCTTCTTTTAAAGTTGCATTTATGTATTAAGAATAGAAATATTTCTATTTGATGTTGATTTGAAAAGTTTTTGTGTACATGTCATTTCAAGTATTGGGAATTATGTTTATTTGGCGTGCTAAGACTTCTGAATATTAATCTGTTTTGGCAAACCATTGTTTAAAAGCTGCTTAGTAGAACTCTATATCTCTCTAAATGGAAAGGGGAGTAATTAATTATATAATGTTTTCAGGATGTTCTGTTATTTAACATCAATTCATCATGTCAGGGGTTAGGCATGGTCAAAGTGGCTTTTTTTGTGTGTGTGTGTGTGTGTGTGTGTGTGTGTGTGTGTTGGGGGGGGGGGGGGGGGGGGGGATGCTCAGTACAGATTAGAATGGGTTTGTTAATTTGTTCGTGAGAATAGTTCGTGAACGAGCTCGTGAGCTTGCTCATGTACGAGCTTGTGCATAAGTTCGATTATTAAGTTCGTGAACATGCTCGCACTTTAGTGATTTGTTATGAACAAGTTCAATAATAACGAAGTTTTTTTTTATCAAGCAATAATAATTTAGCTTGTATAAATGTCCACAACCCAATTATTTATTAATATATAATTAGTGCCACTGTGGCCGGATTTACTGAGAATTGTTCATATGATGGTCACAGGTACTCAATCACAAAAGCTTTCTGCATCGCCTTTTTGCTTACTTTTTTCAGTATATTTGATGTGCCTGTGTTTTGGCCGATATTACTTTTCTACTGGCTTGTACTGTTCGCTCTTACCATGAGGAGGCAGATAATGCACATGATGAAGTACAAATATGTTCCATTTAACTTTGGTAAACAGGTAACAGACTTAATAAGTCATCTCCATATAATTATTATAAGCACAGAAAGTCTTATTTTTTCAGTTCCATCAATTACTGTAACATTTAGCAGCTTCATCATGCCAATTAGGAGTATAATTATTTCTTCTCTTTCTTTTCTCCATATAATTATAGACACAGAAAATCTTATTTTTCCAGTTCCAATCAATTACTGTAGCATCTAGCAGCTTCATCATGCGAATTATAATTATTTCTTCTCTTTTCAGCGTTATGACACAAAGAAGGAATCATCAACCGAAATTGCAAGTCTTCTTCCCGCAGTTTGAACATTACATGTAATCAGGCCTTTTGAAATTCAGATCATGTTAAATACCAATTGCAGATTGCAAGATCCTTTAATTTTCTCTCAGGAAGTAGAAGAATCATATCTTATCTGAGTCTAGATTATCTAATCACTACTCAGAAAGGTTCATGGATCTTTTTGTATGTATTAAAAGATCAAGTTTGGTCTTAGTTTTTGCATGATCCTGCATATTCTATTCCCAGTGAAGCAATTTTTTTTTATTCATTACCAGACTAGAATTCATTTGGCTCTATTCAAAGAGTTAGACTTAATATTTTTACAGTGAAAGGCAGAATAGACTTTTAGGGTGTTTCAACTTGTAGGGGATTATATAACGAGGCCCTTTGGGTAGCTTAAAAGAAGTTACTTATTGCTTAAATTGAAGAAGTAGGTTGTAAGTAATAAGTAGATGTGTACTTATAAGTTATTAAAGTGTTTGGATAATCTTAATTATAAGTAAGGGAATTGAGAGTTGTGGGATAAAAAAACTAGACATTTTCACTTCTAGCTTTTGTCTCAAAAGCCTGAAAACAGTTGATCGAACTTATTACCTAGACACACGTGCAGAAGTAAGATTAATAGGTTCTAGACTTCTAGTTGGTTTATTTATAAAAGCAGAACCAAGCATCAAAAAAAGAACTTGATACACAGCACCATCTATGGTGAGATGATTAAAAAGATAATTTCTGTTGGTATAACATTACCAAACTGTAACGGGGAAATAATGTACAACAAATGATTATCCCGATGACTATAGAAAGCAAACATGTTCATCAAACAATAGTCACAAATCTACACACGATAAAACATATAGAGAACGTTTATTGATTTTAACCATCTAGGTGCTGCTGATCAATTGTCCTGCTCTTGCTTCAGCCCTGTCAGATGTAGTTTGGTTTCGCAGCGTCTTGGTAGGGTAAGAAGGCTGCATCGCGATCCCACACTTGCCTTCCAATGTATGAGCAGTATTACGTTCTATTTTAAAGTATCCATTTTCACCCCAATTCTTGCCCCATGAGTTCCTCAAGATCCAGTAGTCCAATCCATCTTCTTTGCCATAACCAACAACCACCACACCGTGGTCTAATGCAGTACCACAGGTTCCAGTAAATATGCCCTGAGAGTTAAAAAGTAACAAAGTTAGGGGACTAATGATGCTAAACAGAAGAATTTAAGAGACACAAGGTTGAATTGTGATTACAGAGGAATAGAGCTGCAGCGCCCTGCTGGAGGCTTCAATAGCAACGCTGACAGGTTGATGTGCTACAGCCCTTTTCAATGCTTTCTCGTTATTGGGTGGAAGATCCTCGTATCCATCTATACTTACAACCTTTGAATTCTTCTGCAACATTATATAACAGGACAGATATGAGCAGTTGTTCAATTCAAGTAATAAGGGATCTGAAGAAAAAGAGGTCAGCGCGTAATATATGAGACAGAGTTAAAGTTTCTAACCCGAGCTGGATCACACTTAGAGTCCACCCCGCGGTAAGGGTAGTGTGCTTCTGTGTCCATGCCACCGTTAGCAATGATGAATTCGAAAGCATAATCCATCAGACCTCCATTGCACCCAAGGTTATAAGACTTGTCACAATCCACCAGTTCTTGCTCGGATAATGAAATAAGCTCCCCAGTTACTATTTTGTTAATACCTTCTACTGCTGCCACTGTCGAAAATGCCCAGCAACTCCCTGTTGTAAAATTTTAGCTTGTTAAAATCATTATCACATGCAAAGCAATATAAAAACAGATATTAAAACAAGCAACCAAAAATAATCCTACAAATAAGCAAGCAACAAAAATATATATAGGACAACTTACCGCAGCTTCCTTGATTTTTGATAGGAGTAACAGCACCTCTCTTCCTCCAATCCACAGATTCTGGCAAAATGCCTTCATCACCATTCCTGGCAGCATACCGCTGACTGAAAACGCCATTCTGTGACTTGACAAACCTTCGCTTAGCATCCGTCCTGGTACCCAAGTACATAGACCTGTACTCCTCATTGCTCAAATCAGCAAACTGGTTCAAACCCACCCTATAACTATGATTCCCCAAATTATGTTCATCAATAAACTTCAAATTATCTTTAAATATCTCAAACCTCTTTTCTTTCTCAATTTCTAGACCATTACTATTATATGATTTACAATGCTTTTTCAGCCACCAGTCGAACATATCCATCACCTCCTCATCAGTCCTCCATTTCGGCTTCCGAATCACAAGGCTGTTGGTATTCTTATTATTATTCTTGTACTTGATGATTGAAACATCTGCCGCATATGACACAGAAGCAAACACCAAGATCAACAGAACGGTGCTTTTTATCGGTACAGACATAGTTAATGTATTACAAAGCTATGATACAAAATATAAGGAAACAAATGAAGAATACTTGAGGGATTGTATACAGATCTCTTGTGCTTATATAGAGGAAATAACTTTGTCTTTTTGTTGAAGAAGTGTCTGGTAATTAAGTAAAAATATAGAGATGAAATTGATGGAATGGCAGGCAATCTAGATGTCCTAGGAAAGAGCATGAGAATAGGAGAAGTCTCTGTGTGTCGTCAGAGAGAGATAGGGCAGTTGATTTACATTTATTTTATTTAAAATCTGTTGCTTGAAAGTTTTGACAAGTTGCTGAATGGTCATTAAATCAGTTACATTAACCACCGATAGTTCTATAAACAAGGATAGGATGCAGTGAGGAGTTTGCATGCGACGCCTATTTCTAATTTTAGAAATTGCCCTGCTATAGTATCCACACAGACACGGTCTCACATTTCGGCTTAAGAATCTAGAAGTCACTGTTCAGAAAAGTTGCTTTTATATTTATCAAACAGTATTTCCACTTATCTTTCAGCAAAAAACTGCACAACAACAATACCAAACATAGCCTATTAGTTAAATCGAGTTGAGTTAAGTCTGAACGGCTAAATGTTCAAAATTGGAGTACCAATTTGGAGTCTGCTTCCCAAAATTTGCGAGGATTCATGAATCCTAGAAGAGTTGTACAAGTCTAACTATATTATGTAATGCAAGAACACATTTGTTTAGACCAATGAATTTCTTACCAGTTTCGAGGCGGCCGATATGGTTCACCAGAGTAATAGCATGATGTCAGTGGCAGGAAAGCCGTTGATGGGGGCGTAATCAAAAGAGCATGCCCATTTTAGCCCACGATTCTTGCGTCTGCTAGAGACCTGAATCTTAACTGCCATTTCATCTACATGCATATATGCAGTTTTAGCAGCCGCGGATTCGATTGATACGATTATATGAATACTTCCAATTTCTATACCGCTTAGCTTATCAGCTGATACGTATATAACTTTGAACCTTCCACAAGCAAAGCGCATACATGTAATCGCACTGCTGTCCGATTATTCAATGAACTCGTGGTGCATTTATCAGCCCCTTTAGTTCCGCGCTTATTTTATTTCCTAAAAAGAATTTATCTAGTTTTGGCAGGTTTAGGTTCAGTGGAGTACTGTAAATTCTTGGAGTACTGGAGTACTCCATCCTGACCGTTAATCTCTTGTTAATCCAACGCTTATCATAATTTGGTTTTTTATAATTTTTAAATACATGTTTAATAGACCGTATATGTACAGCAGCCGTATGTTGATTTTAGTTTATGTATATCTCTAGTAACTGCCACCCGTTAATGGAGGGGCGCCATTTTCAGATGGCCTTGTCTCCCTTAACAATCTCCCCCGTAAAAACTACATCACCACTTCATTCCCTTCTTGCCCAGGTCGTTGTTTTGCTGTCCAGTGTTAGATTGTTCACCAAAAAATTACTCCGTCCATTTGTTTCTTAATTTTGTAATCATGTAATGCCACAAAAATTGTTCCTTTCTTCTTACACAGATAGCATACAAGCTTATATTTATCCAGAATGTTATGGTTATATAGAAAACATGTTGTCTCAAAAGCAATCAACCAAGATATGTAATTCCTACTGGCCAAATTCTCAAGAAAGCTTATAAAAAAAAAAAATCAAACTTTAATGTACAAATACCACATTTCAGCCCATAGAATACTACTGCAACGGAGGGTAGAGCTTTTATTAAATATAGCAAACGACTACATAATTTAAAATGGCAAAAATTAGCAAGACTAAAGTATTTTCCACAAAGCGTTTTGCTTTAAAGTACACAGAGATCAAATGAAGTCAACTTTAAGCAAATCCCTCTCTCAACAATAAAGAAAATCCCAAATAAATAGCTATTCTGCAATTTTCTTGCCCTTGTTCAAGTATGTCGCCCCTCCCATCACATATTCCCTTTAACTGTTGTGCTCCCAAGTTAGGATTTTATGTCCGTACACCACGCGCAACTTGTTCAGCAAGCTCTTCTGATTGTCCTGCACAATTTAAAGTAACATCATTAGACAACAAGCAGACTAGTTCAGATTAAACTAGAATAAACTACCCCAGCAACTAGCCACACTAACTTATATAAATAAACAAGACATACGTTCTATGTCCTTAGGCCGGTGATCCATCCGAGCAGAGAGAACGCAAATAATTAAACTAAATATAGTTGTTCAACTTGGCATGAATTTCAAACTAAATTTACATAGTAAACCACAATCATCATATTAAGGGGTAATACAGTGGATGATTCCAACTATTTATATTGAGAAGTTCTGCTACAAGGTTTTCCATTTTATTTGTTATGGTTTCGTTCCTAATTACTAATATAACTGATCCATTAAAGTTTGCCAAAGTAGACGTACTGCTAGCTTGAAGCTGCTAACTGCCAAGTTGGTCCATTTATCGTTGATTATTTTAGTTGTTACTGAACTTGTGAGTTCTCAGGCTGTTAGCTAAATTGTTACACAATTACGTTGGTTGGTGTATAATTAATTAGTGTTAACATTCTGGTTGTGTTTTGTGTATAGGATAGGGCAGACACATTTGAAGAGGCTTTTTCCAATCTGTCACATTGGGTTTCTGGAGGTTTGTCCCTTGAATTACACCACTAATTATCAGATTAGTGATGTTTCAGAATCTAAAGTTACAATTATTTGCTTGACTAATGCTGAGATTCAACTTAGTCCTAATGATTTGTAAGTTTCTCATGACTTGAACACGGAAACTTGTAATGCTTAGTCCTAATTATTTGCTTGACTAATGCTGAGATTCAACTTAGTCCTTATGATTCAACAGTAGAGACTTGTTGGTAAGTAACATATCAGGATATACATTATCCTATTGTGGTAATACAGTGGAGGAATCCAAATTTCTACAAGACATACCAAGTGAGTACTTTATTACTACAAGGCATCTTCCATGATGACTACCCAAGCAACGCACAATAGTTATGGTACAATTTGTAAATAATTGTAATTTCGAACGTTGTGGTTGTCCCCCAAATTGCAATCAATAAAACCACACAAACCAAAAAACCCACACGGCCACAACACAATCCACAAATTATCCTACACAAACACTTAATAAATCATCATACACACACAAAATCAAGAACAAAAGTATACACCAAATTGAGCTGGGTAAAATCAAAAACTGTACCTGAAATTCAACCCGGGCTGATCCAAGTTGTCCCCCAAATTACTAAGCTAAATTAGTCTAATGACTCACAGGAGCACATCTAATACTTGATTTAACACCCGAAAATCAATTAGCTAATTCAATTACTCGGTCCCCCCAATTCCTCGGTCCCCCAAAATTGGCCCAACAGGAGTATACAAAGGCTAAGGGCATACTTACACAAGAAGCACATTCCAATTATACTATTACGGAAAAATGTCTGTCAAATTAGACTGATTATACATTATCCACAAACAAAGAGACAATGATGATTTATACTACAAGAACCATGTGTCTCAGAAACTCAATTGAACACCGATTTCTCAATATAAACTGACATGCATTACAATTTTAGCAATGACAGAGCACGATAACAGTAATATAAAGGAAAAAAAAAGAAGCAAATTTACTTGTTTCCCAACTCAAGTTGCTTGTCACTGACCTGAACTCATTCCTAGGGTTTTCAAAAATCTCCGAGTTGTAGCTGCTTATCAAGAGGGTTCCTTTGTCGTCTAGAATCGTACTTCTCGTCAATACTTATCTTCTGAAATCTTCGGTTTTGATTTAGAGGAGTGATCTTAGGGGAACAAGATAGAGGTAACTGCACTTGAACGCCTATTAGTGCGGGACATACTCTCGTATACGGTATCGTATGTTTTACAAATCAATACGCTGGTTTTTAATTTAAATAAAAAATCCACCTGTCACCCATCTCTGCCGTACATTTTAGTTTAGATTTAATGGTTCTAGGAGGGGTCTCCAAGTACTCCAAAAAATAAAGACTCTAAAAATTTAAATACTTATTTTATCAATATTTCAATAAGAATATTTAGTGTCCCAAAAATATTTTATTCTAAAACTGATATATAAATGTGAATTTTTTTCTAAAAAATATCTATTTCCATATTTTCGAAATTGACCAAACATTTGCTGCATTTTATAGTGAAACACAATGCTACACCCATCTTATTATCAAATCCAAAGTAATTTCTTGATTCCTGACTTCTCCGTATTTATGTTAAATTATTAATATTTATTTCATTGGACTAAACTTGCTATATTATTATCAAACAGAGCAAAAGAGTAACATTTTCTAGCATCACAAGCGTTTTTATTTTCTTAGCAGAATTTTATAATAAAAATACAGAATGAAACAACTTTGCTTATCTTCTACAGGAAATATATTATATAAACTCATCTATTTTATCACCAGGATTGTATATTTAAACACTTGTAAGCTAAATGGAGATCCGATGATTCAACTCTTTCTGACTTACTGGTTCAAGCTTTGGAGTATTGGGCAGTGGAATCAGAAATCCATATGCATATATCTACTTCTTTTCTGTACTTTTGGCCGGCAGAACTGCTTCAGCTTCAATATTTTGTGTTTCCCATCCCTTAAATTTCAAATTACATGCAGTGTAATTTATGTTTATGTGTCATTTTGGGGCTAAATCTTATTTCTCAGTGACACGGCTCGCAGAGTTGCGTGCATCAACATTACCTCGAGCTTCACGTTTTCTTTTGCTTCTTGAACTGCGCTTTGATCTGGGCGTTCGTGTTTTTGTTGCACGCTTCTCAGTGTTCTCTTGAATAGTAGCAACTTTTTCAGGGGAGTGCAATTCGGGGAGAGCATCTGGCCATGGTGTGCGTTTTGCTGGAACAGTAACCTCTAGTGGAGGATCAATAATCCACCTGCATAGGACACAAGTTCATTTATTTTAATGACATGCATATGCGAAAGATGTTTATAAATTTTTATGAAATGCAGCTATAACAAATTTATTAGCATTATCATTTTTGTTGCAAGTTCACATTATTATTCTAATTATACTAAGATTCCTAAATCCTAATAGCCTCAGGGATTCATTCTTTTTCACTAATACTTCTAATTAATACTCCAACAGTCCGTGTGATCTGTGAAGCTACCACATTTACAAACACCCAGTCAATGCTCAGATGGAAACTTAAAAAACTTTTAACGTTCTTTTTGTTCTGACCATGCTTTATGATACAAAAAATGACCTATATATATATATATCAACCATCATGATCATAAGTTTTTCAAAAAATTAATACACAGGCCAGAATATTCACAACTACAGTACGGTCCCCAACAGCCAAGTACCGCAGCAGAAGACAACAGAAGGTCCATGGGCCATAATATTTAAAATAGAAAATCTTTAGCCTTACAACATCTTCCAGCATTGTAAATTTTACCAATAAGGTAGTAAGTTTGCTACAGAAAAATTTAATTGTCGGATATATAACAACTAAATATAATAAATTTAGTTCAGTTCTCAATTACACGGGTTAATATGCACTATATTCATATATTTGGCCTAAAATTTTAATAATAATCATGGGATGCAATGTTTAGTTGCAAATCAACTATCTCTGACTTGTTACTAAACTTAACAAATAGTTTGCAAGGTCATGCAAAATAAAGTATAAACAAGGGTCAAAGATATATTAGATTGGCGCGGGTTCACAGAGCAGTGTCAGTAACGAACTCATCATGTCAGCTCATCAAAAAACCTTAAAGTTTCAAACTGATCTGTTATATATAAGTTGAGAGTTATTTACAATGACTTCCAAATTCTAAAATCCGTTCCAACGTAGAGGTAGATGTTAGTAGGCATCATTTGTGCGGGAAGGATACAGTGTGATTTAACCATCTAACCAAGTATAAACACTATTTTTCTGTTTGAAATTGTCAACTACAAGAATTTAAATACTAACGCACCTAGAGCATCTACTAAGGCTCAAACCTAAATCTTTAGCAATTTAGTACCTGAGTGGTACCACTGGAACTACAAACCATGGGTGAAAGAAAAACTAGCATTTTGTCTTGAACAGAGTCGGATTGGTCCACAAAAGCTTAGTACAGGCTAATTTTTACAGCTTGATATATACTAATATGTATAGGTATCCTGTAATGTTTAAAGAGCTTCATAAATAATGTAACTATTATGTTGTGAGGAAATAACCAAGTCTAGTTTAAGGGCTTAAGAAAGTCTGTCTCATTTTGTCTGCCAGACTGCAAATCTTTGAACCCGGCCGACTCATGAGGTCCAACGACATCAAGACGACCAAGGGTGTTATGATATTCCCTAATGACCATAGGAATTATTATTTACATCATACAATCCAAAAATAAGTTACTCTAATAGTTTCCAAAAATAAATAATGTTCATAATTTGTAGGTTTTTAACTTTTTAGTGAAAAACTAACTGAGTAGATAAACATACAGAATCATGTTCCAGTTCTTCAAGTAAAAACTTTAGTCATCAGTTCATCAGGGTTGGAATATATCAGAAAGGTCAACTAATAACCACCCCCAAATGTGTGGTCAGTAATTTTAACACCAAGTAGAACAACAATTATTCTGATAAGTGGTAACCGAGGACACTTAAACTTAATAACAGATCAACATATTTCTCCTCAGTATCGATAAAACTAATGAATGGATTCAAAATGAGGCATCATTCTATTCCATTGATTGGAATAGAATCATTCTATTCCATTGATTGGACTAAAATCATTCTAGTCCACTGATTGTATAAGCATGAGCTTCAACACGAAAACACCACGTCATAACTTTACGCCCACAACTTCCTAGTTGCTGTAGAACGGCAACTATGCTGATAACTGAGGTCACTCCAAGTTAATAACAGATCAACATATTTCTCCTATGTATCAATAAAAATAGTAAACGGAGATTCTGAATGAGGCATCATTCTATTCCATTGATTGATTTTACACATATAGAAGCTATTTGTAGTCAAATCCTAATTCATAGTGAACAATTACATTGGCATAACCAAATGCAGTTTAACAGAAGGCTTCAACAAATCTACACATTTAACAGGAACCACAATCTCAATATATAATATTAAACTTTATTCTATATGTGAGAAATGAAATGATTAGCTGAGAGACATAGCAGTATTAGCAATACACAACATGGCACATAGCAAAGAACTGACCTTGCAGGGAATCTGCTATCAGCACGAGCTTCAACACGAAGCCACCAGAGCATAACTTTACGCCCACAACTTCCTAGTGGTTCAACTACTGCAGGATCTTTCAATAGAGACAGGGGACTAAATGTCTCCTGCCCATTGTCAACCGCTTTCTGCAGATGTTTAACCCAGTCTGTTATATTTTCAGGTTCTTCCCAAAGCAACCTGGAAGTCAACACAAATCCTGCCCATTCCATCTTCATGGGAAGCACAATTCCTTTATCACCAATATACCTTGCACTGTTCACGACATATGGCAATGAATCAAACGTGTGCCATCCTACCAATTGGTCTGACGAATTGCAAGCTGGACCCTGAATTGGTAAACTTGACTTGCTTTCTTCTCCTCGATTCTGAACTACTGATACTTGTTCCCCGTCAGAATTACCTGAATGAGAAAGAATACCAACAGAAACAACACCAATCTCCTTCACTTTTTGAATCTCATCAAAAAATTCCATACTATGCACATTACTATCATCCACAAACATCACAATTCCATCAAGTTTGTTTTCTTTAACAACTCTGTTCAATAATAAAAAAAAATACCATAAGTTAAAGAATTTCAAAACAAAACATATATAATTATTATTGCAATTAATATGTTTGCTACAAGTTCACCTCAATCCGTGAATTCTCATTTTCGCCTCCATCTTGTGACGATCCTCCCACAAAGTCGGCATCTTTTCATTAAATCCAATGTGCATATTCGAAAGTCCTGACTTAGCTAGCAGCGACGACGTCTCATTGGTTGTTCCACCAGCTTCAACAACAATCCATATGACCTCATACGGAACATTCATTAACGAATGCATCAATCCAATAAAATGCAAAGTCTGAAATGTCCTTACATAAGTAGGTGTAATTGCAATCAAAGTCCTAGGGTTCTTAATCCCATACTGAAACTTCTGTTCTCTTTGAACCCTCTCAATAATCTGATGAGCCTTCATAACCTCATCGGGATTCGGATGAGGCCAAGGCCTAATCAAAATCCCGTGCCGCCCAACCACAACACTACTAGTACCCAAACCAGTTCTATTAACAGAAGTTTCAAACCCGGGATTCAAATTCAACACAGGCAATGTAGTCTTATCAGCAACAACATTAGTATCAGGTCGAAAAGGGGTTGCCGTATATATCGTATTCGATGTCGAAAACAAAAGAAAAAACACAAGTCTAGAGAATCTGAAGCCAAGAACCAAGCTAACTAGACAACACAAGCAATGAAAAACTAACCAGAAAATTGTGGCCGGAGATTTGATGGGGTTTTCTGAAGAGTCTAGCGGCGATGACCCTCTAAAGCTGCTGCTCCGGCGACCCAGGTAGCTCTGTTGTAGCGCAGAAAGCTTCATTTTTTCAAGCAAAGATGGGATTTTGATTTGGTGGGTTATTTTAAAAAATAGAAAAGTTTTTGTAGGTTAAATTTCAAGAAAATTGCTTAAAATTCAAGAAATAAGATGACTGGATTGGATTCAACATCTGCATCAGAAAGAGAGACAGATCAACTAACTAAAAGGAAGCAGTTGGTGCGTAGATTAATTTTATGTGTGTGTGTATCATGTGTGTATTTTATATGTTGTTAAAAGGTTTTTACAGATAGTGAGGAGTAGAAGACCATTTGTAATGATGTAGCTGCTACCTGGCACCTGGTACTTGAGTTGCCAGATAAATCGGATTTGGGAATGTATTTAGATCCATTTTCATCATGTTTTTTTCGGACATTAGGTGTGAGATGCATACATTGATGTTCCAAGATTGTTTTCCTTCCAAAGATCTAGTGTCCTTTTGCTATTGCCTAATATGATTACCATAATCTCGAATGCATTTTTATAAATTTCTCATTTATTTGAATATATTCAATTAACGTGCAAGCGCAAGTGCACTTCATGAAGGCAAATACATATGATGCTTTCTTCTCGATTTATACTAAAGTATAAGAGATTATAATCATTTAAGTGAGAAAAGGAAAGAGATGATAAAAAATCTGAATGTGTGTTGAAAAATTTATACTTAGACAATGGTTAAATTTGAAAAGATTTAGGTTTGATAATCCAAAAGTGAAATTGGCTAAATAATTAAAAAAGAAGCATTATTATGCCTGCTTACTGAATGTGGTCGATGTACAACAATTTCAAATATGAAATTTCTAAAATATTTATCATAATATTATAATTTAAAATAATTCCGGGATTCCAATTAATATTTATAATATATTATAGTTGAGAATTCGCAAATATATATTTATTTTACTATTATTATTAACTAATAGTAATAAAACTAACATTTAATTATAATTTTTTTTCTAAAAATTAATTTTCTTTCCGTCCAGGTCCAATTCCTTGAAAATAAAATAAAAGATCAGCGGTCTAATTCCAAACAATAATGATTCCGCTTCACGTACAAACCACCCTCCAACCTGTACATACCAAAAGCCAACCATTGGTCAAAATTAAACCACCCTTATTCCACAAACATGATCCTCTCGGCGGCGCCACCGCTGACTTTACCATGAAACATATAAACCTCCGTCGAATCACAACCCATCATTTCTCCGATCTTTCACGATTCCGGGGAGTCTTTCGTGTCAGCCACAACAAGATAGCCCCTTATTCAATCATGTCCGATAAAGAAAAAATCAACTGTCAATCTCATTCTGAAAAAACATCGGATAACAACAACAACAATAATAACATTGGCGGTGCTAAAGAGAAACAAGTGGAGCTGCCGCCGCCGCCGGAGAAGCCGTTACCTGGGGATTGCTGCGGCAGCGGATGTGTTCGTTGTGTATGGGATATATATTATGAGGAGCTAGATGATTATAACAATCTTGTCAAAAATATAAGACCGGGTTCTAATTCTGTCGAGAATGATAGAAGTTCTAGCTAGTTTTCGAGATTTCGGGATTATTATTCAATTCAGGTATTGATTTGGGGAATTTGTTGTATTTGCATTAGTGTACTAGTTGCTTATAGCATGTTGTTGTTGACAAAGCATCATCATGAATTCGAATATTGGGTTTTTATTTATCCTATTCGTCGAAGATTACTAGTTGTTGATGATTTGTTTTTGCTTCTTATTGATCTATGTATATAGGATTGTGCTGCATTTTTTTTTTTTTATATAGTATGCAAATTAGCTACAAAATGGCAGTTAGTTCAGATCACTAAAAGTCATTGTTATCTCGACAAAATGTATATGCTATGTCATATATCCTATATGCTTTGGCATATCATATGAGTACATGACTATAAGAGGTTGTACTTAGAGGATCATGATGCAGCAGGGTCCAGCTAATCTGTGCAATGTGTTTATTGTTTAAGAGCTCGTCCTAGTTATCGGGGCCAAGAACAAAATTCTAAGTAGTAACTGCTTTTAGAGGGGTGTATTGGATTGGGATTTTAAAGGATTTTTTTGCATTCATAAAATCCGAGGGTATTCGATTAGGATTGTTTGAAATCCATTAAAATCTTGAGGTATTCAAATGGGATTTTAAATTATGCCACAAAATCTGGTGGTATTCAATTGAGATTTTAAATTATGCTTTAAAATCTGATGGTATTCAATTGAGATTGTTTAAAATCCATTAAAATCTGATGGTATTCAAATGCTGATGGATTTTTTTTCATTTCATAAAATGATGGATTTTGTGGCATTCTTCAGTGTATTTTAAGTTTTTTGAAATCCCACCAAATTCAATGGGATTTTGAAGCATTGTACCTAAATCCTATCAACTCTACGACATTTCATCAAGAATCCGCACAAAATCAAAATCCCATACAATCCATTAAAATCCATAGACTAAAAACAATGCATTAAAATCCCAATCGAATACACCCCCGTTAGATATGTTTTTACCAGTGAATTTATGATGTAATGTTTTTACATCACTATAGGCAATTGGTCCAGGCCCAATAATTGTTGGCAACATTACGGACGGTTTTTTACTGCCGGAAAGTTTAGAAAACCCTATAACAAGTCAATTTTCGGCTAGAAGACAATGTAGCCCCTGCATTTACATCAAAAATTTAGGCTTAGTGCCTTCCCGAAAGATACAGCCGTGAGTTAGGGACCAGACCCTTTTATGTAGTGGAGTGCAGAAATAGATTATTTCCATTTGATGAAGCTTTCTTGTTATAGTAACATTTTCTGTGCAAGGTTTTGACAAAATGTTATCATTCTCTGACTGATAGTAATGTCAACGGTTCTAATACCATGAGATAGCTCAAAGTAGTAGAACAGAGAATTCTAAAGGTGTATTTAGGTTTTCTCTATGCCTAATTCATTAATGAATTTCACGAAGTTGCATCGCATGAAAAGATCCTAAAAATAGTGCGACAGTACGGTGTATATAAACTTGTATTCTTCTGATTGCCCTTCTTTACCGCTTATATAGTTCTGTGTTATGCCTGAATTGTAATACCTATCTACTCACTCCACCTGTCAATGCTAGAAGGACAATGGTTCGAACTGTGTAAAAATTATATACCTACACTAGCACTCTAATAGTTTATCTTATGTGTTAGATGCTTATGTCTTTGTCATTTGATCTCATGACATTCTAGGTTACATATTATTACCTTTGTTAAAAATGTTTTCTGGAAGATAATCATAGAGATTTAGTGGGCTGGTCCTGTGAGAACCTTGAGGTGATTGGTTATATTTGGGGAAGTTCTAATTTTCGACCACTATTTCAATATAGAAGGCTCATTTAAGAGTTAGGAGTGTAGAGAAAAAACCATTTTAAAGGAAGTATAAGCATCTATAAGCTTCATGGTGACTACAGTTATAATTGCTGCCATAGATGATGAAGAATAAGAATAAGAGGTGAGTGATGGGGAAGTCGAAGATTGTTCATTTGCTGGGCTTAAATGCAATGTCCATTCCAACGACATAAAAGGCCTGCTGATATTGCTCTGTTATTTAATAATCTGTGAAATTCTTAGCTTGTTTATGAATGAGCATGAGGTGGAGATCACTGGTTACCAATAGAAGCCAACAAATGTATACAGGGTCTAAAGAAACAACATTTTTAAATATTGAACGTCATAAATATAAAAAGTATTAGTAAGAGAATTATAATAAAGCTTTGCATTTTTTCGAATCATGAAACCAAATATATTTTTATATTACATTTTGCAACCGCTTATTATTTATCGCGCTTCAGTTGTCATTTTTTCCGTCAAAAAATAACGGACCCGTTAAAAAATCAAGGCCAGTTGCGAGAATTAAAAAAATTATAATACTAAAGCCCTAATTCATCAGTTAATTACAGAGATCACAAAGTTAGCTTCTAAATCTAATAAATCCCCGCGTAAATCTAAAACCACTGCTCAAACGGGTTCAAGCCTCAATTCGCTCCCCTCTTACTAAACCTTAAATTGATTGAGACTAATCATAAATTGATTGCTACTAAGTTCTACTCCCTCCGTCCCAATGAATTGTATGTTCGCTCCCCTCTTACTAAACCTTAAATTGATTGAGACTAATCGTAAATTGGTTGCTACTAAGTTCTACTCCTTTCGTCCCAATGAATTGTATACAGTTTCCTTTTTGGGACGTCCCATCAATTGTATACATTCCAAAAGTAGTAAACTTTTATAATATAAAACATCATTACACCAACTACTTTCTTCCGCTATCTCTATTTTATAATAATATAAACACTATTACACCCACTACTTTACTCTACCATCTCAAATTTATTATTAAATATAAATGGGTCCCACCACTATACCCACTTTTCATCCAACTTTATTCATTTCTTACCCATTTTCTTGGTCTCCGTGTCCCAGCCATTTGTATACAAATGACTGTGACGGAGGGAGTAATTGGTTGCTAACTAATCATCATGAGAGGTAGATTAAGACATTCTATGTCTTCTGGCTGTATAGTTACAATTATTTTTTTAAAATTTTTTTATATAAAAATATATGATTAATATTATAAGTCAGAATTTTTTTAAGAAATTAACAATTTAAACTAAGCGTTCAAACGACTTAGAAGTGTGTGCCAAAAAATTACGCGACCTATACTTCAAAATGGAAGGAGTGTTTGAAAAAATTTAAGAATTTCCACTCTTTTAGAAAATATGTGTGTGCTCTTAATTGATTATTATTGAATATAATAGCCAACTTCCTTCCGATTCTATTCACTTCTGTCTCAAACCTTTTCTCAAATTACAATAAAATATAAATAAAGCACAAATATAAAAAGACGAATTGAAATTGTCATGATATTTAATATATTAATATTTTAAAAATTATATATTATATCATCTTTTAATGATTGAGGAGTCTAATCCAGGATACCGTAAAAGATTATTAACTACACGACCATCAATCTAAAGCATCAAAATTTACACAGAATTTGACTCTTAAAACTCTTTCTAGAATGATTAGCTCAAAATTTCAACAAGTCCTGTGATTTTTCAAACATCTTGGTTACTTGATAGTAAGATTGATATCTTAAAGATATATAAATTAATCCAATTTTTATTAAAATTGATATCTTAAAGATTAATACAAGGATTTTCAAAAGCATTTCTTTTAAGAACTAAATCCAATTTCTATTTTTCTTGAATAATTTTTAAAAGATTAAAGCTCTCAAAATTTAAACTAATTACACAATAATTAAATATATATTCTGATTAAAAGTCCATCTTATATCGAGAATACAAGCAAATACACTAAAATTACAAATATACAAAAATTACATATAAACGGAGAGCTCGTCTAAAATACATGTTTTCCATATCATGCGAATTCATCGGAGAAATAGTTTTCTCTCATATCTCAAACAATGTGAAAATGAAACATTATAATTGAATTTATAAATTAATAGCATAAAAAATTGTCATAATTGAATTTATAAATTAACAACATAAATATTCATATTAAAATTTTGGAGTGAAATGAATGAAGTTACTTCTTTGTCTTATATACAAGAATAAAATGGGGGCTTGCCTCTCTTCTGAAGTAGCATCATTATGTGTGTCTCGGTTGGAAACGCCGGGAGTGTGAAAATGGAATATAGCAAAGTGAGAATGAAAAATAATCAAGATTCAGAATTTATTAGTTAGTTTTTTTTCTTTTTTTGCTAAGTAATTAATATTATTAGTTAGTTTGGTTCTAGGGAAATCGACATGGTCAATGGATTATCTATCCGCCACACTAGTTCATTCTTCTCAAATTAAAATTTACGCAACATTTTAGTGTGAAATCTTGTCTGATTGGAATGAGAGGAATTTTTTGGTGAATTTAGAAAATCCAAAATCCATATAAAAATTTAAAATTCATAATGAAATGTGGAATGAAAATGATGAGATAAAATGAAGATTTTTTTAAGTTTGGATTCTTCTTAAAATCCTTATGTTTTTTTTAAGGTCTTAAAATCCTTATATCAAGATCAGAACTAAATACAAAAACCTAAAAACCATGAGTTTCTTTGTATTCTGTTTCAAGAAGGAATAGAATATCATTGATATTTTTATGATATCTGAAATTCTGAATGACATTTTGTATTTTACACGATCTGCGCGCCCAAGTGAGCCCTGACATTATTTTACTTGTATACCAAAATGAAATGAATTGCTGTACTATTCATGATAGGGTTGTAATTCGAGCCGAGCCTAATTTGACTCAAGTTTAATTGAGTCGAGCCGACTCGGTTAACTATCCGGCCTAAATTTTCGCTCGAACTCAACTCAGTTAATTTCACGAGTCGAGTCGAGCCGGCTCGTTTAGCTAAACGAGTCGGTGTTAATGAGTCGAGCGAGCCAGCTCGTATAATTTTATACTTAATTAAGTCCAAACCTCTACCCGAACTCTACTCGTTTAATTTCACAAGTCGAGTTGAGCCGACTCGTTTAATTAAACGAGCCCACTCGAGCCGGGTGAGCTCGCGAGTCGCCCGACTCGAATAACAACTCTAATCATGAAAATGGAAGTCAAGAGGACGTATCATAAATTTGTGGCCGAGTTGAGAACGCGCGCCCGGAGTTTGAAATAAATTGAGGAGGTGAGAAATGAGGATGAAATTATCAAGAACTAAGCATCGATTTGGACGGTTTGAAGAGGTATATGGACCAAATTGAAATTTTTGATTTTGAAAATCTTGAAACCTAATCTACACCGAATATTCTATCCAAACCGAAATCATCCATGTTCGGTTCAATATCAAAATAATTATTTTAAAATCTATATTTTTTTATTAAATTAAAATAAATAATTTTAAGTGTTATCTTATTTGTCTCTTATCAAAATACATAAAAAAAACAATAATATCCGTATAACTCTATAATATAAGTAATTTTAAATATTATTTTTATTGTTGTTATGAAAAAAATTAACTTATTTATTGAAGATGGTAAAGGTGAAGAATAACTTTCAAACATAAATTATCTAAACTAAAGTATAAAAAAATATTGTTTGTAAATTATATGTATTAGCGATTCAGTTATTTCGTCGAAAATTGAAATATTATTTGTAAAACACATGTATCAGAGGAGAAATCAAATCATTAGAATACCGAAACCAAATTAAAATATATTCCTAAAATATTATTTATAAAATATATGTATCAGAAAACAAATTATATCATTAGAATATTGAAACCTAATCAACTATCCAAGAATCAAAAGTCAAAAGTTTCGGTCAGTTTCACCATCAAAGAATCAAAAGTTTCACTTTGAACAATTTGAATGGACCGAAATATTAGATTTGTTCGGATAATTATGCCAATGCTTATTAATATTAGGCCACAACATTAATCTTATCTTTTATCTTGGACATCCATTCCTAGTTAGTTCTCCCTCATATCTCACAAAAGTAAGAAAAAAAATTTGTAGAGGGAAATGAATTATGTTTAGGTAGTTCCCTGTCAAAAAATATGAAAAAATTTTGTACAGTGGAATGAATTATGTTTACTTCGTACGTAGCCTTATATAGAGTCATCTCAAGTAGCTTCGCAAAATTTGTGAATTTGGTTGGAAATGCCGGGAGTGTGAAAATGGAATACAACGAAGTTAGAATGAAAGTTGAAAACTTTATTAGTTAGTTTGCTTCTATTGGAATATCAGTATGCCAATAAACACAACATCAATTAACTGCTTGCCGAGAAGCACACAAACAATCAACCACGTACCCAGCCATATATATTACATGCGACTTAACTTGTATACAAACCAACACAGGTTACACGCAGCCTGACAAATGGATGATGAACCGCCGAGAGGAGCCATCCACATCCAGATGGAGTAGCCGCTTAGACGTTATTAGTACAAAACAAGAAAATGTTTACAACAAACTAGCCCAACAAAGCAAAGGCTTATTTAGATATACACAAGAGACACTCTCATCATAGAGGTCGTAGCATGATGGTAATAATTATTCAGTGGTGGCCAGTCCCGGGCAGCTTCTCCTTGATCTTGTCCAGCATTCCTTTCTTCTCATGAGTCTGCTCTCCATATCCTCCGGTAGTCCCATAGCCTCCTCCGGGAGTGGTGGTTGAATAACCTTGTTGCTCTTGCTTGTGCCCACCAGGCAGCTTCTCCTTTATCTTCTCCTTCATCCCCTTCTTCCTTCTCCCTCCCATTCCGTCGTCCTCCGACTACAAATCAAATAACCAATTAGTTTCATTCATAAAATGCGTTTTATTCAATATTAAAAAACTGTATAGAAATGAGAGGGACGGAGACAGAGTACTTACACTAGAGCTGGAGCTACCAGAGCGGTGTAGCTGGCCCTGGCCCTGGCCGTAAGTGCCTGTAGACAAACCAGTTCCATGTGTGCCAGTTGCACCAGAGCCATGCATGCCATGAGTGCCTGTTGCACCAGTACCCATGTGGCCCCCACTGCCATACTCACCCATGGTTCCACCAGTCGTGTGCTGAACCGGGTTCCCGTACTCGTCTGTTTGACGAACCGGATTGCCATAGGCATCAGTCGGCTGCTGTTGCTGTCCATATCCTCCTCCGTAGCTTGCCATTTTTCCCAAACGAACTCGATCCACTCAAAATATGTAAGAAGCTTGTTGATATTTCTGATTGCTTGATGTTCTGTTTTATGTTGCGATGATGAAGAAGCTGATAGAGCTTGGGTTTATAAAGGGACGCTAGCGGGGCCATGTTTGATACGATCGTGACACGTATCGGTTTGTCCGTGATGTTGTGGCATGCTTAGAACAAGGCACGTGTCGTATATGTCGGTATGGATAAGATATGTTGAATTAAATACAGAAGCACTTGTAGTATTTTACGGATTTGGCGCTACGTATCAACAGCAGCAGTGACTAATTTGTCGACATCCTAAAAGTAAAAGGACACTTCACCGCGTCTTTCGAGATGATTTTAAGATAAACATCTCAAGGAGATAGAGGAGAGTCAGGTATGGGACGGTGGCACTTTCGAACAACAGCAATGATTTCTCTCTAAACATACGGGCTTCCGGGTTGCTGTTTTTCTTCTTTCTTGGAAATTTGGTTTCTATAACTCTATAAGGTGTGCATGTATGTAGCCCCTGGTGGATGGAGCTAGAGGGGTCGTTTGATTGTGTTTAAAAAAAATGTTTATTATTTAAAATAAAGAAATTGAATATAAATGAAAAGTTGGTTTATATTTATAAGCTATTAAAAGTGTTTGGATATAAACTGATCATAAATGTTAGAAAAAGCTATAACTTCAAAATAAGTTAGGTTTCCTAATATTTTTTTTTGGATTTCTAAACTTCAGTATAAGTGCTTCTCAAAATTAGCCAAACACATCTTTTTAAATAGAAGTGAACTTCTATATCAAAAAATCACAGAAATCCCACTGCCAAACACCCACATAACCTTTCGTGGTGGCCTAATAAATTCTTATTTGTCAGGCTGGCCTAATAATTTAGGATATTACACTCATTAATTCTACCCTGCAGGGTGCGACTGCACCGGTTCGAAAAGTAAACATCCTCCTCTAGAGTTTGTTGTAATTGACTAAATTGAATATATAAAATATTATATAAAATTTACTAAATCGGTAAACCGTTGTGCAAGGCCGATAAATAATCACCTTAATTTGCTGGCATTAGAAGAGAAGGGCTAACATGAAAAATAAGAGCATGTCAAATTAGCCAAGGTGACCGGCCTGAAAACTCAAGCGCGGGGGTCTCCATTTCTTGAGCCTTCATTATATGAAAGCTGAAAGAACATACTAAACCCCTTTGCATGAGAGCAGGCAAGTCATCCTTGGCTACCAAACAAACACTCTCGTCTTCATGTAAGACCTCTCTTCCTTGCACCCAAAGCTCTAAATGCAGCCAGGCTGCAGATAGCTGCTGATGCTTCTTTTCTTTCGAAACTTGTCAATTTATACTCAACAAGCTAGCTTCGTCTAGAATATTATCAATCTACAACAGGTCAGATTCTTTAGCGCATTATTTTAGCATATATGACTATGCACATTCCATTCAACTTCACACAATGGCCTCAGAGCATGAATTGTTCCCTTTTTAAGCATGTCCTAGCAAGTCAAACTGGCTCGAAAATGCTGATCTTGACCCGAAACGGTCCTGGCTAGTTGAACACTAGTGTTCAAGTTTATTTGAGAATATTAATTTTCAAGATAGGATTTTAATTTTGGGTTGATGCTTCTAAATACGTACTCATCTAGGTCAGATGAGTGCAAGTGATTTATAATACGTATGCAGATGGACATTTATATAATTCAAAGGATTAGATGAAGAAATTACATACATATAAATTGTTAGTAATTCGTAGTACCTTCCCTAAATACGTACTCGAAAATATTTTTGTGTCCATTTTTTAAAATGAAAAGTTGGTCAACAATCTTGAGACGATAGTACTATATAGAGTATATGCATGCATGGTTCGGGTCATTGATTTGTTTGAGGGTTTTTAAGCCTCTAACCATGCCGAGGAATATATTCGTTGTGCTCAGATTTTGATATCGCGCTTTAGTGCTGGATATTGATCTCATAAGACGAATATCAAAGGGGAATAGTGTGTGTCAAATGAGCTGTCCCCAGCTTCGACAGTCACAAGCCATGTAATTAAGCCTAATCACTATAAGCTACCAAAGTAGTATATAAGATTAAGTTGCACAATCAACTCCTTAATTTGGTGATTAACGAAAGCATTTTCAGCCTTTTTGTATAAGGTGTTTCTGGCTTTATCGCTGTCCAAGGGACAGGGTTGACTTCTAATATTAATGATAAAGAGTAGACATGCAAGATCTATGTCGAAAGTATTATATGCTCTAAATCTTTGCCAGATGCTCAATTCGGCGATTCATTTCAACGCTCACAATTCGAACTGATTAGCGGTAAAATGGCATTACGAAAATCGGTAAAATGGTAGCTATGACGACTTTCTTAACAAACGTACCAAAGGAAAAATAGTTGTTTCGCCCGAAATTAATTTTGATACACACTGCGAGTATATATGTGTGAATGCAGATGAACTTCTATTTTTGTGTTATAAACGATAGTGAAATAATTAAAGTCATGAAAGTTTTAGTGGTTTTGATTGTTATGCTTTTAATCGATTAAGAAACGAATGCCAATTAAATAATCATCTCTTGCGTAAACAATTGCATCATAAATCTAATATTTTATCTGCATTGTTGATAAGCTCGCACAACTTTGAATGCGTGCGTAGCCGTGTATAATTGAGTCAATACGTGTTTCTTGCTGCTCTTGGGCAGAAGGAAACAAATAACAGAACTGGTCGATAGTCCTTTTTCTTTATATTATCTTAACAATAATTCAAGTTCGATGACAATACTTGCGCGACTCACAACTATATTGACAAACTTGCGTACCTAAGTCATGAATATACAGATAAACAGAACTATTACGGAATAAGAACCTCCACCGTATTGTGTAATTCGGCTGATATTAAGTTTCATTTCGAGATTATAGCACGCTAAATGCTAAATACTAAGCTGAAATATGATTTTTGTCCATGACACGTTTTTTTTGTTAGTAAAATTATTATTTATTCTTAAGTTGTTACCGGTAAATACACATTACTTGTTTACACATTATGATGTGCAGGAAGTTTTAGGAACCCGTGAGGTTTGTAATTTTTTATTATTATTTATATTATAATTTAGTATATGTTATATAAACGAATTCTAAGATTTTAGTTATACATCTCTTGTTTTCAATTATATTGTATGGTCGATCGTGAAAATTATTTATCATATAAATTTTATCTTTTATATAAATAAAAGCTAGCTATGCTGTGTACCAAATTACCAATATTTGTGTCTGCCTGTCGAGTTATAGCAACTATTTACAGAAATGCAAGCAAATTAAAGCAGTTATTTACAACCAGAATGAATAGGCTTTCGATCGAGATGAGATTTACATAAACACATCGGCAGAAGCTTCGATGGATAGACCGAGTGGTACTATATTCCATATATCCATAAAATAATCATCATCACCAAGCATCTGCGAATCACCATCATTTGTTGGCACAACATGATTGTTAGAGTTGAAACAATCCATAATCTGATTAAGAGACTCCAACCTCTGACTTAACTCAGCTAGCTGAGCCCTAAGAACCGAGTTCTCAGCTTCTAATGTAACATGCATCTGATGAGTCATACTCATGTTTGTCCGTATAACATTGTTCTTACTCTCCAGCTGACTCACCTGTGTCGTCAGGTCATTCAAATGTCTTTGTTTTCTTATTCGTGATCGCTTCGCTGATTCGCGATTCGATGCCATCCTCTTCAGCTTGCTTTCGGCCGAAAATTTGGCTTTCTGCATGCCTGAAGTGGTACTAGAAGAAGCCATTTCACACAAACAAATATAAGTCAACAAAATATTTAATCGAATTGTGTATTAATAATTTTACGAGAAAACGTAGAACCAGTAGAGGAAGAAAACGGAGAAGGATTGAAAGCCGGAGCTTATCGAAAACTCAGAGACCAGAACTTGATTACTCAGTAGAGGAGACATGATTATTCTGATACATAAATGAACGTGTTTATGAACTAGTTGTTTAGCTATGTTGAGAGTGGATGAAGAGTGTATCCTTTGAGGAGTAATTGTTATAAGGTGGAGTTTTGAGAGGTACAATTATTAATGGATATGGATAATCACAATGGCGATGAAGAATTGTGAATTATTTTCATATACATCGTTGACATGTTTGATTGCAGAAAGCTCAATAATTGTATGCTAGCTAGCTTGCTAACCACTAATGGAGTGACCTTGGGTGGCTATTTTTTATATAACCAGGAAATAGACCAACTACGTAACAAAAAATATGATCCAAGTTATATCCGAGGGACTTCTTATTTCTTATGTACCATAACAGTATAGTGGGCTTATTTTGTTGGGCTCCAAGCACTACATAAATAGAACAGCATGAGGAGTGAGGCCTACTTGCATTACCTGCATGGGCTTTTTTGTTATATCATCCATTATTTCATAAGCTTTTCAAATCTATGCAACTAATTTATTATTCTAAAGTCGTGTTCACTTGAATCGAATGGAAATGGAGTGAGAAAATGAGAATACAATGAATTTTATATTCTAACATGGTGTTGATCGGGAAAAATGTTTATAATTTTCATTCTTTCAATCATTACATTGATACTATTGTAGGTAAAATCCTAAACCACGTGCTTTGCAAGAAATGTTCATTCTAATTCTACAATATTATGTTTCCTTAAAATTTTTATCACAATAAATTTAAACTCATTCACGTTTAATCAGTATTGTTTCATACTTTTATCTTTTTTCTATATAACTTTTCATTTTATTCTCTCACATTCCCATCCGAGCGAACACAGCTAAGTGATCCGACCGCTCTTCACGGTGTTTACAGTAACATCATTTGAAAGTAGAACACATTCGGCCAATCAAAACATATCAGTTAGTGAGATTTTTACAGAGTAACAGAAATATTGACCAAATAAATGAGAATAATGCATCTAGCGAGTGCAATTTGGTTTTGATTGCCTCACACGAACAATCAAAGATCCAAGAGAGATTCATCAAATCAAGTAAATCATTGCCAACCGCATTACCTGAGGAGAGGAGCAAAAGCCTAAAAAAGCTGAAAAGAAATGGAGGAGATTTATACATAAAATAATAATAAGAGGAGTGTCGAGATACATTGCAAAGCCACCAACAAGAAAGCGATGAAAATGCATCAGCATCACTTCGGTTTTACCTTTTCTTCTCCTCTTTCTACGGTCTCAGCTATCCTACCCACTTGTATGGAATATCACCAACTCATTTTCCATTCACTCTTTGCTTCTTTTCAGAAAAATTAACTTACGTGCCCCGAGTCAGTAGTTTTCAAACATTAGTTTATCAGGTTTACCTGGATTGAAAGTTACGTACCTAAACATGTTTAAGATTTCCTCAGGGCCGAATCAGAATTCTATGAAAGTCGGGCTTCAAATAGTTTACGGACACTGTTAAAATATAAGTATAAGATTTATAAAAGAGCCTCCTCTAATACCTTAAGGTTTTAGATAAAATGATTCACTACATGATATCAGAGCTCTGATTTGCGGATTTAAAAAACAGTTTTTCACCAGTTATTTAGTAAAAAACTTTTGTTGCCGGGCAATGCAAAATTGTACTGCGAACTTTCTTTCCACTTTTATATTGGTCCATTTTATCACATCATATTAAAAAATTTATAGGTAAACCACATTAAGACCATTCCTCATAAATCTCATGTGCTTGTTAAAATTACGGCTTTTCATCCGTAGAAATGAGCATCTTGTGTTAATCTCCACTGATCTTGTATATTTGTCTGAAATATCTAAATTGTGGTAAGAGAGAGTATTGAAGCACAAGATCCTGAACTTGAAATGATCTTTTCCTAACAAACTACAAATCCCACACTTATGTACTGGTAATGAATACTTTGACATGATTGAGAGGTATAAAGCTTCTAGGTCAGGCCCTTTCTTATCTCACTTCTTTTTTGCTGATGATTTCGTTTTGTTTGCAGAGGCTTCGATCGAGCAAGTGCAAGTAAATGCCTTGAAGCGGGCATAAAATGCGTCTTAATAAGTCTCTGCTCCAAAAATGGCAAGCGTTGCCCTAAAAGATTGCAGGTCAGGAATGGGCGTTGCGCCGTTTCAATGCAAAACCACCCTTCCTCTAATGGGATGATCTTCCTTCATTCATTCCACAAAAATTGAAAAAAGAATTTCTTTACTACACTGAAACCCCATCCGGGCACTCAAGCTCGAACTTCCTTTTTCAACGGCATCTTCCTTGTCTGCTTCTACATATGTGTCAACGTTGACAAAGCTGTTTACGTAATAGGCTGCTGGCTAGAAACATAGGAATTTGGAATGTTGAGATGATTGGTTTATCGATACACTCGAGTAGACAACAAGCCCAACTTATTTAGCCTCTATCGCGCAAAAGGGACTCCACAGGTGTTATGTGTTACATTAAAGCATTCGCTAGAGCTCATCACTGAAGAAGGGTGGCTTTACTTTTTGAAATTCGAGAAGAACTTCTTCGCGCGGGCGGCGTACGTACAAGGCTGTTCGGACTCCCTCCCTCTTGTATGAGGTGTGTTGCCATCGTCTCTTTCCCGCCAGGTTACGCGGCATGGATTCGTCGATTGACGAATCGGATCTTGGCTTGCTGTCCCGCCGACGAACCAGTCTAGAAGTAGAAAGGGAAGGCAATAGAAAGAGGTCTCCCTTCCCCCCTCTGTTTGTCTTCTTCTCGCCGCTTTTGGGCCCTACGCCTAAATAGGATCGGCTTGGGTTCGTATGAATGGAACGGCATAGAAAAGAAACCATTGATTATTGATTGTGTCATAAAGACCCTTATGCCCACGTCCCAATCGCCCCCCCCCCCGGAGGAATATGTGCATCTAAAAGATCTTTCATACTCGAAGCTCAGGCTACGGGTACGGCAGTTCTGATGAAAGCGATGGGAGTTCTGATGACAAGACTACTTCTGAAACGACTGATGGGACTACTAGCTCAGGTGGCAACGATAGCAATAACCATAACAGCAACGATAGCCATAACAAAGAGCCTTTCCATAAAGTCCCAAGGTATGGAACCCCTCCTTCACTGCAGCTTCAGGTCGACAAAAGCAAAAGGAGGAGGGCAGTAACTCAAGGACTTCATTCGACAAAAGAAAAGTCTGAGATGGCTACGGCTTTCGGACTAGGGCAAGGAGAAGAGAATGGAAGAGCTTGCTGACGAGTCAAGAGACTAGAGGACGGAGGAAAAATATAATATAAATTATCGTGATTTGGACCCAAGGATAACTTAAAAATTTTTAAATTGGATTATGAAATTGCGAAACATAATTATTCAATGGGATCAATACTTCCAATTGACTAAGTATGAGTCAAGGATCCATGGATGGAGATAGGGGCAACAAAGGCTGGAACTATTCTTGCCAAAAACAAGGGACCTACTTCTCATCCTAGGAGTTAGCAGGTATGAAAGAGCCCCTCTCTGTCTGTCTCTCCGAGTTTATACTACTAAGTAGCACTTATGCTATTCAATCATAGAATCAATTCCGATCAAGCGGAAACTATATATGTTATTAGTCAAGCACTAACGCCCTATCTAGAGTCTATAGTAAGGGGCCATTCTTGCTCGTTAGCGCGCCCCTTGTTTTTGATCCCTATTCATTCGGTCAAAGTCTCCACGGCCTTTTCACACCCCTCTACTAAGAGGCGAGTCACGCTCTTTAAACGCCCTAAGCTAAGAAAGAGGCTTAAGTCATCGATTCAAGGCTTCTTTATTTTCCACGAAACTCCTGTCTTAGTCTTCATTTTAAAAGCAGAAGATATAGGTAAATAGAACCAGCCGTCGATTCGATTGTTTTCCAAGAAATGTTGGGCCGGGTATGTAAGCCATGGCCACACCTGTAGCGTTCGTGATCGGCCTCCTCAACTGTGTATCGATCGAAAGGCAGGGCGGCACAGCCCCCAACCAACCAAGGGAGTGGTTACGTCCAGCATGCCCCCCTCTTATTCCCGACATGCTATGGTGCCCCGTGGTGGCGTGTCCGCTTAGTTATCCTCATCAAGCCACTTACTTGATGTCTAGCTCCCCAACGGGTAGGCAGTTCCTTTTCCCCCAGATCAATGAATAAGGCGTCGCCCTATCTTGCTGGAGGCAGATAAAAAGCGGTTGATTACTCAGATTGGTTCTCGCGTCCCCGTGCCCAAAAGGAGGCGGGATTAAATATATGACGGGGTTACCAGATATTGTAATCATCATTGATCAACACGAAGAATATACGGCACTTCAAGAATGTATCACTTTGGGAATTCCAACAATTTCTTTAATCGATACAAATTGTGACCCCGATCTTGCAGATATTTCGATTCCAGCCTTATTTGGGGTCTTGTTTTTCTTCTAGACGAATACGATATTGAGATTTTTTACCGGAACGTGATTGGTTTCTAAGATCACTTCCGGCTCTAGGCCTTTTATTAGTTAGTCCCGGTAAAGCTCCCAGGCGGCGTATTTTTTTGAAACGAGGTCCCCGGTAACGCGACATAAAGACTCCTTATTCTTATTTATATTGAATTCTTATTGATGAAATTTCATTTTACAGAATAAACCTAAACTAAAACTGAACTAAATAATAAATGAAGCGAAGTTTACGAAAGTAGTCGAGCTCTTGAAGATCCTTCTTTTAAGATCTTGGAAATCGGCTAAAATTGAGCATTCTATCGCAAGAATAGGACTCCATAGGTGGTTGGTTACGTTACATTAATGCCTAAACGCAGAATATCGGCTAAAAAGAGCAGCAAAATTAGCTACTTCTAGAATTAGGGCAGGGGAGAAGCTCCTATTTCAAGTTAAAGAAGCGATTCATTACTCCTTGCTTAAAGGGATAACCTTTTCCCGGACTGGAGTGCGGTAGGGGCAGAGGAACAGAGATATTCTACCACAGCTTGTGACCGGAGGGATTGATAATGGGTCTGCGGCTTTCTTGATTGCCTCTACATCGGGAAAATTTGGTTAATTTTTTAATGTCTTATATTTTATTTGCGATAATCTCATTTTTTTGTATACTGCGCGATCAGGACACCCTCCAAACTTTTTTTATCCGCGCCCGTTTCGCATGCGCTTCGCGCGCCATTGGCGCTTTGCTCTTCTCTTATTCTTCATTGGACGGCAGAATCGATTCATACTTTCCTCTCGAAGCACTTTAGGCTCCAGTCCTACAGCTGGTGAAATGGATCAAAAGCCTGTCTTTGTCTTTCTCGGGTTAAGCTAGTAGTCCATTGGGTGGTGGGAGCTCCTCCTTCCTATTTACTACCTTGGCTGGGAACTTAAATAAAAGCCTAAGCCGGTCACCGGGTTTAAGTTCCTTTGTTCAAAAAAATATCTATGTCAGGCTTCCCTTCCCGGTTGTCCCGTTCAATCCGCTGTTCTTCTGTCTGAGGCAAAGGCGAATCCCTCATACTGTATATGGTCGAGCCGGCTTGGCTGGTACATCAAGCATATCGGCATATTCTTTTTTCGGTGTGGTACACATATCTTTCAATGTCAATCAAGTAATTCATTCTCACTGTCTGAGGAAAACGTGAAGAAGAAGAAGAAAGAGGCTATGATCAAGCCCGTTGCGGCAATCTTAAGCTAAATAGGCGAATATTGCAGCTCTGACTTCCTAGCTAGGCAATTTAGGTATATAATAACTCGACTGTAAAAGAGAGGTACGGAGTCACTCGACCGACGGGAGAAGCATTAGAAGGACTACTTAGGATTATTATTTGATAGGTACACGACAGCCTTGTCACTTGCAAGAGGACAGGTTCATCAACAAAGTAAGTTTCAACTCATCAAACCCTCTCAATTATGTCTGTGTGTATATATAGAAATATATGTACGTGTGTGTATATTGTATATCTCATACGAGGCGGTCGGAAAAGAAAGAAATAGTTAATATATTCAAGATAATTACATATTTACAAAATACCGTCTCAATTCATCCTATTTCATCATATCCGGGATGTGGATGATCTCAAATCAGAAATTGCCATTTTCGGGGTATACGGCAACAACGCAAAAAATTCTAACTAATGATTATTTCCCTCTGTTGACAAATGTCGATGGGCAGTTGTTTCTTTAGAAAAAGAAAAAGTACAGAAAGAAAGCAATTATTCGATATTAAAGTAGATACTTTACTGTACGAGGCATCGCTAGTTAGGGGGAGGCTGTGTCCAGATTTGATTGACTGAGATCTATATTTACGAGCACCAATGGAAATAGTTGAGTCTTTTCAGAAACAACGCATCATGCATGCCAGACAACACTCAGCTGAGCTTGGGCAGATCAATCATGAGTCCTGAAATTGACAAACTCCATTATTTCCACTAGCTCATTAATGCCTTGTCACTTAAGTTTAATCAGCTCCTAATTAAGCTTAATCAGCTCCCCTGGTTTAATCCCTTTAGACGAGATAAAAATAAATGAGAGGCGCCATGTTTAAACCTCTTCCAAATTTTATTCCAGAGGAGATAAAAATAAATGAGACGCATGTTTAAACCCCTCCCCAATTTTATTCGAGAAGAGGGGAAAGATATAATAGTTGTTTGATTGTTTTTCATGTATTTTTACGAGTTTTGATCGTACGCTTACATATATGATTTTAAAATTTTCATTTTATGATTACAAATATGACACTGATATTGTTATTCGTAAATTATTGTTTTTGATGAAAGAATAGACATGAAAAAGAAAACTCAAATGACCTGGATGCAAGAATCACCATTTCACAATCTTCCTATAAAAGGACTCATACACTACCATAGGGTTGGAATAATAACACAAAGTACATCTACTGTTAAATCATGGATGTAGAGAAAGTTTTTCACATGACCGGTGGAGTTGGAGATACCAGCTATGCCAGAAATTCTTCATTGCAGGTTCAACTCTTATGCACTTCGAATAAATCATCATGTAAAATATGTTAATATTAATAATATGTAACCACAGATTTTGTTGACATGCAGAAAAAGGGCTCTGATATGGTGAAGCACATAACCATAGAAACAATTCAAGAAGTGTACATGAATACAACTCCAAAGAGCATTGGCATAGCTGACTTGGGGTGCTCCTCAGGACAGAACACATTCTCAACAATCAAAACTCTTGTTGATGCTGTCGGAGAAACATGTCAAAAGCTCTTGCTGTATCCACCACCCGAGTTTCGGATTTACCTTAACGATCTCCCCACGAATGATTTCAATGCAATTTTTAAGAGCTTGCCAGATTTCTACAAAGAATTGAAAGAACACAGAAATTACGGAATTGCTAGTTCAATTAATTGTTCACCGGCTATTTACATAGCTGGTTATCCAGGCACATTTTATGGTAGACTTTTTCCAGACAATTGCTTGCATTTTATCTATTCCTCCTACAGCTTGCACTGGCTTTCCAGAGTAAGTTTAACGGTTTTTCTAGTGTGTGCCCGTATAACATAATTATGAGCTTAAATATTTATTTTTTGTTCTTTTTGTCCTGCTTTTTGGGAGATCACACTATGAAATTAATCATGTGTGTTCTTAACAGGTCCCAGCGGGGATTTATGACAAACAAGGTAAATCTGTAAACAAAGGCAGCATTTACATATCCGAATCGAGCCCGCCCGAGGTGTCTCAAGCTTACCATAGACAGTTCCAGGAGGACTTTAATTTATTTCTCCGATCACGATCGGGGGAGCTTGTTTCTGGAGGAAGTGCTGTGCTTATTTTGCTAGGTCGAAGTGGTGCAAATCATGTCGATAGAGGAAATTCGTTTCTGTGGAAAATACTTTCTAGATCATTTAAAATTTTAATTTCGAAGGTAAATTAATAATTAGTTATTAGCTAGTGGATTTTTTCTTTTAAAAAAAAATAAACAGAGTAAAGAGAAAGATTGACAATGCTAATGTTGTTATGCAGGGGCAAATTGATGCGAAGAGTCTTGATGAGTACGATGTTCATTTTTACGTGGCTTCAGAAGATGAGATACGAGAGGAAGTGAGCAGAGAGGGTTCGTTTGTAGTGGAGCGTTTGGAAATGTTTGAAATGGAGAAAAAAGCCGAGGGGGAGATGAGCTATGGCACGGCAGTGGCCATGGCGGTTCGGGCTATACAGGAGTCGATGATCAGCCACCATTTCGGTGAAGAAATTCTTGACAGTTTGTTTGACATATTTGGGAAACTGGTGGATGAAGAATTGGGTGTGGAGGAAATTAGTCTCGTCTCTTTTGTTCTCGCCCTTAAGAAATTATAGATGTTAGATGTCAATTGCTTAATTTGCTTTCTATTTTTGTCATAAGTTTATTTATGTAATAATAATTCTGCAGCCTAATGAATGTACTTCTAGCAGACACCGTGTAAAATTATTATGTAACTAGGTACATTCAGGTTTAAAGGATGTACTCTGTCTTGACTTATCCAATTTATGCATAGTTCGTATTTATAAAAATTAACTAAATAATCTTATTTTGGAATAAATTTTGTAGTATAAAGGATCTGCAAGATTAGTTGTTTTTTTTTTGAAGACCAAAGATTAGTGCGGACAATTTGTCCATAGAAATTTCACGAGGTCTAAGATTCTCCCAAACTTGTTGCACGCTTAACTCAATGACTTTTAACATGAGCCCAGAAATCAACATCTGATTTTGAACTAGTTGAGAAATCATAGCGTCTAGTTTTTCTCTCCAGACATTCCACTATGATCCTATTCTTATACTGAAGATATTTCAGAGATAACTAGTTCCGGTTATATCAATTTGGATCCGGATATGAATTACGAGGACGCTATCTTCATCCGGCTCACTCAAAACTCAGTCATCGCAGAAACTTTCTCGCTATCTTCATCCGGCTCACTCAAAACTCATCCATCGCAGAAACTAGAAAGTAAGTCCAAGGAGATTAAATAGATACTTGCAGAAACTACTAAGCCTAATATTTGTCGGTGCCGGTCATAATAATCAAACAAGGTCTTTCTAGTATGTGCATATACTCTAAACTAATTTTTATTTAAATGAAAGACTTTGATTAATGAAAATTTTTGTGCATGTTGGGGACCATAATTATTAATGAGACAGAAATTGGAGCATATAAAAAATCTACCACCTAACTAAAAATTAGTTGTCACACTAAATAATCCGATTAAACAATATTACTTATGGTACTTTAAGCAGAAAGTTTGTACAAAGTTCGTATGATTTTTGTAGTTGTTTCGAGTGAGTTCCATTTTTGTCAACTTTGGTCAGCAGTCTGCACCATCACCATGCGGAACACTGAAAACTAGGGGTGATCGCGGTGCGGGCGGTGCGGTTTTTTGCTAAAACCGCAAACCAAACCGCACATGCGGTTTTATCAAAATCTCAAACCGCAACCGCACCACGAAATTTTAAAACCGCATAAACCACACCACGAAAATGCGGTGCGGTGTGGTGCGGTTCACTGCGGTTTTTACATGCGATAAAATTTACTAATTATCTTCTAAATTTGATCAAAAATTTTAATCTGAAATATTACAAAGTTTAACAGATTATACGATAGATTAACAATACTTAAACATTGAATCAATCATTGGGAAACATGCTTGAAGTCTTAAAACAACACACTGATTAAAGTCTTAAACAAAACTGCATCAGTACATCTTTTGGTCATACACATACACAGAACCACCCCAAACAGATACTGCTCTACTTTGCTAATCCTGAATAACACTACATCAGTGATGGTTAAATGTTGTGTGCTGGACTGTGTTTTAATGTGTTGAGAGTAATAGATAATTATAATATATATACATAAATATAAATAAAATATTATTTTTATAATATATATTAATATTGCGGTGCGGTGCGGTTTGAACCGCATTCAATAAAACTAAAACCGCAACCCGCACCACACTGCGCGGTTTGTGAAAAATTCAAACCGCAACCGCACCACGAAAATTAAAAACCGCATTTGTGGTGCGGTTTGGTGCGGTGCGGACGGTTTGTGCGGTTTGGGCGGTTTTTTGATCACCCCTACTGAAAACGCTATTCATGGCGTGTAGCATGCCAAACAGGGAAACGCAACTAATTCAGCTTGAAATATGAGACAAAATGTATTTTCTCACTATTATTTGGAACCAAATTCCAAAAAAACCAACCAAAACAGATTAGTACTCCCTCCGTTTCAAATTAGATGTTCACTTTGAAAAAATCACACAGTTTAAGAAAAGTGAATTTTCACAACTCAATTGCATTAAATGATGATAATATGTGGTATGAGGTTGATCTAGGAAATATAAATAAGAAGTATGTGGAGTGGAATTGACTTTGGAATTATGAATTTGCATTGAAAATTGAAGTGGACAACTAATTTGAAACAAATTTTTTTCGAGAGGAGGTGAAAGATGAAATAGTTGTTTGATTATTTTTCACGTATTTTTACGAGTTTTGAGCGTACGCTTATAAATATTATTTTAAAAATTTCTTTTTATGATTACAAATATGACACTAGTATTTTTATTCGTAATTTTTTTTTTGATAAAAGAATAAACATAGAAAAAGAAAACTCCAATGACCTGGATGCAAGAATCACCATTTCACAATCATCCTATAAAAGGACTCAAACACTACCAAAGGGTTGGAATAATAACAAGTACATCTACTGTTAAATCATGGATGTAGAGAAAGTTTTTCACATGACCGGTGGAGTTGGAGATACTAGCTATGCCAGAAATTCTTCATTGCAGGTTCAACTCTTATGCACTTTGAATAAATCATCATTTAAAATATGTTAATATTAATAATATGTAACATTCTGGCCTCATCAATTTTAATTGACATGCAGAAAAAGGGCTCTGATATGGTGAAGCATATAACCATAGAAACAATTCAAGAAGTGTACATGAAAACAACTCCAAAGAGCATTGGCATAGCTGACTTGGGGTGTTCCTCAGGACAGAACACATTCTCAACAATCAAAACTCTTGTTGATGCTGTCGGAGAAACATGTCAAAAGCTCTCGCTATATCCACCACCCGAGTTTCGGATTTACCTTAACGATCTCCCCACGAATGATTTCAATGCAATTTTTAAGAGTTTGCCGGATTTCTACAAAGAATTGAAAGAACACAGAAATTACGGAATTTCTAGTCCGAGTGATTGTTCACCGGCTATTTACATAGCTGGTTATCCAGGCACATTTTATGGTAGACTTTTTCCGGACAATTGCTTGCATTTTATCTATTCCTCCTACAGCTTGCACTGGCTTTCCAGAGTAAGTTTAACGGTTTTTCTGGTGTGTGTCCATATAACATAATTATGAACTTAAATATTTATTTTTTGTTCCTTTTGTCCTGCTCTTTGGGAGATCACACTATGAAATTAATCATGTGTTCTTAACAGGTTCCAGCAGGGATATATGACAAAGAAGGTAAATCCGTAAACAAAGGCAGCATTTACATATCCGAATCAAGCCCGGCCGAGGTGTCTCAGGCTTACCATAGACAGTTCCAGGAGGACTTCAATTTGTTTCTCCGATCACGATCAGGAGAGCTTGTTTCTGGAGGAAGTGCTGTGCTTATTTTGCTAGGCCGAGGTGGTTCAGATCATGTCGATAGAGGAAATTCCTTTCTGTGGAAAATACTTTCTAGATCGTTTAAAATTTTAATTTCGAAGGTAAATTAATAATTTGCTAGTGGATTTTTTTTCTATAAAAAAAATAAACAGAGTAAAGAGAAAGATTAATAATGCTAATGTTGTTATGCAGGGGCAAGTTGATGCGAAAAGTCTTGATGAGTACGATGTTCATTTTTACGCAGCTTCAGAAGATGAGATACGAGAGGAAGTGAGTAGAGAGGGTTCGTTTGTAGTGGAGCGTTTGGAAATGTTTGAAATGGAGAAGAAAGCCGAGGGGGAGATGAGCTATGGCACGGCAGTGGCCATGGCGGTTCGGGCTATACAGGAGTCGATGATCAGCCACCATTTCGGTGAAGAAATTCTTGACAGTTTGTTTGACATATTTGGGAAACTGGTGGATGAAGAATTGGGTGTGGAGGAAATTAGTCTCCTCTCTTTTGTTCTCGCCCTTAAGAAATTGTAGATGTTAGATCATGTCAATTGCTTAATTTGCTTTCTGTTTTTGTAAGTTTATTTATGTAATAATAATTCTGCAGCCAAATGAATGTACTTCTAGCAGACACATGGAACCTGGTTCATTCTTATGTATATAATTAAAAAATAATCTTATTCTGAAATGATTTTTGTAGTAAGAAGGATCTGCAAGATTTGTTGTGTTTTGGAAGACCAAAGATTAGTGCTTTTATTGTGTAAAGGACAACTTGTCCATAGAAATTTCACTGAGTTCTTAGATTCTCCCAAACTTTTTGCACGCTCAACTCAATGACACTAATGTAGCAAGGCAATGGGCAACACTGTTTCCATCACTCTTAACATGAGCCCAGAAAACATCATCTAATTTTGAACTAGTTGAGAAACCATATTGTCCAGTTTTTCTCTCCACACAACGTTGAAGATATTTCCGACATAACTAGTTGATGAGGCATTTTGTTCTGGTTATATCAATTTGGATCCGGGTTCGAAATACCAGGACTATGCTCATTCAAAACTCAGCCATCGCAGAAACTAGAAAGTCCAGGGATATTAAACGGATACTTGCAGGATATTGTTATAAAACACATCTAACTACTACGCCTAATATTTGTCTCTGCCAGTTATTAAACAATACAGTTTTTTTTAGTGCGTGTGAGCACATGCTAAACACTTATAAGTGTAGCATATTTTGATTGACTCTTACTAAATCAAAATAAGCTAAATACATTAAATTTAGTAATTAATATGGGTATATGGGCACACACTAAACATCCGTAAACTATAGTATTACTTACGGTACTATAAGTAAAAAGTTTGTACAAAGTTCGTATCATTTTGTAGTTGTTTCGAGTGAGTTCCATTTTTGTCAGCTTTGGTCAGCACTCAGCAGTCTGCACCATCACCATGCGAAACACTGAAAACGCTATTCATGGCGTGTAGCATGCCAAACAGGGAAACACAACTAATTCAGCTTGAAATATGAGACCAAACGTATTTGCCCACTATTATTTGGAACCAAATTCCAAAAAAACCAACCAAAACAAATTAGTAATATGTAGGACCATCGAGCTCTGGAGATTGGCAATAAAATTCAACATCATACATCTCACACGTAGCTGATATTATTAGTTCATTAACATTACAGTAACGTGTATATTTGTATCTTACTAGTGATACAACGGAACCCAAAACAGACATATGGCTGCTTCAACAGCCATAGTAAACGGACCTGCTATTCTTCCACTTTCATTTTTCGCCAAGCCTTTGAGTTGCAAGCTGGTCTCTTGCACAAGATTACGCGCAGTCAATACAAGATGTCGTAAATTGAATGCACCTGATAAATTAACCTTCTTGTCAGAAACTATAATTAAGTACAAGAAGAGGAGAATACGCAACCACATTACCACTTATGTATCTAGAGACTCTAGTGTGGAAGAAGGTATTGGAGCTCATGAGCAAGAAGCTTTCGATGCTGAGTTGGCTCGGTTTGAAATGAATCAGCTTGAAGCTTTTCTCAATGATCTGGTTAGTATCTTTACTAATTACTTTTTACAATGAAATATGTGATTATGAACCTGTACAATCTTGGCAGGATATTGTGTGCTGTTCTTTAATTAAAAGTTTAAAAAGTGTTTTCATATGAATTCTTAAGAATAATCATGTTGACTCCAGAGCAAGTGGCTCATGGTGGCACTCTTTTCTCTGGTTCTCCTTCTGCGGCATGATGCAAAAGCAATTTGGATATGCGCGGGTTCCATCCTGAATGTTGGCCTTTCAATTGCTCTGAAGAGGATTCTTAACCAGGAGCGACCTTCATCTGCCACAAAATCAGACCCTGGAATGCCATCCTCACATGCACAGTCATTATTCTTCCTTTCCTTCGTTGTTATTCTGTCAAGTAATCATCTCTCTCCATCTTCTTATTTAAGTCCATAAGAAAACTGCAATTTCAATAGTCCACATTAATGTTATACTGTGAAACTACATTACCTATATACAAGTACTATAAGAAGTTTCTCGATGGACTTATTTTTCTTCTATGCCTAAAAGAAAAGAAAAGTGTAAATGCTGTGACATCTAAATGATAGCTATGTCAAACACATTTTACATATAAAGCTCATTGGTGATGTCCTATTAACACTACTCTTTACTTTATATTGGCTGTTTGCAGTGATGGACTGGCTTGGAATGAACATATACACACATCTTCTTGCTGGACTTGTATTATCATTAGGTTCATACTTTGTACGTGACCTCTGAACTCTCCTAATAGCCATTGTTACTAGTTAATCTATTCTTCTACTCGTGCAAAATTCTGACATTTACTTAATGATCATAGTGTTATGGACAAAATACTTTTATATGCATTTGCCATGCTTATAATGCACTAAATTTTTGTATCAAGTAATGATGTAAACTATAACAAGATTTTGAAGTGGTGAAATGGATACAAACATAGACTAGCTTCTAATACCTGTATTTACATATTTGAAGGCATGGTTGAGGGTTTCACAGGGATTTCACACTCTCGGCCAAGTGACTGTAGGCGCTGTTGCAGGATCAGTATATGTTGGGCTGTGGTTTTGGATCTGGGATGCAATTGTTCTTCCGGCATTTATCTCCAGTTTGTGGATCAGACTTCTTGTAGTTGTTGGAGGAGTCGGATGCATTCTGCGCTTTGTTGTGTTCCTTGTTTATGACTGGATTATGAAAGAGCATTGAAAATTACAACCAGCAAGAAGAAAATTTTGAATTCTGAGTTGATCTTTATACATAGCCAACACAAGGATGTTTTTCTGTCAAAATTTATAAATGTGATGGAGAAGGTCAGCTCCAAATTTATAAACTCTGTAACTTGCTTCTATGAATGAGTCACAGATAGCTTTAACAAATAACAACACTACTGTTCCAGACTCCATATCGACAGGTTTTATGCTGGGAACCAGGTTAGGGCTAGCTTTCTGTATATGTTGCTTCACATACCTTGTATACAGTTATGAAGAACCCTCTGATGAGGGCTGAAAATTGAATGCCTTCAAGCTTTCTCCAGTTCTGATATGTTTTGTTCCATAATCAAGAAAATTATAAGTTTTTGGCCTCCAATTGGGCGCTCCCAGCCTCGGTCTTAGCAAATACTTCCCCAAATAGAGCTGGCCACTTATCCAAATAGATTGACTTATTGGCAAAGCAGTGCTACATGATCACTTGCACCAGTAGACCAATAGGATCTGCTAAAAGACTCAGCCGACATTAAAACAAATGTTGCTTTTTCCTCACCCAATGGCTTTGCATATCCGTTGCTTCTTCTACTTGCTGCCACTTCTCTGTTTCCATTTGCAAACTTGATCTGATTTCTTGCAACTCAATTCCAACGTCACTAAGGAAAAAGTTCTTAAAACAACAGAAATCAGTCATGTTATACTTAGAGAAGTATCTATTACTGCAATGGTAGCATTTCATAACCAAACACTCACAATTAATTAGATAATCAACTTTAACAAACAATATTATGAAGCATATAATAGCAAATAGGATCGAATTTTAAGGTTACTTCTAACTTGGCAAATACATTCATGATAATAAAAATATTGGATATACTAGGATGTAAAAAACATAAATGCCAAGTAGAACTAGATTTCAGAGTAAAATATCAATTATTTTCATATGCATCATATAATTCTTGCAATGGTGTAGTGTAACTAAAAGGCTGCTCCGCCCCAGTGCCAGTATTGCTTTTAAAGCTCATTGGGCCTCAACTCTTAAGGATCCAAGAAAACGTGTGGTGCAGCATCGAATTAATCATCAAGTGTAGAAGACTTAAAAGCACCATTCTGTGTGACCAAACCACTACCAAGTACCAAGTACATTGTTTTCACACAACATTGTTTTTAGTTCTCCCATCAGAAACACCAGACACACAGAAAAGGACCTTGTGCCAGGGGTGAAAAAAAAGACGCCGCTGCCGGGGATCGAACCCGGGTCACCCGCGTGACAGGCGGGAATACTTACCACTATACTACAACGACCATGTGATAGCTACCATCAGAAACTCCATTTTCACACAGAAGAAGACCTTGTGTCCGGGGTGCAAAAAAGGACGCCGCTGCCGGGGATCGAACCCGGGTCACCCGCGTGACAGGCGGGAATACTTACCACTATACTACAACGACTTCATGATGTCTACAAAAATGACAAAAATAATAAAACCTCAAACGATGATGATACAAATACAGAAAGTCTTGACAGGTATGAAATGGAATTAAAGGGCCGGAGGCAATGAGAAAGATAACTTGAAAGATAACTTGTTTCTAACGCCGTGGGACCAGATGCCCTCTAATTTCCCTCGGTTAATACATGGATTAATTAAAATTGTTTCCTTAATCTATACTAGTACATGATGCGGTTCACATAGTCCATGATTCGGTTCACGGTTTAGTTTATACTTTATAATGGTCACGTGGGTGAGTCTTCTTTATTTTTTCTACGATTTTTTGATTTACAAGTAAGAAGCAAAGTATTGTATCATTTATAGAAAAAATTTACAAGTGAATTTTTAATTTATAGGTAGAGTGTGAATTGAAAGTCCTATTTTTTTTAATGATTTGGTTTTAAGTTTGAAACTGATTACGAAAATGTATAAGATTATTTAAAATATTTTATAATATTTTATTATTAAATCAATAACTTTTATACTCAGTTAGGATGTAAATATCAAAATATTATTCTAACTAAATTAATTACTTTTCACTTGTAATAAACTTCTTACATCTAAGCATTAAATATTTTTTTTGAGTTAATCCAAGAAGTGTTAATATCTTTTTGACTTATAAATGTTAATCAGTTTAATATATTGATTAAATTATTGTTTTTATATATTGATTCATCAATTTAATTTATTTATTTTTTTTTGAAAATACCAACTTGATTCATCAATTTAATTTGTTTCAAAGAATTTACGTACATTTATAAACAAAAGGATAATGCAAATAGATTTGATTCCTAAATCCACGTTTCGTACCCAGTTCAAACATATGTTTGATACACACCTCTCTCAAGATTATTAAAATTTCATTTCTAAGTAAATGTACGGGCTTTTAGGACAATATAATTTTACTTGTTTCTTATTAAAAAAAAAGTAAATTTCACAACATGATAAACATAAACATAGATAGAACAATATTGTAATTTCAGTTGTTATTCATCAAAAGGTGATAAATTAAATGAAAATGGATGGAAAAAAATATAATTAGAAGCATGCCTTTATTAAATTTTTATATAAGAGTGGGGACTGGGGAGTATTTATAATGATATTACCAATTATTAGACAGTATTGGCCCAATGGAGACGAAAACAAGTGTTGAAAAAAAAAAGTTATCTGCCAATCTGGTTGCCGGTTGGTACGGCACTATGGCATTCGTCAGCAACCAAGAGGAGTGTAGTTGAATGGTGAGTAGAGCACCCGGTCATTTCTGCCGTACAGCTCGCTCGTGTTGCAAATTCACAACATCAACTTAATATTCATCTCATCATATCATATCTTGTGACTTGTGTATATATAAATACCATAATGCACTTGATCTACTACCTATATTTAACTTCTCTCCCGGCACGCACAATACACATTACTTGTCAACTGAAACAAAATGGTTAAAGAACTGCATACAGTTTGTGTGACAGGAGCTTCAGGGTTCATCGGCTCATGGCTTGTCATGAGGCTTCTTCAACGTGGCTACACTGTCCGAGCCACTGTACGCGATCCTGGTCCGTATCTTCCTCCTCTGTTTCCCATCAAACCTTTACATTTTAGCACAACAAACAAAAAAGAAAGATAGTATACGAATCACCAGTTATAATATATGATACTATATCTGTCGAATTACAGGGAACCCGAAGAAAGTGAAGCATCTGCTTCAATTGCCGAAAGCAGACACCAACTTGATCCTCTGCAGGGCAGATCTGAATGAAGAAGGAAGCTTTGATGAAGCCGTAAAAGGCTGCCATGCAGTGTTTCATATGGCCACCCCCATGGACATCGAGTCCCAGGACCCCGAGGCAAGTTCGCATTCTTCTGCCTATATATCAGACTCACTAACATGTAAACACATAATAACACTGGCTTCTAAGTTTTACATTACAGAACGAAGTTATCAAGCCTACCGTACAGGGAGTCCTCGACATCATTAAGGCCTGTGCTAAAGCAAAGACAGTCAAGAAACTGATTTACACTTCGTCTGCTGGAACTGTGAATGTTCGTGAGCATCAGCTTCCAGTGTACGATGAATCCAACTGGAGTGACATGGATTTTATCTACTCCACAAAGATGACTGCCTGGGTTTGTGAATTCTGAACCTGGAACTCCTGCAACTACTCTTAATAATTTGTCAACATAACTGTAACAATTTCTCATAAATATATCGCAGATGTATTTCGTGTCAAAATCATTAGCAGAGAAGGCAGCATGGCAAGCTGCTGAAGAGAACAACATACAGTTCATCAGTATAATACCAACCCTAGTAGTTGGTCCATTTATATCCCCAACATTTCCGCCTAGCCTAATTACAGCACTATCTCCGCTTACTGGTATATACTTAATTACAATCTGTACACTGCAGTATTTTAGTATACCACACATTCAACTTGATATTAAGGGATTCATGCAATGCAACACAGGGAATGAAGCCCATTACTCCATTATAAAGCAATGTCAGTACGTGCACCTGGATGATCTTTGCGAGTCTCAGATATTCTTGTATGAGCATCCTACCGCGCAGGGAAGATACATTTGCTCTTCTCATGACGCTACCATTCACGACGTGGTGAAATTGATAAGAGAGAAATGGCCAGAGTACAATGTTCCTACTGAGTAAGTCCCTCAGAAGCTTAATATTTGCCTAAACTTGTAGTTTCTGCTTTTGCTGTGTTTCTACAAATGGGCCAGCAATACATATACACATTATTTAAGGGGTGAATTGACAGGTTTAAGGGAATTGAGAAGGATTTGCCTGTCATTTCTTTTTCATCAAAGAAGTTGACAGATATGGGTTTCACATTTAAGTACAACTTGGAGGATATGTTCAAAGGAGCAATTGAAACATGCAGAGAGAAGGGATTGCTACCTAATTCAACTACTTTGCAAGAGAATGATCAAGAAAAGAAATATCTTTTTCCTGCTACGGATGATCATCACAATGGACATGAAAAAGATCTGTTTCACCATTCCATCGACAAGGATGCTGTTGGCAAGGAGAAGAGAGGTGAAACTGAAAGCCTTGTGGCAGCCTGAGAGGAAAGTGATGAAGCAAGTGTATATGAGTTTCAGGGGTATGTCACATTGTTGAATCCATGTATTGTATTTTCTTTCACATGATGTCTATCACAGATCATTTGAATAATAGGAACAGAATTCCTTGATCCAGTAATATACTTTATCTGCTTCGACAAAAAAAAGGATCTATTGCATACCAAGACTAGCACAGAAGCCTAAAAAGTACTTGGAAAGTTGAGCAAATCAACATGGCAATATATCACTTATCTAATCTATATAAAGTATGGTAACATTCTGCTCTCCTAAAACTTCCCCTACGGCTGCGACTGATAAACAAGAAGATTATGTTACAGCAACAAGAGCTTAGAATTAATAACTTTTGAAACAAACAAAACACTTAAAGAGAATCTAAACATTCACAGCAAATGGCCTCCCTCGACACCGAATTTTGTATTCACATTCCATTCACGTGGTGGGAGGCAATACTGGAGAAAATATATCTCAAGTAAGAACTATGAACCGCTTGCTTTTCTCCATACAGGACTTCTAAGTGTCCAACAGATTAAAGACATGTTTTTCTACATATTTTAAGGTAAAAGAAAATAACTGGAAAATAATAAAATTATCTGTTCCAAGCAGAACCGAAAGATAATATGCCTACAATTATAAAACGTTCAGGGTGACAAAATCCACAAGTAATCTGACGAGTTAAACACAGTGTACCTGCATTTGACACATTTTAGCCTCTATCCAAGTTGATTCTTCAATTGCCAGTGGAGTACTACAACAAGATTGAGCCATATATCATGTAGTTAGACGAAGGTAAAAAGGTAAACTTAAGGGCTGCAGGGCCCTAAGTAGGGATGGGGATGCAGGGTGGGGGGATAGCCAGAGATATATCTGTATTAAGAATTCCTGCAATTTAGTGGACAAACACACATCTTTAACTTTTATGCATAAATCAGAAAATTAGGAGCAAATTACACAAACAAGCTCTCAGTTGTTTCACATATTCAAGATTCCATCGAAATGGTTATTGCCTTTATCTGATCTACTTAACAGATTTTAAAATACAACGCTGTCTCTTGCTTGGGTCCCGAACCACACACTTTTGGAAGCAGTCCTACTGCCTCAAACTTTCCACTATGTATGAAGCATACAAGTCCCTGCACCAGGAAGCATTTGTGCAAGTAGAGAGAATCAGTGACATGCTGTGATGCTGATATATACATACATATATTTGTATTTGACCTTAATCATATTATACCTCTTGCAGAGGAGGGGACAATACATATACTACAAGTTTAAAAAATGCAAGTGTCCTTGACAACTTTGATAACTTACATTGAATATTGAATTGCTTCAACAGCATCTTCAGCAGGCAGAAAGTCATTTACCCTAACTGACTTGTTCTCGTTCTTCTTATCTATAATTTGGGTAAGTTAGGGATACATCCAGAATCATACATTAGACATAGAACATATATCAATAGTTTCAATTGGTAGTGCCTATACTGCCGAACCCTTAATCATTTCTTGCTTCCACGATTTTAAACAGTCAACTTAAAGCACTTGGGGTATACGTTTAGCACCTCTTTTATGTACAAAAAAGAGGTTTAAAATTGATATCAGAGTATTCAAAAGGATACAGTCTTCAAAGAAACGACGAATTTCAGCCAGGCGATGTGGAGGTAAATCTTTGATGTCATTGTAATGGCGGAATTCAGGGTCATCAGCACATACTGCAATTATCTTGTCATCTTTCTCACCCTATAAAAGATGTTAATCACTATTCAGTCATGAAGCCATCAACAACTAAATTCAGATCATTTAGGAAAATTTAAAGGATATATAGCATCTTTAGTCTCTAATCTCTGCTCTGATTTTAGAGACGTAAAAACTTGCTTCAGCTCTATAACTGTACAATCTACATTCCCCTAAATTAGGCTTCAGTTTCTTTATATCAAAATCATAAGAATTTTTGTAAGAGAATTTTTATATTGAATTCCTCTATGCAGATAAGGGACAATAGTGAATAGCAGTCCACATTGAGCAGCATCACAGAAAAACCGTATATACTTGGACCCAAATTCAGAAATAAAATTACAGAAAAACCCTACGTTGAGTTAATAGGATTGAATCTTTAGCACAAATCATAGATTCAGGACCGGGCCAATATTAGAAGGGCTTATTGTTGCTAGCATACAACTAAGCAGCTCAGTCTCCTAGTGTTCATCTAATAAGATAAAGCAGGTTGGATTAATCAAGATTACCTGATCAATCATCGGCATTAGTCCAATCGCACGGGCACGGAGGAAGGTAGCAGGCAATACGGGTTCCTAAACAACAGGGAACATATTTGCATTAAAATATCACCACCTTGAGCTTCAAGTTAAAGTTGCAATCAACTTGTAACCGTAAAAAATCATGGTCTGCTTAAAGCAATATACCTGCATCAGTACAAGGACATCCATGGGATCACTATCTTCACAAAGGGTGCGAGGGATAAACCCGTAGTTGTGTGGGTAGACCACGGATGAGTAAAGAACTCGATCAACCTGTAAAATGGAAGATCAAAAAATATTCTTTCCATCTTTATTCACAGCCCCAATCTCTATGTACGTGCATGTGTAACAAAATAGAACATCGAAGGACATGGGAGAAAAGATATTACTCAACTTTGACTCATAATCAAACAAGCCATCTCCAAGGAAAACAAAGAAACCAAATTATAATAAAGTATCATGCTCAGGCATGCTTTTACAGTCAAAGTAATCAGCTAAAAAGAGGACAAGTTAAGACATGTAAAGGATATGTCGCAACAAAATGCAAGAACTGAACTGAAAAGCACTTGAAACCATTACGAAACTAGAGGTCCACAGACACCTTTATGTACACTAGCAACTACTCCCTCTGTCCCATTTAATTGTATACGTTTCTTTTCAACTGTTCGACACGCATTTCAATGCTTTTATAAAACATAGTTCTGTAACTTATTTTTGAGATTTTCTTTTTCTGAATAAAAATATAACATTCAAACTTTAATTCAGAAAAAGAAATTTTTAAAAATAAATTACGCAACTACGTTTTACAGGAGCATTAAAGTCCGTGCCGCGTCCCCGTCCCCCAATGTATACTACTCAGGGGGACGGAGGGAGTAACTAACAAAGCCAGTTATGACAAAACTGACAACGCCATACAAACACTGGTAATGTGTAATTGGTAAGTTGCCATTTCTTTACTCCAAACATTTTAGAGGTGACATCTACATAACAGATATAACCGGTGTATGCATATGACAATTCTTTTCAACTACAGAAAAAAGTAGTACGAAGTCTGAAGGAATCTCACTTTGAAAAGGCCAGATTTCTTGTCAAGTTCGTACTTTACTTTACTCCCTTTCCCAATCTCAACCACCTGAAAAATGAATTTTGCATTAGATAAGTACAAAAGGAAAACCCTAAATTTCTAAATGGGAGCGGCTCTTATTTTATTCTCTCATCAAATGACCAGAATCCCACTATCGCAGTGGTGTAGTTCTCCTACAGTCATGGCCACTTGATCTTGCTCATTCTCCATATCATATAATTAAATTATGCAATATTATTCATCAATATAGTATCGCCATGGAAGATTCACTGACACAGCATCAAGCAGAACCAAGGAGTACTACCACCTATCATTTTCTTTGTACCAAGCAGATAACTTGCTAACAATTCAAAAATTGATTCTCTCGATAGCCCTATAAAAAGAGTGAATATCTGCTACGAGAGGAGAAAGAGAACCCTACACAGTTAAAAAGGGCAGGTGCTCCTGGCCCTGCATTTAATACAAAAGCAGCACGGTTACAAGATAAAAATAGATATGACCTTTTCAGATTATGTTAAGGCGAACATTGTCAACATGCAGTACATGTAAACAGAATGATGTTAATACGTTCATGAACTTCAAATACAGTGAGTATATTTATAAACTTAAATAATTAGACACTTAAGACATAATTCGTAGTATTAGTTAGACAAGGACATGTCTGATTGATAATGTGTATACCAATCTCCAAGTCATGCCAGGGATGAGCAGCAACAGATCTTCGTGACATAGAGCTAAGGATCCTTTCATTGAGGGCAACAAAAGTTTTTCCTGATTTTTTTTCACTACTTTGTGCAATGTTTTGAGTCTTCTCACTCACTTCCACAGTGTTCACAGCCTTCTCGCACACTTCCCCATTGTTCTCAGCCATATTCACCTGTTAGATATATAAAATAATATACAACCAATTAATAAAAATATATAGCTATCTGACGTAAATTAGATAGTGGAAAATAAATAGCAGTCATCCCTCGCAAGATGAAAATTGGCCTTCAATCTATTTTAGCTGAAAAGTTCAGAGCCATAATACTTTAACATGTATATATTAATCATCAGACCACAAGTCCATAGCTTTAAATTACAATCAAATATAATTTAAAATAATCTACAATAGTTATTACGTGATACTGATTAACAATTTTCCTTTTTACTCAGCTAAGAATATGGGAACCGAAATCGTTTACAACATCAGGGATATGTCATCAATACTTGATGGTCTACTCATAGAGCATTTCCTTTTTTGCTAAATTATTTCATCAAGGCAAGTATGCATGCCTGCAGACGTCTACTCATAGTTATTACAAGGTACTAATTACCAATTTTTTTACTGAGCTCAAAATGGAAATCAAAGTCGTTTTCAACACGAGGGATACACCATCAACACTAGACGGTCTGGTCTACTAGTACTCATTCCGGGGAAGGGGTATCGGATTCAGAACTGAGTCCTTTCGACCCCTTTAGCATTAGACTCTCCCCTGGTACTAACTACCAACTCCTTCACTATTTCAACACTTGCAGTTCAAAATTTTGAGTATACTAACACTTGATAATTTGATATGTATCTTGCAAACAAAAATCAACACATTCTTGCATGAGCATATCATTAACAACAACAAAATCATCTATCACAGAGAATAACTAATCAAAAGAATCACACAACATATACACACATATCTGAAGCCTAATCAGCAAGAAAGTATATCACAAAATACTTGGAAAAAAATTACCACTCTGAAATCTAATCAGCAAATCAAGAAAAATAGCAAAAAAACAGATAAATTTATGCAGATACGATTCAAGAAGGAAATAATCGAAAATAACATATGGGTTTCAGTTGAAGTTTACTTACAGCAATATTGAGATTGACGATAAATTTGTGGAGAATGAATATATATTTGGGTCCTGTTCCCTGACATGCGGTTGTCAGGGAATGTTTATTTGACAACCTACTCCCCAGCCGTTGGATCGACGATCCAACGGCTGGGACAAAAGATTCAGTTTTTAAGTGTCCGCGCTTAAAAACCGCGGACACTAGGTCTTTCCGCGTGTTTCTCCCGCGGACACACATGCCTATCCGCGGTTAATAACAGCGGACAACACAGACTGTGAAAACCCTAAGTGTCTACTTCTAAAAAAATATGAAATTATACTTTTTTTTTTGAATTTATGGATTTAGATGATTATTATGATTAAACTAATTTTGTTTTGAATAAATAACAATTAACTTTATTTTATATTATATGTTTAGAATTCTTTGTTTATATATTTTTAATAGTTAGTAGATTATTATTAAAATTATCATTATTACCTATACATTCTAATCTTAGTATTTTATCATAAATTTAATTGTTATTTTTTTAAATTTTTTTTATTGATTGACTAATTTTTTTGTGAATAGTTAATATATAATTTTTATTCTTGTCACATATTATATATTATAAGTATTATTTATTTTTTGTGTTATATAAAATATATTTAAATTCAATTTATTTAACAAAAATATAAAATGCTACTTAGACAATGTACTTTATTTTAGACGTTTATGCTAAATATTTTTGTATTTTCTCGATCCTTCTTGCTTTCTAGCTGCATGGTTTGCTGTTTATATTGTTTTTTTCTTTTACTTTAACAAGCTTGTGTAATGTTGTAAAAGACTTTGTGGTTAGGGTGATATTTATGTACTTAAAGAGAATATATAATAAATATTATTCTCTTTTATGTGGTATATATAACACATAAATATTATTCTCTGTAAAATATATAAATATTATTCTTTTTATTGGATATATATACCACATAAATATTATTCTCTTTTAAATTAATTTAAAACTTAAAACAAGAAAAACGTCTAAAAAATATACATTGTCTAAGTAGCATTTTATATTTTTGTTAAATAAATTAAATTTAGATATATTTTATATAACACAAAAAATAAATACTAAGATTAGAATGTATAGGTAATAATGATAATTTTAATAATAATCTACTAACTATTAAAAATATATAAACAAAGAATTCTAAACATATAATATAAAATAAAGTTAATTGTTATTTATTCAAAACAAAATTAGTTTAATCATAATAATCATCTAAATCCATAAATTCAAAAAAAAAGAGTATAATTTCATATTTTTTTAGAAGTAGACACTTAGGTTTTCACAGTCTGTGTTGTCCGCTGTTATTAACCGCGGATAGGCATGTGTGTCCGCGGGAGAAACACGCGGAAAGACCTAGTGTCCGCGGTTTTTAAGCGCGGACACTTAAAAACTGAATCTTTTGTCCCAGCCGTTGGATCGTCGATCCAACGGCTGGGGAGTAGGTTGTCAAATAAACGTTTCCTGACAACCACATGTCAGGGAACAGGACCCTATATATTTATATTGTTAATGGGCTGCATATGTTTTTTTAATATAGAGGGGGACGATGGACTGACGCTTGTTTATGTTTTTTTTATAGTTTAATGCGGCCCAATATTCGGTAGGCGGCCCTAAGTTAATCTGGGCCGTTGGTTTTACTGTGTTTGGGTGATCTAAGGGATGAAAAGGTGGCATTGTTTGGTTGGATTTGTTTTAAATTTTTATCGAGGAGGTGGGACCATGTAGGACTTTGGGGTGGGCGCCTGAATCCTGATAGGATTAGCAATTTTTTAGTTGAGGAGTAGGTAAAATACAAAAGATTTATTGTTAATCTCTTAGATCACTTAAAAGTTTATCACGTAATTATTTGATTATAAAAATAAAATGCGGAATTAATTTATAAGAGGGTTAATTATCAAGTTGATCACTGAAGTGGCCTCAATGTATCAAGTTGGTCACTGAACTCAAAACGGTATCAAGATGGTCATTGAAGTGGCCATAAATATCAAACAAGTACCTTAAAATATAAGTTCAAGCACTAAAAATATTATTTATAAAATTTTACACATTATTTTTAAATTTTACCAAAACCAAGTAAAAGGTTATGATTTCTAATATTTATGATAATATATTTAGATTTTATCAAGTTTATTTATTATTTATTTTTGATTAAAACAAAGAAAATAACTATATAATAAAATATAAATAATAAATAAACTTGATAAAATATAAATATATTATTTTAAATAATAGAAGTCATAACCTTTTAGTTGGTTGTGATAACATTTAAAAATAATGTGTAAAATTTTATAAATAATATTTTTACTACTTCAACTCATATTTCAAGGTACTTACTTGATAATAATGGCCACTTCAGTGACCATCTTGATACCGTTTTGAGTTCAGTGACCAACTTGATACATTAAGCCCACTTCAATGACCAACTTGATAATTAACCCATTTATAAGAACACGGAAAAAAGATTAATCAGAGATTAATCGTATAAATAATTAAATAAATGAAGATTTAATCAGTTCGATGAGCTAACGGATATGGATAAATTGACGATCAATCATCGATTTTTAGAATGATGATTATAAGAAATATATTGCGATCACCTCAGTGTGTTTATTTCAGTTGTTCCCGAATATGTGATTTCGTTGTTCGAAAAATATGAGCAGGTTCGAAGAGAATTATTAGAACAAATACTAATTTCCGTTATAATAATCCAATAATTGAGTGATAAAAAAATCAAAACAACATGCGCTGGCTAAAAATTAAATATATTGTTCATTATGATAAACAATTAAAAGAATGATAACACTGTTTTTGATTGAATGCGGATGATTTGCCGCAGCTTGTTGAAATTCGAATCTTGACAAAGATACGATCACACGCCATTTTGATTAATTGAAGGCGATGCAAGTCTGATAAAAATATATGTTAGCACTGTGGAAGATCTTTGGGTGGTGGAAGAACTGTTTGATCTGCCTGTTTTCCATTTTCTACGACAAAAGCTGTTTTCAATCCCCAGCCTGTATGAAGCTCCAAATGACAGTGGAAGAACCACACTCCTGTGCATGATCCAATAAGCAAAAAGAATGTCGTTAGTGATATTAGATTATGGAAATTTTAAAGCTGTTAATGAATTTATCGAGTTTTCGTGTTTATACCTGGATTATTAGCTGTGAATCTTATAGCAGTCCAGCCACCAGTAGGAACTCCCACTGTGTTTCTCTCAGGAGGATCAATCAAGTTATATTTGGCTGGATCCTTGTTAGGATCAAAATTTCCAATCCCGGTCCCAACGACAAAGAAGTTGTAGCCGTGGAGATGGAATGGATGTGACTCAACTGTCAGCAGATTGGTATCCTGTATCACTAATTCGACTGTGGAATTGAAAGCTAGTTTGACAAGCCTGGTTCCTTTTGTTGTCCCGAGATTGGCTGTGAGTGGTGCTCCGGTATAATTGAATGGAGTTGGAGGCTTGTCGGGGAAATCAGTTCTGAATACTCCTTTGGTATTGAAGTAATGAGCTTCAAGGAGTCCGATCTCTGGCATCACGAATGTGATGTTGTTCAGTGAAGCAGTTAGTCGCGTTCCATTGACACATGATGGACAGGGATTCATCCCCAAACCGACTGTGAAAAACAGGTTCCTGTCCACTTTCAAGGGTACAATTGCTGGAAATGTTGGAGTGTTTAGGCTCTTGAGCTTTCGGTTGTAACTCAAAGCGAATGTTGTGTCATTAGGTGAAGGCAAGTGAGGGAGTGTGGGGAGGACAGAGTTAGGGATTCCTTTGTACTGGAATATGGAAGTTGCTGTCTTATTGTCTATCGGAATTGGGGCATCTATAAAAGGCCTAACAGCCATGAAGTACCGACCTGGCATCTGGTTTGCGTGAACCAGAACATTTGTGGTCTGACCAGGTGCAATTAGTATAGCAGAAGTCATGAAGGGTTTTGTGTAGACTGCATCAATCTCCACTACTGTCAAATTGTGACCAGCAATGGCAAAGAAAAGCTCGTCGTTGAGGGCTGCATTAATAATCCTCAACAGATACGTCTTCCCTTGTTCAACCTCCATGGCAAAAGTATCTGCAAACAATCATAAACTGATTAAATGTACATTCATATGTTTCTCATATAGCAGTGTCACTCAATTAGATGATCCTACTAACGTTTCTCGGAACATGGAAAGAGAGGCCCCGGCTTCCCATTAATTGTATGCGCGTCTGACATATTTGGAGGCAATCCCAAACTGTTTCCTTGCTTGACAACCTCTTCCACATCTGCATGCCACCATTCACCTGCACTCTCCACAAAAATTCACATTACAGGGGATCATTTCGAGAGCTAATTCAATTCCAATCCACAATTTCTTCAACACAAACTCACCAAATACCAAAGTCTCTTCGCTAGCTGGCCTTGGGAAGGGATATGGAGTTCCAGGCTTCGGCATAATGACAATTGCACCGTAAACAGTAGCTCTGAGCCAAAGAATATGTGCATGCCACCATAATGTCCCCCTTTGTCCTGTTACATTGAAGCTATACATGTAGCTACTACCACTCTGGATCGGACACTGAGTTATATAAGCCGGTCCATCCGCCCAACCATTACGAAACTGCTTCAATCCATGCCTAATCAAGAACAAACATCACAATCGTCGCGTTAACAAGTGCATTTCAAGAACTAATACTAGAAATTTAAAACAAACATGAATTCCAGTACCAATGAATGGATATGTTATATTGAGCATGATTTGTGACATTGATCTGAACACTGTCACCTTCTCTAGCATAAACAGTAGGCCCTGGGAACCTGCCATTCACTGTTACAATCGGTTTTGCATGGCACAGCCTGCTAACATTATTCACTTGTATCTGCAATAAAAATTCAAGTATTATCAAATCGCCAAATAATTAAGCTACACAATGTGGCAAATATCGAGAGGATTTCGAATAATTCACAGCTCACATTAAATTGGTAAAATTTTGTGGCTGCATCGGCTGAAACGAAAAAGAAGGAAAGAAAAATGAAGCCCCCAGGAAGAAGAAATGCCAAGCTTGCCATTTCACAAGAAAGTCTTTGAAATTGTGTTGTTTTTGGTGATTGAGAGATGAAGCATATGCAAGTTTATATATGAACATGGAGGTGACTTAGAAAATTTAAATATGTTTGTTGCAGGCAGGAGGATGAAGAGAGCAGTAGTAGTCTTAGTAGGTAGAGGGGTTGCTGACTTGCTGTATATACCAAAGCTTTTAAGCAAAAGCCATATATCATACAGGTAGAAGATCAAATAATTTTTTTATTAATAAGTCATTTTTAGTTTATTTACTTGCAGGCTAATAAGTTCCTGCAAAATTGTTACGAAAATATTTATAGATTATTTTTTCGGTAATATTTTTCTTCGAATAAATTATGTATCTAAATGCTGCTAAAAATATGTTGCGAGTGTTGGCTAAACGTAGAGGCATGGAATGGTAGTTCTACTAAGCCAAGACAGAGATTGATTCAGGTGAAAATAATAATAAACCCAACTTTTTTTGCAAGGGAAAGTTGGCTTATAAGTATACTTGTAAGTTGTAATGCCAACTGAGCTTTACCGTTAAGGAAAAGAATGTCATTTACATTTTTAAGTTTAATTAATGTCAGACGTGTATATATGTCAAACAAAAGGGGCTTGTGAAATTTCAATATTGTTTGCAAAGATGTTCTTGTAAAATTTAAGCTTCATTCCTTTACTTTCTGATTTACATTTGCAATTCTACTTTTCAAACAATTGACAAAGAAACTATCATAACATATAAAAACTGATAATATTATACAGAAAATGCATATATTATACAAGTATTATAAATGTGAAATAGATTGGGCAAGGTAATCCAAACATGCTTCTCAGTATCTAATTAGCTATAGTCTATGGTTTCAATTTTTCGTCAGAAGCTTAAGCGGACGTTTAAACAATTAGTCTGCTTGCACGGCTAAGAGCTTTGAAAGAGTGCAAATATGGAGAATTTATTGGTGTAGATATTATTCTGGGGACAGAAATCGCATGCCTGCCAGAGCAGCATATTTAACACTCAGACTTCTACAAGCTCAGAGTGCACACCGGAAGACTTCAAATCTGTATTGCAACAAGTTTCCAAGCATTTACTTATACTTATCAAAGCAGAAGCATCAACTAGTTATTGTCTTAAAAAATGGAAGCATCTAGTACCTCCAAGTAAAATTTATGTATTTGGAATAATGAAAATTTTATGTTGCGTGCCAACAAGAACTGTGGATTGATTGATGGAACTGAATACCATCTTAAAATAAGTTCTTCGAAACAGAATTACTAGAACTTTCAGCACATTCAGTTTCATCTTCCATTGCATGTACAACACAGCCATTTTTTAGTGAGGAGCTTTTGAAGTATCAAGACAATAACATTACAGCATAAGAGATATATGTCTATTGATAAGATAAGCCAAGCTGTAACACTTGATATAACTCATGATTTGGACTCAACAGACCCGCCAAAAAACAAAGTGCAGGTAATCAGCACAAAGCACCAAAACTCAAGCAAGTATTTGGAAACACCATATATCAGTAACATATTGGTCCAAAACCATGTAGAGGTCCAGGGATGACTTACTATATTATAGAGCCATCCCACAGATGATAATTATAAATAGAACTTACTATACGTGCAAGTTACAAAAACCAAATTATAACGTGCAGTAATTTCTTAAGAATATGTTGAGATATTCTCTAAAAATGGGACATTTGAAGATGTTGTTAGTGTGGGAAGTAAGAATGTACAAAAATTAATTTTCCTATATTAACTATACAACGCATATCATTAGAAGGAAAAAACAATCACACGCAGTCATGAAATTTTTGGTGCATATTAACTTTCAATTTAATTGGTGCATGTTATACTTTTATTTTTTATACGTTGGATTGACAAAATGTTTATATAATTTAATTTTATATTTTAAGCTATAAAAAGTAGAAAAGGTATTTTATATAGTACATGATGATGGATTAATTATCTCATATAAAATCATAGATCGCAAAATAAAGATTTCAAGAGAGAGAAGAAGATCTGGATATACGTATTGGATACAGAAACCCCTAAATTAGAATATCCCCACCCTTCATGTATGTACACAAGACTATAGGAGAGGGTAATCGGCATGAAATTTCTAAAGCAGGGTTAAGGTGCAGAATTATTTCAAGTGATATAAAAAGTGTTAAAATTTCATACATGAAGATTTTATACGAGTTTGTGTCAATAGTAACATACTTTAGAAGCCAGATTGTTAAAAACCTTATGTTCCTAGGTACGCAAAATATGTTAAATCTTTAATCTCCAGAGATCAATTTATGATCATATTATCTGATATATGCACAAGAAGCATAGCAATAAAGCAAGGATAAAACTTTTTAAGTAACATAGGCATCACTGATATAAATGTAATCTATTCCGAACATATGTCTTCCATTGTTCAGATTTTTAATGGTTATTTCAGGGATGGTATTTTTATGTTTAGATTCTTTACGAGGTTCAGGAATGGTTTGTTCAATGTTAAGATTCCTTACAAGGTAGTTCTGAAGCTTACATCAGAAATACACAAGATTAGGTACAGCTAGAGGCTTCCTTCAGAGTTCAGACTTTAGTCATTTTAAATGGGTTTTTGACTCTTTTGTTATCCGTACTAAAAAGAATTCGAATTAATAAAGTGTTCAATAACATATCTCAGTTCTCAAGTCTGCAAAATATATTACCAATATGCCAATTAATAATAACGCGCCAACGAAAAAAAGAAGCAAAAGAACCTCGCCTATGGAAGAGGTCAGAACCACTTTTAGGGGATATATATATATAGAAAATTAGAAACACATACATATACATATGCCACCGAGCAGGACACTAAACATAAATAATGAACAATATATTGTTGACCTAGTTTGAATCCTAATTCACTATGCATATTTCTTCCCAATTCTAAACTTCAGATTTTATCCTGAAAAAACATATCAATTGTATTTATAAAGGTTTCAAATTTTTTTTTTTTTTTTACCAGTCTTAACTCTTAACCTTATGTTTAACTTTTTTTATTTTAACAATTTAGTTCAATTTTTTAGAAAAGCATGTGACCCTGCGGCCGTTCTTATGTGTAATGTTTAGATGATAAGGATTCCATCCTCTTAAATACATTAAAAGGACCACGTGAATAGGAACCATTTCAAATTTTCAAAAGATTCGCTTATCATGCGAATTAATGCACTATCTAAACCGGATCGGGTCTGAAGCATCGCCAAGGACTATACAATTCACGATTATGATGTGTGAGAATAGCATTCTGAAAGCAGCTTGCAAGATCAATAGATGGGTGGACTACTTTAAAGCACATTGTAACAAGCTGATCGTAAATATATAATAATACTTTAGTAACATATATTAGTCACTTTAGATGCTCAAATATGATTTGTTATGACAGATAAAACATCAAAGTACAAAAAGAATATGTAACTAAACTAGTAAACATGATATGAAGCATTTCCGTACCTTCTTGCATAACTGAAGCTGTCTGTCTTCTGAGCAATGATTAATAAGAAAATCCGGCTTCCACTAGCAAAAGTTCTTGTATATGGAGACAACTTGCATAAAGTGAACTTTGAAGATTTTGAAGACAACAACATCAACTTTGGGGTCTTGGATAGATAACTAGATTCCAGCAGCTTTTAACTTTCCTGTAACAAATCTAAACCACATGACGGTGGAATATAATATAATGGAAGAATCAACTATTGTGTAGTAATATTGACCATTAGCTATAAAATCTTAAATTATGCAGTACACCCAGTACATAAGAACCAGTCGTTGGTAGGACCACAGGGTATCGTCACCAATACAAGGAAAGGGGGCTCAAAACTGTAAAGCATGAGGGACGGTGGTGGGTAAGACCGTGAGAGTACTTTGCGACATGACTGGTCATGATCAGTAGCTCAGGTGCCTTTGAGCCATATTAAGTGCTGAATGGAATAGGAGAATCGAGACTTTACATCAAATGTTAAAATAATTAAATAGGAGACCGCATATTTGTTTCAGTCCCACCATCATCTTTTGTAATTGATTTGCCGAATACTTAAAATGTAGGATTATATAAAATTCATTCAACTGATAAATACAATTGGCAATATTAGAGCATCGCAGAAATACATTAGGCCCGTTGATTTTATTCATACCAACCTATGATTTTGCACATTGCACCCCCCCCCCCCCACAGAACAGTACCGATTTCTTATCACAAGGTTTTTAAAGAAAATGAGTTGAAGTACGACTGAGGCCACATCTCCGAATGTTTGAAATTGAGCTCTAGTTTTTATGAATATGAGTTAAGGGGAGGGAGGAATGAAACTAAAAAATATTTACCTTTCGAAATTGTAAAATTTTCATTCCAGTTTCAGTAAGTTAATTATCTCCAAACAAACAAAGCATATAGGTCAATTATATTTTGTGCATACTGCATATATCAGAGCATCTACAAGAGGTAACCACATATGGCATTTTACACTCAAAACTAGCAATTTTAAAGACCAAAACGATACTATAGTAAATCAGAGATACATATTAAAGAACATGTCACCTCAAATATGTCGCCCTACTGTTTATTTGCAAAGTCTTCTTTGAACGATGTTTTAGTTCATTCCCCTTAAAAGCTAAAAAATAATTAATGTGAAAGTAACATAAAGAAAATTCAATCGCAGAGATATCAGATATTTGATTGTGCTCAAAGAAATATATGTCATTGGAGATGAAACACTATTTGTTGGGATGTAATTTGCAATTATAGGAATCGAGAGTATCGAAAAATGTGAACTCTCTTAGAGATGCTTATGCTCCCAGTGCTGAAATAATCAAAGGCATTCATCTATGAGATTTGCAGTAAAAACACATGAGAATGCATCACTGGAAATGTTATACAGCAATATACTGGAAGGCTGAGAACTTTTGCGGCCACACAAGGGGTTTGGAGTTGGGTCAAACGAGACCAGCTAAAACAAACTTGGAAAAAAACAAACCTTAAATTAAGAGTCGGATGTGGCAGTGAAAGAAACAGAGTCGTGCATACAAATGACCCACTTACTATGATATTAGCAGAAGAAAGTTCCCTTTGGTTCCAGACATGCTGAGCTCCACATTTCAGTACAGTCCAATGGGAAACATTTAAAGAAGGGCTGAAGCTTTAAAATCTATATTCCCTGGTAAAATACTGAGGAACTTGTTGACGGGGAATTTTTTTATCAATCAAAGTTTAATATTCTTAACAATCAGTTCTTTCATAGTTTATTTGATGAAGAGTATATATGCCATCGTAATGGACTCTTTCTCTTAGTCTTAAGACAGTGTATTAGCAAACTTTCCTAACGGCAAATGAAAAGATCTAGGTTTTCCAGACAAGGTTGCCAATTACCCTTTGAACAATAGACCACTTTCTTACAATGCGTAATATACTCTATATAACCATATTTTAAATTTTAACGGTATAGGGAATATCATATTGGGCAATTTTGCCTTATAAATGACAAGGATTAATCAAAACTTGCAGAAACATATTAGTCAGTTCCTTATCAACCAAATTGATTAGCTTAAACTAATCAGGAAAAAAATTATTTTTTGGTAAAGGTCAATTAAAGATATTTGGTACTAATGCATAGGCTCGAACCTCGATCTTATTACCACAAGGAGAGAGGTGTGCCCTACGCCAAGCCTAGCAGATGATCAGAAAAACTTAACTGGGTCTACATTGTAACAAGAAACTTTAAAGATTCATCGTTGATACTGATTCCCCTCCTACGCAATTTCCTTTGGGTTTTAAAATCAGAAAATTACTTATCATTAATCTTATTCTGCATGATATATTCTCCCAACTGGCAGAACCCACCACCTTTCCACTGTATAAAAGAACTCAGTTGATAACATCTTTATGCATCCCTTGACTTCATCATCTTACTTGACTAAGAGCATTCATCCTTTCTCACTCCATACCCATTGTCCAAGGCCTTGCCTAGTCAGGCTTGCATTTGCATATTGGTTTTACTACGCAATTTGTGTATCAAACCAAACTTTACTATTGTTACCACTCACAGTTTGTCATTTTTACTTTTAGTTTTCAGATTATACATATTAAACTCTGATATTTATAATGGCATCCAAATCCAGTACCATCTCTAGTTCCAACTCCACCTGGACTCCCAAGCAAAACAAACTATTTGAGAAGGCCCTTGCTAAATTTGATAAAGACACCCCTGATCGTTGGCACAATATTGCCAAAGCTGTTGGTGGAAAATCTGCGGAGGAAGTCAAAAGGCACTACGAAAAACTCATAGAGGACGTGAAAAGTATTGAGTCTGGTACCATTCCATTCCCGAAGTATAGATAAACATGATAATAGATGCCAACTCGCTTCAAAAATCGTTAAAGGTAACATAACTCTGCTACATATTATTTCATATTACACTTATATATGCTGCTGTGTGCGGGGCCGGACACCACTATAAGTCCGGATCTATCACAAAATTAGTTTTAAGAATATAATGCTGTTTCTTTAATCTTTGTATTTTAAGAGTAGAGCATTGTAATATTTAATTTTTGCCCCAAAACATTAAACACAAACACAGAGATAAACATAATTCATAAGTGATACAATAGAAATGATGGCTTTTCAAAAATTTATATAACTATATATAGGAATTGGATTATTTTCCTATTGTTTACGAGTTTTTGTTAAATACACACACACACTTTATATAAAACTTCTACATTTTTTGGTATACATGTTCTGAAAAAATTTTATGCCCAAAACTAAAGGGTTCCTCTTCAAGGTTCTATAGAGGGTAATTCAGGGCCCAGGATCAGCCCTGAAACCCTTCAATCCTGGCTCCATTCTGGCTGCTAAGGTTGCTGTAGTTATTAATAATTATATTAGTATGTCCTTTCTACCAATACAAAATATTTTATCCATCAACATTCTGCAAGAATCCTTTTTTGAAACAACATCCTTTTTAAACGAATTTATACTGGTGACATCAGTCCAGGAACACATACTTGTTTTGGGATCATGAAAGAACCCAAGTGGAGCTAAAAAGTTTAAAAAAGCCATCATACTATGTTCCAACAATATCTCAATTTGTCATAAATTCAAGTTCCTTTTGCCATATTGTATATCGTTTTCTTTTCAAAGACAAAGTAATGCCACACTCCAGTCAACTCCCTTACCTTGTCTAAAAGCAGATATATACCCCATATGTGATCTAATCTTACCCTTTGTGGTCCATAAAACAATCCATTTCTGAGATGCGAACTCACTTCTCCCTCAACCACACAGTAGATACTCTATAAACCCAACTCAATACTTTAATTTCCACTTTCTCGTTTCTTTACATTCTTTGTATTGTAATAATTAGCCTTTTACTCAAAATGTACTTGTGCTATTCCACGCTATATTATACTTTTGGCATCAAACTAGGTTTTGTAAGCATTAAATTCCCAAAACCATTGACATTACATTGATTCCAAATCATTGTTAAGTGAATCTCTTTGAATAATGATTCTATAATTCTGTAATAATTTTTTCAATCTTTCGGGTTGTAATCATGTTGACTCTCTTTGTAACAGGTTAACATATGTAGTGTATGAAGCTCCGAAACTGAAATTCAAGATGCTTCTGCATAGTAGTAGCCAATCCTACTACCAGCTTCTTCTATCCAAGCTTTTAAATTTGCTATATACTGTATTACTTATACATAATGTAGTGCAACATGCACCTACTACATGTATTGCTTTGGTAATTATCTTGTACCAGAATTGCTTCATCAATAAGAATACAAATGTGTGTGATGCTTGAATTAATTTGAATGAACTATACGTGATCTATGAAATAAAGCTTTACTCCCTCCGTCTCGTCAGGCTGTTTGCACGCATTTTGAGGCTCTCGTAAAGTATAGTTCTATAACATATTTTTAATTTTTTCTTATTCTGAATAAAAGTTTTAGCTTCAAACTTTTTTTCAGGAATTTTTTAAAAAATAATTATATAATGTAAGTATACTTTATAAGAGCATCTCCAAGAGGCTCTTCATTTAGGCTCCTAACTTGAGATTTGAGGAGAGAGAGGCAAAATGTTGCTCCAAAAGACTCTTAAGTGGCTCTTAAATCACTAAGAGCCTCTTGTTTCTCTCTCCTCTCTCCTCAAAGTTAAGAGCCACCACATGGCTCCTAACTTATTTTTTCACAATAAAAAAATCCTTCCCTCCAATTCACCTCCATCTTTTCCTCTCTTTTTGTTTTGTTTCCCAATATAGTGGAGCCCAATATGAATAAAATATGAAATAGAGAAGGGATATAGAGAGCATTGTTGGAGTGTACACTCTTAATTTTGTACTAAATTGCTAAGAGTCACATTGTTTATATTATATTTAGGAGCCAACAAGGAGTCTCTTGGAGATGCTCTAAGAGCCTTAAAATGCGTGTCAAAAAATAACGTAAAGAACCTGATGCGACGGAGGGAGTATAAGATATGCAATCCTGAATCAAAACTGCGAATCAAGTGTAGTATCACGTTTAATGAGAGAGACAAGTCTTATAGCAGTATCTTTAACTAGCTTGGTGTTTGAATTTCTACAAAATAAACTCTTTATCACTATAAATAATGTCGTGTCAAAACTGAAAACGCACACATGAATCAATATCATGGTATCGCATAAATTTGCACCAAAGGTTGCAAACTCAAAACAAGGATATCGCACAACAGGCTATCAATTATCATTGATAGACAATCATGTACATTGTGAAAAATATCAAGATTAGTAATTTATCATTAACACATAAACATGATAAACATTTTAAGCCCTTCCTTAACCGACCCAGGTTTAGAAATGTTGGTCACTTACATTCGAGAAAAGGGGGAACTTCAATATTTCTCCCTAATTAATCACATTATAGCTTCTAACAAGTAAACAGTTATGTATGTACTGAAATCAAGAACTTGAGTGCTGAGGGTTTGATGAGTATATACCTGAATCGTTGCTCTAAAATACTCGTTCTCCATGTAGCTGAAAGAAGAAAAAAAACTGTTAATTTGGGTAGTTTTTGAGTTTTTGCACCTCCGGCCATATAATTTCCTTTAATTTTGTCATATTTTGTCAGGGCAGTTATATATTTTCAAGTTTTTCAAAATTGTGGTACATATTTTTTGGGTCATTTTGTTCACAGATCCTACATTTTATTCAAACACATCAAATAAATTAATAATAATTAAGATATTGGATTCTCTTTTATATAAATTTACACAATTATTAATTAATTTATAATATCAACAACCCGCTTTGGTTCTAAGAGGGGTGTATTGGATTGGGATTTTAAAGCATTTTTTTGCATTCATGAAATCCGAGGGTATTCGATTGGGATTGTTTGAAATCCATTAAAATCTTGAGGTATTCAATTGGGATTTTAAACTATGCTACAAAATCTAGTGGTATTCAATTGGGATTTTAAATTATGCTTTAAAATCCGATGGTATTCAATTGGGATTGTTTAAAATCCATTAAAATCTGATGGTATTCAAATGCTGATGGATTTTTTTTCATTTCATAAAATGATGGATTTTGTGGCATTCTTCAGTGTATTTTAAGTTTTTTGAAATCCCACCAAATTCAATGGGATTTTGAAGCATTATACCTAAATCCTATCAACTCTGCGACATTTCATCAAAAATCCGCAAAAAAATCAAAATCCCATGCAATCCATTAAAATCCATAGACTAAAAACAATGCATTAAAATCCCAATCGAATACACCCCCGTAAATATAATAAACAAGGCTGACCATTCCATTTTTTAAATTGGATATACACCATCTATTTTTTTTTATCACACTCTAAATTTTGATCTTATGTCCTGATCAAATAATCAGTTTATATTTTCTCCTATCTTTGTAGAATTTTAAATTTATTCCATCATCAAATCAATTATGAGTTGTCATATCCCTTTTACGTCAAAAAAAAAAAAAAATTATGAGTTGTCATATCTATGTAATTATCCTGCACTATTATCAATTTCGAGGTGTTTGAAGCTTCATTTTGTAATGTCATGCTCCCTTTTAATATCATGTATGATGAAATGTTCTGAGTTTCAAGTATCACGTATACTCTGTTCATTTGGGTATATCATCAAGCTACTTGCTCCATAGTATGAAATTCCCACTATCAATTCTAATAAATGAGCCCACCGCAATGTGATGTCAGGGAACCTAAAATGTAAACTCCTCTTGCCTTTCTTGCCAAGACCACCCCTTCTTGCCTTTCTCTGCTCATATTCTTCATCATCGACCGCCTACTCAAATTGACGACCAGGACAGGTAATGCAGATGATTAACCATCCGACAACGTTTTATCCATGGTAATGATGGCTGGTGCCTCGTAGAAAGGCTAAGAAAGCCGCTATCTCCTCTGACATCAATCTTCTTACAAAAAGCACAACTGCGCGACTGCAGTGTAATTTTGTGTTGGAACCACCTAAACAAAATTCCAAAACTGACTGTGCTGCCAGAGAACTGCCCTTCAAAGCACTATCTGTCCATTTAGTCATCTTAAACAGTTATAGATGTAATTCGGTCATCAATATCATCAAGTTCAAAGTCTCTACAGATCCTAAATAACACTAGCATGGAAACAAACACACATCCAAGTTTCACATCAAATGCCTGTAAACGTTTATATCAAAACCAAAACTAAACTGCAATTGTATGTTATACTTCCCTCTATATATGCATTGCTTTATACAAAATATGTGTAATATGCATAGCCTAAGCAGAATTATCATACATCAACACTACCGATCTGAATCAATTAAGGCCTCAAATTATACATATTCCAACAAAGAGAATCAAATTACGAACTGTATCATACAAAACAGAAAAACATAAATATACATATATGATGAAGTTGTGTACAGATTTAAAAAGTCAATAGATGAACCGGAACCTGTGTATAGAAGAATCGATTATAGAGTAGAATCTTCAGAGAGAACTTTCTCTCTTTATTTCTGAGCAAACTGAATCACTAAATCGGACAAGTGATCGGTCTGAATTCTGATAGTCAATATGGTCACACATTGGTCCATGCAAAATGATTGGATCATAAGCAACTGGTCACAGCTTCAGACAATCTAGCTATTAGAAACACTATAGCTAACAAACTAGCTACTAAAAATCAAGCTGGTAAAATCAAAAACAAGTCCAGACGACAACCTTTTTTTATAAATAAACTCAGCACACAATTCTGAGCAAATTCTGAATAAACCCTCTTACATAAGGTAAATATAAATTATTAATAAAACTCAATTTATCAAAATAAATAAATATGGAGTTCTTTAACTTACTATTCTGATTCTTGTACAATTAGTCCTTGACTGTCCTCCTACACCATACTACGGACACAGTTCAGACTTCAGCCTATTACCAGACTTCAGCCTCTACACTTCCACTTTGCCACGTCCATATTGCCGGCTTCACTCGTCAAATAAATAGCTGCAACGAAGCCAATTTATAATAAAAAATTGTCAGCTGTTGTGATGTACAACTCCTAATTCGTTAAATAACTAAGATACTACTGGGCCAAAGCTATTGTCTATTGATAATTTGATAATAGTAAAACTTGAACAAATTGAGCAGATTAAAAAGTAAAAAATGAGCTATAGTCGTTTACCTCAGTGTGTTTGTGTACACAATCAGTAATTTGTAAGATAAAACTTGTGTTGCACCAATAAAAATATTTATAATTTGACATGAAACCCTTTCATATCACTGTCTACACAAGTTCCTTAGATAATTTTTAGTTTGGAACAAAAAGAAAGGAATCAAGGATACAAGTCCAAAGTGTGAACAAAATTGGTGTGCAATCTTTATTAACATGGTGCATAGGCTGCTAGCAGACTTTACATTAAAGGGACAAGATTTAAAATTAGTGACTAGTAGTTTTGAAGTTTTCTCTTTCTAAATAAAAATATTTGATCCAAATTTTTATTCACAAAAAAATCAAATAAAAATAATATACCGTCAACTCACCTCAAGATATTTGTCAAAAGTCAAAGCGTCCTGTAATAAAAAAACGAGGGAGTATCTGGACGGACTCCTTCCTCCTTTGTAAATGACTCCTGCATCAATTCCATCCCAGGAACACAGACCAAACTAGGCGTATAATTGAAACACGTCATGAAGCAACCAGAGTCGGACGACTCAACAAACTTAGTTTCTCCTGTTTCCGGATCATAGACATTAAATGGACCCCTTTTCCCATAAATCAAAATATCACCCCCATTCTTAAAACACTGAGAAAGCTGCCTGCCTCCGTAGCTAATATCCACAGGTCCGACAGTGTACATCTTACTCCAAACACCACCACAATGAGATTCCTCATCGTCCAAAGAGTAGATATCCACCAAAGATTTTACTCCGGTCACATTATAAGCCATCCCAAAAAGACCGTCTTTGATATTGACAATATGGAATCTATTTTTGCCAGTTTTAAGAGCATCGAAATCAGGCAAGACGCGGAACTCATTAACCCGGGGCACAAACTTAAAGGTGGAGATCAATTTACGCCTACGCCTCTTCCCATCCAATTGCAAATACTTCTCGTAACTCCAATAAGGAATTCCCTTGACAATCGTGGACGGAGGCATAATAAGATTAGATTTAAGTATCCGTCCAACAGGCAACCCGGAACAAGGAGGGACAGGGAGTGTAGTCCAAATAGCGGAATTAAATGAGTAAACACAAATTTGGGAAGGACCAGAAGTGGCAGAGTCACAACAGAAAAGCAAAAGCTTGTAATCATTTAACACATGATCCCACGCAAACCCTCCAAGAAAGTGATTACACCGATCCTTGGTGGGATGATAATGAGCCGGGGGCATAGGAAAGAACTTGAGCTGCGCGACTGCGGGATTCCACAAACAAAATCTCTTTCCTTGAAGACAAGAGAGCGACTAAGCCATTGATGGAGCCCAGCAAGGAGTGGCGAATATAGGGTACGTTACGCAGAGGAATAGCAGTAGTGCGGGAGAGAATTTGTATTCCGTTGGGAACAATTAGTTTGTTAATTATAACGAGATTTTCTTCTTCTTGTGGGTAATTTTGTTGACGGGTAAGGTGGGAATTGATGAAATCGGGTGTGGAGAAGCGAGAATTCCAGGACTTACAAACGAGGCGGCAACGGAGTATGTGTTTTGGAGGGAGGCGAGTCAGGATCTCGTTGTGGATTATATCGTCTGGCAGCGTCACGGTTTTAGGGTCCCGAATCTGGTCATTGTGCTGATGCGGCTGCTCCTTATCCTCCTCGTCGATGCCGGTGAATTGGGAGCTGCTTCTGCTTCTTTTTCGTTGTCTTCGATGAAAACGTGGCTCTGCTGCTTGTGTTTCCATGGTTTTGAGATTCAATTTACAAAAACTACCCTTTTGGTCTTTGCATTCCACCGTTTATAACTTCCCAGAAATTTTCAGTTCTAAACCGGGCCGGGTCGGATGGGCTGGTCTAAGCTCATATGTCTGATTTTTAACGAGCGAGAAGCGACCCATATATGATTTTGGAAAAATGGCCCTGTCAATATAAATATATCGTTTTTCTGTTAAATGGCTCCCGATATCATTAGCTAAGCTGCTAAAGTATATGAAATTATGTTTTAAACAAATAGTAAAATGTTATATCATGTAATGTTTTTCATTTTATTAACAATGAAAATGTTATACGAAATAGCGTTTTTTAATTTGAAGTTATGTCTTGAATATTTTTAGGTACCAAACTCTCAAGTCTAAGGCCCTAAATCCTAATTAATTCTAGATTTATGACTTAATAAAGTGAAAATTTTGAATATAAATTAACAGTTGATACTCTCTCCGTCTCAGTCAATAGTATACAGTTACCACTTTTGGACGTCTCATCATTTATATACATTACCCTTTATAGTAAATTTTTAATATTAAAAAAGTAACCCCACCTACTTTATTAACTCACAGATAACAACATTAGTCATGTTAATCACATTTTATTTGTTAATTAATTATACCTAATTAATCAGATTATACTGTCAGATTTTACACCGTCCCATCCACCTCTTTCATTTTCTCCCCTCACTCTCTTTTTCTCCCCTCTCTCGCCTCGCGATGAAACCTAATTTACTTTTCCTCCAATTCCTTCTTCGTCTCTTTGTTCCATATATAATCAATCCAACATGTATAATGGAATCCCAGCGGATACATGATTCAGCCCCAACATCTGATTTTGATTCCGAGACGATATCTTCTCCTTTCTCGCTAGCTCTCGTCACAAACTTGCGCGTACATATAATCGAAGATTATTTGGACAGATTTGAAGTTGTGGAAGACACGCCGGTGAAGGTGAAAAAGCGTGAATATCAACAGAAATTAAACTCTTCAAAAGTTAAGAAGTTGAAATTTGAATGATTTATTTATACTTGAAACAAAAATACTGCGACTTAGAGTTTAGGATCGAGGATTTAGAAAACTATATTAAATATAATTTTAATAAGTTTTTATTTTTATTTTCTATTATTATTATAATGTTGAATTCGAATTAATTAATTAAAAAAATATTATAAAAGTAAAGAAAAATAATTTAAGAAAAATAAAAATCAAATACTTAATTATCAAGAATAAAATGAGGGATCAAGTTGATAATCTTCTCTCTCAAACTCTTTCTCCCTCTCAAACCCTAGCCTCCACTAAAGAATTTTGAGGGGGCTTCTATCGGTTTTCACCGGTGGAAAGCTCCGATTCCTTTTTTTTCGTTTGTTATTTGAAATCTTATTTTCCTTTCAATAAGTTCCCAATTTATTTGGGTTTTGTTAGTCTCTCCTTCTTGTGAGAGTTGGTTTATGTTTTGGTGTGTTTTGATGTTCTCCATGACCGAGGTTATAGATCGGCATGATTTTCATGAGTTTGATTCAGGTTTGAAAGTTATTATGGAATCGCATCTATGGTCGATTGTTCAGAACATTCAGGTGAAAGCCAATCGGGTGAAAACCAATCAGGTGAAAACAAGTACATATATTCAAATCATCTTCAAATCGCTTAGTTGCCTCTCCAAGAAGGAAGAATTCAACAGCGATATAATTCAGCGTCCATCCAATTTCGTTTATATTTGTAGATGCCGTATGACTTTTGATTAATGAATTGATTCCTTTTTATTAAAAAAAATGAGGGATCAGTTGGAGATAGATCCCTTTAAGTAAGATCTCGTCGAAAAAATCTATGGGGCCATTTGGCTGAGTTTAAAAGAAGTGACTTATTGCTTAAAATAAAGAAGTGCATTAAAAGTGATAAGTTGGTTGGACTTATAAGCTATCAGAAGTGTTTGGATACCGTGATTTATAAGCTACTAGAAGTTTCTTAAGTGTTTGGATAACTTAACTTATAAGTTGGTATTAGTTTGGTAACTTTGTAATATAAATAATTTGTTTCTTTTAAAAAATCAATTATAATTACAAAAGATTTTTTATTGTTAATACATGAAATATTTTACAAGTACCAAATTTTAAACGTTGCATTAAAATTAAAAAATTAATAACCGCATTAAAATTAAAAAAATTTGGACTAAATTTAATACACTAAATTCTAGATCAAGAGCAATATTATCAGCTAATGAACATAAATAATTTATTACCAGCAAGTAAGACAGATCCAAACTCTGCATCTCCTTACACTTAGCAGCAATCAAACCAACTCCTAAATTCCCAACACCTAAACACCACCTAGAAAGAAGCAGAAGTCGGGGGTGAAAAATAAGCTAGATTTCAAAGCTTATTTTGATGGGCTTATTTCCGCTTAATCCACCAGCTTCTTTTGTTGCCAGACGGTCCGTGTAAAAGCTGAAGTGAGCTTCTGAGGCTTTTAAGCCCAGAAGTCACACAGCCAAACTAGGGTTAAAAATGGGGTGGGGAAAATGGAGAACCCGCCCCAACCCGCCCTGAATGGGGCAGATCCGCCCCGCTAATATGGGGAATGGGGTAGTGGCGGGGAATGATTTTCTGCCCCGCCAAAATATGGAGCAAGTATGGTATTTGTTGAATCCCCGCGGGGATTCTCCGCCCCGCCCCGCATATATTTAATATAAATAAATAATTATATTTAATATAATATATTTATTATATATAATATAATATATTTATTTTTAATATTATTATTTCAAAACTATAATTTTAAAAGATATAACATGTCTCTTTGATTTCTATTATATTTAGTTTTTTATTTTTAATATACATGTCTCATATATTTTTTTTAAATTCTGAAGAAAAAATTACTAAATTTTAAAGTAGTTATTTGAAGTGTAATATTATAGCAGCGGGGCGTGGTAGGGCGAAATAATATTAAATCCCCGGTGGGGCGGGGATGGGGATCAAAAATAAATCCCCGCGGGGAATGGGGCGGGGATGGGGCATGGAAAATATATATAGGACGGGGCTGGGAAATGAAGTTCCCGCCTCGAACCCGCCCCATTTTTAACCCTAAGCCAAGCACGCACTATATAATATATCCTTCAAAAATTACAAATTTAGAAAATACTCCCTCCGTCCCGGTAGATTATATACGTTTGGTTTGGACACGGAGACCAAGAAAAAGTGTAAAAAGTGAGTAAATTGAGATGAAAAGTGAGTAAAGTGGTGGGACCCATTTATATTTAATGATAGATTTGAGATAGTGGGGGAAAATAGTGGGTGTAATAGTGTTTATATTATTATAGAATGGAGATAGTGGAAGAATGTAGTGGGTGTAGTAGTGTTTTATATTATAAAAAGTTACTATATTTAGAATGTATAGAAATGATGGGACGTCCCAAAAAGGAAACTGTATAGAAATGAGTGGGACGGAGGGAGTATACAGCTAACGCATCATCACTGCACACACAACCAACCATTAGATTTTCTGACAAAGTGGTGCCCGTGACGTAAAACCAGTCACCAAAAACTAAGCTAAAAAACACACCCCCTCGGCCTTCTCTACTGTTTTCTCCAGTCTCCATAACTCCCCATTATCACATTGCCTCACAATCACAAATGGCCACTACATTATCTTCATTGACACTCCTCTCCATTATTTTCACACTCCTACTTCGTCAAGCACATTCAGTCACTCACTGGGAAGACATACGAGTACTTGAAGATTTCAAGAACGCAGTTACGCCAAACTCAGTGAGTCCTGGCTCGTGTCTGAGTTCGTGGGACTTTACACTCGACCCGTGTGACAATCTTTACTCTGATAAATTCACTTGTGGCTTTCGATGCGATTTAGTAGTATCGAATGCGAGCCGAGTCACTGAACTCGCTCTTGACCAAGCGGGTTACTCGGGCACACTCAGTTCTAACTTGAACCTCCCTTACCTCCAAACACTCGACCTTTCTAACAATTTCTTCACTGGCCCGATACCCAACTCGTTATCGAACTTGACTCGGTTGCAAAAACTCAGTTTATCAGGTAACTCGTTCACCAGCTCCGTCCCTGACTCAATTGGCTCGCTCATCAGTCTCGAAGATCTTTCACTCGACTATAATGACCTCAGGGGCACAGTCCCGTTTGCCCTCAACGGTCTAAAGAATTTAAAAAGACTCCAACTCGGAAGCAACCAGCTAACAGGCGAGTTCCCCGAGTTGACTCAGCTGAGTCAACTCGTTTTCCTCGACGCCAGCAACAATGCCATCTCTGGCAACATCCCATCTCGCTTCCCACCGTCTGTTATGGAAATCATCATGCGAAACAATCAAATCCAAGGCAAAATCCCCGAAAATATACTTTCAAATTTGAGTTATTTACAAGTACTCGACCTGAGTCACAACCAACTCACCGAGTCAATCCCACCGAGTCTCTTCACTCACCCCACTTTACAACAACTAACCCTCTCATACAATAATTTACAAGCCATTCAATCCCCTGCAACCTCAAATTACCAAAACACCCTTATAGAAATAGATTTAAGCAACAACAATATCCACGGGTTTCTACCCGGTTTCATGGGTCGGATGCCCAGCTTATCCGCTTTATCACTGGAAAATAATAAATTCACGGGTATGATACCGACCCAATACGCCGTAAAAGCGGTGTTCCCGGAGACCGGAACGGTGCCGTTTCAGAGACTATTGCTGGGAGGGAACTATTTGCTTGGAGGCATACCGGGTCCTTTAACGGGTCTAAAACCCGGGTCGGTTAATGTAAATTTGGGTGATAATTGTTTGTACCGGTGTCCTGCAATGTTTTTCTTTTGTCAGGGTGGGTCACAAAAGTCATTTACAGAGTGTAAAAACTTTGGGCCCGTCATTCCTTGAACGTTGTACTCTACTCGTTTCCACTGCCTATATGTAATCTACTTGCAGTGTACATTATTATTAGCTTTAGGTTTTGTCAGGAATCTAATGCTTCTGTTAAGGATTGGAATTCCAGATATTTTTCATTGTTTTTTGTTGTATAATAATAATAATAATAAAATCGTTTTGTTGAGTGAATAGTTGATTTATGACATCCTTAGTAAATTATTATCTTTTTCTATTTTATGTGTTAAATTTTAAGATTATGACGGAATTTTCTATATTATATAACTAAAATTTTAAAACTTTTACCTTGAAATTTATTTCTCAAAAATTTTATAATCGTCCATAAATAATTTTGATATTTTAATCAAAATTGGGTCAATTTTGTGATTGAAATCAAAAATGGATAACAAAATTCAAATGAAATGACAAAATTTTTCTATTATAATATTGGTATTTCTGAATGATACCACTTTTTTACTTACAAGCGATAGCACCGTATATTTACTTATTGATTAAAAGTAGCATAGCGGGGGTTTGACAACATGAACTTATTGCTTATTTGGAAAAAAAGTTGCTCCAACTTATTTACGTACCGTTTGGCAACCTAAAAAAAGCACTTAAAATGAGGCTTAAAAGCCTTAAAAAAAAGCTAAGAAACCTAGCTTAAAGCTTATTTTAACAAAATAAGTCACGAGTACCCAAACACTTTTTTTTTTTTTTTGAAACAAGTACCCAAACACTTTTAATAACTTATAAATTCAATTCAACTTTTCATTTATAATTCACCTTTTTACTTTAGATAATAAATCACATTTTTTAAATTAAGCCAAACAGCCCGTAATGTTAGCATCTTAACTTAAAAGTTAAGACGTCGTATCATCGAAAAGGATGCCGGATTTTGCAAAACCTATAGGCTATACATCAATCGGATATTGGAAAACCTATAGGCTATAGGCTATGCATCAGCCGACGAGTTTCGAATTCTAGGTAAGCCCTAAACAGTAAACATAGCTCAAATTATTCAGTTTAGCTTATTTATTTTTTTTATACCCAACATCACAACCAACCAAGGAACAATACAAATCATCAACCACAACGTGGATTTCGGCAAAATCAAATATAAAAACAGGAAACCAAATACTAATAAATACAATCAACTTCAAAAATTGTTTAAAACTCAGTACAAAACACAAAACACAAAACAATGGGGCCGTTTGGGTGTACTCAAAATAAGTGTTTTTTGATTAAAGTAAAAAAAGTGAAGTAGAAATTAGAAGTTAGTTGAGACTTATAAGTGATTAAAGTGTTTGGGGAAAAAGTAGAAGTCATGAAACAAAAGCTAGGAATCCTAGCTTTTTATAAGTGCTTCTCGACTTTTTACACAAACGGTACGAATAAGTGCTTCTAACTTAAAACTCAAGAAGCGGGGCTTAAAACCCCACCCAAACACCCACAATATCATACCAAGCCCATAAGCAGTTTTACGTGGAAAAACAAGTACGAATCCAACAAAGAACATAAAAATTCTCAAATTTAATATTAAACAAAAAAATCGAACCCCACATCAAATTGATGATTGAAATAGATAGAACTCGTCTTAAAGTTCAATTTGACTACTCAAACTCTTAAAACGGACATCAGTAACATGATCAAAAAGTTATTTAATTTTTAGGAACTCAAGAACACAAAGAAAAAATACGCATTTTAATTATATTTTTTGTGATTTTTAAAGAAAAATACGAAAAAATATGGTCAACTTGACTTAACATTTTAATGGACGGAATGATAGTTTCGATAACGGATCATATTGAGGGGTAGCATTTGTAAGTCATATATAAAAAGTGGTATCATTTATAAAAACAAATACCAAAGCAGTAAAATTAATAATTTCCCTAATTTTATTAATATTTATTTGTATTACGAGGTTATTAGTATTTATTTATTTATTTATTATTAGATTATTGAATATTCTCGATTCAACTTGTCTAAACTCCTTCAAACTAATTTATGCGTTAATCTAATTGAAATTAGTTTTATACTCCCTCCGTCCCAGCCAATAATAATATATATTGGAGGGACGGGGATGCGGCACGGATTTTAATACTTTTATAAAATATATTTTTGTCACTTATTTCTAAATTTTTCTTTTTTATATAAAAATATAACATTTATATTTTTATATAAAAAAATAATTAAAAAATAAGTTATTAAAATTCTTACATATATATGTGTATTATATATAAAATCGCTAGACAATAATGAAATACAACTATTTATAAATTGTTACCGAACATAACTTAAACTCGGGTTATAAGCTACATGCATCCAAAGATTTACCAAGATTAGTTGAGTATTAATTATATTCTACATTTATAACTTATTTATCGTGTACATGACACGCACTTTAATGCTGCTATAAAATATAATTCTATAAAAAAAAAATTCTGAATAAAAGTTGATGTTTAAATGTTTATTCAGAAGAAAAAAAGATTTAGAAAAAAATTACACAACTATGTTTTATAAAGCAATGTAAAAAATGTTAAAAAATGAAAGGTACAGAGTATTACATTTGAATTCGATAAACTATTCCAATCTTATTCAATTGAATTAAATTTTAATTATTTTTTTCATGTTCAGAATATAAATATATAGCATAGCTAAGAATCAATCGAATCTGGAGATCAATTCGTGAATCAGACTTAAGATCGTAGATCTTTGACTCGTTTCACCTGTTACTTTTTTTCTCCTTTTCTTTTTGGGTTTCGTAGCGGACATCCTAACCTAATCCGAAGTACCCAACAAAGACATAAAAACCCAGAACACAACAAAGTGCACAGAAAGCGTAACCAGACGTTTATCCATTCAGGCTGTCCAATATCATGCTTTTCTAAACTTCATATTTGAGGGCATGAGGCTCAGATTAAACCGTAGCCTGGACCAGTTCGGCCTCACGTTATAAGTTTACGCAACCTTCAGGCTGTATGAATCCTGCAATACTTGGCCTTGTCAAACAGCACTTGGCTGGTTCCCAGTGTAGGTGCAAAGCATTTATGATGAAATTAAAATATGGTTCCACATCAGAAGGCTATCTCATACGGTAGCCAACTTCACGGGACTCAGATTTATTCATCACAAGTCACTGAATCCCGAGTCAAATCTCAACAATATGTAATATCACATGGCAAAGGTCACAGCTTACATGGGAGATTATACAAATCTAAAGCAACGTCTCCTAAAGTCCGGTTCATGCACGTTATTTAACGGTAAGATAAGGTACACGGGGAATAGTCGGTTTGGAGTTGATGGCCTGTAAACCCGTAGGCTTCAGACCGAAGACCCTTAAACCCGTAAGCCCTTAGGCTTTCCTGCAGTACTCACCCCTAACAACCGCCAAGAAAGCCGTAGGCTTAGCCCAAGTTGGTGACCCAGCTGCTTGTAAGCTCTCTGCTTCACCCTTAAGCACCTGGACACGTGGCACTCCCACCACACCTTGTCATTCCCAAACACCTTGTAAGCTCTCTGCTTCACCCTTAAGCAGCTGGACACGTGGCAACAGCTCCAACACCCTATCATCCCTGAAACTGGATCAACTTCCACCTGTGATACATAGCCCATCTGACTCACCCATCTACGCACTAGACTAGCCAACTCCCCCCTCCTAAGCAGCCATCTCTCTTAGTATAAATAAGAACCTCCAGATGACATAAAAAAGGTTAAGCACCATACACATATTCAAATAAGACATAACCATGACGGCTACGGACATCTATTGAAATTCCTACGGCCATCAATTGGCGCCGCCGCCGGGGACCGAATACATCCCAACCTACAACGACACTGTGCTATAGTTCCAAAGTCCGTAACTTCAACAAACAGGGGCAAAAACGCCAAGCCAAGATGTAAATTTTGTCGAGAATCAATCGGAATAACGGGAATATTACCAAGCTAATGAAAATGGAGGCAACGTTAGTGGAGCCTGACAAACATGAACTTTCAACGGGCTTGCGTCAACACGGATGCTTAATTTACTAATGTTTAGCTCTTCCACACATCGCCAGGTATTACTCTCGCAACTCCTCGACCTAATTAATCATACATCGACGAGTATATAGTTTATAATTGTTAAAATTCTAACAAGTTGAAACATTGCTAAACAATACAATAACAATGTCAAACCTACCAACTATATTCTTAATCTTATTTTATTTTCTTCTTATCACCCTATAGTTGTTGGCTATAAATTACCTAGCTAGCAGGCATCATTCAACTATCTTTTGCTTGTGACTTGCGAATACAATTTTGGTGTTATATTATCGTACATCTTCTTTTGTTGTAGTTGCTTGCGCACATGTCACGAACATTTTTATTTCGTTTACCATATTTACAATTTTACCTACTATATTGTGCTTCTGCGATGTTTTCTCTTTGTTATGATGCCTTTCTAGACTATGTGGTTAAACGTGAATGACCTTGTTAGGTAGAATATATGAATATTTCTTATACTACATGATGGCTCGTAAAACCGTAGACTCCCGGTTACAGCCCACAGTCGACACCCTTTTCTATTCCTACGGCCTCTTCCTAGGCACAAGCCTTCGATAACTCACATGGCCAGAGGCCCTTCCGGCCAGCTCGAGGACTCCATAAAACAACTACAAGACATCTGATGGCATAAAAGGATGTATACAAGACTACGGCTATAGTGTTAGTTTCCTACAGCCTACGACGAGACTGTGCAGTCCCTGAATCATACATCTTGTTTAAGGAGCCTCACCACCTCCTACAGGACAATCCGTGAGGTTACAGCCTTACAGGAATGTATCATGTCTCTTCATTAAACAAGTACACCTACATCTCGGTTTTTTTTTTACGGCCTACGGCAGCACCGCAACCTCTGTGACTATGGCAGCCACGTCCCTCCTCATCACCTGCTTCCTCTTAGTCATTCCAGGTTTTGCGGAATACCCGCCACCTATCATCCTAAGCCAACATAAGTAGCCTAAGGGCTACGGCTAGGGATCACTATCATCCTACACCAACATAAGTAGCCTAAGGGCTACGGATACGGATCACTACCATCCTACGCCAACATAAGTAGCCTAAGGGCTACGGCTACGGATCAGTATCATCCTACGCCAACATAAGTAGCCTAAGGGCTACGGCTACGGATCACTATCCTAAGCCAACATAAGTAGCCTAAGGGCTACGGCTACGGATCACTATCATCCTACGCCAACATAAGTAGCCTAAGGGCTACGGCTACGGATCACTATCATCCTACGCCAACATAAGTAGCCTAAGGGCTACGGCAACGGATCAGTATCATCCTACGCCAACATAAGTAGGCTAAGGGCTACGGCTACGGATCACTATCCTAAGCCAACATAAGTAGCCTAAGGGCTACGGCTACGGATCACTATCATCCGACGCCAACATAAGTAGCCTAAGGGCTACGGCTACGGATCAGTATCATCCTACGCCAACATAAGTAGCCTAGGGGCTACGGCTACGGATCACTATCCTAAGCCAACATAAGTAGCCTAAGGGCTACGGCTACGGATCACTATCATCCTACGCCAACATAAGTAGCCTAAGGGCTACGGCTACGGATCACTACCATCCTAAGCCAACATAAGTAGCCTAAGGGCTACGGCTACGGATCACTACCATCCTAAGCCAACATAAGTAGCCTAAGGGCTACGGCTACGGATCACTACCATCCTACGCCAACATAAGTAGCCTAAGGGCTACGGCTACGGATCACTATCCTAAGCCAACATAAGTAGCCTAAGGGCTACGGCTACGGATCACTATCATCCTACGCCAACATAAGTAGCCTAAGGGCTACGGCTACGGATCACTATCCTAAGCCAACATAAGTAGCCTAAGGGCTACGGCTACGGATCACTATCATCCTACGCCAACATAAGTAGCCTAAGCCTACGCCAACATAAGTAGCCTAAGGGCTACGGCTACAGATCAGTATCATCCTACGCCAACATAAGTAGCCTAAGGGCTACGGCTACGGATCACTATCCTAAGCCAACATAAGTAGCCTAAGGGCTACGGCTACGGATCACTATCATCCTACGCCAACATAAGTAGCCTAAGGGCTACGGCTACGAATCACTATCCTAAGCCAACATAAGTAGCCTAAGGGCTACGGCTACGGATCACTACCATCCTAAGCCAACATAAGTAGCCTAAGGGCTACGGCTACGGATCACTACCATCCTACGCCAACATAAGTAGCCTAAGGGCTACGGCTACGGATCAGTATCATCCTACGCCAACATAAGTAGCCTAAGGGCTATGGCTACGGATCACTATCCTAAGCCAACATAAGTAGCCTAAGGGCTACGACCACGGATCACTATCATCCTACGCCAACATAAGTAGCCTAAGCCTACTCCAACATAAGTAGCCTAAGGGCTACGGCTACGGATCAGTATCATCCTACGCCAACATAAGTAGCCTAAGGGCTACGGCTACGGATCACTACCATCCTAAGCCAACATAAGTAGCCTAAAGAGGCGTTTCCGCATCCGAGGGGCATCTGATGGCCTGTAAACCCGTAGGCTTCAGACCGAAGACCCTTAAACCCGTAAGCCCTTAGGCTTTCCTGCAGTACTCACCCCTAACAACCGCCAAGAAAGCCGTAGGCTTAGCCCAAGTTGGTGACCCAGCTGCTTGTAAGCTCTCTGCTTCACCCTTAAGCACCTGGACACGTGGCACTCCCACCACACCTTGTCATTCCCAAACACCTTGTAAGCTCTCTGCTTCACCCTTAAGCAGCTGGACACGTGGCAACAGCTCCAACACCCTATCATCCCTGAAACTGGATCAACTTCCACCTGTGATACATAGCCCATCTGACTCACCCATCTACGCACTAGACTAGCCAACTCCCCCCTCCTAAGCAGCCATCTCTCTTAGTATAAATAAGAACCTCCAGATGACATAAAAAAGGTTAAGCACCATACACATATTCAAATAAGACATAACCATGACGGCTACGGACATCTATTGAAATTCCTACGGCCATCAGGAGTGCTCTTAAAAATTGTTGTTTACTTGTCTTGTTATAGAATTATAGAAAGTGTCAATAAAAAAAAATGCTTTTTATAGAAATGAGATTATGTTTGAGTTTTTTGATATTGAGTTATGATAAGATGTTTTTCGAAATTTTTTTTGGTGTTCCCTAAAAAAATATTCCTAGATCCGCTCCGGGTTATAATATAAATTTTTTTTGATGTTTTTGATATGTTTTGACAATGAAATTTATGATAACTTCCCACGAAAAATGAAAAATAGTTTTTTCAAAAGTACGAGAACACTTGCATTTTCTAAAATTAACTTTTTAACTAAAGATTCCTATTCAAAAAAATTGCTTTTAAATTCATCAAATAATTGATATCAGTGCCTATAACAGTAATGCCAAACCGAGCACAAACTTGAGCACACCTGTTACTATGAGGAAATTTAAAATCATATTTCCACTGACAGAATCCTTGATGATTAACCAAAAGACCCCTCAATTTTACTGTCATTACATCTTTATTGATGTTAAAACAATTGGACCTAAAGAAGTTAATAAATCATGTAAAACATGATAACTGCTTAAAATACCATCAGGCCATGTTCTCATATTCTTAAATCCAATCCATTATTGTACCTTTATTCTCATCTTCATTAATTTCTGATACTAAAGAAAATGTGAATAAGTACATCTTATATCTTACATAAATGCCAACTGAGTTGTTACTAGAGTAAAAGTTTCCATTTTTCATATCTGGGGCACTTCAGCTTTGGCCTTTGGCAATGTGTTTTTACAGGTTTGTTGTTTCCCATTATATTTTTGAGCTTGAATGCAATGCACATTATGCACTGCACATGTATTGTGACTATACCCTACTAATGGGCTATCATTTTCTAGAAGTTAATTTAATTCTAATAATTATTAGTGAATATTTGACTTCAATACAATCAAATACCAAATTTAGACCAGAACTGAAGTTGAGTTTTCAAACATAAGGACTTTTTATTTCCAAAAGAGTTTCCCACTAGGCCACTAGTGCAGGCTCAGAGCATAAGTAGCAGCATCCCATTTGTCCAACTCTTTCAGCAACTAGCTAATGGACATATACACATTCAGAAATGTCCTCATTCTCTCCTGTCTTTTCTCTCTACCATCCATTTCCAAATCTTGCAGTGCAGTAGACAAAGAAGCATTACTAGACTTCAAACACAGGATCACATATGACCCCTCAAATCTACTCTCTACTTGGACGCCTTCCTCGGATTGTTGCAAATCCTGGAAGGGTGTATCTTGTGATTCCACTGGCAGAGTCGTGAACCTCTCTCGTTCCGGCCTCATCGATGACTTCAATGATGGCCCCCTTGACACATTAATGTCTGGGACTCTGTCGCCGTTCCTTGGCAACCTGTCATCGCTCCAGCTTCTCGATCTTAGCAACCTCAAGGAATTAAAAGGTCACATTCCGCCAGAGTTTGGCAAGTTGTCGCGTCTAAAACATCTCTTTCTCAATACAAACAAATTGACTGGATCAATTCCTGCTACATTCCGTTCCCTCTCTCGCCTTCAAAAACTCTATCTAAATGCGAATTCTCTTTCAGGTATTGTCCCTTCGGACATTTTCAAATCATTTACTTCAGTTTCAGAACTTGGGCTTTCAGGGAATAAGTTAATTGGTCCAATACCTTCTACCATTGGGAAGTTAAGTCTGGTCAGGAGCCTTGATTTCCATGACAACTATTTTTCGGGTAGTATTCCAGAAACTTTTGGCAATCTCAAATACCTCCAATATGTTGATTTCTCTGGAAATCAAATCACCGGAAGTATACCAAATTCCATTGGTGGACTCTCAAAATTAGAAGTATTGTACCTCAACCAGAACAAGCTTACAGGGAAAATTCCCTCTTCCATATCTGGACTTAAATCTCTCCAGTTCTTTCGCCTTTCTGATAACAAGCTAACTGGGAACATCCCAGCAGCCATTGGTCAGCTACCGAAGATTCAGAGGCTAATCTTCGAGAACAACCAACTCAGCGGAAAACTTCCTGACACCATTGGACACCTCACAAATCTGACAGATTTCTATTTCTCCAACAATAGGCTTACAGGCCTTATCCCATCAAGTTTTGGCAATCTTCAAAACCTTCAGGTACTGGATTTATCAAGGAACCGTTTTTCAGGTCCAATCCCTCCTCAACTTCGAAACCTAAAAAATTTACAGACCATTGATATTTCCTTCAATCCTCTCAAGCTTGTGAGTTTGCCTATCTGGCTATCAACACTGGATCTACTTCAACTACACATGGCAGGCACCGGAATCAAAGGCCAGCTTCCGCGGTGGCTAGCTTCATCATCAGTATCAACACTTGATTTATCAAGCAATTCACTGACAGGAAAACTCCCTACTTGGATTGGAAACATGACCAACCTTTCATTACTCAACTTATCAAAAAATGCCTTCCATTCATCAATACCAGCAGAGTTCAAGAACTTGTCACTTCTATATAGTCTTGACCTTCACTCCAACAAGTTCTCTGGCAACCTAAACCAAATTTTTACTAGAAATGTGCAATTCCCACGGGGCGTTTATGAATCCATTGATCTGTCTCATAACCAGTTTAGTGGACCTATTGATGAGAATATTGGAGAGGAAGTTTCTATGGCTAATGTCGCGTCTCTGATTCTATCAAATAACTCACTGGGAGGATCAATACCGAAGTCATTGGGAAAACTAAGTGAACTTCAGGTACTAAAGCTAGTGAATACTGGGATCACAGGGGCAATACCAGAGGAGATTGGAAATCCAAAGAGGCTGACCACAATTATCCTGTCAAACAACAAATTAAATGGCACCATCCCGAAAAATATTCTGAATTTGGAGTTTTTACAAGAATTTGATGTGTCTCGAAATCGGTTAAGTGGGATGATTCCACAGCACAAAGCTCATATCCCAGTATCTGCATTTCTGGATAATCCTGGATTATGTGGAGCACCACTTCCTCCATGTAAGCAGTCTTGAAGCATCTTTATAAGACTTCTCTGATACTTTAAATTTCATAGTTCAAGTTTTGTGCCTGTTTTATTTCTCTATATTACTTTGTTAAAAGATATCAAGCTCAAATAAGAGATTCATATTTATTATTTCTTGATAGCAATTTTACAGAATGAAACCAGTTTGCAGCATGTTTTTATCATATATATATTGGGTGCAAACAGCAACCAAGTCGAATGCTCCTCGGTACCATGGCCAAGGGCGCACTTTTTTCTCTTTTTTTTTGACAAAATGCAAATTCATTCAATTAAATTAAAACAAGTCTAGTCGGAATAATCCCCAACCGACAATGCAATCAGGTTGATAAACATTAAAATGAGCTAAACAAATAGCCGCATTGTTTCCAAACTGCTTAACACACTGAATCCAAGGATTCTTGAAACTGAAAATGAATATAAAGGCTTCTCGATACATCAATCCCAAAAATGATAACTTCACAATTGACCTTCACAATAGTTCCATGGCTGTTGCGGTGTTCAGGCAACTCAGCTGTTGCGGTGTTTAGGCGACTCAGTTGTAAAAACTAAGCAATGAGGAACAAGAGTCTTCGAATAATGAACAACTATAATTTGTGAAAGGTGAGCACATGCGATCGCCACCGTTCCAAGCATACCCCAGCTATCTACATGTCGGGAGCCAGCTATAAACATGCCGAAAGTATTAATGATACGATAATCCAGATCTCCCCAAACTTCATCCCAATCATTCTCATTGATAACACAAAAAAACATAACAACCACAAATATAACAACGAAAAATCACCCAAAAATTGGGTACTAAATCAACACACGCCAAAAGGCGAGACGGGAAAAAACAATTGGACCTTTGATTTCAAAAGATCTGATTTATTCAGAAAACAATCAAGCCCAAGCTCAAATCCGAAACAGATCCGAGAATAAAACTCGATTGGAATCTTCGAGTTTTAAGGAACACTCGATTTTATTAAAAAACAAAAAACTGGTAAATAGTGGAGAAGATGGGAGAGAAAAAAGGATTTGGTGGATGAAGAGGATGAAAGTGAAGAATGGAGAAGTGACGGCTAGTTTTGGGAGTCGACTCTCAAAACCCTAATTTGAGAGAAAAACGTGACCGGGCATCAAGGGCGCACTTAGTCCACTGAGGATGCTGCAAAATGGGTTATCGGCTTTGAAAGTGAAATATTTGGATAAAAACTAGAGATTCAAAATTTCCCCTATTTTTAAATATAATTCGAATGATTTTTTTTTACTTTTTTTGCAAAAAAATTTAATCGTATAACTAGAATTATTATTTTAAAATTATTTTTTCTGAATTATAATGTTGTGTCATAAAATCTCCCTGAGCTTATTTTACAGCCCATCATATTATTTGGGCTTTACTTGGGCTTACTGGAGTTATCTGGTTAAGGATAATGGGCTTCACAATGGCTGGGTGGACCACAGAAGACATACAAGAAGGTATACGGACTTGCATTGGGGGCATAGTGGAGGCTGCCATCAGAATGGGGTCGCATCTGAAGACGCTTTAGGGGTTACCTCTGCGAGGGGTTACCACTGAGTGCATCCTGGCTTGCAGCCACAGGGCTGCAGTTAGGGGATGCCGCTGGCAGGGATTCCGCCGCCTAGGCAGAACGGTAAGCAGACTCCAAGCAGGACTCTTCTTCCTTGTTTTTAGGAGGACGAGCTGGAAGTATATTGGGAGTATATCAGCTATCATTTATCTGCAAATTAAGGGATAAATACGTGCATTATGAAGATAATTACGATCAAGTGGGGATAATTCAAGAATATTCGGATAATCATGCAAGATGAAGGTTTCAAGTGACCTACTTGGAGTGGGATACCGCTAGATGACCACAAGAGGAAGTTGTTTTATCCTAAACTAGAGGGGATAAGAACTTATCTCTTCAGAGTCCAAAATCGAGAACTACATGGGCTTGATCCCTATAAATAGGGTATGTAGGCACCTTGCAAAGGAAACGAACGAATTCGGATTCATTTACTCACAAGTTCTACACTCTAAAAAGAGGCACGTGTAACCTTTGTGACGTACATTTCCGGGCAATTGCAGGACGGAATTCCTCAATTTCGGCCTCGTTGTTTGGTTCTTTGCAAACTCAGCTCTTAAACACATTTGTTTTTTCTTTAGTTTATGTTAACGGTAGCCCCTAAAAGCTAGCCGTATTTTACGTAGTTGTAACGAATATCCCTATAATTGTGCAATATAGTTCTGGGGGTGTTGTATCAATTTCTCTCACAACATATAATATTAATTATATATTTTTATTTAAAAGAAATTAAAATAATTATTTCACTCACATGTTAAAAGAATTTAGAAATGCGTGTGAAATAATTAAACAACGGGCATTTAAAACAAATAGAATGATTAATTTAATTTGTTAATTAAAGGAGTTAATTCTCATTGTCAAATAACATCGTTGTTACCAATTAGACTCGCAAAATTCAGAGACAAGAATTTGTTCCGCTTGACATATATAAGTAGGTCCTAATTTTTGAAGAGATTTTCTTTTGTTAGATTTTCTTGTGGGGAAACTCAGAGAGGCAAGAGCTTGTTTGATTTGACATATACAAGTAAGTCCCAATCTATGAAGAGACTTTTTTCTATAGATTTTCCAGTGACACACGTTACCAACCATATTTTAGGTAGGCAGTGGACTTTTATTAACTACGATCTAACTAATAATAGCATGTGTATGTACGAAAATCTACACCAATAAATTTTACTCCCTCTATCCCACTTTAATTATCACATTTTATTTTTTTGTCAAATTGACTAATTTTTAACCAAAGATTATAAGTCACTATTTCACTCTCTTAAAAAACTGAAAATTACATCTTAAATTAGATTAAAAATTATTTCCGTTGACACATATTTTATAATTTTTTCAATTGATAAAATATTAATAAATCCCGGTCAAACTTTGGTCAATTTGACTGGCACAAAACCAAAGGTGACAATTAAAATGGGACGGAGGGAGTATTATTTGCCAGATTTTTATAAATTTTTTGTGGTGATTTGAAGTTGTATTAAGTGAATCTGTAAACTGGTCTCTAAATAAGGAAAATGCTAAGTACCTCAAGTTCTCAATTTTTTTTCCCAAATCTATGTGGTAATATATAATTGGCTACACTTATACTAATAAATAATGAGACTTTTGTATGCACATAAACCATCCAACTAAAATTCGCCACATGTCACTCACGTTATTTGGGGAAAAAAATTAGAGACAATTTTGGAATTCCTAGCATTACCCCTCTAATGAGCATGATCGTTGTTTGGGGAAAAAAATGAGGACAATTTTGGAATCCCTAGGATTACCCCTCTAAGGAACATGATCGTGATGGAAATGGTAACGTTGATAATTAGCGATGATGATTGCGGAGACTTTTTTGTTTAGTGGAGGGCTATATGTAAATGTTTTGATTTTGATACTGATATTGGGGTTAAGTGGTGGTTTGTGTTGGCGTCTAAGAGCAAGTCCAACAGCTGCCCTATTTAGTGTCATAAGTCATAATATAGGGCATTTGATGAAAAAATTTGATCCAACAATGTCCTAGTGATGCCCTATATCACTAGGACAACCCATTCAAGCCCTATTTTTGAGGCACTCTCTCTCCTTGCCCTATCCCATATTTTATAATAAATTCTTATCAACACTCTCTTTCTCTCTCTATTTTATATTATGTTTTAATGATGAAAGTGAACTTTTAATAATAAAATATTAAACATATAGTGAAAATAAGGCACATTGTTGGAGTTGAAGTTAGTAGAATATGTCCTAAACTACTAGGACATAATTTTTTATATTATATTTAGGGCTCCAACTAGGACACTGTTGGACTTGCTCTAAGTTTGATGACTTAAGGTGATGAAATTTTTTGTTTCGATTTTGATGATTTTTACTTGAGATTAGTGATTTTTATTTAACCCGTGGTCATTTTTTGATATTGGCCGAAAGTGGTAGTCTGATAAAAAAATTATTATAGTTGAATATGAGAATGGAAGACAAGATTAATGAGTGATGAGAAATTGAGGGGCGGAAATAAAGGGGGTGTTTGTTTCCGGCTTATAAGCCGGGCTTCTGGTTTATAAGTTAGAAGCACTTATTTGTACCGTTTGTGTAAAAAGTTAAGAAGCACTTATAAAAAGTTAAGAATGCTAGCTTTTGTTTCAGGACTTCTGCTTATTTCCCAAACACTTTAATCACTTATAAGTCTTAACTTACTTCTAACTTCTACTCCACTTTTTTATTTTAAGCAAGAAGCACTTGTTTTAAGCTCACCCAAACGGCCCCAAAGACAAGTCATGTAAAATGAGTCAATAGTCACTACTAGTATTAGATTTTCATATTAATTTAATTACGATTCTCATTAAAGTAAACTTTTATGTATGTACATATTTTTGATGATATATACGTATACAGATAAATCATCTCTATCATATTTCTTGACTTCCCGTTAGTATTTCTTGTATGCATGTTTGAGAATGAGAATTTTGTTTAAATACACAAAATTGGTGAACATAAAATTTTGAGATTTGATCGGAGAAATGAGCTTGTGGATTTTAAGATTCAAAATAGCAAATTTTATTGAATCAATCAGTGATTATATATGAAGACATGGCTAAAAAAGGCATTAAATTAGAACAAACAAGAAATACGAGAGTAAAAAGTAGGCATGAACATCATGCGGTCCGAATAATTTTTGAATCAAATCAAACGGAAAATTTCTCATCCAGTTAGACCAGTACAATTTGAACCATTTTTCTTATCAAATTACTCCAACATCGATTTGGCAAAAATAAATTCAATAGTATCAGTTAACAACAAATCACAGTTTTTCTGAAACGAAAATAATCTCATAATGTTAATTGAGACAGCTTGGATTGGTACGTAGAAAAATTAAAAGAATTAATATACTTACATAAATATCGGACCATCCAGTAGAGTAAGATCTGTCCACCTAACCGGGGGTTAGCTAGGAGCTGCCCATCGGGGGTTAGCCGGGGGCCGCTCTATCCGAGGTAGTCAGCCACCGTTATTGGCATCGGCTGTTTGCATGCCAATAATGAGTCTAAGTACAAAAAGTCTAAATTTAATCTAGGAATCAAATATTAAATTTTTAATAATCGTTTGGTTGATATTGAGTCCACGTACAAAAGCTTTAAAATTTTGTTATTATTTATGAATATCAATGCTACGTATTCCAAATTTTGATGTACACACAAGAGTTTTATTATTATTATTGGAAGTGAAACCAAACAAATAATATCAATTAGGATTTGAAAAAAAATTGAAAATAATTTTTTTGGAGTTTCTATTTTTCCATTGTTTATTTTGTTAAAAAAATATCCGTGACATTCACTATTTTCCTGTATGTATTTCCTTCCAATACAGTTCTAAATTCTATCCGCCTGTAACATAGGACATAAATTTGGTAAGTACTACTTTAATTTGCTTGGTTAGAGAATTAATCCGGATTTATATATAAAAAAAAAGATAATAGATATTTAAATATGTTTCTATATTTTTCTCGAATTCCAAATATCATCTTATTGTTTGATATATCAAATGCAAATGAACTCTAGCATCAATAACCCCAATCAAATCATGTGAGAATATTTCTGGATTTTATTTTTTGATAACTTAGCCATATTCTTAAATTAATCAGCCAAAAAATAACCATGATTTGTTCAATCATTAGAATATTGCATTTTTGTCTCTACATCTACTAACTCACACTCGAAAATGATTAAACTATGTTATAGTAACACTATATAAGGAGATGCACCAAACCAGAAACTAGAGCGGTAGCACCAAAATTAAATCATGCAAACCGATCATATTTCTTTGCTTCCAAATATTCTACATTCTACTCCTGCCATGACAATCATCTTCTTCTTTCTTTCATTACTAGCTTTCTTTCTGAAATTTATCTCGTCTCGTAAACCATACCCTCCGGGGCCCAAAGGCTGGCCCATCATCGGCAACATGTTGATGATGGACACGCTAACTCACCGTGGACTGGCTAAACTCGCCGCTCAGTACGGGGGCCTCGTGCACCTCCGTATGGGCTTCCTCCACATGGTCACAGTTTCGACTCCCGATATGGCCCGAGAGGTCCTTCAAGTTCAGGATAATATTTTTTCTAACCGTCCCGCTACGATGAATATTAGCTATCTTACTTATAACCGCGCTGATATGGCGTTCGCAAATTACGGCCCTTTTTGGCGCCAAATGCGAAAAATATCGGTGATGAAGTTGTTTAGTCGTCGACGGGCCGAGTCGTGGGACTCGGTCCGTGACGAGGTCGATGACATGGTGAGTAACGTGGTGTATCATGCGGGGCTTTCGGTTAATGTTGGGGAGCTGGTTTTCGGGCTCACTCGCAACATCGTTTACAGGGCGGCTTTCGGGTCCGTATCGCGTCATGGTCAAGATGATTTCATCAAGATCTTGCAGGAGTTTTCGAAACTGTTTGGTGCTTTTAATATATGTGATTTTGTTCCCGGGCTGACCTGGCTAGACCCGCAGGGGTTTAAGGTTCGGCTTGTCAAGGCTCGGGCTTCTCTCGATGGGTTCATCGACTCGATTCTTGATGAACACATAGCGAACAAGAAGAGTGGCGCTGTTGATGAGGCGAATAGTGATATGGTATATGAGTTACTGGATTTCTATGGTGAAGATCAAGTTAAAGTTAACCATTTTGATGATATTAACAGCTCCGTGAGGCTCACAAGAGATAATATCAAAGCCATTATCATGGTAAGTATCTTCTTTGATAAAGCATTAGAATAGTTTGAATATCAATAATTAATCGAGTTTGTTGTTTAAAATAAAATTGTGAATGCTATTATAAGTTGTCCAAATAGGGATTGTGAACGAAGTTTCTGGTCTGTTATCTAAATAGGGGAATGGTACTACTGGTTGGTGAACTTCAGATTATAAAATTCACCTAAGAAAGCTCAAATCATATGAAAAGGACAGTGTAACTCTTTTTTAATTTTCTATATGAAGATAATTTGTAGATTAATCGACAAAAGATCATAATGGTCGCTTCTATAATTGCCAGATACTTTCCTGATATGGTTAAATGGCATTTTCAGGACGTAATGTTTGGGGGGACGGAGACAGTTGCGTCTGCAATTGAGTGGGCAATGTCAGAACTAATGCGGAGTCCTGGAGACCTTAAAAGGGTTCAACAAGAGCTCCTGGATGTGGTTGGGCTTCACCGTCGTGTAGAAGAAAGTGACTTTGACAAGCTAACTTACTTCAAATGTTGTATCAAGGAGACTCTGAGGCTCCACCCGCCCATTCCATTATTTCTTCACGAGACGGCCCAAGATGCTGTGGTGGCTGGATATCACATTCCGGCTAAGTCTCGGGTAATGATCAACTCATGGGCTATTAACCGAGACCCAAACTCGTGGGATGAGCCAGAGGAGTTTAAACCATCCAGGTTTCTGAAAGAAGGAATGCCTGACTTTAAGGGGAGCCACTTTGACTTCATACCATTTGGATCGGGTCGAAGGTCTTGTCCCGGTATGCAACTGGGACTTTATGCATTTGAGATGGCTGTGGCTCACCTTCTGCATTGTTTCAACTGGGAATTGCCTGATGGCATGAAGCCTAATGAAGTGGACACTGATGACGTGTTTGGACTTACTGCTCCTAGAGCCACAAGACTTGTGGCAGTTCCAACTCCACGCCTGTTGTGTCCCATTTCTTAATGTACGGAAATCCCTGTATATTTGCTATTCTGATTTTATACTTCAGTTGGTAAAAATTATCTCTAGTATGATAATATTCAAACTATATGCATGTGATTTGCTTTCTGACTTTTGCGAATTGTAATCAATTTAGTAATCCTATCAAGACATTGCGCGTAAATTTTTTCATAAATGTTACTCCCTCCGTCCCTCCCAATTCTTATCGTTTGGGTTGGGCACGGAGGTTAAGAAATATGTATAAAGTAATGGAAAAGACAAAGAAAAGTGGGTGAAGTGGTGGGACCCATTGATTTTTAATGTATAAAAAGAAGATAGTGGAGTAAAAGTAGTGTGAAAAGGAAAGAAAAGTGAAGAAGTGGTGGGACCATGGACTATTTTGGGTAAGTTTTGAAATGTAAAGAATTGGTGGGACATTCCAAAAAGGAAAGTGTAAAGAAATGGAGGGGACGGAGGGAGTATCATCATATTGAAGCATACTCTCAATCACACTCATTGCAGCTCAAGTGACAGCTTTTCGACGGCTCAATAAGAGTTAACGTCCCCGAGAATTAACCAGAATCACAATAGCCTACAAGCTGCAGCATTAGAAGTAAACTTTTCAATTATTTGTCATTTCAGTTAAGTAAGGGTAGTCTAAATATTCATTGCTTCCCTCTGTTCTGTGGTTGTAAGCTGTCAGCCTGTCACTGTATGTTTCTTTTTTTCTTTAATAAGTTAATATTCTTGATCTTCACTTAAACAAGTTATCTGAGTATCTGAACCAAATCTAGAATTGCATAATCCCCACATGGCGAATAATTGTATATGACTATTGATCTAGCTAGCTTATAAGAAACGGAACTATTGATGAGAATATTGGAGATGAAGTTTTATGTCTAATATCGCGTCTCGATTCTATTAAACAGGCCAGTGAATACAGGGATTGTGTGTGTAACGCCCAGTCCCACATCGAGAATTGTGAAGATTTTAGTTCAGTTTATAAGCATAAGCACGACCAATTTTACCGACAAATCATGATATTTTTTGACACCTGTGGTGCCCTTGTTTATTCAAGTTATTGGCAATTTCGCAGGATAATTGCCAAAAACCTTTTATTTCTGTGCTAAGACTCGGGATTTGACATCGTATTAATGCAGTTAACATGTGTTGCATGATCAACATTAGTGGTATTTCATGATGAGGATGAATCCAATGTCAACCATTCTAATTCTAATTCTAATGATATTAATGACCGTTAGCCTTTGTTAATCTAACCTTGCATCTCAAATGTTTTTTATTTTCTTTTTTTAATTGGTCTCAAATGTTAATGCTTCTGTCAAAAAAAAATAAAAATGTTAATGCTGCTTTTGAATTTGTTTTGCTACTATATCGAGCAGTTTGAATTAGTCAGCTACTGGTGTCGTGTTTGTAGGAGGCGATAAACGTGGAGTAGTAGAGTTTATTCAGGTAATCACTTAAATCACGTCCTAGTTTTTAGCTTTCCAGTTTTAGAGTCTTTCATCTACTTATGCAATGTCTAAGTAAAAAAAATTTCTTTCTCGATTTGTGTCAAAATAGTTATCGATGGAGATGAACAAAGGTAAAGCGATGTTGGCCTTGACACCAGTGATGGAGATGAACATAGATGAACCAGGGTTAATCGGTTTTAGTTACCCAATGTTGACGAGAAGTAATTATACAGCTTGGTCTCTAAAAATGAAAGCGTTTATGCAAGCTCAAGGGGTCTGGAGTGCGGTGGAACCAAATGATCCAAATATACAGGTGGAAGAAAAAAAAGATAATGTCGCTATGGCCATGATATATCAAGGAATACCTGACGATGTTTTACTTGCACTAGCAGAGAAACAGACAGCAAAAGAGGCCTGGGAGGCTATAAAGACTATTTACCAAGGTGTTGAGCGAGTAAAGCAGGCAAGGATTCAAACACTGATATCTGAGTTTGAATCGATGAGCATGAAAGATAATGAACTGATTGATGACTTTTATATGAGGTTAATGGGGCTTGTGACGAATATACGAGCATTGGGAGAAGAAATGGGAGAGTCTTATGTTGTAAAGAAGCTACTACGTGCAGTCCCCAGGAAATTTTTACAAATCATATCTGCCATGGAACAATTTTGCAACCTAGAGACTATGACTGTGGAAGAAGCAGTAGGTTTCCTCAAAGCATACGAAGAGAGATTGAAGGGAAAGGTAGAGCAAAATGAAAGGCAGCTAATGCTTACAGAGGAAGAGTGGACAAAGCGTGAAGGCGATGAAGGAAAACTTTTACTTACTCGAGAAGAATGGTTGAGGGGATCAAACAGAGGAGGCCTTGACGGACGATCATCCTTCAAGAGTCGTGGAGGACGTGATAGAAGTAAAGTCAGATGTTATAAGTGTAACATCTATGGACATTATGCTCATGAATGTTAAAGATGACGAGCCTGCCCTACGACTAGCAAAAGTGTGAGAAAAGCGAGCAGGCTCTCCAGGAGGTGTACTGCATTCCAAGTGTACTTGATAATATTATTAGTCCTGGGCAAATGTATGAGGAGGGAAACAGAGTTATTTCTATTTTGATAATTTTTGAACTATATGCATATGTTTTGCTTTCTGACTGTTTGTGAGTTGTATTCAATTTAGTCCTCATATCAAGACATTGATTAAATCTGTTCATGAAAGTTATCATTTACCTCCTTGCTGAACGTCTTATGTTGAAGCATATGGCAAACTCAGACCTTCATCTCATTATTAGTTCTCACAAACACTTATTGATGATCAAATGACAGTTCTTCGACGGCTCAATAATAGTTAATGTCCCCCAGAATTAATCTGAATCACAATATCAGAAAGCTGCAGCATTAGAAGTAAACTTTCCAATTGTTTGTCACTTCAGTTAAGTAAGTCTAGTTTAAATATTCATTGCTTTCCTCTGATATTTGGTTGTAAGCTGTCAATGTATTTTTCTTTAAGAATTTAAATATCTTGATCTTCACTTAAACAAGTTATCTGAGTATCTAAGCCAAATATATGCTACAAATGTCCAATCCCTAAGCAGAGGATAATTGCTAGAAATTCTGGATTCTTAGTCATACACTATGCTCATGCTTATTCCAATGTTGAACAACATCCTGGATGAAATATCTTATGAATTCAATAAAGACAAGGTTAACATCTAAGTTCCAGTTTACCTGTTAACCTAAATGGAGATGCTTTGCCAATATACTGAAAAGGCTTAATGGGCGGTGTATACAGAGGACCTCATTGTCTTTTTGAAACAAAAGCCTCTTTGCAAAGCAAATTCTATCTACAGATGTGACCGATGATGAAATCTACATATGTGACCGATAAAATCATCCAATTCTCTGCGACTATCACCTCCTTTAGCCACCGAACCCTTGACAGCAGTCCCCAACTCCACGGCCCTCCTCCTTATCTCTTCACCTCCTTTTGAAGCCATCAACTCTTTAACAGCTTTTTCAATCGTTATTGACTCCACCACCTCGTCACAACATGTCCAATCCTTGACAACCACGCCAATTTTAAGAACTTCAGTCACTAACAAGGCATTGTGGGGCTGGTCAGAATGCATAGGCCATGTTGCCATAGGCACCCCCATTGTTATACTTTCCATGCACGAATTCCATCCACAATGACTCATAAATCCTCCTGTCGACACATGAGCCAGAATCTCTAACTGAGGCGCCCAATCTCTCAGTATAATCCCCTGCCCTTTTTCTCCTATTCTTTCTTCATAGCCCTTTGGCAATTGACATACTCTGACCTTCCCGGTAAATATATCTCCTTTGTCAGCATCTTGCAAAACCCATACAAATTTTTGTCCACTGTTTTCTAGACCAACCGCAAGGGCGTAGATTTGTTCATCTGTTAAACTAGTCGTTGTTCCAAAAGAAACATATATTACAGAATTACGGGCTTGATTGTCCAGCCACTTCAAGCAGTCGTGGCGTTGCTCATCACCTGATTTCTTGCAAATCTCAACGGGGTTGAAAGGACCGATAGCCCATTGCTTTGCATTTACTTTAGCCAGTACATCAAGAAACGGAGCTTCAATTTCTCTGCATGTATCAAACAGCACACCCGAACTATATTTGTGGTACTTCTTCTGCCTATTTATAAGTCCCATCATTTCCAAAGTCATGGTAGCTCCTCTTCGAGGTAGTTTTCGTGCAGTTTTCATCCTCAATCCCCAGAGGCTTCCCCACAATTTCTGCATAGTAACACGCGACCAAGAAAGCAGAGACAGGCTGAAAAGAATAGGCCTCAACGTTTGACATCGAAACCACATCTTGAACAACAGAAGGAATAAACGAGTCATGAATAACAATCACCCTTCTGGCAGTTGAAGCCAGAAGTGCAACAAGAGCAGCCACAGGCTCTCGGAGGAGCACTGCAGCATCGAAAGAGGGTTGAAGGTGAGACGGGAATTTCATCGTGGCGTGTGGATTGGGAGGAGGGGAAATGAATGCAGGTGTTGGGACTTGATGGAAGTGAATCATGTGGGTCGTGTCTGATATTGCCACCCCTGTCCAACCCTGGACTCGAATTCTAGCCTGGAGACAATGAGTGGTGGTGGCAACGTAGTGAACAGGAATATTGTAGGCCGAGACGAGGCGAGAGAGGTGGAGGAGCTGGTTTAGATGGCCTTGTGCAGGAAAAGGGACCACACTACAACTACACTTTTTTCACTTTCATTTGCTGGCCTCTCTGGCTCTGCCATTTCTTGCACACAAGCTTTTTCCTGTGGTGCACTATAGGAGCAGTGAGATTAATACCAGTTGATTAAATATTTATGCTGATTAAAATATTTGTACTTTTCTTTTCTGAGATTAAGAGATGATTACACTTCCAGTTCATGTACATAAAACAAATATGTCGTCACTGCAAACGTTACAAAATGTGAATGGTTTAAATTTGAGTGCTTTGCAGTTTGACGGAGATTATTCGCGGAGCATCTTGGATGGGATGGTTAACTAAATTAAATAGGTAAGATATTATGTAAAACTAGCCTATAACCCGTGCAAAGCACGGGTGACCATATAATTTTAATTTTATTAATTTTCAAGCTTAATATCATTTTATTATGTTTTTTTATTATTTTCTTTTTTGAAATATTAGTGTTTTATTTTATTAGTGTTTTATTATAATTAAATAAAATGATATTAAATTTTATTAATCGATTGGTTATATTCCCTTTTGAAAGTTTGTCTTGTACAATATTTTTATATATTATAAAATAATAGTATGTACATTTAATATTTTTATTTTTCAGCATGCGCTAAACTCTAAAGTGTGGTTGTGTCGAGAAATGAATAAGTGTAGTTGTGTTGAGAATTGAATTTTGCATTAGACAATAACTCTTAATGATTGATCACAATTAATCAAAGCCTGATATACTTACTTGTCCATAGCTACTAAATAAAGCACCAACCCGCTTCGGTCACCTGAAATTAAGAGGTTATTACTGCATTTTCTGAAGTTGAAATAACATTTACAAACCATTCAAATGTAAATATATTTACTAATTCGTACTCACATTATGGTCAATATCAGATACATAACGGTGCAACGAATATGTTGGTCTGTTTGAGCCTTAAAAGATTTTCAAACTTATCCGCTTCCTTTCCCGGTTCAAGTTAGTTCTTCTCTGTTAAAACAAAATTCCAAAATTAAGATATAAATCATATTGACATTGTAAGAATATACCTTATGAATGTATAATTTGTTATTCAATATATTTGTTTCGACATCAGAAACAGGAAACCGGGGGCATTGACCAAGAAGAGAAAGTACAAACTCACAAAATGACAGTCTCTACAAGAGGAACATTACAATTTTTTGCAGGAATGTGTTGAAAAAGAAAAAATTCAGTTGGTCAAAAGAAAAGAAAATAAAATGTGGTTTTCGATTTAAAATGAGAAAACTAAAAACTTAATTCAAAAAATAAAAAAAAACATGAATTTCATTGATATTTTAAAGTTATAAATTGCTTGATTTGAAAATATATATTGAGATATATATTACTTTTGAGTAATATTATTTTATTTTATATTCAATTCTAATATACATTTTCATTGCACTATTTAATATAAAAATTCTAAAATTTAATTATGCTTGAACTTTTCTCTAATATAAAAATGAATATCAAGTTAATTTATCAATATTTCAAGTGATACAATTAAGAAGACTGAGAACTATCTAAAAAAATAAAGTACCGTAATTCCGTAAATCTCATATAATCTTGCAAAGGTCACAACGAAAAGAACCCCAACCAATTGGGAAGACCAAGCAAACAAAATACCATACAAACTACTGAGAAAGAGAAACTGAGACCTCAAATACTACCCCTTAACCATACATATATATAATAGCATGCAGGACTACCACTAAACATCAGCCTTAGCAATTTTTGAGATACCAGGCCCAACAAAAGCCATAAACTCGAGCACTTGATCAACTTTCATGAGTTCATTCACCTCCTCCAGAGGGCACTGCACCCTTGACTTAAAGACACCCAGCTTTGGAATGAACTTATCCATACAAATTGACTGCATATAGAAATTGGTTGGCCAGTATGAATAGGCACATGTATTTGTGCTCGCTAATATTCATTTATTATTCTAACAAAATCCTACTGCAATGTGAATATGATTTAGGTAGTTAAGCTTACCTCTTTCAGTTTTTTATTCGCCTCTTTGTTTGTATTTTGCGTTCAGCTACTAAGCTCTCGGCGATCTGCAACATCTCCAGCACATTTCCAACAACATCTGCAGTAGTTTTGTAGTTCACTATTTCTTGCCTATTGGAATACTGTAGGTAGAAAGTTTTCCCTCGGACCTGAGCCGCTTCAGCCTATTAAACCAAAACAAAAAGAAACATGTACACAGATTAGTTAACAACAAATATTATCAAGCATTAATACAATTAAAAGGGGCTAGGTGACTAAGCCAAACGGAAGAGAATGAGAAAACTGATGCACGCTTACAAATTCAATAAAAGCTTGGTTTCGGTTGGCTCCAATATTACACTTGGTGTTGACAACTTTACCAAATGGTTTACCAAGTTCAATCAGTTCCTCCTCAGTGCACTCTCATGGAAAATTCCTCAGATGCAGGACCTTGGACGGAGGTTGTGTGTTTGAGCAGTTTTAAGGCCTATAAGAATTAAACAAAAAACATATAGAGGTTGCCAGTGTGATGTAGTTTTATTGCTAAAAAACACAGGAGTGGTAAATAACAGCACTGAGACCATCACAATCGTCAGTGAAACAAGGATAAGCAACAACTCTAGACTGATATCTATCATCGTATTTTAAAAGAAGGCGATTTCAAGATACCATGCATTCAGTGAATAATAAAATGGTATTAGAGTTACCTTCATTGGTTTAACGCAGACACGAATTTAAACTACTCGAAACAGATGACATAACACTGCAACAAAAAACAAATTAGTTAATACACTTTGTCCCCTTTATCAAAAACTATTATAAATATAACATCCTCTTCTACTCTATAAAACCAAACTATCATATTAAAACGTATAAAAAAGAAAAAAGACAAATCCGCTTATCAATATACTGTAAAATTATGTACCGAAATTATCGATAAACAAACCTGTCTTACAGCCAAATAAATTGTAATCGTCCGCCGTCCAAGTAAAGTGACTAAGAATTTGTGAATTAGAAGCATCAAATAGTGACAAGATACCTAATAATAAGATCTCTAACAACGCGCAAGCATATACATATAAGATCTGTATGAATTTCAATTTCACAAATACGTGGATAGATACAATAAGAGATACAAAGAATCGGGGAAACAGAAGGAGCAATAAGCACTATTACCTTTGTAGACTGACGATGAAGCTAATTTTGCCCCTATATTCGAATATCTAGGGTTTGGATACCTCAATATAGTGGATGCACATTTCGTGTTCATGGTCAAGGCTGATTTTCGTTAATAGAAAATAAAAGGAAAAAATGTGATATTAAAATACTCTTGAAACCGTCCATGTCAGGCATATGGACATCACTGATAACTAAGTCAAACTTGTCCTTGTTTTCCCTTAACATCTGCAATGCCACTACTGCTTGACTCGTGGTCGTTACTGCCAACAAAACAAATGCCATAAATATACCTAAAGCGATAAACTTTACTAAAGCCACGAAAGGGAAACCAGAACATAAAAACAAACAAATCCACATTGTGACAAACATAAAGTAACTAAATCAATACCGGTCTACAACATATAAACATCTGAAGCATGCATTTGTGATGAACTCAAGTTGCATATTAGTAGAACAGCAAACAGAAAGCTCACAAAAAAGCACAATTTATTTTGAAGTTGTACAGATTATCATAACTCACTGAACTGAAAACAATCATAGTATCATCCAAATCAAATTCTCTTGGTGGAATCCTAGAAGTAAATTCTCAAACAGATTGGCAGGAAAAAAGAAGAAGCAAGAGCAATTAAATATCCAGGAAGAACAAGTAAAATCTGGAAAAAAATAATAAATAAAGTTGAAAGCAGAAAGCTTTGAGCTTTAATTTGAAAGATGAAAACCCAGAAAGAAACCATTGTACTGGCAGCGCCTGAGCAAAGTATCCAAGAGTCTAAGACAAGTGGGGTCATCATCAACAGCAAGAACTCTCATGCCCACAGGGAACTGCTCTTTTTCACCATCAATTTTGTCATCTACTGTCATTCTTGCAGAGGCAGAGGATGAAGATTATCAAGACAAAGATTTGGTATTTATCAAGAAAAGAATGGAGATAAAAAGAGAATGTTGTAATAAAGGAGAGAGTCAGAGGGGTAATTAGATAGTTGTGATTGGCTACATAAAAGGAGAGACATTTGCTTTTATAGCAAGAGAATGGAATCATAACACCTTTTGTCCGGAGTGGATACTGCAACTTCCCACCCCACTCTGTCTTTTACTTTTTTATTCCATACATTTATCACCTAATTATGTTCATTATTCTATGCTGCTAATTTTGTTAACATTTGCTTTACCTTTTTCAAGTCCTTACCAATTTCTTATTTAGAAAATGTCAGTTATTTCAAAAATTGTTTCCAAAATTTCACACAAATTTTAGTGATAATGAGTGTTTGGCTCCTCACAATAATAATAATAATAATAATAATAATAATAATAATAATAATAATAATAATAATAATAATGTGATCCTTCTTATACACATAATCATCCAATTAAAATTAATTATATATTTACCCCGTTATCTGGAGTTGGTGCCACTGCTTTACCCCTAAGATTACATAGAACACATACAAATAGTACACTACTAAACTCCAACCGAATTGACAAAAAAGTAAGCCCGTGAGGATTTTAAAAACCTCATCAACATATCAATATCAGAACACAGATCTCTACTTCAGGTTAGAAACACTTTCACATGTTTCAATGACTATTTAAACACTTATAGTTTCAAAAGTGATATACCTAAATTGGACACAACACTATTAATGATTCTTCAGAAACCCGACAAATCATTTATTTTGTCATGTAAACAATACAAAGACACGAGATGCTTTAATCACGAAAAAGAAACAAAGGGTAGAAAACCTAATATGAAGCTCTTACCTTACAACCAAATGGCAATACGCGTTTCTTTGGAAGATATTTGAGCCACAAAGCCTTAGCTTCAGTATCAGGGTCAAGGCCAGACTTTTCATCACCACCAAAATAGGTAGCATAAATTCGATCTTCAGGTAATTTGTACACCTGATATCAGTAACCGTTAAGAAACTAATGTCTCGATTTTTGCTCATATATTATATATTGTAGCTCAATTTGTTAACCAAAAAACATTAGAACATGCCTTGGTGAGAAGCTCCCATGCCCACGAGAGGAGCAATTACCAAGCATCTCAAAGAAAGTGTGGTGATAAGTATCTTTACGAACATCATCCAAATCATTATGTTTCCCACCCGCTCTTATACACTTCTGTGTATTGCAAGCACGTGTTAGCTTACTCAGCTGAGTGTTGGGATCAGCAGTTCCTAAAAAGATAGGCTTGTATTGATTCATCCCTGCAACAGAACACCCAATATAAACCATCAAATAACAATTCAACACTCTAATCACCTAAAAACCTGTCAAAATAATCCAAACACTTCACCGCATAATCTTCAAAATACTATAACAGAAAAATAGACATCAATAAAACACTAAACTATAGATTTAAAATATATAAATAAACTTCGAATATATATATAACTCTCACCATTCCTATATAGTAAAAATCCATCAATTCAACCTCAATTTAAATGGCGAATAACAATTCACAACTGTCGATAAAAACATCACTGAATACTTTTCAACATGCTGAAACAGTAAACAGCTGGCTATGAACCTTAAAACTTTACTACAAAGATCACAAACACCACAAATTGCAACACTATCAAACAGTAAAAACCAATAAATTACCACAGTAAAACCAGAATCACTTGAAAAACATCACGCACAACAGACCTGCGTTAGCGAAGAGCAGAGTAGGATCATTGTGAGGAACAACAGGGCTTGATTTCCAATTAACATGCTGCTTATCTTCGAAAAACTTGATAAAAGTGTCGCGAACTCGATTCGCGGGCCACTCGATTTCTTCGGAGCCCATGGAATCGGTGATTGGAGATTGCGAAGCGCGGCGGAGAAAAGCCCTAATCGGGAAGCAAAACTACGTCGGAGAGAGGGGAAGTGATATGAGAGAATGAGGTGGAGGCGCTGAAGTGAAACTACAGGGTCTGCTTAAAAGATGAGTGTATCTTATGAAATTTGTAGTATTTGTTTTTGTTTATAAAACTAATACTATTAAGAGATAGAATGTTAGCAGGACAGAGAGTTTTAGTATTAGCTTCTGGACGATAAACAAAACGACCAAACCAAAAAATACAAACAAAAAATGGGACTACAAAATATACCTATGTTGGCTTATTATAGTATAGTATAGATAGATTTATTAAATTCATGACATGACATATGTTGTTTATACTAGCTTATAGCCCGTGCAAGGCATGGGTGCTTTTAAATTAGTTATGAATTTTTAAATATATTTTAGATGGTGTGAAATAATTTAATTTACAAAGAATAAATTAAAATTTTTCAGTCAAATAAAAATTTATATTTTAGATTTAACTATTTTTTATTGAAAGTAAAATTATGATAGAATAACGTGATTAAATAAAAAAATTATTTAGCAGCTGCATAAATTCTTCAAATAATTAATTTTAAATTAGGTCAAATATATATATTTTAATGAGAATGTTAAAATATATATTTTTTTACATAATATAATTAAAGGAGGCCTATAAATCCATATATAAACAACCCAATAAACATAGTCAGAATTGTTGTAAATTATATAATTTTTATATGATGTTCGTATAGTTTAGAATTTATCTTAAATTTTAGTTGAATTGAATCCAAAATATAAGTTTTTCATAATTTAAATTTTTTTTTTAAGTTCACTTATATTTGATCGGTAATATTCCTACTGGAAAGTTAATTGCCAACTAAAATCTCAAAAACATATTTGCATTAAGAATACACTGACCATAGGTTTTCAAATGAAATTTACACAATACACTATCATCTGGAGTAATTTACTGACTGATGAGTAAGTACCTAATTTCATTAAGAATTGGTGTATCAATAATTTTGATGTCGCACATATTTAATGCACATATCACATGCTAAACTTTACTTACATGGTTCCTGTTGTTGCTTGTTTTGTTCTTGACGTAGTCTGTACCGTTCTCTACGCCCCTTGTTACGTTCAATTCTCCGTTTTTCATTCATATTATTTGATTCGTCATGCAAATCCATGTCGTTATCTACGAAAAATTGAATAAATCAATATAATTTAGACAAACAGAAAAAATTAATAAAACAAATACATAGCAATTTATCAAATAGCAGTAAAAAAAAGAGAGAAGCTAATTACCTTTGTGAGTTTGGTGGAGAAGTTTGGGAAGGAAAGAACCGTTGCAAACTTTGTTAAGATTGAGGCCAAAAAAAAACACCGGGAGATTTCCAAGTTAAAATCTTTGAAGAAGAAGACGCAAGAATGGGGTTAAGATGAGGCTGATATGAAGTAGTTTATATAGAAGATCTTGACAAATTTTATGTTTCGAAGATTTTGGTTGTAATTTGTTTTTGACTAAAAAAATAAATCATAAACATGCATGCAAGTAGAAGACATAATTTGTCTTGAATTAGGAAAAGGGGTTAAAAATATGTGTTCTAATATAAATGTATTTTATATTAGAATTATTATAATGCGATTTAATAAAAAAAAATCAAAAACACTTGAAAGACAGAACTTGTTTTGGATTCAGAAAATGAATTAAAATGCAAGTAGATATCAGTTGCCTTATAAAACAGATTTAATTTTGTTCTAATCCAACGGTGCTTATTTGTTCAATATACGATCCAACGGATGATAAGCTTTTAGACCAAAGGACCATGCGACCAAATTATCTCTCTTACGCTTATTATATATAAGTAGGTAATAATATTGATGGGTTATATTTTAAATATATAAGAAAATTTTAGCTAATCGATCGCATGTTAAGAAAACGTTTCAAGTTGTTATAAATAGAAAATATTTTTTTAATATGATAATTGATGACGTTAAATTTACTACTGATCTATAATGATTCGACAAATATAGTAATCGATAAAAGTTTGACTAAAATTATAGATAAGATGAGAGATAGTCGGAGTGTGATATTTTCCTGAAATAATTTATATTTTTATTTTTATATGTCAGTCCATTGGTTGAGGGCTGGAATTACTCTACTAATTTTACAAAACAATCTGTTATTAGAGGACTTATAAAATCAAACAAATTATACATGGATCCAGTAGAATAAATGAGAATATGATTTTCAACTATTTTTTAATCAGCGTGCTATTAAGTTTAGAGCAATTTATTTTGATTAAAATAACAATTTACAGTAACATGAATTAGCACTAATATTGTCAAGACTCAAGAGAGTTGGCCCACTTGGACATACAATTACAATAAAGTCATGTTTCAAGTCTTGTCTTCGAAAATAAAATTTACTAATTGACGCGGAAAGTTCAAACCAGTTGAATACTGAGTATTTGAGTTTTTGTGGTATTATTATTCCGGTTCCGAGAAAATTCTAGGTAGTTGGTCCGAACCTCTGGACCGGAGATGACATATTTGTCGCTAGGGGTGGTAATATCAGACCCGACCCGGACTCGTAATCCGATTTACTGAGACAAAATTCGAAAGTGATCAGAAAATCACTCGATTGACACGAAATGAACCCGAAATTAGAATTTTGTTTCTAATAATTTCAATTTTGAGTTTTATTTAATTTTAAGTGATTTTAACTTGATCCGAAATCGACCCGATTGATGACACGAACACGACTTGTTATCCGAAATCGACACCCCTATTTGTCACTAAGAACGGTAAAATACTAAAAGTAAGAAGCCAAGATATCACAAAAGGAAAAAAGAAAATATGTATTCATGGTATAGTTATTGGATTGTATTTTTCTAAAAAGAAAAGGACCGTACCTTATATTCAAAAATGTGAAGTAGGTTCCTTACTTTTAATAAGGTTTCGTTTAAAATTATCTAAATTAATTTTTATATCGTGTTACTAATTTCGATTCAAAAAATAGATGAAAACTATAAATAGATTGATGAAATCCATTATTCTTAGTATCTTCACTCTCACGTTGTTTCTAATGATGATTCTTATAGAAAAAATTGAATCTTTTAACATTTTTATCTATTTTTAAACTAGAGTTAATGACACCAAATATAATTTAATTTTAGTATTTTAAATGAGACTTATTAGAATGAGTGGTCCTACTTGAAATGTTTTGTTCAAGTGGGTAGCCGATTTGATATAAAATTATACATTTCTTATTTATAGTTCATCTATAACAAAATCATATATATAGTATATATTTTTATGGTCGCACTCAAGAGAGAACATATGCTTAAAATAGAATTAACATTCCTCAAAAGGAAGTTTAGCACTCTACGGTGCTCTTGAATTTCATTTTGAAGTTGCCCCATTTCGGCAGCAATGGCAGAAAGCCTGTTTGCAGCATCCATATCCATACGTGCTAATACTCAATTTCTTTGATTTGATGAAGTGAAGACACTTGTCGAGCCATTATTTAGAGAGTGGTAGAGGAATCTCGCCATGCAGTGCGAATTGCATGGCAGGCACAATTCTGACTAGTTCTCCGCATTACTTTTCTGCAGTTGAAGACTATCATGTCTTTTTAATGAAAAACTGGCTGGCTCTGGCGACCTTGCGGAGCAAAAAAAAAATCTCCCCAAATCACACTGCCTGTGTGAAAAAACAAACTTTGCACAACCAGCTTACGTGGAAAAGATTCCATATTCCATGCCAATAGACTCGTGACATCCATGTACTGAGTCGTCAAATGAGCCACGTTAATAAAGCCCAAACTTCTACGCATTGGCCCACAGAGTGTCCCAAGAGGGCCCGAATGAAAGACCCAAGCTTACATGAACCATCAAAGAAAGTCTTACAAATGAAGACTTGGGCCTGTCAAGCCTGCTTTCCTCTATGGAAGCCCACATAAGGGCCAAAACACAACAAGCCTACCCATCATCAAAGCAAGCCCAAGTCCATGCAAGAAGGACCTCATTGTCATGGAAGTCTTTTCCTTACTCCTCAATCTAGTCTAGGATAACGTTTTTTCTGACCAACCCTCGTGGCTTTAGGAATGGGCCCATGAGCTACCTCCTAGGGTATCTTTTCCAGGATTTTTAATCCCAAAACCCAAACCCATTCTATGGCTAAAATTGAGCGTTCTATCGCAAGAATAGGAGTCCATAGGAGGAAAAAAAAAGGATAAAGCACGTCCTTGTACAATGCTTAAGGCTCTCGGCTGAGTAGCAGGAGCAACTTTTAATTTATTATGAGCCCAAACGATGGATTCAATAAGTTCTTGCCAATAACCACGTCCACTGAATAGAAACATTAAACGAAAGACCCATACAAAATGGGCACCTAGCAAGAAAAGCCCATATGCAGATAATGAAGAACCATAAGATTGAATTACTTGGGATGCCTGTGCCCATAAGAGAAAGCGCGACCCTATATTTTACATAGATTTTCAGGATCTAAATCTAAATAAATTTTTTTTGCATCGTCGTGTGTGTTAAAAATAATTACAAAATATAATACATAAATAAGATATTTTTTCATATGCAATTCTGCTGCAAAACCCTAACTAATACTAGAATTAAAGTAAAAGTTGTTAGTGTTCTATGATCAATGTTCAAGATGAAACGTGACCCATGTAATATTATGGCCTCGTAAATTTTACATATAAGCATGTTGTTTTTAAATTTTAATTCATAAGTGCACATATTATGAATACAAGTTTGGAGATATTGTCGGGTGCAGATGCGGTGGATTGATTGTATTAATTTTAATTGTTTTATAATTTGTCTTGTGTTAATAAAAATATGAATGTGATTATCGTTCATATATTCATTTAGTAGATGATATTTGTATTTTATTTATAAAATCAAATATTTTTAGTTTAGTCATATAATACCTTTCTCACTCAACAAAAAATCTGAGCTTCGAACTTTTCCGAAAGACATAAATGACAATGCGAGTGCAATAAATTAATTGAAAGAAAAAAAAAACGAAATCTATCAAAGAACAAAGGAAGCGGCAACGACACCGTATTGCGTACCCGCACCCCCAAGACACAACGACACGCAAGCACAAAACAAGCAGCAGTTAGAAATAAGCGTAGTCGGCTAAACAAGACAAGAGTTTGAGTTTGAGTTCGATCGATCAAAACCAAAAAAAATCCAGAGATAATTTAGGGAAAATCAAAGCCCAGAAACTAACAAATTACTCGCAATTATAATTCAAGATAAAGTATAAGTAAGAGATAAATAACAATGTTGCAAAGGCCTACTCGACGCAGATGTGAGAGCACCGCTATGGGCGCTATCGTTCTCGATCTTCGTCCCGGTCTCGGTATCGGACCCTTCTCTCTCGGTATATCTTTTCACTCTTCTCCTCTATTTTGTAATTTTTATTTATTTGCTTTGTAATTTTGTTTTATTTGAATTCAATTGAATTGACTTTTTTTGTAATTCAATTGGACTTGTGTTGGTTAATGTGGTGGTGTTTGGAGAAGTGTTTATTAAGTTTGATTTTGTTGCAGGTATGCCGATTTGCGAAGCATTTGCTCAAATAGAACAACAGCCTAAAATCTATGATGTTGTTCATGTCAAATATTTTGATGAGGTAGGCTTTATGTTGTGATTATTGTTTCGTGGATTTTAGTTGATTGAAGTGGATTTTGTTTGGCTGTTTATTGTTGATAAGGTGATAATCTTAGGGCAGGAATAGAATTGATCTCTTGTTTGGATATCTGTTTTTTCCGTTAATGTTTCAGGTGTTCGGTTTTCAGAGTTTGAAAGTATCGCGGTTTCTTAGGTTGTCACTTTCTAAATGAAGTATTTGTCATTTTTTGTCGCTTGTCCGCAATTTATTGAGCATGTAATGTAGAATTTTTACTCTGTTCGGGGCTGTTATTTCTTCTTTTTAAAATATTGTTGTTATCTGATACCTTTAAGATTTGATTCCTATTGCTGTTTTAGAACTTCACTATGTGTTTATATTCAGAAGTAGTTTATAAATGGCCATCAAAATGGAATGCATAAGGATTGATGACCATTTTATAGTCTCCACATGTCATCGAATTGAAAGTCGGTTGGTGAAGCATCAGTAGCTATGGTCTGTTCCTTACTTTCTAATATTGTTGCAGGAGCCTTTGAAGTTGGATATCGTTATAAGCTTTCCAGATCATGGATTCCATCTCCGCTTCGATCCTTGGTCACAGGTATTACCTGAATACATGCACCTGGTCATCTGCGTGGTTCAGATGACGTCCCAGTTTTGATTGTTTATTGAAGAATATCTAACTATTTATATGTTCGGCTTATTAGTTGATAGTTGATACTCCCACAAATTGATAGAAAAATATCACTAAACTTACCTAAAATTTATTGAAGTTCTTAAATGTTTCCAAGATCGACTAACAACCTTAGTCCATGATGTGTCAGAGGCTGCGGCTTATTGAAATATTTGATATAAAACGGCTCCAAATGCGTTATGCGACATCCTTGATAGGGTGAGTTTTTATGACCAGTCCCTTTATGTCAAACCTAGATACGTAATACTACTTTTAACTATAATTTTCTATAATTATCATTTCAGAGGGCCGTCAAGTTTAGCTACCTTTATTGCGGTGTATGCTCTTTTTGGGCCTACTTTTCCTGGGATTTATGACAAGGATAGAGGTGTTTACACCCTACTTTATCCGGTATGTTCGATGACTTCTGATCTGTTTCTGTCCACTTATTTGTTTCTCTTTATGTAACGGGAGGGCATTTGATTCCTAAATTTTGTAGGGGCTGTCTTTTGCTTTTCCGATTCCATCACAATACACAGAGTGCTTTCACGATGGAGAAGGTATCATGGCTAATCATATTTTTTTTGCATGTATGGATATTGCAATAAGCTCATATGTTTACCTTGTTCTGTGAAGCTGAATTACCTTTGGAATTCCCTGACGGCACAACTCCTGTTACATGCCGTGTTTGTATATACGACAGTTCTACAGATAGTAAAGTTGGAGTAGGCTCGTTGATGACAAAGGCATCTATCCCTCCCTTACCCACTGGCAGTCTTTACATGGAAGAAGTTCATGTGAAGGTATAATTGTTGCCATAATATCTATTTATACTTTCTTAATATTATTGACTCCAACTGTGATACAGCTGAAGCAATAATTAAGTTTAATTTATTTATCATATTGCTGAACAGCTTGGGGAAGAGATATGGTTTACTGTTAGGGGACAACATATCCCCTTTGGTGCATCCCCACAGGTAAAATCTGTTTAATTGTTAAATATCTAATTGAAATATTATCTTTTGCTTTGCCTGAAAATTAAGTTTAGGCATGCGGTTTGGTGTTTATTCATCCTCCTAAATCAAATGCTCTATCTATCTTCAGTCTCTTTCGTATGTTTAAAATTTATTTGGAATCCACTAAATGCAGGATGTATGGACTGACTTGGGCCGTCCTTGCGGAATCCACCAAAAACAGGTATATCTTAATTGCTAAGTTGTACATCGAAATTGTGCATTCTAAGTATTTAAAATCCTGATTCAGTTTACTTGCAATTATAGCTCTTCTTCTATTACACTTCTTGACATGGAGGCAAATTTGAGAAACTGAATTTTGTTTATCGACAGGTTGACCAGATGGTGATTCATTCGGCATCTGATCCTAGGCCACGGACGACTATCTGCGGGGACTACTTCTACAATTATTTTACCTGTGGATTGGATATCCTATTCGATGGACAGGTACACGTATTCAGCATATTTTTGTTTTATAATTGTCAAATGGTCGTGTATTTTATATAACTTGTAAAGTGTGCATCAATTTCTTATATGCAGACACACAAGATTAAGAAGTTTGTTCTTCATACCAATTTTCCTGGGCATGCAGATTTTAACTCGTACATGAAATGCAATTTTGTTATTTACAGTCCTGATTGTAAGTTTGTTTTCACTTTTCAGCATGTTCTCACTTTTCAGCATGTTTATATCGGTCTTGCTAATTGAGAAACTGACTGGTAATTATTCGTTTTGACCTCCAATCTCTTAGCTGAAAGGAATCAACAAGAAGCGGACCCTTCTAAACACAGAATCACACCCAGCACAAAGTGGGATCAAGTGAAGGTGAACAACTTTATATATAGCTTGAGATTATTACTTAAACACATGGTTTTTGCTTAATTTGCTTGTTAGTGATTGTTGAAATACCATCAAGCTAGCTGTTACTAATTATACGAGTGAGGTAACCAATAAAGTGATTCCAGTCGCTAAGATGTCTGTTAAGTTTATTAATGCAAGTCAGCTATTATTATATTACATTGAAATGGTGGATAATGATCTCTGTTAATAGATCTTGTAGTGTCTAACTGTTTACAAGATCAAGCAAATAGTCCTTATCTTCCATAATTAGATGCCGATGCTAGATTTTAGAGTCCTGTATATTTGTTGACATGTGGCAGCGGTAATGTAACTCTCGTGTACAACACTTGCAATGATATGTATATGTCTTTGTTTACTGGTACTGTATCGTACTTTAAATAAATTTGTTGCTTGCACTGAAAACTAGGGATTTTTTTTTATTATTTCAGAAAATTCGTTTGCACATTTTTAACTGAAATTATATATGTATCACCTTGTTGGAGACCATTGGACCTGAATTTCGTTTATACTGGCATCAGTTTAAAAGTTAAATTTGTAAGTACTTTCTCTGTAGGAAATCCTTGGGGATTGTGGCAGAGGTGCTATTCAAACTCAAGGCTCAGCTAGCAATCCTTTTGGATCTACTTTCGTATATGGTTATCCAAATATTGCATTCGAGGTAAAGAAAAACTGAATTGTTGTTTCCCATTATTTCTTTACTTGGCATGGGGGTTATGATCCGCTCTTACAAGTCTGAGCACTTAAATGCAGTTATTTCATATGTTAATATTATATTGTATATTATAATATTTTAATGTGTAGTATAAAACAGTTTAATATTAACAAAGGTATAAATGACTTATTAGGTCATGAAGAATGGCTACATTGCGACTGTTACCCTGTTCAAATCTTAATGAAATGTTGGTATGTAGCTTTCTTGTGTTCTCTTTTATGCGTTGTTCAAGTATATTTTTTGGGGCTTTGTTTTGCTTTAATGAAGATTTGAGATGCTTTTGAAAATATCTTGGCAGGTTGCTGTTGGGAGGGTTGTACAGTTAAACTGCGGTGGAAGAATGTTGTATATAAACTATCTAATATTCTAATATACTTGTTCCCATGTAAAAAAAGTGCTATCGCTGTAAAGTTCGTAACATGTGATCCGCAATTGAATATACATATAATAGATTATAACTGATTGTCCGTTGCCTTTTCATTATTTGTTTTTCGGTTATCATCAATTAGTGTGTGTGTGTGTTTCTGTTTGTAGCTTGCTGCTGTTGAATTTTGTTCTCTAATGAAGTATTTTCTGAGACCTAGATAGAGTTGAACGCTTTTATTAGGGAAGCGCAGAGGCACAAATGATATAAAAGATGTGAAACTTGATGGTTGAACCCTAATGCATTTTTTGTCCCCATCAAAACTATGATTAGACCTTCATATCTATTAGACTACTACTATAAAGTAAATATACGTGAGATTGTTTAGCTTCCTGCTAATGGAGCACCCTAGGCCATGCAACCCTTCAACTATAGCAGTCTTGTCTGCACCTACCCCTTCTGGTAATGTTCAACATTTTTGCTAGGATTAAGAATGCATGAAGTATGGGACTGAAACATTGAGACATGGGAGTAGATTAGGTGAAAGGCAAATAAGTAATCATTTGGCTTCTGTAAACTTGATTTTATACATAGAAGCGTCAGAGAAGTAGAATTTAATTGTTTTTTCTGTGGGGATCATAATCTCCTATTAGCATTTTCTTACTCCGTTTTGGTTTATGTAAAGTTAGTATTTCATCTTTGTTTACTTTACACAGAGTCTTTGCTAATTTTTTTTTCTTTTGTATTCCTTCGTGATGATTTCTTACCATTGCCATGGCTGACTGATTCTTTTACTTGCCGAGAGAACCTAGTTAACATGTTAGTAATTTTTAATTAAGTGAGATTAAAATGTTTATATCAACGTTATAAGTATGTATGTATACATGTAATAAGTTCATGTTTCCAGCTGCTTCCTGCATAGCTAAGTCTGCTTATATGTGAAAGATCAACTTACATATACTTCAAGAGGATAACCTTTTTTGTTATAATATTTATAATTTAAAATAGACTGATTATAATATTTGAAAAATTAAAGTAGACTGATTAATTGTCATGATAGTAAGAACAAGGTTTCTAGGTTTCGGCGAGTTAGGTTGCAAGAAAATTTCCTCTATAATCTGTACGGAATTTTCTGCCTAGATCAGTCAACTTGTTTTGGCAGTTCTCAGAATTTTGATCGTTGGATTGGCCAAGATGTTGACCAACTATTCTTTACATCAATATCTGAATTCTGAACGGTGGATGTAGTATTTAGAGGTCCGGAAAATCTGATTGTAAGCCCAAACAAACTGATGCTAATATATTATTTTTAATATTGTTGATCTTGTTTCTGGGGTTTGTTGGTTGATTAGCTTCTGTTTGACTCAATTATTTAGATTTGTATTTGAGTTGAATTTTTGAATCAGAATTGCTTTCGGATTCAATTTGGGTTTTGGATTTGAACTTGAACTTTGAAGTGGAATTGTGTTCAGATTTGATTTCGTATATGGCCTTAAATTTATTCTTCATCTGTTTTCTATTCAGTTTCAACCATTTCTCATCATTTATGTCTGGTCTTCAACAGGACTTTTACAGTTTACTATCTAGTACATCTACTAGGTCTTTCTCTTTAGGGGTTTTCGATTCAGGTGTTTTTCATCATGTCTTTGCTTGGCGTTTTTTATTTTGTTTTCCATTCATTGACATTCGTATGAAAGGTGTTGCTTATGTAGTTATCCAACTATGTATTTTTTTTTTCCTAATCACAAACTAAATCTTGTTTTGGTTAGTCAATTATGTGAGTCTAGTTATGTGATCTCTTTTTCTTGTACTTGTGTTGTGGATAACATATAAGCAGGGATGGCTTTATGTATTAGAGGGACATAAATTGTTTGTTGTTGCAAGTCCTAGTCTTTATGTTTGAATTGTTTGAGTGATTCCTCTTCTGAAATTTACATGACCTGCTCATTTAGGTCATGTTTTACAGTGTCGTTAACAAGAACTTTCGGACAGTTGAAAGTTCATGAAATTTGATTATATAAATCGGATATATTCAAATCGGATATATAAATTTGAAATATTTGTTAGACTTAAAAAATATTCGGTGCAAGGAAAATGTATTTTTATATATTATATTTTCAAATTTTATTTTTGAAATAAAAATATAGATGTTATATTTTTATTTGAAAAAGAAAATTTTGAAAAATAATGTGTAAAAGTTTTTTTTTTTTTAACGATTCCAATTACGTGATAACAAAAACTCCCTAAAGGTAGCTTGATAGTAAACATAGACCACATTAGTTGAAACCTCTGTTCTAAAATCGCTGATTAATCTCTGTTCCGTAGCTTGCCGAACTGATTAAATCTCTGATTAATCACCGATCAATCCGATTAATTTCCGATCAATTCAATTAATTTCGGATTAATCTTTGTTTCGTGATTTCACCGATTAAGTCTGATTTCCGCTTTTTACAACACTCGTTGAAACATGACAGATTGCTGAGAAGTCCCTGTGTAACTGGCGGCTTTGCAAATCATATGTGTGTCTGTGGCCAAGATCACCGTAAAAATTGAAGTACTAATTAACATAATAAATGATACAGCACTCTTTTCTCATACTAATTGACATAATAATAACCTTATGGCATTCATTACAAGTCCAAGGACAGTTTGTGCTGCCATTAGACGCCTGAGCTATCGCTAACTATACAGACCCTAATCCTTAACTTAACAGTTGCATTCGGAGAAGAGCTTGTCAGAGAAACTCGCTGCTATATTCCTTAATCTTGTAATGAATATTATCCGCGCGTACAGTCTAGCGTTCCTGTCATTATATACAACCAATCCCAGCTGCTTAGTGATGCATATAGGCAACACAGGTCATGCATATGAAGCAAATAAACAACTGACAATTGCTATGATCATTTTAAGTAACATTAGGTGCATGACCAGAAAGAAGAAACCAAAGATAAGTTATTCACAAGTCTACATTTCTCATGACCAGAAAAGGGGGAACTAGTCACATGCTTATGCTTTAGTTATGCTTCTTGAAACAACTCCTGTTTTCAACCAGAGGTGTAACCTCGTATGCAATTTTGACGTATTTTTGAAAATAAGTTTGAAAACATGAGTAGTTTTGCAAATTTTTCCAATTTTTCATTACTTCAGTCCATTTTAAGTTCAGTTGTTGCATGCACCCGTAAAATCCTTACTAAGGATTTCACCGATGAAACTATAATAATTTTGCACCACGAGTCCATGACTATATCTTGAATAGTAAATCATGCTAATTAACTATATAAGACCATCTTGATATTCAAATGCTGCAATAGAAATGAGATGGTCATAGATACATGATAGTACAGTGTAATGCATATCTGTGTATGAGTGTTCGTGATTCCAGACGAATCAAGATAGGACTGGGACTCCCAAGTGAAGATAAACAAGCACTAATTACCTGATGATTTGAGCCTTCACCATTGTTCTTTTGTGGCTTGACATTCAGATCAAACATAGTTCCCCTATTAGCAAGTCCTTGAGTACTGGCATTCATAGTTCGGGCCTTGGAGATGCTGCAATTATCCTGATTCTCTGCAGACACTGGTTTGGATGACTGATTCTGCCCCGTCTTGTCCTTACTTTCACCTTCTAATTTCAAAGTTAGATCTTCTGCCTGAGAAGCCTTATCTCCTGGAAACTAATGTTCAACCCAAAAATTAAAATATGATATGAATTCATTAATCGGGGACTGGGAATCATCAGCTAGCCAATCTATTATACCGTAAAAGAGACACCAACCTCAACTCTCTGCCTGAAAAACAGATATCTTGCATGGTTTCTTTTACTTCCAACATGTATCACCATATCACATTGCAAACAAAGAGAACTTGCATCCGTCTCGCAGTAGAAGAATGCTAGATGCAAGATTTAATGGACCAACTTTATATAGTGTGTTAAATGAAATAGAAATGGTAAAATGTACCAGAAGAACAAAATATGCATACCAGGTTCGTTTTCACATATATCACAACGAGGAACAGCGATGGGGTCAGCCAGCCCAACCCTCACATGCCGACTAGCCAGCTTATTACACATGTGAACCTGCATCCCAGTTACGTTTCAACAAATATATCATAACATGTATTAGGCGGCCACACACAAGATAGTTCGTGAATATAATTGCCACACCTAAGTTGAACAAACTTTGAAGCTCGGAGCAATTGTTCAAGGAAAATCTCTCGTCACAGATCGTTTTTCCAGAGAGTTTAGACAGTAGTCTTAACTCAGATGTTCCGGCCTTAAACATACAGTGATACGGACCAAAATTGATTCCAAACACTACTATGGACTGGAATACAGAAGTTTTCTGCATCTAGATGGCTCTGGCACACTACAATCGTGTAAAGGTGATGCGCCTTACTATTATGATAACGATGATATGTAAACTGATATCACTGCAGCTTCGGCCTTCACATATTTTTTCATCTCAAAATCTGATTTTCTAATATAGTTTAGGTTAATTCAAGAACTATTATGAATTTTTGGCACATACATTCAAAGCTCTAAGGCCAAGTTTCAGACCTGAAGAATAATTAATCCTGCAATAATTAAGCATTCTCCTAGTTCCAATAGAGATTGTACAAACACCAGAATCATAACAACACTAATTCTTTGCAGGCAGCCACCTTACCAGACATAGGTACTCGACTAAAATACATATTCATTCACAACTCGAACAAAAATTTATTTGGCATGTAAAATAAAATGACAAAAAGGAGATGTACAGACCTTCTCATCACAGGAACGGCAGAGGGAGGCCTCATCAGCAGCACAGAAGACCAAGGCGGCAGCGCTCTCACAAGCATCACATAGAGTCCGCATGATTTCGATTCCTATTCGTCTTCACCAAGACACAAACACTCTCATTTCACCTAGCTACATTAATCCATCAACAAGGCTTGTAGACACAAGACTACAAGAAAAAAATAATAGTAGAAGAAATTAATATTTGAAAAACAAAAGCAGACCCACCAAAGTGCTTACACAGAAGCAAACGTGAACAAAAACAAAAGACTTTTTGGTTTGTTGTTGTAGGAGTATTTGTTTGTTACGTAGAGTAAGAGTAGAGGAGTGAGCTTGTGGAAAAGGACAAGCATGGAACTGAGGGTAATTGGAGTGGACGCGTGGGTTATAAATAGGGAGCGATCGATGAGATTTATTATTGAAATTTCCATTCATTCTCCGTCACAGAATGGGTGGTGGTGGGGTTGATGATGACAAAGGAGTTGTGCTAAGCCATCAACTATGTAACAGGACGTGCCTAACTACATGTGTACTCTCTCAACGTTTAATGTTTCTTCTTTTCTGTTTCAAGTGTAAACCTCCTTGATGAGATGTCGATGTGGAAATATATTTTTGCGTTCATACATTTGATTAAGAGAGCAGTGGTTCTCGGGTTCTAGGAACAGGGCTTATCAGGTTTATAAGAGAGTCGAAATCAGTTTGATATCATTTAAAGTGATCAGTTTTTATAAAATCATGCTTTAAGGGAGCGCTCATCAATAATCAAAATGATTTCGTATTCCAAAAATTTCGACTTAGTTCGTAAGAGTCTGATTCATCCACGACCAATTGGAGATGACAATAATGGATGGTCGCCACTATAAACAAAGCTTTTAAACATTGTTTCGTTGCATTCTAAAACCAAGGTAAGTATGCATTTGTGACCAAACAGAAATCAATCAATGAATCAATCGTTTCACAAGAAAAAAACACAATTTTAATCAAGTAATCACCTTATCAACTCCGTTGAAACCGAGTTCAATACACTTCAATATTTTTATCACTATTTTTCTTTTTTGCCCTCAAATGGCAAACCGTCAACTCAACAAGCGATATTCATATATTTATTATCAACTCTATTAGAACTGAGTTGAATACACTTTAACATTTTTACCTCTATTCTCTTTTTTAGCCTCGAAGCAAACCGTCAACTTATCAAGCGACATTCAGATATTTATATGTAGCAGGGGATTCCAAGTCTTGATCTTAAATGTTACTCCCTCGGTTCATTTTTGTTGTCACATTTCTATTTTTGTTTGTCAAATTGACTAAGTTTTGACCAAAGATTATAAATCGCTCTTTCATTATTTTAAAAAAACTGAAAATTACATCCTAAAATAGATTAAAAGCTATTTTTAATTACATCTATATTTTTATTTTTTTAACTGAGAAATTTTAATAAATTACAATTAAATTTTGATCAATTTGACCGATTTAAAACCAAATGTGATAACTAAAAAAAACCCCGTCTATTACGAAATTTTGCCAAAATCAAACTTTGTTCTTAGAAGTGTGTTAATTTGTATGAAATTATCTATGAAATGCAAAGAGAGAGCTTCTGTATATTGCAGAGAAAGAAAACTGTATAAAACTAGACTATACAAACTTGATTACAATGTCTGTGCAGAGTAGTGTATATATACAAGCACTAGCTAACTAACTTCTATACATACATCACCTGATACTATATGTATCTATATAACGCCTAACTAACTCTAACAGATGAGCATCTGATATATCGACTAGCTGTGATGTATTACTGTGCAAAGCATGGTGCTGTGACATAAGTGCATGGTGTGGAGACTGTGATACAGTCTCAATATCCCCCCTCAAGTTCGAAGTAGGTGATGAAAATACTCCCAACTTGGATAGAAGAGTGTCAAACTGGTGGGAAGGGAGAATCTTTGTGAACACATCAGCAAGTTGGTGAGTAGTAGGAAGATAGGTTAATTGCAGTAATCCTTCTAAAACTTTGTCACGTGTAAAGTGGCAATCGATCTCTATATGTTTTGTCCGCTCGTGAAAGACGGGATTCTTGGCAATGGCAATAGCAGATTGGTTGTCACAATGTAAGGTGACAGGTTTCAAATCAGTGACTCCTAATTCTTCGAGCAGTCTCACAGTCCAAGTAACATCTGCAGCGGCTGATGCCATGGCTCTGTACTCACTTTCAGAAGAAGAACGTGAGACAGTGCACTGTTTCTTAGATTTCCAAGCTACTGGAGAAGAACCAAACAGTAGGACATAACCAGTAATGGAGCGTCTAGTGTTAGGACATGATGCCCAATCACTATCAGAATAAGCTTGTAGTGTTAAAGAATCAGATGCTCTGAGTAATATGCCTTGATGTGATGAATGAGCAACATAACGTAATGTATGTGCTAATGCATCCAAGTGTGGTGTACGAGGAGAATGCATGAACTGACTTAAAACTTGAACAGAATAATTCAGGTCTGGTCTGGTATGAGTGAGGTAATTCAATTTACCAACCAGTGATCTGTATAGTTCTGGATCAGACAATAATGGACCATCTGTAGCATCAAGTTTAAGATGCTGTGGTAAAGGAGTGACAACATTCTTAGAAATGTCGAAGGGTAAATCTTGTATCAAATCCTTAGCAAACTTGGTTTGTGTAAGAGCAATGCCATCCTTAACATAATCAACCTCTAGTCCAAGAAAGTAATGCCGGATGCCTAAATCTTTTATGCTGAATGTTTCATGTAAATGAGACTTAATTTGCTGAATACAAGAGTGATCAGTACCTGTGATGATTATGTCATCGACATAAACAGCCATAATGGTAATGTCATGATCTGTCTTCTTAACAAATAGACTGTAGTCATTTTTAGATTGTTTAAAGCCCTGAGCAATTAACTCATGCAGAAGTTTATCGAACCATTCTCTTGATGCTTGCTTAAGTCCGTAAATAGACTTTCTGAGCCGACATACAAGATTTTGTGGATTTGGAATGCCTTCTGGAACTGTCATATAAACTTCCTCAGAAAGATTGCCATGTAGGAATGCGTTATTAACATCAAGTTGAAAAATAGACCATTTTCTGCTTGCTGCAAGTGCCAGTAAACATCGTATGGTGTTCATTTTCACAACAGGAGAAAATGTCTCTTCGTAATCAACCCCATATTGTTGGTTGTAGCCCTTGGCTACTAACCGTGCTTTACAGCGCTCAAGGGAACCATCTGCTCGTAATTTGACTTTAAAAACCCATCTGTGGCCAATGGCTTTCTTTCCTTTAGGCAGTGGAACAAGATCTCATGTCTTGTTTTTGTGTAAAGCTTCAATTTCTTTGTTCATGGCTTCTTGCCATAAGGGATGTGCAACAGCTTCTTTGTAATTTTTAGGTTCAGAAATGTGATCTAATTTGGAAAGAAAAGCAGTATGATGAGTGAATGCAGTATGACAGTGATAGTCCTTAAGATACTGAGGTTGTGTCTTAAGTCTGCTTGAAGTTCTAACAGGGATAGAAGGATTAGAAGAATTTGTAGAAGTGCCAGCATTAGAGGATTCTGTAGAGGTATCAGTACTGAAATCTGCAGTATCAGTACTGAATTCTGCAGTATTGGTAGAATTATTGTGGTTATTTGAATTCTGTGATGCATTTCTAGTTTGAGCATTGGTAAATAACTCAGAATAAAACTCAGATGTAGGTTCTGTGACAGTAGGAAGATAAATTGGATTGGAAGAATAGAAATTGGTGTCTTTGGCAATATTATGAAATGGGAAATGTAATTCATGAAACACAATATCTCTGGATACTGAGATTTTCTGAGAGGAAATATCAAGTACCTTAAACCCCTTCTGAGTAGGTGTATATCCAAGGAACACACAAGGTGAAGCTCTGGGATCTAGTTTTGATCTGTCAACTTGTGAAGTAGAAGTATAACATAAACATCCAAAAGGCTTGAGCAAGCTGTAATCAGGTTCTTCATCATATAGCAGCCTGTATGGAGTTGCATTTTGAATGCTTGAAAGAGGCATTCGATTAATGAGATATGCAGCACACATAATGCACTCTCCCCAGTATTTATCAGGTACTCTTGACTGAAACAATAAAGCCCTTGATGTTTCTAAGAGATGCCTATGTTTCCGTTCTACAACCCCATTTTGTTGAGGGGTGTAGGCACAACTTGTCTGGTGAGTAATCCCCTTATTCTGAAAGAAAATTTTTAATCTCCCTTGACACAGTTCAGGAGCATTGTCAGATCTCACACATAAAACAGTTGATTTAAACTGTTTTTCAGCATACACAATAAAATCTTCAATCACAGTAGATGCATCTGATTTGTACTTAATGAGATGAACCCATGTAAAACGAGTAAAATCATCTACTATAGTAACAAATTGATTACACCCAAACTGTGTTTTGACCTTGTAAGGTCCCCAAAGATCAACATGCAACAATTGTAATGCAGCAGTAGTCTTAATAGAGCTATGAGGAAAAGGAAATCTAGTCTGTCTAGCTAAGGGACATATTTGACAAATAGAATCAGATACATTGTTCAGATCACAAGCAATAGAATTCTTCAAATACTTCAGTTGAGAAAATGGCATGTGGCCAAGTCTGAGATGCCAAAGTTGTGCTGTAGCAGGAGTGTGAGATGCACTGAAACAAAGCTTTGCTGAGGAGGATTTGGACTCCACAGTGTAGAAACCATTTCTCAGGTTACCAAGAAGAATTGGCTGCCTTTTCTGAGAAAGGTCCTGTAAGAAGCAAGAATTGTTGTTGAAAAATATTTGGCAGTTCATATCTCTACAGAGTTTATGAACTGATATAAGTCTAAAATGAAATTCAGGCACATGTAGAACATTTTGTAAAATGATATTGTTACCCAGATCAACAGTGCCTATATGTGCTGCTCTTATTTGACTACCATCTGGTATGGTTATGCAATTATCTGATCCAGTAACAGCAGTGTAATGGATAAAATTATCCAATGATGGTGTAATGTGGTCAGTTGCTCCACTATCTAACAACCAGTTACAGTCAAGAAATGATAGTAAGCAAGTTTTACCTGCCAAATGTGCTTGAGAATTATCAGAAGAATCAACTTTGTGGTTTAAGATCATATGAAGAAGAGTGTTGTACTGATCAGTAGAAAGGGAAGTTGAAATTGCAGCAATGTCCTCAGTAGTAGAAACTGCAGCAACCTTCCTTTCTTTTGGTTGAAATCCTGCAGGGTAACCATGAATCTTGAAGCACCTATCAATGCTGTGACCTGGTATTTTGCAGTTGGTGCAGTAATAGTTGGATCCTTTAGATATCCTGGTGTTCTGGCCTGAATTGCCAGTATTAGATGAACCAAACCTCTGTGAATCAGTCTGGTAATTACCAGAAGAATTAATCCTGTAATTATTAGACTTCTTGTCAGCTATTAAGGCCATACTGTTTGTTTGAGCAACAGTCATTTCCTTATGGTTCTCCTCCTGTGAAATCATATTGTATGGCTGTTGAACAGTAGGTGTTGGAGTCATTAGGAGAATGTGTCCCCTAACAATAGAAAACTGATCATTCAGTTTCATCAGAAATTCAACCAGCCTGTGTTTTTGAAGTCTTTGTTCAACCTTTTGACTCAAATCACAATTTCAAGCAGTATTTTGAGGAATTGGATCAACATCATCCAAACGATCCCAAATTGCTTTAATAGCAGTGTAAAATTCAGAAACAGTCTGTTTACCCTGAGAAATATCAGCTAATTGTTGCTGAAGAGAATAAACTTGTGTAATTGACACAAGTCCAAATCGAGCTTCAAGATCTTTCCAGATATCCTTAGCAGTCTTGAAATACAAGACACTACTAGCAATAGTCTCATCAAGATTGAACAAAATCCAGGTTGTAACCAGAGAATTACAGCGTTCCCAGAGAACATAATCAGGATCATTAACATCAGGTTTCAAGATAGTACCATTAACAAAACCGAGTTTATTTCTAGTAGATAAACTCAGCAACATTGAGCGTTTCCAATTTGCAAATCCAGATCCATTAAATTTCACAGAAACTAACTGATTTGTTGTTGCTTCACTAGGATGAATGTAAAAAACACTTGAAGGATCTACAATAGGTACTGTATTCGCCATAAGAAATGCAAGAAATGTGTATGTACACGCAGAGAGATGAATCTACAGTATTTACAAAGAGGCTAGAGATACGAAGATCGAAGAAGAAGCAGAAAACACCTGATTGAAGAAAACACAAAGATGCAGAAATCACAAATGTAGCAGAGAGATTGCAATCGCGAGAGAGATGAACAGAATCGCCATGAAAATAGTTCACCCGAGATCGTACTGCTCTGATACCATGTTAATTTGTATGAAATTATCTATGAAATGCAAAGAGAGAGCTTCTGTATATTGCAGAGAAAGAAAACTGTATAAAACTAGACTATACAAACTTGATTACAATGTCTGTGCAGAGTAGTGTATATATACAAGCACTAGCTAACTAACTTCTATACATACATCACCTGATACTATATGTATCTATATAACGCCTAACTAACTCTAACAGATGAGCATCTGATATATCGACTAGCTGTGATGTATTACTGTGCAAAGCATGGTGCTGTGACATAAGTGCATGGTGTGGAGACTGTGATACAGTCTCAATAAAGTGTAGCCTCGAAAGATTATGGCAATCTAAAAAGATAAAATAATGACAAATTAGAAGAAGACAACGAGATTTTAAAGCCCGAAAGAAGTTATGTTTTTATCACTATTTTTCTTTTTTGCCCTCAAATGGCAAACCGTCAACTCAACAAGCGATATTCATATATTTATTATCAACTCTATTAGAACTGAGTTGAATACACTTTAACATTTTTACCTCTATTCTCTTTTTTAGCCTCGAAGCAAACCGTCAACTTATCAAGCGACATTCAGATATTTATATGTAGCAGGGGATTCCAAGTCTTGATCTTAAATGTTACTCCCTCGGTTCATTTTTGTTGTCACATTTCTATTTTTGTTTGTCAAATTGACTAAGTTTTGACCAAAGATTATAAATCGCTCTTTCATTATTTTAAAAAAACTGAAAATTACATCCTAAAATAGATTAAAAGCTATTTTTAATTACATCTATATTTTTATTTTTTTAACTGAGAAATTTTAATAAATTACAATTAAATTTTGATCAATTTGACCGATTTAAAACCAAATGTGATAACTAAAAAAAACCCCGTCTATTACGAAATTTTGCCAAAATCAAACTTTGTTCTTAGAAGTGTGTTAATTTGTATGAAATTATCTATGAAATGCAAAGAGAGAGCTTCTGTATATTGCAGAGAAAGAAAACTGTATAAAACTAGACTATACAAACTTGATTACAATGTCTGTGCAGAGTAGTGTATATATACAAGCACTAGCTAACTAACTTCTATACATACATCACCTGATACTATATGTATCTATATAACGCCTAACTAACTCTAACAGATGAGCATCTGATATATCGACTAGCTGTGATGTATTACTGTGCAAAGCATGGTGCTGTGACATAAGTGCATGGTGTGGAGACTGTGATACAGTCTCAATATCCCCCCTCAAGTTCGAAGTAGGTGATGAAAATACTCCCAACTTGGATAGAAGAGTGTCAAACTGGTGGGAAGGGAGAATCTTTGTGAACACATCAGCAAGTTGGTGAGTAGTAGGAAGATAGGTTAATTGCAGTAATCCTTCTAAAACTTTGTCACGTGTAAAGTGGCAATCGATCTCTATATGTTTTGTCCGCTCGTGAAAGACGGGATTCTTGGCAATGGCAATAGCAGATTGGTTGTCACAATGTAAGGTGACAGGTTTCAAATCAGTGACTCCTAATTCTTCGAGCAGTCTCACAGTCCAAGTAACATCTGCAGCGGCTGATGCCATGGCTCTGTACTCACTTTCAGAAGAAGAACGTGAGACAGTGCACTGTTTCTTAGATTTCCAAGCTACTGGAGAAGAACCAAACAGTAGGACATAACCAGTAATGGAGCGTCTAGTGTTAGGACATGATGCCCAATCACTATCAGAATAAGCTTGTAGTGTTAAAGAATCAGATGCTCTGAGTAATATGCCTTGATGTGATGAATGAGCAACATAACGTAATGTATGTGCTAATGCATCCAAGTGTGGTGTACGAGGAGAATGCATGAACTGACTTAAAACTTGAACAGAATAATTCAGGTCTGGTCTGGTATGAGTGAGGTAATTCAATTTACCAACCAGTGATCTGTATAGTTCTGGATCAGACAATAATGGACCATCTGTAGCATCAAGTTTAAGATGCTGTGGTAAAGGAGTGACAACATTCTTAGAAATGTCGAAGGGTAAATCTTGTATCAAATCCTTAGCAAACTTGGTTTGTGTAAGAGCAATGCCATCCTTAACATAATCAACCTCTAGTCCAAGAAAGTAATGCCGGATGCCTAAATCTTTTATGCTGAATGTTTCATGTAAATGAGACTTAATTTGCTGAATACAAGAGTGATCAGTACCTGTGATGATTATGTCATCGACATAAACAGCCATAATGGTAATGTCATGATCTGTCTTCTTAACAAATAGACTGTAGTCATTTTTAGATTGTTTAAAGCCCTGAGCAATTAACTCATGCAGAAGTTTATCGAACCATTCTCTTGATGCTTGCTTAAGTCCGTAAATAGACTTTCTGAGCCGACATACAAGATTTTGTGGATTTGGAATGCCTTCTGGAACTGTCATATAAACTTCCTCAGAAAGATTGCCATGTAGGAATGCGTTATTAACATCAAGTTGAAAAATAGACCATTTTCTGCTTGCTGCAAGTGCCAGTAAACATCGTATGGTGTTCATTTTCACAACAGGAGAAAATGTCTCTTCGTAATCAACCCCATATTGTTGGTTGTAGCCCTTGGCTACTAACCGTGCTTTACAGCGCTCAAGGGAACCATCTGCTCGTAATTTGACTTTAAAAACCCATCTGTGGCCAATGGCTTTCTTTCCTTTAGGCAGTGGAACAAGATCTCATGTCTTGTTTTTGTGTAAAGCTTCAATTTCTTTGTTCATGGCTTCTTGCCATAAGGGATGTGCAACAGCTTCTTTGTAATTTTTAGGTTCAGAAATGTGATCTAATTTGGAAAGAAAAGCAGTATGATGAGTGAATGCAGTATGACAGTGATAGTCCTTAAGATACTGAGGTTGTGTCTTAAGTCTGCTTGAAGTTCTAACAGGGATAGAAGGATTAGAAGAATTTGTAGAAGTGCCAGCATTAGAGGATTCTGTAGAGGTATCAGTACTGAAATCTGCAGTATCAGTACTGAATTCTGCAGTATTGGTAGAATTATTGTGGTTATTTGAATTCTGTGATGCATTTCTAGTTTGAGCATTGGTAAATAACTCAGAATAAAACTCAGATGTAGGTTCTGTGACAGTAGGAAGATAAATTGGATTGGAAGAATAGAAATTGGTGTCTTTGGCAATATTATGAAATGGGAAATGTAATTCATGAAACACAATATCTCTGGATACTGAGATTTTCTGAGAGGAAATATCAAGTACCTTAAACCCCTTCTGAGTAGGTGTATATCCAAGGAACACACAAGGTGAAGCTCTGGGATCTAGTTTTGATCTGTCAACTTGTGAAGTAGAAGTATAACATAAACATCCAAAAGGCTTGAGCAAGCTGTAATCAGGTTCTTCATCATATAGCAGCCTGTATGGAGTTGCATTTTGAATGCTTGAAAGAGGCATTCGATTAATGAGATATGCAGCACACATAATGCACTCTCCCCAGTATTTATCAGGTACTCTTGACTGAAACAATAAAGCCCTTGATGTTTCTAAGAGATGCCTATGTTTCCGTTCTACAACCCCATTTTGTTGAGGGGTGTAGGCACAACTTGTCTGGTGAGTAATCCCCTTATTCTGAAAGAAAATTTTTAATCTCCCTTGACACAGTTCAGGAGCATTGTCAGATCTCACACATAAAACAGTTGATTTAAACTGTTTTTCAGCATACACAATAAAATCTTCAATCACAGTAGATGCATCTGATTTGTACTTAATGAGATGAACCCATGTAAAACGAGTAAAATCATCTACTATAGTAACAAATTGATTACACCCAAACTGTGTTTTGACCTTGTAAGGTCCCCAAAGATCAACATGCAACAATTGTAATGCAGCAGTAGTCTTAATAGAGCTATGAGGAAAAGGAAATCTAGTCTGTCTAGCTAAGGGACATATTTGACAAATAGAATCAGATACATTGTTCAGATCACAAGCAATAGAATTCTTCAAATACTTCAGTTGAGAAAATGGCATGTGGCCAAGTCTGAGATGCCAAAGTTGTGCTGTAGCAGGAGTGTGAGATGCACTGAAACAAAGCTTTGCTGAGGAGGATTTGGACTCCACAGTGTAGAAACCATTTCTCAGGTTACCAAGAAGAATTGGCTGCCTTTTCTGAGAAAGGTCCTGTAAGAAGCAAGAATTGTTGTTGAAAAATATTTGGCAGTTCATATCTCTACAGAGTTTATGAACTGATATAAGTCTAAAATGAAATTCAGGCACATGTAGAACATTTTGTAAAATGATATTGTTACCCAGATCAACAGTGCCTATATGTGCTGCTCTTATTTGACTACCATCTGGTATGGTTATGCAATTATCTGATCCAGTAACAGCAGTGTAATGGATAAAATTATCCAATGATGGTGTAATGTGGTCAGTTGCTCCACTATCTAACAACCAGTTACAGTCAAGAAATGATAGTAAGCAAGTTTTACCTGCCAAATGTGCTTGAGAATTATCAGAAGAATCAACTTTGTGGTTTAAGATCATATGAAGAAGAGTGTTGTACTGATCAGTAGAAAGGGAAGTTGAAATTGCAGCAATGTCCTCAGTAGTAGAAACTGCAGCAACCTTCCTTTCTTTTGGTTGAAATCCTGCAGGGTAACCATGAATCTTGAAGCACCTATCAATGCTGTGACCTGGTATTTTGCAGTTGGTGCAGTAATAGTTGGATCCTTTAGATATCCTGGTGTTCTGGCCTGAATTGCCAGTATTAGATGAACCAAACCTCTGTGAATCAGTCTGGTAATTACCAGAAGAATTAATCCTGTAATTATTAGACTTCTTGTCAGCTATTAAGGCCATACTGTTTGTTTGAGCAACAGTCATTTCCTTATGGTTCTCCTCCTGTGAAATCATATTGTATGGCTGTTGAACAGTAGGTGTTGGAGTCATTAGGAGAATGTGTCCCCTAACAATAGAAAACTGATCATTCAGTTTCATCAGAAATTCAACCAGCCTGTGTTTTTGAAGTCTTTGTTCAACCTTTTGACTCAAATCACAATTTCAAGCAGTATTTTGAGGAATTGGATCAACATCATCCAAACGATCCCAAATTGCTTTAATAGCAGTGTAAAATTCAGAAACAGTCTGTTTACCCTGAGAAATATCAGCTAATTGTTGCTGAAGAGAATAAACTTGTGTAATTGACACAAGTCCAAATCGAGCTTCAAGATCTTTCCAGATATCCTTAGCAGTCTTGAAATACAAAACACTACTAGCAATAGTCTCATCAAGATTGAACAAAATCCAGGTTGTAACCAGAGAATTACAGCGTTCCCAGAGAACATAATCAGGATCATTAACATCAGGTTTCAAGATAGTACCATTAACAAAACCGAGTTTATTTCTAGTAGATAAACTCAGCAACATTGAGCGTTTCCAATTTGCAAATCCAGATCCATTAAATTTCACAGAAACTAACTGATTTGTTGTTGCTTCACTAGGATGAATGTAAAAAACACTTGAAGGATCTACAATAGGTACTGTATTCGCCATAAGAAATGCAAGAAATGTGTATGTACACGCAGAGAGATGAATCTACAGTATTTACAAAGAGGCTAGAGATACGAAGATCGAAGAAGAAGCAGAAAACACCTGATTGAAGAAAACACAAAGATGCAGAAATCACAAATGTAGCAGAGAGATTGCAATCGCGAGAGAGATGAACAGAATCGCCATGAAAATAGTTCACCCGAGATCGTACTGCTCTGATACCATGTTAATTTGTATGAAATTATCTATGAAATGCAAAGAGAGAGCTTCTGTATATTGCAGAGAAAGAAAACTGTATAAAACTAGACTATACAAACTTGATTACAATGTCTGTGCAGAGTAGTGTATATATACAAGCACTAGCTAACTAACTTCTATACATACATCACCTGATACTATATGTATCTATATAACGCCTAACTAACTCTAACAGATGAGCATCTGATATATCGACTAGCTGTGATGTATTACTGTGCAAAGCATGGTGCTGTGACATAAGTGCATGGTGTGGAGACTGTGATACAGTCTCAATAAAGTGTAGCCTCGAAAGATTATGGCAATCTAAAAAGATAAAATAATGACAAATTAGAAGAAGACAACGAGATTTTAAAGCCCGAAAGAAGTTATGTTTTTACGAGATTTTAAATGCCCTCTCTGCAATGTAGGAACGGCAATAAAGATAAAGCTCATAAAAATAAGCCCACTCAGCAACCCTCCCCACACCCATTACTGTAGAATCTTATTAATTCAATCATATAATTAAACGGCGAAAATAATCCAAACCGGTATTCATACATATCACTATTGAATAATTAAAGATATACTCCTATATTGTCCAACACAACTTGAGTGACCAATTCTGTTACCAACACCATTATCAATAAAATAGGATCGACAAAACTTAAAATCAAATTCTAGCTTCGAAAAGTGTATGTATATGGCTTGAAAAACGTATCTCTCCAACCAATTTGTTGTGTGAAGCAACTTTCAAGTAGATAAATCAATCAGCAAACCATTACCGAGTATTGATGAATTGAAACCAACTAGTTTTCTTCACATTGCATTCATATAAAAGATGAAAACTCATTGCATCCATATCAACATTGACGTTTCAAAACACAAAAACAAACTTCTACTCTTTTCTCCTACCACAACCCCCTGTACAAACTACCATCACTCCATCTCACATCTCTCTAAGCCTTCTTCGCTTTCTTCACAGGAGACTTGATTGACTTGGGCTGCTTCGCCTTGGCCTTGGCAGGTGGTGCAGCTCGCTTCTTCGTCTTCTTCACAGCAGGAGAAGCAACAGCCTTTGTCTTCTTCACCGGCTTGGCCTTGGCTGCAACAGGCTTCTTCGCCTTCTCGACTTTCTTCTTAGCCACAACAGGCTTGGGAGCATTAGTTTTGGTGGAGTCGGAGAGCTTGTAGGAGGCCTTGACCTTGATTAGCTTGCCTTTGGTGGCGGAGTTCTTCAATTGGAGCCCTAGAATTTTTCGGAAATTGGCTGGCAACACGGCTTTGTGCTTGTCTTCCATGTATTTGGCAATTGCGTATGGACTTGATCCTGCTCTCTCCTTCAGTGCTGATATTGCCTCTTTGATCATCTGCAATTCCAATATTCAAATTAATATTAGGAAAAATAATACACACATACACAGCATATCATTTGATAAACACTATCTAATTGCCAGAGAGTATCAGGGAGACAGAGATCAAAATATCAGAGGGAGGGAGGGAGAGAGATCAAAATATCGAGAGAGAGAGAGATCAAAATATCTGGGGGAGAGAGAGAGAGAAAGGGAGAGTACCTCAAAATAGGTAGGATGAGAAGCAGTTTTGGCAGATTTGGGCTTGGAGACCTTAGCTTTCTTCTCCTTCACCGGCTTCGCCGCCGGCTTTGAACGTTTCTTCTCGGAAACCACCGTCTTGGGTGGCTCAGCAGCGGCCTTGGAAGCTTCTACAGTCGTCGACATCACGAATATCGGAATACAGAAATGATTAATTATATAACTGAAATGCTGATTTTGTGTTGATGGAATTTGATTTCTTTGTTTTCCTATTTATACTGGAGAAGGAATATATGCTGCAGAGTTTTATGGTTTCTGATTGGTTGATTTGATGGCACCCGGATCGCGATCCTGTGTATGAGAAGTACACGTGGATCTACACACGCCGTTGATTAGGCTTTGAGATATGTGATGTCCCATACTTATCCGCACCTATTTTGTGCCCATTGGTTTTCTTTTGTTTTTTGTTTTTTGTTTTGTTGGAGTGGAGTGTGTTTTTTTGGTGATTTTGTGCGGGTTTTTCGGTTGATTTTTTTTGTTTCTTCACTTAAAACTTAAGGCGATTCAATGTTTTCGAGCTTAGGATTATAATGCAGCTTGAATGAGAAAAAATGGCTGATATATGATTGTGTTTTAGAAAGATCAAATGCATTAGCGTGTGTGGTTTTGTTTTTCGTACAAATTATAATCATAAATCTTGTAAATTAAAAATTAAAATAAAGATTGAAAGCAGGGCTTCACATTCAACTTTAAGAAAATTATGTAGCATTCTCAATACAAATTAGTCCCACAAATGAAGGAAAATGTATAATGTTAAGATTTTTTTTATGAAATAAGTTTAAGTATCCCTGGCTTAAGCACAGGGTGTTTTATAACAAAATTACGAAAGTAAGACTATGTTAGAAACACTTATTCGTAGTATTTGTGTAAAAAGTTAAGAAATACTACTTCTTAAAAGAAGTTAGGAATATTAGTTTTTATTTCAGAAATTCTATTTCCTTACCAAATAATTTAACCGTTTATAAGTCTTAACTTGCTTCTGACTTATTTTTATTTTTTAATTTAAATAAAAGATATTTTTTTAAGTTTACTCAAACAGCCCCATAACATTCAGAAACATAAAGGTGAGAAGAGTAAAATCATAAGCTTATCTCAAAAACTAACCTCAAATATATGAATCATGACAATCATGCTTCTTGACTTAACATAATCAGCCTAAACCTCGTTAATAATCATGAACCTCAAAAAAACATCGAACACTGCAATATGAATTGTTAACGCTAAATTTGGTATAAAACTAGCAAAATGTTATATTTCATTTTAATTGTAGAATTGAGTATAAAAATGTAAGTAGGAAAATGGAAGGAAACAACAAGTTTGTTAAGTTTACAGTATGTTTCAATTCATGTAGAAGATAACTAAGAAGTTAAATAAATATATATTTATTTAACTTTTTTTTTCTATTCAAAAAAAAGAAGTTAAATAAATATATATTTATTTGGTGTTATTTTAAATTTACTTATCCGAGTGGAAATTCTATTTTAAGATAGCTGATAACTTTTTGATATTAAAATATATCGATAACTATACGTATATTAGAACTATTATGGATCATGATCCTATCAAATTTTAAAAAGTATCTTTTTACTTGTAATTAAAGTGTGCAAAATATCATAAAGATATTTAATTTTAAAACAATACTCTTTTACCTATACTTTTTTCATAACACACCAATTTGCAACAATATTTATAAACAAATTCTAAACAGACTCAAATACACCATTTAGCACTGTTCTGTTCTTGCAGGTAACAACAAGTTTTTACTCCCTCTGTCCCATTTTAACTGATGTTTGACTTTTTAACACGTATATTTAGGTGTAAAAATGACATACCTACACTTAATAAAAAAATTCAATTCTTATATCAAATAAAAATTTAGATTCTAAACTTTTATTTGATATAAATTTTATAAAAAATAATTATGTTTAGATGTGATTTTTTTAACATCTTAAAATACGTGTAAAAAAGTCAAAAGCAGTTAAAATGGGACGGAGGGAGTACTTAAAAACAAGAGTGGAAAACTTTTGACAAATTCAAAAATAGATTTTTTTTCGAACAACTTCTATCTTAAAAGTTATTTTCAAGAAAATCGGATTTTTTCTATGCTTTTGAAAATAATTTCTTTTTACGAATATTTTGTCTAAAAAAACTGCAAGGTATATCAAAAAGTGTTCTCAATTTTTTTTTTGAAATTTAATTGTTGAATAATTGGGCAACTCACAATAATAATAATGAGGACCTTCCATGCACATCAATCTTCCAATCAAAATTAATTATATGCCGAACATCGTTGTTTAGTGCTGAGCATTCGGTCGGTTCGGTCCAGAACCGGACCGAACCGAAAACCGAATTTATAATTTTTTCCGTACCGAACCAGACCGAAATTAGTATATGGACCGAACTGAAATAATACGGTTCGGTTCAGTTCTTTCCTTAAGAACCGAATTTTAATCAAAAATATGAAAATCACAGGTCTATTCTTCTTGCACATCCACCCCACTGTTGTAGCCTGCACCGGCTTGCACCTTCCTTCACTTTTCAATATGTTGCGCATGGCCACCAGCAAAACACAAAGTCACGAACCAATAATCAATGCAACCCGTAGGCCTCGGGCCGTAGACCCACAAACCCATAAGCCCGTTAGCCATCCTCCAATATTCATCACCAAAAAAACCGCAGGCTTAACCGAAGCAGGTGACCCAGCTACTTGTAAGCATCCTGCTGACTAACTCCAAGCAGCTAGACATGTGGCAGCCATCTTGGTACCATGTCACCCCCGAAATTCCGGACTAACTTCCACCTGGGATACATAGCTCATCCGACTCACCCATCTGCACACTAGACTAGCCTACTCCCTTCCCCCTAAGCAGCCATCTCTCTTGATATAAATAAGAATGTCCAAATGACTGGAAAAGTGTTAAGTACCATGCACAAATCCAAAAAGAACATAACCATGACGGCTACGGACTTCTACGAAGATTCCTACGGCCATCAATTCAAAAACCTGTACAAATATGAATCTCCGATTCTTACTTGTCGTTTTGATTCTTGAACCTCGATTGCTTGATTCTTCGGACCTGATTGCTTTGTTTCTGATCAGTGGTTAGGGTTTGAGGGGGTGGCTCAAGAACTTTAGTCGTGGTTATGTGTCTAACATCCGGGACTAATAGCACATCTGCACATCTGGGACTAATTTACAAAAGATATATTATATTTTATATATTAAATTATCAATATATATATAGGTCGGTCTATTCGGTCCGGAACCGAATTTTTTTTTAAAAAATCGGACCGCACCGAAATGTAATTCGGTTCGGACCGAAAAACCGAAAAAACCGAAATTCTGAAAAATTTGGAACCGAACCGGACCGAATTTACACGGTTCGGTTCGGTTCTTCGGTTCCAGTTCGGTTTTGCTCAGCCCTACCGCTGTATGCTAATAACACCAGATTTTTAGCGGATTCGCAAATACATCAATTGAAAAACGAAAATGTTTAAGCAAGTTAAGTACGATTGATTGAGATTATTATTCTGACTGACGTGGCGAATGTGTTATGACACGAGACCCGGGAAGGAAAGAGCATAATTAGAAGCAACAACCTGCAAAACTATCCGTAAAAAAAAAAAAAAAAAAAACCTGCAAAACTGATTTAAAAAGGACAGCTAATTATCCAACAAACTAGTCCAAACGACACCAAGTCACATCAAAACGTTGTCGTTTCATCCCCATTCCTGTCCTAATTCTGAAACGCCACTAAAAAAGAAAAAGAAACATATTTTTTTGAAGAAGAAGCATCTTAACATTTTTACAATTCAACATCAAAAAAAAATTATATTCCTCACATTGATCATCCTCAGCTCTGGTAAATCCTTAGCTCTGTATCTATAATTAATCTTTATATTAACTTTGTGCATTTTTTTCATTTGTTGATTTACTGTTTATTTTAATTATTGCTGAGCTCAATGATTTGTTACTTTGAAGTTTGACCTGTTGCTAATTTTGCTCGGTGATCTTGTTTATATATGTATCTATAGTTGTCTGTATAGTTGTGTGTATATTGGATCTGTATTTGATCACTTGCATTAGTTGCTGATTGTTATGAACTTCATTGTAAATTAAGCTGTGATCTGAATAGATTTGTCATCAGATTTTAGTTGAAGTTAGTCTTTACTTATTTAGGTTTTAATTTTAGTTAAATAGTAGTAAGAAATGCAGTATACATTAAGGGGACGTTTGATAACAGGTTGGAATGGGTATCGGGAATGAGAATGAGGGGATGGGAATGGAGGGTATGAGAATTGGTATGTCAAGGGGAGTTGAAGGAATGATTTACCCACCAAGTGGGAATGAGGTTCCCATTCCATATAACAAAATTGCAAACCTAAACACCAACACATGGGTTTGAGGTTCCGGTTCCCGTTAACCGGGCTCATTAACCATGAACCAAAAGCCACCTGAGTTGATGGTAATTGTTTCAGTTATTGTTAGTAGTTGAGGGGATGGAGGCGGAATCAGGGACTAACAAGCTCAATTGCACTTTGAACTGACAAGACAAAGTTTTTGTTTTGTTTTTATGATATTGAACCTATGTGTTTGCTTCGTTTCCCCCTTTTAGCTCTGTGTTATGTGCGAGTGAATTTTTAATCTAGTATAGTGACTGACATGTGAGTAAATTAAGCTGACTAGATTTGACTCTTTTTGAAGTGTAGTTCTATTTGTGCTTTAGGTTTTCTTTTGTGGAATTGGGTTAGACAAGAGGGTGACCTAGGTTGGGTCATGGATGTGCTTCAAATAGTTATTAGTATTGTTTTGGTTTTTGACCTATGTTGTCCTTCTGCATGGTGATTCCCGCCAATTGTTGTGAACTTGTGATACTTGATCCTAGATCAGAATGTGGGTTTGATTAGTGCTATACAAATGTAATCTAGCTCTGGATGATCGATTGAACTACTTGCCTCAAATGTGATTCGATTATTGGTCATAGTCTGTAGGACTTCCATGTATCTGATTAAAGGCCAATTTGGAAATGCTATATCAATGCATTCGATGCTTACAGTTCAAACTTTCTACTTTGGCCTTTATTAGAAAAATAAAGTTAGTTGAATTTGATCTAGAGTCCAGATATTGGGACTACACCGATGCTACCTTACAACAGTTACAAGACAATACATTCTCACTTGTGAAATTTTCTTGTGTTTAGGTCTTTATGTTAAGCCAACTAAATAACATGTATATGTGTGATTGATGCTTTCTTTGAGGAACATAGTGACAAATCTGCCTTGCATATAACACCTTAATATATCATGGTCCCATTTGCAACAACATTGCATATTTTTGAAAACCAATAGAGGCTGCGCCTGTCTGAAATTATAGCCTAAAAGCTAAAATCTAGGTAAAAACTCCACTAATGCACCAAAGTTTATAAGTTAAAAGTATTTGAGAAGCTCTTAGCCTCTGATTCCCAGTTATCTGTTCAAAAATAATTTAGTTAGATAATTGAAAAACCATCTCGACTATAAATTCAAACTTGGTACAAATTTTGCTTCTTGTTATCTTAGCGTTTGGAACCAAATAAATTAATATATAGCTTGGCAAAAAAATTTATGATAGTTTTATCACCAAAATTCAATCCAACTTGTACGTTTATGACATAGATCGAATTTCATCATATTTTTTTTTGCATGGAATACCTATGTGGTCGTGTTACCTATTCCTCTATAAAATTTGCTAAATTTTGCGTTTTCTTTATTATATTTTGCTTTGACTTGTTAAAATTTAAACTTTGTATCTTAAAGTTTAAACATGTATACAAATTTATCAATCTTAAATATAATACTAATTACTCTCTATTTATAATTAGCAGCTATGACATGATATAATCTCCACTTGCTATTCCTTAGGTCATGAGTCTTCACCAGGAACTGCAATGTGGGAGCAGCAGTTAAAATCAAAATGATATTATTACCAACTTTATTCTAGTTTTGTAACAAGTTGCATGAAGTTTCAGTCTTAATTGATTATGGTCGTAAAATTTTAAAAGCTACCTGTTTTTTACAAATGCTGGCTATTACTTCTTTTAGAGTCTATAATATCTTATCTGCTGTTTGATGCTAATTTTATTCCATTTGGATTATAGTTAACAGTTCCAGATTCTAAAAACGATGGAATTTCCTTTCCAATCTTTTCTTTTTTCTCATTGTTTGTAGTTAGTGAAAGTGATAGTCATATCTGCTAGAGGGGGTTCTTTGAAGGAGCTTTGGGTGCCATTTCAAGGAGCTTTGCTTTTTCCAGAGGAATGGTACGGCATTTAACATTTTAAACAACTTAGTGTCCTTTTTTTTTTTTTTGCTGAATAGGCTATTGTTTGTGCTTCTTTTCCTGACATTTTCCTTTCTTCGTTTTCTTCTTCTTTTTTTTCCCTACTAATTCTTATTTTATGCCCAATTAAGTGAATACATGACATGACATTTTACTTCGTGAGATTATTTCAGAATGACGGGCTGACCTCGTATATAGGGCTTTTATACTTTTTAAGGCATAGTTTAAACCTAGCTACTGCTCTCTCTGCTGGTGTAATCAGTTCACCGATGATTATGAATAGGTAGCCCGGTCTCCAGTTCTGTTATTGGCTCTAGTTCATGCATTGGACCGAGCGACCACGGACAGACCACGCTATATATAGGTTTTTACATCTACTAAAAATGTAAGAATATAGAGTAACACAAGTAGTTTACTAATTATTCAATTACTGATAATTAGATAATTGTCGAAAGATGTCAAATAGAGTTATCAAATTATGTGATATTTAACTCGTAAGAAATTAATGATTTAAAATTTTATTGTATTAGCAACAGGGATAATGTAATATAATATTTTTATATAAAAATTGTAAAAAATTATACTTCATAATATAAGAATATCATCAGAATGTAATGTATACACCATCAAGGGCTCTGGTGTATCCAGGTTGTTAGCTCAAGGGGTTTCGAAAACTATGTTTGTTCCCTTTCTCTTTTCGCCAACCTTCATCACCCAGGCTAGAGCCCTTGGAAATTCGGAAGTATGCTTCAAAGTAATGATGACAGTACTTATAATGTCTGTGGATAATGTTGATGTACTTCTGTAATTTAGTTAGGCGAAAAAACTGAAATTACTAAATCAGGTTACAAATTTTGTTTACTACTAATTACAATACAAAAGATAATCTTAATTTTTTCAGCAAAGAATTTTAGTTGGTTTTCTTGGGGTTGAGAGTGGGGTTCGGGAGATGGGCAAAAAAAATTCAAAATTTGTGGAGGCAACAGTAGTGTAACTCAGATTTTCAGCATTACATTTTTGGGGAATTAAGCACTGATTTGGCAATTTCAGCTTAGCCAAACAGGTATGCATTTAAAAAAGTGAACGCCTCAACTCAGAAGATGTTTTTAGTTTTATGTGAAGTTATATAAATATTTATCGAAGTTGTCTGGCGCAGGGCTGATGACTATTGTGTAGTTAGAATTTTCTTGCAAGTCTGCCCACACTTGGTTACTTATGAACTTGTTATCTCCTTGAACTTCAAAAGGCTCTGTTCCAGTAATAAAGAAATAAAAACACCTTGCCCGCAAATTAGTTTATAATTTACTCCTGGAAGTTAATGTAGCTGATTTGTGCATGTATAAAGGAACACAATCACTTAACAATAAAGACTTTCATGGCCATCATGGCTGAGAGGGATGCTGCCATTCGAGAGCGGAACATGGCTCTGGAGGAAAGGAAAAGGGCCTTTGCTGAGCGTGATATGGCAATGTTGCAGCGAGATGCAGCACTTCAAGAGCGTGATTCTGCTATGAGAGAACGAGACGAGGCAATGGCTACACTACGGTACAAAGGGGGAAGTTCAGTGAACGAGAATAATACGAGTTCTGACTTTCCCAATAATGGGGTAGGACGTGGAACAAAAAGCATTCAAGAAGACCAGCAAATGCATATAATGTATGATATGTCTTCTGGAAAATATAGCCCAGGAGATATCATGACAGATTCCTATCAGATTAATGATGTTCCTACTGAACATGTTAAACCAAGGAAGGTTAAGCAAACAGAAGAGAATAAAGAATTTCCTAAAAAGCCAGCGAAGTCACGGAGGGTGAGTAGAAAAGGAGCTGAAAATCTGAAAAAAGAGGGATCCGCATCTGCATCAAATATTTGCAAAATTGAGCAGGATTTGGGTGCGGATGAGAACCAAGGTAGTCAGATTGCTGGTTGGAAAGATAGTTTAGAACTAAATCAGGTAAATTTTGATGATTCTGCCATGCCGATTCCCGTATGCTCCTGCACAGGAGTACCCCAACCATGCTATAAGTGGGGGAATGGTGGGTGGCAGTCTGCCTGTTGCACAACTACAATGTCCATGTACCCTTTACCTCAAGTATCAAACAAGCGATATTCTCGTGTTGGGGGGAGGAAGATGAGCGGAGGTGCTTTCAGCAAATTACTAACTCGATTGCATGATGAAGGTTATGACCTATCGAGTCCTCTTGATTTAAAGGACCACTGGGCAAAACATGGCACCAATCGCTACAGCACTGTAAAATAGCTTGCAACTCTATGCAAAGATTGGAGACATAAGCTATGGCACTGAGTTTATTCTGAAGTGGATATCTGGTGTTTTGGATGGGTATCGAGATCAAACACATTTTAGAGACCAGATGGTTCACAGCTTACTTGGTATTTTTCCTACCTGCAAATCCTGCAATTATATTTCCTTATTTTTTATTTATATCTTTCTTATAGGAATTTGATTGAGCAGAACTTTGATCTATGGCTGACAGCCAAACAAAAAGATGTTGTACCAGCTTTTGAATGATTGTAATGGAATAGAAACAACAGGATCGTATGCTATATTCTTGTATTGTTTTACATTTTTATTTCCTTTTTTCTTGCAGCAGCTAGAGGTTATACTGTTGATACCAATCTCACTCGCTTAAGAGAACAACTATAAAATAGGGGCCCAGAATACTGGGAGTGAGAAGCTCAAACTCGAGAACTCTTCTAAATCTGAGTTCACATACAATAATATTACTGTGTATTATTGACTTCCTCCCATGGCAGATGTTGGACACGTCCTCAATCAGGCACACACATGTCCAAAGGCCAGCATAATTAACGGACGGTCCCAATCATTGGCCTATAATGGTTGGGGCAATGGGGTTGTTGTTGGGCCACAGCCCAATAAGGAAAAGCCAAGCCAATTAAGAGGCCCAGAATGCAAACTATAGCCCAGCTGATCCGAAAACAAACGGAATTCACATAATCCTTTCTTTAGTTGTGAGCTTGCAGTGCGAGCTTGAGCCTCGTCGTCTTTTTGATGATGACGCAGATCTAGACATGGAGGAGCAACCAACTTGTTCAGATCCGGTTGGAGGTCACCGATGCCGAGCTTCAAAAATGATGGCGACAAAGCCGCAGGGGAAAAGAGTTCTGACGAGTGATGCTAGGCTTCATTTGGAGGATGAGGTTAAGTCTCTTGACAACGAACGCCGTCTCCTCGTGGCGAAATTGAGGCAAAAATGAGTAACAACACATCTAAAAGCTGAACTGATGGTCAATTAGAATGAAACCGACCATCTGTGTATCAAACTGAGGATTATAAACTTTTTTGGAGGACTTCTAAAAAATAACATACTTATAGAGATGATCAATTAGAAGGAAGCCCAACATCTGAGTATCAAACAGAGGACTTCTACTAAAAAATGAACATACTTATAGAGATGATCAATTAGAAGGAAGCCCGACATCTGAGTATCAAACGGAGGATTATGAACCTTCTTGGAGGAATTCTATTAAAAATGAACATATTTATAGAGATGGTCAATTAGAAGGAAACCCATCATCTGAGTGTCAAATTGAAGAACGTTCTTAGAGGACTTGTACTAAAAATGAACATACTTACAGAGAGGGTTTTGAGGGTTCATTCAGCTCCAAACGTCACAAAATAAAATCATTTTATGATGATATGGAGGAGAACTCAAGTGCCTCTGAACTAAGGAGTCATAGAGGTTCAGAATTCACTGAACTCCAAGAAGACGAGCTCTCGTCAAGGACTTCATCCGAACCCAATCGAGGGATTGGAGTTACACTTAAAAAATCCCTTGTCGGAAGATATTGAGACACAACAAAACACTCCAAAAGTAGAGACAAAACAAACATTTTAAAGGAAAAGACACGTGAACATCCAAAAAAATGGGTTTTATTGAAAGAAATTAAAGAAGTTTGAGCTTCACACCAGAGAAAAATAAATAAAAACTCATCGAAAAGCTTGAAAAAGGAAAAAAGACAACTTAGAGCATCTGCAGCGGGAGCCCGTTTTCCTCTTTTTTCAGGACTCATAATCATGCCAAATAAGCAAAAGATGGTAAGTGGTTTTTTCACTCCAACAATAAAAACAACTCTTTCGTCTAAGTAGGAATCGTTCATACATATACGTAAACTTATTTCAGTTGAAATGTTAATAAAATAGTATAAAAATGGCACTGCTGACAGAAGTGGCTCGGGACACCAGAAGGCCTCGACACTTTTTTCTTGTTACTCCAATGCAAGTTACTTTTACGTGATTCGATGCATCATTTGACCTCCGTTGCGGATGCTCTTAGAGAATATCCGATCATTCTTAAATTCAACCTAAATTTTAGCATTATAGTTGATGCGATCAATGTTTTTCCATTCTTTTGAAAATGCATATGTTCAAATTTGTGTTTGTATAAGAAGAATTTACAACATTATATTTTTTGCAAAAATATCTTCCTTAAATATTAAACATTAGATGTGGAGTTGATATGATCAAGCTAAATCGCGTCATTAATTTATCATTATTTTTATTAATCGATCGTTTTTAACCTTTTTTTGGAAGAAAGACTCGTTCGTAGTTTAATTTGTTTAATTTATTAAACGAAACCATTTAATAAATATAAATTTTAGTACAACAATAATTTTAGGGTTGAGCTCCTATGTATATTTTTTTTGCCGTCATCTGTATATTTTTCACAAAAGAGTTAGTAAATATTTGTTTTAGGTCGAATTCAAATTTAGAAAAAACATGAGTACCCGTGATTTATGTGGTTAAAAACATTAGATTTTTGTAATTATCAAAGAATTATATATGTAATTTTACTGTCTAGGATGTAATCTTAATCTTCATGTGCATTGAACAAAAATAAATAAATAATTTCTTGCACCTAAAAACACATAATTAATAATTATAAAAATATTTTACCCTTTCGAAGTCATAAAATTTGGAATTTTATTAATGCTATTTTATCCTACATAATATATAAGCCGACAGTATATGCAAAACCGACTTTATCGGCGCCGGCGAGTGGTGAATGAAATATTACCTTGCCACCAGACGCGACGGAGGTGAAACAATCCACACAATTCGATACATATAAAATCTAGCGATCGTCCCTCCCTTCTAAGAGGTAACCGTACACAATTTAGTGCATACACACACAAAAACACATACATATATCATCACTCCACTAGTCGTTGAATTCAGTGGAAATTTTCATTATTGATATTAAAAGTGATGCGCTATCGCCTGTTGCGCGATAGACAAAAAGCTTATTATTTAATCATTCGTATGTATAAGCAGCAGCTAGGGTTTAAGACTTCAATTCGGGCGTGCATTGGGAATATATGATTTGTTACGAGCACTCGAACTCGAAGATGATAGAGCTTTTCGGAGGTGCTGATTGAATCAGGTATAATATTTGTCACAAATGCTTATACATGAATTTTATGCTTGTTTCGAATTTTAAGTTGTTTCGTGTGCTGACTTCTATTGCTATGTGTGTTTCATTCACTTTGTCGAATATGTTATGTAACTGGGAACAGTTTTTCGCTTAGGGTATATTAAAGTCTTGTATATATGCAACAATGTTATGAATGCCTAAATTATATGAATTGTGATTTATTTTTTGTCGTGTGTGCAATAAATTTATAAATGCCAAACTTATATATATAATTAGAGAATTATAAGTCTTGGCCTAGAATACCGCAATCAAAGTTTTGGTCCTAGATACCATTGTATACAAAATTGGGACTTGCAATTCAGCGGAACTAGGTGTTATATTGTTGGATTTTAATTTGAAGTGATGCTTGTCTCTTAGATTACACGTGTGGAGATGCTTATCTTCGAACAAATGTGTATGTGTGTCTCTTAAATACACGTTCAGGAGATATTTATGTCATGCATTGTGGTGTTTTTTTACCCTATATTGGATAGGCATTTCTGATATGCGGCATTTTGGATCCTTCCTCCCAAGTGCGGTATTTTGATCATTTCTTCATAGTTTGGTGTTTAGGACCATATTTATCTAATTTTCACCTTAAGTATAATTTAATATTTGTTGGTAATAAATGTCGATAGCTTATGTAGAGTTATAATAGTAAACTAGAAAAAATATGGATATAGAGTATGTTACCCCAACATTAATGGAGTAGAGTTATGAGCTACGGCATTTCAAAGATTTATCAAGATATTATCTCAGTCGATTATCCAGATAATATAACGATATATTTAGTGTGTGGGAAATACATTTGTGGCAAGTCGGTAACTATAAAATCCCAAATGAAGTTTGTGGATAAGTAACCCTCGTAAAATATTAGCAGACATCTTGACATGTCACAGTATATATAGCAAGTATGTACCTTAAGCATCTGTGCTTAGGATATATTTTAACATTTAAGTAATGATATGTTGTCTTTCTTTGTCGTCATGTAATTTCCCCGTTATATGGTCTTGTCGAGTAAAAACCCAACATTGCATTCTGATTCTGGAATCGGCAAAAATATGAATGATTGGTATAAAATCAACAACAATTCTAATAAACTATAATGCTTCCTTCATTGTTTATTAAAGGATTGGGGAATCTTTCTTGCATCATAATGCAACACAAGTAGGTACTCTGGAATTATAAACCCTGATGAACAACAAAAAATGACTTATGGTGTGATGTTTAGCTTCACTTGCACCTCCCATATTGCTGACGATTACAACTTTCACAATAGTGTCTTCTTTGCAATTAGTTACAGCCGTAAGATGCTTTTTCGGTTGTTCTCTTGTTGTGTTTAGCTGCAACTCTAGTCTTCAATATACTATAAGGAGGTTAAATTGGTTGCCCTAGCCTATTGATTCTTAATATGATGTAACAATTTCATAAGGTTATCTCTTATAAAAATAATTTACCTTGATGAGAAATTTTTACCCCTTGCAAGATTGCAAGAGCTTATGGATGATCACCATAAATTTTTACAATGCCGTTTTGGCTTTTTCAGTTCACTTGATATTTGTTCATTTATGCTAATTATTAATATACTTCTGAAATAATTTTCTTATTGCAAGTTTATATTATTTATTATTTTATTAATAAGCAAAACCCTTTTTCAATAGAACTCAATAGTACTAAATTTTGGTTATCACTTAAATTTTTTATAATTTTAATTTAAAGCATACTATGAATTATGATTGTGACATCCTTCTAAAAATTAATGTTTATATTTACCCCTAAGTTTAGATTCATTGGAATTCTACTATTAGGCTAATTTATACTCTCTGTAATAGCTAAAAACATTACAAATTAATATAATTTACATATAGTAATATGTTGTACTATTTTATTTATTCCAAAGCCTTTTTTCATTCACATACAATACTCCCAAAATTTGATTATCACTTTTTTTAATAATATTTAATTTAAATATGTTATGTTATTATAACTGTATTTTCTATTATCACTTAACCGTTAAAATCCTTAGACTCGATCATTGTTGTGCACTTGTGCTCGTTGACTATGTTGCAAAACATAATATTCGGCGATCAAAAAAAATAAGTGTTTTGCTCGTCGGCTTCAATGATAACCATAATGTTATGCTTTCCGGATGTTTAAAAAAATGAAAAACAAGATAACTTTGAAATCTGGACCATTAGATTAAATTTAATTCAATGGTGTACAACAAGTCTCCAGGTCGAACTTAGATGTGGTCTCTAGTGAACTTAGATGTGGTGACACGGAGGAGACTAGGCTTCTGTTCTCGGGGGAAAGTGAGATAGATACGATTGGGGTGCTTTTTAGGAAGTCTTCGCCTCGTTCGGCTTGAGAATATCTTTTTTTACAGTACGGGGAATTCAGTAATTTCCCACAAGCGTGTTTGTGCTAGTATTTATGAGTTTTTGTGTTTAAAGCGTTATTTATTCCCATTCAAACCTTGCGTGGACTCTTACTTTCACTTGTGAAGCGCTAATAAGTGCCCTTTTCACATCACTGGGATTGAAGCTCAAAGGGAGGATACATTGTAATTTGTAAATGACGGGTCAGAAAATGGATAGAAGTGTAAGACATTGTTTGCATGCAAACAAATTTGTAAATGATTTGAGTTTTGCTTTGATTTGTAAAATTTGCCAAGTATATGTGAACCAAGTGTATTGTTTCTTTGGAGAAATTGAGATGGATGCAATTAGGGTTCTCTTTTTGGCATTAAGAAAAATTCAGTCATATCTACTCATATTTCATAAACTCACGTGTTGGAGCTACTATTTTAATTTTTTTGCATTTGAAGCGTTATTTATTTCCAATTAGAAACTCGCACGGAATCTTTACTTTGTGACTTGGATATTGTGTGTACTCGCGAAGGAGTAGTACACTTTTTACATCACTGAGATTGAAGCTCAAGGTCTAGGACAAATTTTAATTTTTAAATGATGGATCAGAAAATTGAAACTGCTGTAGCATATTGTTTGGATACTACAAACAATTTTTTTACATAAATTAAGTTTCACTTTGATTTGTGAATTTTCTATTAATGGAAGAAAGTATTAGTGAACTAACTATTCAAATATAAGGGCCGCAATCTTGAAAGTGATTTGAAAACTTACTGAGATGAGCACGTGTTTATGGAACACAGCCATACACTATAATATCATGTAAATCTTATTTTGCTGTCAATTTTTTGCTTTTTTTGTTGTACCAGCTTATTATTGACATCCAAGTCATATGCTATTTTCCTGATGCTGGCCATTCTTTACTGTAGCTGCTCGTCAAATTTATTAGGGCAGACTAAATTTTTGAATAAAATATGTGAATACTTATTGTGCATGTAGCACCTGCATTTGTTTTTTTCTTTTGTTAGGGATGATTTTTATCTTTTTTTTTTGTAGTAGTAGTAGTCAAAAAGTGATCATTAAATCTCTCCAAATATATATAGAGGGGTGAAACTAAAAAACGTAGACAAATCAGCAGGAAAGGCACGTGCAGTTGAAACTTAAAAGGCCTTTTGGCGTTGATGAAAAATAATAGATATCAGATATATCACCAGGATGAATATATGAATAAACAGCATGGCGAGTTAAACTGGTTGATCATGTATCATAGTTTTTGCTTTTGTTTGTAATGATTGCTATGTGTTGCAACTGTCGCATGTTCAGAATCCTTAGAACTTAATCAAAAAAGATTGGTTTCCATAATAGTATAAAAATTGTGCTTACTGCCTAGTAAACTACAGAGGGTAGGAGAAACTTCTTATTATAACCTCAATGTAGCTGCTTCAGGCCAAATTTGCCAATGAGAAAATAATGTCAAATTTTCAAATGATGCCCTGCAAAAGTCTTGTTGCATTGTCATTAATTTATTACTTTTTATCTTCCGGTATAGTCAATTACAAAAAATATAAATACTCACGCACACATTTATCTCCATCTGGACTTGAACCCACTACCTCTTGTTACCAAAGTGTGGGGTATCAACTATAGACTACATTTCTGGGGATTTTAGTTCGTTATGTTGCAGCATTTGTGGATTTTCTTGTGCTTAGGTGTCTAAGCATTTTAGCATTCTTCTTAATGCGCTAGAATATGGAGCTAACATGTATGGTTATGGGAGGTAAGGTTCCAGAAGAATGCTTTCTGAAATCATAAATTCAAGGTTTAGTTAGGTTCTTCATGCATTTCCTTGCAGTGGTTTCGGTTAATTAGGATTTTGACTTGGTAGTGTCTATCGTTCCTTTTGATGTATCATGGCAAAGTGATGTTGGGAAGCAAAGAGAGAGTTTTTTTTTTTTAATCAATTTTGTTGTTAAGTTAGACCACTGTTAATCTTAGTAGTCTGACTTGCTTGTATCACTTTTCTATTTTGATGGTAAATTGCAATTGAAATAAGAAGTTATCATTAGACTTAATTTGGAAAGACTTAGCGATAAATAATGTCTAGCTGTCTAATTGTCTGGAGGTATCTTTAGTGAGGTGTGTGTAAATTGTGTTTAGAGCCATGTGGTAAATATATATTTTATAGATGTTGCATCTATTGTTGCGGGCACTTGTCAGCTATCAACATGCTTGATGCAGACTAACATGATCAAGTTTTGTTATAGTACTCTGCTTTTGGGCTAGATGATTTTCTTTATGCAGGTCCTGCATATTCTGGGGCAAAAAAAAAAGTAATTTTAAGTCATAAAAATATAAAAAGTGTAGTTATAGTTGCTTATTTTTTCATCCTGCTTTGAAACAGGCAAGAAGATTTCCTGTACAGGGTCTTCACAAAGTGGTCTGAAGCACAAAATAAATTCTCAAGTGGAGCTATCCTTGAAACCAAATTCATACTGCAACTCACAGATATCCCAATGCTTCCAAGCATATTGAAAGAAACGCTTTGTGTGGACCCAAACTGTGCAAAACCTCGTCATATTCCACAAACACAATGGAGATGTCCTCCAAAAGTATGAGTTGGAAGATTAATATTACATTTGATATTTGACAGCTTCTGTAGATTAAAAGGCTGTATAGTTTTTGTTGAGAATCTGCTAGGTTTAGTGTTGACTAATAATCTTGCATCTCAAATAGCAGATTGCTATAGATTCTAATTGGCATGTGGCTGCTGGTGAAGAGAGCACAGAGGCTGTTTCTCAGAGACGTGATGCCACTGATCCTAGGTAATAATGTCTTGTACTCTCTGAGCTGAAGGAATCTCTGTTATTGCTGTATTCTGTCCCAGTTTTGTACTTGCCCTTATTTTTTTTCTTGGAATCAATGTAGACCCTCTGCACCATTATATATGTCTGGTGACAATGATGACAACAAAACACCAGTAATTCCTCTAAATCCCATAGAATTAGAGGAAGAAGGCAGCCTGCGGAACAACAGCTCAACAGCATCCGTAACTACAGATAGCATGAAAAGAGAGAAACAAAAAGAAGTGTTAACATCAGGCACTTCTGTAACAGACAATATTATTTCAGCAGAATCTGTAAAGAATAGTGATGCTGAAAAGCCTGAAAGTAGCAAGTCCTCTGCCTTGGGAGGTGATATCATGGCCGTTGCTATGGCTGGTGCCGCAGCTGCTATAACTGCTTACGCATCACGCCAAGATGAACAAACTTCAATTGATATAGGTCTGCTAATGCAATTCCTCAGCAACCCAGACACAGTTCACAAATTGATCAGCGAGCAAAGTGTCCCAGGAATTGAGCTTGCCTCCATACTGAATAAGCCAACAGTCTCTGTTCCCTTTGTCAGATCAAACTCAGATCAGTTAAAATTGAGTACTAATAATACTTGTGTTTCGGGAAATACTAGTGTGGTTATCTCGAAACCCGATGCAAGGACATCTTCAGGATCAATACAAAGCTCCAGACCGGATCAAGGTCCAATCGACATCGATTTGCTAGCTCGCCTCCTAAAGAACCCAAAAGGTATTGAAGAGTTAATTAAAGAATATGATGCCTCTGACAGATCTGGTAGTCTGTCTGCCTCGATGATGATGAAAGCAACAGTTAATCAATCATCCCCTGCCATAGCAAACAATTCTGAACCATTGCTTTCCTGTGTAAATACAGATGGTGAAGAGAGTTCACCTACAATTACAGGTGTGCCCTTCTTGGTGCCTCAGAAAATATTTTCATCAGTGTTCACTGCCAGTACCAAAATGAGCTTAATTGATAAGCAATTACCATCTCCAGAAACAACAATGGCCCCAATGTCACCTCTGTATTCCTCGCGCAGTACCAATACGGAGGCTGGTGCCATGAAGATTGAGAGGCTAGATGGCGGAGTCGCTGATGGGATGAGAATGGACCCGAGGCCCGTGACAAGGCTCATGTCACCAGTGGATTCAGTTTCTTTACCGCAGCTTCTAGGGTTGCCAAAGGCAAGCACCCAGCCAAATGTGCTGCAATCATTTCTGCAGAAGAGGCCAGTTTTACCAGAACTGCACCCGAACCCTGTCTTGAGAGAAAGTTCTTCAGTAGCCATGCCGCGGTCTATGCTTATGTCATCGTCAGGTTTAGTTCCTTCCCCAAGGACTGAATTTACTTTGCCCAACTCGCGGCCTGTTGCTATTATGGGACCTCTTCCGGTTGCTTTTAGTCACCCAAACCCTCTCATGAGGTCAGTTGCTCATCCAGAGAATCATGTAAATTACATTAGCGACCGAACAGCCCATGGAGGGTTTGGATTGCCAAGGGCAAGCTTCCAGCCAACAGCAAATGTGTTGCAATCCTTTCAACAGATGACCCCAGTTTCACCAGAAGTTTACCCGCGCCCTGTCTTAGGAGTGAGTGACCCAGGATGTATGCCCGTGACATCATTAGGTCTAGATCCTTTTGCAAGGGCTGACTTGTTTACATTGCCAAAGGCAAACTCGCAGCTTGCTGCTAATATGGGACCTCTTCCGTTAGTCTTGAGTCACACAAACCCTTTTATGCCAGCAGCTGCTCTTCCAGAGAATCATGGAAATTTCCTCAGTGACGAAACAGGACAACGTAGAGGTATGCAAAAAACTTTAAATAATGGTTTCCTGTCATCACACGACAACACTCAGGTTGTTGGGCAGGGACTGTCTCTGATAAAGCCACCGAAGCCCTGCATTTACTTTAATACTCCCAGGGGCTGTTGGAATGGCACCAATTGCCCATACATGCACATCAAATCTGAACAACCAGCACCTTCTCAAGTGGAGGCACTGCATAGCGCAAAAAGAATAAAGCTAGGTTGGGAAACTACTGGAAGGATGTAAAAAAGAAAAGATAGACACATCATAAATTAAGGTAGGTAAGAAGAAAGCTTTACAGGATGTCCTGTTATCCTGTGGGACTTTCTTTTTTGAATATACTTGAATACTAGAGCTGCTTCTCTTTGAAAGGGTATGGAACCCTAAAAACTATAGTTTTTGTACATTCTAAGTTAAAATCTGGCTGTATACGCTGGGGGTAGTGCAAAGTGCTGATCTTTGAGCCTCCGGTTAGATGTAACATTTGCAGGTATCCCGGTCTATTTCAACAATATGATCGGATGATTGTTGGGGGCAAGTGCAAAGTGCTGAGCTTTGAGCCTTGGGTTGGATGTAACATTTGCCGGCATCACGGTTCTTTTGACCAATATGATCGGATGATTGTTGGACTGGAGTTGCTGAATGTGAGTGCAGTTGTGCCTCAAACACAACACGCACTGCATCAAGATGGGCTTAATATGAAACATACAAATGAAAATAGAAAGAGTCTTTACTGAGCTCCGGCAACCAGTGGAGTAACATGTAAAGCAGGGCTTAAAGTTGAAGTGTTGATCTAAAAAATTTCAGTCGTGGAAAGTGTTTTATCTCTCAAAAGATATAAAATGATTTGTGGTATATTAGGCCTCTTTTGTTTTGGCTAAATGTTTTCTAACCCTTCGTTTTTTGTTTTGACATAACAATTAACAAATATTTACCAAACAAATTTTGAAAGTAAACCAAAATATTTTCTTATAATCTGTTAGTTGTACGCCTACTTCAGAATTTACTTTCAAATTTCGAGATTTGGAAAACACAAGAATTTTGATCATGAGTTCAAAATCCTATATGTTAGATGTATTAAAAATTTCTTCTATATAAACACTTGATAGGCTACGTTCATTGCTTACCCCTCCCCCTCAAACAGACAAGAAGCCCAGCCTCCGATATGTGTTCTTTAAACAACAATGGCAAGCAACTCTTGTTCCTCCGATTCAATGGATGATTCTGCTGCTGCTTCTTCTGTGCCTGAAAAACAAGACTCCACGTCGTATTTTAATCTTCTTGATAGAACCCCTCTTTCTGTGCCCTTGTGTTTGTATTACACGCAAGGCTGTTGCACTAACATGAATGATCCCACTCACTTGAAGGCCTTTGATCATTCTTTTTTGGAACTAAACGCTGAAGCTTATGCAGCCTCAGCCCTTCGACTATTTTCTCGTTCGCGATTTGTGGGAACTGGGATATCAAGACTCAAGTTGCGCATCAAAGCAGTACAACAGGGATGGAGCTTCCTTCGTATTTTAGGGAATGGATTAATCTGATTTATTTGAACTTTTACAACAGGAAGGCCAGAGGGATGCTCACACTGATGTGGTCACTCAGTGTTTCGGTAGCAGGGAATCACCATCTTGGAATTGATGACGCCACGAATATTGCTAGAGTTTTGCAGCGCATGATCATTGATGGATATTGCTAGAGTTTTGCAGCGCATGATCATTGATGGTGCAGTTTTGCAGATCAGTGCTAGGAGAAACAATGACGGAAAGTGTGGTCTCTTTGAAAACCGCATCAAGTGGTAGCCTACTCTTTACAAACTGGTTTTATTCTGTTAAATTTACGACCCTTGGTTGCAGCTAATTGCCTGCTGTCAAGAACATCTTTGTCTCGACCACTTGTGAACATGTGGTACTATATGTTCTTGCTGATAAGAACAAGCCAGTAGGCAGAATTGTAGTTTTCAGTTATTAGAATGGGAAATCTTCACTTCATTGAAACAATCTAATCTGATTTTGTGCAAATCTGATCTAGATCAGATAAATGTAGTTGTAAAGCAAAAAATAAGTAGAGCACAGTGAATTCACTGTCAAATCATTAAAATCGTGTTCCTAGTTTCCTTGTGACATTAGCATTTTCTATTCCATACACATATTGTCATCCCATCAACAAAGAAAATATAACAGATGACTGGCAATTAAGTTGGATTGAACAATTTATAACAAATATATATAAGATTAAGAATTTGCTGTTGTTTTCTCTTCCTACCAAGAGAAAGAACTGTAAATAGCATACAACACTTGGGTAGGGCACTTGTTTAGATCCTCGCCCCCTAAAATTTAATCTAAAAATAAAACAACTAGATGTGAAGATAATAATACAATCCGGATTCTTTAAAGAATAACTACGACACTGCCTGATTTAAGTATATTGGATATCTACCCAAACAGAAAGCTGCTTGGAAAACCTACAAATAAAAAATCTGAGACCTCATGCTCTCCACAGCTCCTAATGACTCGGCAACTCAAAAAAGAATGGTGTCATTATAAGTCTTGAAGAATAGGCCAGCCTTTCCTCACAATATCGTTAATCTTTGCATCTAGTCTCTTTTGAGTTCTCCATGGACAAAGCTCTGCTGCATAGCTATTTAGTTTCGCCGCCAAGCTGGAACTTTGAAGCTCTTCTTCAGGCAAGTTTCCAATCAGCTGGAGAAGGAAGTGGTTCCTTTTCAACTCAAACTTCTGAACAAAATCGTAAATTGTATCTTTATTAGTTCGACAGAAAAGAGAAATCAATTAGGATCTCTCAACATGTCCATCAAAATTTCTCAAGAAAAGGAGTAACCATATCCAGAGATCAGAAGGCCATAAAAATGTGTTGGAGTATCATGGTCTAATATAACAAACCTGATGGTCAGACTCAGCAGGATAAAAAGGGCCAAGTGGTTGAATTTGAGTGGTCACAATGCTGCTCTTTAATCTATTTTGCTCTCGTTCTTTGCTTAAGGTAGCCAATCTGGACTCTTCAGTTCCATTAGTAAAGATGATAGACCTGCTTAGGTTAAAACAGTTCGCTGGGTTGGTATTGTGAATTGGGTACAACAGAATTGCTTAAGACCGATTATGGTTACCTGTATTGATTACCAACATCAGGACCTTGCCCAAATACTTGCCGAGAATCATGATTTGACCAGAAAACCTCCAAAAGCTGCCTGAAATTGATTACCCTAGGATCATATTCAATCTGCAGGCAGTTTGTAAAACTGTTAAAACAAAACATTTCCTTATTGGTGACAATAAGGCAAATTTCTCAATTAACGAAGAGGCGAAAATATTAAGTGAAAGTGTAAAACATATAAGACAAGTATATAATGACTATCAGTCATTTTACAGCCCACTAATAACGAGTGGTAGGTGTGGCAAACAATAATTTGTTATGGGACACAATTGGGAGTTACTTTGCAGGACTTCTAACAGAAGACTAATTCTAACTAAGTACACCAAGTATGGGGCATATGCCTGTTTAAGCTTTTACTATTGCCACTATATTATATTGGTATAGAGCTAAAAGGTTCAAAAACCAGAGATAGAGGTAAACAATCTTTAAGAAAATCACATAACAAATGCCACAATTCTGATTCATGTTCATTACTCGGATAAATAGAACATCCTTTGAAAATAAAATTTTCTTTATTAGTCTCGGGTAGTTTAGGAGAAAAACTGAAAGGTCGCAGACATTAACTGTATGTATGTGACTGAACAAAAATATGCTATTTTTATATATAGAATTTAATAGCACAATTTTTTTTCCCTTCAAAAAAAAAAATATGCTATTAAATTCTATATATAATAAGCGTAAGCAGAATCTTTGGACGTCTGTACTACCGCAAGAAGCATGAAGACTGTTCAATCTACTACTAATAGAAGACCCAGATTTTGCGCTAAGAAAGGTCTAGAGCTCAAATATTGGCAACTTCGGATTTCAGAAAAACTTTACATATCTATAAATAGATCTGGGCTTATATACTTACCATTTGGCAACCAAAAAACGTTAACATCAACTCAATAATATATATATAACATAAATTTTACCAAACCAGATGTTTCAGCAACATATTAAAAAATAATAATACTAGAACACATAAAAGCTTATAAAATTAAATTGAAAATTATTTCAAGTATCCGCACATTCATACGGTATAAGCTTGTCGTTGATAAAATGACTAAGCAAAGCCTTAGGTTGTGCCAACTCCAAATGTTGGAACTGAGGAAAACCATGTATAGTGGACATTGTCAGTCCTTGTTGACCCTTACTAGATGAGTGAAATTATCGGATCACTATATATAATGATGATGTTATTGACATGAATTCAAATGCCAAGGGTCTTTAGAATAATGAAAGCAGCCAGAAAAATAGAGGGGAAGAAAATACATGTGAATCCAGGTATGATCAGTATATGCTACTTCCAAAGAAGCTTCAATACACTCATTATACTGCAACGGTGCAACCATTACCAAGTGAAAATAAGAGGTTGTCTAACATTTTATCCCTCGAGAGTTTTAGTGTCTTTGTAAAATGTAGTGTAGATTTAGGGGAAGGGAAACACATCCTTCGGTAACTCCCATCCTCATCCTCCTCTGTTTCTAAAGGGAATACTGTTTGCAAGACTTAACTTGAAAGGTAACAATGCTAACTAATTGTAATATATAATTTATTCAACCTCTAACTACACTATAACCAATCACTTAACCACAAACACACAAAACACAAGATAACATCTTAAGTATGCCCGCCTAATCACCTATATCCAAATTGTAGCATTATAATTAGCAAGTTATATTATTACAGATTCAACACTTACTTCATCCTCTAAGCAAACACAATTCACCAACAAGCACACATAATTCCATCAAACACATCACATGCCAATCACTTAACCACAAACACACAAAACACAAGATAACGTCTTAAGTATGCCCGCCTAATCACCTATATCCAAAATGTAGCATTATAATTAGCAAGTTATATTATTACAGATTCAACACTTACTTCATACTCTAAGCAAACACAATTCACAAACAAGTACACATAATTCCATCAAACACATCACATGCTCGACGCGCTCAGGCGAGAACAGTTTTTAGCGTGAAAACATAACCGCACAGATAGAGAATAAAATAGTACCTTAACACACTCAGCGTGATCACCAAGGCTACGATACTCAGGATTAGTTTTGGATCCACCGGCGTAACCAACCGCGGTCCGTACAACACCATCCAAGCAACCAAACACCGATTCAGATCTCCAGAAGCTTCCCAAACCAAACACTGCTGTTTTCACTACCACCTCATCTTTCGGATCTTTTTGGATCCGATCCGGAATTCGGATCCCCAATACTACTATATTCATGCTCAATAACCACATCATGTAAACTACTAGTAGTGTATAATGATGATGATTATAGTATATACATAATTTTCTATCCGATTGCTTCATTGTGAAGCTCCGGCCGGTGGATATGAAATTCCGGTCAAATCCTCAGTTTTTTCTCAAATAACATATGTATTCACCGATGAAGGTGAACACAATAATAATTCTATATCATCTTGAAGAGAAAGTATTGAGAAATTATATTCTATTTTTTTACATGTAATTAGTATGATTGTGCAACTTGGATTATATTTTGTCTACTACTTAAAATAAATTTATGTATAACACTATCATTTAGTTTTAAAATTATTGGGACTAAATTTATTGATTAAAATAACAAAAATTTTCGTTGATCTCATGATAGCATCTCTAGCGGATTAGTTATAATGATCGAGAAAAATGATTGAAAATATTGATTAAGTAAAATTTATTTGTTGAAAAAGTAAAATATTCCGTTTCAGTGAAGACATCTATAATTATTGACTATATATATATATATATATATATATATATATATATATATATATATATATTATTTTAAAACAATATGTAATTATCAGAAAATAAAATATATTAATAGAATAGATGGTATTATCTTTTTTGCAATATATTGGGTATTCGACAAATATAATCAACATTAACGGAATAACTAAGTTGGAGTTAAATTTTCTTTACACAATCTCTACAATTTTATTTTTTTTGAATAAACAATTTCTATAATTTATTCACTTATTTCCTGTTTATATTAGTTATTTTAGTCGTAGTTTCATATAGTTAGTGATGTTATTATATCAAACACATGTGGATTTATCTAGTCTAGATATAGTTATTGCATCTATTTCGTTTTTTATCCAAAATAATTTTAAAAACTATATATTAATTTCAAATCAAATCAAAATTTACCACGACACCAACAAAACTAAATAAATCAATAGTTTGGAGTTGTAGTTATTCACGGGCCTCATTCTTTTCTTTTACATTAAAATGGAGTCTTGTTAATTGCGAGTTGCTCTCTTTTTTATTTCATAGGCAAATTTAAAATTGTTCGAGTCGTGTAATCATTAATTATTGACATTGGCAAACGCCCTAAATTCCATCATTTATAAAGTTCAAAGAATTCATCGATATTTAAATATCATAAGATTTTAATAAATTTATACAATACTATCAATTTTTTTTTGAAAATAAGGAGATAATTCAATAAATAACAGTTATACGTCACGAACAAACATAAATTATATTAACATGCCTATCTTCATACCATACCTAGAATGAGATGTTGAAATTGATGATGATATATTTATAAATTCGCACTCTGTGTTCACCATCTTTTTTAAAAAATTCATTTGAGCTATCAATCACAAATGCAATTCCCGGAAGGTTTTTATCGATAAATCCAAATTAATTCTCACAAAAAGAGAGAAAAATCAAACACTCTCAACAAAGAGAGAAATCAAACTATAATTATAACACACGAGAGAAAATCCAACTGCAAACTAAAACGATTAGATCTGCACCACGAATCTACACCAGGAGGTAAGGTTAGTGGCGGATCTGACTATAAAGTTAAGGGGGTCAATTATTTTGTAAAAAAAATTAAGAGGGGTCACTAAAAAAAATTAAGGGAGTCAATTTCTATTTCACAACCTAAAAATATGTATAATATTAAAAAAGATAAAAATTAAGGGGGTCAATTGCCCCCTCCTCCCTACTAAGATCCGCCTCTGGGTAAGGTAATTGATTCACTCACGATCCAAAAGGCCCTCTGAAAGCGAATAAGGAAAAAAATCAAAAGTTACAGTGATATAGATCTAAGAAAACTTTGCCAAAATAAGGAGATTTATTAAGAAAATCAATGAAACAACCAAGAAAAATAAAAAAAAAGTATTTTAACGGAAGGATTTGGGGTTTTCCATTAAATTACCGGTGGAAGTCCCGTCGGAATGAGAAAAAAGAGAGACGACCGAGAGAAGAGAGAAATTACAATTAAATACTATCATAACCAAACATTTTAAAATTTCGAGACAATTTTAAAAATCTCAATTTAATTCACCTCAATTTTGTTAATGATTTTGTTTTTCAAAATCTAATCGGATACGGCCTCTGAATGGGTAATAACATCCTAAAAAGGTTATATTTCTTCGATACACGAAATACACATATATATCTCCGGCTGTGTACTTTTCCAATATCGTGAAAAACCTAATATTTCATTAATTATACTCCCATCGACTCCCGTCTCTTAACCCAACCGATTAATTTCAGTTTGCAGGGCTTCCGAGTTGAGTTGACTCAGCAGCAATGACTAGTACCGAGTCTGTGTCGGAAGACTCGTTCTTGCATAACTACAACGCTAACGACCGGCGAATCGCATCGGAGTTCTTATCAGGTTGGTTACCCTTTTTAACTAAAGGTCTCTGCGACTCGTGTAATCGGAAGCTGACTCATAGAGTGCGATCTCTCTGCCCTGGTATTCTCTGAATTTCCTTCCTTTTTTGTATTTCCTGCATTCATGTATGTATAATTGTATGTATATGTTAGGGTGTTTTGTATTAGTGGTAAAAAGATAATGAATTGTGTACGTAATTGACTAATTGCAGTGAATTGGATTTATACTGTAGTTGATTTTATAATTGTGATTTTGTGGATAAAGGAAAAAAAAGGATTTTTGCTTAGGGAGTCTCTGTATGTAGTGAATTGCGAGGTGTGTGGAGTTTTGAGGAGAAGATGGTTTGGTTTGTAGTAATACGAGATTCTGTGTATATAATTGTTGTTTTGTTGGTAATGTATTTATGATTGGATAATATCTTATATTTGTAGTTTAGCGGAAAGAAGGATCTAATGTAGTTTAGCAGAAAAAATATATATTATGTTTACGGAATTTATGTATTTAGTGAATTGTGAGATTCGTAGAGTAATAATATGAAAGTCTATGTTTATAATTAGATGGTTTGTGGATGATATGTTTTTTACTGGATGATGTTTGTATTGACTGGTTTGTTGGCAAAATTGATTGGCTTATTTGTTGTTCTGTTGGGTGATTTGGAAGGTGATGATAGTGATAAGAAATCTGTTGGGAGTTTGAAGGATGGTGTTATTGATGCTGCCGAAACGAATTCGCTAGGGAGTTGGAAAGATGGTGAAAATGGGTGTGCTGAACCTGCCGTGGAGTCGGATTTAGGGGCAAATGTGTGCGCAGCAAGTGATATGATTGCCTCTTCTGTGCCTGCTGGAAGTGGAGAACGTCGTACATCTTGGGCTGATATGGCACAAGAAGATGAGCTTGAGGGAGATGAAGAGAGCGAGGTGACATCCACATCCAGGTTGTCTGTTGCCAATTCTGCATCTGGAGACGGGACAGCGGAGGAGAAGTCTGTTTCAAAGCCAGGTTTATCAAGGGATCAGAGAGAGTATATCAGGTTCACCAATGTAAAAAGGAAAAAGGATTTTGCTTGCATTGAAAGAGTCAACCAGAAACTTGTTAACATTCTTGATGGCCTGGAGTTGCACACTGGTGTTTTCAGTGCAGCAGAACAGAAGAGAATTGTTGATTATGTTTATGAGCTTGAGGAGATGGGGAAGAATGGAAAACTGAAAGGTAAGCCAAATTACCCAATCATTATTCTAAATGTATCTGATGTTCCTAAAATTATTATGTATGTAATCCGTTACATGTGGTCCATATTGTTACCTACCTGACTTTAGGTGGTTAGATATTGTTGAGGCTTTTTCGACATAATTATATATGTATAAGATTCATACTTGACTTTAATGGCATTAGAAGTGCACATCCCAAGAACATGTGATAGGGGAGGTCATAGTCCCTTGTTACTTTCTCTATTTTTGTTGTGATTTCCCTGTAATGTATCTAAGTCATGTAAGCTGCAATGTTTTATCATTAATAATTACATTGTTAGTAAATAGAAAAAACATCATTCAGTTATGTCATATGTGGTAGTACAATATCTTTTTTCCCCTTTTTGTCCCGATAGTAAAATATCATTTAAGTAAGATAACTTCTATGCTTTTATGCTTGAACGAATCCTAGCTTTTGAGGCAATGTGCATTTGCTTTGTTTTTAGGTCTCAGTTTACATTTGCATACTTGTCTTTATTATGTGCTTAAGCTCCATTCTAACATTAGGAATGTCCAACCTAAGGTTTTTCTTAGTGTCTTAGACTCTTAGTGGGTGATTGGCTTTATAGCTTTAACATTTAAATGTTGTTTTTGGAAAAAGAAACCCACCTGTTTGGCATTGTTTTCTGTTTTCTAGTTTTCTCTGTTCTAGTTTCCAGACAACATTTTATGTGATACTACTGCAGAATATATACTAATATAAAAGAAAATAAGTTTATATTGTAATATTTATGAAAAAATAAAAATTGTTATAATACTTTAAATATTATTTAATAGTTATGCAGATATTATTGCACAACACTGAGAGTATGTTATCAATTGACATAAAAAGCCATTTTATCAAAGGTAATATTAAATTTCACTACGTATAGTTATTGAAGTTAATGCATGCATTACCTACAGTCAGGAATGAAAAGATAGTGGATAACCAATTTTAAAATTTGGTATTTGATCTTGACATAATTAATGCATGCATTAATTACCTACATGCGCGCACACGCCCCCACGCGCCCACACGCACGCACTGTTAGTCAGTGATGTGGGTTGGCTTGGAAAGTAATCTTTAATGTGGGTTGGCTTGGAAAGTAATCTTTTTTTTCACGATAGGACTTATTTGGCGGTTAACCTTCCTTCATATGAATGAGCTGCTGCAAGCGGCAGCTATATATATATATATATATATATATATATATATATATATATATATATATATATAAGCTTCACAAGTTCAGGGGCTACACAGCTAGAATGGGGGACTTTAAGGAAATTGTAATAGAATACTATCTATTTAAGCAACAACTTCACAGCAAAGTCTCAATTAACAGGAATGAAACGAAACAAAAGACAGGTTCACTACTGATTTCAATGGAAATTAGACAAACTGCAGAGCTTTCGAGAGGCTCGCTCTCTCCCAGATCTAAAATATAATAGCTTAGCAATCTTTCGATGCCTTTCCCTTGCCTCCCATCTCCTCTTTACCCTAGCTCTCGCCCTTCTCTATTGACTCTTTTGCCCTGCAGCAGAATTGTCCTTTATACCCCTGAGTCGTGTCCTTGTAAATACTTTCACATGTGAGCCTTGACCCTGATGTGTGACAGAAATATTATGTTCTAATGAAGTGACGAATAGCACTAGCGCAGGGAAGAAGGGAAAAACTAGGTTAAAGACAATTAATGCATAGATGACTGAGATGCAGTAAACTATAAAATACATGCTAAAGCCTGTTTTTTGCATTTGATATGTAACATGTGCCTTTATAAATATTTTTTGTTAAAATGATTTCTACATGGAACTTAAAAGCTTTGAGCAGTGCTAAAAGCCCTAAACTTAGTATTGTAATCCTTATGTACTTCCTAAATTATTATATTTGCCACATTCAGAAAAATAATAACTTTAAGTCTGCTCAACCATGTCTTAATTCCAATAATAAAATGCTGCTAGTCCTATAAATCCTATAACACCGAGTCAATGATTTATTTGCATAATTATATCATTTTATACATCTTGTCAGTCATAATTTTAAATTCTGAGATCATATCGTATATTTACCTTTATTTTTGCAGCGCGCACTTACACTGCACCACAGAAGTGGATGAGGGGCAAGGGACGGGTGACTATTCAGTTTGGTTGTTGTTATAATTATGCTGTGGTAAGTTTTTACTACCTTCTTTCTTTTAGTGTTCTGAATATTTGATACATTTTAAGGGAGAAGTAACCTGGTTATGACTAATGAGACATGTTAGTGTTGCTTGAAAGGATACCTTACAATTTGTGACTGATTTCAGGATAAGAAGGGTAACCCCCCAGGAATCCTCCAGAATGAACTTGTAGACCCAATCCCTCATCTTTTCAAAGTTATCATTCGACGGTTGATCAGATGGCATGTTCTTCCTACAACATGTGTACCAGATAGCTGCATTGTCAATATTTATGATAAAGACGACTGCATACCTCCTCATATAGACAATCATGATTTCCTCAGGCCCTTCTGTACCGTGTCGTTTCTTAGTGAGTGCGATATAGTTTTTGGATCAAATCTTAAAATTATCGGTCCTGGTGATTTTGCTGGGTCTACTGCAATCTCCTTACCAGTGGGGTATGTATATGCTCATGGTTTTAATATTATCATTTTTAGTACTGGAGTCTGGACATAGTTCTTCCCTATGCTTATTTATGTTTCCTCTATAGTTAGTCTAAAAATTTAAATATTTTTAACCGCTTCTAATTGCATAGCTTTCATCCAGATCTGTTCTTGTATTAAATGGGAACGGGGCTGATGTGGCGAAGCACTGTGTTCCAGCTGTTCCTACCAAGAGGTATACGTGAATCTCGGTACATTTTGAGGACTGTCCTTTTTTACATCATCACATTGTATGATTTACTGTTTTGTATTTTATTTGACTCCTGGCTATCTTTTGTATACTTGCGCAGGATATCAATAACATTCAGGAAGATGGATGAGACCAAATGGCCTGTAGGATATACCCCTGAACCTGATTTGCAGGGGCTCCAACCACTGTCATATGAAGCCGACAGATCCAAACATTCAAATATCTCAAAAATAAACCATGCTGGAAACCTGAAGGCTGCAAGAAGCGTGGATAACAGTGACAGATTGAAGGAAAGAGGTTTCTTTGGTCCAGGACCTCGCCGAGGTCGTGTGAATAGGCAACGACTCAGACTTGATATGATGGAGGGTTGATTGGATTATTATAATATTTTACTTCAGATGTGTGCGAACTGATGAGAACAGAACTCCCATCAGCAAGGCTAAAGACTGGGGAATTGTTCGTTGGTTTGGTTTTACATATAATTATCAGAAGATTGTTGTGAGTGGAAGGTCATATTTACCAGGAACTTCTTTAAAGATCGAATCTGTTAGTTATCTCACACCATCACAAAACAGAATGTTTTCTTCTGAGTGTATTAGTGATGCAAAATATTGTAGAAATGCTAGATCTTGTAAACTTGGATGTGATATTTGGAATATGGCTTTTATAGTGAAAAATGAGTATATTGTTCCTCTGAAGTGATATTCTCTGTCGGATTTTATCGTGAATTACACGTGTCAACTTCTTTCACCAACATTTTTGAAGTATTATAATTTCTTTGATATTTTCTTTTGCAATATGTACAAGTATCTGAAATCATAGACCTGCCAGCCCTTTTATAAAATGACTGACTAGATCTCTGTAGGCTGTAAGGAGCAAACTTCTACAGAGTTGAGTCACTTGCGTCTGAAGGAGATCTTACCATCTGATTGATAGGTAGGTGCCTGTCATAATCATTTATTCTAATTTTTCTTATTAATTTATAAATAATGCTTCGGATACGAATAGAGAGAGACAATTAGGCAAACATTTTAAAATTCTAATAAAATATAATAATTTATTAAACTACTCTCGGTTTCACTCCTTTGGTCTTTTTTATTTGTCTCGTCACTTTTAACATTCCGTTTGCACATTTGAACCGTGTTCATCTTCTTCTCAGATCCCCATAACTATTTAAAACAAAAGGAGAAATCAGAGTAGAATTCTAACACCAGTTTGTGATGTTTGATTTGACCATCATCACAAATTGCCTCCATCCTGCTACAACCACCCCTTTTCCATAAATGCCTCCGTCATATATATATACGCCTATACATACAATCATTCTTTATCATGATCCCTTGAAAACCCAAAAGGGCTAGCCTCATTTTACATAAAAGAAAATGGGCTGTTGTTTTTCTGCCATAAAGACAATTAAGTTGAAAAAAAATAATCATCGTAATCAAGAACAACAAAGACAAAATAACAAGAAGAAGAACCATTCTTTCTTCAGGAAAAAAGAGGTTATTCCTTGTGGTAAAAGAACAGATTTTGGGTATGATAAGGATTTTGAAAAGAGGTATACAATGGGGAAATTACTGGGTCATGGTCAATATGGATATACATATGTTGCAACTGATAATAGTAATGGAGATCGTGTTGCTGTCAAGAAAATTGATAAGAACAAGGTACTGTTTTTATGTTAATTGTTGATTTTCAAATTGGTTACGCACTTGAAGTTTTTTAATTTGTGTCTGTTGTTATATGTGTCTACCAATGTGTTGTTGGACTAGTAGGTTAATTAATGAGCTTGCTTGTATTTGGAAATAGACTAGTAGGTTAATTAATGAGCTAGCTTGTAACAATATGGTTTTTTTTCCTAGCAAGAAATTGATGTGCTAGATGATAAACAACTGTATTAGTAGTAAACAAATATGTTCCGGTCTGCATAAGACTTATTCTGGGTACTTTTGGGAGTGAGACATACAGGGTATTATTGGTGCCATATATTGAAGAATGTATGATATTCACTTCCCAATTCCTGCTTTTTTTTGGGGAAAACTTGAATTTTCTCCATTATAATATTTCCATTCCAATTCCTGCTTTTTTGGGGAAAAGTTGAATTTTCTCCATTATAATATTTGCTATGGCTAGATATGGTAATATTCAACTGCACTTGAAATATTTGCAGACAATAAAATGGAGGCTAAACAATTTGCATAGTAGTGTTTAGGTTAACAGATTGGAACTTTGGGGTGGAGATTATGTTGTAGGGAAGTGGTGCAGCCTACCTCATTCACCACCCATTTTGTTAGATATCCATGCATATGGAATGCATGAAAATATCTATAACCAATTCCTTTGCTCGTCACGGTCACTCATATGTTTATTCAATCTTTGCCATCATGTAGATTCTGGGATATGTAACACTACTAGTTGTGTATTATCGAGTGGCTTCGAGCAGTATAATTGATTTGCATAGGATTATAGGGTTGTACACTCCATGTTATATCTGATCTGGATTTTTTTTTATTTCTTCCTCATTTTAAGAATTGAATAGTAGCAGTAGCTTGATCAGTAGATGGGTACTAAATAAATGATATGACTGGAACATAGTCTCAACTTACATCAGATAGTTGGTGCAAATTAATTTTATAGAGATGCATTTGCTTGTTATTCTAATGCGTTGTTCGAAATTTCTTCGTTTGTACCGAACCGCTTGCAGAATAAAATCCGGCAAATAATTGTTCAACTTTTGACAGATGATCCTTCCTATCGCTGTTGAGGGTGTTAAACGTGAAGTCAGGATTATGAAGGCCTTAAGTGGTCATGAGAATGTGGTTCAGTTTCATAATTCTTTTGAAGATGATTCATATGTTTATATAGCTATGGAGTAAGTAATGTTGTGCCTTTTTATAAATTTACAAAGTTTAATGTCTTTTCTCTGTATTGTGTTTTTTTAGATTTTTTTGTCAATTCCTATTTTGTATTATAAACAACCCATTGCTTCTCAACTTATGTTTGTATAAGTTGGTGTCATTTGTATCGGTTAGTTGACTGTATAATCCTTCGTATCACTTTATTAGGTTATGCGAGGGTGGTGAGTTGCTGGATCGAATTTTGGCCAAGTAAGTACCTTTGAAAAGGCTACTTTGTAATAAACTTAAGTATGATAGCAGCACTTAACCGGTCTTTACCTTTTATTAGAAAATCCAGCCGCTATACCGAAAAAGATGCTGCAGCAGTTGCAAGACAGATGCTAAAAGTGGCAGCAGAGTGTCACTTGCATGGTTTGGTGCACCGTGACATGAAACCAGAAGTATGCCCCAACTGGATATATGATTTTTTTTGTAGAGAAAATTCTCCTTTTGTCATGATGGTGCTTTCAGTCATTAGTAAGAGAAGATATATATATATTTTTTTGTAGAATTTTCTTTTCAAGTCACCGGAAGAGGACTCGACATTGAAGGTTACTGATTTTGGTCTCTCGGATTTTATAAGACCAGGTTCGGAAGCTTTTGCTTTTTTCCAAATATTATATTATTTAATGCATTAATAAAAACCTAAAGTGTTTTGTTATAGGTCTTCATATCGCAAATGACTGGTCTGACCATGTAACATATTTGGTATTTAAAGATATTACATTCTTGAAGCATCCTAGCTCGTAATTTGATTCCATACTCAACATGCTGACCTGTTTGTTTTCCTCTGAGAATTGGAGTATATCTTTGAGACGAAAGGACCAGTAAAAGTACTTTCTGTTGTTTTGTGAACTACACTCACAGCAATTACTATTTCAACTTTTGACTAAAAAAGTGGTCTGCAGGAGCTAATTTCAAGGTGCAACTCACGAAACATGATTTTAATGCACCCATTCTTGCCAAAAGTAGAAGAGATGCGTTAACTATAATATAACATGATGCGTAGTATCAAATGTTACAGAAATAGGTCACGACATCAATCAACCGAAGTTCAACAAGTATGCTTAAAATTTGTTTAGCTTGATACTGGGTTCGTTAAAGTTTTCTATTCTTCTTCATTATCTTCGTCTACGGGAGTTAAAATAAGGTCCATAATTCATGTTTAAAGTGCAAGAGATTAGGGTTCTATTGATTTATATCATTTCATAATAAATGTCAGTTCAGCTTTTGGTTAAGACTTTTGGATCAAGCTTTATTGCCACCCTAAACTTGTAATAACTACTTCACAACTTACAAATCTTGTGCCTAATTGCAGAACTTAAGTGACGGGTCTTTTCACAACACTTGTTACCCAGGAACTTCGTACTTCAAATCACGAATTGAATATAAAACTATAGCATAATACATTTATCAGTTGATCCAAAATTCTGTGTAACTAATAAGTGGAATTATAACTATATTACAAACATAAAAGCATGGGTACGATTTTAATGGGTCGTGCGTGCCATAGTCATTTGCTTAAGACAGCTTAAAGACTAGACTAATCTTTCTTTGGTAGTGGTACATACTTAGCTTATTAGCTTGAGGCACAAAGTGGCCTATTGAAATGAAGCAGCAAAAGATACAAATAAAAAAACAAGATCTAAATCGTTGCTTTTTATGTTGCCTGACTTGTCCTCTTAATATTTTGTCAACCCCAACTTAGCTGAAGCAGTTTAGTTCCCAATTTACTCTCTGTAACTACAACTGCGTTAATATATTTCCTTGTTTCATTACATTATTCATTGTCATCACTAAATTTTGAGTGACTTTCAAATATTATATTTGAATATTTGTTCATCTTATAGATCTGAACTCATATATGATACAGGAAACAAGTTTCAAGATATTGTTGGTAGTGCATATTATGTAGCTCCTGAAGTTTTGAAACGAAAATCAGGCCCTGAGTCAGATGTCTGGAGTATTGGTGTAATTACATACATTTTACTTTGTGGACGACGTCCTTTCTGGGATGAAACTGAAGATGGTATTTTCAAAGAGGTGTGTCAATCTTTGCTTTCCATATAATGTATTCTGTTACAAATTCATTGGGATGATTCTTGTAATATATTGTTTTTTGGTTGGTGGTATGAGTTGTCCTAATTAATGCATGTTTATAATACAATGTGAATTGCTGATCTCCTTCAGTTTTAGCTTCAGTATCATATCAATTTAGAGGGTAGTAGTAGCAGTATCAAACAATATAGTTTATCTAAACTGTCTTTAGACCACCTTCAGTGGTCCAAATTGAAGAAATAAATGTTGACATAATGGCGAGCTGATTATGCAGCTTAATAATAGTTTTGTTTGTTAGTTTTTCTTTAAATTATTCTGTTGTCGTTCCCAGCATTCTAGTTGTTACATATTAGTATTTTGTGTAGATGATTGATGCAGACACGTTGATGAAACTGAAAAATGGACATATATATTAGCTGTAACTTGTTTGGCTCTACATGTCACTGGTATCAATACAATGGCCTTTTTTTACCAGCAGATTGGTGAATGTAACAGAAGAGAGAAGATCTGTAACAATACTAGTAGCAACTGAATCATGGGGAGGGCTAATTAACCTAATAGAAAAGACATATCTTGCTGATTTTTTCGTAAAATCTTCAAAAGAATCAGGACTATGTCTAATTTAATTAATAAGAGAATTTTGGTAATCTTGGGTTGTCATCAACTTGGGTGTCCGGTGTTAGGTTTCAACATAGGTGGTAGCTTTATTATATTCCCGGCGCCCGAGACCTGTCCTCGGTATTTGGACTTATTCGTGTAGATTTTCCTGAAAAGTGATATCTTATCAAGAATACTTGGATGCATCCTAGTTTAAGGTGGAAAAAGTGGTGACAATGATAATATTGTCTAAATAACCCTATTATCAGTTATGTTGTTGATATTAGAGCATCCTTGAGGTAGTTCTGGAGCTTCTGCAATTGTGGGTAGTTTTGTCTAGTTCTATAATTCAGTTTTCGACTCAACAGGTTTGGGAGACAAACCTGATTCTATAATTAATATAATCTATACTGTTTTGTAACTTCTCTTGTACAATCAAAAGCTATTTTGAATTCCATCATCTCAGTCTTGCTATTGATTTTATACTCGGCAGGTTTTAAGAAAAAAGCCTGATTTTTGCCGAAAACCATGGCCAACCATAAGCGATGACGCAAAGGATTTTGTAAATAAATTGCTAGTAAAGGAGCCTCGTGCACGATATACTGCCGCTCAGGCTCTATGTAAGATTCCTCTCATCTTTTTGCTATCTTACTTTGCTAGAAATTAGGAAGTGATGATAGCTGGCTAATCTGATAATTAACTTTTCACAACATATTCTGTTAATTGGTTGCCCAAGAAGACTAAATTTATCTTCAGACTTCTCTTGCTAGAAAAGGTCGCCCATTAGTTTTGCAGTTTGTGGTCATAATCTCCCTTTACTGCCTGCTATATTTATATACTGACAAATGACATATTCACCATGGTCCAGCACTTCCGTCGGATAATCAATGTTTTTGGTTAAAGCAGTTTAGCTTGTTGATGTTATTGTACAATGCTATCTATATGCATGTAGGTCTTTTTTATTTTATCCAGTTTCCATTATGTAAATTCATTCACTAAGAGTATCTGTAAGCTCTAGTGAAGTTCTTCTTTTTGTGTTTTACCATCTGTTCCAGCATCTTGAAATATTCCGTTTTGGCCAGCACACCCATGGGTCCGAGAAGGGGGTAATGCCTTGGAGATTCCTCTGGACATATCTGTCTTATACAATATGCGGCAATTTGTGAAGTACAGCCGCCTGAAGCAGTTGGCACTTCAGGTCTGTTTTTTTTCCCTTTGAACTCTTATTTCAGTACTTCATCTTGCCAGTTCTGATTAATTATTTCTAATTTTACTTAAAGATGAGTTCAATCTGTCACAGGCATTAGCTAGTACTCTTGATGAAGAGGAGCTGGCTGATCTCAGAGATCAATTTCTTGCCATTGATGTGGATAAGAACGGGACAATTAGTCTTGAAGAAATGAGACAGGTGTGCGGTGTCTTGTGGTTTTTTCTTAGAAGTTACCTTTTGCAGTAAATTTTGCATCGTGTATTCTCTTTTGGATTATTCTTATGCCTATACGTTGTATTACTGATTGCTGTTGTCAGAAGATGCACACTAAAATATTCTAATGTGCCATGGGATGTGTTATTTCATTTCAGGCACTTGCTAAAGATATTCCTTGGAAAGTGAAAGAATCACGTGTCCTGGAAATTTTGCAAGCGGTATGTTTATTCCTGGAAAAATAAATGGGTAGTTGAATTAATGGATTGTTGTCAAGAATAATTTCAATTATGTTTTCCAAATGGAAGGTTCAGTTAATTGCTTTGCTTTACTTTAGGCTTTTATATCAAGTTGCCTACCCATCTCGCTAAAAGGTCTCAAGTAGAACATAGGTCTCCACGACGACTCATATAAACAACTAAATCACTTTAAAATATCCTACCGTGAATTTTTTTAATTTTTTTTTTTTATAAAGGAACTGTTGACGTGGCAGCAATGCATACAGGAGGAGTGACATGGCAGGCTTGACTCTTAATGGCTAATGCTAACTTGACCACGTCCATGTATATATATACATGTCTACAGAACCTTGGGTCCGGGTTCATCTGCAAAGCTTAAACAAATCTCCATATATATATCGTATCTATCTAATTTCTTCTGCACTTAACATCAGCATCGATCAAAATCCTAAAACCCCATGTCGAACTCATCGTCTGTTATGCCCACCATGACAACCAATTAACACCACTAAATCCTAACCCATTAATCATTATAGCATATATAACTCATTTCAAAGGAGAATGCACAAAACCCATTCAAATGCAAGCTAAAAAGGTGCAAATATTATTTACTGTTCATAAAACCCTAATACTGACCTTGTTTGATTGAAGTGGAGAGACGAACAAAGCTTCAATTCTGAGATTAGTAAATCCTCAATTGCAGCAAGATGACTCCTTTTAGAACCCTCAATCGCAGCAGCACGAAGTTTTCTTGGTTTTCCCCAAATCGAAAACCATCGACGATCAATAGTTTGCATGTGTTTCTAACTTTAACTGTCGCCACTGTATTTGCATGTACACGTTTTTGTTTTATGTTCTGATTTTTTTTTTCATTATTTTTATGTTTTGATTTTGGTTACTTAATGTTTAATTTGTTTTTGTTTAATCTGTTACAAGTGAGCGCCTACTGTTCTGCCATCTGTACCATTCTAGCCGTTATTAACAGAGGAAGTTTGAATTTTATGGTTTACGTTAAAAAAAAAATTAAAAATTATGGTGGGATATTTTACAGTAGTTTAGTCTTTTAAATGTGTCGCCGTGGGGACCTATCCTACTTGAGACTTTCTGGCGAGATGGGTGGCAACTTGATATGAAACCCCTTTACTTTATAGTTTGTTTTACCAAAAAAAACTGTGCTATAGCATAAATTTAAGAGAAACAACTACTTGATTCTGACAGTAATCCAACTGACTTCTTTCTTTCTTTTTTTTGGTCAAGTTGCACTGATATCATCTATTTTTCCCGAATATTACTCTACTTCTGAATGGTTCATCTCTGTGGCGTGGCTAATATGTATGAATATTTGCTTGAGGCAGATGGACAGCAACACAGATGGCCTGATTGATTTTCACGAGTTTGTTGCAGCCACTCTGCATGTTCATCAACTGGAGGAACATAATTCAGTAAAATGGCAACAAATATCACATGCTGCTTTTGAAAAGTTTGACGTTGATAAAGACGGATATATAACTGCTGAAGAACTTAGGATGGTAAGTTTATTTCTTTGTATTCTTGCACATAAGACTTCATTTATGTTGCTCCAAAGAATGGTAGATAATTTCTTGCTGTGCTAGGAGCAAGTTGAGCTTTCCGTTTGAACTATATTTAGGTAATAATATAATGGGAGTAACAACTAATTCAAATATTTCCTGCTCTGCATCATCTCCTTGCTCCTCAAAATCTTCCAAAAGATTTTAAGCTTGGTTTGGGATAAAGCATTAGATTTTTTCCCCATCTCCATTCCACTGGCACCCCTCGTGTACTAGTTTACTAACACTTTTCTGATTGAGGATTCAGTCCCACTGGAGGCATTGAGTATCTAATTTTTGCAATTAACTATTACCAGAATAAAGGATATTTCCTCCTTTTTTATCCTTTTCAAACTAAAACTAAACTATGAAACCGCTGTAAATATCTGAATATCTCTCCAAACATTCCAGCCATACAGATACTCACTGATATGAGTTACTCCAAAGTTTGGCCATATAATCTGCAGTTACATACTAACAATCTTTTATGGACATGTTTATTTTAAGGGATTATTCCCCGCACTATCACATTATTTATTCTGAATAATCTCATAGAACTAGATTCCAATCATTTTTTGGTTCCGTATTTATGGGATTGTAATACCTTCTCTCATTAAGTTCTATAATTTAATCGAAAATGAACCCAAAAGGTTGATTGGAATGTGATTAAATGGGATAATAGTACTTTAAATTTAAGAAAAATAAGGTATTAATCCTGGGGTTTAATCCTTCTCAACAAACATAGCGTATGTGGTTCCGTTTGTTTGGCTCTGCATTTCATTCGTGTCAACATATTGGCGATTTTTTTTTTCTAATTAGCTGACAAGGGAAAACATCTCTATTAATACTAGTTACACCTCGCAATGCTCCAGTTCCTAGCGCACCGCCACTGCCAGGGTTGAGTTTGAGCACTAAATAGTTCGGGCTCAAGTTCGAGCTCGACCTCGCCATAAATTTCAAGTTCTAAACTTGACTTGACAAAATTTTGATATTTTCAAGGTCGGCTCGAATGATCAAATCGATTGTATTAGATATTGAGAAAAACTTGAATGCAATAAGTTCTGCTCGAGTAATATATTAGTAACATATTTACGAATATTCGATAAAACTAGTTTGATGTTGTTGCCTAAATTTAGCTTTAGCTTTGGCTACAATGTGGTCCTGAACTATTATTATCACTTCCTAAAACTCTCTAGGATTGTTGCTCATAGAACTGGATGAATAGAATGAGTTATTCTGCAACCCGAAGAGTCTAAGCCTGCGTTCACTTGGATGGAATGAAATGGGGGAGAATGGAATGAAATTTGTACTCTAAATTGGGGGTGATTAGAGAAAATGTCTATAATTTTCATTCCTTCAATCATTCCATTCCAATTATTTGAAGTAGAAATCTAACCCACATGTTTTGGAAGGAATGCTCATTCCACTTTAACATCATGCTTCCCTACAATCTTCATCATAGAAAATTTAGACTCACTCTTATTTGGTCATTATTTTCTCTCACTCTCTTCTTTTTCCATAAGGCTTCTATATAATTTTTCATACCTTTCTCTCCTCATTCCATTCCGTCCAAGTGAATGCAACCTAATGTTGTGTTTAGTTGGGGTGAATGAAATGGAATGGAATGGAATGAGTATAAATAAGAAGAAATAATAAAGTGTAGGAGGGACAATTTTGAAAAACATGAGTGAGTGCAAATTTTGTATGATAAGATTTGGGTAAAAAATATGTATGATAAGGAATGGAGCATTTATTCACAAAATGGAGTGTTTGAGCTCTAGTTAAGGGTGATAGGAATGGAATGGTGGAAGGAATGAAATTATTATACATTCAACTAAATTATAGTTCAAATCTCATTCCATTCCCTCCATTTTCATTCATCCCAACCAAACACAACATAAGTGTCCTTTTATAATCAATAATCGCTCTCTTGAGCCTCTCCTTTCTCCAGCATTGGCATTATTCTTACCCTCATTTGGAAAGCTGTTACGCCTCTTAGTCAGGATATCAATCAAATTCCAAGTGAATGTTGGTGTGCGCCTCGGACAGTTATACCTGCTCTTGAACTTTTGCTTTGACCTAATCTTCCAGTTGTACCCACCTTTGGGGGTTTCTTATTGGAATCTGTAACAGCATTCCGGCACTCAACTTACTCCTTTTTCTCCTCGGAAAAGGACCTCACTTAGAGCAACGCATGCGTGACTGCTTGCCTATGCCCTCCTGCTCTCCTTGTCCTGCTGGGAAATTGTAATAACTTCGATCTTCACTTGGTAACAATGAAATACGAATTTGTAAGAATGAGAAAGATACCAAATCCTTTTCCTTTGTGAAGTAGACTCCTGTAGTGTGGATCAAAGCATGGCTGAATTCAGACCAGCTTAAAATTTTGAAGTTTCATTGTGTTCTGGCATAGCAAATATGATGCATATTCATCAGGAATAACTCTAAATATGTGTTATTGCCGGTCTCAAAATTATTTGGAAGTTACAAATCTTACATCTTTGACTGAAGCATACAGGACTAAGAGGATCCGTAGGCCCAGTTCTGGAGGAAGCTGATATAGACAAAGATGGGAAAATAAGCTTGTCAGAGTTTCGAAGGCTTTTAACAACTGCAAGCACGGGTAGGATACATGTGAATAGTCTGGCCCCCAGATCCTCTCGGAGACATTAGGTCAGACTGGGGTGCTTGAAAATTTCTGACAGACGAGATTGCAATGATGGTGTTCTTTTTCAAGAAATTATTAACGTAAAATGTGGAAAGCTTAAGAGTTGCCATCCATTTCAGATAGGTAGTGATTAATCATCCGTCTGGATCATAGGTGCATTCATTGGAGTTGCTCTTAGCCTTTGCGGATATTGGTAGGGTAATTGGTCATTTTGGCATCCAAAATGCAGTGTACAATAGTTGGTCATTTTGGTAGCCAAAATGCAGTGTACATTCTTGAAAACCTCTAGTTCCTTGCAAGATGTGATATGCGATTGTAAATAAAATGCTAATCCGAATTGTCTTTTTTTTAAAGGTTTATGAATAGGATTATAGCTTAGTAGATTAGGTGAAAAATTCAGACACATCCTCACAAAATCACAAAATGATCATCAAAACTGCTATGCTGGCATCACGATTCATAACGGTTTACGCACGCATAAATTTTCCAGTTAAATCTGTAATTTTACCATAGAACCAGTCCTTTAAACATTTCAGTTTTGAATGGGATCATCTACTTCTATATATTAAAAGAGAACCAGGGGTAAAAAGAGCAACAAAAATGCCTGTGAAATTACATATATACCCTCCAATTACACAAAATTTCAGCAATACTCTCATCTCTTCCTTTTCTCCGCGATCTCTTACGAGCGTCTCTGGCATCGGCTGATGTTGTAACAGAGCAGATTAACAGGCCATCTCTCCGGTCAAGGCGTCATGTGCCTGAACACGTGCTGCGCCGGTACTTTTTTATCGCTTTACATTTTGGCCGTGATTGTATACTCCATTCTAAGGTCACTATTTTGTCAGCTTGTTCGAGTTCTAGCTCTATCATTTGCTGATGATGGAAAACGAGTAAAGATGTATAGTTTGTCTAAGCTATTATTTATGGTGAAGCAATGTGCATGTATAATCTATCAAGTTACTATTTTGTCTTTCTGTAAGTTTGTGTTCAAGGGTCTATGGGGGAGGGTGCACTCGCAGGAATGCCATTGCAGCTTGCAGGAACTCGTAAGATCTTGGAGTTCATGGACTGGGGTGAATATGGTGCCATGGGAACCTTTATCAGCATTGGTGCTATAGGTAACTGAGAATCAAAGAGTATGAGTAATATTGCAATGCTGCAGGTCTCTACTTTATATCTTCAGTTTGTCAACTGCGGGGACCTGCAGATGTTGGTGATCAATATGCTTGCTGTGACTTATCCTTTATTCATCTTAGACTCTGTTGAATATTACATTAGTTTTTTGCTTCTTGTTATTAATGTTCTATCCGGGTTTGTCTAAATCTGAATGCTTATGTATGCCTATTTTTCTGTCATTCGTGAGCAAGATAATAACTCTTGGTATTTAGGAAAAAATTTGAATTAATGACATTTCACCGCCTACTATGTCTCAACTCTCAACTATATGCATAACATGCTTGGGTTAAGTGTTGGTGCTCATATCTGATATTTATAAGATTAATCTGCAGGAGTAAAAGAAGATGCTGAAGAAGACACCATGTTCATATTAGTGGCTCCTCAAAATGCTGTTGGAAATTGTATAATTGGGGTCAGACATTGGAACAAGAAATTGCTTTCATACTTTTAAGATTAATGCCTTAATGTTCACAAGAATCAGGTTTAAATAATGCAGGATCTACAGGCTATGGCTGATGCTGCAGGAAAAAGACCTGTCATTCTTATAAATCCTAAGCTCAAGGTTGGACCCTGGTAATGTTTATCAGATTATGCATTTTAATTGCCCTTTAAGATGCAATATGTATTATAAATTTACATTTTTATGTCTCAACTCACCCTAACGAAATATTATATTTTTATTTAGAAGGAAAAAAGTTTAAAATAATCTATAGATTTAGATTTTATAAAAATATTAAAATACGTGCCGAGCTCTCTTTTAAACATATATTATTCACGAAATGGAGTAGTTTGGTTGATAGTCTGTTTTAATTATTTTTGCAATGATTCTTTAAATTGGTCTGGCGGCTAAGCCTACTTTCCGTCCACTTCTCTATGGATAATTTTATAATGTACTCCCTCCGTCCCCCTGAGTAGTATACATTGGGGGACGGGGACGCGGCACGGACTTTAATGCTCCTGTAAAGTATAGTTGTGTAATTTATTTTTAAAATTTTCTTTTTCTGAATTAAAGTTTGGATGTTATATTTTTATTCAGAAAAAGAAAATCTCAAAAATAAGTTACGGAATTATATTTTATAAGAGCATTGAAATGCGTGTCGAACAGTTGAAAAGAAACGTATACAATTAAATGGGACAGAGGGAGTATACCTTTTACGTTATTGCTTATTTTGTGCATTTGTGTGAATTCAATTATTTATAAGTGGTTTGGGTTATTGTTTGATCAACTTTCACACTCAAACATATCTTGGATTTATGAAGAAGGGTCCTCTTTTCACTGATCCAACACTAAAATGGTTAGCTTCATAGTTCTATTTGAATTTATTTACATTGTGAATTTATATTATGCATTTGCTTTTGACTCGTCCTTTCTTCATTACCCTTTTACTCTCAAGATGGTCCAGGTCCTTGATTTCTATGTTTGTTAGTAGGGTAATCCAGACAGATGATATTTGACTACCAAGAGATCAAATGAAGCTTGATTTATAGTTAAATTACTATCTTATATGAGCCAACCCTATAATAAAAGCATCACTCAGTTCTAAGTTCAAACAGAAGCATAAGTAGATGAAAGTAAATGAAATGTAGTGAAAGACTTTGTGCTATCTATTTATAGTGAGTGTTGAAAGTAGAGTGAAAGCGAATGGGAATAAAAATAGTACTCCCTCCATCCCTTTTTAGTTGTCACATTTCTATTTTTGTTGGTCAAATTGACTAATTATTTACCAAAGATTATAAGTCACTCCTTCATTAATTCAAAAAACTGAAAATTACATCTTAAAATAGATACAAAGTTATTTCCGGTGACATTATTTTTTTTATTCTATCAATTGATAAAATATTAATAAATTTTAGTCAAATTTTGGTCAATTTGACCGGCTCAAAACCAAATGTGACAACTAAAAAGGGACGGAGGGAGTAATAACTGACTTTTCATATCTTTTAATTAGGATAATACATATCTTGATCTTTATTGCCACTATATGTTGCATTTCAGAACTTCAGGAGCCTCACAGAATCAGGTTAGGGTCATTGGATAACCGCCTGTTGTATTTGGCTCCCACCGGAAGCCCATCATCCATGATTCGTGAATCTTATATTAAAGTCAACAGATTGCAATGCAGGTTTGTTCTGTTTTTTTTTATTTGGGCCAGTCATGTATTATCCAGTGTGTGGTACGGAAATCACAAGAATTTGAGTGTTCATTGACATCAAAGCTTTTGCAAGAGTCCATGTATTTGCGAGGGCATAGACAGGAGTATTAGAGATAGGTCCAATTTTAGCTTATTGCGATTGTTGTTTTTGTGTCTACAAGCTAAGATTAAAGAGCCTGGTATATGTTCCTTGTTCACAGCCACTAAGGCTTTTACCCCGATTCTCTGTTATCATGAGAATGCACCAGTCTCCAAAAAACTCTTTGGTGATTCTGACTTTAGCTAGCAATCGCTCTTTATATAAAAAAAAACCTTAACCATGAGAGAACCTTCTTTAGAAGTAGGATCTAAGGCTCTCTGTGGTGGCTACCCAGAATGTATGGTATCTATAGATTGAATTTTAAAAAATTAAAAGAAGTATGTGTACCTGTAATTCTCAATATATGCACTTTGTGTATCTCAACTTTCATGTCTTCCAAGAAGCATGATGAAATTATTAAATTCTAGCAATTTGTATGCTTATCTTGAAACTGATTTAGCGTCGTTTATAAACATGTTGAAAAGACGGCTATCTTGGCAGTTTAAGCACTTGCCCCAGCATATGTATATATTAACATAGCACAACCACACGTGGTCATCGTCATTTTGACCGACTTAAGTTCTTCATTTCCTTACATATATTGGTAAAAAGGAAGAAACTGACTAGCATTTTTCTTATTTCGGTTAGGATTTACCAGCTTCGAGTGGTATCATACAAGTAAGGACATTTCGATGCCAAGTAAATGGATTAGTACCTGATATTTTTTTGGCAACTTGTAACGATTTTGTTTATATACTAGACAATGGGCCGTGATAAGAGATTGGAGTATGCTTCGTTATTTGAAAATTGCTACCTCTTACGGCTTCTCTACTATGCTGGCAGTCAGTATCCAATTGTGGGTGTTTTAAGGTGAGACTATCGCGACTCCTGCAAAATCATATTTCTCTGTAAGACTATTAACAACTTCATCGGAAGTACTTCATTGTTTTTGTGATTACTTTCAACATTAACATTTTAGTGCTAGGACTAAGGGATCTTTGTGAACATTTTAAAACAATTATTTATCTCACATTTAGCCGTCATTCGTAGAAATTTTGTTCACTTTGTGCATGCAATCAAGCAACACAGATAACCTTTTTTCAAAAAATTGGTATTGTCTTGTGTGTCTTTACAAAGACATGAGTCATAAAATGCAGCTAATTTAAATACTTTGTCCCAGAAAGAAGGGGATGCTATAACATATCCTTAATTCAGAAAGAACTTTTATACTTTTATCAATTGCCTAGAACTAAAGGCACTAGAGGGGAAAACAACAAAAAAGTGTGAACAACTACAATTTCCTATTAAAAGTGGTGAATTGGAGCACACATCTTCTTAGAGATAGAGCCACTTGTTCTATTATCTTTACATTATCTAATTAATTGATTGCTCAAAATTTACCTTTGTTGAATAAGCTGAAACTAATTGTTATGTCGTGCGAGATTATTTCATATGTTCTCTCTCAAATTGAGGTTTTTTGCTTATTTTTTGGTTGAAAACAGAAGATCATCCCAGAAAAGGGTGGTCAAAATAACAAGGATTGGTTTGTGCTTCTACAGGTGGAGGAAGAACAAGTAAAAGTGTAATATTCAATATATATCTGTCTTTGTGTTAGATGGTAACTGTACAACGGATTTACGTGGTAAAGGAATTTTAGCTTATTTTGAATTGAAATTATGTCATAGAAACCCTTTTTGTAAAAACATAAAGTAAAGACATCGTTAAAGCCTATGAACTGTTCCGAGAAAGAAACAAGGCAAATCAATGTAATGGGAGTGCTATGCTTCGACATCCCTCCATATTTTTCACGACAACACAACTCGAGAAAAGTGAGTATGATTATTGAACATAGAGTGAAAGAAGTGCTTCTGTTCTCTAAAATAAAAAAAACATATTTGTTAGGGATTTATAGAAAGGAAAGTTTGTTTATTAAGACAACATTTATATGTTAGGACTTGAGAATGATTTTCATAGTTTGTACATGTTTGTCTCCAGCTCTCACTATAAACCATAATGATTTACACTGCAAATGCCTGCTACAATTTCAAGACATTTTTATGACTCCTCGCCGTGATCTTTAAAAGCCAACAATATATAAATTCAACTCCAGTAAAAATATCTTAAAAGTATTTCAAAATATTCATTTGTGGCAATTAGGATATAAAAAACAAGACACATTGTTAATAACAATCAAAATTGTTCTAAAATTTTTGTATCTTATACAAAGGGTGAATATTAATAAAGATATTAGAAAATGACCCATACCTTGCACGGATTATTACGCTAGTTACTTGTAAATAATGCACCCAAGTCATTGAAACATTTGAGTTTGAAAAGGGGGGAAATCCAAGCCATTACATTTTGATAGAAAAAAGAGAGAACCGATAATTATTAAAGTAAAAGAAAAAAAAGTGGTTTTTTAAGGGAATTTTTATGATTAAATTTATAATATCGACACATTATAATCTTATATTTATTAAGTTTAAAATACTCATATTTATTTAATATTGGTTTTATGAACTAGTACTAAGTAGGTATGATGATTAGTTAAGATGTTTAAATTTATATTTGGTACTGTTTTTTTAAATTAGTATTAAATAATAATGCAGATTAGTTAAAGTGTTAACTATCTTTCTCGGAAGTGATTTGTTTTAATTCATTTATATAAATATAACTAAACAATATTTCTAAACTAAAAAAAATTTCCAATCATGAACTGGACTACTCTCGTTAATATGATTTTTTATCCTTATGACTCAAAATAATCATATTATCAGTGAAAATAATATGATTTAAATCAAAATAATCATATTATCAGTGAAAATAATATGATTTAAATTAATTAATAATGAATTAAATGAAGTCTCAGTTCTTCGCAATTTTCCATATATGAATGTAGCACATCTCAAAAATTTCATTTACAATATATCTCTCAATTATTTATATTTCAAATAGGAAAAAAGTCGCAACCTTTTTAATAAATAATAGAGTAATACTCACTATTTTTCTCTACATTTCTAAATTTATTGACTAATCTCAACAATAACTCTCTTTTCTTTTCTCAACTTCAGTTGACCTTTTCTTTTCTTTTCTTAACTTCTGTTAACCGAATGTAAGGAAATGAGAAATGTGTAAATATAACATTGTCTAACTTTTACAATTCACAATATCTTGTGAAGCAATATTATTTCGAAGCACAGGCGAATTTACTGCTCTGTGAACATCAATCTATATGTTTGTCATTTCTTTTCCAACCTAAGAACTGGACTTGAGGCCAGAGAAACAAGCACATATAAGGACATCCCAACTTCAGCGGTCATTCTATTCTGTCAGCTGAGCCTGTATGGCTGTATACTTAACCCAAACAGGGGCAAGGCAGACGTAATTCACTGTAGCTCATCAGGTACAAATTCTAAACTACGAGATCAATATTAATACATCTTTACACAGGAGGGGTTCAAACTGAAAGTATTTCCAGAATGCATAATCTCAAGAGATACTTGGGTGCTCAAGGGAGTACGGAATCAGGAGAAAGTACATGCCTTTAAACTAAAGGCAAGTAAACAAGTCTGCTATACCTTGTATATTGCTGATCCCTTTATTAATTGCAATTTCAAGCTTGAATATTTATAAATGCTCCACACTTGCTTCTCTACGCCGCCGCCTCCTTCCTGACCTACTCAATACAGTTCTACCCTGTCTACGCAACCTATTCATCAATGACGTGCCATGGTCATGGCCTAGGTCATCAGTATCACCATCCTCTTGGACCTCTTCACCTTGCCTCCTTAACCCGTCAAAGGAACCAACATTTCCTCCTGTGCGACCTAATGTTTGAAATAGGAGAAAAACATTAACCAAATTGACATCAAAGTCTTCCATATTCCTGCCAAGTCCTGGGAAACCCTCCTCTTCTTCATCATCACTTGTATCAAACCCATGGGGAGTCCTTTCAATAACATAATCACCAAAAACCACAGATCCGGGCACTAACGAAGTAACCGTACTGATCACATCTTCCCTTTCTCTCTCCCGCTCAAACCGCCTCCACTTCTGTTCATGAGCAGGGTCTACTTCACGTGGCCTAGCAGAAGGGTGCTCTGATTTCACGTGTTTCTTCAATTCCTTGTAAGTTCCAACATACAAGCACTTCTCTTCCATGCAAGTTCTCTTCTTACTGTTGAGATATTTCCGTGCAGCCTCCACAATAGTCCAACCTTTCACTTGGCCTCTGCAAAGAGGACACACGAGCTCAGTGATTTCTCCTTGGTTCGCAACGGGCCCACTAGAAACTGGTTGGCTAACAAAAGAAGTAGTATCCTCAGTTGCGCCATGCAAAGGTTGGTTCAGATCACGTGAGTTTACTTTTGTGTAGGCTTTCTTGTACTGGTCTAGACAGTTAGAATAACGACAGCTGGTCCCACACATGTAGGCCCGACAGCCCTTGTCATGAGATGAACATAGCAGAAGAACTGCATTATGCGGATACTCCATGCACACAGAACAGGTTGCATCTTCCCAATCTTTCATGTGCTCAGTCCCATGGGTGCATTTCTTCTCAGTCAGGGAATCTGACACATCCCGCTTAGATAGTGGGTATGGAGTTGCCCTAAATTGTCTTGAAGCAATTCTGCGTCTTCCTCTAATACCTTTAGCCATGTCTAACCCTGAAGCAAATATAAAACATGTAAACTTGATCACGAAACACGACAACTACATATTTGCATGACATAAGCAGCAAAAAGAAAGATTAGCGCATACGAAAGGACAATACTAGCACAGACTTCAGAAATTATGTCTAATCACTAATGTCTAAATACTGACTGGTGACATCCCTGTAAGCATCTATAAAGCATTAGGTATAGCTAAGAGATTACTTGAGAAATTTGGGATACTTTAAAATATAGGGAAGATAATCTGCACAAAAGCTATGTTTACTAAATACTAACATACAACAGGATATACAAACCCAAAAAGAGATTATACTATGTGTTGTTAAGGCGCCATAGTTAGGGGCATACACCATGGTGATGAGGCATGTCCATGGCAATATGACTTTGCCATGTTTTTCAATATGACAATGAACATAGATTATAGATATATAGATATGCCACCTATATATGCCTTATTAATGTATACTTAACTATAATCAATGCAGAAAATTATATAACTTGTATCAATTTTTTTGTATTTCACACTATATAGGGGTTGGGTTCTACGGAGAACTCCGGAGAACACATCTTAATTTGAAAGTTTTATAGATCTATTATCCAAAATGCATGTGCTCCATGATTAAAACACAATACTGAAGAAAGTACCATTTAGAGAAAAAATATCTACATAACACATACACATTTTGTATACGACATAATTATTATAATTTATGTTCTATACACAATCAAGACATTATTCATAAGAAATTGATGTGGTATGAACTGCAATTCAAGGTGGAATTCTAGAATTGATGCAAGATGTGAACAGTACGACAACAGAAAATACAATCACTGCTCACATAAGAAAGATAGATTAGAATAGATAAAAATTTTGTAGCAATTCGAGTCTTTAGTTTACGTCATCTCACAATTTATTCTCTCCCTTTCTCCTCACTTCTAATTGATACTCCTCCCAACACTCAACAAATCCAAGGCTAACTGAATTTTTCTGTACATTGTCCTTGTAATTTCTGTCAAATGCATTTCCCTTGTTAACCCTGTACTTATGTCTCACATGTGTCATTACTATAGGAGGTCTCAAGGTCACCAGTGAAGTCATTGCATTCCTGCTCATAGATTTAATAAATCCACTAGATTAGCGGCAGGCCTAAAGAGTATCAACGGCTGCCCACTACCTATCCTTAACTTTTTCTTACATTATATCTAAAATGACAACATTTTCTAAATGATCCCTCAGCGAGTCTAATTTAGGTATTTGGTGTTTTCTCCAACTAACTTTTTTACATTCTTTTTATTTTTTTAAAACGACATTTTTTTTTCCTAAAATAATCCCTCAGCGAGTATAATTTAGGTATTTGGTGTTTTATCCAACTAACTCTCGTGCTTAAGATGTTCTCCTTTTCCTATCCAGAGATAACATGTGCTTTCTCCTATCAGGTCTCGAGACCTATAGTCATGGAATTATTCTTAAAAAAGATTATACGACTATTTCGTTTCACAATATGAATCTATGATGCAAAAGGTGACATTGTTTCCATGAAAAGCACAGAAGAAAGCCTCGAGTTCACTCGTCATACTGATACATACAAACTACACAGTATATACTGAACAAAACTAATTTCGAAACAAACCAGGACACAGTACCAAAAGAATTACGAATCTATGATGCACATGATGAAAAATCAAACGAGCATCAATTGAGTTGAATATCCAGCGAATCTGAATACACAATTATGCATCTAGAACAAATTTAAAAATAAAAAAAAAAGATTTAAACCGGAGATCTAGCAAAAACGTGAAATCGATTGAAATTTTACGCGAGAGAATAGAAGAAAGGAGCTTACCGGAGTCAATTAGGGATTGTATCGGAGGAGAATACGAGCGGATGGATCGACAAAGATAGATAGATAGTGTCGTAGCAGGGAAGCCTGTATTTTAGAACAATTAATTAATAAACAGATCATTGACGAAGAAATTAAATAAACAGATCAGATCTAAAAAGTACAGGCTATCAAGTTTTATTTAATTAATTTTTATAATGATACACTATATTTAAATTTATACAATTAATGATATAATTTTTATATAAACCTTTTATGAAAAATTATTACAACTTTTATTATTATTATTAATAAATTAACAGTTTTGATACAAATATTACCTTATTAACTATAATGTTTTGAAAATTTAATTATTCAACTCTTATTTCTTAATTTGTTTATTTTAAATATTCATTTAAAATTTATTTAAGCTGCCAAATCAAAGAGAGTTTTGGATTCGTAAAACTATTAATAAATTATTACGTCTTTAACTTTAATTTCTTTAATGGATTTTAAATTATTGCATTATTTATTATAATTGGTTTAAACTTTTTAAATAATTAGGTGATAACATTGATAATAACGACATTTACAAAATTAATAATAACAATAATCTATTTTTTATTTTTCTATTATCAACTAAAGCACATAATAGTATCAAATTTTGAACATATTTTTTCTTCTAAAAATGTTTAAACAAAAATAATTTAGCATGGTATAATTATAAATAAGATATATACTAATAGAATAGAAGTGTGAGTTTAGAGTAAGTCTAACAATGTCTTAATTCAAAATTTAAAAATAATATTAAAAATAGGTGATTTAAAACATATTTAATTAATATCAATTACATCAATTTGTTATATCTTCACGAGTTTCCTGAGTTGTCAGTACAATTCTCCATTGGGATAATTAATTCAAACGTCCCTGAACTATATGTTGTTTATTGTCTAGGTCCCTATCCTATTTTTCTCAATATTGCGATCCTTAAATTTTCAAACTTTTCTGATTCGCATCCTTCCGTTAAAAATCAACTAACAGACGTTAGTCAATGCTTCGTGGCAGATCAAAAAATAAAATTAAAAAATTAAAAACTGAGCTGTCATCTTTTAAAATCAATTTAAGTTAAGTCAATTTAAGTCCAAAAATAAATCATCCACGCACCTAACACTCGCTAAGCAGCGTACTAACACACGAAAATTAGGGTTCTAGAGCGATTGGGGATTTTGTTTCTTCACTAAGCTAGGGTTCGATTGACAGCGATCCTTCTATCATATGAGGTATGTACAGACATACAAGATCATATATATACATGTATATATTTTTCTCTTATTGATTGTGTGTATATGTGTAGGGATGGGGATTTACTATGTCAATATTCGAATTCATCATGGGGGAGTGTTTACTTACAAGAATCGCATACGGCTCTATGAAGAAGGTAAAGTAGAACTAATTTACTGCCAGAGCATAGATACAATATGTCTTGATTCATGCAAAGATTTGATAGAGAAGAGGCTTGGGTATAAAAACTATAAGATATATTGGCACAAGGAGGGTGAGTCACTTGATAATTGTCAATTATTGTGGAGTGAAGATATTATTAATGACATGTGTACTTATGCTACTAAAACTGGTACTTGTGTCATTTATGTTGATCATGCTTGTGAAAATGTGAATGAATGTGATGAGGATGAAAAATATGTGAGTGAAGACAGTGGGAGTAGTGATTATTATGATTATAATGATGAGGAAGGGTCTGATTTTAGTAATGAAACTGAAAGTGATCGACATTATAGTGAAAATGAGAGTGACAAGGATGAGGAGCTTAATGAGATAATTAGTAAGAAGAAACATGTTATTGCTACTAAAAAGAACCCAGCTGTAGATGAGCTTAATGTGGACAATGTTGATGATATGTCTGTTCCCATTAGTAGTTTCTTCGATAAGGCAAAAGCTAAGGCTAAGAAAAAGAATAAAGAGAAAGTTGACTTGGCTGAAGATGTTGATTGGGAGAGTGATCATGGTAGTGACTCTCTTAGAATGCCTTCAATAGACTCCACAGATTCAAGTGATGTTGAAGGGGAATCTTCTAAGACTAAAAAAACTGTTTGGAAGGGCAAAAGCTAAGGCTAAGAAAAAGGCATCAAGTCAAAAAAATAAGAACGAGCAACCAACAATTGAAGGGAGACAACCTAAGAGGAAGAGGGGAAGGCCACCCAAAGCAAAAAATGTTGAAGTTCTACCTCCACCTCCTCCACTTCCACCAGTTGGTGTAGGTGTTTTTATGTTAAAAGATGGTCACACATATTTCTCAACAACAAGAGAAACAATCAGAATCTCATCACAACCAACTGGAAGTGTTTCTGATATGTCATCCGCAGCAAAGGCCAAACCAAGTTCTAGCCAGCCTTAATGAAACAGTTTCATTTTGATGTTCACAACTGAAGTAGTTTATCTTAGCTTTTGGATGTTCAGTATTACTATTTCTAAGTGTTGATTTCAGTTGTGAATTGTGATCTTTATTTGTCTTCCATTGTTAAACAGGAGTATATTTTGGATGTTAATTTAAATGTGATATTGCTGAATGTCTAATTTTTGTTGTGCTCATAATTATGCTAATTTTTAATTGCAATTCGAGCACAATGCAAATGAACAACAAATTTTATGAGATATTAAATTTTTGAGAAATTGCCACATAAGCACTAGCCACGTCAGCTTTAGCCACATAAGCATCTGCTACATAAGCATTGACTAACGTCTGTTAGTTAATTTTTAACGGAAGGATGCGAATTAGAAAAGTTTGAAAGTTTAAGGATCGCAATATTGAGAAAAATAGGATAGGGACCTAGACAATAAACAGCCTATAGTTCAAGGACGTTTGAATTAATTATCCCTTCTCCATTCTATGGCTATGGCATAATGCGGGTGTAAGAAAGATGATTTTAGCTTTTGTGGCTCGACCGAGATTTGATGCCAACGAAAATGTAACGTTCGGCGGAAAGCTTCAAAATTTTCCATTTATAATTAAGGAGGCAGCAAAACGAAGCAGCGTAAATCGTCCCGCAAGATCACTTGAAACCAAAGCTATGATTTCAGTTGAAAAAGTTATAATGTCATTTTTGATTAACAAAGTAGTGGCAGCCATTCAACAGAAATGACCAAGGGAAGATTTTGAGTTGAAAAAGTTATAATGTCATTTTTTATTAACAAAGTAGTGGCAGCCATTCAACAGAAATGACCAAGGGAAGATTTTGAAAAGGATATTATTATACAACAGGATAATGCTAAGACACATGAAGATATCAACCTCCTAGCTCACCAGATCTAAAACATTTAGATCTGGGTTTTTTTAATGGTATTCAATCTTTACAGTATAAAGAGACACCAAAAAATGTTGATCAACTTGTTACTGCTGATGAAAAAGCATTTGAGCTTCTCATCAAAGTCGTTCAACTACATGTTTTTGACATTACACTATGTCATGGTGGAGATCATGAAATACGATGGTTGTAACAATTACAAACTCCCTCACAAACAAAAAGTGAGTTTGGACAGACAAGGTCTACTTCCATGCCAAGTTAAGTGCAATAGCAATCTTTGTTTTTCATATAAATAATTGTAAGCATTACAATTGCAATACAGTCCAGAGCAGTTAGATCAAATGTCATACCTCATTAACCTCTTTAGTCTACACAATTGTAAGTTGTAATCCCTATATACAAGATCAAGAGGACCAATTTATCTCGAAAATACATTCAATACCATTAGTTAATTACTTGCAATACCAATCTGGAATCATGATTAGATCATGCCAGCAACAATAATAATCGGTTAGTTAACTTGCACAAAAATTGCTACTTACATTAGCCCCCCAACAGCTATGACAGAATCAGTCCCGGAAACATATTCATCTTCAACAAGTGGAATTGTCCTCCACACACTCATTTTCATAGGATGGCTTTTATCTACAAGTTCAATGACAATTTTTTTTTATTTTATTATATATGTGTTTCTACTTTCTACATTACCACAATATTCATAATAAAGAACATATTACAATTTACCTACATTTATCGGCACAGTACTTTTTTGAGCAAATGGCAGCATAATGAGACCCAGCCAATTCCAAGAGTGCAAATCGCCAATCGCCTGTGTGGTTGGCGGAATCCTCTAAAGACTCGACCACTATGTCAGAATTCTGACAGCATATTTGAAGCCTCCTTTTTAGTACGTTTAAAATTAATGAATAATATGTGAAATTGTATGTAATATATAACTAAACATCTTCGACAAGCTTAAAAAAAGCCAGTGCCTGATACATAAGGCTGCCACTGCAGCAGGTTTTTGAAAACATCTTGATGTACTCAAGTGCAACCTTTATTTTTTTACAAAGAGGTTGTTTCCAAGGTTCAAACTCATGACCTGATGGTAACAACTAACAAGTAAACACTTAACTAGGGCACCAAGCACGAACTTGACAGAATAACAGAATATTGTAGACTTGCTTAAAGCACAAAAATAATTTGTACAATACTTACATATTTAAGAAAGAATGTACTATCGAAGAAGGACGATGGTGGGTGGGAAAGGGGGGAAATGAAGGGATAAACCTACATCCGTGGAGAATGAGTAAAACACTCGTAACTCCCCATATATATTTAAAAATTCTCATCAATTCACTTTAATAAGACGAATTTCTTAGTTTTTTCACAAAATTTTAAATTGGCTTTTTTTTACTAAATCTTTAATTGGCTTTTTGAATTGGTTAACATAAACAAAATTTATATTGCATTTAGTATTTTTAAATTGGATTTTAATCATTTTTAATACTTGTTGACAAATTTCTCATTAGATTTAAAATATGTTCCTTCATTCTGGCAATATTTTAGGTTGCTAACATAAGATTATATATTAAAATAGTATATGAGGTTAAGATCCTAAAGAGTTAACCACGTCGACAACCAACAAAACCTTCTCATGCTAATTTTATATTGGATTATTTAATATTTTCTATTTGATCTTTATTACAATATCAGTACTGATACTGTATTTTTGTTGATATTTTAATTAAAACATGTTAATCAGCTTTCTATTCTTTATATGAGGCGACAACCTCTTTGTTAGATAAAGTTTCTTAGTATTTTACACAAAGAAGTATCATTTGTAGTATCTTTTTTTGTTTTGTCTTATTATGTAAGAAAGAAGTGTTATCACAACCTTTACTTGACTCCCTTAACTCTTAAGAGGCACAATGTTGCATTAAAAAAACTACAACTATTCTATCACTTAATCTGAGTACTAGAATATATTGATACGACGATCATTCACCAAACCCATGATTATAACTCAAAACTTATGGCAATACGGCAGCATAATTTAATGACAGCATAGCAACGTGGAGAAATTGATTCCTCAATGTCCGGAGGAGAGGTGATCAAATACCTCAGAACTGGAACTTTCAGAAAGATGAATGCCTTCTTTGCTAGCAGCTACAGACCGGATGGTAAAGGTTTTGAATGGTGATCCAGAAAATCCCCTTCCTAATGCCTTAACATAAGCCTCCTGAATATAGATTTTCTACGTCAGTGAAGTCTAAAGGAAAAATTGTAATGGATGCATCATCAACTTCACAAATGATGCATAACCAACTAGATACTGATGGCCAAAATAAATAGACATAAGTATGTGTGTGGATGTCTGTTTACATGGTGTGTATAACAGTGATCTATCTTTATTTAAAAAATAAATGCACGGGATATTTCAAAATAATGCATACAGCCAAGTACAATATATCAGTAGTTTGCTTCGTTCCCTATAGAGAGAATTTTAAATGTAAATTTAAGACACATAAAAATATTTTGAAACCATCAAAACATTTTGCCAAGCAGAAGTATAACAACCAACTATATCTACATTCTAAATCACACTTTTTAAAGATATCACCTGCTTTTGCTTAGAAAATGCAATCAAAACACATGAAACTTTGACTTTGATAGCCCTTGGATAAAGGAGTACCTTTTTCACAATTCTCAGGTGTACTTCCAGATAAATTTGAGTACTATAATATTAAGGAGGGAATGTGGATTTCATATATATTTTTCCCAGAATCTAAAGGCAAGTCAGGAAGCTCATCGTATGCTCAGTGCTGAAAAAGGCAGTTCACAAGTAGGGACAATTTCAAAAGAAAGAGTAGAGGTTGTATGCAAGTAACAAAGCGGCAACAAAGTGCATGTGTCAAATGCCAAACTTATAAAAACTATTGAGAATTTAGGCAGAAATACCAGACTCTCCTCAATCAAAAGTTATTTAAAAACAAAACCATAATAACCACACCTGTTTAAATTTCTCAGAACAGAAGCATAAGCTCGTCTGCCTCACTCTCTCTTGCCTCCCTCACTTTCTTTAGGATAGATACGGTAATGTTTATTAGAGGCGAGAGGCGCATTGAGGCACAAGACCCTCCTCATAAAGAGTCATCCTCAATTAAAGAAGCATAACTTCAGTTTTAAGCTACAAAATTTTGGAATAAATCCCCACAGGCTACCTCATAAATTAGAAGCAAATCATACACTGATCCTCACCAAGGTCATCATAAATTTTGTACATGGAAGAGTCGAAGAGAGGGGGGGGGGGGGGGGGGGGGATAAGCACTGGTACACAACAGATTAAAAGTCGCGTCTTACATTTAGGACTGTTTCATCTTTCCATTTCAAACACTGGGTTGCTTTTAGGCTCAAATATACTGTCCTCTCTCCATTTGCATCTCACAAGTTGCCTCGCTTGAGATGCGAGCCGCGCGTGTCATCGAAGGGTACACTGGTATGTACTACTTCTGTAGGGGAAGAACTGCTTTTTCCATACGAGGTGCTGGATGAATAACCATCCACCCCAGACGCAAACCAATTGAGCTTTTTCTTAAAACTTAAACTCTTGGGACGAACATCCCAAAATAGAGAAAATCTGGGGCCACGGAATCCAGCTCATCGGTTTGTAAAATTAAGTTTTTGAACTTTGTTGACTTATGTCTAGTAAACTATCTCTATTATGCTGTAAGGTTGTTCCACATACTTTTACATTGTTCACTATTCGAACTAAAGACACAAATAAATTATTAAGAAAAAATTAAGATACAAAGAGGCAGTAAAGCTCAACTTAATACAAAAATCCAAAACTGCAAGCCTTTGCTTATAGAGGAATAAGACACATGTACATATTAAATCTGATAACAGGGCTAACCTTGAGTGTCCATAATTTTATGAACTCCTGGCGCTGAATTTCGGGGTCTGAAATAGAACTTAATAGTTGCACCTCCTGCTGGGAAAAGTATCTTTTAGCAAATGATGAGATACTGTGTTTAATCTTCCGTTCCTTTTCTTCTATGTCTATGCCAATCTAATATCCAGAAGTAAATGAAAACGCTTAAATAAATTACTTTAACAAAAAACGGAAGAGGAAATTTTATGTCAATCTGTTTACAATATAAGCTTCAAAGATATGTATTTTACGCAGAGTAACAAATTGATAGTCACTAACTGGATTATGCGTCGTCACTCCACATGCTACTAGTGATTCGGTATGTGAAATATTGAAATGCAATTGTTGAGGATGCCAATCCTCAATCTGTTGCCAGTCTACCTATAAATATGTTCAAGGCTGATGTTTTTAAGTGTATGATTAGAAAACATGAAAATGAAAAGAGTTTCTGTACAAACAGCATATGGCACCCAAACCTCAGGCTTCCCATGGATGTTCTTCCTAAACTTCAAAGACCTTGGACTAACTTGATTTGTCTGATCTAGGAAGAGAAAATATTAATTCAGTTATCAAATGAGTTCATTGAGCATTTTGTCTAACTTATCAATAGCCAAGAATTGTAAAAGATAATATAAACCCAATGACCTATATTCCGGTGTTTCCAAAATTATTAATTTTTAATTTCTTGTCATCATCAGAAGATGTTACACGAAGTAATAGTATTATGCTTTCAGCATCATTTGAAAATTTGTATAGACATCTTCAGATTATCATTATCATCTTTCAATTATCTAGATAAGACTAAGTTTACTTTTTGCTATAGATGAAATTGACATGTACTCTGCATACTCTGATAAATGTAAATCTGTAACTTGAGTATGAAACTAAAGGAAGATCAAGATAAAAACCAGTCAGTCATACATCTCGCAATGGTAGTACGAACAAGAGCACGAGCAAGCAGAGCTCCTTTTTGCAGTTCGTCGCCACGCATGCTAAAAACACGTTCTTTTTCAGATTTTGGTAGAAATTCCAAGTATTTGTTTAAGAGTTGTTCACTCTTAACTTCATTAGGTATAACATACCAAAGATGAGTTTCCCTGCATTTCAGAAAGTATATTATACTAAACTGCAAGGAAAGTAACAAGAGATCCTGAATGTGTCGATAACTAACCTCCAGATAAACATCACATAATATATAGAAGTACATGGTAAGTTAATTGCAATACCAAATCATACATTCGGGAAGGAAGTTGTATTGGCGCCAGAGAAGTTGAAGAAGTAAAGAATTTTGTATCCAGGCATTGCATCCTCATATCGATTCTTACTCCACGCATGCGAGAAAACATAAATCCTAAAGGCTGCTCAATCGTTCTTCCACAATGCTATGTTCTGTCATAATCAACACTAGTAATTATAAAGTCTACTACTACCTACTAATCACTAATCTGATTCTACCAAATGTTATAATCGATTGTCTACATAAATTTATAAAGCAGCAACCGTGTAAAACTTATAACTTGTATGATAATTCCGCAAATCATATACCACAAAATTCAGTACCCTATTATACGTAAAACAAGCCGGTAATGTAAAATGAGGATACAACAAGTTGAATTACAGTAAAGTAACATGACTTGAGTAATCAAAGCCTATTGCAAGTCACAATACTCGAGTAATCATGTAATAACGAGAATATCACTCAATTTGTGTTTCATAATATATATAAAACAATCACATTCTGGTGTTCAAAATCACTTATTATTTGCTTAAGAATTGTAGTTTACAAATTTGGGGAAGTCACCCTAGACAAAATTGATAAGTCAACACTACACAGCTATAAAAAACCATATGTATGTGTGTATATAAATGAGAGAGCATAAATATAATTAAACTGAGAAGATAATTATATTGAAGATCAATTTTGTAGAGATTATCATAGCAGAGGAAGATAGCTTACGGGGTTAATCGAAGAGTGCGCATCTGTGTAGCCAATAGGGGCATAGGGCCCCCATTAAGATTACATGAGAACTGCTTATATTATTTAATTTGGACCATTAGTGCTTAGTATACATGTTTGTGGTTTTTAATTAAGTCCTTAATATAAAAGGAGCATTACACTTTATCATGAGATAGAGAGCATCAAAAGCAAATGAGAATCACTAGAACAAGTTCCATAGAACATAAAACTGAAACTTCTACTTGACACGGAGCACTGTCTTTTCGTTCATCTCACATATGCTAAATTGTCTATACATGATGTAAATTTTCAATAGTTTAATGAGCACAAGATTACACTCACGCCATCCTGTTTTAGAGATATGACTTGTTAATAATTAATTAGACAATAAATAGAGAAATAAAAAAGGTTGTATGTTAATCACAAAATACACGCACGGCCACTATCATTTCCTCTCTTCTGCCTTGTTCTTTGGTATGAACTGCAATTCAAGGTGGAATTCTAGAATTGATGCAAGATGTGAACAGTGCGACAACGGAGGATACAATCACTTCTTACATAAGAAAGATAGATTAGAATAAATAAAATTTTCGTAGCAATTCAAGTAGATTAGTTTACGTCATCTCACAATTTATTCTCTCCCTTTATCCTCTCTTCTAATTAATATTCCTCCCACCAGTCCACAAATCCAAGGCTAACTGAATCGTTCTATACGTTGTCCTTGTAATTCCTGTCCTGTGCATTTCCCTTGTTAACACTGTACCTATGTCTCACATGTGTCATTACCATAGGCGGTCTCAAGGTCACCAGTAAAGTCATTGCTTCCTGCTCATCCATTTAATAAATCCACTAAATTAGCAGCAAGCCTAAAGAGTAACAATCATTGCCAGCAACCTATCCTTAACTTCTTCTTTTTTTCCATTCATATTTAAAATCACAATTTTTTTTAAATGATCCCTCAGCGAGTATAAATTAGGTATTATGATGTTTATCCAACTAACTTTTTTTACAGTTTTATTTAAAACAACATTTTTTTAATTGATCCCTCAGCCAGTATAATTTAGGTATTTGGTGTTTTATCCAACTAACTCTCGTGCTTAAGGTGTTCTCCTTCTCCTATCCAGAGATAACGTGTGTTTCTCCTATCAGGTCTCCGAGACATATAGTCGTAGACCTGTTCTTAAAAAAGATTATAAGACTATTTCTTTTCGCAATATGAACCGATGCTGCAAAACGTGACATTGTTTCGATGAAAAGCACTGAAAAAAGCCTTGAATTTAGAGCATCTCCAACCATACAAACCCCTTAGCTAAAAAGTGAGTTGGCATTCCAAATATAAAAAATTTAGTCAACCGGTTGAAAAAATCATACTCCAACCACGGGAACCTGTTGTCTATAATTTTAGCCAACCTCCTATGGATGACTATATTTGTCGAACCTCTACAAGAGTACAAGTGTGTAAGAAATCTGTATAATGATTGCACATCATTTATCACCATATTAAACTGATATATTATGTTTTAACAAACTAAAATATTAATAACATTCTATTTTTAAATTATAGCCAACCAATATAGCCAATACCATTGAAGTACAATGTCTTACAGGTCTAGCAAATTTTACATAATGTCTTACATGTTCAATTTAGCCAACGATTATAGCCAACGTCGTTGGAAATGCTCTTACTAATCATACTAATACAAACTACATACTGAACAAAGCTAATTTCGAAACAAACGAGCACAAAGTACCAAAAGAATTACGAATCTATGATGCACATGATGAAAAATCAAACGAGCTTCAATTGAGTTGAATATACCAGAGAATCTGTATACATAATTATGCATGTAGAATAAATTAAAAGAAAGGTTTAAATCGGAGAACTAGCAAAAACGGGAAGTGGATTAAAATTTAACGCGAGAAAATAGAAGACAGAAGCTTACCGGAGTCGATTAGGGATTGTATAGGCGGAGAACAAGAAATAGACAGATAGATAGTGTAGTGGTAGTAAAGAAGCCTGTAACACCGGAGTTAGAACAATCAATTAATAAACAGATCATCTGACGAAGAAACCTAACCGGAATATTTATATTATTAACTGAAAGTCTGAAACGCATAATATAATCAAATTTTAAATATTATTTTTCTTCTCAACTTAATAATTTAGTAGAGAAAAGGGATGAATCCTACGAAAGAAACATAACTAATCCTGAGGATTTGGGGAAAATCGTCTCAAATAATTTTTGGATGAAAACTCTACATTATACTAAAGCGTTTTGTTATATTAAATTTGTAATCCGGCAAAACGCTAACAAAAAATATTATATTTTATTAATTTTTAAGTATTTTGTTGTGTTAAACCTGTTAACTCAGTAAAACGCTACACAAATAGCGTTCTATCTTATTAATCTTAAGTAAAATATATCAGAATACTATATAAATAATCTTAATCTTAGTAAAAATGCTACACTTTCTATTTTGGATCATGATATTTGGTTTATAACATTTGAGACATTAGAGCAAGTCCAATAAATTAGTCAAATGAGCTCCTAAACTCATATTTAGGTATTGTATTAAAAAATAGACACTCCAACACTATTGTCGCAGTTACCTAAATAACCAACATATTCTCAAATCTTATAACCATTACCTATTTTTAGGTAACTTTTAATCATTACCTATTTAATATTTATCAATAAAAAATTATTTTTCTTCTTTTTGTTTTTTTTTATTTTTTCCCTATCTTTCCCCCTTCTCTTTCTCAAATTTATTACTCCATCAGTCCCAATTTACAGTATTTGACTTGTATGATTTTTTATGATCAAATTGATCAAATTTTGATTGAAATTTACATATATAAAATTATTAGAATTTTTCTTGAAAAATATATTACTAGAATATGCATCTATTCAACTTTAAAGGAGCGAGTATTAAAATAATAAATAATAAATAATAATAATAATAATAATAATAATAATAATAATAATAATAATAATAATAATAATAATGCCAATACCCAATTTAGCATAGTATAAGCTTAACCCCAAGTGAGTTCCCACTTCCCAAGCACTGAACTACAAGGTTGAATTCAATCCCATTTGTTTTCAAGGCTCAATTCTCATCAATTCAGCAGCTATATATAACATCATTCATTGATTTCGGCGTCCCTCCCCCTTCCTACTCATTCGAGATTGCTTGGGCTCCAGGTAGCAAGGACCATGCTTCCACGTGTTTGTCAATATGTCTAAATGAGATTCATATTTTAGTATTCACTGTATTCATTATATTTGTGTGTTTCTTAACTCCCAAGTGTTTCCAGGCACAACTATCTGAGCTGCTGTGGGGGTGTCATGTTTCTCCGTCGAGTTGGGCGTACATTGCCTGTCTCGAAGAGGTTGTTTAGCACTACTATTAGTGCTAGTACAACTAGCAATATGGACAGTGCTATCGATGAGCTTAATAAGGTGTTCACCCTGTTCATTCTCCTCTTCGAATATGTATTTCTAATGTTTCACCCCCTTGCTTGCATCCGGTCTGAAATTTCAAGCCTTGCCGTTACATTAACATTGTTCATATCGTAACTCAAAAATTATATATAGATAAAAATATTGTTAACAATGACATATCTTCTTGTTAATTTATTAAGACAAATGTAGGGCATTCAATCTGATAGTTCCATATGATTGGAGACATGAGTTGATACTTGATAGCAAGTGTCAAGCGGTGAAGGGGAAAAAAATGCTAATTCACATTCTCTAACAAGTCATACTAGGTACTTTATTATATGACTATCTTTTTATTTTTCAGGAGATGGAATTTGTGTTTGGTGAGGCTCCTCCAACAAGTCTTGCAGGTTCTGGCAGCAATCAATCTGTAGCTCAAGATTCCCCGACATTACCCTCTGAAATGGTGGGTATTGAATCTAGCTTGACCCACATTGGCAGCAAGGGTGAAGCACAGATGGTGGATGTCTCTCCTAAAGAGATGAGCAAGAGAGTTGCTATAGCTAGCTGCAAAGTCATTCTTGGAAGGAAAGTTTTTGATTTAGTTTCTGCCAACCAGATGACAAAAGGTGACGTTCTTAGTGTCGCGAAAATTGCTGGAATAGTTGGAGCAAAGCAAACAAGCAACCTCATCCCCCTATGCCACAACATCTGTTTGAGTCATGTTCGTGTGGATTTAACTTTGAATCCTAGTGACTTCAGTGTCAAAATAGAAGGAGAGGCTGCTTCGACTGGAAAGACGGGAGTTGAAATGGAAGCAATGACAGCAGTATCTGTAGCAGGGCTAACGGTGTATGATATGTGCAAGGCTGCTTCTAAAGATATACAAATAACAGATGTGAGACTTGAACAGAAGATGGGGGGTAAAAGCGGGACATGGTCCAGAGACAAATGATTGTGTAAGAACTAGTTAAAGGATAACGGTATTTGAAATAATAAAAGGTTGAACCTAGCATTATTAATTCTATTTTTTCTTTTGACAATTTAGGTTTATATGCCTTATAAATGAGTATACGTATGTTTTAATACTTCTCGGGATGAGCCAGAGTCGAACTCGGGTGTCCGGGACAACTGAGTATGACCCTTGGCTGTAATTTGATGACAGCTTAAGCAAACCATAAATAACCATTTATCATAACTGAATATCTGTTGTGCTCCTGCAAGTGTTGTGCATAGATGTCACCCCCAAGTATATTGCATATATGTTCCGGTAGCTAGAGAATTGCTTTCATTCTCCTCGGTTTCCTCCAGACTATTATTTTATTTTAAAAAGTAATATTTATATAATTAAATTATCAATTTTACTTCATTTTCTGATTTTAAACCACATCTACATTCACCTCATTTTTACAAAATTTCAACTTCAAATCCTCGGTAAAAAGAGCAAACAATATAACAAGCAAGAGTTAACAACGTACCAAGCAAAATAAGATGAACTTGCAAAGTAGTTTCTTCCCATTAAAACTAAGCTGACTAGGCAGTTTTTTTGAAATTATCCATTGGCTTAGATTGAAAGATATTAATTCTCATTTTAAATGGCTCTACACTGAATTTATATTACTATTTTTATTAGGATTTCAGGGACCTAAAATATCTGAGGCCTAGGCACAAATTGTTTACAAGCAGACAATCTGTGGTGCAGACTAAGAAAATGATACACTTGAAAGATTCACAAACACAGCTCAAATTTCTTTTTCTTATCCTCACACCCGCCACTGCATTGTCTTAAAATTCTCCTCCACCCGATATATAATCCACTTATATTCGACCCATCAAAAAATCTAATACTCTAGTTTACTAAACATACATCACTAGTACTAGTACCACTACCATCCATCTATCATTTCTCTCATTTCTAAACTATGGCTACTGCAGTCAGTGCTGCAGTCTCTCTACCATCTTCCAGCTCAACTTCGCTTTCCACCAGAACGTCTTTCATTTCTACTGACAGACTTAGCTTCGCCAAGGTACGTATTTCTATCCTTTTCGGATATCATGTCTGTTGTTGTCGTAAACGTGTCAGTTTCGTGTCGTTCTAAAATTTACTAAATTTGATCGGATAAAACAAATATGTGAGTTTCTAAGAATGAAATATGTCATATATATGACATTCGGCCATATTTGTCTTGGCTAAGTACATTTAACGAGTTGTTTCGAATTCTCTGTTGATTCTGACTAATTTATATTTTTTTGGATTGGTAGGTTCCTTTGACATTTAGAAATGTATCCAGTGGGGGGAAACTGGTATCTATTAGAGCTCAGGTGACAACAGAGGCTCCAGCTAAAGTTGAGAAGGTTTCGAAGAAAGTGGATAAAGATATAGTTACTAATAAATACAGGCCTAAGGAACCTTATGTCGGTAAATGCCTTCTCAACACTAAGATCACCGGGGATGATGCTCCTGGTGAGACTTGGCATATGGTCTTCAGCACTGAAGGTGCGTCTAATCACATGGGCTTCTTACAAGTCAGGCATTCAGTGACGCCCCTTTTCTCTTCTATCAAGAGCAGGGGCTGATGCTACAGTGCCTGATATGTATATTTACCTGATATCTGTGATTTTGATTTACGTTTAAGTAGTAATCAGTTAAAATTTTGTATGATAGGTGAGATACCCTACAAGGAAGGGCAGTCCATTGGAATTATCGCGGATGGCGAAGACAAGAATGGGAAACCTCACAAGCTTAGGTTGTACTCTATTGCTAGCAGTGCCATTGGAGACTTTGGGGACTCCAAAACTGTAAGATTTTCAGTCTAGTTTCATACTTCATGTGTAATCAAAGATCATAAGGTTGTCATAGTAATGATTACAATTTCAAATGGAATCAGCTCTTATGCATGAATTATATTCAAGCTTTAACACACAGATGCCTCCCTGGAACATGATTATCAAGTTTCAATATTATATGCTGCACTTTTGAGGCATTCTATATGCAGTTTGAGCTAATTCATAACAAGATGACTCCAATATCAGTATTAGTTACAAAGAGTTATCTTCGTTCTCTGTTTCCCGAGGCTTAAAGTATTTGAATTTTATATTTTACAGGTCTCATTGTGTGTAAAAAGGCTTGTTTATACCAATGATCAAGGCGAAGAAGTTAAAGGAGTATGTTCAAATTACTTGTGTAAGCATGCAATTTATCTTTTGTTTGAGAGCACTTGCTTTTTAATAAATGATGATCGAATACTTGACTGTAATATGTTGTAGCTAAACATTTTCACCCTTATATATCCAGGTGACTTAAAGCCAGGGGCTGATGTTAGTATAACTGGACCTGTAGGAAAAGAAATGCTTATGCCCAAGGATCCCAATGCAACCGTTATTATGGTACATACTGCATCAAAATGTGATAATGCACTATATCACATTTTAATATTGCGGTTTCTCACTGTGAGTTTCAAATTTCCTGTCAATGATTGTTTAATTTATCATTTATAGCTTGGTACTGGAACTGGAATTGCACCTTTCCGATCCTTCTTGTGGAAAATGTTCTTTGAGAAGCATGAAGACTATGAGGTAGACTAATTTTACATTGATAAACCAACTACTTTAAATTTGTGGCTTGTGAGAATGGCTTAACAGTTTGACAAAAGAATCAAGGGGAATTTAGACAGTATAAAAGATACAAAAGCAAAGCCACGTAAAGAGCAAACCTATTTAGCAAAAAAAAAAAAGAAGAAGAAGAACAAACCCAGGAGCAAACCTTTCAGAAGAACTAGTAGTTTCATGCAAATTTTAGCTCCGTCTGTCGTGTATTTTAACCAGCATTAGACAAATGACTTTCACCTTAATCTGTGCAGTTCAATGGTTTGGCATGGCTCTTTTTGGGGGTGCCTACAAGTAGCTCGTTGCTGTACAAGGAGGTGAAAATTCTCTTTACTCAATACAAGCTCCATATTATCACTAAAGTGTTAACATCAGTCTTGCTGTTTTCACAACAGGAATTCGAGTTAATGAAAGAGAAGAAACCAGAAAATTTTAGACTCGACTTTGCAGTGAGTAGAGAACAAACAAATGCAAAAGGAGAAAAGATGTACATCCAGACTCGCATGGCAGAATACGCAGAAGAGCTCTGGGAATTACTTAAGAAAGACAACACCTTCATCTATATGTGTGGTTTGAAAGGAATGGAAAAAGGAATTGATGACATCATGGTGTCATTAGCTGCTAAAGAAGGTATAATTTGAACATAATGACTTCATTTCTTCACCCTCACATATAACGTGTTCTATTTTCTTGATCTTTCTTTTATTTCACGGATTATACAGGTATCGAGTGGATTGAATACAAAAGGTCACTGAAGAAGGCAGGACAATGGAACGTTGAAGTGTACTAATTTCGGGTTTCTTGTACAAATGTATGCCTATTCTTGAAACTTCACGCTCAATCCATATTTCACTTTTCTCTGCATTCTGTAGATAGTTAATCAACTTCCTTGTGACCCTTCTTTCTTGTATTACATTTCAGTTCTTCATTACTGTTGTATTGTAAATTGTTCAATGTCCTTTTCCAAAAAAAATTGTACTTTTGAGGGTCTGGATCATAATATATAGTTAAAATGTAGAATATAACTTCTTCGATCTCTATCTCCACACACACACTATTCTCATGGAGCATTAGCAGAACCCTTCTAACAGTTGTGGCATTATCTAACAGCATTAGCTACAGCCTATATGCAGACATGGGAACCATGTGATCCTAATAATTGTTGCATCATCTAACACAACTAGCATGCAGTTTTTGTGATAAGTTGAGATCCTTTCCATGTGTTCTTTCTCTTTAGTTAAACAAATTCAAATTTCATGCTTGATTTATCATGGTCTGTATATTATTTTTCCTTAACACTTTCAAGTGTCAATTTAATTAAATAATCAAAATGTTAATTTTATTTTCTCTCTTTCATAGTACACATGTAGTGCAAAGGTAATTTATAAAAGTGGATTCAGATCAAATTAAAATTTTTGAGTTTCCAAATGAATATTTTTCGGATCAAATCAATTTGTCATACGTGATAACCATAAAAAATTATACATACAAATATGTGTAGAAGTAAGTGATTAAAGTGTATAAACATCAACGTAAACATCAACATTTCATTTGATGATCATAATCGATTTTATGCGATATTTTCGCATAACCTATTTCAGTCTATTTCTCCTGACAATCTCCTTTTTTTATTTAGACTAATAAGTAATTATTTATTCACGAGGAATTATTCTCTCCCTGAAATGAGGAAAAAATCAACTATTATAAAAAACATCTCCAAACAATATCTTTTAAATATGAAAGATATCACAATTCGAAAATTATATCAGATTAAAATCAATTAATTCAACCTTTAACATAACTTATACCTTAAGTCTTGGGATATGCGATCTGATATCCAAGAGTTGAAAATGAATCGAAACATCTCACAAGCTCAGCTCCTTTTTTTTCATAAATCCCTAAATCCCCAAAATCATAGAAATCTTGTTAACCAAAATCCTCCTTTAACAATCAAAATTTCAAAATGTGGTAATCGAAATTTTATATTAACGTAATAATTAGCTTTCAATAAAAATAAGATAGTAAATATAACTTAACTCGACCATTCTTTGTCGAAGAAGTCTCATACATGTATGATGACAAGTCTATTTGTCACAATGACTTCCCCGAACCTTTTTATTTTTACCGTAAGTTCGAATGAACAATTTAACAAAGGTCGGAGAATTTGGAAAAACATAAGACCGAAATATTTTTTCCTTTACATTATCAAAATTAAAATAAGGAAGTGCTAAAAGAAGATCAAGATCTGATCATGCCTTAGAGTTAAAGAATAAAACTTGAAGTGAATACTCCCTCCGTTTCAATTTACATGTCCACTTTCAACAAAAAATTTTGTTTCAAATTACTTGTCCACTTCAACTTTCAATGCAAAATAATATTTCCAAAGTCAATTCTACTTCACATATCTCTTATTTATATTTGCTAGATCAATCTCACTCCACATATTTTGATCATTTAATGCAATTAATTTGTCAACATTCACTTTTCTTAAACTGTGTGATTTTTTTAAAATGGACATCTAATTTGAAACGGAGGTAGTATAATGGAGTATAAAATGTTCTAAGTAGTATGTCGACAAGTCAGATATTTAGTATATGCCAATGAGTTTAAATGACCTAGAGACAAACTCAAAACTGACCGCAAAATCACATTTGACATACTTCAATATAAAGTTGTTGACAAGTGTTTTTCTCTACTACAAAGTCATATCATAAACTTATTTTTGCTTATTGCAAAGTCATATATCGCAAACTATTAGAACTATATCATAAAATCAAGAAATGTCTTACACTAAATTTTAAAATGCTTGTAGTAAAGTCGAGATGTATACAAATTAAAGAACTTCACCATAAGTCGGGTAGTGTGTTGTATTATAAAGCCGGTGCATTCTTAACGGTTAAGTTTTGCCTTCTATGTTTGTAAGAATTATATATTTGTAAAGCTCTAAGATATAAACTGAGAATTCAGTCTTGAATTCACAGATTATAACTCTTCAGATTCAGTACAACCACTGGGTTTAAAATTTATTTTGGTATTTGCTTTAATCTTTGTCAACACATGCAAGAACATAACCACCATAAACTTTTCATACTTTCGAGAATCCAAATCAAATTGAGTAAAACAAGTTCAATAAAAATTGAGTAAAACCAACCCTTTTCTGTAGTGACTTAACTTTATAATATAAATATTTAGACTTGATGATATTTTTTTAGGGTAGCGGTCCACAGCAACCGATTGCTGTGGATGCTTTTTTAGCGCTGGACATGGAAATCCCCGTCCAGCGCTAAAAAAGCGCTGGACATATTAAAGTTTCAATATGATCCTAGCCGCTGGATATGGATTTAACGGCCAGGATATGGGCTGTTGGTTAACCAGTCCCTGGCAGCCGTATGCCAGGGACCTGGTCCCATTTTTTTATACCTAAAAAAGTTAAATATAACATATAATATATGTCATTCATTTTAGACCCTTTTGATAAAAAAATCAGTGTAGCAAAAATTTGTATACAGTTTTTGTATTTTTAGGATATGAATTTATGATTCTAGATTATTGATTTTGAACTATTCAAATCATAATACTGCGATAAGCTTTCTATTTCAGTAACTTTATAAATTATCATTTCAAATGTCACATTTTAGATTTTATTACCATTAGTGTGTTGATTTCAGTGTTGTTGTAGTTACTCTCTTCCGAACTTCAACAAAATCGAACTCTTGAAATTACAAAATTCAACAATCTAAATTCGATTCAAATAGAGAAAAAGACGCAAGATTGGGATAAAAAAATTGAACTTTTCAAGAATTCACATTGACAAATTTGGTATAATAAGTTCATCTTTATTAGATGCTCATACAAAAAGAAAGTTTGGCAATTCGATTTTTTTTATCACCTATTTGAGGAGAGCGTCTCTTGAATATAAAGATTGAAAAGAGTTTGACTATAAGACCCACTTTTCAAGAAAAATCAATTTTGTATTTAAATTTATATTTGAAAATGTGATATTAAAAAAAGAAGAAAAACTTACACAAGATATCAAGACATGTATAGAAATCCTCCCATAACCGTGATAGATTAATTTTTATATGAACATTAACTTGTATACATAAATCTCTTATTTATTATTTTTGTAATATAAAAATATAAAATTATAAGTGAATGATATAAAATTTTATTTCTGTACACAAGACTTCTCTATAATATAACTAAATATATACACCGAACACTCACATTGTAATCGAGTTAATCAAGAATTGAGTAATATATAATAAAGACATGATCATATGAATCTTGAATATGTATAAAATTACTCGAATTTGGATCAAATTTATACAGATACGAATTTTAATTATATTTTTTTCTGAACCGGTTGTGAATCAAACTAGAATTGCTCATTGTCACTTTGAGCTCGGGTTTTCTATCACCTGCTTGATTGAGATTAGCAGTCGAGTGCAAAAATAAAAGGTGTGTGAATATAAGACCTATTTATCAAGCAAGGGCATTATCAGAAATCAAAAAAGAGTTCAATACCAATTTTTTATTTTTATCGAAGGGCAAATAAAAATATATCAACAACATTAGACTATTCGTGGTGATGATTATTGGGAAAATATATAAGAAGTTATATCGAATCCAAATGTCTAGAGGGTCTCTTGATTAAATATGAAATATGAAATTGAATCTCACGCACCTTAACGTGCATTGAACAAAATAGAGATTAAGAAAAACCAATTTGGAGATATGGTCATTTTTTTGAATCATACTAACTAATGAGCTAATAAATTTTCATAATTTTACAACCACTTGATGAAATCTAAAAGGAAGCGGGTAAATGATAATAACGAAACCGATAATTAATATTGATTCGATAACATCACAAATGATAATTACGGATTCCTATTGATGAAACTTATGATATTAACATTTTGGTTATTCGATAAAAAAAAATGATGTATACAATCGTCATGAAACAACTCTCCAAGATATTGAGTGTAAAAACCAACACCTAACTATTAATTTATTCATTTCATATCCAAAGCTAAAATGACTTGCTTAATAAATAATTTATTTATTTCATACTCAAAAATTAAAACAGACTTTAAAAAGAGGCTGACTATGTTGGATAAATTTATTTATTAATTAAATAACATATACTTTTCATGATAGTTTAATAAATAATAAGAACAAAAAAATTTTAAAAATTCGATATAATTTAAAAGAATATGAGTAAGATAGTGAAGAATAATGGTCCTAAAAATATTAGTTCGATGAAAATTTTATTTTTCATATAAACATATGCATGTGGAAGGTATATAATTTTATATACAACATTTTCTTTCTTTTTCTTTCAAGAAAATGGAGTATGTGTTATCATGATTTTAATAAATTAATAATAAATTATGACTTTTAATATATTATAGGCGATTTAATTTTTTTTGCAGAGTCTACTGGATATAAGATAAAATATCATTGACCTGGTGTAGGGTCCTAATGATATAAGCATAATTTTTTAAAAATCTGATGGATTATAAAGAAATATCTAGAATAAACAATATCCTACAATTTTTTTAATATAATCAGATTTTAATGGACTATAAATAATATTAATTGAATGTTATGAGATTTATAACAGTAATAAGAAATTATAATTGAATGTCATGATATACGTTAGAATGATTTAAAATCCATTAAATTTAATATAATTGAATTTCAAAAATCCAAGAAAATCTGAATAGAATATACCAAACTTAATAGCAAAAATCTTCTTTTTTGGGCGTTTTTATATTATAACACAAGAATAATAAGAAAAAAATACATTGCAGTACAGCAGACGAATATACGATAGTATTGAGAAGGGTGTAGAGTGAACGAGTATATTAGGGGAGTTTGGGACAACAAAAGAAGAGCAGAGAGCGCCTCTACACATATTTTTTAGGGTTTGTTTGTTATCAATCATCAAGCTTAGACCAATCTCAATCATCAATGGCGGAGGAGGTGCCTAGATCTGCCGGCGTTGTGCTCCGATTCAACGATCAGAAAGGCTTCGGTTTCATCAAGCCCGATGACGGCGGCGACGATCTCTTCGTTCATCACTCCGACATCAAATCCGACGGCTATCGCACTCTTTTCCCCGGCCAGTCCGTCGAGTTTTATGTCCTTTTGGATGATAACAAGACCAAGGCTGTGGAGGTCACGGGGCCGAACGGATCTCCTCTCCAGCAGAGGGGTTCGGGTGGGGCCCGCGCCGGTGGTGGTGGTTTCGGTGGGGCCCGGGGTGGTGGCGGGTTTGGTGGGGCCCGCGGAGGCGGTGGCGGTGGGGAGTGTTATACTTGTGGGAGGCTTGGGCATATGGCTAGGGATTGTGATGGTGGGGCACGCGGTGGTGGCGGAAGGGGCGGAGCTGGTTATGGTGGGGCCCGTGGCGGTGGTGAGAGGGGTGCAGGTGGGTATGGTGGGGCCCGTGGTGGTGGAGCTGGGAATGGTGTTTGTTATAATTGTGGAGGGATAGGGCATATGGCGAGGGATTGTACGAGTGCTCGGAATGCGGCTGGTGGTGGTGGAGGGATTGGAGGCGGGGCTTGTTATACTTGTGGGGAGCACGGGCATTTGGCCAGAGAGTGTCCTGTTGGTGCTGGTGGAGGCGGGGGCGGCAGGGGTTATGATAGGTTTGGAGGCTCTGCTGGAGGAAGGGGCTATGATAGGTTTGGAGGCAACGGTGGAGGAGCTGGAAGGGGAGGTGGAAGCTGTTACAACTGTGGTGAGCCGGGGCATTATGCTAAGGACTGTAACACAGTCCGAGAATAAGAGTGTTTAGCGATCGTTTGAAACGGTGGTTATCTGTTTACTTTTTGTTTGTTCTTTTGATGAAATGAATGATGTTGCGTTTTTAGATTTTTGACTTGGGTATCATGATAGGATAGTTTTTTGGGGTTTATTGGGGATGATCCATTCATGTTTATATACATATCTTGGTCGTGGTATGGATATGGCTCTTTGTTGGTTGGCGGGTTCAGTTACTAATAACTGACATTATGAATGAATTTTGTTATGGATTATTTTTCATCATTGGTTTTTTCATCATCGGTTTTGCTTGTGTGCTTGATGTTTATATTTATTTCTGTTTAGTAGATTTTAGTCGTAAATGTTTTGAATGCTGTTGGCTTGTTGTTGTGTTGGGATTATGCTTCAAATCTATTTGTTGTTGATGGAGTTCAGTTGTAATAAGAAAAATATGCTATTCATTCGTATAGGGGTTTACTTGTATATTGCCTACATGAGCTTACTCAGAATTGTTCGCTTCTTCATAGGCAGCAATTAGAATGAGTCCTTAATTTAAGAAGGTTGCAAAGTCTTAATATTTACATTATAAAGCTCCTACTTTAGAGGAAGGAAACCCTTGAATATATAACTATAATTGGATAATTGCTTTTTTAATTTTTCTACGGATCTGGGTAATTGTGTTCTAGTTCTCTACTGCATCTATAAGACATTGAGGTAATTGTGGAAAGGTTATTTACAAGTAACTTATCAGCCCTATGGCTTCATAGCTTCGGCTAAAGGCGCCATTTAGGATTCAGTGATTATGATGATGGTTGACGAGTTTGAGTAATTAGACCTAATAGACAAAGTTGTCGACATAAAGTGTTAAAGAGTCGTTACACGAAGAATAATTTTTTCCCTACAATCTCTTGAAGGCCTAAACTAAATACTTGTGTTAAATTAAGGTCAAATATGTGTATATATAGGGATTTTTTATCTGGAGAACAGAGGTCCAATTGCTAAATGAGGAAAATGTGTAGTTTGGATAAACCTTGGTGGTTGTAATTAAGGGATCACATTTTACTGATAGAGATAAGCAGATAATCTAGGAATGTTTGGGACTTTGGGTTGTGTTGTGCCAGAGTTTTATGGCTAATATCCTGTGATGGCAATATAGACTTGTCCGTTTTCTTTTGAGATGTTTCACTGGGTTGTAAAACTGGTACATACTACTGTCATGACTGTTTCATGAATTCTCTTATTATTATGACATTGAAGCAATCTTCTTGTTGGAGTAACTATAAATATGTTATATTTATGTATTCTAGCTGTCCTGTTACCTGTGCAATTTTTTGTCATCTTTTGTATGTCTTACTAATTTGTTTAGGTCTGTGGCACAAGGAGTTCCTTATTGTGGGTTGCAAATTGGATGTATGCTTTATTTATGTATGGGATAGCAAAGCAAATATTTTATTTGAACTATATGTGAGTTACTTATTGTCTTTTCTTTTGTAATATATTAATGATATGCTTTGCTGTTACATTTATGCCCTAGGCATTCCTGAGTTCTTAAGTTCACCTTTCCTGTACAAAAACACCAGTCTTAGAAGCAACTTAATTATCAACAATTTGATGGTGCTTGGATTCTATATCTTGTGGAAAGAATGGTTTTCATGTTAATACAATGTTTTTGTTCATACTTGTTATGAGTTTTACCTCACTACATTCTATGTTGATTAGAATTGGATATTACTTCTTCACTTATTCTTCAGCAGTTGATGTTGCTAACAATCAATGGCTGGTAGATTTCATTTAGTTTTGTCTATGAAGGTAACTTCTTTATCTAAGGTTTTGTTATGAAGATAACTTCGTTGTCTGAGGCTGTTTGTATGCATGTGTGTTGATATGTTACGGTGACTAGTTTCTCTTAAATAAGATGATCAAATGAAATGGATGAAGAATGCAGCAAGTTTTAAACTGAGATTTTCCAAAATTATAAGCTGTCATGCTAGATTTTAATTACGGCATTAGTTGTTTGTTATCATGAAAGAAATTTTCTGGCGGCCCTAGGCCTTGACATATCCGTCCTCTTTTATGCTGGGAGGCTTAACATAGCATGCTGCCACAACTTTAGTATATAGAATGTTAAGCTGACAACAAATATCAACTCTTTAGCAGTTCTGTGTGACAGTTCAAGTGTATTTTATTACATATCCATTCGTTAAATGAGATGATCGGAAGGAGTTGTAACTCTGATAGGTGAAGGGTTTTATTGACCAAGTACAAGGGTGTTTTGTTAGGATTTCACTTGAGCAAGTCTGGCAATGCAAAAGTTGCAAACTCTAAACATGCAAGCAAGCGTCCTCTTGATCTGCCCTTTCTTTCTTCCCGAGGTGCATTATACCCTACAAATATAAAATTCTCTGAAAAAGATTTTCATCAAAGAAAATTTATTATCTAGCCAAAAGACGCAAGATGTTTAAATAATGGAACTTACATCCGAAAGGGTCAGAAAACCTGAAACCAAGAAAATAGACAATATTAGAAATCATCAACATAATATACTATCTGAAACCGAAAGGGTCAAAACACTTTAATAAGTCTAAAATCTATCTGATTGCCCCATACAGGTCACAAGCATGTATATGGAGAGTGAGTGAGATGAGCTCCATTTATACTTTTCTTGAACATGTGGCTCATTTTGGCATCAGCACGTTTGTCTGGACAACCAGCAGCAACTATATCATCACTTCTTCCTTTTCATTGTTCACAACTACATGCACTTGAAACTTGTTTAAGGAATATCAAGTACTCCGACAGTCCAGTTTATGCAAAAACTCCTAGAATGCCACAATACCAGTATGAACTGATAAAATGAGCAAGTAAATTAACCATTAATCGGTATATAGCTTCGTCTAAATGTACAGAACACTAGATCAAATCAGCTAGCCAGCTAGGGCCTGGGCAATATCTGAGACTGCTTCTACACACCAAGTCATCAACAAATAAATGAGTTAAGAGCAAGTACATAAACCAAATTTGTCCTATGGAGCTAGAAACTAGGCAAGGGGTGTTCTTTTAGGATGCAATAAATGTTTGATTCGAGGAAACAATTTCCAGGTACAAAGAAGAATTGGTACAATATAAAGTGATTCATCGAGTAATTTTGATTAAATACGGATAGCAGTGATCCTTGTCATAGTTGGGCCATGAGTCATCTCCTCTTACAAAATCCTGATGTTGTCTCCAGATTTCTGTGTCATAGATCTCATCGATGCTATAATGCAGACCAATCTCTTTGACTTCAGCAACAAATTTATCAAATGTGTCACCTCTTTTGGGACTGAAGAAGATGGCTGTAGAGGGACCCTCGCTTTTCAACAAGTTCACAAGAGTTTGAACAAGGCCTTTGTGAAATTCTGTAAAGAAAGTGCTGCACGTGACAAGTTGATGCCAATATTACATATAAATCACATTCCGTCATTATATAATGAATTACCATAAACCTGCTTGAGCATTGAAATATACTGCCGCAGTTTATACAAGTTAATTTTTCATTATTTATGTTCTCTCTATGCAGTTTAGGAGACTAAATTAACGAACAGTGATTCTAAGGCAAAATCTGTATACTGAATTCATTGAGTGCAAATAACTATATTAGTGCTCTTTCAAACACAATAAAAAGCTAGATTTGTCCCGACTGGTACTAAGGGATATGCATATTATATAACAATTTTAGCAGCATCACTTCGAGACGTAATAATTATAAACTCGAGCAAGTAGTATTAGAATATTAGATACATGTACTCGCTACTCATGTCTTCAGTTCTTGTTATATTGTAATGACTTTGCTTTTGGATCATTATCTTTGTTTAATCTATTCAAATTAACAAATGAGGCCAGTTTTCTTTTTATATATTGTGTATATGATCTATCAACATGGTGGTTAATAAACCTGTTTCCATAAAAGGCCAACAATTTGGTAAAGAATAAATCTTGAGCGACGGTAAATCTACTTGAAAGGAAAGCATTCAAGTCTTAATGCTGAATACCACGTAGATTAGAGCTTAAAAACTGGGTTACATAAAAGGAGATCATTCTGGAGCTAAATTAAAAATGAAGAGTTTCTTGCAATGGGCTCCAAGACTTAAATAAAAGTCTTCTGGAGGACAATATAGAGAGAATCCAAAAGCAAATGAAGGGAAGTATTAAAATAGAACATTTATAGAAGGAGATACTTGTTAATAACAGAGAGAGTTGCATACACACACATACACACACACACACACGCGTGTGTGTGGTTCGGTCTAGGCTCAAATCATGACCAACTCAAGCCAACCGGTTTTTGGAAAATCCCAACTCAAACTGCAACCATTTAAAAAATCCTTAAGGTTAGACGGATTTGTCAGTGTAGCCCAATTCATTTTGATTTGATGTACCCATGTTTGATGTATACTTGTAACAGTATTTAAAGAAGAAAGAAATATGTTAGAGTGAAGTAGGGCCAAAGTGGTGGTAAGGGTGCTCCTACTGCCAGGTGAAGGTCTAAAGTTCATTCTCCCCTACCATCCCCCAACACTTAAAAATATATAAATTATTAAGAAAATATTGTGTTTGAGTAACTTACCAGTCACTAGCCACAACAATATCGAATTTGTTGGAGATGTCTGATATTTCTTCCTTGTTCCAGTGAAGCATTAAAGACTTTACCTTGCTAGGGCCAAATGCACCAGAATTGGCATCAATGTTATGCTGAATGTCTGTATGTTAAGAACGACCATTCTGTATCTAGAGAAAGCAAATATAGAAAGATCTCTGAGCCAGAATACTATAGACTAAAGAGTGTAACCGCCACATTTAGGACAGAACAATTAACTTCCAAGGTCGCAATTATATAAAGAAAGCATGCTGAACATTAGAGATTGATTGGAAGATGAGAAGGGGGGAAAAAAAAATACACAGTATTAAAAATAAGTTTACCTCCTTAGTAACAGAATGAAGCTGTACATGACAAAGTGAAAAGGATACAATCCACTACTTGGGGATTTCCGTCTGATATTACAACTTCTGAAGCTTCAGTCGCCATAGCAACAACCAAACCAGCTAACCCATATCCTGATCCTAGTTCAATGACTGTTTTGGATCTGAAGAGAGTATTAAATGGTGTATTAACATTAAATACATGCAGGCTTATACAGGTGTTCTGAATCAGTTTAAGAAGATGGGGGCACAAGTGGAATCATCAGAATTACATCCAAGTAAAAGGTGAGATATAGTGCTTATATACCTGAACATCTCTGCATGTGACAAACAATAATACGCAAGAACTTCTTCTGATGGCCAGGGACCTATAGGAGTAGGTAAAAAGTGAAAGAGCTAAGTACATATTATACACCCTTCCTCTGTCTATTAAACTGGGACTAAAGCATATGAAGAGAGAGAGCACAGTAAATAGATTTTCATTCATATTCGTGCTCCCAAGTTCTGAATATAAAAGAAAAACTGTCATAACTTTAAATTTAAAAAAAAGGGATAAATTAAGGATTGCTGGTTAAATTATTCTTATTGATCATTTTCCATCCATGTCCTTTCTCTACATCCTCTTCCTCTATAATAGTAAAAAGCTTAGGAGCACCGAGCACGTTACTCAAAGAAATTTCACCTCAGTTTATTTACTTCCATTTGCTTTCCTTCCTCAAAACCCCGTGAGCTAACACGTTCACAAATGCAGCACAAAATGAGACTTCCCCCACCCTAAGCTTTTATAATTACATTCTTCCCTAAATTCAAAACCTTCCGTAAACTACTACAACAACAGAAGTACACACTTCATATCAAAGGAACGAACTTACAAACAAGACCCGTGTTGTCAATATCATATCTGTTGCATATCTCAAAATCACCAAGAACATCAAAACTGCTAAATCTCTGACTACACCACACAAGTTAAAACATTATCAATAAATCAATCTAACCGCAATCAAAACACCATCATCAAAAAGGTACCTAATTAAAAGAAAAAACTTACAACAAAAAGAGCTTAGGAGCATTAGGTACAGGCAATGTATAGCAAAAACAAGCAGCTTCTTTACTGTCAATCAATGATGATGATGATGATGTATCGTTTCGATTTTCGATTAAACAAGACGGTATTAAACTGAATCCATGGCTAGTCTTCCTAGAAACACGCTCAATCCCAATCTCAGAATTGTGTTTATCTGCCCAGAAATACTTTATTCAATCACAATAACATAATCATATAATAATGAAGTATTACATACAAGTGTGTGAGTTATTGTGTGATTATGTGAGAAGTGAGCTAACCAGTGATGTGTGAACGAGGAAGAAGAGCACGGCGAAGAATTGTCCACCGGAGAGTCGATGCTTTTGGGGCGGCGCCACCCTTCTTTTCCGACATTTCTTTTTTATCTCAGTTAGGCAAACATTAAAATTTGTTAATGTGGTAGTAAACCACTTTAGTTTTATCCAGTGGTATTTCCTTGTTTTGGTTGACTATTAAAACACTTGTATAGTGAAAATAAATTAGTACTGCTCCCTCCATCCCACCCAATTCTTTACATTAGATTTGGACATGGAGGTTGAGAAATATGTATAATGTAGTGGAAAAGAGAGTGAAAAGTGGGTGAAGTGGTGGGACCCATTAACTATTTTAGGAAAGTTTTATAATGTAAAGAAATGAGTGGGACGGCTTAAAAAGGAAACCGTAAAGAATTGGTTGGACGGAAAGAGTATTAGTTATATTAAGTTATTTAGAAATTTATGTACTTTTTTGACGAGTTCCTATTCAAATTGATTCAATAAAATGCAAAATTTAACCGAAAGAATATTTATTTTAACCAAAACGAGGTTAGAATAATTTAGTTTATTTAAGAATATTCAACTTAACTTTATACGGAAAAAACTTGGCCCAAAAAAAAAAGGCTATGCAAGCTAAAGAGAGAAGAGGAAGAATAGGCTCATTGACTGTTTTACTACAGGTTCAACTTAGTGCAGCATCTGTACTAGATTTCATGTTCTGGTGGATCTTTAAATAGAGCTTTCTTGTTCTCACTGCTAGTATCATGTCCAGTGACGGAACTAGAGCAAATATCGAAGGGGGTCCAACACAAATCCTACAATGCAAGCAAAGGCCATAACCACGAAAACAAGCCTATAGCAATGTGATCCACTGCAGGTATTACCACCTTGGGATGACTCAGTGGCCTCTGAATCATAAACATAACCAGCTAGCAGCCCGGAAAACAGAAATGAGCCTAATGGAAGATTAAGGATAAGCACATTGTACATTAGGCCGAAATGTTTTAGTCCGAATAATTCAGATGCTACTGGAACTGTGACAGCTAAACGAACTCCGTAGCAGATTCCTACCACAATTGATCCCATGTAAAGGGAGCCTGGAAATGCAAGAGCCATGCAAATGTATCCGGTGACCATTAGGATTTGAGAGGCCGCGTTCCAGAATGGCCTCGGAGTTGAATATTTCCTGTACATCAGTTGCGTTAGATCATATAATGTTGTGATTTTTTTGAGAAAGGATGATTTGTTTAAGTAATTTTACCTGATACAATGTTCAGAAGCCATGCCTGAGATAATGCGGCCAAAGAATCCCCAGATGCTTGTGAGCGACACAAAAATGGATACGTCTGCATAACCAAGTGCTCCTCCCATTTGTCCCAAATTGTTGATCACACACATTCCTGTCCCAACCCCGCAAAGAAATGACAAAAATAGTACCCAGAAATCAAATGTCTTCAATGCCTCAAAAATAGTATGATCCTCCCCAATCAGAGGCTTTTCCTTGACCTTAGCCATGTCCTCCATAATACTAACGTTCTTTGCTTCGTTCTGAATGATCAATGGTTCACTAATGGTACCTTCAACATCGGAAGTAAAGCTTGGTTGGGCTAATAAGAAGTATGCAGGAACAATCAGAGGTGCAACCAGCAGAACAAGTAAACCAATGGCAAATAGTGAAGATATATTCGGGCCATGTTTGCCTGTGACATCAAAGGCTAACAGATAAAAGGCTACTGTAAAAGCAAGAATGTTAAGGATTTTAAATATAAGTGGCTGTTGCTTTTTTTCAATTGAGCTGGGCGGCACTTCTTGAAGAAACAATGCAGCTGCAACACAAATGATGACTGGGATGATTGCTAGGGATAGCAAGAAAGAGGATGGACTCGACGAGAAAAGGGCTGTTGATAAATCAGTGAATATAGCGGTGCTGAGGCCTAAATAGCCTTTGAGGATGCCAGAGACCGGACCTTGGTTATTCTTGAAGTTTCTCATACAAGTCACTAGAACTGCTGTGTTCATCCATGTGGTGCTATTTCCTCCCAAGCAAAGAAATATAGACATCTGCTTCACAAAGAATTGTTGTTTGCATTTGTTAAGATTAGATGTAAATTAGCAATTAAATCTGCAAGTAATATCATATAATGCAAAATAAAGAAATAATAATAATTACCTGCCAATAAGGAAGTGGACTGATATGCTGGCTAACGACAAGCCATTGGACACCATATCCGATAAGCCCTTCTACTGCTCCAATCATAAGTATTACTGAAGTGGGAAAGCGATCAGAAGCCAGACCAGAAAGAATTCCAAATGCCTTCCCTACATCTTTAGCAACAGAGAGATTGTTGAGTTGCAGCTGAGTAAGAACCATGAGGGACTTGAGAGCACCGGAATAGTTTGAAAATGTATAGTTGTTGCCAGCAATTGCCTGTATCCAGATTGCAGTTACAAATCCTAGCCATTTCTTGGCCGGAGATACTGTAGCGAGAGATTCTAGTACCATTACAGTGTCTACAAAAATTTTGAAATAACAAAAAGTAATCAGTGATCACCAAGACTATGAGTTCTGAAACTGATATGGAACTTGTTTATTATATATAGCCTACATTAGTAATACACTAAGGGTTTTGGTCCCTGACATCTGGTTGTCAGGGAGGCTTTATCTAACACACAGCTCTATTACCATCAGATCTATATCTCAAGGGTCTTCAGCGGAAAGGAAAAGTTCCTATCTGCGGAAAATTATAGCGGATACTTAAAAAACAAAAGTTTTAATCTGGACCCTTGAAATATAGATCCGACGCCCCTGAGAGTGTGTGCTAAATAAACTGTCCCTACAACTGGTTGTCAGGGACCAGGACCCATGCACTCCTAAAAATAACAATGATCATTAAACTTAAGATAATTATATGTTAAGTACCATTGTTTTGCAATACCATGGTAGGAGAATTGTGGATTTGAAAAACAAGTGGTCCCTTTGAAGTTCAAACAGATTAAATAGACTTCAAAATCAATAACAACTGTCAAAGATGAACTATTAAACAATCTGCAACGCCTTAGTCAAGTTGCAGATATTAACTCAATAACCTATTTCCGCGGCATATAATGCGTGGAACTGCTGTATTATTAGTAGATGGTATTAAGCATTTATTATCTTAAGCCGCTTAAGCCATGCCACTAGACCCTGGAACTTGAGACATTGCGGCACAATGCAAGTCGGAACTTATCATCGAGTAATGATTAAACTGAGAAAACACCCTTATAAAACCAACTGCTTAAGAACAACTTGTATAACTAGTAAGATAAAGATAAAAACTGAAGCAATAATCAAGATGTATCTGGAAGGTAGCACATTTCATTAAAGGTATACTCTTCAATAGCTGTTTATGAATACAACACTACTGTTTGCTTATGAAAATGAATATAGCACATCATAATACTTTGAAAGAATTTGTATTATTTACAAACTTTAAAAACACACAAACACAATGGCGTGCTTTTAAAAGACATATGTGGAGGCTTTACTCAGAAAACTGGGCATCCTTCGACAATAATCCCTTTGGCGGTTGGGCAAGAAGCCAGAGGGCATCCATCTGGTTTGTTTCCCCACCAATTGAGGCTAATATGTTCCATATCAATACAGAGATACAACAGAACTCCCATAAAGGCTAGTCCAGCATCTAGTGAGCCAGATAGTACATAGTTGTAGCGACTCCACCAGTTCCGGTAGTATCTGAAAGCAATAAAACCGGAAAGGAAAGCAATGATAATCCAGCTCGTGTAATTGACAGCGGTAGCCGGGGGCATATTTATAACACCACCTAATATTACTGGTGCTGAGATAAGTTTTATCCAGTGCTGACTGGGGAAGGCCTTGTGGGCAAGCCAAACTAGAAGAGGAACTATTGCTCCTGCTAAAAAGAACCAGTTAATAGCAGAGTAATACCCGAGATTCCCAAAAATTCTTTGAGGTCCGATAAGTCCCCAGATAACCGAGGCATCATAGAACACATGATCGCCTGGGCACGTCCATGGGCTGGCTGGGGAAAGCAAGGCCCTGTCACATATATTTGGCACAGTGCTCATTAGCCACCACGCAGTTCCTAAATGCACTAATGCTGATAATAGAGAACCAACTACCTGAATAATAAGATCGTTATGTATAGATCAATCTGCTGCTGATGAATGAAAATATATCAACAAAGCCAAAGAAGGTGAAGCAAAACTAACCGCGCCATTGAGCAAAAAAAAAAAACTAACCTGTGCCATAAACATCGATCTAGGTGGTATTTTCATGTAATGTCCAAGTTTAAAGTCTTGCAAAAAGAGGAGCCCTTGTTTCATACTAATATATCCATACACTTTGAAGCACATATTAGCCACAGGGTAACCTGGATACAGGTAACCAATGATATACTCTGTGATCACATTCAGGCCTGGAGTCTGTGGATGAAGAAAAGATTTAGGAGTAAAAATAATTTTTATATCAACAACTTAAATAATATCAAGAGTTCAAAGTTGAAAACTGATCTCGCATAAAAACTTAGAATGTACACACTCGGTCAGGCAAGAAGCAATTATGTGTAAATACTGTATACAGCAAACATTAACATATATCTTTTGCAGCTAAGATGGTGGTAACCTTGGTTTTGGTCCTTGAGGACAAGGGTTAAATCCCTTGCTTTGGAATTATTTCTTTTTCTGAGAATTTTTGTTTCTTTTTCTTTCTAGCATTTAACAGAACACTTCTAGATGCATTTTTTTCTTCGAATTTTTCATTCTTTAGCTTTGTAGTGGAAGCAAACATGCCGAATAAATAATCCCAGACTACAAAAATTGTATTGATTTTGTTACTAACTATTTTGCCCCCTAATTTTAATCTCTGTGCCCGTCACTGTTTACAAGTCTACTGCAGCAAATGCATCATAAGTATCTCTAAATATGTATAAACAACTTTCAGAGCACAATAAGTAAAATGTGACATAGAGTGATGGCGGTATACCTGATTAGTCGTGGCAGTGATGATCCCAATAGGTAGGGTGAAAAAGAAGGCAATGCCACATGCTAGCAAGACACCCCACCATGGTAACTGGAGTTGGGCTTTGTAATATTCACATACAAATATGGTTGCTGCAATGTTTGTCAAGAGAATGCAAGTGAACCACCATTCTGGAACTTGCTTGTACTTTCTCATAAGCCTTGTGTGCACGTCCATATGTTTCTTTTGGAAAACGGACTTGCTCTGCTGCCATAGTTCTCTAAGACCTTGTAAATGTGAGTTAGATAGTATATAACAGGGTAGTTGCTCAATAAAGATAGCCAATTATGTAGGTATGCTTACACAAATAATGAAATAGTATATATTACTAAAACAAAAGCAATAATAAATCACCAATAGAGATAATATTTTCAAATCAAAATGAGCAAAATTTACTAAAACAAAACATCACAAAAGCAATTTTCTTCCATGATATCCTCCACAAACTTGCAAAGCCAGAAGATATAGGGTATTGAAAAAGTATAATCTGATTCACCAGAAAGATAATGTAAGATTAACTTGGAAGCGCAATTTACCTTCCATGGAAGAGCAAAACATGGACAACAGTGGCAGTGAGGCAGGCAAAGCTTACAGCATAGGTCATAACAAAGAAGGAGCTTAGATAGAGACGACCCTCTTGCTCGTATGCCTCCAAGTCAATGTGGAAGTTTGAGTCTATAATACCAGAAATATTGTATTGTTGGCCAGTAATAGTGAACAGATCGTCCGAGAATATGGGAAATATCTTAGCTTTGAAAAAATTGAATGAGTAGATGAAGGGGGTAAGAACATATGTGATCATAACAAATCCAATAGCAATATTCACAGTAGCAAACCATGGGCTGGCAAGTGGACTCCCAATATAAGAAGAAATGCTCGACCAATCAAGTCCAACAGCACCAATTCCAAGACCATGAAGTCCTGAACCAAGTTGTTGTGCGATTACTGAATTGGGAAAGACCCAACACAACCAGGATATGGAGGTAAGCATTGATATAAGATATCCTGGAAAGACATAGTAAGCAAAGCTACAGATGAAAGCAACCAGGAAGAACTGGTTCCTAGTTAAACCAGCCTTTACCCTCCTCTCTTTCTCATGTAGTGCCCTGTCGTTTTTATCATATTAACCACAGATACGATAACTTAACTAGACTAATAATATAAAGTGTGATGGTAAGCTAGAAATCATAGAACTTAACCAATCTTATGAACAAGTATTGGCAGGTAGACTGGGATTCATATGCATAACCAAGTTATATCCTCTCTCCTAGTAAGCTCTAACTAGCACTAATTTCTTTCAGAAGAAATGCTGTTCCATTAATCAACCTTTGGAAGTTTATTTCTTAGATTCTAACACTGATTTATTACATCACCACCCACAAACTGTTAACTTAATGTCTGTAGTAAAATAGCGTGATTATGCAACGTATTCAAGTAGTCTAATCTATGCCTTCTTTTGATATTACACTACTTCTGTAGATTCTTATGCTAGTTAGTTATACACTTGTTCTCTTGTCAATTGGTAGTTTTGAACGAGATCCCTTGTAATATCCAGAAAATTCAGAATTAATTCATAGATGACTCGAGGTGACTTATTTATTAGAATTCATTTCCTTAGAACAAAACAGGTGACCCCTAACACAAACATTGAGATACTTGTAACTTGTAAAATACCTGAAAAGCGAGACTTGTACAAGATTTTGCGGCCACCACATAGCAGCCGGCTCCACCAAGTACCTCCTAAAAATCCCCGCCCATCCAAACCCCAACACTTGAGTCGTGACAATCACAATCAACGACACCCAAAACGTCAGCTCCTTCTTATAAAACACCTTCACCGCACTAACAATATGAATAGCATACGGATTCCCCGCACCAGAGCTGGCAAAAATAGTAATCAGCACATGCTCCTTGACATTAAACGGCCCCGGATTCAAACTGAACTCAAACCTCCCGCCTTTGAAGAACACTCGATCAGTTAAAGTGGCGGCCATCAAGTGCCCGAGAGGCACCACAGCTATCTGAGCCGAGATAGCCGATATGGAGAGCGGCTCTCTCCGATACCAGAAGAACTGGTTGAGAAATGATAGCAGCACACATGCTATGAGTCCGAGTATCCATGTCCGAAAAGTGAGTTCCGGGAGAGTGGTGTCATCAGTTACCGGAACTGTAAGGGCTACTTGCTCGATCGGAGAGTTGTCAATGGAAGGTGGTGATTCAGAGGTGGAAGCAGAGGTGAGTTTAGTCTGTTGGTCAACTGCATAATAAAACTAGTTAGATAAGATGATTAAGTGTGGATTAATAGCATGAATGAATGATTAAGAGTAGTGTAATGAAGAGGGAAGAGATGATTACTGAGCGGAGCTGTAAGAATTTCATCTTCTTGCATCTTTTATCTGGGAACTAAAATTTGAATGGTCTCAAGGACCCAACAACAATAATATAGGAGGAATCTATTATGTTCTTTTACAGGAGTATATGTACAGCAAGCACATGAGGACGACTTTGAACTTTGGTTAAAAACAGATCTTGTATTGGGACGTAATTTCAGACCACTTACACTCATTCAAATTGGTGTCTTGATTAATTACCAAAAAAAAAGTTGGTATCGTACTTTTTTTTTTAAATGGTGTCGTACAGTAATTAATTCTACTCCACTATTCGCGAAATACCAGAATTTGAGTTTTTGTCTGAATTTCATTTATTTTTATTTTTCTAAAATATTAAATTTTCATATTTAGATTGTTATAAACAAGAGGAAAAATATATAATCATATTATTATCTAAGATAAACGAGTTCATTTAATTTGAAATTAAAAATATAATTTTTTAATTAATTACTTATGTTTTTAGCTATGACATTTAAGCCGAACACGTGGCTGGTTTTCAATTGTGGGGAAGATCAGAAATGTTTTAAAATAAGTTCTAACATAAAATTAAAGATATTCGGAAGAAATGAGTGCCAGAACATCTGTCCTAAATCATTTATCATTTATATTAATAAAAATTTGATTTATTTCAATGTCGTCTTAAATTAGTATGCCACTATTTTTTATTAACAATGTATATAAACAAAAAACTAACTTAATTCTGTTTCAATATTAAAATGATGTGCCAAATTAGTATATCACTATCTTTTATTATATTTTTAAGACGATTATTAAAACATAACTAGACTTGCTCTTACGTTTATAAATAATGATTTTTAGTTTAATTCGTATTTGGCCCCTTTTGCCTCCAATACATAGCACCTCCCCTACAAGATCCACATGAAGAGTTAAAAAAGAGAATTGCGTTTAGTCTTTGAACAGCTGAATGTAAGAGAGCGCACGTACAAAGCATTTGCGTTTTAGAATAATCTCTAAATCCGCGTGCTGCCGAGGGCCACCTTCTGGAGTAACGTTGTACCAAAAAGGACCGACGCCCTGCATGCTGTTACGGTTCTTGTGTGCACCAAATAAAATTGGCCAAAGATCAATCCTTTCAAATGTTTGTTCAAAGGTATCTCTCTTTTTAACTGTTGCAATACAAGAATATACATCATGTTATGTGGTTGACATTTCCCATACTTTAAACTATAGGAAATTTTATGAAATTTCCGCCTGAGAGGTCTATTCCTATGCCTGCCCAAACAAACCAGACTGGCGTAAACCAAAAAGGTGCATGGCAGACACTATCATTAATCCACATCTTCCGTTGTATATATCAAGGTATCGATAGTGAGAAGGGCTAAAACTCAAATTAAGTGCACAATTTTGTGAACTTAGCTACGAAAAGGCCACTAGTTTGGGATGTCAAAGGATCAAACCGCAATGTCTTCTGTATTTTGCCACTTTTACATGGCCAATGTTTAGCTGCCTCTATATCCAGCAACTCTGTAAGAAAAACAGATCATAAACAAGTCATGGAACAGAGTATGATACAGAAGTCACTAAGTTTTTGGATTCTTACTTTGTACCACTTATTTGCTTTTAAAAGCACAAATCAAAATCTTGTAGATATGTAAATATCTTTTTGCTAAATATCAAAACCATATATATTGCTTAAGACGCTAGGTATTTTTATTTTTAAGGGACACAACATAGAGTCATAGACTCATATGGAAGGAATTAAAGCACAACTATAACAAAGATAAGTACTACGAAACCAACCAGCAGAGGAATTTTGTAAGAGAAACTGCTCTACCACATCTTCATTTTGGGCAACTGTTAAACTGCACCAGTAAAAAAAATCAATTTAGATTTCTTGAGCTTGCAGTGAAGTTCACAATTTCAATTCAGAAAGAAACATGGGACCTGCAGGTGCTGTAAACGAGATACCCTCCAACTTTTAACAATTTGAAACCATTCGTTAGCAGCAGCAACTGCAAGGATATAAGAACAAGAGGAATTAGCAATAGACTGGTGCTGGCATTCAGTACCACTCAAATATCATAAATACAGGGTGACACTAAACCGCAGATAAGCCTCATTTGTTCAAAACATGATTTGGGAAAGAATCAAGCAGAGAACCTCCATTGGACTCGGACCTTTACATATGCTGATACAGCTAGACTTAATATCAATAAGACAATGCACACAAAACACAACAAGCTTTACAATATAAAGCTTCTGAAGAACATTACAATCAAAGAGAAATGGGTTTTGCAATGTATAAAATAATGACACAGACCAGAAACCTTACAGAGTTTTTGCAAGACAGACAATCAATGTCGACTGATGGCCGTCAATTCCCTATGGCCCTTCGGGCTCAGCCCTACAAATCATTAGTCCCCTGGAAAACTCAACTGAAGGCCCTCTAAAGGGCCCACCTAAGCACCTAGACACATGTCGCATACCCCCTAGCACATCTGTCCGCCTAGCTTAGGCGAGTTATTAATCTCAGGTCTAGCTGACAGGTAGGGAGGAGAAAAAGGGATAGAGGAAGAAAAAACAAAGAAGAGAGCAAGGACAAAGAAAACACATGAGAGAAAAACAAGAACCATGATGCTATGGTTTTACGTTAAACTTCCTTACGGCTATCATCGATCAATGAATTTACTCTTATAAATTTCTGGATAGTTGTATGAAACACAAGTTTACTGTAAATTTGGGAAGATCTATTAATGGCACTTGCCTAGAATCTTATCACCGAAATTCAAGAACATAAGGAACACACAGAATGGCGATTCTTTCTTTGACCAGATAAATCCCAAGAACAGCATGTCTGCAAGCAAAAATGAACATTACCTGAAGAACATTTAAATTGTCAATCCTCTCCGCATTTAGTACACGTCGCTGAAGGGTGGTCCAGCCCCAGTTTTCAAATTTTTGAATGTGCTTTATTGATCCATCATGGGTGCATTCTGCATCAACTAGGACCTGAACCAAAATCCACTCATTAGCATTTGCAAATACCCAAATAGTAATGTACATAGTAGGGCACGTCCTACATAGCTTTATTTTTTACTTTTAATGGCAGTGGATTCTTTAGATTGAGAAGAGTCCAGTATAACATCACGGAAGCAAAAAAATTACATTTCAAGCACATCTGGCAGTCGTATCAAAGAAGAGAAGGAAAAAGATATATAACATGCAATTTACTTTGTCATATCCATGATGTGAAAGCCCACTGCCATATAACTTGCTTTTACTGAGTCCAACCACTCCAGAATGCAACCCATAAAAAATAAGCTCGGGATCTTGACTCTGTAAGACTAGCTGCGAGTTACCATTTTTCTGTGCTTTATTTGCCTTTTTCCTTTCTTTCCAAGGCCTCCTAGATGTCCACTCTTTGTACGTATCTAAATTTTCTTCTGAGGCTGATTCACTGTCTGAAACCAGAAAAAATGAATATTCAACACGCAGAAACAAACAGCACAGATGCATACATACAAAGCAGGAAATTCATATTTTATAATTCTGTTAAAAATATATTACAAATTTTGGAATTTGACAGGGCCTGGACAGGTAAGAGTGAAAATGTTGTTCCATCAGCAACAAATAGACGACATCGATCTCCAAGTGCATATTTCTGCAACATAGTTCGACAAGCTGCCAGCCTATGCCTTGCAACATCAACACCAGTCACAGTGCCTGAACTGCCCAGGAGTTCTGATATCATGCATAGTTTAGCACCTGAACAGAGACATGGGAGTTAAGGAATAGAATTGGAGGGTTCCCCATTGTACATAAATAAAAATAAAGTCAAAAGGAGCATTTTAATGTCATGAAAAAAAAAGTACAACTAACATAAAGTAATTACTATCATAAAGTCCTGTGCCTGAACTGACTCGGTTTCAAGAACTGTCTAATACATTATATTCTACATACAGTTCTGTACTTCTCAATATTTGTCTAATCATAAATCATTAAAAAAAAAAAAGAGATGGATTCAGATCTATACAGAGAACTCTACTTTAATCGAAAAAGTGAATCATTATTATCAAGGGATGCAGACTACGTAGGTCTGAAAGCGCAAAAGATATTCCTTTATAATGCAAAAGTGGGCAACCAAGCAAAAGGATCATATAATCATTACATGATTTTATTTTGATTTAGGTAAATTTTAAAGTTTTATGCTCAGTTTTTCTTTTCTCGTCATGACAAAAAAACAGTTCAAGTTTTTAATACTCTTAAATCCATGTGAAAGCATAATCTATTATTTAATATTATGTTGCTTCAATAATGATTGTCTATTAAAGTTTGGAAATGTATATACCAGGAGCAGCACAGAGGTCAAGGATGTGATCACCAGGAGTGATGTCCAAAGCTGTAACTGCAGCTCCAGATGCTGCATCAATTCCATAGAGCTGGTCTTCAAGAAAAGTTTTCGCAAACAAACATTTACTTTGCATAAGTTCAGATCAAAGCATAAATTTGAACATATTGTGTGCGTTGTTCATCAACCAAACTACAAAAACGAGATATAATACAGAAATGACACCAAGAACATAATTTAATTTTTTTTTGAAAATGATAAGCAACCAAAGGGTGAGAAGTGCATGAACACACAAGTACTAATTAATTGAAAGCTTAGCCGTTTAGGTTCCTCACTTTATAAACAGTAGCTATTATTAGCTACAGCAAATCATAACATGTTATCAAGGACTCTATGCAAGAATAGCTCAAGCAAACATACTTTAATAGTATACATAAATGATCACCTTTCCTTCTTGGTACGCCTTTGAGTTAGCAATCTGAACATGAGGAGGAAGAGAGTAGAAACTCGGTAACCACTCCACTTTCTGAAGCTTGCAGTTAATCTCAGCTTCAATATCTTCAATATAAGCCTCACAGCCAGGTTTTAACCTAAGAGAGAATAACTTACGTTGCCAATCTTTCATATTACATCAGAAGCATAAAAAGCTCACTTGCAATTTGCAAATCATGTTAAAGATGTATGATCTTACTACTCCCCTATCTCATTCTCATCTTATTTAGGGTAGGTAGTAATGAAATAAAATCAGTACAATAATATTCTTAATTATGATTAATCCTCCATTCTACTGCTATAAGTTGAAATTAGTACCCTTCTACTCGTTTTCTTCACATCCCACATCATAAGAAATTCGTAAATTCTCGCTCTTTATTTCTTCTTCCCTCCTAGACATTTCCTTCCTCCTTTAATTTAAATCAACAATTTCAGATTCCATTCCTCTTTTGTTCCAACCAACCAAACTAAACATTAAGACCTCGAATTTGAACTCTCCTACCCTAATATCCTCTCAACTTTGGATACATTGAATATCATTTAAAACAGGTACAATACAGAGTTGCCTAAAAAAACAATAAACAAAATCTGTTTCAACTTAAAAAAAAAAAATCACATAAACCAGTACCTTATATAACGTGGAGTGGAGTCAGCCGCAGTATAAATTGAGGGATCCAATCCATTCTTCTTGAGAAAATCGATGAATGCTTGCGGCAATTCCACGTTCGAGCTTTCTTTTACTTCCATTTACCCTTAATTCTAAAACCCCAAATATACAAAACCCTATTTTATCTGCTTACAATATTTATATCTGTATATCATCATATGGCACCACAGAAGTGTGAAACTTTAAATCTTTCGAATTGGGGTTCGTTTAATTCAGAGAATTGATTAAGTACACCCACTCTTTTTGCCCTAATTGTACTAGAAAACCCAATTTGAAAGAGATGACAATATTTTAAATATATAAATAATATTATTTTATATTTATATTGAATTATTAATGTATTTAATATTTAATATTAAGAGGCTGACCAAACAGCCCCTATAACATTTGGCTTGGCTTCTCTCGTCAAAGTTCTTCACTTGAAAATCAAGAAGATGAGATGGGAAAATTGTTGGTAATCACAATTATTTATTGTTTTATATGCTATTTTGTAAAACCCATCTGTGGAATTGTTCATCTTAAATCATTATCAACTTCATTCGCGGATACTCCAGCTAAATTCAGTAAGTACTCTTCATACTCCTTGCTCTTAATCATAATTATATATGTGTGTATGTGAAGTTGAATTGGTTTGTGTTGTGTGTATATGTTTGTGCAGGTGCAAGAATACATGGGTCTAGAATATGTGGGGCTTTACTTGTAGCTGACCCATTAGATGCTTGTTCTTCACTTGTTAACTCTGGCGTTAAGTTTGATGATATTAAGTTTGCTTTGATAGTTAGGGGTAATTGTAGTTTTCTCGACAAGGTTCGAAATGCTCAACGTGCTGGTTTTGATGGGGCTATTGTGTTCGATGATCAAGTTGAGAAGAATTTGATCTCAAGTAAGCATTTCTATGTCGTTGTCTTGCTCTTGTTTTGTTTATTTTGTTGGGTATTAGTCCTATAAACATATCGAGTTTTGCACCACAGAAGTTTGGTGTGCTTGAGCTCAGTGCAGCTCAAGCTCAAAATGCTGTTCAATTGCTGGTCGGTAAAGAATTGAGTTGTTTTGTAAAATGAATTAATATAGGTTTACGTGTTTTTAACATAAAGAGCTTAATCAATTAAATTACTTTTTATTTTAAACCAATCAATTCTTCACATGTATGAGAGTGCTGAAAATGCTTAAATTTTTGGATGTTATCATACAAATTTGTATAAATCCTACTGATGGATCCTATAACTTTTGACTTCCTCAATCTCCACTTGTTTATGAATTATGAACCGGGCCTAAAAAAAAAATCTCAAGTTGCGGGTGTATATAAATGAGCTTTTAGCAAGCTGACATGGTCTTCTAATTCACAATTTTAAAAGGGGTTTCCATTTAGATAAATTTTTGTTGTTGCTATATTATTTAAATAATATAATGAGATTACTGGCATCACAAAGAGTCTCGGCCAAGCACGGGCTCATACAAGTTTAGATTAGATAAACCATGCATAAATTAATAAATTTATCTTCGTTATTTTAGTTCAACCCGAAAAAATAATCATGTACTATTATTTGGTAGAGGTATAATATTTTAGATCCTATCTATAAGTTCATGTTTTTTTTAATCTAGCTTAAAATTTTACGCATGTATAATATAACAAAAAATTGGATCCTATATGAGATCTTATTTTTAAAAGTCCATGATTCTATTATTTTAACCATCTCAAAAGACCAAATAAACTATACTGTTAATTTTTAAACCCCAACAAGTTACCGACCAGCCAACTACCAGAATTTGAATGGTTTGGCTTTAATAATATAGTTTAGGCAGTACAGACATTAGTGCTACTACATATTTTTTCCTGTGTCAGTCAACTAGCTTTCTGGATTGTGATAAAAGAAATGCAAGTTGCTTGTGATGATATTTCAAGGAATGTTCTTGTCTAACCAATTAATCTTGCAGTGACCGGCTTTTCTGTGTGCAAACCCCTGAAATATATTTATTATGGTGCTCAAATCAAATACTCGTGTTAACTGGCATATATTACTTGTATGTGGATCAATTCCTGATTAAGTGTTTGGCTTGCAATAACTTATGATCAAGTAGTGTATTTCTTTTGTTCAGAATCTAATTCTAGACAACCTTTATCAACCCTGCCTGCCTCACCAGTCACCATATAGGAAGATTCTTTAACTTGGTTTGGTCTGCTTGACATATGTTTTTATAAATGGAATTTATATTCACAATGGTAATTACTTGTTAACAATTTAGTGATTGGAAGCCCTGAAGGTATATGGATTCCTGCGGTTTTTGTTTCAAATGAAGCCGGTGAGAGTCTAATGAAGCATGCCAGAGGAGAAGATGGTGAATGCTGCATAATCTCATCTTTGAAGGAAACATCATGGAATGTGCTCATAATTTCAATCATATCTCTACTAGTTATAGGAGCTGTCCTGGCTGCATTTGTCTCTCTTCGGCTTTATTGGAGGAATCAGAATCGACCAAGTAATCATGTTGGTGGAAAACTTGTGGAATTACTTCCATGCTCGATATTTAGTGCCACTCATATAAGTGGATACATGGAAAAGACTTGTGCAATATGCCTCCAGGATTTTAGAGAAGGGGACAGTCTAAAAGTACTACCTTGCCAACATAGTAAGACTTGGTCCTTCTTCTCTTTTATGTGTACAGTTATAATATTAAAGAGATTGTCACACTACTTTGAAGGAGACATCGATTGCTAACCCACTTTAATTTTCACCCTTTGGTGCAGATCACAACTTTTTGAAAACAAATGTTTATAGGGCTAATAACTTTTGGTTGGTCATGAAATAAAATGGATACAAGCATTTTCTTATTATATATGTTACCAGTTCGGGAAAGAATAATGTTGTGATCATCAATTCCGGTGTTCTCACTAGAACTTCTCAGAGAATGCCTTTATTAATGGGTTAAGTATCACTTTGGTCACGGAAGACAGGGCCATGTATCAATTGCTTGATTCTAGTTTCGGTGGTATCAAAAGTACCACTCTAGTAATGGATAATGATACACCGTTACTTTCCCAATTTTGACCCGACTGTAATATAGCTGTTATATTGATATTAAAGAGCTCTGATGTGGACTACTGTCTGCAAAGTGTACTAAAGAGGGTGGTTATATGTCCATGTCAGCTTCAAACATTAAAATCAACTGCTTTCTATCGGGAAAAAGTTGGGAAAGTAACAGCGTATTGTTATCCATTACTACTTACTAGATTGGTACTTTTGATATCACCAAAATTAGAATCAAGCAATTGATACATCACCCTGTCTTCGGTTACCAAAGTGATACTTAACCCCCTTTTATAATTATTAACTCGCTTTTTTAAATAAAGAGGGGGTAATTGCATATCAGTGGCCATAGCTTACCTGATGCAAGACTATGTTTTCGAAATATGAAAGAATGGCTGTAGTTTTAAAGCACTTTTCAATTATGTTGTTTAGTCTCTGGTTAATGGCTGTGGTACATGCTCTGTCATTATAGAATGCACAAGTGTCACGTTATTGAGGTTCTGAAGCTATATGTGAGAAGTTTTATTTTCTATCTCATGATATAACAGTTGTTACTTGCTAGTTGTAATGTCTATTTTCTGTTGCAGAATTTCATGCTAATTGTGTGGGCTCATGGTTGACTAAATGGAACACATTCTGTCCGGTATGCAAGTATGATTTGAAGCCTGAAGTTACACACCAGTAGAGGTGAGTGAGCAAATTCGTTGCATAGTTTGCAAGGGATCCGTACAGCAGCAGCCCTAGTGATTAATGAATATGCTTTTTCAAGAGCTTAAAAAGAGCAGTAATCTTCTCTTATTAAATCTTCAGCATCATTCGTACAATCTCTCGGTAAATCGCAGCATAGGATGGTGTTTAAAAAACCAATCGATTGTGTATGTATCTGCACAGGAGAGCAAAAGAGTCAATATTGTAATACTCAGGAGGGCACACTTCACCATACAGTAGTTTGCTTATCAAATAGTAATCAGTATATTGTTCCATTCCATATATATTTCAGTGTCATGAAAAATAGTGATTAGTGCAAATCACTGTGATTGATATTTTAAACTTAATAGTTTTTGCATTTATATACTTTTCTTCTTAAACTAATTTTTTTTATCAAATATTTAAAGTGAATATCAAATTTTGAGACTTAAGTAGGGTTTATTTAAGTCAGTTTCTGAATTATTTCTGACTTTAAGCCGATTTTTGACTTATTAAAGGGTGAGTTTAAAATAAGTGTTTCTGGTTTAAAATAAAAAAAGTGAAGTAAAAGTTAGAAGCATGTTGAGATTTATAATAGATTAAAGTGTTTGGAGAAAAAAGTAGAATTCATGAAACAAAAATTAGTATTCTCACCTGACAAAAAAAAAGTTAGTATTCTCAGCTTAAAAAGCTTTTATAAGTACTTCTTGATTTTTTACAAAATACGAATGAGTACTTTTAATTTATAAACTCAGAATCCGGACTTTTTAAGGCCAGGCGAAAGAACCCCATTTATTTTTCAACAAAAGAACCTTGAGTCAGTTCAATTATGTTAAACTTTACTCAGATAATTTTTAAAAAAAAATTGAAGGCCCATTAACAAACGATGCCTTAGTTTAAAGCCAATTCTCTAAACTCTAAAGTCCATATGCGCAATAGACCAGTGGTCTGGGTTTGGGCCGAAAATAGGTCGACATCGACAATCACTATTGGGCTTTCACAAACTGAGTATAAACACCCAAGCCTCTCCGCGCTTGTGTTTCTTCTCAGTAGAGCTCAGCACCCAAACCCTATCGGCGGCCGCGCAGCATTTTCTCTCGTACTTGCAACTTTCAAACATCTCAATTTATTCATCTAAACGTCGTCGTATATCTCTGTCTATTCTAATGCCGTGTTTGGTTGCAGGCTTAAGAAGAAGAAGAAGAAGATGATGGAATCAGCAGGCAGAACTGTGAAAGACGTCTCCCCACATGAATTCGTCAAGGCTTACGCTGCTCATCTCAAGCGATCCGGAAAGGTATTCTTTTTTTCTTATAATTTGTAGTTTTTTTTTATAATACATTGTAAATTGTATTGTGTTATTAACTTTAATCGTACTGGATAATGGAATTATTGGATAATGGGATTATTAGTGATGTTGTTTTATTCTGTTAGGGTAGTGTATACTTTTAAAAACAAAAATTTATATCAGACATGGCCTCAATTGCTATAGTGATCCCATTTTCTTTATGGATTGTGATCTATATGTTGTCGATTTTTCTTCGTCCTGCTGTCGGGGATCCTTTGCAGTGGTTATTATTCGGTATCACACCATAGTGTATATATATCGTTTTCATTGGATGACCGTGTTTTAGTTTTAGTCCCGCACTACTACTGCTTAATTGTTTCAAATTACTTGCTTTTTGCTGAATTGCATCTCACCCAAGACATCGTTTATCGTGCACGAGATTGATTGATAGTAATTATTTTCTAATTTGTAGATGATCTATATGTGCCTCTAATCTAGGACACTGCATATAGTGTACTTTGTTCGTTATTTTAGGTAGTTTAAAGTAGTGCTCGACAGAAGATATACCATCAAATAGGAGATAGGAAATGTAGCGCAATGCATTATTTGAATATGAATAAGGTTTTTGACTTCTTTTTTTTGTTAAATGTAATTTTATGGTTAACAACAATATTTAACAGATGGAGCTTCCACATTGGACCGATATCGTAAAGACGGGCACTTTTAAGGAGCTTGCACCTTATGATAATGATTGGTACTATATTAGAGCTGGTATGTTTGTTCTGAACTTTCTGGGGGAACATTGAAAATGGCCTGTATGGCATTTATTATGGTTTTTACTTATTTGGCTTTATATGATGTGACATGCAGCATCAATGGCAAGAAAAATATATTTGAGGGGAGGTCTTGGTGTTGGTGCCTTCAGGAGGATTTATGGAGGGAGCAAGAGGAATGGTAGTGCTCCACCACACTTCTGCAAGGCCAGTGGGGGTGTTGCTCGTCACATTCTTCAGCAACTGCAAACAATGAACATCGTGGACTTCGATAGTAAGGGGTAAGTGCTTTTCCTTTTGAAATATATTATTCAGGACTAGGTTGCAATGATTATTCCAGTTTCAGGACTTGAGCTTATGGTGTATGTGAAAAAGTGTGTGTTTGATTGGATAGTTGCCCTCTTATGGATATTACTAACTGTACTTAGAGTAAACAGTTGATTGTGTGAAGGATTTGAGAATTCAATATTATGAGGTTTTTATGCGTTTGATGAAAGAAAATTGGGAAAGTATAGATGTAACAAATAACAACCCCACAATTTAGCTCAATTAGGCTTGTCATCACTTGAATTAGTATATCCTGTAATGCTTGTATATTGTTTCTGTGCACCAGTGGGAGAAAAATCACGTCAAGTGGACAGCGTGATCTCGATCAAGTTGCTGGAAGGATTGTGATTGCCGCTTAAATCATATTTTGGCTTCCTTTGGATAAATGTTAAACACTCTGTTTTTATTTAAGTTTTGTATGTCTCAATTATGTAGCTTTTAGAGCCATTTGCTGGACTTGGTGTACCAGATTTTGTGATTTTAATGGTGTTTCATCTTAAATTTCTATGTTCTAATGTTTCTTTTAAGTTAAGTTTAATAAAGTGTTCGTTGCCTTAATTTTAGCATGTCATATAATTTCTTATAAACCCGTCAAGAAAGCCCATTCTTTCTTCTAGCGTATTATACAGTATTTTAGAAAATTGGCAACTTTATTCTTCATTTTTGTCTTTGAATATACATGATTCGTGTTCAAAGGGGAATTGAAGAATTATGAGAACCAAATATACTGTACTAGAACACTAAGTGCAACATAGTGCAGTCCTAATAATAGAAAGTGCATACTATGTGGTTCTTCCGTTCTAATTTCAGTTAGTTTTCTATTTGCTTTTTTGTGATCAGTTTGAGTGGGGAGTATACATAAATATTGATACATTTAACTAGTTGATTTGGCTTGGTTAATCCCTTTACTGCTAAAATTTGCTAGTTCTTATTTGGCTGTAAATTGATCCCTTCACTATTGAAATTCTGTTTGCTTGCCTTCAGTATGTTTAACTGTCCGATAATTCATTTAGTATCATCTCATGTTCTCCGTAAACTGTGATAAGTAAAATTATTCATTGTTTGTTTTTGGGTCTGGGATATGAGTGAAGGGGACAAGCTGGGGAAGCAAGATTAGGATCTTAGAACTACTGGATACATATGAGCAGATGAGAAGACAGTGATGCACATAAATTATAAATATACATAATCCCAGTTTGTGTAACAGCTAATTCAGTAAACTGTAAATATAAGTTGTACTCTATATACATAATTAACAGGTCAGGGATAAGATGATCTCCTTTATATGCTATTTGTAAGCCCTGATTTGATCCTCTTCCACAGCCTTGAAAAAAGTCCTCCGTTGCCTTTACTATTCATCTTCGGATTAAGAGTTCTGCTCTCTGATTGTGGATAGCAAATCCTCTTCGTGGTGGGGCGACTTGATCGTCTGGAACAGTATGGGGTCAAGTTTATGTAATACGAGTAAGGTGACAGAGGACTCTTGGATCCACGAATGGCACGGTTTATTTGTTTGCTCACTGCCTGGAGTTCATACGAGTCGTAAAGATTGCTCATCTTGCTGCTACTATTTCCCGGGGTCAGCTTCCATATGGGGCTCTGGGTAATGGGTGAAGGTGAATTGACTTGTTTTTGATGTGTTGGAGCATTGTCCATGACTACTACACACAGACCTTCGAATCCTACTTTTTACATGGTAGTTTCTTTCAGTCTGATGCTTAAATGATTAGTTTGAAGCTTAGTTGTATTTCCAAGAAAATTACATTGTTTTCTACGTTATTGTTGTTTGACATCTTGTTATCATGGTCGTGAATTTCTGAAACCTGCGTTGATCCTCCTGATCACAAATATTCCATTATTTTAGAACACGTACATTAATATAACAAAATTGTAAAAATTGATAAATGAAGCTTAATCAGAAAGGTCAACTTTTAACGATTAACCAAATAATTATAATCTAGCAAGTAATATCACACATCATAACATTCAAATCGCTAAAAATAATGACTTGATATAAGTTATCAGTTCATTAATTTTATATCATAAATAATGTATAAATTATTAAAATTTAAAAATATAATAAAAACAGTAAATTGATATGTTAATTTTATAATGTAAATTTTTCAAAAAAGTACCACCTTCTCGGTTAAAGAGAATTTCTGATTATTTTTTAGTTTTTAATTAGTTCTGACTTATTATACAAATAAATATAAATTTTTTAACTTAAAGCTGAAATTACTGAAAGCTATGGGTTTAAAACCCAGACAAACTTGCAACGATAGCCAGAAGGTTAAACACTCAAACCAGATAAATTAGAACACCATACATATAAGATCAGTGTGCAACAACTTTTTGTATTTAAAAACCAGGAAGTCCAGCTTCATATGATGGGGAAATTTAACTACATTGCTCCCATTGTCCTATAAAAAAAATGAGGCATACTCCAAAACATTCTTATCATGGCCTCGATGCTAGTACCGCTCCCATCAACAAACATATAATATCAGTATATAACCACTTCTTGTATTTAAAACGAGGAAGTCGAGCTATATATTATGCAGAGTATTAATTCATGATTCTTCCTCCGACAAATTTGGTGAATGCTACATAGGTGAATCAAGGCCCAACATAAAACTGTAATTAGTTTCCTAGAATACATATTGTACAGACATATCACTGATACTCATATCTACGTCAAAGCTAAGAATCAATTACTCTCACTGTCTATAAAAAGTCTCTGATTAGCAAAAATTATATGTACAGCAGTCAGTTCACCTCCTATTTCTTGATGTCAGATGCAAGACCCTCACCACGAGGCATTTTCTTTGATCCAGCTGCAACACAAATTGTAGTATTAACAATTAACTACTACCCATATAAAGTGATCAATGGATTTAAGTCGAAAATACAGTACATTGCAAACAAAAGAGCAGTACTTTGACATCCAGGCGTCCAGCAAACTTTAGTTAAAAGGTGATACCATGTAAGAACATATTGAATACAGCAGCTTTACAACTTACAAGTATGCACCAAAGTTTTGGGGGAAAATGAGAATACCATGTTAAAAAGGGAAGATTAGAATCTTATAACAATTTAGATTAAAATCATTTGCACCAAGACGGCAAAGGAGTCATTTGTTGAAAGTTCGTCATCATTTCTGTTTTCTTCAAAATTATTAACAAATGACATTCCCAAAGAATGAGACACTGTTTTGTCCATTATCTACCCGGAGCTATACCCACCCCCCCCCCCCCCCCCCCCCCCCCCCCTCTCCAAAAAAGAAGAAGAAAATAAATTAAACAAGTAAATGACGATAAACACACACGCACGCACACATATAGAGAGAGAGCTTACTGTCTTCAACGTCCTTTAGCTGGTAAAAGTGAGGAGCTATTTCAATCAGCCATTCTGGTTTGAGTTCGCTCACCTGCCGCATATACTCTTTGGTTGTGAGTACCAACTCATGGTACACAACCCATCTTGGGAGTACCTAATATATATTAAAGAAGGCATCAAAATCATGTGGGAGAACACAAACAATGATGGTCCTAGAAATGTATTACAAATGTGCAACATTACGTTACAGACACATATATTATTCATTTGTATTGGGTAAACAGATCTGCACGTGCGTGCCCATCCCGCACCCGTGCAAATACTGAGCTAGAGAGCTTGAAATGAATACTAGAAAATAGGTGTGTGTGTGTGTGTGTAACATACCTGTGCTAAACCTGAACTCGGATGGATATGAACGGTTTGAGGATGTTTTACAGTTCTGTAAGATCCATTCTTCTGCAATCTTGCACAGTGAGGAAAGTATCCTGAAAAATGTTCACAGAACGTAAATAAACCCTCTCTTAAAAGTACTCCTAATATATAATCAAGTGCAAGTGTCACGGGGCCCATGTATAAATACAATAACAGGATGGTATCAAAAGAACCTGATGTTATGGCCTTCCGTATAGCTTCCAAGTCACCGGGATTTGACATCAATTCGATTTCAACCCTCTCCAGTAACCCCTCCAACTGATCTCTTATATCTCTAGCGCGCTTCATGCTCCTGACCTGATATAGATCACAAAAGCATAAGTATACTGTTCCTAGATTATAATGATAAAACTGGAAGTTGCCTGAGAACGTGAAGTCTTTACTTGACAAATTATAGCGCAAATTCTTAAGGCATACAGAGTACAGTTAAGACTGGTGATGAAATTCTTACGACCTACTAACTCAGTTTTACATATTACACTTATCTTCTTTTAATAAATAAGTTTTCAAATAGGTTCTAAAGTCGTGGATCCTTCGAAGAAATGTTTTTAAATTTGGTTACTTTCTTCCCTGGTTAGAATTTATTCCCAGAAATAGGCCCAAAACAAACAGAACCTGGCAAATCCATATAAAAAAACACTTCCTGGGTATTACAGGCATTAAGCAAAGAAACAGAGATGAAAATAGCCTGATTGAATTGATATTAAACTCTAAAAAATCATCACGCCAAACGGAGGTCGCAGAGAATAGAGAGGCTATACAAGCTGAATTACTAAAACGTATTGCTACTAAAGCAATAAATTTTAGATGAATCGCATGCATGTAGACATACTTTAAAGCATCCGCAAACAAAATGGGCAATTATAATGTTAAAATCTCTTGCATAGTCGCGTGCATATTACGCAAAAACTATAACAATGTGTACATATTACATAACACACGCAAATAAATATATACCTGGATATAATTTTCATAACACCACTGAGTTGAGAAGTTTGTTTCCTTCCAAGAACTGTATACCTGAAAGATTTACCAGGGCAGTATATTTGTGAATAAACACCACAAATACCAATTTAAGCAAACACACAATCTGCGAACTAAACAATTCTATGCAACCACCACCAAGAAAGGCAATATCAAGATTTAAGAACATAGTGTGAATAGAAAGTGGATTTATCAATTTCTATTAATATAAATATGAGAACTCGAAACAAACCTTAAGTAATGCGATGTGATCTCCAACATTACCCATATGAAAGTTCATCCGTGCATTGTCTGCATGAACCTGTTTGTCCTTCGGACGATAAAAGATTGAACTTCCAATTGAAAGCATCGCAGCAATTGATATGATCTCATCGGAACATTTGTACTTGTCAGAGGCAACAATCATCTTGGAAAGCATGGGATCAAGAGGAAACTCAGCCATTTTCCTTCCAACTTTCGTTAGCTCGCCTTTTTTATTAAGCGCACTCAATGCGAATAGGAGCTCCAGAGCTTTCAATAGAGACGCTTCTGGCGGTGGATCCATGAAATCAAAGTTCACCAGATCATGAATGCCAAGGCTCTTTAAACTAAGAACAACATTTGCAAGGTTGGTTCGTTGTATTTCAGGGACAGTGTTATCTTCCAGGTCATTGTAATAGTTATGTGAGGTATAGAGTCGGAAGCATTTTCCGGGACCTGTTCGACCAGATCGACCAGCACGCTGATTTGCCGATGCTTTTGAAATAGGGGTAACCAGCAATGACTCCATCCCAGTACGAGGACTGTAAGATTTCATCTTTACAAAACCTGGATCAATGACGTATTTAATCCCATCGATTGTCAATGAGGTTTCTGCGATATTAGTGGCCAGGACAACCTTCCTTGCACCTTCAGGAGTGCGTTCAAATATTTTTGCCTGCAGCTCCGTTGGAAGGTTTGCATATATTGGGCATATAATCAGCTCTGCTATTTTTGTTCCCAAACCTCTTGTCCGATGCTTAAGAATCTCCTCAGCTGTCTCGATTTCCTCCTGCCCAGTAAGAAAGACCAATATATCACCATCTCCAGGAGGTTGAGTCACGTGAATTTGAAGAGCAGTGACGATGGCTGCATCCAAGTAATCCGCCTCTGGCGCTTTCGTGTAATTTATTTCAACAGGGAACCTCCTTCCCGGCACTATAAAAATCGGAGCACTGTCAAAATAATCACTGAACTTCTCAGCATCTAGAGTGGCACTAGAGATAAGCAACTTGAGATCAGGACGAAACCGGGCTATATCCTATCAATTGAAAAAGTAGTTGTCAGATAAGAACTACAAGCTTCTTCACTGCCCTATAACTTTCCTGGGTGATCATACGAAAAAAATGTTGGTCTCATGCTTACCTTAACTAAACCAAACAAAATGTCAGTAGATAGCGTTCTCTCATGAGCCTCATCCACCATCACCACACTAACAAGCAAAATTTAGAAGTCTACTATCAAATTCATATGTAAATAACTATAAAAATTCATCTGTAATGAACTGTAAATAACTTTAAGATTGCAACGAGATAAGTATACCTGTAACTTGAAAGGTCAGGTTCCCCTAAAAATTCTCGCAACAACATTCCGTCTGTCATATATTTGATAACTGTTTTCTCAGAAGTGCAATCTTCAAATCGAATAGAATAACCAACCTAAAATAAGAACTAAAAATTAATGCACATCTGGCTTCCACAATCAGGGTCCACAACCAACTACCAGTATATGGCAACACCAAACACTTAATACAAGCTAATATAAAAATAGTTAACAATTAAGAAAACGAAGATCCCACACTCCCACGAAACTGGAACTTGCTACGAATTTCAGTGACATGTGAACTGAATGCTCAGTCTACAGGACTGAGTATTACAGACTACATGGATGCAGGAGTAGTTCATGTATGTAACAATTAATATACCAATAAAATCTATAAAAATAATATTTGATTGCAGATATAAGCGGTAGCTACATCAGACTAAAACTGGGGGAAGAAGAGTATATGTATGTGTATATGTATACATAATTACTCTTGCTACAGCACCAGACATCACCATGCTCACATGCTGTCATGGTGGTGGCCAAAACACAGAATGTCATAAGAGCTAATCTTAACATGTGCATGGTGTTATGCTAAATCATCTACATCTATACTTGTACATTGGCGAAACGCTATATATTTATATTCTGCTGACATGACATACAACAAGAGAGCTTACTAAAAGATAAATAGATATATTATGAAGACATACAAATCTGACTTAAAATACTGGTAAATGAAAACAAAACCAAAGGTTTCATACAAATCTGACTTGCAACACTGATAAATGAAAAGCAAAACCAAAGGTGACCAACTGGAGAAATAGAAGTAGTTAAACTTATACCTCATGTCCAAGTTTAACTCCCATTTCCTGAGACACTCTAGCAGAAACACTCATAGCAGCAACACGACGAGGCTGGGTACATCCAATCTGTAAAAATTTCGCTAGCAGATTGAGAATAATGATTAATGCCACTACTTGGCTCTAAAACAGAATAGTGTGTGCCTCTTCCACTAAGAGATTCAAAACCTTTCATACGCATATATAAAAAAACAGGATGCGAACTCTGGTTAGTTTGTGCTGAATCAGGAAAGTTCAAAACAAGAAAATTCTCCACTCACCCAAGATACAAAGTGAGACAAGTGATGCAATAGACTGCAGTTATGAATGCAAATTATATGCAATGAACAAAACAAGAAACTAGTTAAACATTATACCTTTCCACGTTTTGTATAACCAGCCTCATGGAGATACTGAGGTATCTGCGTAGTCTTTCCAGAACCAGTTTCTCCAACAATAACAAGAACCTGACAAACCATATATTAATGTCAGTCAGATCGCTATGATCAAGCAACATGACATGATGAGGAAAATTGTAAACCTGATGCTCATTAACAGCTTCAAGCAACTTCTCCCGATATGGATACACTGGTAAAGTTTTCCTATCAGCCTGGAGGAACAAAATAGCAAGTCAGTAACTTTTTGCTGCCACAACGGTCACCCAAAACATATAGATAAATAATTAACCCCGTCTCTTAGAAAGAGCCGCTAAACGATCGGACTAGACAGGCGCAGGTAGCTTGACCGCCTTATAAATTGAGTTGATGGAATAAGAAAGGAGGAGGTCTGAGGATAAACTGGTAGCGAGAGAGAGGATTGCTTTGCTGGCCAAAATAATATATGTAAACAGTACACATCTGAAGTCTTAATTAATGACTGATGCTTTGCTTATCTAGTTTATGTTTCAAAACAAGACTATGTTCCAGCACATTTAACTGCTAAAATGTGGTAGCAGTATCCAACATTATTGTGCCACTGCAGTCATTATATGTGCAAGCTCATCTCTTTCAGACTCGTATCAAAGTAGGGAGCATAGAGGTGTGGATATTAATTAATGGTATTATTTTGGAACATAGCCATCTTATATAAGGCATCTATAAATGAAACTCTTAAGTATCCTGTTTGTTTGTTTTGTTATTCAAAGGCATCACACAATCAAGTCCCAATCACAGTAGAAAACAGCACTTGGTGAAATACGATTAACTGATTACAATGGATTATCAATACTGTGACAAACTAGCAGCTACTCAGCATTCCAATTTTGAATTTGTAATATAACCTATAACTCCGACTCTTCTGTTTAGGCAGTCGTAACCGTGTCAGAATTTGTAATAGAAGATCCCAAAATTGCAATATTCCTTACAAATTTTTGTTTGAACATAACTTGATAGTTACTTTCTATTAAGGTATCTACTTACCCTGCCTGTTTATTAATGTATTATGTCACGTCCTCGTACCCGTGTCCAAAATATAGGACAGTGTCCCCAATTTTAAGATTTTTGAGTCCGACAGTCGGATATGTGTCGTGTATGACACTTCATTCCTGAGTTAAGATTAACATTTAATAACGTTGTGGTAATCCAGTCTTTCATCAACAACATTAGAAGGAAACTTGGAAGAGTGAACTACATAACATTCTGTCATTGGTAGCATTTGCGCCAATCAAGGGTGCAATATTAAGAGCCCGTTTCGCTGAGCCTAAAATTGTGACTTATGACTTAACGTGACTTAATATGAAAAGCCGGGAGCATAAAATATCTGTTCAGGTAATTTTACTTATTAATGACTTGTGGGTTATTAAAAATGTAATAACAAAAATAAAAGTGATTTATGGATAACTTATGACTTATGGGTAACTTTTACAAAAAAATAAAAGTTTTATAAAATTAAGTCACTAAAAAAAATACTTCAAACTAACTTCTGACTTTAAGTCAGTTTCTGGCTTACTACTGACTTTAAGTCATTTTCTGGCTTATTACACAAATAGACATTTTTCAGCTTAAAGTCAGAAACAGCTTTAAGCCCTGACTTAAAGCCTAGACAGACAGGCTCTAGGTATATGGTTATACAAGGTACACTGAACCCATCTCCAACTGTTTTACATGTTTACTCATGGGAACAGAATCATAGAATGCATACCTGAAGTTTCTCAAATGCTGATTTTGCAATAGATTCATCAGGTGAGTCGCCATACGCCTCTCCATCATACTGCAAAAGTGAGTGTAGGCTTGTTCAAGAAATGTTTAAATCAAGACACGGAAAACACTTAAATTTAAATATTATTGTGGTACATACATTATCACCCTTCATCACTTCATCTTGTATGAATTCAATCTGATTTTCAAAGACGAACCTATTCAAAAATACAAGCACAATAACTTCAGAAACGAATGTTCAAGCATTTGTCTTCTATAGTTTTAGTTATTCGTAACATGTGTATAGAGGAATCAGTATGACCAAATTGGTAAACTTTTATATATGTTCCTTTCATCCTGTATTTTTGACATCCAAGGAAAAAATGATTAAGAGCAACATCATTCTCACAGAACCAAATAGCTTACTCATAGTCGTCATGCTTTTTATCTTTGGAGCCAAATTTCATTGTTGCCTTACCTGCAAAATGCAAGGCCGTAATGATTAAATATTATTTATTACAATTTACAAATAATTAATTTGAGAAAAATATGTGTTTAACATGAGTTAAAAATATAGCAGCAGCCAATTTGAGAAAATATATGTTTAACATGAGTCGAAAATACAGTAGTAGCCAGGGAATTACCAATCTGATGATCCTCCCAAGCTTCTTGCTCTGCGAATGGGTTCATTTTCTCTGTAGCATTCAAATCCCTGAAGAACAGGAAGAGGGCCATTTTCACATCAAACTCAAGTTAAACTCCATGCATAAACATGTATGGTAATATAAGCACATTATTATCATTATTGCTTGTCCCCAGAGCACAACAAATGCTGACCTGTAACGCTCCACAGCCACAGAAAATCTCTTCTCCTGATTTACACCACCTTCCTGGTCATAAGCATCTGGCATTCTGTACTGCAGTCCAATAGATCAGTTTTTAAATATAAATGAAATGCTACACTAGGTAATGATAAAAAAATGTTTCTCCAATCAGGATTTGCAAAACATTTTAATCTGAGCTACCTCATCTATGTCGTCGGCCTCTTCTGTTTGCTTCTTTACAAGATCATATATCTGTTTCTTGTATCTGCCAAAAAAATAGACTCGTCAAAATGAATAAAGGAGAATCTTCTTCATAAACAATGCAAAGCCACACAACCATGTAAAGATGCAAAGTTAGATGTACGTAACCAAAACTATAACTATAGAAAACTTTGTAAGCATCAGGAAAATATACGACTGAAGCATAAAAATGCAATGTATATATATGTATAATATATAAAGAAAAATAAGAAAATTTTATTCCATTACCCATTTGACCTTATCTGTCGATTGAAACATACCAATCCACCTTCTCGTAAAATTATAGTAATAAAATATATAAAAAATTCTAAGTTGTAACCTGGCAATAAATTAATTGACAGATATAATCTCAACGTCGTATACATGAGGAAGAAAATGGGTTCAAATATAAAACTAATAATAAGCATTGAAACAAACAAATTCTCGTATCAAAGCAACTAGAGAAATGATGACTAATGGATGAGGCTTATGAATTTGATCATATAGAGCTACAAAAAATTAATTTGATATCAAGTTAAAGAAAATGATGACTAAAAGATAAAGTTTAAGAATTTGATCATACATAGCTATAAAAACTTGATTTGATTTCAAATTAGGAGTTGACACGTATAGAATGGTCAAATTACTCAATTATAGAGAATAAATTCACATATGATAGTCATATAGCAACAAAAATAATCCGGGTTATCATAACATTAACATGCTAAATCAGAATACAATGTTTATCAATTACAAAATAGGATATTATTACTATTATTACAGATATAATTGTATATTTCTATCAATATATAGTTCTTTTTTTTACTTATCTTCTTGCTTGACAAATTCTAAAGTCTATCTTTGACGTAGTAGGTTTATGAGGCCACTCAGATGACTTAGTACCTAACAATCAACCCAAAAAATTGATAAAGTTAACTTGTAGAGTACTAGAGTCCAATAGAAGTTTCAAGAAACAAGAAGCAATCCAGTGAATCGGCACATCTTCTAAATATCCAAGCGGATGTCATAGGAGAGGGGTATCAATTTAGATGAACCAGAATGTGAAGATATATCCGCATGCTATGCAGGACCAACATACCTTAGATCACGTAATTCAGCTTCAGTCAATTTTACATTCTCGAAAAGATACTGCTCATCTTCAATGTCATCTCTGAAAAAGTAAACCACGGTTATATATAAAGTGTTTGAAGAGTTTTTTCATGTATTTAAAGTATTAGTGCCAAGAATTTAAGACGAACAAAGAAGAATCGAAGCTTATAGGTAAAAGCTTTACCTGATTTCCTCTAGCTTTTTTTGCTCCCTCTTTTTCAGATACTCTTGCCTTGAAACTTTTCTGAAGAGAAAATAATAAACAAGTAAATGATCATTAGCGTATAGAGAAAATATGGGAAGAGTGAGTGGAAATCGTTAGGATTTAGACAGAAGTATCCACTAATAGCCAAAACTAGCAAACATCAAACTTTCAAACTTAAGAAGGTAATTCATATAACCTTCCTAAACATTCAGAAAGTCCAATTCACACAAATATTTTGTACCTAGAACAGTAGAACTAAAATAACAAGTCTGACAAAACAACTTTACATAAAGAGAGATCAACTGTTCCACCTCTAGTGTTGCTTGTATAAGATAAAATGCTAATATATATATATATATATATATATATATATATATATATATGAAAACACTTCAAAAAACAGAAGTGTACTATAGTTTTGTAATATTTTCAAAGCATCAAAACTCAAAAGTAGACCCGACAAATTGGCATAAGAACTTAACGTTTGTTGTGAAAACTCTTGCACTAAACACAAAGGCACAAGAACAGCTTAAATAAGTGTGGTGTTTGACATTTCACTTCAGGTAGATGACACGAAAGTACAAAAGATAGATATCTAATATTTTCAATAAGAAAATATCATCACTATTATGCTTATATTATTGAAAGTAAATTTTCCAATGTATAAGTAATATTATAATTTAAAGCAAAATTGATGCTCCCAAGTACGTACTCGACTAAGTTGGGTGAGTACAAAGCCTTTTAATGCAAATTCAGGGTTACATTTATGTAATTTAAAGGACTGGATCATATAATTTCAAAATTGCCATTGATTTGTACTAAGTACTTGATAACTTATCTAAATACATACTTGGGAGCATTTTTCTCTGATTTCAAAAGTAACTAAATTCTACAAGTAAAAGTGAAATTATAATTAAAAAAATTGCATTGTTTATCTTATATATTATAACTGACACAGAAAGTGGATGACACGAATTTATCTAGTGTTGTGTGTTCCTTAAGTTGGGTGCTTACGTACACAAATTTATATAGTGTTAAATATGGGGTTAACACAAAACACGAAAGTACACAAAATGACACAATTTCCAGGTCTAGTAATATTAATCCATATTTCGAACAGCAAATGGTGCTTTGTTGTAAATTACTTTTAAATGGGGAGAGCCCATGGCATACACTTCTACAAGTACTTCATGAACCTAGATACCATGTAACACAAACTAATTACAAGCAAAATAATGGAAGGAATTCATCCAAAAAATATATTGGCAACAGATGTAGCAAAACTGGATATAGCATGATGACAAACCTTAAAGCGTCCGTGTCGTCTTGCTCCAATGCTTTAGATCTCCTAAATGCCTCTTCTATAGCCCAGGTAGACATCATATCAGTTAGGAGTGAAAGTATGGCATTTTAGCAATTACTAAAGTGTGTTTGTTTGTGTATAACGGACATGACATATATAAACAACAAAAGATCTCTAACCTTGCTCTTTCTGTGATAATTTCTGCTCCGTTAACTGACAACAATAAGATAAATAATTATAAGAAAATAAATTAAACTTCAGTTTATTTAAAATTACGAGGAAAAATAACTGAACACTCTTCTCCTGAATAATTTTGGCCACGTGGTCCAAGCGTTACCACCCTAGAATTTAGCACAATTTTCATAAATAATAGAATCATACAAGTGAAGGTGCCATGCCGCTTTTTACATACATGCTCACGTAACAAATGAACAAAAAAGAAATTCAGGCTTTGCATATATGTAGATTTTAAACTTATTCTCCTAATTCACCTATCAACCTACTAAAGATATACAGCAGTGATACTCAAAGCTACTAAAAGACAAAACCACTGCAACATCTGACGCATGGCACAATTTGTATAATTGCATTTTCAATAACTAAGAATCAGGTAGATGATGCTTCTACTTAATTTAAAGATGATGTCAAATTTACATAATAATATGCCATATTGTTGCTAATTTGCTAGATGCTATGTAACCCACCACAGCAAGCAACTTATGCACTTGTATCAATCAATGTTATATATTGAAACTAGACAGCTCGCATTCCAGATCTTCAACAATGAGAAAGGTTTTTATGCATTATTCAGTCGACTTCAGGCAACATGCATGTTTTGCTCAGATATAAAATCAACAACGAGTGTTAACGGAGTGTCAAAATCATCAAAAATATGGTGTACCTTTCTTGTCCCTGATGCATCCCGTTCTCTTAAGTGCTCCTCTAATTCCTCCCTTTCTCTTTGATCACGCAGTCTTTCTTCCTCAGACTGCATTCAAATTTCAAACAAGACGTTACCCTCAAAGAGATGATACGATATATAGTGGAGGTAATCTCCCTATACAAGGAAGGGGCATATTGCCAATTACATCGCCAATCAGTGCCAGGCATGTGTACAACAACAAGATGCACCACATAAGTTAATGATGATGATAACAGGGATCCAACAAATGCATACACTAATCTAAAACAAGAACAACATACAGCTCATCGCACTCATATAATCCATTGCAGAGCTTACTTCAGAGATGAGATACGTAGAAGTTAGCCACTTACATCAGAATCGTCTTCTGACTGCGCAGTCCGTCTTTTAACCCGTCTGTCATCTTTCCTTGGTAGAACTACCTGCAGTTTAAGAACAATAAACACCATGTCAGAGAGCACAACACTGTTATAAAATCTCACACATGATAAGATAAACAAACTTCATAAATAAGATTACAATCAATATGCCTCATCATCTTCGTCATCTTGAACTTCAGTCTTTTGCCTAAACCGCTTCTTCTTCGAATCCCTCGTCTTGGACTCAGAAACTGCAGAAGTACCAACACCACTCGCTCCACCATTATCAACATCATCATCCTCCAAAAGCGTATACATACTCTGCTTCTTCGCCAGCATAGCTGCCTCCCTCTCTTGTTGCAGATAAGCCTTAATAAACCCCAACACAAAACAATTAGCGAAAAACAAAACAAACTCCACTTCCACAATTCACATATCTCGAAAACACCTACATTTGGCACAGGCCTCCCCCTATCGACTTTAACAAACAATTCACGAGCAAAAGCCTGCAGTTCCGCAACAGAACAAGCACTTAAATCATCCTTGAGCGCCTCAGAAATATCAGCAGGCGATTTAGCTTTCTTCGCTGCATACAATCAAACAGTTGGCAGGCATTAAAAACACGACCAAGATAACAAAGAAAAAAAAATGTGTGTGTGTGTGTGTGAAGATGACTTACAGAGACCAATGATGTATTGAACGAGAGTAGGTTGTGAGTAATTAACAAGAGACATCAATTTGTCAGAAACCCAAATCTTCAAATCACTCGCCATCTGCCAGTAAAATATTCAATTACAACTATATTTTATTAAACCCTTGTTTCCAATTGTTGCCCTAGATCAAATAAAAAGATAAAGACTGTGACGTACCGGAGATATTGGGAAAAAGCAGCAGCAGCAAGAGAGATTAGCCGGCGGTTAGTATCGTTCTAACGTTCTTCACTTGCCTGTTTTTATATCAAAGACGCTGGGACGCCCAGTTTTAATTTTTTCGTTTTCGAGCTCCTGTTTATTTATAATAATGAATAAAGTCGCGCTATTTATTTTGAGTCATGTTATTGTTAAACATCTCATTAATAAAAAATGTTATAAATATAAAAATTTGTTTAAATGGTGCTCCTGTCAAACACAAACACGATACTAATAAAAAAATTGTTTGACCTGCTCTCTCATTGAAAACAATATTAATCAATTATTATTATAGTTATGATAAAAGTAAAAATTAGTTTGAGCGACTCTCTTGTCAAGCACAATACTAATAACAAGATATTATAATATAAATATTAGTTTGAGTCGCCCTACCGTCAAACACAATACTAATAAAAAATATTATAATTATGATAAAATTAAAGATTATAGTTGGATAAAATTTATTTTAAGCTGTGTTCCCGTTTTAATAAAAAAAATATATTATAACTTAGATAAAAAATTATTTTTGTCGCTTTCCCGTCAAACATGATACTTATGGAAAATTTATTATTATTTAGATAAAAATTAATTTGGGCTGCCCTCCCCTCGAACAAAATACTAATCAAGAATCATTTACATTATGATAAAATTATAATTATAATTGGATAAATATATTCATAGATTTTAGCTACTATATTTTTCTTTAAGATTTCTATTTCTTGATTGTTTAAAATTATCTCTCATTTCTTTTAGGATTCTTATTTCTTAACTACTTAGAATTTCATAGATTTTAGCTATTATATTTTTGTTAAAATCCCTTTTTTTTTAACTACTTAGAATTATATCTTTTTTACGATTACTATTTTTTAGCTGCCTTATCTATTTTCTCTCAAAAAATTAGAGAAATTAAACAAAAAGTTTGTAGAGACTCCACATGACCTCCCGCGTATGGTCTTAAGAATCATTTACATTATGATTCTTTAGATCATCTTTAGAATTCAATAAGAAAATAATTGTGTTACTTTTAGAATTCTTCAGCCTATTTTTTGAATTATAATTATAAATTCGATCCGAAATTTATCTTTACAATTCCATAAGAAATACTAAATAAGAAAATAATTGTATCATCTTTAGAATTCAATAAAACAAAGAATTGTATTATTTTTAGAATTCTTGAGCCTATTTTTTGAATTATAATTATAAATTCTATCCGAAATTTAAGAAAAATCAGAAGACTGAATCGAACAATGCTAGAGGCGACCGCATCCTACTTTATATTATGTATATACTAGCTTATAGCCCGTGCAAGGCACGACAGCTTTTTAATTATTTAGAAGCTTTTTAATTATATTGCAAATGGTGAAAGAATTTAATTTATAAATAATAAATTAAAATTTTCAATCAAATAAAATTTGAAATTATGATTTGTTTGTAAGTCAGAACTATTATAAAAATATATAGGTTCTACTTTTCAGACTTGTTTCTGTGGTCACACATGTTGGATCATCCGACAGTGGCGACACGATATAAAATACACTGTCACAGCCATTAATGGATTCAAATAAATTATTGTAATTAAGACATTCTTTTTCTCTTATGTGTCATGCCAAAATATTAAAAAAAATTTCTATCAAATTTTAATATATATTGAGTAGAATATGTGACGTCAGTTTCCATTAGATTATATTTATAAATGCATTTTATATTAGAATTATTATAATATGATTTAAATTTGGCTTTCTAATATTAAAATATATTAGATAAAAATAATTTTGTGACGGTGCGATTTATATGATTCTACAATTAAAACTGGTATAAAATATTTATTTTGGATTAAAATATCCGGCTCATTAATTTTAAAATATATTAGATAAAAATAATTTTATGACGATGCGATTTATATAATTCTACAACTAAAACTGGTAGGAAATATTTATTTTGGATTAAAAAAATCATAAACATGTATAAGACAGAATTTGTTTTGGATTCAGAAAAGGAATTATAAACATGCAAGTTGCCTTATAGAATTAGAAGTTAATTTTGTTTAAATCTAACGGTCCTTATTTGTTCAATAAACGATCCAACGGATGATAAGCTTTTGGACCATGTGACCATGCGACCAAATTATCTCCCTCAGGCTTGTTATATATAAGTATATAATATATCGATTTTTTGGTATATACATGTCTTAAGTACTGTATATTTAATTTATGGATTTGGATTTATCATAAAAAGGTATTATGTGTAAATTTATAAGTACAAATCTTTTTTGTTAGATTTATAATTTTATGTTTTAAATAAATATTAATTCATGAAAATTATGCAAAAGACAATGTTATTGGCCAAGTGATGATACATAATTAATAATCAAAATCAAATTTTAGATTGATAATATATTAAAATCATTATTTATAACAAATAATTCGAAATGAATAAAAATGATAAGTATTATAATAATTAGTAGTATTTGCTTGTGATGTCATTTCTTTTTATATATATACATTTATAAATTATAATAATAAGAACCGTACAACCATTATCAACATTTAACAATATCATCATTTTTTCGTATCTTAATCTTTTTATAGTTACTTTATAGGGAAATCTACAAAACTACCTACCTTTTCTTTAATTATTTACAAAAATACTACCTTCCAGAATTCTTTTTAAAAATACCTTTTCATAAAATCTTTTTTTCAAAAATACTGTTTGCAACTTTTGCAACCTCATCTGCAACTCCAGGCGGCGCCAGCCGTGTTGCAACCTCTTTTGCAACTTCATATGCAACCAAATTCCTGATTTCAAGTTCCAGTTTTCAAATGCCGTTTTCGACCTCATTTTCGGAATCGATATATATATATATATATATATATATATCGATTCCGAAAATGAGGTCGAAAACGGCATTTGAAAACTGGAACTTGAAATCAGGATTTGTAATTGCATATATGGTTGCATATGGTTGTATTCAGTTGCATATGGTTGCATTCAGTTGATTCTATTGTAATCTAATGGCCCCGCCAGGGGCACACCATACATCTGTTGTTACTTACAGTTTTCAGTTGCATTTAGTTGCAACTGAGGTTGCAAATGAAGTTGCAACTGCAGTTGCAAAAGTTGCAACTTCAGTTGCAACCTCATTTGCAACTTTTGCAACCTCATTTGCAACTTTTGCAACTTACAGTTTTCAGTTGAACTAGTTGCAATTGCAGTTGCAACTGTTGCAACTTTCCATTTTTATTTGCAACTTTTGCAACCTCATTTGCAACTTTTGCAACCTCATTTCCATTTTTATTTGCAACTTTTGCAACCTCATTTGCAACTTTTACGGCTGCGCCGCCCAAGGTTGCAAATGAGGTTGCAAAGGTTGCAAATCGTATTTTTGAAAAAAAAATTTTATGAAAAGGTATTTTTAAAAACAATGAAAAAGATGGTAGTATTTTTAAAAAAATAATTTTACAGATGGGTATTTTTAAAAAGATCCCTACTTTATATTTGGATATATACAATTTTGCGTATTTATAATTTTAAGTCTATTATTTTTTATCAATTTAAAAAGATATTTTTTTCATTCACAAAATCTGAGAATATTTAACTCGAATTTTAGAAAATATATCATAAATTAGGGGTATTTAATTGGAATTTTAAAGTATACTATAAAATCTGATGATATTCAATAAAAATTTTAAATCATGTTCTAAAAATCAATAATATTCGATTAGGATTTGTTTCAATTTTATTGAATTAGATGATATTCAATTGTGGATGGATTTTTTTGGACTTTATGAAAAGATGAATTTTGTAGTATTGTTCAATGTAGTTTTGAGTTTTTTGAAATTTCCATCAAAATTCATTAAATTTTGAGACATTTTATTTTAATTTTAAAGACATTTTATCAAGAATCCACACAAAACACAGTAATAATTCATTAAACTTTCCTTAACCTCTGTTCACTGTTGGTTTAATATTACTCTCAAATAAAACAAGCATGTTAGTGTTCCCAACAAAAAAGCATGAAGAACTTCTTCAGTCTTCACCCAGACCTGACGCTGCACAACTACCACAAGCGCAACGTAAAACCTGACCCAAGAAGCTCACCGAATCCAATCACCATGACCATCTATGTCGAAAGCACTACAAAAGCTAGCAAAGTGAAGGATGATACTCTTCCTCAACAATCCAACTACTCTTCATAAATGAAAAGACCATAGAAATGAATGTCACAAGCAATATCAATTTTATTTCAATTATAGAACAAGTACTGCATCAATTGCGAATATTTACCACAGTTCTTTCTACCCAATGTGACACCTTAGTTTAAGAAACTAGAGTATAAGTATCATGCATGGCACAGTATCACTTCAGCTCAGGGAAGTGCTTGACCTAGAGCACAAAGGGTCAAGATCCAGCTACACTTGACTTGTCAAATCTGGCAAACGAAAGTTTAATAAAGTACCAAAACCAGTATTCCAAAAGAAAACAGGGGTAGTGCTAAAATAACATCTGATATAAGCCTAGTATGTAAAGAAAAAGATTATACAGTACAGGTCACGCTACATGCAATCTCTTCCAAGGAGTCGCATTGTGCGCGCAAGAGTAAATAATCGACATCTTTTACTAATTTTCTATAAATTCTGGCAGATGTATAAATTATAGTCATCTGATTGCTTAACTTGATAAAAAGTACAAATCTAGACCCTTTTTCATACATTCTGCCAAATATGCACACCAAATTATCTGATGTGTCCACTAACATTTATGTACACGTACAGACATGCCAAAATTCGATATATTGTGTCATACAACCCAAGTACTTCAATATTGTTACAACAGAAGAGAACTATGTTTTCTCAACCTTTTCCCAAGAGAAAACATCGCATGAGAAGAATGCAACTCCCAAAAATATACTAGGAAAAAAGAAGACAGAACTTAAGTTATATTTACTGCATTCTTGTGGCTACTAAGTTCCCCATGAGTCCTCCACCAACCTCAAAATATTTGGCAGTAGAAAATCCCACTTCCAGTGCAAGGTCCTGTAACTGCTTCCCTGATCAAAAGGAAACACACAATGGTAAAAAAATAATACAGTATATTTCTAGACATATCAGGGACAAACTGGCTTTCAAGTTACAACATTTAAATCTACATTAGCTCTAAAATACACTGATGATAAAGAACAATTTTATGCGGATGACTAATAATCATTACTAAAACTGTACTCCCTCCGTCCCTTTGATTTCTATACACTTTCCTTTTCAGGATGTCCCATTCAATTATATACATTCCAAAATTTTCCCAAAATAGTAAATTTTTATAATATAAAAATCCCACCCACCCACAAACTTCATTTACTTTTTCAAATCTATCACTTAAATATTTGTGGGTCCCACCACTTTACCTACTTTTCTTTCTCTTTCCCATTACTTTACATTAGTTTATACACTTTTCTTAATCTCCGTGTCCAATACAAACGTATATAATCCACAGGGACGGAGGGAGTATATGTTAACCAACCTTGCTCTATAATCTATACAGTAGTAGTGCTCCTTCATTAATGAATCAAGTAGGCTGGTGAAAAATATCTATTATTGCTTTGGAAGCAACAAGGAGTATCAAAATATGTAAAGGAAAAAAAAGAAGCAATATAAGGTATTTGCTGTTTTGTCCAGAATCTCCCTGCCTAGTTACCAGTTTATTTCAAAAGACCAACTCATAAGACTACACCTAGAAAAGTGCCTATAACAATGCAACTCTACGGCTCTACCAACGAATAAGACAGGCTAGTGAAAAGAATCTATCATTGCTTAAAATCAGCAAAGAGTTTTATAGTATGTAATGCTAAAAAACAATAAAAGGTATTGCTTGTTTTGTCAGGAAACCCCTATGCTTGGTTTCTAGTTTTTTCACAAGACTTAGCCATAAGCCTACATTTTACAAGTGCGTAAATCTACTGATCGACTTTGATAAGACACTGGATCAATAGAACTAACCTGTCAAGTAACCCTGAATTGAGCTTTTTAAATATTCATACTCCTTTGCAAGTCCATAACCAGTTGCAACAGGAACAACTACGGTATCAATTATCCATTCCTTGCATAGTTTCCAAAGTCATAATTAGTGTTTACAGAAAACAATAATGGTGGGGTTTAGTGACTATTTACAAATTGATTGAGCTATATAACATTTTACAAGAAAAAGCTATAGTCTATACATTAACAATGAAACACTGACCCCTAAATATAGATAGGGGTGTTCATGATTCCGGAACTAATAGTAGGTCCATTTTTGTAACAGCTTATTATATAAACTTAATGCAATTAATACGAACGTGTGGATCTGCGACATGTGTTTATAAATCGAGACTACAGCCACCAAGTTAACATGAGTATCTGCTGTGAATTGTAGTATTACACAGTGAACAAAAGGGATAGACCTATGAGTTTGTAGCAAGTACCTGAATGAAGGTACTGAACGCATCACTACTCTTATTAAAGTCGAGGACAGAAACTTTTGACCCTGGTTTGAGAACTCTGTACATCTCCAACATTGCTTTCTGTCTATCCACCACATTTCTCAGTCCATAGCCTATTGTAATGGCATCAAAATAAGAATCAGAAAATGGTAGTTCAAGAGCATCGCCTTCCACCCACCTACAATGACAAATGAGAGAGAAAAATAATTAATATTTTAGCTTTCTGCCCAGAACTAGTCCAAAATTTGCATACATCCAGAGACAAATTTACCAATGCTCACTTAATATTATTGTAGCAAGCCTTTGCACGTAACTGCTGCCTGGATGAAGCAACTGATAATTGCTCGTTAGAGAAGTCAAGACCAACAACCTGCCAATTGTAACCAAATTACAAACAATGCAAAAGTATAACATTGCATGTGTCAGCTAACAAAAGCTAAGAAGTTTGTCAGTGATCAGAGAAAGTAGTTCTATCAACAATCAATGAGCACCAGTATGCAAGCATGTTTCCATTTAATCTCATATTGACTTGTGGCATTATAAACCTGACCTTACAAGCCACCAGATTTAAATCATATATTATACTAAATCGGCATCAATGCCCGAGTCTCAGCAGATAAAACATATGATAGTTGCGGTAAAATTAACAGAAAGGTTAATTCAGACCTTGCCGGTAGTTCCAACTTTGTCGGATAAGAGAAAGGCTAAATCTCCACTTCCACAACATAAGTCCAACACATTGTCCCCTGCTTTAGCCCTACAATAAAAGACCATAGTATCAATCAATATACAACAGTATCAAGATTATTTTCGCAATTCACAAATAATAATCAAATATGCATATAGCATCATACCCTACTAAACACCTCTCTCGGTAACAAGACGTCGAGAGTTCGAATCTCACACTATCACACTACCATTTTTATAATTTCTGCAATCAATCATTACCAATACATACAGAAGACTCTAGTGCTTATATGTGTAGCTGGAAAGTGATAAAAGAAGAGATTACCCACTCCAAGAAACAGCCATTCTTTTCCAAATTCGATGCTGCCCCAAGCTCAGCAAGTCATTTAACTGCAAACAAAAAGAATTGCAAATTAAATTTAACAAACGAGTGGTAAGTAGAGGGCAATCCAATGCAATGCGTACGTTATCGTAGACAGGAGCTATGCGATTGAAAAGCGCTTGCCGGTCGGAAGAACAGTTCGGCGACCGGAATTTAGACCGGGAAGTGGATAAAAGATGTCCGGCAGAGGCGAAGTGAAGAGCATAAGCCATAGTGATGATGCTTGCATCCTTATCACCTACGTCATAAGTACGACTAAAAATCATTCATAAACCCAAACAACAGCTTCATTTTTACTTTTTTTCTGTTTTTGACAAAAAGTAAATAAAATTTACACCAGATCTCATAACAAATATTTCATAATAATATTTATTAAATTATATAATTATTATTTAATAACTAGTTTAAAATATTGCATGTGTACCTAGTGTGCATATTTAACATGAAAGTGATGCTTAAAGAATAATTACAAATATATTATTTTTTTCATGTGAGAGAGCTTTATATATTAATAAATATCATTTTTATCATTACAAATTGTATATATAAATTGCAACGCTTTAATTTTTAGTTTGCTCTATCTCATATTAGTTAAATTTTTATTTATTTTTCAAGTTAACAATAAATCTAATCAAAATTCTTATCTATACCTGTGAATTATAATGAATAAAAGAGTTTAAGATTAGCATGATACTAATTTTTGAAGCTGAAACTAAATTTTGTTAACATTAATGATAGCCTCAACTTTTTGCAGGAAATATACAAGAAATTGGGGACTATATGATCATGATTCTGATTTTTGCTTATATATTTCATATACACTACAGTTTATATTTTATATTTCATACTTCTCTCAACTTCAAAGAATTTCATATGCTTATGTAGCCTTGTTTGGATGTTGAACATGTTTAAAGCTGGATTTAGCCTGTGTCTCACTAGCTCATTACTCTGAAAGAGTCAAAAAAGTTGAACAACACATGCATTATGACCAAGATTTGGGGGAAACTTTTCCTCTGTGATGAACATGATACCATGAACCTGTATAAGCCTAATTCTCATGCATATAATCTAACACTGATTATGAGTATCACGCCATCAGCTGATAAATGTGAAAGTCTCCATCTCGTGACAGTTTTGAAAAACCAACTCTTTTGCTTTAATGTTCTGGCCACTGCAGTAGAAGGCTATCAGTTATTCAGTTCTCATTATAAGAACTCAAGCTTGTAACCATTCTTATCATTACTACAATAATGCTAAATTTACACTCTCAGAACAATTTATGGATGACTTTCCTATCTTTTCAAATTCGTTTTTGACAACAGTTGCACCATCTAATGCTCCATCGCAGAACCACAATGTGAATACAATCCACAACTTCAAATAATATATCTAGACTCCAGATGCTATTATTCAGTATATCGATTCTTTGCTCTCTAAAGCCAAGATATAAGTGACCCCAACCTGAACAAGTCATAGGGCAAGGACACAAAAGAAACTTATTTTAACTCATTACTTTAACATGCCTGGTGTAACTTCAAAATTACAACCAAAAATAAGCTTAAACATCAGAACAAGTTAACTGGTTCAGACATAAATCTCACTATTATTGTTCAAATTTAAATATACACAAAAATTTATTAAACTATAAGGTATCAGCTGATTCTCATAATTTGAGCCCTGGGCCAGATATTGTCAAAGACACATTTACAGAGGCCTTAATCAAGTCAATCGGAGCTATGCACTGCTCAAGCTTGGATCTGTTACAGGGAGTGTGTTAAAAATGGATATATTGTAAATTTTAGAATGAAAACTGACTCAACTCATGATTCCCCTCCCTAACCAGCGAAGGAAAGGGAATGCAAAGTACAAAACAAGTGATGCCGGGATAACAAACAAAACAGTGATAAGAATGTACACAACCAATATGATTACGCTGGCTGGTATAACATACAGGACACTTAGAAGAAATAGGAAGACCAATGGGAATTTGGCAGTCAAGTTAAAAAGTAAAACTAAGGATTTGCGTAAGAAGAAGTGGAATCTTTCAGTATTGAGATGGATACCCGTTGTGTGATCTCCATCACCGCTGAAATCATATTTGGGATCAGGAGAAGTAGCTGCCACACAGGCGGATTTCACATGGTCCACACTCTTGTTTGAAGCAAAAACTGGTTGATCACTGCATAAGGAAAAATGGGATATGGCCATGCCACCGTTCATGTTTTCAACCATCCAGAGGAGAAAATAGTTCCTGCGAGGCAATTTGATAATCCCCTTATACACCAGCCTGAAGGATAAACAGCTGCACCATGGGCAAGAAATGAAGAACGGAAGCTGAACTGGCAATGGAGGAAGTTTCACTATAGCCCATTTTAGCCCTAAGATGCAATTCTTGCATATGGTGTGACCACACCATAGAACATAAGGAACATTCTCCACAATGTTAAAGGATTCCCAGCAAATTTGGCATTCCAGTCCTTCCTCCCTATTCTTTTCTGCAGAAATTTCATCATCTGAACACTCTGAAGGAGTTGTGTTTGGCTTTAAAATCTCATTTTTCGGTCCAGCATTTCCATAGATCGCATCAGATGCAAAACCCCACATATTAAGAATAAATTCACTAATAAGCTTACGAAGATTCTGCAGGGAACACGGTATCGAATGTTTCACACCTAGACACAAATCAAACTACCAACAAGCTAGCTCCGACGCGGTCTGCTAGCTCTGTAAATATCAATTATATCATCAATTATTTTGCAAGAGATCAAATCTATCAGCAGACAACATTGCATTGAATTGCATGGCATGGATCTAAAATTAAAAATAAAAACTCAATAATAAAACCTCAATAATCGATCTTTCTTTACAGAGACATAACACTGCATTATCATCATTTCCTCGATTCAAATCATATCAACAACCAAACTGAAACTAATTAAAAAATAGGATCGAACCTAATGATCTTCCTGTCTTAATTGTGCCCGAATGGAATGTGAGAATGTCTAGTCCAGAGTCTCCCAATGAAAATTTCAAATCTTTATTTTATTTTTATATAGGAGGATTAGAGATGTGGGCTAACAAAGATAAATGAATATTGAAATTTCTAATCATTTACTATGCACCATTCGACAGTCAAGTGCATTTTGCTACATAATGAATATTGTTTATTTATGTTGATTAAATCCCTTTAATAAAAAAAAAATTGTTGCTTTTTTTGAAAGAACCATGTTAACCTCTTTCCTTACATCTGAACCTTAATTTTGTTAAGAAAAAATTATGTTGAGTAACTATTTACAAGAAGAATGGCTGTAATAAATAAATGTATGTGAACCATGCTGTAAAATATGTACTCCTTCCTTTCTAGAGCCAAGATGGCAGAGGAGAAGGATGTTTCAGATCCATTTGACTGTCAAGTGCAATCCTAACCAACATACCAAGAACCTCCTTCATGTTTGGCCTAGCTTGTGGTGCCTCTGCTGTGCACTTTATTCCGATTTTTAGCAACTCACGCAACTCCTCTCCTCCCTCTCCCAGGTTGGACACTAGAAGTGCCACTGGTACAAATTTTTTGCTACTAAATTCCTGTTGGCCGTAGCCCATCACCCTTCTCGCCCATTCCACTAGGCACTCTTCTCCGCCATCCACTGCTCGTCTTCCAGTAGCCAGCTCCATTATAAGCACGCCATAGCTGTACACGTCTCCCTTTGTCGTGGCCTGCCATGTCTGTCCATACTCTGGCGCAACATATCCAACAGTCCCTGCCACCATAGTGCTCACATGGCTTTCTCCAGCGTCAACAACTCTAGCAAGCCCAAAGTCCGTGACACGGGCTTTTCCATCCTTATCAAGAAGCACATTGCTTGCTTTGACATCTCTGTGTACAATTGCAGGGTAGCATTCGTGGTGTAAGAAGACAAGAGCCCTTGCAACATCAAGTGCCACATCGATTCTTTGCCTCCACGTGAGACGTGTTCGATTTGGTATAAGGTCTTCTAAGGTCCCTCCCACCATATACTCATAGACTAACAATTTCTCTGAACCATCTAGGCACCACCCATAAAGAGTCACAAGGTTCGGATGAGGCCATCCAAAGCCATTTCCAGTTAGTACTTCCATTTCTGCTCGAAACTCTCTCTCCCCATCGACGCCTTCCCTTTGTTGCTTCTTTACAGCAACCTCTCTCCCATCTGGCAACACTCCTCGATACACTGTTCCAAATCCTCCCCTTCCAATAATTCTCTCATTGGAGAAGTTCCCTGTGGCCACTAAGATGTCTTTATGAGTGAATGCTGTTTTGTCCAGGCGAATGATTTTAACTCCATCAGAAAACCAGGGTGAAGACCCGCCAGAGCTTGAAACACTGACGTGCCTTAATTTTGAATCTTCCATCATATAACTTGGTGGCTTTGACGAGGTCTTTACCACGACACAGACTGTGAGACTCATTATTCCAAATACCAAGCAGGCAATTAGGATAACTATAAACGCCAAGAATGCTCCTGATTTCGTAGTCCTTCTTGAGTGTTCGGTGATACTTGAGGCATTATTGGTTCTGTTTTGTAGGTAAGGTGAAATCTGTAGCAATGGATCACCAACGAATGACCAATTCTCAAATGTTGCAAATTGTCCAGTTGCTGGTATTACTCCAGAAATATACCGATTATAGGAGATGTTAAATTTGTTGAGCTCATGCAAGTTGCTTAAGCTAGCAGGAAATTCTCCAGAGAAATTGTTATAGGACAAATCAAGGCTTTGTAAGCAATTGATACTCCCCAACTCTGCTGGAATTTCTCCTGAAAAGTTGTTTCCAGTAATATTGAGGACGACTAGTGGCAAGTTTTTTATTTCAGCAGGAAAAGGACCTTCCAATCTGTTATTAGCCAGATGCAACATACCAAAGTTTTGCAGCTTCTTGATTTCATGAGGAAGTTCACCAGATAATTGATTATCACCCAGCTGAATATAGCCAGCTATCTGATACGTTCGAACATTTGTACCGGGAGAACAAATTGGAAATAGGCCATACCCTTTAAGCAATGTGTCCCATAGTCCTCTGCATTTCTTCATTGTAAGGAGTGTATAGACAAAACTAAATGGAGGGTAATTTGCAGGTAACCATCTTTTCATAGCTGAACACTCCCCCGAACCAGCAGTAATTTGATCACTTTGTCGATTTGATAGAAATGTTGGCATCGGGTTGCTTCCGATGCTTGCCAGTTCAGGTGGTATTTTCCCAGAAATACGATTATTTGCAAGGTTTAGCCACAACATGCTACTACAATTTCCTAGCTCTGGTGGGATTTCACCAGATAACTCATTGCTGGCTAGCATCAACCACAACAAGGACTTTAACTTCCCCAGACTCTGGGGAATTGATCCGTTAAGCCTGTTAGAGGAGAGATCAAGGGCTTGGAGCTGCGGAAAGTTTCCATATTCTGACGGTATATTGCCAGTGAACTGATTGGAGGAAAGAAACAAATACTTCAGGCTTCGCATCTGGGAGAACTCAACTGGTAATTGACCAGAGAAGTTGTTGTTACTCAGGTCCATACGCGATATGTTTGGTAATGTCAAAATTCCGGATGAGTAAATGCCACCAGTATACGCATTTCCATGTAAAAGAAGAAATTTTACTTGCGTAGCTCGACCAAAAATACGTTGCACATCACCCCTGAAGTTGTTCCCACTCAAATCCAGAAAGCTTAACTTTGTCAGGTTAATCAAAGACTCAGGAATGTCACGGGAAAAATGATTTTTCCCCATTATAAGTGCCTGAAGATTCACAAGTGATCCAATCTCCTGAGGAATTTTCCCTGTAAAACCATCTCCCCACAAATTCAATACCTCCAAATTCTTGCAATGTGAAATCTCCTTAGGTAGTTCACCCTGAAAAAAATTCTCTGACAAGTCCAAACCTTCCAACCTGCAATCCTCCGTAAATACCCATGGCTGGATCAAGCCGCTTAAATTGTTTCGAGATGCCTGGAACATCTTTAGCCTTTGAAATCCAAAATCAATATTCCCAGTCAAATGATTAGAACTAAAATCAACATGCTGCAAGTTCAAACATCCATCTAAAGACTTCCCTATTTCACCAGTCAGATTATTTGATGAAATATTCGCGACCACCAATTTACTGCAAATTCTTGGTAAAATCGATTGAATTTTTCCTTCAATTCTATTTTCAGATAAATCAAGAACCTCCAAGCTGTCGAGTCCAGTAAAATTGAGCTCGCCAGCAATAATATTGTGCGACATGTTCAAAAACTTGAGGCTCCTGCATAATCCTAAATCCGCTGGAACCGGACCATTCAGTGAATTTCCAGACAAGTCAAGAGAAGCCAGCGCTGTCAGAGCTGAGAAGTTCCCGAAAATGTCACCAGAGATGCTTATATTGGAAAGGTCAATTCCGGTGACTCGACTAACATTATTGCAGCTGATTCCTGGCCAGCTACAGTGTGATGAACTCGCTGGAATCCATTCGGTGTACTTCCCTCGATCCACGTGATTCTGATGCTCAAGAAATGATTTCAGGTCGAGCAGAACATGCTTGTCAGTGTCAGTTGAATCTCCACCAACATATCTACCTGCCATTCACAACAACATGTCAACATGAGTCAATTACAACTCCCTGACATAATATATTTTATGTTTCGGAAGATGGTCCTGACAAGTGATTCCGCTATATAAAAAAAAACAACGGATGTGTGCCATGCACAATACGCGTAAACATATAATCATAAAAATATAATGAAATTACCTGCAAGCAAGATGAAGAAAATAAGTTGATGAAGCTTCTCCAAGTTCATGCTTGTGAAAGAATAAAAAGAATTGTGAAGAAACAGAGGCTTTGTCTCTTCTTTCTCTGTAAACACACACATAATAAAAACAAAATTGTTTATGTAAATGGCAACTGGGTGTTGAATAAGAGGAAGAATGTTCTTAGATTTTCGAGCATCTGCAAATGGACCAAACAATGAAAGCCTTGAAGACTCGAAGCCAAGGCACGTACACAGTTTTGTTCAAAGTAAATGATTAGTGCTAAAGTGTGTGTAGTTAGAAAATGTGCGTTTGTTAATAATAGTTAATGGAGTTGTTTAGTTAGACTTGAGTGCTTTGCAGTTTTTTTAGAATGGTATGACTCGTGTCTTAATCTTTATGCTGGGAATGAAATGTGCGAGTAAAGAAGTGCAGCTAGCCATCAGGTGTGAAACTAGGAAAGAAAGCCGCCCTGTTTGACCATCCATGGCTGACCGGCTGACCGGCTGTATTGTTTATCCGTTTTGGTCACGATGCATGATAAGAGAAGAAATTTGTGTGCTTAGATAATTCAACCGCTTACAAAAAAGTCCAATTTTTTTTAGTAGACACAGAATCACCTATATACATTTTACATTTGCATATTCCTCCGTCTCAATCATTTCTTTATAATTTTTATATGATTAATCTGATTCTTTACATTCAAAATATTTCAAATATAATTAAGAGTAAATGACAAAATGGTGGCGGTAGTTTGCCAAATTTTTCAAGATGTTGACTAGATTTTAAAAATTATATAATAGTGGTCGCAGTTTACTTTCGCCTTTTAATAATAAGGTGGCGGCCGTGAACCTTCGTTAACTCTAAAAAAAACGAGTAAATGAAAAAGTGGTTGAAATTCGGCCAATATTTTGTAAAATTTGGAAAACTACGACCACCACTTTGTCGTTTATTTTTTTATTTTTTAAAATTAACGGATATTCACGGCCGCCACCTTTTTGAAAGGCGGAGTAAACTTCGGCCACCATTTTATAATTTTTAGAATCCAACCAACATCTTGTAAAGTTTGAAAAATAACGGCTACTCCCTCCGTCCCAATCAATAGTATACATTGGGGGACGGGGGCGCGGCACGGACTTTAATGCTTCAATATAGTATAGTTCTGTAAATTATTTTTAAAATTTTCTTTTTCTGTATAAAAGTATAACATTTATACTTTTATACAAAAAAAGAAAATCTTACAAATAAGTTGTAGAACTATGTTTTATAAGTGCCTTAAAAAGCGTGTCGAGCAGTGAAAAAGAAACGTATACAATTGACCGGGACAGAGGGAGTACCATTTTGTCATTTATTCTATAATTAAGTTCTACGGTATAAAAATCAAATACGCCACTCTTGCTTTTCCACATTTATGAAATTTGATATCATACTTAAATAAGCAGTTTGTTGAAAATATCGAGAAAGATGTTATATAATCATGGAATCCATTCTTGCCTGGATCTGTTTATGTTTCCATTCTTTGCTTTCAGTGGATAGTCCAAGACTTGTTATAAAAAAATTGGTATTAATAATGCTATCATAAGCATGCATTTGCTGGCATAAACATGCGTCGAAGACTGAATTTGAATTCCTAGACGGAGAAAACATTAAAATTTTGAATAGAATCTTGCAGTTGATTTCCTTGTAGCTTTCTTTTGCCAAACCTTGCATTAAAAGAAATATATCAACAAATTGGAGCGCAAGCTATAAAGTGATCAAATTTTTGGGTGAGGAATGACGGGTTTAAGTGATCCTTATTAGAAATTTTTATATTTTTACTTATGATAATCTTTATCTAGTTTTACTAAGAATTTCAAGGGGTTGGAGATAACTTTATAATTCTATTATTAAGTAGCAATATAATCAGAATAATATTTAAGTTTGTGGTTTTCTTTTGAAATATAAATATAATTGAAAATATATCATGTAGATATTAAAACGATCACAAAAAGGAGTCTTCTTTTTTTTTTTTTTTGAAAATGAGAATAAATCTCAACGAGCATCGGCAATTCACCGTGATAATTCTTTCATTCAAGAAAGCTTATTATCTAACCGTCGGACATGCAAGATGACCGGGGAAATTTAGACAATAAAACTTTAATGTCCGAAAAGAAAAACCGGTCTTCTTCCAAGAATCCTGAAAATAATAAAACAAGAAGAGAAACAAGAAAAATATAAGTCGATATATTTAACAGATTAAATTAAAATATTCTCACAATCATGATAACTCATGATTGAGACAATTAAGCTCTTAATTAAGGCATAATAATAAGATATTAATGTCCTTAATTAAGGCACAATTAACCCTCTAAATAAAGAGGCACAATTTACGCCCTCAATAAATAGGCACAATTAACGCCCTCATTTACGAGGCAAAATTAACGCCCCGAGGCACAATTACGAGCCTCAATTACGAGGCACAATTTACGCCCTCAATTAAGGCACAATTAGTGCTTTCCTTTCTGAAATCGGATCCCGTCCCGAAACCGCCGTCGCCGCCATCCTCGGCCACCACCGCTATGCTATCGGTCAAGTTGCCTCGTCGTATGCGAAACCAACAATGAAGCGTCTCATTTGTAACACGAAAAATCGCCAAAAACACCGAAATCAAACAAAACACAAGGATTAAATAAACAAACAAGATTAAAGTCAACACTTTTTCGCAATTCCACTCAAAATAAATCAGAAAATGAAAGTAATAAAAAAACGAAGAGATACCTGAAAAACAGAGTTGCAAAAGCAAGTATTACCAAAATTCTCAAGACCAAAATAACGTTTGCTTTCGGGAAAGTGATCGCCATAAGCTTTCTCAAATTTAGAACCGGATATGTTTGTATTGCTACTTGCTAGAGAATATCGAAGAAACCCATCTTCACTTTGTTACTTCAAAACTTCAACTTTGGTTCGATTTTAGCAAGGCTCTTATAGAATACGTGTGTTTTATGTACGTTTTGGTATAGGTTTCTGCAGATTCTAAAAGTGGGGAAAGAGAGATGGTGGTGATCAATTATCAAAAGGAGTCTTCTTTTATTTATTCTTTTTCGGGGAAAATGGATCTGTCACGTAAACTTAATTGGCTAATTTTTAAAATGAGAACAAATAACAATGTATAATAAGAGAATGACGAACTGATCTTGCGTTGCAAGTGCAAGTTGTTTTATATAACTCAAAAATATAAATCTGTAAACAAGTTTTTTTTTTTTTACACGTATCTGTAAACAAGGTTTAAATTTAGTACATTTGGTTAAAACACCCTATAAACAAAGCTTAAATATTTAGCAAGAAAGGAATTTTTTCAGGAGCAGCCAACTGAATGAACTAGTTACTCACATTCAATTATCCAACAATTTCTTTAGTCATAAAAAGAAAAGAAAGTACTCCAACAATTTCTGAAAGCGTGGTTTCGGGAAGTCAGCCATTTCACATTTGTATTGACTTCACCATTGGCGCACAAATTTACATTACATTGCTTTTCCAGAAACCGAATTGATACACATATATGTCTCCGTGGTTTCATCGTTTTAAACTTAACCAAAAATTTCAAGATTTTTTTTGTTGAATATAAACTCAAAACTAGAACTTTTGTTTGGAATAAAATTGTTAATTGTAAGAGTTCTCGTAAAAAGGAATTATTAATTTGTACACTTACGGGATGTATTTAATTGAGATTTTCAATGATTTTTTTTGCATTTATGAAATCTAGGAATATTTTGTTGTGATTGTTTAAAATCAAACCATTCCATTAAACTTTTGGGATATTCAATTGTGATTTTAAATTATGCTACAAAATTTGGTGGTATACAATCAAGATTTTCAATTATGCTTTAAAATCATATGGTATTCAATAGAGATTGTTTAAAATCCATTAAAATTTGATGATATTCAAATGCTGATTGATTTTTTTGATAGATTTTGTGGCGTTTGTCGGTGTATTTTAAGTTTTTTGAAATCCCATCAAAATTCACAATATTTTGAAAATTTTGTATTTAAATCTTAAAAAATCTACATCAACTCTACAATATTTTATTAAGAATCTGCACAAAATCAAAATTACATACAATAAATTAAAATCCATACATTAAAAACAATCTATTGAAATTCCAATCGAATACACCGTGAATGCATAATTGTCCCTGGCTAAAACTTGAGACCAGTCTTTTCATAAATTATTTTTTCTTTTTTCTAAATAAAAATTTGAGATTTATATTTTTTTATATAAAAAGAAAATTTTAAAATTAAAATATAAAATTATATTTTATATACACGTCCGTAAAGAAAGAGGATTATAACTTGATTGGGCCTGGGCTGACGACATGAACCACTGGGTCTAAAATGGGATATTTGTTTTTTGAGAATTAGCATGGAATGGTTTTTCTAACAGTAAATTTAAGAATCCAACCTGACAGTAATCTACTTAGCTATTGGCAATGTATATTTTACTTGAATAAAAAACGGGCATAAGATTCACAAATTCAGAACAGCTACAACCTTGATCCTCACTTGGTCAGTATACTTGGTCAATTACAACATGACCAGAATGTTGACATGTTTAAATTACATCATGGTCTGTTAAAAAGAAAGGGCAAGATTGTTATTGGACCTGATCAATCTCTTAAAGACATGATCATGCAGTGGCATCATTCTTCTCCTGAAGGGGGACACGGGGAAAGGGATTTAACAAACAAGAGAATCAAGACACTCTTCTATTGGTCTGGAATGACAAATGAGATTAGGTACTTTGTCAGAAATTGCAAAATTTGTCAAGCATCAAAATATGACACAAGTGCAAATCCGGGTCTTTTACAATCATTGCCTATTCCTGAAGAAGTATGGGTTGATATTTCCATGGATTTCATTACTGGATTACCAAAGTCTAACGGAAAGGAAGTAATTTTTGTGGTAGTGGACAGACTTAGCAAGTTTGCTCATTTTGTACCTCTGGCTCATCCATTTACTGCAGTTCAGGTTGCTCAAGCTTATCTCGATAACATTTTTAAGCTTGGTTGCTCAAGCTTATCTCGATAACATTTTTAAGCTTCATGGTTGGCCTAGATCAATTGTAAGTGACAGAGATGCTATTTTTCTTAGTAAGTTTTGGAAGAGTCTGTTCACTTTACATGGTACAGATTTGTTAATGTCGACTTCATACCATCCACAAACAGATGGTCAATCTGAAGTAGTAAACAGATGTTTGGAAGGCTACTTAAGATGTATGTGTGGAGATTTTCCTAAAGAATGGTCGAGATGGTTGCCACTTGCAGAGTGGTGGTTCAACACACATTTTCACACTGCTACCCAGTTAACACCATATGAAATTGTGTACAATCAGCCACCACCATTACACTTGCCTTACCTGCCTGGTGAGTGTTCAGTTGAAGCTCTTGATCGAAGTATGACTAGAAGAGAAAACATGATAGCTGTATTAAAACAAAGGTTGGTAGTAGCTCAAGCAAGGATGAAACAACAGGCCGACAAACATAGATCAGATAGGTGTTTTCAGGTTGGAGATTGGATTTGGTTGAAACTACAGCCTTACAAACAGAACTCTTTACAACATAGAGAGAATCAGAAGCTTGCCTACAAGTACTATGGTCCTTTTCGCGTTTTAGAGGTTGTTGGTAAAGTTGCCTATAAGATTCAATTACCTGCAGAATCCAAGGTTCATAATGTTTTTCATGTCTCTCAAATGAAAAGGTATTATGGACAGGAGCCAGTAATATCACATATTCCTATTTGGTTCAAGTCTGCACCTGAAGGACAAGAGTTGTTTCCTGCTCGAATCATTGAACGAAGGATAGTTAAACATCAGAATGCTGTTCAGGTTCAGTTTTTAGTTCAGTGGGTTGATTGTCCAATTCATGAAGCAACTTGGGAGATAGCTACAGATTTTTGCTCCAAGTATCCAGATTTTCCGATTCCTCTCCGGACTTGAGGACAAGTCTTTCATAAGAAGGGAGATATGATAAGGCTTTACTAGTATGACAATTAGTATAAATATATAAGTAAAGAAATATTCATTCTCAGTGTGGCACTAAAACTGTCCAAAAGTTAGTTACGTTTCTGTTGTTGCATTCTGTTATAATGCGATGTATAAATGTGAAGGTTCAGGGTATGAACAGTTATGAAATGAAATCTCTTTTCTCCTAAACCTCTCTATTTCTCTATCTCTCTCCCATCTCCTGTTATTTTTCTGTGTTTGTTATATCAGCTTCTTCACAAACTCTGATTCAACATCACTTAAGATCTGGTAGTGTATGTCTATCATTTGAAGTGCTGTACTGTAATTTGTGACTAGAATTTCATCTTGAGAAGCTTACCCAACGGCGTGTATATTTTAGGAGGCTCGTGATATTTCAGTCTCAGAAAGCTAGAATTTTTCACCGAAACGGATTCTTGTCTAGGTCCTTCAAAGCCAACCTTTCTCCTCTCCTCAAGCTCTATCCACTTTGATCTCTCTTCCTCCAACAATGCCTTGGCTTTCTCAGCCACCTCTGCTCTCCAAATAGCCTGCTCTGCTCGTGTCCTAAACTCCCCGGCTCTCGCTCTCATTATCTCTAGTTCTCTTTCCAATGCATCAATCCTGCGATTCGCCATTTCACCTTCCACTGCCTTCTTTACCAATGACTCGTAGTCTTCCACGGAAACTGAAATGCATGCATTTCTCTCTTCTTCTGTTATCGTATCATCAATCCTTATAGTAAAAGCTTTTAGGATTTGGAGCTCGCACTTGGCTTCCTCTGCTTTTAATGCCAAATGCTGATTAGCAAGCTCCAGTGCTGAGTTTTCGCGCTTGGCTTTTTCTTCAGAGGACTCGGCTGCAGCTGCTTTTGACTGTTCTCTATGGACCTCGGATTTTAATTTTGCAATCTCAAATTGTGCCTCAATTTCTTTGACAGAAATCTCGTTCACCTCCCTTTTAAGCTTTTCAAACGTGTCTGTTATTTTCATAGCCTCGCATCTGAGACGCTCCCCCTCTTTTTTGGCAATCTTGAGTTCTAGCCTTACCTGACTTAGCTCCATGTCGAATATTAGCTGGCTTATATCATCAACTACATCAGGACTTGATTTAGTAGCCGAATTCTGAAGTCCATTCGCCTGTTTAAGTTCCATCTGCAGTGACTCAATTAGTACAGAATCTTCCAAAACCTCAATCTCCGTATCCTTCATCAGATTTTTCCTCTACTAATTTTTCTGAAATTGAGAGGTTTTACAAGAGAAATTAAATAGGTATATCATGTTTACATGTTAATAAGGTCCTTGCTTGGATCTTGTGGAATTTAAGAGAAGCCGTACATAGGATATGATGTTCACAAATCACAACAACGTTGTAATCATCGTTCCATGTTTGTTATTCTATAGCATATACTACAGCTTTGTACCCTGGCTTCTTTTTCTTGGATCATGTCTCTTTTTATTTTAATGAAGACATCTTTTTACTTTCAACCGAATCAAGAAACTTTAATTAGTTTATTACCTTCGTTGTCTCTGAGGATCCATTACAGAAATTACATGTCTAACCAACGAGAGTCTGAAGCATTATCTGGTGTAACTTGTAAAGGAAGGTTTGTGTCCTATTCACTGGTTGTTGCTTAGCCTTCTACAGTTGTACTCTTCATAAGTAAGCAAAGATATGATTTTAAGGTTATTTCATCATTTGCATTTTGTTTTCTTAGCTAATTACTCTGTAAAAAATAAATCTAACCGTTTTAATATCTAGCGTTAAAAATCTCATCTAACATTCCTCGTACTCCCAGCGTCCCAGTATTAGTTAGGAATGTATGTGCTCGTTATCTGTTACCTGAATATGGAGATCATTTGCCTTCAACTACCTGTTTGAGTAATTGTATTATTAACTCAAGGTTTCTTAGCTGGAATATCTAAATTCTAATAGGCAGTGGCTGAACCTGGAATCAAATGAGCCGGAACTAAAGTCTAGAATAATGATTTTTTTATTAATTATTTGATGTTAGTTGGGTCTCAGAGGAAGAAATTCATTGATTTTAATAACAAAACATGACTAAAACTTAAAAAAATTCATTGATTTTTTTGACTGAGCTGGGACTTCGGCCTGAGTTAGCTTCCCCTGATAATATAGGTCGCATAATTTTCTACCTCCAAGACGCATGGTCATGCTAAGTTTCACTTTGTGTCTATTGACATCCTCTCGTAATTTCCCATGTGATGCGTACAAACTACGTGCCAGCTGATCAGTATCTCAGAGAATCTGTTTATCATCCAAGTACTAAGCAACATAAATTTTCATCGGTGAGCTTGCCGACTGATAACGGTAATACCAAGGGTGATCTGACACTCCAGACGATCGAAGTCATGAGATGCTCCTAGGGAATATGCTGCCTCAGGGAAGGTTGATGATTAATTTTGTATTTTTGGGTGTTGATCAAAGATGGTTTGGTAGAGGAGAAAACCTTAAAACCTGGTTGGTACTTGTGAGTGTGATGTATCAATGGATGAAGAGCAGGATCAGGAGCAGATTAATGCTTTCAAGGACATTGGCCCCCAGGGAGCTGCTTCATTGGTGATCTTAAACATCTGAACAGTGAGTAGCTTGTTAGTTTGATGTTTTAGAATCATCACAAGTGATTGTGCATGAAGTGATTTTAACTTAACTTAAAAATTCACCTCATAATCAAAAATATATATTAAAAGGTCAGAAAATTGGGAGTAAATAATTTATTTGATATTTATCATTTTTATGATAAAAAAATTAATACTGTCTTATTAATTTATTTTGTAAACTAATCAAAATTTAATTACTCCAAATAAATTTTTAGTTAAGATAAAATCTTCTTTCCAACTAATTTTGAATAACTAAGTAATTTTTTTCAAGAATTATCTTAGTAAACTTGACTTTTTAAGTATTTCTAAAACTTTAATTCGTGACTTAATTTAGAAATTAGTGATTAAAAGAGCAAGCCATTTCTAAATCTAGTTCCTTATAATTTATCAAGTAGTAGCAATCATAGGATAAATTAGTGATTTAAACTTGTACAAATATTTCAAATCTAAAATTCGATTTTGAGTAACATATCTTGAATCGTTTTCTGCATATCTAATTTTGAATCTTAGCTGGTCAATTTTGTTTTGATGTATGAAGTATATATTCACCTAATTTGTTTTGTCAATTAACAACATGGGCCCCACCTCTTACCACTTAATTAATTTCCTTAATTAAGAACTCCCTTCTCCAAAAAATACAAATACACACAGCTCGCAGGACACAACCCCCGAATTTAGGTGTATTCTAATACTACCGTTACCGTATTTCTTTATTCTTACACAACATTCATTTCTCCTAATATATAGACACAAGTTTTATACGTATAATCTAAACGCAGACGACAAACTTTCAACTTTCTCTCAATTGCCACGTGTGCAAATCGTTGATGAATCTATTGCCAGAGCTCATCTAGGCCACTTGCAGACCCGAATTCACAACTAGTCCGACCCGACCGAGACTGCAGCCAGTTATACTCAATTGATTTGTAACAGCGCATTGCTTGCTTGTGTTTGAATTTAAAATTTCAATTATTAGATCCACTTTGATTGCGATTTTGTGAATTTAGATTTTTTGGATCTGATCGTACAAGGAGCGCAAGCAGCGCCATCTAAGAGTGTTAGATGGCGCTGTTCAGGCGGTTCTTCTATCGCAAACCGCCGGACCGGCTTCTCGAGATCTCTGAAAGAGTTTACGGTGCGTTTAACTGCTTTTTAAGTTGTGTAATTGCTTTTATGTGAGATGCTATTGTAATTTGTGTTTAAGTAGCTTAATTTGGTGAAATTGTGATTCTTCGATATGATTGTGTTCGTTAGAGTTGAATTGGTGCTCGTTTTGTATGTATTTGTACTCCGTTAGTTGTTAGGTTTTGAAATTGTGCTACATTCTTCTGTTTGATGTATAATTAGCTGTTAGAAGTTTGAGGCTATAAACCATGCGAAAAGTTATTGTTTAAGCAAGTGCAGTAATGTTGTAATGTTTAGTTGCGCCAATTAAAGTTTTTATGCCATGAACCTTAGGTTGAATTTTTGAGTAATGTGAAGTAGTAGATTTTTCGAGGTTAGGGAATTTTCGTAATTTGAATTTTACAGTTTGAGCTTAGAATATTGTTTAGGTTTTGTTGTGTTTGATACGTCGACAATGGTTTGACTTAAATTCTGTTTGGTGCTCTTGCAGTGTTTGATTGCTGCTTCTCAACTAATGTGTTGAAAGAAGATGAATATAAATTATATATGGGTGGCATTGTAGCTCAGCTACAGGATTACTACCAGGATGCTTCTTTTATGGTTTTTAACTTTAGAGAAGGGGAAACTAGGAGCCAAGTTTCAGATTTGTTGTCTCAGTATGATATGACAGTCATGGAGTATCCTCGAGAATATGAGGGATGTCCACTTTTATCGTTAGAAATGATTCATCACTTCTTGCGATCTAGTGAGAGCTGGTTATCTTTGGAAGGCCAACAAAATGTGCTGTTAATGCACTGTGAAAGAGGAGGTTGGCCTGTGCTTGCTTTTATGCTTGCAGGCCTGCTTTTATATCGTAAACAGTACACTGGTGAGCAGAAGACCCTTGAAATGGTGTACAAACAAGCTCCAAAAGAACTTATTCATCTCTTGTCTCCTGTAAATCCACAGCCTTCGCAACTTAGATACCTTCAGTACATTTCCCAGAGAAGTTTGGGTTCCGGTTGGCCACCTTCAGATACACCTCTTGCCTTGGATTGCATTATTCTTAGAGTTCTCCCTTTGTTTGGTGGGGGTAAAGGTTGCAGACCAGTAGTTCGTGTTTATGGGCAGGATCCGTCTTCGACAACAGCCAATAGAAGTTCTAAGCTCTTGTTTTCAACTTTAAAAACAGCAAAGCGTGCTCGATTCTACTCGCAGGTAACCTAAAGATTAAAAATTCTTAGGACTTAACTGATGTTTCATTGAGGTCTGAACGTAAAGTGTAGTTGTTTCTTCTTAACTGCAGGAAGAGTGTGTCCTAGTCAAACTAGATTTTCATCGCCAAGTTCAAGGCGATGTTATCATTGAGTGCATTCATTTAGAGGATGATTTGGTAAGTGAAGAATTGATTTTCAGAGCCATGTTCCACACAGCATTTATCCGGTCAAACGTATTGATGTTGAACCGTGATGAAGTTGATGTTCTGTGGGATGTGAAGGTCCAGTTCCCAAAAGACTTTAAGGCTGAGGTGGGACTCACGCTTATTTGCTTGAAAACTAATTTTATTTTTGTTTGTTTTTGACATAAAAGTTGATCTGGTTTTCTTATTGTATTTAGGTACTCTTTTCGGATGTCAATGCTGTATCAATCTTCACCAGAGATGTGTCAGGCGAAGATGGGAATGAGACGGAAGGTGCTTCACCTGAAGAGTTCTTTGAGGTAGAAGAGATATTTAGCAGTATTGACACACAAGTTGGGAAGGGTGACCTTGGCACTCATATAGCTGAAGATAATAATGTTAGTCAAAGAAGTAAATCAAGTGATGACAATGATTCAATAGTTTGGAAAGAAGATCTAGAACCTCACGCATTTCTAGACTGTGCATCAGACGATGGCACTCCAAGGCAGGATGGAAATCGTAGCTTTAATGATAGAACTGATAATAAGGTTGATGAGATGTACTCTGCTGAATTTGTCCCTGACATGTCCATTACTACTGAAACTAAGACAGTGACGGGTGATATGTTAAGGTCTACAGAAACCGAGATAAAGCTTACTGATATCCGCGGCACCTCAGATAACAAAGAAAATGAACATGAAAGGAAGGACGGTCCTACGAAGATGCTTGAAAGACAGGGTTCACATCAAAAGATTAGTGTGAGGGTGGCTGCTGGTGCTCGCAGCATAACTGATGCAATGAAGAATGAACAGGAAGGGAAAGCCAATCCTGTTGAGATGCTAGAAAGGCAAATTTCACAAAGGAAGTTGAGCGCTGATGTTCCAAGACATAACTATGATTCTTCCAACCCAACTGTAACAAAGAAAGTGTCATCCTTAAGTTCAAAACAAGTTGCAGATTCAGGGAGTACTAAACAGACGATCAAACAGCAGGATACTCAAGGCAGTATTCCAAAGCAGGCTAAGCCAAATAAAATATCTAGGTGGATTCCTTCTAACAAAGGTCCTTACACGAATTCAATGCACGTGGCGTATCCACCAACAAGGTACAATAGTGCACCCCCCATGCTAGCTCTAGCGAAGGATACTCATTTAAAAGGCAATACAAAGGCTCGTACTTCAGACCTGATGAGTAGCTCTGAATCAACAATTTTTGAAGTTGATGCCCAGACAACTGGAGATAGTCTACTGGCAAAGGCCACTTCTTCCCCAGTTTTAGAGTCCTCGCCAGTAGGTGTGGTTCCACCGGCTCCGCCCCTGCTTACTTTATCTGCAAACATAAGGGGAACTGGAGCTCAGTTAAACTGTCAACCACCTCCTCCACCGCCGCCGCCACCACCTCCACCTCCGTTATCAAGAGCTCCACCTCCACCACCCCCACCTCCTTTTTCACGAGCTTCACCTCCGCCTCCGCCTCCACCCCCACCTCCTTTTTCACGAGCCTCACCTCCACCCCCATCTGCTTTTTCTCGAGTGTCACCTCCACCTCCTCCACCCCCACCCCCACCTCCTTTTTCTCGAGAATCACTCAATCTACCCCAGATTCATATGTCCGAGAGTTTACCCCCACCACCTCCTCCCCCACCTCCTTTTTCTAGAGCTCCACATCCGCCTCCGCCTCCGCCACCTCCTTTAGCTCGAGCTCCGCCTCCGCCACCACCACTGCCTGCTGCTCGAAATCCACCCCCTCCTCCACCACCGCCACCTCCTCCAATGCATGGATCCTTACCTCCGCCTATGCGTGCAGCCCCATCTCCACCGCCTCCACCCCCTCCGCCTATGCGTGGAGCCCCATCTCCCCCGCCTCCACCCCCTCCGCCTATGCGTGGAGCCCCATCTCCACCTCCTCCACCTATGCGTGGAGCCCCATCTCCACCACCTCCGCCTCCTCCGCCTATGCGTGGAGCCCCATCTCCCCCGCCTCCACCTCCTCCACCTATGCGTGGAGCCCCATCTCCACCGCCTCCTCCAATGCGCGGACCACCTCCTCCTCCGGCACCTCCTCCTCCAATGCGTGGAGGGCCACCTCCAGCACCTCCTCCTCCGATGCGTGGAGGACCACCACCGCCTCCACCTCCATTGCGTGGAGGACCGCCTCCACCACCTCCTCCTGCTTTTCCTGGTCGTTCACCAACACCTCCTTCAGCAAATGGAGGCCCCCCACCACCACCTCCCCCGCAAAAAGGGCCACCTCCACCACCTCCTCCTGGAGCACGTGGACCTCCTCCACCTCCTGGACCACCTAGACCTCCAGGTGGTGGCCCTCCTCCCCCTCCATCATTTGGTGCAAAAGGACCAGCAGCTGATGGTCGAGGCTTGACTGCTGGAAGAGGACGTGGGCTCCCCCGTCCAGGAGGCATGCCTGCTCTAGCACCTCGAAGATCTACCTTAAAACCTCTGCACTGGAGCAAGGTGACCCGGGCACTGCAAGGGAGCTTATGGGAAGAACTGCAAAGGAATGGTGATCTTCAGGGGTATGAAAATGTTCAAACTGCTTTAGTCATCTTGCTTTTGTTTCTGCAAGTACTTGTGTCTTTTCTACAAAGACCTGTCCTTATATTTCAATTAATTTACTGTTTCAGTAACACTTTCTAATTCTGTACTATAGTATTTTTTAATATTAGGCTCAATCTTTTGCATGTGGCTCAAATGTGTTCTTTGAATCTGTATATAGTTTAAACTAACAATGATTCCAACTTCAAACCAGTTCACCAGAATTTGATGTGTCAGAAATAGAGTCCCTTTTTTCTGCCACACTCCCAAAGTCGAGCAGGACAGGTGGCAAGTCAGATGACAGGCGGAAGTCTCTTGGATCTAAACCTGACAAAGTTCACCTGGTAATACTTTCACTTTGTGTCTGTATTGATATTGTTATCAATCTTTATCTCTGTTGTATAAATATTGTTATGCCACAAAGAAGTTAGTCCCTTGAATGAACATCAATCTTAGTGTGGGTTTGTTGTATATTAGGCTTCAATGCTGTAGGTGTCCTTAAAGCTATATCAAGTAATCATTGTGCTCAATTCCTGAGTTCTGTGTTTCACTTTTTTACCAACAACTTTTACTTGAATGAATTTAGATCTTCTACAATTTCATGTCATTTTGAAATCTATTTTGTGAAACAATCAATTGTATTCCTTGTAGACGATAATTATTACTGTAGGAGTTTAATATATGTATGTGGTACTCGAGCTGGAATGCATTCATTTTTAGAATCATTATAACCTTGAGTAGTATTTTTTTCTTTTGAATATGATTTTTATTATTCGCTGCTTATCTGTTTCTCTGCTATTTAATGTTCTCTTAATCAGTGTAGGTTGATCTGAGGCGTGCAAACAACACTGAAATAATGCTCACAAAGGTCAAAATGCCACTTCCCGACATGATGGTATGTCATGATTTACTTTGTGGTTTATTTGCAATGTAATTATGTTTCTGCGTATTAAGGTTTTTTTAAGAGTATCCCTAAATCAGTTATAGATAAGCTTGGCATGAGATATCTCGTGGATGTATGTTTGTTGATGTAGAAAACTGGTTTAATGCCTAAGATATTAATATAGTAAAAAATAAATAGTTGCACATGTCCAATATTTATTTCTCCCGACCTCAGTAAGGGTGACAGATCTTAAGATAAAAACAACTTGTTCTATTATCTTTTTACCATAATACGCAATTCTTGTAAATAAATAAAATACTTCTTTTTCTCCATGTTTGATTTATACGACTATATGTAGAACTTGGAATACCGATATGAGGACGTGAAGACATGTGATGCATGATGTCCATATACTAATAGATTAACATATAAATTTTCTTATCAATAAATATATATCATTTATTTATTAATTTTATTTTACACATGTAATCAATCATGTCACTTTATTTCAAGCAAGTTATATTTATTCTATGTAATATATTATAGACGCTTTCAATAATTGACATTAACATACATAATATTTTAAAATAAAATTTAGACATCTAATATAACAAATTATTTCATAATATTTTTAATCAAATAATAAGATATATGTTTATGTATTCATTCCAAATTGAACACGTCATATTAGGATTCACGTTTAAACATTAAAATGGGGGAACTATGTAGACTGTAGTACTGTTATCATCCATGACATGTAATACAAATATCCATGTCTTTGTCTCTTCTTCTTATTGTATGTTTTTCTTTAGCTCATACATTCTTCTAGGGAATATCTTTCTTGGTGTTTACCTCCAAACTACGTGAAACTTAAACTTTTTTATATTAATAAATTAATACACAAATTTATCCCCTTTAGTTATATAAATTTCATTATAGGTTATATATTATTTTTAGTAAATTGGTGTTAAGTTAAAATTTGTATTAACTCATTTGTTAATATTTTGAGATATATTTTATTTATTTATTATATTTATACACAAATGTTACAACAATGTTGCTTGATATGTTACGAGTTAAAATTGTTTTTAATCAAAGTCATATAGGTGTGCTTTAGTATTGTTAAAAAATAATTTTGACTGCTTATTGCTTAACAATATTTGATTTCTTAAATAATTATAAATATCATGCAGTTTTCCTTATATAACCACTCTACTTAATCATAACAATACCTAAGAAATGAAAGTTCTATCCTTGACGACCATTTTATACCTGATGATAAAACAATGCCATGTTTTACTAATAAAAATATCAATTTGGTTCTTGGTCTGAAAATATTTAAACTCAAACTTCTTTGCAATGAGCCAAACACATAATATCAAGAATCAATTTCCAATCCTATACAATCTTAATCCGATTCCTAATATCAAACCCATACCATAACCTATAATGAACTTCTGTCCATCAAATATGTGTTCATTTCTTCATCTAGGTGCATTACTTAATGAAATCTATCATTTGAGATTCAACAATACAAGTGATATCTAAGTTGATGGCCCTTCCTACTTATAATTACTAGAGAAGTTGATTTTTGAACTCTTAAAGAAAAAATTTACTATTGTCCAAATGGTGTAAGATATATGGAATCCTAACTTTGTTTAAATATTACTTTCTACTTCATGTTGTATAGTCTGCAAAGTGTACAGGGTGATGTTTGGTTGTACCTCCACCATGTGCATTATAGCTAGCAATATAGAAGCTTAGGATGTGTTTGTGTGGTTGAAAAAATGGTATTCTAGACTGGAATGCGTGGATTTGTTTCATTGTTAAATGCTGTATTTTGGATCAGCTAAAACCTTTCTGTAAAAAGAAGCTCACATGAAGCCTTAACCTCCTAAGTTTGATAGCGTAGGTGGTCTATATGACTATCTCACAAGAATAATTAGATAATAGAACGCAACACATGTAGACTGTAGTTACTAATATGGTAAAAAGGATGTGTATTTGGTTTTCTTTGGGTTGTTTTTGGGAACAAGTAGCAATTATCTTTTCTTAATCTTTTAGATACCATTTAGTTGCTTTTACAAATTTGGGATGAAGTTAGATATTGAGATAGGAAGATCCAAATAGTAGATGGCTTCAGTTGTTTGTAAATGTGCCGTACTATCCATTTTTATTGTGTTTCTTCATATTCACTTATACAAATAAGAAAATTATGTTTAATTTTTGCAGGCTGCAGCTTTAGCAATGGATGAATCAATTTTAGATGCTGATCAAGTAGAAAATCTTATAAAATTTTGTCCAGTGAAAGAAGAGATGGAACTGCTCAAGGTAAAGATATAGCTTACACACGCGCACGCATATAGGCTAGTGCTCAAATAGAAACCAAAATTAAAATAAAAACTAGAAACTAATTTAAGCCCTTAGATCAATCTAATCTAATGGCCCCCTAGAGGCACCACACACAATTAAAATACACCCTCCCATACATAATCCCACATAATTCCGTCTGTTTCTAATTTGAATTTTCCCATCAACCGGTGAGCTTTTTTTGAAATCCGACTGAACTATATTTTTCTCCATCTCTCAAGTCTCCACGATCAATTTGCATACCATATGTGCTATAGTTCGACGCGCTTTAGGAAATTTTTATTTTTATTTTAGTTTCTAGTTTTTATTTTAAAGAGGTTTCTAGTGGAGTAAGACCCCATGTGTGTGTGTGTGTGTGTGTAGGGCCACAAATGCTGCTTGGTGTTTTTCTCTCCTCCGTTAGTTATTCAATTCTTGATTCTGTTGCATTCTGCAGAATTACACAGGTGACAAGGAGAATCTGGGAAAGTGTGAACAGGTCTGGTCAACACTCATTCTGCTGTTGTTTGCCATGATGTTGCGTATAAGAATTTGATTACATTGTTCTTTTAAATGTCTCAAACTGATATTTCATTACTAGGAGCCTTGATTCAAGGTTTGTTGTTTTTTAGTAACTCATGTTTTATTTTGGATACAGGGATGGATCCTGGTCGAGGTTGAATATTGAATTATTGTGTTTAGCACCTTATTTAGGGGATTTGTAGAAATGACTTTTCATATTTTATTTTCTTTCTGAAATGTACTCCAGTCTCAAGCCATCTTACTTGGCCTCTTCAAAGACATGTAGTTTAAGAAGAGAATGACTGAATCGCTGTAGATTTTCACCTTTATTAATATATGATGGTATCTATCATTTTGTGAATATGGGGTAATGTTGACAGCACCTATTAATAAAGTACCTCAACTATGAAATTTTGAAAATGTAGAGAAGAAAACTGGGCTAGAGATTGCGATCTGTATAATGATATTATGCAGTTACCGAGATTAAGTTACTGTTGCAGTGTTTCCTGTCTGATATTGCATATATATGTATGCCAGTTTTTCTTGGAGCTGATGAAGGTCCCACGAGTGGAATCGAAATTAAGGGTTTTTCTTTTCAAAATTCAGTTTAATTGCCAGGTTTGACCATAGCAATATTTTTATTCTGTGCGAAGTGTTTTAATCATATTTCTGGATTTAGAATTTGTAGATTCATGGATATCACTTCTATTACAGATTTCAGATTTCACGAAGAGTTTAAAATCTGTTCTTGCTGCCTGTGACGAGGTTTGTCAATGATAATGATTAGTGAAGCATTCCTTTTGCTGCATTTCTTCTTCTAGGCCTAATGTAGAGTTTAAATTGTCCCTAGGTTCGGAATTCTTTCAAGTTAAAGGAAATTATGAAGAAAATTTTATATTTGGGGAATACATTAAATCAAGGAACTGCCAGGGGTAAGAATTTTTTCATAGTTTTTATCAGGTCAAGATTCTGTCCGGACTCCGGACAGATGATAGTTTGATACTGCTATATATCATATCTCAAGAATGAATTCTCAGCATGTCCCAAATATCACAGGTTCTGCAGTAGGATTCAAATTAGACAGTCTATTGAAACTTGCCGATACCCGTGCCACCAACAACAAGATGACATTAATGCATTATCTTTGCAAGGTATGGATACCTTTGTTCTGTCTCCTACAGGGTATAATGTTTCTTATGTTTTTTTTAGCAGTAAGTTCTTTCTGTGGCAACTGGCGAGACAACCTACATGTTAGGATATAGTCTCATCACTCTTGCTACTTGCTAGAGTATATACTTACTATTTCATATTGATCACCATTATATGACCAGGAAACCAACACCAAGCCTTACACCGATTAAGTTGCATTGTCAATTTGTAATATTAGAATTTTAGTACTTCTTGTTTAAGAAGTTGCTCTTTATGGGTTATCTGATTAAAAGTTGGCACCTGCTTATGTCTAAGAGATAATTGGGTTCAGTGTAAGCTGTTTGCATAATAATGTGCTTCTTCATTCAATATCACGTGATGTGAAGTTATTAGCTTCTTTTATGCTAGTGGCCCTCAAGATTTAAGAATTACCAGCAAATGATAGGTTTGTTGTTTTTACTACTTCAGTGGCTGACGTTTGCCTTGGATATATATAGTAATACTCTATATTTTTGTTAGGAATATCTGTTTGATCTCTTGAGTGATTTCTACTTGCCAGGTTCTTGCTTCAAAGTCCCCGGCTCTCCTAGACTTTCACAAGGATCTCTTAAGCCTTGAACCTGCATCGAAGGTACCTTGTTGTCCATTTCGCGCTACCAATGTTGAATGTTTTTGTTAAGAAATAACCTCTAAAAGTGATTTCTTGCAGATACAATTAAAGTCTTTAGCAGAGGAAATGCAAGCTATTATCAAGGGATTAGAAAAAGTGAAGCAGGAGTTAAGTGCATCCGCGAATGATGGCCCTGTATCAGAAGTTTTTCATAAGGTATCCATGAGGAGAACATCTTTTAAAATTCTTGAAAAAGTATGTACATGTTTGAAAATTAACATGCAATTGCCTGGAAAGGTCCTGTTATTGTCATATTATGAGGGATTGCTAAATATATTGACATGGTTAACTGAAGAAATTGTAGTATTATACTTATTATATGTATGTGTTTATGTTCCGAGTAGAAGTGCTGAAGATATCTTGCTTTTATATTGTACTGTAAATGATTATCACCAGGCAGGATGTTGCTTATGTGTACGAAGCATTGGTGAAAAATATACTTTTTTCCAAATTTCTCTTTAGAACTTGACCCTATGACTAATCTAGTTTTATTGGCGGCAGTGACAATGATGCATGATAATTGCAGCAGCCTACCTATTGTCAATGCATTATTACTATGCATAATAAATTTTTGAGTAATACAGATATTCACATCGACGTGTGCTTTTAGTGTTTATCTTCTTGTTGTACTCCTGAACAAATTCACTTGTTTTGGCTGTATAAATGTAATTAGCTACGTGGAAACGTTAATTTCGGCTTAAGCTGCAGATTAGGATGGGCCTTATGATATATGTTATTCTAAACATATTCCATCTTATTCATATTGATATATGATGTACATGGTAGTTTGTATACTACCTCTGGTTTCGTTGTAATTGTAATATATTCATGGGGTTAATTATCTAATTGGTCCCTGAAGTGTGCTTAATGTATCAAGTTGGTCACTGAACTGAAAACGGTATCAAGATGGTCACTAAAGTCACAATAAATATCAAACAAGTAGCTTGAAATATGAATTCAAGCCATAAAAATATTATTTATAGAATTTTACACATCATTTTTAAATGTTACCACAACCAACTAAAAGATTATGACTTCTAGTATTTCAGTCAACACTTATTTAATTATTGCACATGTTATTGATGTATCGTGACATTGCTCAAAATAACTTGCACTGCTCTATAAATTGCCATAATACAAGGGTATTTTCCATCTGCAGACACTGAAGGAATTTGTCGGGGTTGCTGAAACAGAGGTTGCTTCTTTAACAAACTTGTATTCTGTGGTGGTAAATCTCTCTACCCATCGAACTATCAATTGTTATGCTGATGATGACATCTTGGTTATATCTTCATTAAATTTTATTGCTGGGCAGGGTAGGAATGCAGATGCACTGGCACTTTATTTTGGCGAGGACCCGGCACGGTGTCCGTTTGAACAAGGTAAATAAGTCCTCAAATGTGTGATATTTGACATTTTCTTTGTTTAACGTCGCAAAAGTTCTAAACTCTTGAGTTTACTACTGGAAATTAATAATTGCAGAAGACTGGTGCAGTATTTATTTACTTTCTGCCCACTTAAACTTGAATATCAATTTGTAAAGCTCTCTGGGCGCATCTAAATAATTGGATTGCGTCTGTACATCTGAGCCAGATCTAGCAGTGTTGATTTCTTTTTAGGTTTTGTAATATTATAAAACTGTTGAAGAATTTAGGACCCATTTGATATTGATATCTAATCTCTTAAGCTAAACTAGCATTTGGTAACACCCCAACTGCCTACAAGCTTCTTCCAGGACTAGCTACAATTATTAGCTTTCGCCAGGAACGGCATTCACAACTTATAGGGAAAGCTGATCTTTTTAGTAGTTCTAGCCTTAAACATAATTTCAGTAAAACTTTTAACAACCCTCTAATGCATTCAGCTTAAAACTTCTTACATATATTACAAAAACTTGAACCGTCTTCATGCAAACACTTTTCCGGCATTACTTTTTCCCACAACACTCCCACTGCAGGTTAGCCACACCAATGTCAAACTAGTTCCTAGAAAAGCCTTTAGCCCATCAGTATGTCTGGCGGATAAGCTCTGTTCATTTATTTTCATTTGGCCTTCAACTAGGGTTGCTTTGTTTTATTGTTCTTTCAGTATTATGATACTCATGATATAAATTTACCTTTTTTTTTAGCTCCACCCCCTATTTTTGATATAAGTTTAGCTTGATGTTGTAGACCTATTTGTTTGTGAAATTTGACTTTCTTTTACCTTTGAACTATTAGTAGCTAATTTTGCTGCTTATATTCCCAATTGATTCGTGCAGTTACTGCAACACTTTTAAACTTTGTGAGGTTGTTCAAGAAAGCTCATGAGGAGAACTGTAAACAGGCTGAACTCGAGAAGAAGAAAGCTCAAAAGGAGATTGAAATGGAGAAGGCGAAGGGGATTAATCTAACAAAGAAGGCTGCAAAGTAGCACACCAAATCACCTTCACGGGGCTTCTATAATGTGTGGTCTTAAACTGTTGATTTAAAAGTCACAGTGATCCGCTTCAGTAACAGGCCAAAAATTACCCCTCATCTTTGTTGTGGCATGAAGTTATGGTTATTCAAGTTCAAGAAAACAAGGTGAAAATGTCACTCTCGAGGGCCTGTAATCCTGGCTGTGACTCGGCTCGCAGCGCCATCGGCAATTTAGAAGCTTGCATATGGTTGATTGTTATTTATGCCATATCTGTGAGCAGTTAAGTGAATATTGTTTATAAGATGGGTGGCTCAGGGAATCCATCCAAGGAATCCAATCCGACTCTAATGTCATGTACAGAAGGAACTATTGCTATTCACTGGATGAAGACATCTTTCTGATAGCAAAATTGGCTTTCATACTCTTTTGGGGAGCAAATATGGAGGCATTTTTGGGGGAGAGCAAATGCCAATAAGCCAGTGTACCGCAAACCATGTACAAAGCTCTAACCTAACCTCATAGCTAGATGGAAGAACATTTGATTCTTTTCTTGTAACATAGAAGTGTGGGTTCCCATTCAACCAATTGGATTTTGCACGAACCCGCTTCAAGAGTTGTATATAATCTACAGTCTGGACTAGAGATGTTCAAAAAATCTGAAATCCGAAATCCGATCCGATCCGATCTGGAAAAAAATCTGAAAAACCCGATCCGAAAAAAACCCGGTCTGACCCGGCCCGGTCCGAGGGCCTAAAACAGGCCTAGTATTTTCAAAAAAATCCGGATAAAATCCGGATTTTTGAAAAATCCGGGCTTTTTATAACTAAACCAGGCCTAGTATTTTTGGAAAAGCCCGGCCCGGTCCGGCCCGATTTTTAAAAAAACCCGGCCCGATCTGGTTATAAAAAAATCCGGATTTTTTTGGCCCGGTCTGGATCTGGCCCGAACAGATCTTTTGTGCATCTCTAGTCTGGACTAGAAAGAAAATCAGAAAATAGGATAATTAGTCTAACATGTACTCTAACCAATTATGTCATATAGGCTGCAGGTCATACACAAACTCTTTTACTCCAGAGTAGTGATTTTTTCTTAGTCGTTAATGAAAAAAGTTTGTGTTACCTTTGGTTCTTACCTGTATTTTTTCCCTCCCCTCATTTTCGTACCTTTTAGGCTGTCATGTGGATGATTAGTTTCTCATATTGATTTATCGGCAAGGCAAACAAGTGCCGAGAAACATACATGTATAGGTATAGCGTGTGTACAAGTATAATAAGCATACGTCTATAACCGATTAACCAATCTGTGCAGCTGTGAGTAGGGAAGAGCATGATCACGTTGTTATCTAGGGACGATGATCCAATTTATCACTTTTTTCAGGGATAAGACCCCTAAATATCATTACCGCAGCAGATGTCATCTCAAATATCATTTTATAGTTCAAAACACTAGATCGTGTAGTGTTGGGTTATAAGCCTCTCGGCCCAATTCACTACGGCCCAAAGCAGGTCCAGCCCATCGTTTGAACTCCAACGTTACTACTGCAACGGTCGAGCGAGAGAATTCCGCCTCCTTTACTCGCCATCACTTCCCTCCCGCATCGGGCGGGGACGTTACATAGCAGGGCTCCTCCTCCTCCTATATAAAGGACTGGTAAAACAAGGGTAAATCATTCACATTCACATACACTTTCATACATACACACTTACGCTTGCAGTTCCAAAACCCCTTCTAGAGCCACTAACTTATTCTCACGCCGGAGGTGAATCGGGGGGACAATCCCTCGCATTCTTCTCTATTTCAGGTCATTTTCAGGCTTCGGCATCCGGCAGAACTTTGGCTCCAACATTGGCGCCGTCTGTGGGAACTGCAAGTAGAATTTCTTATAAATCAACACCATGACAAACACAACCGAACAAACCACTGGAAACACCTCCAACCCAAACCCCGGTTTTGACTTTGGCAACAGTCCCGAAGGGCTGCTGCCCACCCCTGAGGAACAACAGCAGATGCTGTTGAAATGGCGAGAAGAGCAGGCTGCTAAAGCCCAATCTTCCAAGACCAAAGAGCAAGAAGCTGCCCGATTAGCCAAGAAGAGGGAAGCCGATGAACTGCGGCTGAAGGCCCTCCAGCTACAAAGGGAAGAAATTGAGCTCCAGGAAAGAGCCCTCCGAGAGGCCTTAGAGGCCGAAGGAGATCGAGCGCCAGAAGGCGAAGGAAATAAGAAGAGGAATCGGGAAGACCAAGACGGGTCTTCGGACTCCGAGTCACACTCCCGAGGGCCTCGTCACAGGCATGTCACACCTTCGGATTCCGAAGGGGAGGAAGGCCCCCACGTTAGGGACCGACTGCGCCGAATGGAGAAGGCCATGTTTGGGGACAAGACGTTGACCCATGAGCCAGTGATAGTCGAAGAGATCGAGCAATATCGGCCGCCCCCAGGGAGACAGTTCCCGAAAATGAATGAATTTAATGGGAAGGGCGACCCGATCGATCACTGCGACAAGTACGAGTCCCTCATGACCGGAATGGGGCATTGTGACATCATGCTATGCAAGATGTTCAAGACCTACCTAAAGGGATCCGCTACGATGTGGTACCGATCCCTGCGGCCAAGGTCGGTCAGTTCTTATGATCAATTGAAACGCAAGTTCTTGAGGCACTACTCTCACTTGTGCCGAAGAGAGAAGGATACAGAAGCACTTATTCATTGCCGGCAGAGACCTAATGAAGAGCTGGGCGATTACCTGGCTAGGTTCAAGGAAGAAGCCGGGATGGTCACCAACCTGGATAAGGTGAAGGCTGCAGGATTCCTGACGGCGGGTCTGGATCCGGTGAAGGGTAAGAAGCTCCGGTCATCTTTATACGATATACCTCCCAAGTCGTTGAACGACATTTACTTGCGAGGGGAGAGCATCAGAAGGAAAATGGAGTCCATTGGGGGACATAAGAATGACCGGAAAGATGATCGGTACAGTTCCCGTTCGGACGGCAAAGGAAAAAGAAATGATGGTTACCGAGGCAGAAGAGATGAAAGGGATGATAAGCTGGACAGAGGGGCCGAACGAAGGAGAGATAGAGACAGCACTGTGTTCACTCCTCTGAATACATCTGTCTCCAAGATTCTGAACGAGATTAAGGGGAAACCAGGATTCGTTCGGCCACCGAAGATGAAGATCCCAGATTACAAGAAAAACTCAGATAAGTATTGCGATTATCATCGGGACAACGGTCATAATACCGATGAATGCTACCACTTGAAGAAGTTAATAGAAAGGATGGTCAAGGCTGGAGATTTGAACCAGTATGTTAAGGATCTGAGGGATCGGTTGGGTCCCAAAGAAGATAAAGGGAAGGCGCCCGAAGAAGGTGAGAGGTACAGAGGTGAGGTCCGAACGATTTTTGGGGGAACAATTCTGGACCGAAGTAGCAAGACAGCCAAGAAGAAGTACGCCCGACAGGTCTACAACCTCTATAGCATCAACTCCACCAAACAGTCGTATCCTATAATGTTCTCACAAGAAGACTATGAGGATGTTATGCTGCCGCACGAGGATCCGTTGGTCATTAATCCCGTGATCAGTCAAAATAAGATCTGGAAGGTCCTGGTTGATGGAGGAAGTTCTGTTAACGTCCTCTACTACAACACCTACCAGAAGATGAACCTAGAAGGCAAGCAGATCGATACCTGCTATGAGGCACCTCTCTATGGGTTCGGCAATCAGCCCGTCCCGATTGAAGGTACGATCCACTTGCCCTTATTGCTCGGTAAATCCCCTTATACTGTGGAAAAACAGGTCAAGTTCTATGTGGTCCGAGTCGAGAGTCCTTTCAATGCCATCTTAGGGAGACCTGTTCTCACTGCTTTCGAAGCCATTGCCTCTATTCCCCACCTCAAGTTGAAGTTCCCGACCGAGAAGGGAGTGGGGGAGATGAGAGGTGATCAGAAGGCCGCTCGGATCATTATGCTGGAAGACTTGGAGAAAGACAAGGATCTAGGCGGCGCCGAAGGAAACAAACGGCGCCGAACCGAAGATGGTCCTGGGGGCAGCGGCCATGCCCTACACATTGAGTTGGAAAAGTTTGGAAATGATCTCTCAAACCCGATAGCCGAACCAGGCACTGAGACCGAAGAGGTGGAATTATATGCAGGGTGCTCGGGAAAAATGGTTCGGATCGGTAAAGATATGGAACCAGGGCTGAAGGAAAAGGTGATTGATGTGGTCCGACGGTACCATGATGTTTTTGCCTGGGGGCCCGAAGATATGCCGGGATTGGATGAGTCGATCGCTCGGCACAGGCTAAATGTTCATCCACAGGCTGTGCCCGTTAAGCAGAAAAAGAGGAACTTCGCTGTGGAAAGGCAGAAGGTGATTGAGGCCGAAGTGGAGAAGTTACTGGAGGCCAAGTTTATTGAAGAAATTGAGTATCCTGAGTGGTTGGCAAATGTGGTGGTGGTCAAAAAGTCAAACAACAAATGGAGAATGTGTGTCGATTATACCGACCTCAACAAAAATTGCCCGAAGGATCATTACCCTCTGCCGAACATCGATCAGCTGATAGATGCCACCTCTGGCTATCAAATACTCAGCTTTTTGGACGCGTTTTCAGGCTATCATCAGATCGCCATGGATGCCGAGGATATTCCCAAGACAGCATTCATCACCCCGAAGGGAACCTATGCTTACATCAAGATGCCCTTCGGTCTGAAAAATGCGGGGGCCACTTTTCAAAGGATGGTGAACAAAGTCTTCGCCGATCAGATAGGCCGAAACATGGAATGCTACGTCGATGATATGATAGTAAAGTCCTTGTTTCGAGATCACGCCGATGACCTCAAGGAATGCTTTGAGGCCCTAAGACGGAACAACATGAAGATCAACCCCGCCAAGTGCACCTTCGGGGTTTGTAGTGGCAAGTTCCTAGGGTACATGGTCAGTGCAAGGGGGATCGAAGCGAATCCTGAGAAGATAAAGGCAGTGTTAGAAATGGAAGCCCCAAAGACCATTCGGGACATTCAGAAGTTAACTGGACGACTGGCAGCCCTCCGAAGGTTCATCTCTCGGTCGGCGGAAAAGGCGCTCCCTTTTTTCGAAGTTTTGAAAGGAGCAAAGAATTTTGAGTGGGGGCCGAACTGCATAAAGGCCTTCGAAGAAATAAAGGAATATCTGGTTAAAGCCCCTCTACTGCTGAGGCCCGATCCGAAGGAGACCCTCCAGCTGTACTTGGCAGTAAGTGACCGAACCCTTGGTGCGGTCTTAGTGAAGGAGCACGAGAAGAACCAACATCCGGTCTTCTATGTGTCTCATATGTTGAGGGATGCCGAAACCCGATACCCGAATGCCGAGAAGTTCGCATATGGGCTGGTCATGGCCTCCCGAAAATTGCGACACTATTTCCAAGGGCGAACGATACAAGTGGTCACCGACCAACCTTTGAAGAAGATCCTCAGCCGACCGGAGGCTTCGGGCAGAGTCGTCGCCTGGTCTGTAGAATTGGGGGAATATGACTTAGAGTACGTTCCCCGAACAGCCATCAAAGCCCAAGCCTTGGTTGACTTCATGGTGGAGTGCATTTTTTCAGGGCCGAAGGACTTGGAGCCGAAAGAACAGCTCATCCGGACTCCGGGAAAGTGGAAGTTGTTTGTAGATGGGTCGGTGGCCGGGTCTAAATGTGGGGCTGGATTGATCCTTTCTAGCCCCGATGGATTTGAGATTTGTCAAGCTATCCGATTCACTTTCCCTTTGACCAACAATGAGGCCGAATACGAAGCCCTCCTAGCAGGAATGGGCCTAGCAAAAAATCTAGAAGTAAGGCATTTGAGGGCTTTCAGTGACTCCATGCTGGTCGTCAAGCACTTTTCCGGGGAATATGAACAGAATGAGCCCCGAACGAAGGCTTACGCCGCTAAGGTACGGGAACAAACTCAGTTTTTCGAAACATTCGAATTAAGCGCCATCGGTCGGGAGGACAATGGCCGTGCCGATGCTCTCTCTCGCTTAGCCTCGGCCGAAACACAAAATTTGACGGGGTCCATCTACTTGACGGAGGTGAAAAAGCCTTCGGTCGACAAGAAAGCTTGCCTGGAGATTCATCAAGGCATAGATTGGATGACCCCCATCAGAACCTACTTAGAGAAGGGGTTCTTGCCCTTAGAGAAGAAGGAAGCCCAAAAGATAAAGTACCGAGCAGCTAGCTACACACTGATCGGGGGCCGACTCTTTAGGCGATCAGTCTCTCAGCCCCTGCTCCGATGCTTGGATCCAGAGGAACAGCTTCTAGCCTTGGAGACAGTTCACGAAGGAATCTGTGGCGAACACCTGGCCGGCAGATCCCTAGCCCTAAAGATACTCCGACAGGGTTTCTTCTGGCCGACCCTTAGAGAAGATGCAGCCAACTATTCAAAGAAATGCCGACAATGTCAAATCCACAGCAATGTTCCGAAGCAACCCCCAGAAGAAATGACTTCGGTCCTCAGCCCAATACCATTCTCCATGTGGGCCATCGACATAGTGGGAATCCTACCGACCAGCACCCGGCAAGCCAAATACTGCATAGTGGCCATTGACTACATGACAAAGTGGGTCGAAGCCCGACCGCTCTCAGCTATCACCGAACAGGCCGCCAAGAAATTCTTCCTAGAGCAAATAATTGTGAGGTTCGGCATACCGATGGTGTGTGTATCCGATAATGGCACTCAGTTTGTTGGGAGGAAGTTCAAAGAATTCTTGGCCAGCTTCGGCATTCAACAAAGGTTCAGCTCGGTCGGACATCCCCAAGGAAACGGGGCGATCGAGGCAGCTAACAAGATCATCTTTCACGGAATCAAGAAGCGCCTTGGAGAAGCTAAGGGACTGTGGGCCGAAAAGCTCCCTTGGGTCCTGTGGGCATACCGAACCACTCCTCGCTCTTCGACAGGAGAAACGCCGTTTCGGTTGGCTTATGGGACCGACTCGCTTGTTCCAGTTGAGGTTGGCCTGGCATCTTACCGAACCCAGGTCTTCAACCCCGATACCAATGAATATGGCCTCCGAGGCAACCTGGATCTCCTAGAAGAGGAAAGAGAAGCCGCCCATCAGAGGAACGTCCGATACCAACAGCAAGCATCTCAATATTATGACTCGGGTATCCGAAAGCGTTCCTTCAGAGTTGGGGACATGGTTCTCCGGGATCTGGCAACTTCTATGCCAACAAAGCAGGGCAAGCTTATGCCGAACTGGGAAGGACCTTACACTGTAGTCGAGATCGTTCGGCCGGGAACCTACAAACTAGCAGCTTCGGATGGGAGCCCCATTAAGAATACTTGGCACGCTTCCCAACTCCGGAAATACTATCAGTAAGGCTTCCCGCCCGAACATTTCACTTTCCTTTTTAAAATTCCAGTTGTGTAATTATTCCCCTTATGATGAATAAAAGTTCCTATTTCAAATTTTGGATAGTTGTAACTTGTTTAACACTCCGATCGATCCCGTAACTCGGGGCAACCTGATTAAGATACGGGACCGAAAGAGATGGCCGTGATTAACCTAAATATTTGCACGATTGTTTCTATCTCTAACTGGGCCGATCGAATTCCTAACTTATAGATAGTAACAATCTCCAAATATTGGGGGAATCCAGAGGCATTGTGCTGAAGCCGATTTTGAGGCTGAAGATGTATAAATTATGATAACATGTATCGAGACTCTTCGGTCAGAGACATACATAACATTAACTCGAACTTAAAATAAACATGTATCGAGACTCTTCGGTCAAAGACATACATAAAGTCTAAAACATGCAAAAAAATTCACTACATTTGTGTCAAGACCGATCGCTCGGCCTACGAAATACGACACTTAGAACTTGTATCGAGACAATTTAGTCAAAGACATGCATTGTTACACATCGGAAATAAAAACACGTGTTGAGACCATTCGGTCAAAGACATACATTATCGAAGACATACATCGGAAAAAGACATGTATGGAGATAAACCAAGTATCGAAAGCAAGCCCGAAGGCAAAATTAATTAAAAGCCCGAACGCGAAATATTTGTACAAAGCCCGAAGGCAGATCGTTCTTACAATAAACAGCCCGCAGGCCAACAAATTACAAAAGAAAAGATTACTCCGAGTAATCAGTTTCGGGATCGGAGGAGACAACCAGAGGCTCGTCCGGATCATCACGACCGACCGGATCAGAAGCGCCTTCGTCCAGAAGTAGCTTGTGATCCAAGCCTTCCTTATGAGCCCGGCGAACCGCCTCGTCGTACCCAATCTCGAGGAACCGATCCTCGGTCTTCTCCAGAAGCTTCTTCGCCGTCTTCCGCTTCAGGGCTTCGGTCCGAGAAGACACTGCACAAAAGAGCAAGTGTCAAAGCAGTTCACAGATATAAACGAAACAATGGAAAAATGAAGGAAATGCCTAGAAGAAACAGGAAGACTACCGTCACTACCCCAAAGAGTAAAGAGCCATTCCTTCTCCCGGCTCGTCGATAGCAAGATCCGGTTCGGCTCCTGGACTTTGCTTAATTTCTCAAAGTCCTCTAGGTCCTTGCCGACCAGAAGGGGAGTGGTGATGATTGAGGGGTCGACCTCCCTCCATGTGGAAAATTTGTGGATCGAATGACCCCCCAAATAGAACCATCGCTCATGGGTCCCTTTATTGCTGGAGTTGGTCTCACACCAGTTCGGTCGGCCAGTTTTGCGGCCAATGGTGTAAAAACCATTGCTCTTGGCATTCTTTTTGAAATCATGGTGATTCCAGAAAAGAGCTGGCCGAGGAGACACGCCAGCCATCAGACACCGATGCTGGAATACGTTAATATACGTAAATCCATTCGGGTCCAACTGTCCCAGGGCGATCCCCGTCTGCTTCAGGAGTTTCTTCAGCAGGGGGAGCATCGGGAGCCGAAAGCCGCACTTGAAAGCGTTCTCGGAGATACCCACGCACCTGTGGCCGTCCTCCGACTCTGGAGTCTGATAGATGCAGTCACTAGCGATGGCCGGGTAAATATCCCACGACCGATGAATCTGGTATTTTATCCGAAACGTCTTCAGATCCGCTTCGGTCAGTAGAGAAGGAAAGTTGGCCATAGGGAACTTCAGCGCATCGCTGAAGTGATCCGCAGCCGAGTAAGAGGTTCCCACAACGTCACCCGACCGATCCATTTGCCTGCAAACGAGAGAAGGCAAACATAAGCCATGTACTCGGAAAGAAAGAAAAAGAAGAAAAAGAAGCAAGCCCGAGTACAGAGGGCCGAATCGGGTCGGGCCGACGGGGCTTAACAGAACCTAACCCTAGGAGAAACAACAAAAGGGGTAGGAGACGACAACGAGGCCCGAGTTGAAAACTCGAGAACCGCCGGAAAACCCCAACCACAATTCTAATCTACGACAACTCAACAATATGGCATTGACATTACAATGTAGACAAACAGCAAAAGAAATCGACAAGGATCAACACGCCGGCGAGATACCCCCGCCGGAATCTACCATACAAACAGGTTCCTAGAATCTAAAGCATGCCATGGAAACGAAGTAAAATCTAAAAAGTTTACAAGGAAGAAAGAAGAACTTACTTGTTAGAAGAAAAACGGAAGGAAGTAGCCGGAAATAAGATCGCCGCCGGTCACCAACTAGAAATGGGAGAGCAAGAATTGGAGAGAGCAGGGAGTTGCAAAGAAAGTGAAGAGTGTTTGGAAATATGAGAAAAACCGAGTAATGATTTGTATTTATAAACAAAATTATGAAAAGGCGCGCCTCATTTATGGCACCCTTTGGAATGCACGGCCCAGATTCAACGCACATCTCGAGGTAACGTCATCCAGCCAAAAAACACTCAAGCGGCACCACGCGTTGGCCGGATCAAACGTTTGAAATCATACCGAAGCATCTGTCGATCTCCCAGCCTAACGCCTCATCCGATCGGTCGGTCGAAACAAACTTAGACTTCGGCCGCGTTTGCAACCCGACCGAAGCCTGGGGACATGTTGGGTTATAAGCCTCTCGGCCCAATTCACTACGGCCCAAAGCAGGTCCAGCCCATCGTTTGAACTCCAACGTTACTACTGCAACGGTCGAGCGAGAGAATCCCGCCTCCTTTACTCGCCATCACTTCCCTCCCGCATCGGGCGGGGACGTTACATAGCAGGGCTCCTCCTCCTCCTATATAAAGGACTGGTAAAACAAGGGTAAATCATTCACATTCACATACACTTTCATACATACACACTTACGCTTGCAGTTCCAAAACCCCTTCTAGAGCCACTAACTTATTCTCACGCCGGAGGTGAATCGGGGGGACAATCCCTCGCATTCTTCTCTATTTCAGGTCATTTTCAGGCTTCGGCATCCGGCAGAACTTTGGCTCCAACATGTAGTATTCATCCATCTTTCAGTTCTTAATAAGTGACATTTCAGGTTTGTTCTCCAACTGATATTTTGGATATTACTTGCAGAAAATATGATATACGAGGTCTTTTCTTGTTATTTAGATTCATAGAATATATACTTGGTTTATAAGCAGGAATCGTAACGTAGTGCGTGTGCGTAGCCTTCTTTTTGGTTCATTCAGCTTGCTGTTCGGTCTGAAGCCCCTCATAGATGCGTGATGTTTCTCAATCAAGGCGAAATACGAATAGCTGGAAACATACCGAAAATGTGGCAGCAGAGTAACATTTTTTACGTGATACTTAAATAAAATGACGTTCCGATGCGTTAACTCGATGAACCACCGACAACTCTAACCGCTACAACTGAATAATGAAAGTCTGATGTGGATAATACCAAATATTCCCCGCACTGTCTTCTCCAATGTCAACTGAATTTAACTGATTATGTTTTAAAAGAGGTTTACCATAAATTAATTTATGGATATGACATTAGTTGGCTGTGTAGCTGGATGCTAATATTCAAAATTTTAAATTATTTCAATTTAATACCACTTGTTCGGAGGCAAGTGGACTATAGATTATTTTTGGCCATATATTTTTATATTTCAGTTAAGAATTTTAATCAATTATAATTAGAAAACTTCACGAATTCAAACTTTAATTCCATTAGATTCTGTAGTCTATAGCGTTGCTCTGGACCAAATGTATTTTAGGAGCTCGTGCTAAGTGAATTTGATCAATTAAAATTGTCTTTTCTATTTATGAAAAATGAAAATTTTGTTAACAGTCTCTCTAAAATCTATTTCATCGCGAGTTTAGTAATTTGTATAAACTTATAAATTAATTATTGTTTCGACATCGTTCATTCTGTTTTCTATAAACAATACAAACAATCCAGTGTGTTATCTATTCGTCTATTTATCAGAAAAAAGGTAAATATATTTATGTAACTTCAAACCTGGCATTTCTTTTTGTATTTAAATTTAATGTATAATGTATGGATAATTATTCTTATCACTTGTTCTGAAATAGCAATTATTAGCATATTCTTGTCCAGGCAAAGCCTATAATTGTTGAAGCCAGCTACGCAAACACCGCATGTGAGTTTTCTACTCTATTACTCACAAAAAGTTGGACAAAATCAAGAAACGACGAATACTAAAATTCAATACATAACTCGTCACACTCGATAAATTTATGTGTCATTTGACTTAATTTATAAAATCGAAAATATATGTATTTTTTGATGGTGGCAACTGAGGCGTTTACGTAAGTGTTAACTATAATGGGGAAAAACCGAAGTTAAGATAATGGTTGAACAAGTGCATGTAAAAGTTGATAGTAAATCATGCAAAGAATATTAAGAAGATATATGGGTTAGCATTTTTAACAAGATTTAGGTCATGTGCACTACCTGCCTCGGCCATAATGCATCATCACTTACAGGTTTAATATGCAAAAAGGTGTGCATACAGAACATATAGGGTGGGGGGCTATTGAAATTCTAACTTTATGCTAAAATATATGTGGGCAAAAATCTTGTAGATGAATAGCAGGCAATTTGACACGATACAAAAGGGAGAAGATGGGAGGCGTCGCGGACTATATACTAACCACTTAGGTACTGTTTGGGGTTGCTGTTGCAGACAGCAACAGCAGCTTTTTGCTGAAAAGCAGGTGAAAAACTGTTTGGTAAATCGAAAAGCAGCTTTTCCGAACAGCAGCTTTTAGCTGAAAAGCTGCTGTTAGAAAAAACAGGTCCTCCCATGCTTTTGGAAAAAGCTGCTTTTCAGCTTTTGCCGAATGCTATTATAGATTTCATTATAAAACCTCATCAAAAACATTATTTTTTTTAATATTATAACTCAAAATAAGTAAATATCAAAAAATTACCAAACAATTATCTGATTTCTACAACATCACTTATTTTACCAGCACTTTTTCTGATAACACAGCAATTTTTAACCGCACTCCCAAACAGACCCTTAACCGGTAAGCAGCGGGTTGGTTCTGAGCCAACTGAGATCTCCTTTTGCACATACGAGATGGCATCTTAGATATTATTATACTTATATATTTATTAATTATTTAAAAAACACATAATTTTGATAATATATAAGTTATTTATTATAATAGAATAAAATATGTGTTCTGATTAGTAAAAGGGACTATAATATATGTGTGTGCATGTATATATTATTAAAATGGGCTAAATTCTTACTTGTAAAACTCAAAAAATAAATATATTTTCACATTTCACTTATCAAAAATTATAACAATCCCATAGTGATGGTTATATTTATATCTAAAAATATGTAGTACAATTATAAATTATATATTATCATACTAAATGATATAGCTTATTTATAATAATTTAAATAATAACAAATCATCAATTTTAAAATATATATAATCACTATATCCAACTTCATAGTAACACTAAAACCTTATATTTACTAAATTTTATATCATTTTAATCGAAAATATTCTAGGTCTCCTGAAAATTAGGAGTTAGAATGTTCGGAATAGTGAAAAATGCACGATCGTCTTTACGCAAAATCAAACGCTGGAGTTCCTATTGTATTTATTAATTTCCATTCCTCCATGCTCATGAACCTACTTGTCATACCTATTTAGCAAATGACTAAAATGAAATTCACACGACTTGTAAGTCGAAGATGCTCTTATTTGACTTTATGAATAAAATAAGAGAATGTAGTATTCTGTAATCCCAGTATATGTCAACTTGTTTGGCTTGTCTGACCACTCCAAGTCCATGAATCTCCACTTTCCAGAGCAAGGATCTTCGATGATTATTACTGGGATTTTTTTACAAAATCATTTCTTGTCAGTAAATTAGTCAGGTAAACTATCCAGTAATATTCAGCAACCTTTGCATTTTCATTTGCACCTTAAATTCGGACTCAGCTCAGCTGTACTAGGTGTGGGATATTAAATTTGGATTATGAACTGTCCCACTCGTAATAAGGTAAATCCGAATTTAACCGTTAAAAATAAGTGTGCTAAGTGCTTATGAACAGTCCTTCCATATCCATGTAAATCTAGACTCAACTGCCAAAAGATAAATGTGCTAAACGTCCCCTGAAGGAGTCAAACCATAAAAGAAAAGACATCTTAAAAAAAAACAGCCATATGTATGAATTACTTCATTTCTAAAATAAACTGCACAATTGTGGAATTATATGCCTAGTAGTTTAAGTACAACAAAATTTCAAGAAAATGCGTCTAGAGTCTTCAATCTAGTATAAGAACTGATGTGTTCTTGATCTTCTTGTGATATGTCGATGTAATGACAGAATCTGGTCTCCTGATCTTCGACGAAAAAAACGGCTTCACAGCTTTTGTAAAACATGCAGCTGATGATTGTGTCTAGAACAATGAAAATGGAGTAGAGATATGCGATGATGATCCACTCTAGCGTCATTGAAAAATTTGGAAATTTAGTTGAAGAAAAGGCTTCGACGAGACGATATTGAAACAAAGCCTCAATTGCGGCCAAGGCCATGTTGAGTGGCAGTGCTAATAAGATGGCTTTTGAGTTTCTTCCTCTGATCAGAACACAAGCCTTGAGTATTGAGAGATAGCCTCCTTTTGATTCCGATCCCGATAAAACCAGGGCCAAGTTGCTAATGATGAAAGCATTGGAAAGAAAAATTGAGTAAAGAAGAGCTGCAGCTGCAGAAAAGAGTGAAATTGATCTAGGACTTGATATTAGATTGAAAGCATCAAGACAATTGAATGCAATGGCTATGATTGAGAGTGAGGTGGCGTTTACGGAGAGAATTAGTACTGAGTTGCAGATTTGTGTAGAGAAAATGGGCTTGAGAATTGGAGTGAAGGAAGAGATTTTTGGCGGCAGAGATGGTTTGGGCTGGGAGAGGGCTTTGATCACAGAGGCCTTCGCGAAGAGAAGGAAAGAAAAGGCGAAAGGCAGGACTAAGATCGACGAGGTTATGGTTTGGGAGAGCTTGATGCTGAGAATGCTGAAGAATTGTGATGATGGGGGTAAGCCTGCAGCAAAAAGAAGAGCCTGCAGCCTAAGTTGAATTGGAGGAAGTAGATTAGAAAATGGTACAAGTGCCTGTGTGATGAGAATTGTGGCTGAAAATGGTAAGGCAAAAAGAGCTGAGATTGTGAAGTAATGGTAGTTTGAAAGAAATAGGTAGACTGAACTTCTGATATTCTTGCCTGTTCCCTCCATTACGACGGATGATTGAATATTTTTCATTGGTACATGGATATGCAGACACACATTTATATACTCAAGGAGGAGAACATTCGGTTGCAAGAGGGTGTGTGTATTTGAATATTTATATAAAAATTCGGTTCCTGACAAATACATGTTATAATGTATCAAACTATAAGTAGATTTGCGCGATCCCTGTAAAATAAGGTTTTTAGTGTGAATATAAGGGGAATTCGGGGCATCGGGATAGTTACCGTTTCGGGATATGTCACGGCTCACGACATATTTTTGTCGTAAATCTCGTTTTTTTTAATTTAATAATTTTTTGAGTAGTTTAGATTTAAAACTCGTAGTTTAAATTTAATAAATTATATCATAGTTAAAAATTATAGATAATACTGAAAAATGTGTTCAATCCAATCACATTATTCTTATCAAAAAATATACTTATTATAAGATTTCACATCATCTATTATCATATCATATTAAAATGATATATATATGAAGATTCCACATAATTTACTATCATATTAAAATGATATATTATAATAACTTGAAATTATAATATCGTATCATTTTCAAAATATAATAAATCAATACAAACTGGATCATCTAATCAATATATCTTACAGATTATGTGACAAAAAAAAAAAAAATCTTACAGATTCAACAAATTTTATATAATATATTCATACAATTTTAATCAACACGGCCGGTGGAGATGGTCCGACGCCGGGGTGCACCGGGTAAAAAGAGACGGGCTAACTGCTAAATAACAAGCCACCAGTTGATGTGGAATCATTTATTGTGTTTTCTTATTTTCTTTGCTTAAGTATGTCAAATAAAAGAAAGATCACATCTCATGCACTTTGCTTTTGTTCTTTGTAGAATTTTTTTGGAAGAGACGGTCAAATGGAAAGTGACATGGGTGGATTAAATCCACAAAAATCGTATAAAAAATTGTTAGCGAAATTAATGTGCATGATATTAAAATTGTAGATTTCACACAAGAGGTACTTAATATATTAGAAATGTGCGAGTTCTTCTAATAGTCTACTTGACCTGGTCAAGTGTCAGCAAAAACTGGGAAGTGGTTTAACAGGACTAATTCTAATTTAGTCAAATACGGTAGACTTAATTTTAACTTGACAAAAATATTTTTGTTTAGGAAAATTGCTCCGTACTCTGTTAAATTTAATTAGGTTCTTCAATTCGACGATGATGAAAATATCGATTGATGACTAATTATACTTTCTCATTTATTTTCTTGATTTATATCCTATATTATAATACCTGAGTCTACCCAGGTATGCAGTTAACCAATCAGAAAAAAGGAATTATTTTAGGACCAATCAGAATTCATTCCTAAATTTTAGACCAATCATATTGATTCTCCAACTTTCCTTCTACCACTATATGCAGTTAACCAATCAGAAAATAGGAATTACTTTAGGACCAATCAGAAGTCATTCCTAAATTTTAGACCAATCATATTCATTCTTCAACTTTCTTTCAACCACCTTATGCAGTTAACCAATCAGAAAAAAAGAATTATTTTAGCACTAATATTATTTATTATACAATATAATTAATCAATTCCTTTTCATTATCTGATTATAACTCAACTAATTAGACTCCTTTTCATTATCTAATTAAAAATAATCTAATCAGATAATAATAGAATTTGAGATTTACTTTAAGTAATTTAATTTAATTCAATTCAATTTATGAAAAAATAAATTATTTTAGGATGTTAACCAATAAAAAAAGAGGAATTAATTTAGTACCAATATATCATTCCTTATTTTAGACCAATAATATTGTTAACCAATCAGAAAAGAGGAATTATTTTAGGACCAATCAGAATTCATTCCTAAATTTTAGACCAATCATATTGATTCTCCAACTTTTCTTCTACCACTATATGCAGTTAACCAATCAGAAAATAGGAATTACTTTAGGACCAATCAGAAGTCATTCCTAAATTTTAGACCAATCATATTCATTCTTCAACTTTCTTTCAACCACCTTATGCAGTTAACCAATCAGAAAAAAAGAATTATTTTAGCACTAATATTATTTATTATACAATATAATTAATCAATTCCTTTTCATTATCTGATTATAACTCAACTAATTAGACTCCTTTTCATTATCTAATTAAAAATAATCTAATTAGATAATAATAGAATTTGAGATTTACTTTAAGTAATTTAATTTAATTCAATTCAATTTATGAAAAAATAAATTATTTTAGGATGTTAACCAATAAAAAAAGAGGAATTATTTAGTACCAATATATCATTCCTTATTTTAGACCAATAATATTTATCCGTTAACTTTAGATAATTTTAAAACAAATCAGAGTCCATCCTCAAATGCAGTTAACCAATCAAAAAAGAAGAATTATTTTAGGACTGATCAGATGCCAATCCTAAATTTTAGACCAATCATATTAATTCTTCAACTTTCTTTCAACCACCTTATGCAGTTAACCAATCAGAAAAAAAAATTATTTTAGCAGTAATATTATTCATCATCCAACTTTTCTTCTATTAAATTTTATCCAAAATATTAACCACATACAAGTTAATCATGAGTTAATCAATACAATTTTTTATTATACAATATAATTAATCAGCTCCTTTTCATTATCTGATTATAACTAAACTAATTAGACTCCTTTTCATTATCTAATTAAAAATAATCTAATTAGATAATAATAGAATTTGAGATTTACTTTAAGTAATTTAATTCAATTCAATTCAATTTATGAAAAAATAAATTATTTAGGATGTTAACCAATAAAAAAAAAGATGAATTAATTTAGTACCAATATATCATTCCTTATTTTAGGCCAATGATATTCATTCGTTAACTTTAGATAATTTTAGAACAAATCAGAGTCCATCCTTAAATTTTTTTTATATGAATAATCAATAATTATATGTTTAGATCAATTTGATAAATCTTTTTTAAAATTATACGAGTCTCCACACCCTACAGATTAGAACGAGCTTTTTATTTACTTGATGGCAAAGAAAAACAGTTTCCTTATGTTGCGGTGGATAAAATATTAGCATGTTACATGACGTGCATGGTATTTCGAGTATTATATGATATATAAAATTAGATATTTACTATTTTAGAAAATTAAATTCACACTTAGCCAATATAAACATCGTTTTTATAATTATAAATATATAATTATAATGTGATTGGTTAACTGCATACCTGGGTAGACTCAGGTATTATAATATAGGATAAATACAAGTTAGCATTCAGAATGACCAGTTTTCATAAACCTCACAGTGATTTTATAATTTACTAAGACAATTTTTTTATTAAATCCATAAAATTTATTGACATAAGTGAATTTTTACAAGATATACACTTTTACGGCATACTCGATTGAATTTAGTAATTTTTATTATTTCATAAATAAGTTAAGTGCATACAAATTATCAGAATTATGGCTATAATGACAATTATGCAAATTAAATGAATATGCGTATAAATCAATTAAATTATATAATATAATAATAACGACTGATATTAGGCATGTATCCACCCGATCCAATCGACCTTAACCCAACATTACTTTATTCAATAGGGGAAATTAAAAAACATTATGACCTTGAAATTACTCGCCCGCTCGCGTCCCTATTCACTAACTGGCTCCCCAGTTCTCATATATATCTATATATATATATATATATATATTATAAAAAATTTATACATAAATATTACAATATTGTTAAAATTAAAATAATTTTATACAAGTCCACCCATAAATTTTCATATGACTAAACAATATTTGTAATTTGTTGCGGTGGTTAAAATATTAACATGTATTACGTGACATACATGGTTTTTTGAGTATTATATAATATAAAATTAAATATAAAATATTTCTAATTTGTTGCGGTGGTTAAAATAATTTTATACGAGTCCACCCATAAATTTTTATATGACTAAACAATATTTCTAATTTATTGCGGTGGTTAAAATATTAACATGTATTACGTGACATACATGGTCTTTTGAGTATTATATGATATAAAATTAAATATTTCGTATTTTATAAAATTAAATTCATACTCATCTAATATAGTGAAAATGCCCTAAATAACTAATATTTATGTAATGCACGCCCAAAATAACAAACGTCGAGTTTGATGCCTTTTTTATGTCTCTTTTAACCAATCAGTGGCGCATTCAAAGGATGCGTGTATATGAATCAAGTGATTTAACCACTACAGAGTACTTCTGATCCAAATAAAGACAACCCATGCATATTTCTTCATATCCAAAATAGCTTTGGACTCCGTGATGCTGTATGTATGATCATATATGTGTTTTCAAAAGGGAACAAAAAAAAGACACGCATTCTGACTATGCGTGTTTGTTGGTCACGCATACTATATATGCGTAACTTGCAAGCAGATTTAAAATTTAATTTAATCCTCACACACGATTAATGCTCATGCACAAAATCAGCCAAAGCATGCGCATTAACTAGATCCGCACTCAGTATTCGCATTCAGAGAATCCGACTCTTTGTGGTTATTTTGGTCCATTTTAGTGTGGGTGATCATTATGGATTATATGCGCATAAAATGAGTTATATTGGATATTCACCCTCTAATATAAACATCGTTTTTATAAGTGTAAATTTATAATTATAATGAGAAAAATAATATAAAATAAACACAAGTTAACATACAGAACGACCAATATAGAAATCTCACAATGACTTTACAATTTACTAGGACAAAATTTTCATTATGTTCGTGATTAAAATAGATATAAAAATAAAATATATTTATCTTTTTAAATTCATAAAATCTTATTTACATGAGTGATTTTGTTACAAATTTATTCTTTTAAGGCATGCTCCATTGAATTTAATAATTTATATTACTTCGTAAATAAGTTAAGTGCATAAACATTTTCTAAACTATGGCAACAAAGACTAATCAGGCGGATATAAATGAATTTTTGCGTACAAATTAATTAAATTATATATTATAATAATAATGACTGATATCAGGGGATGCATCCACTCGACCCGATCGACCTTAATCTGACATTACTTTATTTAATACGGAAAATTGAAAAAAGTTATGGCCCTGAAATTACTAGCCCCGCTCCCTTCCCTGTTTATTAACTGCCTCCACAATCCTCATATATACTATAAAAAAAATTCATACATAAATATTACATAATTGTTGACGATAATATAATTTTATATGTATATTTTTTGTTCTCTTATTAGTTTTCAATATCTCATATTATAAAAACAAATTAGTTTAGATCAACATCGGTGCAAATTCAAGATTCAGTATGAAATTGAGATAATTCAGATTTTTGATCCGAAACCAGGAGCAGGGATTGCATTCGCATTCCATGATCTCTAAACGATAGTCGATCCTTATATAATATTTGATTGAAAAGAAAATATGATTATTTCATTTCATATAATATGAGGGTGTTGAGCAGAGTATTTAAGAAATAATATTGTTTTTTTTAAAAATTTATACCTATATTATGTAATAAAATTATATAAATGATAAAACAATATGTACTTGAATTTGTAAGTATACAAACTTATTTTTATTTTATAAAAATAACCATTCGGTGCGTAGCACGGGTAAAATGCTAGTTTTTAATCATATTTAAAGATCCGAAACAATTTTTACGTTTTTATTTGATTTAATAAACATTGTTCTGAAAATTGGTGATTAATTATACGATTAATCATCAATTAATTTTATATCTCAACAAACTGATTAAATATCTGATTATTCAGTTAATTATTTAATTGATTCATAATTAAATCATTATTTCATGTATTTATGGATTAAGTCTTATTTAGTTTTTTTTTTTATCCCGGTGTGAATAAGTAAATAACTGAAATATTATTGATTAACATATTATACGCTCTTGGGCTCAAAACGTAAAACGGGCCGATCCTGTTTTATACAACTGTTGTTCTTTTTACATTGAGCCCAGCAGATAGGGAAGCTGGGAAAGATGACCCAAAAATCTGCAACTAGTTTAAACAAGAATTTTCTAAGCCCAATCGAAATAGACAGCTAAAATACTTTGCATGAAGACATGACCAAATCTGATTTTTAACATTTTTCTCTGCACTTCTCTGTCAACTGTCATGCATCTGTGCTTTGATTATAGAGCAAATTATCCTCAGAGCTTACAATAAACAAATTTAACCGAGATCAACTTCTCCCTGAACAAAACAAAATAAATTAACCACTAAAATTTAAGTTTGTAGCGGAAAATACTACTAGTACTCTTGACAACACAATCTACAAAATCTAAACACTCGCATTTATCTGGCTCCCTTGTCAAATTTAGCGCCCTTGAAAATCACCGATATTCGAAAACAAAGGAGAGCCTACTACCACACCAGAATCATCATTAATGTTTATGATTATAGGCTCTTCTTCTGAGTCACTCAAGCTCGATTGCCCTGAATTTTCGATGTTCGAATTCTCCAATTCTTCTTCTGGAGGATCAAGTTGGGAAGATGCATCTTGAAGCTGCAATGCAAACTCCAAGTTCCACAACACATCTCCCATAGACGGCCTATCCACACCATATTCTGCCAAGCATTTCTCCGCGGCTTCCACGTACTTCATCAGACATTCTGAACTTATAGTTCCAGCTATCCTAGGATCAATAATCTTCTCGATAACACCTTTTCTTTGTCGCGTCATGGCCCACTCAGCTAGATTCACTTGTTCTCTTGGCAGAGTGGGGTCTAGAGCAGGCCTTGCACATAAAACCTCAAAAAGAACTACACCGAATGAATACACGTCGGATTTGTCTGTCAGCTGCTGCCTCCTGAAGTACTCAGGGTCGAGGTATCCGAAGCTCCCCTTCACAGCTGTGCTCACATGTGTCTGATCCAGTGAGGGTGCATCTCTAGATAAGCCGAAATCAGAAACTTTGGCCACGAAATTCTCATCCAGGAGGATGTTGGTTGTTTTCACATCGCGGTGAATTAGGCCCTGGGATGCGCCTGTGTGGAGATAATGCAGTCCACGAGCTGCACCGATGCATATGTCAAGGCGTTGGCGCCATGAGAGAGGAGGAAGGTTTGTGCCATAGATGTGGTCGCGAAGGGGGCCCTTGGCCATGTACTCGTAAACAAGGATCATTTCTGATTGTTCATCACAATAACCAATGATGGATACGAGGTGACGATGTCTGAGCTTAGACAACATTTTAATCTCTGTTTGGAACTCGTTTATACCTTGTGATGAACTTTGATTCCCTCTTTTTATGGCTAATGATGTTCCGTCTTCCAGCTCACCAAGATACACTTTTCCAAAACCGCCAATGCCAATGACTGCGGTCTCATCAAAATTTCTAGTTGCATCGCGCAATTCACTGAGAGTGAAAACCCGGCCTAGATTGATCCCTGAGGTAAAAGTATTCGAGTAACTGCTCTTACTTTTGATACAGAAGGATGAGGAATTGAGAGGGTGGAAACAGGATGAGAAGCTGCGTCGTTTCTCCCAATCTCTAGGCCTTCTATTCCGCCTACATATGGTAAATACAAGCAATACTATTGCAGCAACCGCCAGTGCCAAGCCAGTGAACTCTGCAATTTTGACTGCAGTAGATGTAGCCGAGTGCTTCTCACTAGAAGAGAACAGCCCATCCAAGCTTCCGTCAGAATTGCTCATCTTCAAGATTTCTAAGCCGTTTAGAAGAGCGTTTGGAACAGCTGATTGAAGTGACGAAGAGGGTCCAACCTGAATCCTTATCAAATCATTTGAAATTGCTGAAGCATTGAGCACAAAGTCCCTGTAGTAAGGAACACTGAGGCCTGAAGTGAGTGCTGAGAGGTCAAAAGATGAAGCGCCCATCAAACCATTGACATAAATGTTAAAGTACAGTTCATTGAGGCTTTTGCTCACAATATCACAGAAATGCAACCGAATCAGATAAGAAAAACTTGAGTCCACAGGCATTTCCCAAGTGAGGTTGAAGTTCGGGCTGATCATGCCAGAGTCTGCCATCTCACTAGCTGATGAGTAAACCGCGTTGGGAGCAATCAAAGGGGTGGCTCCTCCCTCCGGATAATTCACAACATCAGGTGCTACAGACACATTTTTAACACCTTGAGGGATTTTCATGTAGCCAACGTCAGGCTGCCATGTCCTCCAAAGTGTATCATTCTTCGGAGTGATGATGGGACCTCCAACATTAACTCGATATGATACTTCAAAAGCATGTTTCAACAGGCCATTGAAATCAGCAACAGGGGAAACTGCAGAAGCTGAATCCGAGATGATTGTATCCGGAGCTGACAAAAACTCAATGGCATTGATAAATGCAAAAGAATTCTTCAAAGGTGATAATATAAGAGAAAACCTGTCTGAGGTAACATCTACAAGGTACTCTTTAAACACAAGTCTTGCGGAATCCTTGACTGAAAAATCATGCAAGAATACCATTTTATCGGTCTTAACAGTGAACACAGAAGTTGTCAGGTTATACAAAGGGTGCGTAACAGGGTAAAAGTACAGACGTAGCCAGTGGCGCCCTGGACGAAACACAAGAAATCTGTACATTGATTCCTCTCGAAAGATTCTTGCAGTTGAAAACAGAGGAAGAGACAGAGGAAACGAGGAAGAAGAAATGTCAGAAACCGAATCAACAGAAGCAAGTATATTCTCATCTGTAGAAAGAAACGAAACTGACTGAGAATCAGATTTGAAGGTTCGGCCATCTTGAAGCATGGTGCTTTCAGGTGAGCCACAATTGATGAGATAATTATCAGCTGGCAAGTACGAATTGCTTGCTGTAGTAAAGCTAAAAGCCGCGAAGAGAAGCAAGAAACAGACATAAACAGATAAGGAGAAGTGTAGCTCTCTCATAATGCTTAGCATTGCAATTTTACGGTTGGTATGCAAAAATGAAAGGCATACAAGGCACTGCAGAGGCATTAGAGATGTTTAAATTTCGACGTTGTACTAAACAGAGTCGGATGCATGTCAGGATAAGGAAACCAACGTGCAGTCCTCTATTGCTTAGCCTAACAATGTAATTACGACGACAAATATGTGTTTAAAAATAATCTGAAGATTAAGTACTACGTACTTACCGACTAATACACAACTAAACAAGTCCAAAACGCGTTCACAGCTAGGAGAACCAGAGCTCTGAGGTAACATAGTTGAATTTAGCAGAATACTCCTGTCAGTAAGGTCAGGAGATTGCTTAAGATTATATTCTTATTATGATTAAATTTGATTAAGTTAAGATATCTGGGGTATTTTGTGTGATGATTGAGATGCATTAACAAAGCATCAGATATGAAGGGGCACAACTTCTGGACATGGCAATGAGTAGGTTGGAGAAAAAAATAAAATTGCCTGGAAGTCAACTGAATATATATACTCCATGTGAGTTTCAGAATCATAATACATGTATATAAGTATATTGCATTTATTTGGTGTATGAATATATGAAACTCCAAACCACAGAAGAATTAATCAGAAATTATTAGATTGGGCGGGGATTAATGAGCTGATTAATTGAATAATCGAAAATTTAATCAGTTCGACAAGTTACGGAACATGGATCAATCTTGATTAATCATCGACTTTTAGAACTGAGCCAATATCATGTCAGTAAATGAACGACTCGGGTAAAAGTAAAGTCTTAGGAGGAGGTCTTAAACGGATCGTATATTATTCAACAGAAGCAGTATCACATCATATATTAGGAACCGGAAGACGACAGGATTAGGTTATTCCAGTGATATGGTTGAGATGGAACTGCTTAGCTAGTTGTATCAGACTCCGGCTATTTTATTATCAATAAAGTCCACAAAAATGAGATGGCAAGTTGATTACAGATGCGGAGGAATAAGTTAATTATCACTCAACAACTAGCAATATAATTTGTTCAAGTCGTGCGGCTTGCTAACTTTGACAAAACTAAACATTCTTTACACTTAAGTGATTGAATAATACAGAATCCAGTCTCTCTGTTCTTCTGATTGTATGGTCTATGGAACCTTATAATGAATCTGAGTGTTCAATGCTTGGGGTAGATCAGAGCTCCAGCATCGACATCAACGTCTTTCCACCGGTTAATCATGAAGGCCTTCACGCATCTTCCCTTCATTCCCATCAAGATGAACTTTCCCCAGAAAGTCAAACCCTGTTGAAACTTCCTAGCTGTCTGCCCAGTGTGGCGAACCTTCCCAGTTCCCAGCTTAACTTGACCCAGCTGCGGAACTTGGGATCCAAGTTCTTGCATCAGTATGCAACTCGCATCCACAGTTGGCTCCGGAATCACTGTGTTTCCTCTGGAGGAAGTGGGATCATATCTTTTTTCTTTGCTCCATCCACCGCCCTTGCCACCATGCTGTTGATGTTGTGGTACTGGAGGCTTCAGAAGCAACGTCGGGTACTAGAAGAAAGTCGTCATCATTTGATCAGAATTGTCCGTGAAAGAGATGAGGTAAATCAATAGGTATGGCTTTCTTTTTGTGAAAATTTCCAGACTGATTCAGTGTTCTAATAACCGAGGTTACTTGTTTTATTGGCAGGAGATCGGTAAATTGATGCGTCAAATTGCTCTCATGAAAAAAGTTCTGTACAGAGATGGCGCTTTGAGCCCTAGGACAACATGAAAGGAAAAGCTCAAGCTCTTTCTGGTAGTTGTTTTGATAACTATCGCTTTAGGACTATAGATTGGTAGGTTTACTAAGATTAATGATGATTTTCTTAATATCACTTGTCAAAAGGCTTCACCTTTCTGCAAGTATACACTTATCATTTTAACAGAATGCCAATTCATTTTGAGGGAAATGATGTTTAAATGGGCAGGTAACATAAAAGTCAGTACTCAGTACTCACAAGACCCTGGCACCAGGGTCCAAGAAAGCACACAATGCAAAGGTCCAAGAAAGATTGTATCCTATTACCTGTAACCTATTTTTACAGATATTACACTGCTTTCAAATGTTACAACACAATATCAAGTACTGAGAGAAGGCTTACTTAAGCAGGAAAAAATCACTGCTTATACGCAGTTTAAAGAGTAGAATGATTCGAAGTTCACAGAAGAGTATATGATTATGTATTATAGTATATTCATACCTAAGCTCCTCAGCTTAGGATAAAATACTGGGAGCATTTAGCTTGCATAGGATAAAATTCATCCGCTAGCAGGGACTCTGTAGGAGGGATCAATCATCTTCAAGATGAACAAGTTGCCTTTGTCACCTCTTGATACTCTGAAAATCAAGAACATTAAGTTAAATAAACTGGTCCATCCATGTCACATGCACACAAGAGGAAATGACAAAAATTCGCAAAAAAGGTTTCAATCAAAAAAGAAGAAGAAATGCTGACATCTTCTAATTCCAATATCAGAAACACACTCTCTGGGAAGCATTATAAAAAATGCAACAGTCTCTGATTAATATTACCCTAATTCAACATGTCATGGACACACCAACACTTATTTTAGACCAAAACACGTAGAATATTCGAAATATTGCTACACTTGGACACATATCCATACCCGGCACTTTTAGCCGAGTTCATGTACTTGTGATATGCCATCAAGAATAAAGTCTCAGACATATTAAAGTACACGAAAACTGATAACAAATAGCAAAACAAGTGAGAAAGTGGGTCAGGACTCAGGAGTTTATCCTAAAAATCAGGTAGTGAATTAGTAGTGGATAAGTATGTACGCTAAGATTTATTGATGAACATAAGATGCAACAAATAAAATGATCACACACAACACAAACGCAGAGTAGAATATAGTCACCTCAATTCATCATCCAAGTAAGTAATCTCCAGTGACCCCACGGCTCTCTCAGGAGCTTTTACAGGTATCAATCCACCAATTTTAAAGTAATCAAATTTCACCCCCACCTTTTTGTCACTCACAGGTGTGAGATCCGCAGTCACCTGATTAAAGAACGGCCCTGATTCCATATTCTGAGCCCTTAGTATATCAGCATTAATAGCTTGGTAGTTCACCTTTGATCTCAAAAACTTGGGTCTCTTAATTTGCAAAATCGACACTGAAGTAGTGTACAGAAGCTCCCATTTCCCATTGAGCAACTCAGATTTCAGAGGTGCCTTGGTGGGATTCACCGCTTCAAGCCTGCGAGTAATCTGATCAATTATTTGTTGGTCTTCAGGGGTGGCTTCTGCGCCACGATCAAGCGGAGCAATGGCTTCAAGAAGCTCCTCTTTGATAAGTTTGGCATTTTTTTTGGGATTATTCAGGAAAGCCGGGAAAAATGAGACTCGGGTCCTCCATTTTGCAGTGGAGGAGGTGCTCACAACATCGCTGCTTTGCTTTGCAGGTGGGTTTCTAGAGAGAGAAGATTTGGAGAGAGAACAAGGCCAGAGGTTGTCGACGGAGGCTGCGGTGGTGCTGCTGGTTGCGGAGAATATTAGTGTTGAGGGAGAGGATAAGGCCATAGTGGCTTTGCCTTGCTCTAAAAAAAATGCACTATAAACTTCCAACAACAATAAAACTATCAAAGGTGTTTTAAACAATATAAATATCTTATATTAATTATTGTTTGCTTATAAGAAAAATAAGCCTTCACTAGTAATTTTTCTCCTTCTCTCTCTCAAAACCCTAGCCTCCCTAATCTCCGTTGAAGATTTTTGAAGGGGCTTCCATCGGTTTTCACCGGTGGAAAGCCCCAATTCCTTGTTTTCTGTGTTCTTGGTTTGAAATCTTATTTCCTATTCAATAAGTTCCCAATTTATTTGGGTTTTGTTTGTCTCTCCTTCTTGTGAGAGTTGGTTTGTTTTGTTTCGGTGTGTTTTGATGTTCTTCATGACCGAGGTTATAGATCGGCATGATTTTCATGGGTTTGATTCAGATTTGAAGGTTATTATGGGATCGCATCTATGGTCGATTGTTCAGAACACTCAGGTGAAAACCAATCAGATGGAAACAAGTGTGTATATTCAAATCATCTTCAAATCGCTCGGTTGCCTCTCCAAGAAGGAAGGATTCAACAGCGATATTATTCAGCGTCTGTCCAATTTCGATTGTGTTTGTAGATGCCGTATGGCTTTTAATTAATGAATTGATTCCTTTTTATCAAAAAAAAAGAAAAATAAGCCTTCGTATAGTTGTATACATGCATATTATTTTGGGATCTTTTTAAAAATACCCATCTGTAAAATTATTTTTTTTAAAAATACTATCATCTTTTTCATTGTTTTTAAAAATACCTTTTCATAAAATTTTTTTTTCAAAAATACGATTTGCAACTTTTGCAACCTCATTTGCAACCTTGGGCGGCGCAGCCGTAAAAGTTGCAAATAAAAATGGAAATGAGGTTGCAAAAGTTGCAAATGAGGTTGCAAAAATTGCAAATAAAAATGGAAAGTTGCAACAGTTGCAACTGCAATTGCAACTAGTTCAACTGAAAACTGTAAGTTGCAAAAGTTGCAAATGAGGTTGCAAAAGTTGCAAATGAGGTTGCAAATGAAGTTGCAACTGCAGTTGCAACTTCATTTGCAACCTCAGTTGCAACTAAATGCAACTGAAAACTGTAACTAACAACAGATGTATGGTGTGCCCCTGGCGGGGCCATTAGATTACAATAGAATCAACTGAATGCAACCATATGCAACTGAATACAACCATATGCAACCATATATGCAATTACAAATCCTGATTTCAAGTTCCAGTTTTCAAATGTCGTTTTCGACCTCATTTTCGGAATCGATATATATATATATATATCGATTCCGAAAATGAGGTCGAAAACGACATTTGAAAACTGGAACTTGAAATCAGGAATTCGGTTGCATATGAAGTTGCAAAAGAGGTTGCAACACGGCTGGCGCCGCCTGGAGTTGCAGATGAGGTTGCAAAAGTTGCAAACAGTATTTTTGAAAAAAAGATTTTATGAAAAGGTATTTTTAAAAATAATTCTGGAAGGTAGTATTTTTGAAAACAATAAAAGAAAAGGTAGGTAGTTTTGTAGATTTCCCTATTATTTTTTGTAATATATTAAATTTTAAATAATTATTAATACGGAAATATTAAAAGGTTATGTCCTTTCTAAGACTTTTTCTTTAGTTTGCATTTTTAGGAGTCTATTATAGAGATCTGAAAATTTTAATATATCGAGAAAGATTAAATATTTTGACAGGTTATGGGTCTCATTCTCATTGAAATATAATGAGAAGTCCTTGATCGAATCGTAAGATATGGAATCAATTAATTTCGACCGTAGTAGATCGTCAATCCCGTCCTTAACAAATTAAAGAATACCGAAAAGATATCTTCGTAAATAATTTAGTTTGAAGGATTTAGGTGGCCATTAACATGTTTGATGAAAATATTGTTTTACATAAACCAAAATTATTAAATATTAATTTTTTTTTGAAATGCAAATATTAACTACTGTCATATAACAATAGAAAAACTGTGATTAATATCCATACTAAATTTGTGTATAAAAGTTATTCATGAATATATTGCACATTTAATATCTTCAGTTTTCATGATTTTTATGACAAGAGTCTTTAAAAGTTTACCCATTCTTCAATCAAATTTGTATATACACGCTTTGATATTGGAAGAAACTAATAATAAAATATTAAATTCATCAAAATATATTGCAAATTATATATAGCCGCTGTTAAAATTTGGTAGAATATAATCTCTCTCGATGCTTACTTAATATTCATTAAGCGTATATAGATAAATATTTTTGTACGGCAAAAGAATTTGTGGACTTCGAAGGTAATATTAGTTTATGAAAATTGTAAACATAAAAAACAAACATTTAAATTAAAACAAGTCTAGTCAAGACTAGACTTGTTTTAATTTAATGGAATGAATTTGCATTTTGTCAAAAAAAAAAACATTTAAATATTATAAACAAACATCATTTATTTAGAAGTTCCTGAACATAATTTATATTATATTATGTAATTTATATTATATTATGTGATGTCTGACACTATCACAAATCACAAAGTGGTCGTATATTCAAACTGATCTGATCAATTGATGAACTTCCTCTTGTGAATCCGATCCCATAGATTTAAAACATCAGTGACACCTAAAGGCTTCATTATATAATCCGTTGCTCCAAACCCAAGACCCTTGAATATCATGGAAACATCGTCCTCTTCAAACATCACTAAGATCATCATAAACATCAAATAAAGATTTCTTTACTCGTTAGTTGGAAATGGTGCCTATATATAAATTCTGACGGATGTTCATTAGAATTTAAGGTCCGGATAGCTTACTGATGACAGGGATGTGCTTCAAATCATTACTCTGAGTAATGTATCTGAGTAAATGGGAACCCCCAGTGGAAACAAGAAGAGAAGCTTCAGCAAGGATTATGTCTATTTCAAACCCAGGAGTAGTACATGATGAGTTAAGTGCATTCATCACCTCGTTTGCACTAAAAACTGCCTTCACTGCATCCAAACTCCACCAATATCCACTCCTTTTATTATATTTATACGTGCATAAATTTATTTAGTAAAAACATTCTCATTTCTCTGCCCAAAGATTAAGTAAGAAGAAAGGAAATGCTCATGCAGAAAGGAAAAAACTTTATTATATGTGTATTCTAAAACTGGAGATGGCCAATTCCATAATTCCAATTCATCATGCGTACAAGATTTGCAGGCTGGCATACTAAACAAGCCAGCAAAGCTACTACCAGGGCCTATATAGTCTAATGCAACTTGAAAAAAATTGCAATACTTGTTTAAAGGTTAAACAAAAAGTAATCGATGAGCTCAAGCTGTTCTGAAAGCAACTGGTGCTGACCAAATAGATCACAGAAACTTAAAGCTGGTGACATAGAATTCATTATTGGTGTTGACATGAAAAAATATTTACATTAACATTATCTCAAGTAGGTAATATGAAATAACTATTTAATATCTTTGAAAAGGAGCACTGATTTTTATTTTACGAGTTAAATGCATGAAAAACGACTATTATTTGTTCCAGATGATATATATTACATGTACAGCGTACCTTGGTAGTTAGAGCTGCACTGGCGGAGAAGACTGGAACATTGTTGAGAACTCTCAACATCAGCATCATACAACAATATTCTAAGCTTGTTACTTTTCTGGCAATCAGTATTGATTCCACTGCCACCGCTGCTGCCGCCCTCACTCATTCCAGCTTTGTTCTTCCCCTTATCCATCAATCAATAACATATAAATTATATGATCCAATATAATTACATTGATCTCATGAGTCATGACATGGCTCAATACAAAAAATATCTTCTTTACCAAACCACATGACACCTCTGTTACCATCACCACAAATTTATACAATCATATATACTAGTATATTTTCCTAATAGTCTCAATACAAAGATTCCAATATCTTGACTAGATACATTAAAAACCTAATAGGCCGATAGAGTTCCACATGACTGAAACTGGATCATAAAAAATAATGCATACACGTAAAGACTATGATCTTTTAGTATCTTTACCACGTAGATGGAAAAGCACGCTTGGAAAGGCTTTTTCCTGACTAAACTATTTTGAGGAAAAAATGAATTGTCTGTAATAGGATACAAGTCATATAGCAAAAAAATTGACAAAGATAAAATATTTATGATGATCCTCTGTTCCCTTTCTATATATGTTAATGGGTATCGTGGACAGCGTAGGCCTCACATAAGCAAAAATCTTTTTCTCTCCATAAAATTAGACGAGCAAAAGAAGCATTAATTTCATATACAGCTTATAGTGTATAGAAAACAATATAGCTAACATCTCCATTCCATCTTATAATGTTATCATGTCTAAAAGTTAAAACAAATTATACTAGAACCATAAAATAATGATAATTAGTACTAGCTGTAAGCATATGTGCAAGTTCAGTACTCCCTGGCCCCATCAACTTCTTCACCACTAAACTGATACCAGCACACTGCTGATAGTCGAAGGGATCCCTGGAGATATACGCATAACGCATCCGTAATAGTCCATGCACACCACTGAAAGTCGATTGGATCCCAGGACAAAAACGGATCTATAATAGTCCAATTAGAGCCATTAAAGCATCATGTCTGGCAACATCATATTTATTTACTGGTCAAGACAATCAAGTCTCAAACAGAGATTCTTCTTGGTGTATATCTATGGTCCATCTTGCCGTATCCAAATCTCCTATTGAAGTTTTTACGTACACATAACAATTACATCATAAGTTCATAACCATTATCTTATAGTACCAGAAACATATTACAAGTCTGCATGTTTATCCTACAAAAATAATATTCAATAACTCCTAAACACCGCATCAACTTCGCAGGATATAGTACCAACAAAGAGAATGCAAAATAATATATGTTATTATTATTATTGTAAGAGGAAAGAACTGCAAACAAAAACAAGATTCTTCATCATAAAAAGTTGAAATGTCCACTTGCCGTACCTGAATGTCAAGCATATTCACGAATCCAGCCTTTCGGCATAAAGCTCTCGTTAAAACTGCTCCTAAATCCAAAGACGTCCAGTAGGCGAGATTAACACATGCATCCAGAATTTGTCACATATCTGAAGATACATCCATTACGAAAATAAACCTTAGCCTGACAGAATAATTAACAATTGTGGTCATTTCGACCGTGCTTTCAGACAACAACAGCAAACATGCAATTCTGCAACATGCACAATTTTTGGATTTTTTTAATAAAGTGTGGTAGATAAATTTGAGTTTCCACCAAACCACAAAGGTCAGTCTATAAATTTGACATGGATAAATCCGGTGACTCTGAACTAGATTCCATAACAGTGTCATCTAGTTGAACACACCCTCTTTTTACATTGTTCCTCAGAAGATCCAAGCTAAATGGATATAGGGGAAGCGCACTGTGAAAATTTGACTAAATTCAATTCACAAGCTGAATCTGAAGTGATTAGAAAATACATAATAACTTTTTACTAATTCAGCATATTTAGATTTAAGTTCTGGACGCATGGTGATTTTCAATTAGGCTATTTAAAGATGGTGTACAAGTTTCTCAGGCCCCGTACCCACTGGAGAAGCTTTCATCACTAGAAGTTTGTAAGCAGAACGGAAAACTCAGTGATTGGTTGTACATAGGTCTAACAGGCTAAACCAGATAAAAAAATACTATGGTACTAAATAGTTACCAACTATGAAAACTGCGATTCCTTAGAACTTTCATTGTGCTTAACCACAGCGACAATCACCTATCATTGGTTTAAGAAAAGTTAATCATCTTGAGCAAGAATGGAACTACAAGTATCAAATTAGATATATACCAACTACTTCCATACGTGTCTTTACTCCAGGCAGAAAACAAAAAATTATACTCCCTCCGTCCCCCTCAATTGTTTACATTGGAGGGGGACACCGAGACCAAGACAATGTATGAAGATGAGTAAAGTTAGATGAAAAGTGGGTAAAGTGGTGGAACCTATCAATATTTAATAATAGATTTGAGATAGTGGAGGAAAGTAGTAGGTGTAATAGTAGTTTTTATTGTTAAATATGAGATAGTAGGGGGAAGATAGTGGGTGTAATGATGGGAAAAACTTACTATTTATAGTAATGTAAAGAAATGAGAGGGACATCCCAAAATAGTAACTGTAAAGAAATGAGAGGGACAGAGGGAGTAGTTTTTACCAGTAAGACATTGAATTTAATATTTAGGAAAAAAAAACATTGAATTTAATACAGTAGACAAATATCAAAACCGATGAGAAACTATAATTGTTTGATCAGTAACTGTTGATTAGAGAGAGCCAGAAAATTCATAGTCTAGAAAGGTCTCTGTTCTCACAAAAAAGCTCACCTAGATGAAACTCAAGGTCACAGTGCTCCATAAATTTAAACCCTACTTATCAAATTCATGATAGAACAGACAGTAGAGACATAGGAGATACAGTACATAATAGTCAATACTCAATACAACAAGTAAAAATGCATACTCAAAGGAATAATCTGAGATTTCAGTCATCTACGGAGCTAAAAAGGTTCCACCAATAAACTTTTTGCTATCAGTATATGCAGTTGTTTTATTGTTAATTTTTATCATGTCTAGTTTTCCAGATATATAATTTTGCAACAAATACAGAATTAACTATGAATAATTTTATGACCCTATCTAGTTTATTTATCCATGATAAGATTAGAATGTCAAGAACAGGAAAAAATAATTTAAAATTTACTGGCCGCCTCCCTGAGATTCAACTATCCAAGATACTTTTATAAGAAGGTGCAAGAAACATAAGCTAATTAATTTGATGAATAAGACACGTCTAGGTGGCCTGAAAGCAATCTGAAGAAAATGCCACATACGCTTTGGCCTTACTGATATACATGTAAAATCTAAAGTACAGATAAAGTAGTCAAACATGAAGGCTATCAAATGATAGAGCTTACTTATCTGGAAAGAAACATGGATACCTATGTCATTGCTCTCAAAGCCCAACATAGTAGCAAGAGAGTCCATCTGCGCAAAACTCAGTTATGTCAAATGAAAACAGATATCTATATAACGAATGCATATATATCAGTATTGGGCATATCTAGAGAGTATTACATTTCTTCCAGCATAAAAAGCTGATTCCTGCTGAGCCCGTTCAGCTTGACTATAAGGTTAGATATTCAAAATCCTGAATAACATCTTCAAATATTTTTATGATGAAGAAAACAAGCATCCTACAAAGTGATGATTAGAAAGTAACAATCATTAAGCCGAAATATGTTAAATTGCAAATCGACAAAAATTTCCAGATAACAGCATAAAATGGTGCAATGGACTCTCATTAACTCCTTACAGTTAATAACAGTACTAACTGCTACTGTGTCAAACAGATTGCCTATTCTAAAGTATTAAGCATCAATTAGTATGCTGAAACACCTCTTGGGATTGTAAATTGATGTCACCACTAGTGATTGAAAGGAAAAAACCTTAACTGTTGAAACTAACCCAACTTAGGCTAACAGAAGACAAGTACAGCAATAAACATCACTGCATGTAAAGCGACAAAAAAAAAAAAGATTAATACAAGTGTAAAAGATGCATAGTCTAATTCCATATACAACCGCCTCAGAATTTTTGCTAAAGGTATTACTATTGCTGACAGAAGCTCCTTAACTAAATTCAAAAGGTAAACTATAATTACCTAGATGGGACCTAAGATAGAAGTTTCCGATATCCAAACCCACATTACCAAGCCAAATAAGGAAATGAGATGGAACCTTCAGTGTGACAGTAGCTATAATATTACCCAGAGCAACATTTGTTAAAGAAAGCTTAAAAGAATGACAAAAGAATAGAAAGCACCAGCATGAAAATTGCTAACACCAACATAAAACAATTGATATTCTATTGAGGCCCTCTTTGGCCAATTATTGAGCTCCTCAGGACAGACTCTAGCAAAGGATATAAAGGAAAGAGATCCAAATTTGTTGGCCAGCAAGCTAAAGCATCTCTTGTGAACACTCAAAATACCTTCAATGAATGATAATTGTCAGGGATGGTCTCTATAATCTAATCTTAAACCCATAGTCCTAGCCTCCAATGTAACCTCCAATAGCAGAAGCTATGCAATTATTGTAAAGCGTGAGATGTTCAGCACTTCAGGGCAGCTGAATTTTCTTCCCTGTTCTCTAAACTTTCAACTAGCAGTTGCAGTCACAGATTCACAATTGCGATATTCGCTTCTTGCAAATTCAAAAAGGATAAAATAAGAGATTTACACATAATTTATATATTACCAAACTCTGTACTTATTTGACCTGGGCCAAGCAGGCTTTCTTTATTCACAAATATTACAAGGGTTAAAGTTGGGTAGCATATAAGGTCTAAACAAACTTCCAATCTTATTACAAGTAGACCTAATTAAATATACTTTTGGTCCCTGTATCAACTCAAGCTAATATGTTTTCTTCTTCTTCTCCTCCTCCCATTCTTCAATTTCAGCTTTTATCTTTGCTTCAACGGATTTGCGGAATCCAGGATACGGTTCATAGTGAAATAACATTAGTACCTGGATTGACAAATATATCATTTTTATAAACTTAGACAACTGAAAGAAGCTTGTAGAAGTTTTCGGAAGAATCAAATACAATTTTACCTCAAGCAGTACGAAGAAAGGTGCCATCAGGAAGGCCTGGATTAGGTTGTCTAAGAGAGCTGGGGCCCGTTTCTGCATTGACAAAATATTAGAATCCTAGACGACTAAGGCCTAAGATTGATATATGAATATAAGATTATCTACCTCAAACACACCATGGCCTATAAACTGTGCACTCCAGCTAACTAACTGAGCTGCTAGGACAACCTGAAATATAATCAAGGGAATACAAAACTTCAGTTCACTGACGAAAGAAAAATTCTAAACACTTTCTTCCCATTAGGAAAAAGATCAATTATTGAAGATTTGGAATCTATCATGTTCTAAACTCAGCAATGTAACAAGGCACAATGAGAATTGCTATTACGGCAGGCAGCGAATCCGTGAATGGAGGGTCTTGGTCTCACTCTTAAAGTCTTAGTAATTTCCCATTTTGAGTTTCCACCAAACCACAAAGGCCGGTCTGTATGCGAATAGACAAAAAACAAAGAAAGGAGCAGGGATAGACCTTCCTTTCATTTCTTCTTCTCTTATTCCTAGTCCCAGATGTTATCTTACAAAAACCTTTCCACTCAGAAACACAAACTAATATGTTATACTTATCCATAGCAAGAGTTGGCATTTTCATACAATGAATCAGAAGAAAATGCAATTCTAATCAATTGTTCTAATTTGTTAATTGGTAAAAGCATGTTTAGTATTCCATATACAAGACTAAAATTTAATGTCTTCAACAACTTCAGCAAATCTTCACTTCATCCATTCATTGTGAGATTCTATAATTTGTAACAGGAGAGAAGAACGATGCAGAGGCCGGAGAAAGGAATAATAACATTAATTTGCATATATGGCATTATAAGGAATAAGGTTGATCATAATTTATCATATATTTAATCATATGAGACAAATAAATTATTAGCTAAATTCTAACTAGTTTCATAATGTTTTAACACTTAAAAATACTAAGATTGTTCTCATCTCAAGGTAGTGGTTCTTTTGTCATAGAGTCAATACTGGAGTCACAATAAAGCAAGTGCACATTATATCGTTTTCCTTTTCAATTCCTGGCCTACATCACAGCATGTTAACCATGGTAGAAGCAAAAACTAGACAAGAAAGCAATAATAAAAGGCAAACTGTTTCCAACTTAATAAAATCTTTAAAATACTCAAACAACCCACAGTTTGTCTACTAGTTAAACTTAAAGAAACAACCTTAAATGACTAGTTTGTCTAAACCTTATCTTTAAACTGAAAGACACATTTACAAACATGATCACGACCTGAAATACGAAATTAAGAACTAGAATTTAACATAAAACAAATACACTGTACAATTAAAAATGATGAATATAAAAAGTACCTTCCAAGCCAAAGAGAAGCCCAAGTGACTTGCAAGAGAACTAGCAAACACCCAACAACCAAAACAGAGAAGAGCGCCGAGAGAACCAGCTTTATAATCAAGACCTATGTAAAACAAAGCATAAATCAAGGTGAAAACAAACCCTAGATTAAGAATTAATTTATGACCCAAGAAGGAGATTTCGGAGAAGCTGAATAAAGCGGGGGTGAAGTAGAAGAGAACAAGGGAAGTGAAGAGGATGGGCCAAACGAAGATAGTGTGGATGAAGATGTTGACAGGGTTACTGTGGTATGATCCATAGAATGCGAAGTGTTTCTCGAGATCAAACAAACCCATCTTCACGAGAGAGAGAGAGAGAGAGAGAGAGAGAGAGAGAGAGAGAGAGATTTGGTGAGAGAAAAGTAAGCAAGACGAATTTTCCAGATGGTTGAAATCCCCGTCTTTTATCCTAGGTGTTGTCTAAAGCGACTGCTTTCTTAACAGTTGAGCAGTTAAAGTGTGAACATTGTTTGACAAGTAGATTAGGGGATTATATTTTTTAAAACAACATTAATCAAATATATATTAGGAAAATAAAAAAACAAATGTAACAGCAACAAAATAACTGAGATATAATTAAAATTAATTATTTTAGCTTTTATATTATCGTTTTTTATGTATTTTCATGGTAAAATCCAATGAAATTATAATTAACATGTAGTTGTAGCAGAAAATAAAATTTTGAATTATCTCTTCCAAATATAAATCAAAATTTGTATCTTTATATACTGCACGTCTGCACTCAGATTTGTAGGAAAAAGTACATAAATCCAGATTTGCAAGGAAAAAGTACATAAATCAAGATTTTAAGAAAAACGGAAAATGGCCCATGCAGGTCTCGAACCTGCGACCTTCGCGTTATTAGCACGACGCTCTAACCAGCTGAGCTAATAGGCCATGTCTTGTGAATTTCATCTTTATCTATATGTACAAATAGCATTTGCATATACTCTGACCACCATGAATTGATTGATTGAATGAACTTGACATATAAACTGGTTGTGCCCTTTTTTTTTTTTGTCAGGGTTGTGCCCAATTCTTAAAATATAACTTGACTGCGTAAACTGTTTGCATGCAAATCTTGGAACTTGGAAGAACGTAAGTGCTTGTATATTTTTTTTTTTGGTTTCCCACTCCAACAAACGAAATACAACGAAGTAACTTTAGACTAATAGAAATGGTCTTAAAACAAATGAGACCTTCAACAATGTAACAATATTGACGTTGATAAACCTTAATTATGATTTACGGGCCGTACTATGTGGACCAAGATTAGTAGTATTAGTATGAGTCAGGACTCAGGAGGTTGGATTACTTGCTAATAGAGATCTGCACAACTAACCGTTTGTTCACCGTTTGCGAATGTTAATGTTATCAATAATTTTCAATGGGATGGTGGAGCAGTTAAAATTGAATTCGTTTGTCATTCCCTATTTTATGATGAACTCCTGGCACTTTATATTTATCTTTACAAGGTCAAGATAGAATCCCATCTACCATTCAACATTTGTAGTGTTGGTTGAGTTCAAAACCAAATACAACCAAATATCAAAAAAAATTGAGCCGATTTTATATTTTACGATATAGAAAATAGAAAATATTTCACCAAACAATATTTGCAGAATTATTCGTAAAACAATATTTCACCAGAATTATTCGTAAAACAATATTTCACCACACAGTTCACAATGTTCACAGATTTTCATCTAACAGCTGTTGCCTCACTACATCAGTTTCATTTTAATATAAATTCATAAATTGCCAAATACCAATCAATCCTCCAGACTGTAAATTATGGGGTCGTTTCTTAAACCCAATCTTTCAATAGCATTTTATGTTCTACAAAGTTTTTCAAATAAATTTACATTTTACATTTATTTCCACTAGTGAAATTCAACAAAACAATTTCTTTCAGACTGCATATTATTTTCACAGTCAACTGCTGTCCAACTACATCCTTCTACAAAGCCAATCCATCTATTCGTCTCAATTTGGCTCTGATAGACTTGATAAATCTATTTCTTCACTTATAGAAACCTGGTACAGGAGAAGACAAACAAATATTGCAAAGAAACAGCAATCACACTGCATAAGAATAAGAATACAGTAATATAGATAATTTAAATTCAAGTAAAGGAGGCCTTTCTCCGACAAGCCTTCATACTCTATAAGGATATGATAATTACATTGACGCCTCTGGAGCCCGGAGTTGAAACTTCAGACTTCAACAAAGAGCACCATTCAAATCTCCGTTCTTAAGAAACAATCACAAGGCTGGCTTGAAAGGCCAGACCAACAAAATGCCATAATAATCAACCAAGTTCAAATTAATCAAACTCATTACTCATATATATTCCTGAAGCTTGCCTCAGAGGTAGTGACAATATAGCATATATCATCATAATTTTCTCTGATAATACGTGCAGATAAATGCATCATTGGCAAAGCAAACAAGAAGTATCAATGATTCAATTCTATCAGAAACAAGATTAACAAAACAAATACAAACTAAACATTAGCCAGAGCCTCAGCTTCGATGATTCATATTATTATTAAAAAGTAATCATTATAAATTTCATAATATATATTGCATCACCGGCTCTTAGAATTAACAAAGGGATTGAAATCAGAAAAAGAAACAGTCTGTGATTCCCAATTAACAAGCGACATTGACGAGAATTTTAATGCTAAACATTATAACTACACAAGGAAATACATTAAGAATATAATTACAGAGTGCATCAAAGAGATTCCCATTGACAAATCATCCTAAAAACCTAAAAGGTATTCTGATGTCCCTGTCTGTTTATCATCATTTGCACTAAATAAAACACGAAACGAATAGCATGATCAACAAGACATACACACACCTTGCTGCAAATAGGTTGTTTCCCTAAACACTTCGAGCTTTAAATGCAGTAAAATCAACAGCTCAATAACATCAACAACCAAAATTGAACAAAACTGAAATGTAAGTAACAAAGGAGCCTCAGATTTAATTGTTTTCATAGTTGAATTACTCAAAGTATATTTATAAACCATCACAGGCACAAATTAGACTCAAAATCACTTAAAACAATCAAATCAGATTTATAGCATCAGAGAGATTCCCATCGACCAAGTCATCTTTTACTCCAAGGAGCTCTGATGTCCCTGTCTTTTTTTCGTCATTTGCAATCTTATTAATTCCCAGCTCATTAAATCAAAAAAAATTAACAAAGATCAAATTTTAGTAAACCAGGATCTCAATAGATTGATAAATTGATCATATGCCTCAGACTAAGTTTTTTTCAGAGTAATATAAAATTAACTCAAAGTATATTTATAGCCATCACAGGCATACAATCATAAGACATATTATAAAACAAGCATTTGTAATCAAAGATGAGCGAAAAATAAACCAGAAAGAAGCGAGAGCATATCTGGTGAGGTGAGGCTGCTGAGCATGATTATAATTTAGGGCTTTTGAGGATTGATGAAAACAGACAAGGATTTATATAGAGTTATATTGGAGTATGCTAGAGAGTTCGATGTTAGGGCACAGTGTAACAATTGGGCCCATTTGGGAATATTAGTTGCTATGGGCCTCTCAGTTTGAGCTATTAATCTGATGTTTTGGGCCTGGTGTTGTCACACCAAGTGACTCGATAAATCATATTCCCTCCGTGCCCAATTATATTAGCTCTACACGTAATTTACGATGGATTGACAGTTTATTTTCGAATATTATTTTTAATGAAAATTTATATTTTAATTTTTATTTGCAAATTTTTTTAAAAAAATAAGCGATGTAAGTTATGCGATAATGAACTTTAAATTATACTCCCTCCATTCCAAAATAATAGTCACTTTGATTTTGTGTACGTAGTTTAAGGTATAAAAAAAAACATGCTTCTATACATTTTTTTTGAATTTTTATTTTTCTGAATAAAAGTTTAACATCCCTATTTTTATTCAAAAAAAGAAAATTTGAAAAATAATGTTTAGAAATATGTTTTTTATGCACCTCAAAATACGTGCAAAAAGTCAAAGCGACTATTATTTTGGAATGGAGGGAGTATGTCATAAGTCTAACAAGTTTATTTAATTTGGGATGGAGTGAATACTCTGTTCCCGTGTGATGTGTGTCCGAAGTGGTATGACATGTATTTTAAAATTAATATAAAATATATTTTCATAAATAATTTTAAATTTTAAAAATAAATAATTTGTGAAATTGTATTTTTATATATATTTTAAATATGTGTTAATCCATTTATAAAAATGGTAAAAAAAAAAAATAGAGGAACAGAAGAAATAATCAAAGTTCTTTTCCTTCTGCCAGATAGCTAAATAATCAGGACTAAAAATGTAGTATAATTAATTTTGTAAATTAGCTAGGCTCGAAATCAAGTTTTGCATTTTTATCAATTCATCACTGTCCACAACATGGACATGTTGTGTTTGGTTGAGGAGAATGGAATGGAATAGAATGGAATGAAATGAGTAAAAAATACTTCAAACTAATAGAGATATGAAGAAAGTTTTGAAAAAATTTGAAGGAGTGCAAAATTATTATGATGAGATTTGAGAAGAAATTGAGGTTGGGAGAGAATGGAGCATTCCATCTCAAATGGAAAGGGTGATATCTAGATGTAGGGAAGGGAATGAAGGAATGAATGAAATTTCTTAAAAATCATCCATAAGATAGTTCATTTTTCATTCCATTTCTTCCGAAATCATTCACCCCAACCAAACACAACATAAGAGTTGTGAAAATGGAGGTCAAGGATAACCGAGAAGAATTGAGGGCAGCGCTGAAAATTGGAGCCGTGTGCTGTGATATTTTACTCACTCCGTCTCAATTTATAGGTCTATTTTGGAATAAACACACATATTAAGAAAAAAGTTTGTTAGATAGAATCTTATCTCATGTATCATTAATTAGTGCATTGATAAGTGAGAATATTGTTGAGTTTCAAAAAAATCACAATAAATATAGGGATTTAGTGCATTGAGAAATGAGAATAATGTTGAGTTTCAAAAAAATCACAATTAATATGTAGATAAATTTGTATTGAAAGAAGAGAGGGACAAGTATTTTGAGACAAATTTTTTTTCCAAACTGGACCTATAAATTGAGACGGAGGGAGTAGTATCTTTGTATTACAAGCCTTTTTGTATTACAACTTTATAAATTACAAGTTCCAAAATTTTAATACTTTCTCTGTTCCTAAGTAATGTTGGATTATGTCCCTAATTTCTTGTTGTGTACCTGTGTTGAGTTAAATTGAGTATTATTTGTTTTAAGAATTTTTTAATTACTTTTAAAAATTAAAATTACATTTTAAAATAGATGAGATATACTGCACGTTCATATAACTTTATCAACTATTTATATTTTCCCGGTTCTAGTTCTAGAATAATACGTGTAAATTTCAGTCTAACTTCAGTGAATCCGACCAAAGTTGTTAAAATAGGACAACTAATTAGGAACATAAGACAACAAATTAAAGACGAGGAGGGATTTTCAAATAACAAAACATACTTTTTTATGAATGTTGATTAATAAGATTACTGATTTCATATCACTAGTTCCAGAGTAGTTCTGAAGTTGAGTGACAACCTGTTGCAAATCAAAAGTAAGGAAAATATCCCTAGTAATAGAACTGATATTGCCTCTTGCAATCTCAGTTTCTAGGCTTACCGCCTCCGCGGCCACGCCACCCTCCACGGCCTCCTCCACCATTACGTCCACCCAATGCCTTGTTGACACCAGATTTTTTTTGCATGTTTTCAGGCAAAGGAAGTATGTGGTCCACACATTTCCTGAGGCTGAAATCATCACAAGAATCATCATTTCTTACCAGGAAAAAGCAGCGACTCTTATATTCTGGATGATACCGGACTTGGAAGGCCTTAACCCCATCACCAATTTTTTTCTCTGGCTCCTGATGACCCTTCTGCAACAGGTCAAGCAACATCATGTGCTCATACTGCAATACAGAAACGGCAAACTATAAGTAGGCAGCTAAAAAGATCACACAAAACTTGCAATCATGAAAATTTGATTTCATTCACAAGCATTTGTATATAAGAGGTTAACCAATGCTATATGCTGCGATAGCAAAGTACAATGTCAAATTAAGATTGCAATATTCATAATCCTTCAACCATAGACATGGTCCATGGAGATGGTCACATAGTTGCTTGTTGTTTGCAATTACAAGATAAACTGTATCAGGATTGTCTACGAAGAGTGCACAATTTCCAGCAAAAACTACTTTAATGCACTTTACCACAATAGGCTCTGGTGTGCATACAGAAAGGCCAGGTTGAAGTAGGCAAGAATTCAGAAAGATCTTGTAGTATTAGTTAAGCATTAAGCAAAACACGAGCAAAGAAATTGCTGACCAATTTCAGACCATTTTTCTGCCGCAAGCCAAAACAAAAAACAAGAAATTCTCTACAAACATTCGGTCTTGTAGCACAGCATAGCTGCATCCATGAGGAGCTTATAAAAGGAAGAAAAGCTGAACCAAACATGCACATACTTGCATCAAAACAACAATTTTTACTTTGTAGGCTACTGAAGTGGAACATAGACACTACAAAACAGAGCTAACTTTAGATAAAAACATATACTCCCTCCTTCCCATTTAATAGTCTTGTTTGTTAAAATAAAATGTCCCATAAAAATATTTGTCCATTTCTTTGTTCAATGCAACTTTTATACTATTTCCAACGTTGACTATATTAACTCACACAACTTTAAAAAATTCTTAAACAAATAATTATGAAATTCTAATAAATTGGATGAAAACTTGGTTATATTCATGTGTAATTAATGCAATTTTAGTGATGACAACAATAATAAGACATCACATTTAATATTTCTTAATATATGTGAAATTTCACATATATTAAGAAATATTAAATGTGATGTCTTATTATTGGCATCATTACTAAAACTGCATTAGCTACCGATAAATATAACCAAGTTTTTATCCATTTTATTTGAATTACATTGTAGTTACTCTACTACTCCCTCTATCCCAGTATAAGTGACTGCTTTAACTTTTTACACGTAATTTGAGGGGTAAAAAACATATTTCTGTATATTATTTTTCGAATTTCTTTTTCTCAACAAAAATTTAAAATCTATATTGTTATTCAGAAACAAAAAACTTGAAAAATAATGTATTAAAATATGTTTTTTTTCCACCTCAAATTACATGGAAAAAGTCAAAATGACACTTATTTTGGGACTGGGGGAGTATTTGCATAATAATTTTGAAAGTTATGTGAGTTCATAATAGTCAACGTTGGAAACAGTATAATAGTTGCATTAAACAAAGAAGTACAAATATTATGGGACATTATATTTTGACAAACAAGACTATTAAAATGTGAAGGAGGGGGTAGCTGATAAAAACAAGTTTCCTTCGTAAGTTTAAAGACTGAATTTTTTATCCACTATTGCATTATCAATCATATACAGATTGTATGCCATATAATTAATGATATTTCTATCTAATGAAGCTCTGTAAATAATAAACTTGCCTCTACAATGACTCAAGAATCTTAACTTATTCTACGACAATAAATGACATAAACCTCAAGTTCAATTTCAAATGACATAATTTGAGGTATCATATCCAATTCTCAGCTTTATACTAGTATTTGAATATCCAGAATTCCAAATGAAATTTAAGTCCAACTTTTTTCTGTGTATCGAAACATGTCATTTGATTACATTCAGAATTTCAAATGAAATTTAAGTTCCCAAACCTGCCATAAAAGAAATCCTAATCAACAAATTCATAATTTTCAACCACAAAACATATCCATGATCTAATAACGTGGCAATTAAAGTGGCTTCTACAGGCATCGAATCAATCAATCAAATTCACATATTTACACAACATACAATTTACACACACATTTTGCATTTGAGTAAGAATGTACCTTGTTAACATTGACATTGGGAGACCAACTACGCAAAAAAGCGGAAAAGTAATCATAAATCGCAACAGATGTTGTAAAACTCTTGAACCCTAACACTGGACCCTTTGGACCCGACCCGTTTTGCAATCTTTCTTCTTCCACTGAGTTCTCTTTCTCATCCTCCAATTCATCGCCGTCGTCTCTCTTTCTTTTAACGCCGTTGCCCGCCGCATCGCCGCCGGTTTGATCGTAGACAGGAACCACCTCCATGTCTTGCACCGATGACTCATTCTTTGCTTCTTCTGCCATTGATTTGTTGTAGAGAAACAAAACTGAAGACTAAACCCTAGTTACAAACCCTTGATTTATGTCCTACCCCGTCCCGCACGGTTCTCCCAGCGTACATTTTAAAATTTTAAAATTTATTTTCAATTTTTTTTAAAAAAATTAAATTTTATTTTGAATAAAATAATTATGAAATTATGTATTTTATAAAATTTTAAATTCCCATTTGTGTCACATAAACAATATTTTTATCCGAATCTAACCTGTATTTGATATTTACGGCAATGTAGAACTTAGAATATGTTCTCTAATCTCATTTAAATTGGAATATTGTTTAGGGATTAATCAGATATTTTATAATATTATTATGATAATTAACATATTAATTTAATTTATTATATAACATATCATTAAAAAATTTATAATGATTGATCGGAACTTCCCTTAACAGATTTTCATTATATCATTATTAAAAAATATGCATTATCAAAGGAGGCTCATGTTGAATGCAACTCATAATGCATTACAATTACAACATGCTGAAGTTAACTTTCATGTTCTCCACTCTCCAGTAGTTCTTTTATCAGTGTAGACAATTATAGATATACTGATCCACTGCAAATTCAAATTCCGCATCAGCTAACAATTAAAATGATAAATCAAAATATTGAAAAGAAAAGACAAAGAAGGTCCTCATTGCAAAGTGAACAAATAAAGAAAAGTGGTGGTGGGGTGAGATGGCCAGTGTAGGAGGGAACACTGAGTTTGCAACAGGAAAATTATGCTAGGGACTTCACAATCCAAAGTTGGATAAAAAGAAAAGCATAAAGAAAAATACATCAAACCAAGAGAAGCCAAGACTGAGATTTTTTGATATGTTGTATGGAAGGAAGATTCTGGAACTATAAAGGTAGAGTATAACATAAAGCAAGTTCTTGGTTTGTTTTTTATCTGCTGAGTTTCTATTCCTTTTGTTACATAACCCCAACATCTTTACTTTACCTTGCTTTCTTTAGCTGTAGCGATCTTGCTTTGGTTTGTTTAGGTTGTTACTGAAATGAGTTTCATTTTTAATTGTAAAATGATGATAGAGGTAACTAGAGTGAAGGTTAACTGAAAAATTTTCCGTATAAGTGGTTAAGCTATCGTATGAGTATCCTTATAATTTCCAACATTCAGATTAGGTGCAAGCCGTGCAATTACACATTAGCAAATTTAGCATTAGCGTCTGATGTGAAAGCTGGTAGTCTAAAGATTTAGAAGTGATCGTTGTTAAGTGTAAAGGAGAAATGCAAATGATAATGATGTGGGGAACCATTATAAAGATTCTCAGCTTCCCAAGAATGGTTCTAACTAGCTAGCCTTTCTATTCAAACAAACAAATTCTGCCAGTGTCTTCCAAAACAGCCTTATATACCTTCTTGACAGGCTAATGATTGAGGTGAACCGTAGCTTAGTCTAGATGTTTGGGGGGCCTCCTGTGCTTTATGTCTTTAGTTTTGCAAATCCTATAAAAATTAAACGTTGTCTCATATGTACAGGGACAAGGCATAAGAAAGAGACTGCAGAAAGAGATGCCACTTACCTTCATCTTATTATCTTGAACAAGTGTAGAGCTCAGTCGTGTTCAATCTTGTAGTTGTCTGCTAGAAACATTAAACATGAATAGGTCTTCTTGCAGAATGATCATTTTTGTTGTATTTATAGGGTTTCTATTCACTCAACCAGAACAAGTCTCTGGCCTCAGAAGCAGAGATCTTGCTCTCAGGTTTATAAGACATCCGCGGGTTCTAGAGAATGTTGAAGTTCAAGAACTGCCTGAGCCATTGAGCGTAGCACCCACGCCTTCAGTTATGTTTGTTCCGATGCAGTCAAACAAAAGAAGAGTTAGAAGAAGATCAAATCCCATTCATAACAAGTGCTGATATGTGAATTTTTTTTGGTTTTTCTTCTCCTACCTGGCTACCTCCCCGCAGTGAATCATAAAAAGCCATGCGCAGAAGAAATGGCCTATGAATGGAGAAGAAACTTCGAGGGTGTGCTGCAACTTATGATTACCTTCGGAGCTCTTTGCAGTATGGATTTCTATAGTTTATTTGTTTCATATAAAACTTCTTTTTCACACTAAGCTGAATGCATTTTTGATAGGTGTAGCATGATCTGTAGCCTGTCTCACAGACAGTATATATACAATATAATTTCAATCTGTGGTTAACAAACAGTAGGCTTTCATCCCAAAATTGTAATGAATGTAATATATGAACTTTATCCTAAGAGAAGACTATACATTCAAAAATGTTGAAGGTTCTACAGACTTATATGAAGTTTCAATCGGCTATATTAGTACCGTAAAAAAGCCAAGAAAATATGCAAAATAAGGGTGTGTTTCCTTCCTCCTTCTTCTCAACCAATGTTTATGTTCCACAAGTCTGAAACACAAATGTCGAGGGAGTCCATGGTAACAGCTTGGTTCTGTTGTATTTGTTCTTTCTGTAAACAGATTAGAACTAGCACATCACCAGGCCTTGATAGAAACTGGCATATAAGATACGACTAGAACAATAGCTAAGAGTCCATTTGTTTGTTAAAAATAACTTGAATTTTGAAAGTACATCAGAAAGATACTATCAAGAAAATTATTATTATTATTCCTCTTTACCTGTCATTGAAAAAATACAAGAAATGATGAGAAAATGCTTATAACTTGAAAATTTTCCCTATCAGCCTTAGATATCTCCATACCTGTTCCCGGTTACTAAAGATGATCAATTTCTCGAAAGATTTATTATTGACGAGCTACAGCAATTGCACCTATTAATGCAACTAAAAGAATTATCCTGTTTCGGAAATCAGAAGTAAAGCTGGTGGATGTCCCTGACATGAATTACACATCTGAGCACCAGCCTTACCAGTGAAGAGAAACCTGTGTCAGAGGTCCCAACATTTTGCATGGTTACTTTAAAGATGAAGTGCAGACGTGGATTGCTCTTTTAAGTAAAATTAAAAAATTAATATGATCCAAGAACAAAGTTAATTAGCTAATGTATTAATATCACAACTCATCCTTTGATTTTACAGGACAAAAGTGTTTGTTGCTGATGGTTCGTTGGATATCAGAGACATTGGATTGTGGTCACCTGTAACCTGTAGGGGAGACCATGGCTGGTTCATCAGACTTGAACAAGAGCCTGAGGTAGAAATGTTATGGCTTGGGTTGTCTCTGCCCTCTGAGGTTACAACTTACAAGAGCATCCCCACCAGCCTAACCCCGGGAATCCACTGATTCGTAAATTCAAATTATTTTGATTTTTTTAATAAAGTAGTCACAAATGCTAATGCATTTTTCATACATATTATAAAAGATAGGAACGTAGTGATTTAAAAGTCACCAATTTCAATATCAACTCCAGCAACAATCCTTTTATTCGTTTGTCATTTTTATTATAATAATTTATATGAACTAGTAGTAAAGGGGAAACCCTGAAGACAAAAAATATAGAAAATATTATGTAGCGAGAATCAAAATTGTAGAAAGAGAACGATATAAATTTTTCATTCCAAATAAAATGAAATAGGGGTGACTAGTGGTTAACTAAATACAAGGGATGACTAATGGTCACGGGAATGACATTTTGAGAACAATTATCGGAATCGTATTTTATGTCACATTTCATTCATGTATTTGAGGAGCTCGCTTATGAAATTTTATGTCACATTCTATATATTCGAAGAGCTCACTTAAGAAATTTTATGCCACTATTTATTTGTATTTATTTGTCCATCGATCATATTAATGGTCATCTATTTATTAATTACTTCATCGATTGACCGATGGATTTCAATTATATTGATGAATTAATAACGAACTGTTACATTATGGTCAGCATTTCAATTATATTGATGGATTAATAAAAAATTGTTACATTTGAATGTTATGTCAAATCCGTCAATTTGTTCCGGTCATTTTAATCTATTATCGGCCAAACTATTAATATAATAACCAAAACAGTCACAACGAACCGTTGACAATTCTTCATTAAGTTGTTTTGCTCTAGTAGGACCATTCATTTAAATCGATTATCAATCAAACTATGAAAATAATAACCAAAATAATCTCGTCTAATTAACTAATAACGTTAATGACTATCCTCCGCCAAATAACAAGTACCAAATTAATCAATTTAATTCATTTCACATTTATTTTGGTTAGAGAATACAATTACAATACACAGTAGTTGTTCCGTCTAATTAATTAATAAAGTTAATGACCGTATCTTCTGGCCAACAATAAGAACCAAATTAATCGATTTTAATTCATTCACATTTTGATGAGAGAATACAATCACAATGTAACAATTGATTATGTAAAATGCAAGCTATCGGACTTTAGAAGATAATATGTAAGCTATCGGACTTTAGAAGATCAGATGTCTGAAGTGTGAGCTAACAAATCTGGCAATGTATCTTAATCTCATATAAAGTGCCTGTGTATCACAGACTGCAGCCTTGCAACATAGGCAGATCATCGAAATTCAATGATTTTTTCTTATATATCAAGATTTTAGAGAACTAGTCATTTTACAGAGAGGGAAGACGGATCACAACCATCTTGTAATTAAGTATACTACGTATCTACTAATTTCCTTAGATGCCTTTCAATGGCACCATTAGCATTGTACTCAGACTCACAGATCCATACAGCTAAAGGGACCAAGGCCCATGTTTGAACATATTAAGAGCTCTAGTTCATTGTTCACCACAAGCATCCAATCAGGATCCCTGTTATCTTGAGCAAAAGAGCAAGAAGATTGCTCAATTGCAAGTTTGCAACTGAGTTTGATGAGTTGACAAGAAATTGGTCGCGTAATCATCTAACAAGTCTAGAATTACTTGAAAGACTGAATGTGGCGAAACAATGTGCAGAGAATTAAGATGAGATCCAAAACAGATTAATAATGCAAATATAATCACCAAAACCAAATAGTAAACCACAAATAAAATATTAAAGTACAACTGGAAGTTTGCATAAGAATGTATAGGTACATAGTACATATACATTCGAGTTCTGGTAAAACTGATTATGCAGTTCACAATTACATCATACTGAATAGATAAGATCTGTAATAACTAGGAATAATAATGTACACTTTCTGATCAGCCTTGCACTCTGAATTATCTGCTCAAAAGTTATTCAAGCAAACCTCCAGAGGTTTTCAAAATCCCCAGACTAGCTCCTCAAAACATGTTTCGCATCAAGTTATGTTGTTCAGCTTGGTTCGCGGCAGCAGTCACATCATCAAAGAGCCAATTGTCAATCAAACTCATAGGAGGCATTGGCTGCAGTTGCTGCTGATGATGGACATTGAGCTTACCATAATTGCGATCTGGAAACATAAACAGCCCATTGTTAGCATTACCTTCTGCCCTCAAATTGGCTAGTCCATCCAGAGGTGCATTTGCAGGAAATGCATAATTCTTTGAGGAGTTGAACTTGTTGAAAAAAGAGTCTAGACCGCGATGACCACCAGTAATCCCACACTCCGGGGTCTGTCCATCGCTAGGTGGGCTGTAACCTGCAGCACTAGAACTTCCAGCCTGATAAAAATGGTTGTTATATTTGACAGAGTTGGAGTAATCATGAGTTGTAGTAATCTCTGATGAGATTGTTCCATGGCCTTGAGAGGATGATGAAGAAGCAGCAGGCTTTTTCATCCAGCCTTTGAGCAAATGAGCTATGTTGTCAGCACTTGCAGCATAGGGGGAAGCTGGTGATTGCTCTCGTGGTGCTCCGGTGGAAGTAGTGGCTTGGGCCGAGAGTGCAGGGGAAGCAGCAGTGACAGTGCTAGCAGAAGGAGACTTGTCAAGGGACAGAGCTTCAGAAAGAGCTTGTTTAGCCATGTGAACATTTGTTTGAAGCCTTTTCTCCCACTGGCCTTTTGATGATGAGGAGGAAGCCTCAGAATTGGCTCCCCTAGCAACATTCTGATCATCACCAGCCCCACGGGCTTGCTTCCTCAGCAGCTTCTTTTTGAGATAAGTGTTCCAGTAGTTCTTTATATCATTGTCAGTTCTCTGTGGGAGGTAAGATGCAATAGCAGACCACCTGTGCAAACCACAAAACACAACTCAGCATGATTAATAATTAAATTAGTTGTACACCCTCTTAAATAGGTCATTAAGTGGATTGACCATATAATTAAAATAATTATTTTTAAAATTATCTTTTTTAATATAAATATATTATTAATATTATAATTCGGAAAAAAAAATATAAAAATAATGATATTAATTATACGGTCAAAAAATTTAGGCATCTGTTGCCAAAAAGTCAAAAGCATATATATATATAAGTCGGTTGACTTTTTTTTACACGCAAATTTAGGTGCTTTGACCGTATAGCAAATATTAATATTCTTATCATTTTTTTGAATAAAAATATAACATAAATATTTTTATTTAAAAAAGAAAATTTTAAAAATACCGATTTCAGACATGTAGTCAAACGTTGTAAACATACGTGTAAAAAGTCAAACGTTCAAGACGAGTAATTCAAAGAGGAAAAGAACAACACAAATAGTCACAATTCACATGGTTTCCTTATCCAACATGAATATATATGATCTTTGATTCTTTATACCTATTGCCAAGAAGCCTCTGAAGGTGGACGATCATCCTATCCTCCTGATCTGTGAAGTTACCGCGCTTGATTCCTGGTCGGAGATAATTAGTCCACCTGAGCCTACAGCTCTTACTGCACCGCGCTAACCCTTCACAATCAAAACATTAATTACAACTATGATTAATAGTGTGGTAGACTCAGTTATTAATAAATACACCATTTATTTTTTTTGAAAATAATAAATACACTATTAAATGACCTCATAATTACAATTTCATTATAACAAAGTAATCGGTCAAACATCAATTAAAATGAGACGTCGGAAATATGTGACAACTCGCACCGGTATTGGCAGGAACAGCTCTCCAGTTACCAGGGCCATTTTCTTGCACGTAAGAGACTAGGACTATGTCCTCTTCCGGAGTCCAAGGTCCTTTCTTCACTTCATTTTTCTCGTTGTTGGGTAGCCTTCCCATTTTCAATTCTGCCTGCACCTGTAAACACAATGAGCTTTCAAGAAAAGAAAAAATTATTAGCTTCTTCTTGTAAAGAAGAGATGAGAGAGCGATGGTCTTAGGAGAGGACTGGGGGCTGGTATTTATAGGCTCACATATGTTATATTTTATGTTGGTGAGAGATTGGGGTTGACTAATGAGAGAGTAATGGTAAAAGATTATTAGAAAATCTTGAAACAAGTCAAATAGTACAGCTAGAAGCATTTAACTCTCTATTCCTGCAAAAGTCAACATTTACTCTCCCCGCTTCACGCACCAAACGCGTGTGATCTTTATTTAACTCCTTCAAATAGCGGTTTTTACTTTCCAAACGTAGGGTATTGATTTAAAATATGGTAGTTTTGAATATATATTAAATTTTATAAAATTATTTAAATTAAAAAATGTTTTCCACAAAAATAAGTGCAAAAATTAAAATGTGTATTTTTGAAAGGGAACATTTGAAAATACTTTAATATTTTAGATATATTATCTTTATAATAAAAATATTAAATTAATATTATACATAATATTTCAAAATGACGTATCAAAGTCCAAGCGTGAGATTAAGAAAACGTATCCTCTTTATTATTCAACATGTATTTTGTAAGAAGTAATTATTATAATTGAATGATAATTAGTATTATAGATTTATCCCTAGATATCCTCAAGATATCTTTGTAAGTTCGTAAATATCATATCCAGATGATTTATAAGTAGTTAGGATTGATTTTTCTTTCATTTAATATTTAATATTTCCTCTAAACCTGAGTATGAATATGTGATTTTCCAAAAATATAGTTTTGTTTAAAAGTATTTGTTCATTATTGATGCAATAAATTTAACTAGATTCTATAAGATATTAGATGATTTGTTTAAATGATTTGAGTATTGGAGATATTATCATAAATACTAATTAATTGCACCAAACTAATAAATGAAATATATTGGATCTTGTACAACAACCTATAAATATTCTTATTAATCACCCTAACATTTTGACTAATAAATGAAATTTTGATTGTTTTTTCCAACCACTTTGAAACTTAAATACTACTATTCATTAATAGAGAGAGGAGATGTACATTTATTACTCTCCCACTCCGTTCGTCTCTTTTTAGTTGTTAATTTACAAAAAACACGCATAATTAAAATATTTAAATATTATAAGTTCTTTTCATGTGTGCCCTTATTTATTGTATTAGATACTAAGTCATACTCCCTCCGTTTCGGTATACATGTTTCTTTTAACTTTTGGCTAGTCAAATTGACTCGACTGGAATTTTATATATTATATATAATTAAAAAAATTATAAAAAATATAATCTGAGAGTAAATCTATTCTATTTTAATATGTAACTTTCTATTTACTAAACTAATAAATAAATATTCTTTAATAGTTAGTCAAGAATTAGTCAATTTGACTTGTTAGGTCCCGATAGATGGTTTAATTAAGCTAGAAGGGGGGGTTGAATAGCTTAATCACCAATTAAAAAAATTTATGTCGTTTTAAAAAGTTTTCACCCCTTCTTTTGAACTTGTATCGAGAGTATTGGCAGTTACGTGCGGAAGTGTAAGAAAAGAAAAGGAAAATATCACACGAGCGATTTTATCCTGGTTCGCGGTGGCTAACTCAACCCTTGGAGTCCACTCACCCCTAGTCCAGTCCCCGAGCTCCTCCCCGGACTCGAGATTTTCTCTACTATAAAGAACTCCTTTACAGTAGGCGGAGAAGCCTTTACAAATATATCTCTTGGAGCGTAACTCTTTGTTACCTCCTCACTATAAATGTAAATAACAAGACTTGTCTCGGAACGTAACTATCCTCGTTACTTCCTCAAAGTCGTTGCACCTCCAGTGGTCTTTGTACTTCTAAACCTTTCGCCGGTCTTGGATCTTAGGTATTAGGTCTTGGGTCTTTCCTCTTCTTCACGGTGCGATGACTATCAACTCCCCGTCAATACGTCAAAGACTTGGGTCTTAGAACGAAGATCACCTCACTTCACTTCACCTCACTGCAAAAGTTAGAACACAATATCCACAAGCAAATATATCCTTGTTTTATAAGAGTTTTGGTTCCGCAAGTTTTAGTCCAATTTTAACCACGTTGAAATTAGTCGATTATAACGTTTAAGTATGGTGGTTAAGTCGTTGGTTCAATTTTAACAAATTATATCGCGCGGAGAAATATAAGTTGTTGATTTTAATAAGATCGAGTGATGAGTGAGTTTTGAAAAGACGGAGTCGAAGTCGAGCAAGATATATCACACACACTCTCACGAACGCAATCGAACCAAGTAGCTTGTTCGGATAACACCCCGCGATAGCGAAAAGGCCCAAACGGGGTTTACCACCGAAACAAGTAAAATCACTCACGTCACACACGTTCGGAAAATAAACACGTAATACCACGTATCTTATCTTAATGATATCCCCACCGAGCACAGGGCTGAAAAATGGGTTTCTCACTAAAACAAGAAGGGTATGGGAGTGATGGGAATGGGAGCACAAATTATGAGTTAGTGAGCAAGTAAGGTTAGTGCACAATATTCCCGATAATAACGAGTGGCCAACTCGAGTATTTTGAAATCAAGAGAGCTTAAGATGAAGAGAAATTTGTTTAAAAAGCCCTTTGAAAATGGTCGATTAAGACTCGGATAATTGAAGCTAAAAGAAACCACTTACACGATTATTCCACGAAAGTTCGCCGGAGAAATTCGTCGGAGGTTCGATACGACTTTAAGCACACGAACGAATTTGAGCAGCCCTTCGGGAGGTTGAAAAGAGTGGTTTATGAAAATGCTAAGATGAGCGAGGCTTGGTTGGGTGGAACGAAGCTTCGGGGTTTAAAACCTTGTATATATCGGAATATATGAAGAATCGAAGGTTTTAAAGATGAAGTAGAAGAAGTAGGCACTTGAATAAACTTTGGGAGAGTGTTTGTTCTTCAAAATCTCAGCATATGTTTGGCTATTAGCTTGGGAAATATGAATGGGTGGAGGGGTGTATTTATAGGAGAGAATGGGTGGGGTAAATGTAAGAAAAGTAGAAGTAAAAATGCAAATGGTAATTTTGCAAACCTTGGCCACCACTCAACTTTGTCCCCTTGTCCCCCACACCTAAAAAGGTGTTCTTGACCAGCATCTTGGACTAAAAATTCAGGGCATTTAATGCACTAGAAGACAGACACGCTTTACGAGATACCGATAAAAACCGTTACATTAAAAACGCGATATTTCGAACGTGCGAAATAAATTACGGAAAAAATATGATAAATCTTATAATATTAGAAAATGGCATTCTGGAAATTTTGGTAATTTTTGGTCAACCCTAGCTTGGTCAAACGTTCAGCCAGTGATCGGGTCGGCAGACAGAAAACGCTCCGAAACGAAAGTTCTCGGAAAATTACGAAAATTTAACCATGCACTAAGAATAATATTTAATTGGCTAATCTCAAGTTTCAAGTTATTTTGGCAAGTGGAAGTATTTTATTTGGATTTAAAACGATAAATCAGGTTTTCGGGTTTCAAATAAAATACGATAATTCTTTCGAAATTATCAGAGAGGGTTTATGGCCAAACTTAAAACTTGAATAAATACTTAAAATATATTCCCATAAAGATAAAATACTTTTGAGGGACGGGAATAATCTTAAGGTATTTAAACCGATTTTCTAAGATAAAAGCCGTTTTATGAAAAACCGAAACACTTCGTCTTTTGGAAAACAGAGAAGGATACTTGACGAAGGTTTTGATACCAAAATACTTAGAAAAATATTGTTCATGATAAATCATGATTTTGATACATTGAAAGAGCTTTCTAAGTATTGCGAATATTTTTCTCCGAAAAATACTGAATTTGAGAGACCGGGAGAAAATATTCCAGAAGAGGTATAAAACTGATATTAATATTTTTAGAGACAAATATTAATATGGAGACAATAAATCCTTCCTTGAAGAAAATAAATCTTGAGGAATGAAGGATTTAATAATTTTTGAAAGATTTAAATTAATTTATTCCGAGAGATAATAAATGTTTAAATATGGAATAAATTACTTTAAATATAAATTTTGTAAATGATGTAACATGAGTACTCTAAAGAATACCAAATCTTGATAGTCCTTTTTCGAGCTTCATGTATTTTACTGTTGCAGTAGCAAGAAAGAGATAATCGTAGACTCACGATATGTCTCAGCACCACTATTGCGTAATCAGAAAAAATTCCTTTTAAGATAAATGTATTTTGATGTGAAGGAGTATTTTGAGATTTAAAATTACTTGCCAAAAATAACTTTCCTCTTTTAATTAATCAAATAAATTAATGTCCTATTTGGGAGGATTACTAGGTGAATTTAATTTTAATGTTTGTCACAAATACCGAAACAAATATATAAATAATTATATATCGAAGATATCCTTTCAATCTTCCCCTTTTTGGTATTTGTCAAACAAACACAAAATTAAATTTTAAAAGTGTGTGCTTCTCCTACGTGTATGCATGAGTTTAGAAAATACATTTTCTCACACGAAGCACTTAGCAGAATAAGGGGTAATCCTTCCGATTTCCTAAAATAGACAAGAAATTTGTTAGAAAGTAATTTTTGCAATTTAATTTGGGAAGGTCATAAAATTTTAATTTTGTACGTTATATAATAACGTCTTCTTCCCGTTAATATTCATACGTTTTTCATACTCTTTTGAAGTAAAGACTTTAGAGTTTATATAACGTATTCTCTTATTTTCCTCCCCTTTGGTAAAATAGTAAGTTTTTATATAACGTCTTCTTCCCCTTTGGTTGATAAAAACCAAAAAGATTTCTATTTAAAGTTATTTAGGGAAGAGATAGTTTTAAATAAGTGTGATGGGAGATTATTTCCTTTCGCTCCCATAAGTGGAAGTCTTAACAGATTTCCCTTTTTTTTTTGAATAGTGTCCTGAATTTTGATTCAAGTCGAGAATTTAAACTCGATTTATCGAATTTATTCTTTAATTTTTCAGTAAAATCGAATTGAATTATCGATTTATATAACAATTTCAGTCAAGTTTTATTTTTACCTTGCTGAATAATTTCGAATTTTAATTAATTCGAGAGCAGTGTTTAGATCGTTGCTCGTTAATATTATTAATATTTATTCAAGTCGAGATTTAAATCATTCGATCGAGAATTAAATTTTATATTCGGAATATTAATTTTGAGATATTAATCTATCAAAATTAATTTCGATAAATAAATAAATAGTGTGTGTTCTCGTGTTTGCAGAAAAATAAACGAGACAAATGTATCCGAAATATTGTAGGTTTTATATTACAATCAAAATGTTCCTAGTAATCAGTGTGGTTCACTGATTATCTCGGAACAGAAACCCACAACAAGTTTATTTTTGTACGCCAGTAGAAACAAACATTACTGGCCCGACACAAAAACAACCTGAAACAACAGAAAACATCAGATTTAAAAAGTCAACCGGGTCAAACAACCGGTCCAGCAGCCACGAATCCCAAGTCAGCATTAAAATCTGTCAGATTAGGTAGATTAGCAGTTACAGAAATGTTTCCAGCACACACATTCTCAAAGTCCACGTCATCACCAACATCTAATTCAATCACAGCCTTTTTCCCTTTGTCTACATGCTCAATCCCCATTTTGCCTTCTAGATCTGTAACTTTAGAAGAAGCGTCTAAGAGTTCATTTTTAAGAGCCTTAATCTCATGTAAATTATCCTCATTTTTAATCTTAAGCTCATTAACAACAGCTCTTAACACTTCATTCTCTTTAGCATAGTCCCGGTTAATAGATTCCATAGGTGGGGTAGGGGGACCATACTTATAAGGCACTATATCCTTAAGGGGAACTTTTTCAACAACTAAGTTCTCTACCCTACAATATTCTACACGTTGAGCAAACACACGTGGGGTAGGAATCTTAAACAAATCAAACACAGCAGTGAGCAGAAGACCATAAGGCATATAATCCAGTTGAAAAGCAAGAAACATGTTGAGAATAATCACATAGACCATGTTAAATTCGAGCCTATTGGTTACTAGCTGATACATAATTTTCAAGTCGATGAAATCGAAGTACTGATCGCCTTGGGGTTTAGGCAGCAGATTAGCCCTAAGGATTATAGCTAATTGTTGGAAATTAGGCAGAAAGTGCTTAAAACTAACCCCGCAGTTTTCATGACACAACCCTATAGGAGCCTCTGTCCCACAAAAAAATCCGATGTGGATTTCGAAATCCCTTTGGTTGAACCGATATGCCTCGTATATGTTAATACAAGGCTGAGGGATATGGGCCGGGTCGATCCGGAGGGCCCGATAGATTGTGTGTACACTAACATGTATATTCTGTCCTTGAACAACACTGTCAAACTCGAAAAGGCCAGCCTGATCTCGTTTCGTGACTAAATTACCGTAGAACTCACCCATGAGGTAAGTGTGGTAATTTTGACCACGATAAAAGATCAAGTTGTCCCACCTTGCAGCCATTAAAAACGAGTGAACATCCCCTTTTTGTTGAATAAAAACCATCATTCCCGTTTGAAAATTTTTCATCATCTTGCTCAACTTACCAACATTTGACAGATTTATGACCCTTGGAACCCGAGCACTTGAAGAACTCTTCCTTCGCCTACTATAGAGAACCGGTGGTAGGGTGATAGGCGGGGAAATGGTGTTTGAGTATAGTTTCGTTTGGGTTTGGGATGGGTCAAGATTGTAGTTTGTGGCAAATGGAATTTGGTTTGGGAGATAGGGGTGGTAGTAGTGTTGAGGTTTTCGAAGGAGGGAAGTGGCAGTGTTAGTGTTTTGTTTTGGTGTGTAGTATTTGAAGGATGAAGTTTGTTGGGATTGGGCAAGTTGTTTAATCTCCATTTTATCAAGGAGATTTGGGTCAAAGGGTTGGCTGTTTGGGTCTGGGTTGGGGTTGGAGGGAAGTAGTTGGAAGTTCATTTGGGTGTTATATGTTTAAGTGTTTTGGTGTAAAGGTTTGGAAAGGGACAGGAGTATATATATAGTGAAACGGTTGGGGTCTGTTTGGCCAGGGGAATTTTGGGTGTTTTGTTGGTTTTTAGGAATAAAGGAACCGATTCTCTACATTAAATGGAAGAACCCCACAAGATGACATCAGATTACATGGAGTTTGAAAATTTTGGATTTTGTAAGATTTCTCCTTAAATGAGACAAGACAGCTTTTTGAAATCCGTTTTGTAGAAGACTTTTTGAAAAGTTATCAGCTGAAGTTTTAAAGATCAGTTGAGCAAAATAACTTATAAAAATGGGTCAGGTACAAATGTTTAAAATCAGGGGACAGGACACTGTTTAAAACAACTGATTTGTTTGACATTGCAATTCAAGCACAAGGAGCACATAACAATTACAGCTAAGCAAGCAAGCATGCAAATACACATCAGTCAAGTTTAAATCGACACGAATTTGGAGTTTCAAGAAAACAGTACAGGTTTTAATTGTGAAAACTTCCAAATTTTTAAAAGTATTCGATTTTTGTCTTGTTCCAAAACAAATTGATTTTAAGAAATCTGAACTTTTTAATTATAAAAATCAAGTCGACATTGTTTCAATTCGAGTGTCAAAGATTTAATTTTTATTAAGTCTCGAAAGTTGATTAGTCCAAATTTTTACAAATCGAAGTGTGATAAGAAATAATAAATTTTTAAGAGACTTCATTTTATTTGGAAAATCAGTCGAGTGAAATCGATACATGGCAAATTCGAAACAAATCAGGATAGCATATGCATTATATCAATTTTCAAGCAAGCATAAAAATCATTATCAAGCATACAAGAGCAGAGCATATATCACAAGTAATATTCAGAATGCAGGGTTTAAGGAGAACTGAATACCTGAATTATTACAACCCAGAATAACCTATATTAAACTAAATCACTCTAATAGGTATTTCAGGTGACTCCTAATTCTAAGTGGCCGTTAAACACACCAGTGTCAAGATACTAGGGCTCTCAAAGGGATCCCCAGCCATGTCTTTGTGTGTGGGCAGGTGTGTGAGTGTGCCAATTTTATTAATTAATAAAGAGCCAGGTTCCTATAAGGAATATTAATCTATCTAGAAACCCATATATTCCTAAAAGTAGCACACATTTATACAACTGGCAGAATTAGAATGATCACAACAAGTCAAAGAGCAAATTCAGCCACAGAGTATATTTATAGTTTCAAGGAGACAGAATATCCAACTGGCATAGTACAGAATAGTCAGATTATGCATACAACATTAAATTCCAACTAGTACATGGCAGAGATAAGACAAAAGTAGCCAAGCAGATCAGATACACACAATTTGTAAACCATCACATAGCATAGTCACATATATTCAATGAGATTAGCATGGTGATATGGTTTCAGCAGCAAAACAAATAGTATTTAAACTTATTTCAGCAAGTATATATCAGTAGAAGCAAAGAAAGCATGGCCAGAGTTTCAAGTAATTAAGCAGGTCAAGCAGTTTTTTATTCAAAAATTATAGCAAGTCATTTTCTATACATTCATCTAGTCCAACCAGTTGATGCAGTGCTTACTAATTATGTTAAACCATTTAAGTTCATGAATATGCATTCATAGACGTTTAGCTAGTGCAGAACATGGTTTTCAAGTATTTCACACAAACCAATAGATCAGAGAGCATATGTATAGATTCATGCAAATACAGACACAAGACAGTTTCTTCAAGAATTTCACATAAACCAAGAGGTCAGAGTGCACTTATATTAATTCACACAACTGACATGATCAGAGAGTTCAGCAAGCACAAAGTCAAGGCTTCAAGTTCCAAAGTATTCATATACATCAAGAGACAGATAACAACCAATTTCACAAGGAAACAACCATATTCATAATTTTCAGGATAAGCATGGATGCAACAATTTGATGCAATAAGTATCTAAACATACATGTTCCAATAACCAGGTTTTAATAAACCATTTATATAGTTGAGTTTTAAGAAGATTGTCAGGTACATAAACATAGCAGACAAATCAGCATATAGTCAGACCAACTTATACATTTATCAACTTAACAAATATTTTATCCTTCAGTCCCATGGTATTCAAATACACAAGTTAAAAGAAAACATTTTTTTTCAAAGAAATTTGACCAAGAGATTTGAGAAACTGGTTGTGCTAGTTTGTAAAAATCATGAGTATATTAATAAAAACAATTTTTTTCATAAAACTTTAAGGATGGTATTAAGCAGGACAGGATATAAAGTCACAAATCACATAGCAAATACCATATACACTTACTAATCATGGATTCTCATAATCATGGTATAAACTTTAATTTTTCAAGATAGAGAAGTTTTTCAGCACAACACTCACTCTAGGTTTTATACAACAGCATTACAATTTATTTGGAAGCCAGTTATATACAAGAATACAGATCATATTAGACATGATTCTTTTAAGGAAATTACTTAGTTTAGACCATACCAACATGTCAAGAGTATCAGTTTCTTAACTACCATTTTAAGTCAGTTAACACATGAATTCCACATAACTTATGCTCAATGGACATATTCACATGGCATATATTTAAACAGATCATTCAAATGGTCATATAGTCATGGCAGCAGCTCAAGAGGCAAGACACACTTAAGTAACAGATTTTAACAAATCATAACTCTTCACACATGCTAATTTTAGCTAAATTTAAGTTTAATCTGGGCTCAAAATAGAATTATCATAGAATATTCATACATGGCAGACATTTAATTACTCAAACATGGCAGATTTTTTTTTTAAAACATATTTTCAAATTAACATCCACGAAGTATATATGGAACAGATTTAGACATAACACATGTTTACACATAAAATCTGATGGCATAAGTTCGAGTTCAAGTATATATAATATACACATGTAATCAGTTATGAGCACATTACATACACAGAGTTTTAATATTTAACGGAGATGGAAACGTGTCAAGCTCAGTTAACATATATATATATAAATCATTCAACCACCAATCACATACTCATTTCAAATTACACATAGACATGGTATAATTTTTAGAGCGGCATAGGCCGTAGAACCCCTCACCAGAGTTTCGAGGCTTAATTCACTCGAAATCCTTACCTTGACGCGAGTTTGTGAGTAAGTAAGATGGAGGTTCTGGATTCTTTAAGCGAGCAGGACATAGTTAAGCCATCCAATCATCTCGGCTCTCAAGATCGAGTTTTGGGTTGAAAAGCCCTAGCTCACGATGCGATGTGAATCGCTCTTGAGGAGCACGGAGATGACTAGATCGAGCTCAAACTTTATTAATCGAGCCGCAAGCCTAGATGCTTGATTTAGGGTTTCAAAGCCCTAACACACACCCATATCAATCTCGCCCAGAATCGAGTAAATCGAGGCAAACCCTCTCTCAACCCATTTAGTACCTGCAACAAATCCATCAAACTGGATTAGAGATTAAATACACTATAAACCCTAAAAACAGAGTATCAAAACTGAGATGAGAGAAGGGAGATTAGAGGAGATTAGGCTTTGAATCGGCGAGGTGTGGTAAAATGAGGCTTCGCCGAGGATGACCGAGGATGAGAAACATTCAAATCATCGCGCGGTGTCATCTAAAGTCTCCGATCTGTGCTGGAATCACCGCCGGACCTGCATAAATGTCTCTAAAACCCGTTAGAGAAGTCGATTTGAGAAACCCTAGAAAGAGGGTTTTGAGAACGAATCGAAATCAACCGAGATTAGTATAATTATATATATATAGATGTTGGATTATGACCTAATCTTATCGTCAATTAAGGCGACGACAAGATTTCGGGGTCGAAATCCATTTGTTATAACCTACCCATACGATTTAGATCGATTTAAAACAAACTGGTGTTTAGATCGACAAGGTGAAGTGTAGAACGATTTGTTTTTAAGAGGCGAAAAGCCAAATACAAGAAATCGCCATGGAAGAAATGAAGAAGCTCGAGAGAAAAAGGAGAAGACTCGAGAGAGTCGAGAGAAGAGTTGAACAGTAAGCGGCTGCTACAGCGTTTATCTATTATGATATATATATAAAGGAAACGAACGCTGTAGATTAGTCCTAGGGTATGGACTAACGGCCAGGATTGATCCACCACACTGGGTCGGGTCACAACAAATGGGTAGGTCAAACGCAGCACCCATATAAAACTGTTTTAAAAAATTATAATCTGTATTTTCGAAAATTATTTATTAAATAGTATAAAAATCGTAAAAATAATTTAAAAATATATATCTCCCTTAAAATGTTATTGTCCAAATTGTAAAAATAATTTCGAGTAAATTTGGACAAAATTTTAATGAAAAGTAATTTAGGAGATAAAGAAGTAAATATATTTACCAAAATTTCGGGTAAATAAATATAATCCACAAATTGATAATTTCATAAATTTATCCAATTTTTGAGAAAAAGGTATTTTAAAATTATATTGGATAAAATTATGTATAATTATCAAACACATAAAATTTGGTGGATATTAAAATATATTATTATTAATTTTGGCAATTTAAAAAGTGTGTATTGTAAATAGGATTAATGCCATATACGTAGTATCTTAGAAATATTTCTTTTAATAAAATATTCGCTCGCCTAAGAAATGTTATCAATTGTATACGAAATAAATTAGTGCTCTAACTCATAAAAGTCCGATCAATAAATTCTTATTGACAAATCTGAACTTTAAGAGTACACACAAGAAGAATTCCGTTTGATAAAATTTCTTACACGTAAGATGACTAGTACATATGATAAAAATTCTATTTAAAATATATTTGGCCAAAATTAATCACTTTGTATGTTCCAGCATTCCTAAATCCAAGCGGAGTTTAGCGAATCTTTCGGAACTTAAAGGCTTTGTGAAAATGTCAGCGACATTATGCTCAGTTTCCACATGAGTCATTTTGATATCACCTTTATTGACATGATCACGTAAGAAGTGATGTCGTATATCTATATGCTTTGATCTTGAGTGCAACACAGGATTTTTACTTAAGTCAATTGCACTCGTGTTATCGCATAAAATAGATATAACATTAAAATTAATATTATAGTCTGCTAATGTTTGCTTCATCCATAATATTTGTGCACAACATTTAGCAGCGGCTATATATTCAGCTTCCGTAGTGGATATGGATACAGAATTTTGTTTCTTGGAAAACCATGAAACTAAACATCCACCAAGGAATTGACACGTACCACTAGTACTTTTTCTGTCTACCAAATGTCCGGCATAATCAGAATCAGAAAAACATACTAGTTCAAAAGGTACACCTTTAGGATACCAAAGGCCAAGATCCATCGTGCCTTTTAAGTATCTTAATATCCGTTTAACAGCGGATAAGTGCGATTCCTTTGGAGCAACTTGGAATCTAGCACACTTACAAACACTATATTGAATATCGGGTCTACTAGCGGTAATATATAGCAAACTACCAATCATGCCACGATATTTCTTAGTGTCAACAGGAATTCCTTTCGGATCTTCTGTTAATTTGTCAGAGGTTGACATAGGAGATGATATGGGTCTAGCATTCTCCATATCAAATTTCTTGAGCATTTCCTTACAATACTTAGATTGTGAAATATGTATGCCCTCATCGGATTGCCTAATTTGCAAACCCAAAAAGAAATTTAATTCTCCCATCATACTCATTTCGAATTCCTTACTCATATTTTCAGAGAATTCTTTACATAGATCATTATTTGTTGAACCGAAAATAATGTCATCTACGTAAATTTGGACAAGTAGTATATCATCTTTTTCTTGTCGTGTAAATAGAGTTTTATCGGCCGTTCCCATCTTAAAATTATTCTCTAATAGGAACTTACTAAGCCTTTCATACCAAGCTCTTGGAGCTTGTTTTAATCCGTATAAAGCCTTATATAGCTTATACACATATTCTGGATTAACTGCATCTTCAAAACCGGGAGGTTGCTTCACATAAACTTCTTCTTCCAATATCCCGTTTAAGAAGGCAGATTTTACATCCATTTGATATACTTTGAAATCTTTATGACACGCGAAAGCTAGAAACATACGAATAGACTCAATTCTAGCTACCGGTGCATAAGTTTCATCAAAATCAATTCCTTCCATTTGAGTATATCCTTGAGCAACTAATCTTGCTTTATTGCGAACAACCGTTCCATTCTCATCTAATTTATTTCTAAACACCCATTTAGTTCCAATAATGGAAGTATCTTCGGGTGGAGGAACGAGTTCCCAAACTTTGCTACGAGTGAATTGTGTTAATTCATCTTGCATTGCAGATATCCAATCCTCGTCTAGCAAAGCCTCTTTAGCAGTTTTAGGCTCAATTTGCGAAAGAAAACTTAGATGATTTACTACATTTTGAACTTGTGACCGGGTTTGAACTCCTTTCGTCAAATCCCCTAAAACATTATCTAAGGGATGACTTCTTATTAATGGAATCTCTTTAGGAAGTTCATCTTCGGTTTGCAACAATTCTAATGGATTAATAGGAGGGGAAATACCCATGTCCATATTTTCGAATTGTCGAATAACATCTTCAACACCATCCGTTTCGGTGTCTTCTTTATCAACAAGATCAATATACTTCGAGGGTGGTTTTGATTCATCAAAAGCAACATTCATAGATTCTTCCACCACAAGAGTTTTAAGATTAAATACACGATATGCTTTACTATTGGTCGAATAACCAAGAAATATACCTTCACTTGACTTAGGATCAAATTTAGTAAGGTAATCCTTCGAATTTAAGATAAAGCATTTGCTCCCGAAAACTCTAAAATAACTAACCTTAGGAGTTTTTCCAAAATAAATTTCATAGGGAGTCTTTTGTGTCATAGGACGTAATAAGACTCGATTTAGAATATGACAAGCTGTAGACATAGCTTCGGCCCAAAAATATTTAGGACGACGATATTCATTAAGCATAGTGCTTGCCATTTCTTGTAAAGTCCTATTTTTCCTTTCTACAACTCCATTAGATTGAGGTGTGTATGGAGCCGAGAAGTTGTGAGTTATTCCATTATCCTCACAAAAGGTAGTGAAACTAGAATTCTCAAATTCCTTACCATGGTCAGTCCTTATATAGACAATGGTGTTACTTTGTTGATTTTGAATCTTCTTACATAAAGAAGCAAATGATTCAAAAGCATCACTTTTTGATTTGAGAAATTCCGTCCACGTAAATCGTGAAAAATCATCAACAATGACCAATGTATAAGAACAACCTCCGAGACTTAGTACCGGAACCGGTCCGATTAAATCCATATGTAATAACTCGAGAGGTCTAGAGGTTGATACCATAAACTTAGCTTTGTGAGAAGCTCGTATTTGCTTTCCAATCTCACAAGCCTCACAAGTATGATCTTTTTGATAGTTTAACTTTGGTATACCCCTAACATGATCATTCATTGAGATATTCTTTATTAACTTCATATTCGCATGACCTAATCTACGATGCCATAACCAGGGGTCATCTTGTGTAGTAATTAGGCACACATTAGAATGTTTACTAATATCGCATGTGTACACATTTTTGCTACGAGGACAAGTAAGCATTAATTTTCCATCCTTGTTTAAGATAGAACAATGAGTAGGATAGAAAATTACCTTATATCCATTGTCGCAAAGTTGACTAATGGAGAGAAGATTATACTTAAGTCCCGTAACTAGTTGTACATTAGCAATCTTGAAATGTTCATTCCCGATATCGCCAATACCAATGATACTCCCCTTGCTACTATCTCCAAACGTGACACTTCCAGCGGTGACCTTTCTAATGCTTTTCAAGAGTGACTTATTACCGGTCATATGTCTCGAACAACCACTATCAAGATACCACATGTCTCGTTTAGTAACAAGGCACACCTACAAAACAAATCAATAGAATTTATAGGTACCCTTTTGTCTTGAGGGTCCTTGGGTTAGAGTATCATGATAAACATTTGTATTATAGAAACTAGGCATGGTATAAGCATGAGTAGGCACATAGGAGTTTCTAGATGCATTGTTCCTAGAATAATCATAGTATCTTGGTTTTTGATAATTGCCACCTTGATACATGTTGTTTCTATCATTTGAATAATACATGGTATTTTGAGGATATAAACGATGACTAGGAACAAAAAGACTTCTAGACGATTGACCATTAGTATATGCCTTATACCCCGAATTTCTATTTTGATAGGCAATGGGTTTTTGAACATAACTAAATTTTGGTTTTCTTTGAGTGCCATCAACATAGTTATTAGGTACAAAACGATCAACCTTTGTATATGGTTTAGTTCCTTTACGAACCCACATATACTTCCCCTTAATCTCACCATTCTTTATCTTGCAATATTCAACCGTATGTCCATCTTTATTGCAATAAGAACATTTATACTTTGGTGTAGCGGGGACAAAAGTAGTTTGTTTCTTTCCTTGTACAAACTTCTTAGGTTGAGCATTTTTATCATATCCTAAACCTTCATGGTTATAAGATATTTTCGAATGTACCATTTTATCTAACAACTCATTTCCTTTTGTGAACTTTTGAATTGTTCTCGCAAGATCATCTTTTTCTTTGCTCAAAATATTAATTTTGTCGTTAAGAATCCTTTCTTGATCCATAACTTGAGCTAAGATCTTGGAGTGTTCATCTTTAAGCCTTTGAATTTCCAACTTGAATATTTCATCTTTTTCACTTAAGGCATGAACCAATTCATCATTATCCTTTTGAACAACCGAATTTGACTTACCTTGAGCCAATGACTCATTTTGAATTTTTAGGTTTAGTAAGTCAACATGAAGCATACGAGTATTTTCATTTAATTGTAACTTCTCGTTTTCTAATTCTTCGGTGTTCAAAACTAAGGATATATTTTCGATTTCTAGCTTTGTAACAACATTCTTATACTTGTTGTTTTCATTTTTCAAGAAATCGTTTTGTTCACACAAAGATGAGACTTCCTCCTCGTGTTTAAGATTTAATTCACTAATCCGAGAGAGGGTATGTTGATTTACACTGTTATTTCTTTCATTCATTTCAACCAACAAATCAATCAAAACACTTTTACTCATATCTAGCAAGTTTAACGAAGATTCATTAAAAAGATGCATATTATGTAAAAGTTTAGTACGAGAGCTTACCTCATCATTTGAAGTGGAGATGTCCGATGACGAAGAATCATCCTCGAGAGCCATTAAGCATAAGTTAACCACTTCTTCCGTAGCTTCCGAAGTTTCTTCATCTTCACTTAAATCCCAACCATTCTCGGCCACGAGAATTCGTCCCTTAGAGAGCTTAGGACATTCCCGTTTAAAGTGACCGGGTTGCTTACACTCAAAACACACATTAGGTGTTTCCTCCGGATTTTGTTCTTTTGGCTTAGGAGGAGTGTAAGTACCATTGTTATTGGCATTATTATAACCATTGGGACTTTGATTGATTTTGCCCTTGTTATAGCCCGTGGTAGGATAATTACTCTTATTGTTAGGAGTATAATTTTGAGAGTAATTCGGCCTTCCGTTAGAGTTAAAAACTCTTTGTTGATTATTCGATTTAAGGAAGCCTTTTCCATACCGTTGAGCTTTACTTTGAAGTACACGACGGAGTTGTCTCGTTAATAGAGCTATCTCGCTTTCGTCGAGATTTTGGAGTTCTTCGTTCAACTCTTCGTCGTTTTCATCTTCATCGATTAAGATGGACTTCAAAGCCATATTTTTCTTTTTGTCTTCCACTTTAGGAATGACCTTATCCGGAACATTATCTTCTTCGTAAGCACGAAGGTTCCCGAATAAGTTATCGATGTGGTAATCATTGAGATTGTGCATCTCTTTGATCGTAGTAACTTTAACTTTCCAACTCGGAGGCAAAGATTTAAGAACCCGACGATTCTTTTCGTTTTGAGTATAGTTCTTTCCGAGTTGAGTTAATTCATCGATGATACGTGTAAATCTAGTTTCCATATCGATGATATTTTCTCCATCTTGGAGTTTAAAGTTCTCGTATTCTTGGATCAAAGTATCCATTCGAGAATCTTTTATGTCGGTAGTTCCTTCATAGGTAACTACTAACTTGTTCCACATTTCTTGTGCGGACTTGCAATTGTTTACTCGTTTATACTCTTTTTCTGCAAGTGCACTTGTGAGAACCATTTCCGCTTTAGCGGCGATATTCATTCTATCTTCTTCATCGTGAGTATATTCACTTACTTTCTTTTCGATGATAATATCGTCGACAATTTTAGTCGGAAGTATTGTACCATCTTCTATGGCCATCCAAACTTTGACACCTTGACTTCTAGCATAAATGCGAAATCTAGTTTTCCATGTGGCAAAGTTTGTGCCATCAAACAAAGGAGGTCTAGAATTTGAGAGACCTTCACTACAACCGATAGCATTAATAAAGGCCATATCGGATCTACTTTACAGAGTGCTTTTATAACCGTAGCACTTAAAAAAGTAACTGCTCTGATACCAACTGTTAGGTCCCGATAGATGGTTTAATTAAGCTAGAAGGGGGGGTTGAATAGCTTAATCACCAATTAAAAAAATTTATGTCGTTTTAAAAAGTTTTCACCCCTTCTTTTGAACTTGTATCGAGAGTATTGGCAGTTACGTGCGGAAGTGTAAGAAAAGAAAAGGAAAATATCACACGAGCGATTTTATCCTGGTTCGCGGTGGCTAACTCAACCCTTGGAGTCCACTCACCCCTAGTCCAGTCCCCGAGCTCCTCCCCGGACTCGAGATTTTCTCTACTATAAAGAACTCCTTTACAGTAGGCGGAGAAGCCTTTACAAATATATCTCTTGGAGCGTAACTCTTTGTTACCTCCTCACTATAAATGTAAATAACAAGACTTGTCTCGGAACGTAACTATCCTCGTTACTTCCTCAAAGTCGTTGCACCTCCAGTGGTCTTTGTACTTCTAAACCTTTCGCCGGTCTTGGATCTTAGGTATTAGGTCTTGGGTCTTTCCTCTTCTTCACGGTGCGATGACTATCAACTCCCCGTCAATACGTCAAAGACTTGGGTCTTAGAACGAAGATCACCTCACTTCACTTCACCTCACTGCAAAAGTTAGAACACAATATCCACAAGCAAATATATCCTTGTTTTATAAGAGTTTTGGTTCCGCAAGTTTTAGTCCAATTTTAACCACGTTGAAATTAGTCGATTATAACGTTTAAGTATGGTGGTTAAGTCGTTGGTTCAATTTTAACAAATTATATCGCGCGGAGAAATATAAGTTGTTGATTTTAATAAGATCGAGTGATGAGTGAGTTTTGAAAAGACGGAGTCGAAGTCGAGCAAGATATATCACACACACTCTCACGAACGCAATCGAACCAAGTAGCTTGTTCGGATAACACCCCGCGATAGCGAAAAGGCCCAAACGGGGTTTACCACCGAAACAAGTAAAATCACTCACGTCACACACGTTCGGAAAATAAACACGTAATACCACGTATCTTATCTTAATGATATCCCCACCGAGCACAGGGCTGAAAAATGGGTTTCTCACTAAAACAAGAAGGGTATGGGAGTGATGGGAATGGGAGCACAAATTATGAGTTAGTGAGCAAGTAAGGTTAGTGCACAATATTCCCGATAATAACGAGTGGCCAACTCGAGTATTTTGAAATCAAGAGAGCTTAAGATGAAGAGAAATTTGTTTAAAAAGCCCTTTGAAAATGGTCGATTAAGACTCGGATAATTGAAGCTAAAAGAAACCACTTACACGATTATTCCACGAAAGTTCGCCGGAGAAATTCGTCGGAGGTTCGATACGACTTTAAGCACACGAACGAATTTGAGCAGCCCTTCGGGAGGTTGAAAAGAGTGGTTTATGAAAATGCTAAGATGAGCGAGGCTTGGTTGGGTGGAACGAAGCTTCGGGGTTTAAAACCTTGTATATATCGGAATATATGAAGAATCGAAGGTTTTAAAGATGAAGTAGAAGAAGTAGGCACTTGAATAAACTTTGGGAGAGTGTTTGTTCTTCAAAATCTCAGCATATGTTTGGCTATTAGCTTGGGAAATATGAATGGGTGGAGGGGTGTATTTATAGGAGAGAATGGGTGGGGTAAATGTAAGAAAAGTAGAAGTAAAAATGCAAATGGTAATTTTGCAAACCTTGGCCACCACTCAACTTTGTCCCCTTGTCCCCCACACCTAAAAAGGTGTTCTTGACCAGCATCTTGGACTAAAAATTCAGGGCATTTAATGCACTAGAAGACAGACACGCTTTACGAGATACCGATAAAAACCGTTACATTAAAAACGCGATATTTCGAACGTGCGAAATAAATTACGGAAAAAATATGATAAATCTTATAATATTAGAAAATGGCATTCTGGAAATTTTGGTAATTTTTGGTCAACCCTAGCTTGGTCAAACGTTCAGCCAGTGATCGGGTCGGCAGACAGAAAACGCTCCGAAACGAAAGTTCTCGGAAAATTACGAAAATTTAACCATGCACTAAGAATAATATTTAATTGGCTAATCTCAAGTTTCAAGTTATTTTGGCAAGTGGAAGTATTTTATTTGGATTTAAAACGATAAATCAGGTTTTCGGGTTTCAAATAAAATACGATAATTCTTTCGAAATTATCAGAGAGGGTTTATGGCCAAACTTAAAACTTGAATAAATACTTAAAATATATTCCCATAAAGATAAAATACTTTTGAGGGACGGGAATAATCTTAAGGTATTTAAACCGATTTTCTAAGATAAAAGCCGTTTTATGAAAAACCGAAACACTTCGTCTTTTGGAAAACAGAGAAGGATACTTGACGAAGGTTTTGATACCAAAATACTTAGAAAAATATTGTTCATGATAAATCATGATTTTGATACATTGAAAGAGCTTTCTAAGTATTGCGAATATTTTTCTCCGAAAAATACTGAATTTGAGAGACCGGGAGAAAATATTCCAGAAGAGGTATAAAACTGATATTAATATTTTTAGAGACAAATATTAATATGGAGACAATAAATCCTTCCTTGAAGAAAATAAATCTTGAGGAATGAAGGATTTAATAATTTTTGAAAGATTTAAATTAATTTATTCCGAGAGATAATAAATGTTTAAATATGGAATAAATTACTTTAAATATAAATTTTGTAAATGATGTAACATGAGTACTCTAAAGAATACCAAATCTTGATAGTCCTTTTTCGAGCTTCATGTATTTTACTGTTGCAGTAGCAAGAAAGAGATAATCGTAGACTCACGATATGTCTCAGCACCACTATTGCGTAATCAGAAAAAATTCCTTTTAAGATAAATGTATTTTGATGTGAAGGAGTATTTTGAGATTTAAAATTACTTGCCAAAAATAACTTTCCTCTTTTAATTAATCAAATAAATTAATGTCCTATTTGGGAGGATTACTAGGTGAATTTAATTTTAATGTTTGTCACAAATACCGAAACAAATATATAAATAATTATATATCGAAGATATCCTTTCATGACTTTTCGAAAAGTAAAAATGACATGTAATTGAAGATGGATGGAGTAACTCATGTATATTGGTGATCATAAAGTCAAACATTGGAACTGACAATCAAAGGGGTAGATATGAAAAATTATGTATAAATTTGCGTTGGAACAAGAATGAGACAATTATTCAGGAACAATTTTTTATTACAAATGTGACAACTAAAAATGGACAGAGACAGTATAAAAGACATTAATTTATTTTAAAATTTTAAAATAAATTACATTGTTTATGTTTAAAATAAATAAATTTTCAGATTATAAATCTATATACATATTTTAAACGTTATTTTAAATTGTTTTACATCGTTGTGTGTGTTCAGAAATATTTTAAAATATAATACATAAATTTTGAGGGGTCAGATGAGGTAAAGTAATTGTTAGAAACTAATATACAGTATCTCTCAAACTGTTAAAATTAACGGCTGTTTTTAACAGATATGTTGGCTAGGGTTACAAATCGAAAACTAAATGAAACCTAGGGTTTCAAACTACCAAGTTTCAAAATGTGGGGTCTGATTTGCTAATGAGGCAAAGTCTAGAATTATAAAGTGTAATATACTCTTTAACTTATCTCATTTTATCTTAATTAGATAAAATATATCATCTATAAAAGGTTATATATAGGTCGTTGAATTCGGTATTGCACCGATGGCCATGTAGTCTCAATATTATCAGTCACTCGTTATTCGCTGCGCTTCGTTGAAAGAAGCTGCAACAATGTGTCTCCGCTTGATCAACGTTAACCACAAAGAAGCCAAACTAATTAAAAAGCCGGCGCCGGCTCAAGAACTTTTTTTACATGCATGTGTGTATCAGGAGTGCCGGTGATTTCAGTTTCGCACAACATATGACCATTTTCACGCAACATTATGGGTAGATATCTGACAATATGCTGGTCCGATATATGGGGAGTACGAGTGTTCCCTGGACTTTTCAACTTGTTATCCAGATGCAATGGGGTGGCAATGAGAACGAGAGGTGACAGTGTTTATAGTCATATCAATCTAGGAAACCACGTTCTCTAGATTCAGATTATTCTTCGTTTCTTGCAAATTCTGTCACTGTGGTGGGTAACTATCGAGTTAAGAATGTCAGAATTTTGCATCTCAAAAAAGAGCGTGGCTTGACTTTTTCACTTACATGAAATTGAAAAACTTTTTATTTGCATGTATTCCTGTCTCTGTCCCATTCATTCTTGTCCCATTTAAACATTTCAAAAATAATAAATTTTATAATATAAAATTTTAATTACATCCACTATTTTCTTTTACGATCGTCATTTATTACATTAAATATTAGCTGATCTTATCATTTTTTTCACTTTTCTTGCTTTTCATCGTCCCCATACCTATATTGCTCATGGGACGGAGGGAGTATATTTTAATTTTATGTTTTCTAAACAAAAATTCATGTCATATTTTGAACAGAAGAAAATTTTAAAAAATACACAAAATAATTTTATTTATACAGAAAATTAAATAACACTTATCTAAGACTGGACAAAGTATTTCTTATTATTTATCTCGGTATTCATTTGGGGTCGGAGTACCGGACCTTTTACGCATCCTTTTTACAATTAAGTTGAAAAACACAAGGGAGTATTGATCTCTTACGTACTCACAGCCCAACATAAAAATATGCTATCGTCGTGATGAATGATGTAAAGTGTTGAAAATCTAAAACACATATGTAACCTATGTAATTTCTATGACTTGTGGTCAAATTACGCTGGTTTTCCCAGGATAGACATGAAGAAACGTGATAGACTTGATGTATGATCCAGAGTCCAGACTCATCAGACTCCGCTCTGCTTAGAATTTCTTGACTTGTTTTTGCTCCTGTATGCTTATTGATAGGTCACGTGTACAAGATTTTGCGTATCTGGAGGCTATCTGGAGCCACTAGGTTGTTATATGGAGCTATCCATGCAATATACATAAAATTTATATTTTTTAGCTAGTTTATATAAAATCAAAATTAGAAAACTTGAGGCACTAAGAAAAATATTACTGTATGAAGCTTGAATTGACGAGGGTGATGCTGCTCTTTTCTGTCCACAGTTTTAGTTTATTAATTGTTTTTATAATTGTCACTCAGTCAATTTCATAGTCAGAGTTAGTTGTCTCGTCACTTTTTTTTTTTTTTGAATTATGCACATCTCTATTTTTTTTCGTCTTTTCATTATACCTGCGCCTTACGTCCTGAAATACAGACAAATAATCATTATGTGATCCCAAAGTTAAGGAAAAAAAATTGTAATAGGAACAAATATTTGATATACAATCAAAATCAACATTGTAAATATCGTTGCTGCAGGCACCAATTCATTTTTTTTTTTGGGCTGAATTTTTATAGCTAAATGGACCCATTTTAATTGAGACATTTTTTAAAATTCAACATATTAAAAAATAGATTATAGAAAAGATTATATGTAATTCTCATTAATATAATTTTTATAATGTTTTTTAAATATATAAATTTGAGTCAAAAGTTGATTAACATACCTAATAAAAGTCAATATACTGTAGCAACGTTCTGAGAACTAAAATTATAATTGACTCCTAATTCATATAATGATGGACTCACTTATCCATACAACAACCATATCAGTCAAAATTAGATAAACATATTAAATTTAGTGCTCAGCATGTGTATACATGATCAACCACTAGACAAACCTCTAAATTGGGGTGTATTCAATTGGAATTTTAATGGATTATTTTTAATCAATAGATTTTATTGAATTGCATGTGATTTTGATTTTGTGCGGATTATTGATAACAATGTTTTGTGTGATTTAAGCACAATATTTCAAAATCTCGTTGGTTTTGTGGGATTTCAAAAAATTAAAAATACAATACCACAAAATCCATTATTTTATGAAATTCAAAAAAAAACATCAGTATTTAAATACCATCAGTTTTTAATGAATTTTAAACAATCTCAATTGAAAAACCCTCAGAATTTTAAGTATAATTTAAAATTCTGATTGAATACTATCAGATTTTGTAGCATAATTAAAATCATGGTTGAATCTTAATAATAATGTTATCATAATCTTGTCCAACAAAAAATTGCTTTCGTAATTTAAGTATTTGCCAAAGTATAGGGTGAACAGAAATCCACTTATTACAAATCTATATTATATATTATATATTATTATATTATTAAAACCCGAACTTAGCGAGTTTTACAGACCCACTGGACCAGAAGCTTCTCAAGCTCAAGCATTTATTTTTCTAGTTAGAGACTAACGGCTGGGGGCTAACGTGGGCTCTGCTCAAGGACCTACTGGTTTAGGTAAATATTTGATGCGTTCTCCCACAGGAGAAGTCATTTTTGGAGGAGAAACTATGCGTTTTTGAGATTTACGTGCCCCTTGGTTAGAACCTGGTCCAAATGGGTTGGACTTGAGTAGGGTGGAAAAAGACATACAACCTTGAAAAGTTTATTCCCTTAATCGATAGTTTGGTGAGGTGTTTTGGTATTCAACCATGAACCTCTTAGATTCATAACATGTTATAATATATTTTTTATTATCAATTAAATCAAAACATTAAATATTATGTTAGTATGATGGGTCGTTATTTGGATTTATAATATAATTTATACTATATTAATTATTAATAACGAAATATTAAAAAATTGGTTGGTTTATATCTGGTTTGTAGGTCTACTTAAATCATAACATATAAAAAAAAATATTTTAACATACTCACTACTATATATATATATATATATATATATATATAGAGAGAGAGAGAGAGAGAGTTAGGTTCTTTAAAAACCCACTTTCTGTAGAGTCTTGGAGTCCTATCTATACACTGTTGGATTAGAAATGAATCCTGCGGTTGTTAAAAAAATTTAAATTATTTATTAAAACAAAAGTCAAACACAACCAATACCGGTGCTATTATCTCTCACATAAACAATGTCAGTTACGATTTCGACAAAACACAACTCGTAAAATTCTGCACTCTGTTTTGAAGATACATTTAGATATCAATCTTGTTCTGCATAGAAGGCAGGGGTAATATTGGGCTTCTAGGGTTATTGAAGGAATTTTGGGAATTCACTGTCAAGAGCTTGAACGGAATTAATGAGTGAAGGTAATTATCCTTCTTTTGTTTTGCATTATTTCTTTCAAATCATGGTAGAAAGGTGTTATTTTAAGTTTTTGGTGTTCTTTCGTCCTGCGTTGAGGCAGTATCTCATCTTGCATATTAGTGTTTTGCAAGTTCTGTCTAGATTCATTTTTGGTGTTCTTTTGTCTTGCGTTTAGGAGTTGTTTTGAAAGTTGTTGTTTTGCATATATTATTGATTGACTAAACAGTGTGCTTTTATTATTGATTTTGAATCAACTTTGTTGTCTTGGTGTTTGATAGACATGGGTATTGTAAGGTATTTTTTAATTTGATAGACATGAAATAATAAAAATGTGAAATTTGTGATGATGTCGTGATTAATTTGTTTGTAAGTGGTATGTAATCTTGTAGTATAAGAACAATTTTTTTTGTCTTGCAATGTTTTTATCGGAAAAAGGGTGTATTTCAGTTGGGGATTGAGAATAAGATTAAGAGATATGTTTAATAGTAGTGTAAGTAGACAAAGCACAAGCATGATATGAACTAAGCTTCAAGTGATTATATGAACAACAAGTAAGCTCTAATGAGGGAACCACAAGATGAGTTGTCCTGCAGATGTGTTTGTGTTTAAATGGGTCGTCATGACCTCTTTTTTGTGCTTTGTAAAAAAAAGCATCTCTGTATGTGTTCTGCGCTCGATATTAACTTGTTAGACAGCGGAAGCATATTTAATTTTTTTTGGTCTTTTAGAATAATCATTGTTATTTGGTGACAAAGTGCTGCATTTAGACGGTGCAGATAAATTTTAATGTTCTATTGCGAAATGACTTAAGATTTTTATGTTGTGCATATAGTGTGCAATGCAATTTGCAAATGTTGTCATATGTACTGCAGATATGCATTGCATTTATATTTTACTATGCTTCAATGCATAGTTGGCTGGTTTTTTTGTAGAGTGGATTTCTTTTTTTTTTTTGTTAAATTGATACTGCGGAATACTTTTCAATGGCTTTCGTAAGCATTATCTAGCGTAATTTAATAGTGTAGACCAAAAAATAAACTGAATACTGCAGTATACTTGAAACTCTTTTAGTACTTTTGTTGAAATGAATTGGCGATGCTCAGGACTGATTGCGCTATACAGTAGATACAATTTTATTGTGCGGTGGAAATTACTATATAAACTTTGCCATGCCCCCCTGTTTTGTTGCGAACATCTATGATAACTATTGTCAAGTTTAAATTTTGTGTAACAGGTGTATTCCTTTTCAAATGTTAATGTGGGTAGGAGGCGAAGTAGTCGTTCGATTGAAAGCTCCTGGGTTTTTAATTTGTCGAAGAAGAGTCCCGTGTTTGTGAATTTGGAGGACGACTCTGTGACAAAAAAGACAGACGCGGTTGTGGATTATAATAGGTCCTCGAAGAGAGCAAGACAAAAGCAAACAGATGTTAAATCCTCTTAAGAAGAGCTGATGAAGTCCTGCAGTTTAGATGTTCGCAATGAAAGGGTGCATGACTCTAAATCTGGATAATCTGAATTGTTCTGGATTATTGTTATATTTGTTTGCACGAATCTGCACGAGTTCTGTAATTGTCACGCAACACGTGTTCCTTTTTTTTTTTTTAACATTTTTTAGGTTCATTGTCAAAGAACTGTGTTTACTAAATTAAGCAGAACGTTGTTATCTATTAAAAATATGCACAATTGTTTCCTATTCATCACTATGCAAAACATGTCCTGCACACGATTAGTCGATATAGGAATATCTAGAGAAATTTTTTCAATGTAACAGAAACTGCAGAACTTACATGAATCGTCTTTCTTATTAGACATTAGACACTCGTTATCTAGAACAAAAGAAAGTGCCCCAGTAGTTATATATCTTGCCTGCTAATGATTAAAGAAAGAAAAGATGAAAAGGAAACAAATGAAACAACAAATGCAGGACTTTTTTTCTTCCTATAATCTAGTAAACGCTGAGCAGTTGTAACTGCCGCGTGATTCAAGCAACAAGCAGACAGTTATGCGTGCCTATCTGTGTAAAAAATAAAGCAAAATATACTTTTTTAAAATTAAATCAAAAAACTTGTCAGACATTGGATCTAAATCAAAATGAAGGGTTCAGGATTGGGACTCCAGGACTCCTATATATATATATATTCGACCTAATTTTTAATTAGTCCTTTGACCCGTATCATAATTTAACCCTTATATACTATAATTATTAATTATGAATCTATTACTTTTAAAATAATTATTACTGAAACGAGCATATATATGAATGGGTTGTTTTAATGACTTGGGCATCTTTAATGGGCCAGAAGAGCCCAACCCCAAAGAAATACCAATCCTAATTTAAAAATCTGAAACATGAAGCCCAGCCGTCAGATCTAGGGCAAACATCAAACAGGGGTTTTAACATAAGACCTGTTCTGCTTCACAGCCTCCACACCGAACTCTCGTATCAAGAGCAGCAGCAAAGATGGTCCAACGTTTGACATACCGCAAGCGCCACAGCTATGCCACCAAATCCAACCAGCACAGAGTTGTCAAAACTCCTGGTAACACTCTTCACCATCTTCTTGATCACAAATATACACACACACTTTCTGTATGTATAATTGTCAAATTGATGCTAACTTTTTGAGTGAAATGCAGGTGGGAGATTGGTGTATCAGACCACCAAGAAGAGAGCTAGTGGACCTAAATGCCCTGTTACTGGCAAGAGAATTCAAGGGGTACTTTGTTTTCTTCACATATATATTGCCCATCTTAAATATTTATGTATGTGTTTTGGAAATGATCACTTATATGTCCTGTGTCCTTGAATCGTATCAATTTTGAGAGTGTCTGCTTTAAAGTATATATATAAGTTCTGCCAAGACGTATAAATTTCACTTGCCGTTTGGTGTATGTGCTTGGAGTTTTTTGTATTGAACACTGACTTTTTAAGACAGTTGTTAGTATTAAGGCCGGAACATGGATTGGCCAAGACCAAGGGATTGAACTTGTTTCAGTTGAAATGTGTGAATTTATTGTTTATTGTTTTGATGGAATTGCACATGTACTAATTACAATTTTTTAGCATTTTACCAAGTATCCAAAATGTCCTCCATTTTCTTTACTTATATGAGTATGCCTAGGATCTGTATAAATCTCAGTATCTTCACCTACCTTAGGTTCTATTTTCTTTAGAGGGGATGCATTGGGACTGGTGTTATTGTGTCCCCCCCCCCCCCCCCCCCCCCACACCCCCACAAAAAGAAAATTTTGATTATATTTCTTATCATACACTATTAAGCACTGAGAATGTACGGACTCAAGTGAAGTAACTCTGGTTTCTTTAATTTAAGGGTTACCAATTTACCTGTAAACAATATGTAATAAAATATCTACAGAACTTTTGCGAAAAAAAGTAGAAGAAAGGGTTTCGTATCAAATATGTTTGTACCATTTGTGAACATATGTTGTGCTCGCACACCTTGACTAGCTGCAGCCAGGCCCGCCGCCCGGGTTAAGAGGAATACAAGGTCTAGTCCAAAGGGAGGACATTCCCTCCAATTTGTTAAATCCCATATTCTGTTGGCCGCCTATAGTTAGAAAAAATTTATTCACAGGCTTTACATATGAACCCTCAACCTCTTGTGTGGATCAATGAAACCCTCAAGGACATGGACACTTGGTCTAATATTTGTACAAGTGTATCTTTTATTATTAATAACGAGACCAATATGTTTCTTCGGGCCCATTTCCATCTCTAAACAGTTTAATTTAAAGTCATACTGTCCGTATTTTTTGAAACATCAGTCTTATGTATAGGAAGAGAAGTATATGCCTCTAGGAAAGTCTGCTATTTACCATATATGTTCATCATTTGTTACTGCCGGCGGGCCTGATCAGTGTTGGATAGGCTTCTATGAGAAATGCAGTAATATATCTTCTACACTTGAATATATAACCTACTTCTTGAGAAGGGTTATGTACATGTTTTTATAATCTACTGTCAGTTGCTATTGAATTGTGCTTGAAGATTATAATGTCGTGATACTTTTGGCGATTTAGATCTCTAAAGTGAGACGGAAATGATATTAAACTACAAGCGGGGTCGAAATGTAATAGAACTAGAACAGAACCAAACTATTTTAAGTGCTACCTATGCCAGATAATCAGTGACTTTTTTTCTGACAAAAAAATAAAATTAGAAAGATTGTTCCTGCAATGCGGACACTTTGTGCAGTGCCCCCTTCTTATTTGTTAGTGGTGCTCTAATAGACTGCTTGTGCCTTGGTAGAATTGTGAATAAAATATGAACTTGGCTTGCAGAAGTTAGTAATGAACTGGTGTACTTGTATTGTATTTTGTGAATTGAGAGCTATTTCTCCAATTTCATTTGGCCTGCGATATGATTGTGGAATCAAATTTGCAATACGGTGATGATGTGGGTCCTTAAGATATTACATGATGTATCTATGTTCAATGCTCTTCCATTCTATGCTCTGTTTGTATTTTCATGGTTCTTTTCATATGTAGATTCCTCATTTAAGGCCTGCTGAATACAAGAGATCAAGATTGTCGAGGAACCGAAGGACTGTTAACCGTGCCTATGGTGGCGTGTTATCTGGCGGGGCTGTAAGAGAGAGGTCTGTTACTCATTACTTCTTGCATGTATTTTGATACCTTTCTCATTTAGTTATACACTTTATGGATATATTAGCTTTTTTCTGTATGTATGTGTTCTTTGACTTGCTTAGCATCTTGTGTCTACCAGGATCATTCGAGCTTTCTTAGTTGAGGAACAAAAGATTGTCAAGAAGGTTTTGAAGATTCAGAAGTTAAAAGAGAAGGTGTCGGCAAAGAGCTAAGTGGGTGAACAGCCTAATCTTTGAGTGTTGATGTCCTTGAGAATTTTGTCTTGAACAGTTGTCCACAAGTTGTGTTATTTTGTTATTGTTATCTGACAATTATGTGGAATTTAATGAGCAATTCTTTTTTAAAAGTTTGAAATATCTGGTTTGGTCATATCATAAATTTTTAAGTTCAGATTGACATATTCAAGCCTGACAAAATACGAGGATGAATAGCTCACTTTAAGAGAAGTAATCACAGTGCTTAAAGTCTAATTGCTTTTGGTCACTGATTAGAATTTTATGGCATCAACAGAGGCAGCTTTCTAAAAGATTGTAAATTGTTGATGGATATGAAAGGATCACTAATTTTGTCTGCTGCTACTGTAGTAGTTGTGCATATTATTTTCAGATTTTATGCGATGTTTTGGAAAAAAATGCATCATTCTCAATGGTGGAGGGGTTCTATTTTTCTGTCTTGGTCTGGTATGAATTTTTATGTAGTGGCAGACCTGTGGCACTAATGTTGATATGCTCTTTACTTTGCTCAGCTGGATCTGCATTGAGCATTTCTAATTGTTTTACTGGTTTGCATTTAGTTTAGTTGATGCAACCACCAGGATTGTGCATCAGCTAAACTAAATGCAAACCAAGTTGTGTAGCACATTTGCATTTTGTTTGGTTTATCTTACTTATATATATTGAAATGTATCCCACACTGGACAATATGTTATGAAACCAAAGCATTCTATTCTATAACATAATAACGAAACTTCTATTTTGTCTTGTGAAATGCATATAGAGCAAAGCAATGTTATCAGTATATAACTATATGTCCAGGAAATTTGTAAATGGATTTATCATTGCTATTTTAATTTTTGAATTCTTATTTTCTTAATATTTTACTTGCTGTTTTAATTTTTGAATCCCTATTAATAAGTGGGTATCTCCTGGAATTGATAAGACGAGAGAATATAAAAGACGACACAAGGAAAACAAATCAAATCACCAGGCCTCTCTTAATGTTCCGAACATTTATCTATTTTAATTTTTAAAATTAATTCTTATAAAAATACTAAAATATATGTCGGAACTATTCCCACCAAATCTATATTGAGGAAAGGTATAGAAACCAAATCTTTTGGTCAAAAATCAAGTTAGTTAAAAACTTGCAGTTTGGTCATATTGTTGAAAAAGTTCACAGTCAACTAATGAAGTATTTAAAAATTTGCATATTAGTAATTTCCGTGAACTCTGTTAAAAAATATTAACGGAAAATCGTCATCTTTCAGAAAAGTCACTTGAACAAAAATAATATTGCAAAAACATCATTTCAAACATAATAAGCATCACCCCCATGCAGTTACACTAATAAAAAGAATTATCATCCCCACTAACAAACTACAAGTAATAAACTGCAGTTCCAAGAGGTTGCATATTGCGGAAAAAAGACCGTTTCCGTTAGCCGATTCTGAGCATAACCTGAGATCATAGCATTCCAAGATTCTAAGCTTTTAGTTGGGGACTCGTCAAAAAACTTCCTCGCATATTTTTAGGCAGAAGCAATCATAGATATGATACCAAATCCGGCTGCTCAATCTGCTCAAACGACGTAGTCGAATCAAATAAACTCACCCTCACAACCATATCACAGAACACCCTAATCTCATCCTCCAACCACCCCTTCCTCACCAACCCAGAAATCATCGTATTTCACAACACCGCATCCCTCTCAGGATTCCCATCAAACACCTTGCAAGCATTACCATGAACTAACATTCTCATCTTTTCGCAACTAAATTACGAACAAGCCGACACAATAAACGCATATAAATATAACAACCAGACTCAAAATCATCCCCCCCCCCCCCAAAATCCCAAATACAAAGAAACACATTTTTTTTAGGCTAATTATTCTTAGAAAAGCCCTTAATTAGCACATTACACAGAAAAAGATTAGGCTTTGACACTGCAAAACAGAGCAAACTAGCTTTACACACAACATTGAAGTCGCAGAGCTTCTGGTTTAAAAAAAGATCAGGTTTTATGTTTTATTTTGAGTTTAGATGTAATCAGGATTGGGTCGGGTCTGGTAAACAGATATTTTAACAGAAAACGTTTAACGTTCGTGTAAGTTTCTGTTAGCTCGATCGTTCGATTGAAAATTATATGAAGCAAAATTATGCGTTTGAAAGTTTTTTCAACAACATGACCAAACTGCAAGTTTTTAACCAGCTTAGTTATGTTTTAGCTATTTAACCCAATTTATACAGAGGAAATGTACAGAGAGGACGGCCGGGGGAGTAGTCCAGTAATATATTGGGCCGGCCGTTTTATAAATACATTGCCGCTCCTGTCTCTGCACACCTGCACTATAATATAGGTGGGACTATTGACCACTGAGTACTGAGTAGTGAGTTCGATTAAACAGAAACTGAAGCCGAGATCAGGCAAATTTACATTAATTATGTAAAACTTATGCATTACAGTTTTTAGTTTAAAGTGCATTGAAAGTAATAGATGCATTATTATTTCGAGAAAAAAATTCTTTAAAATTTTGGCTCTCAGAAGCAGATTAGTTGAAAAGTTGGTGATTTAATTTAGTTTGTGCTTGGAGCTAGTAACTAGACAAAGACATTTTCTGTCAAGAGAAAATAAATGCAAGAAAGATTGCAGCATTAAGAACTTCAAAGAGCTTGAGTAGCAACATTCTGCTACTAATACTATGAGAACATTTTGACCTATTATTATGAAGAGTTTATTATTAAATGCTGATATTGTATTAGGCTTTTCATAATTGAGCAAATTAAGGAAGCTGTGTGGGGATTAGACCATGCCTATAGGCTATATTCAATATTGGTCTTCAATTTGAGCTATAACAAAAAAGAATATTATAGTGGGGTTAAAAAGAATAATATAGACCCCCACAGAATAACTCAAAAAAGGCACTTAGTGGGGAAGTAGAAAAGCTAGTTTATAATCAAGGGTATTATAGACATGATCGTAGCTACCTAGCTACCTCATTCCTATAGGTATCTAGTTTAGGCACCAAATGAAATATCGCAAAATGATGTAGATAGATGGGTTTGATCAGCTGGTGAGCAGCCATTGCTATAAATAAAAAGAAACAGCTGGGTCGCTGCCTAGCTTTGATGCTTGAGCTGTCCATTTGGTTGGCAACACCCTTTGGTTTCAGGATCAGGAAACACATGGATATCCTTTTTTGCCATGCATATATAAACTATTTATTTCGCTCAGTCCCACCAATGAACTGGACTCACTGGACCTACTATAATCATGTTTTCTCTTTGTTTCTCTTTGCTCATTTCTCATAAACCCCTCACATGCTCTTGCCACTCTCCTCGTTTAATTCCTGTGATACATGGTGGTTGTTTAATTCGGGTTTAATTGTCTGATAATTATTTTACAACGGAATCAGTTCTTTATGATATATGCATGAGGTAATTATTATTTAGAGCAGCTGTTTCTTATTTATGATCCATGGTCTATATGAAACTTCTGTTAGGTGACCAATTCTCCTAAAACCTTTAGGAGGAGGTAAATTTTGAGAATATTGGGGGTCACAAGAAGTCGAACTCGAGTCTCCCGCAAGACTAAGCTCTAATACCATGTTAAGTGATCAATTCTCCTAAAACCTCAAGGTATTAGGAGGACAGCTTACCGGGATCATATTCTAACAACTTCAACCAAACTTGGTTCGGTATAAACATGTCGTGGATATTAGGAGGAGGGCTTAACTGGATTCCGATAAAAATTTGTCACAGTGATTCTCACACGGCAGAATTTACAAAACTATAGCGGTGACTTTGCAGCGCACCAAAGCTATCACAACAGGAGCAAGCAGCACGTAGAAACAAACACAAAACAAGATTTAAAGGGTGAAGAATGAGATTAATAATATAATAATAAACATTTATAGTATGAATACATGCAGAGCATCTACATCAGAAATGATCTGACAGGGTCATTCTTTTATCTCATGCACATTGACATAAAAAAATGAGTCAATACTCAGTACATATCATATAATGCAATCCCTCCCTGTCAGCTTTACACAGAACTATCTCATCATTAGTCATATATACTAGTTGTAATTTATATTTCTGGGTTCCTCGTCATCAGATTCAGGTGGCACAAATTATTAGTATTACTCATAATCCAACCAAAAACACACGACAGGTAAATATTATAATACCAGTAGTATGTATTGAATTCCTCTCCTTCTCAATCCCTATAACATGGAGAAGATATATAGTCTAGAATATTAGCTTTCCAGGGTGCAATTGGCATGCGGTTTTGTCCCTCAATTTTGTATTGCAAGATGAACATAAAGACTCGGAGGTGACTTGCAGAATGTACTGGCAAACATCACTATAATATAATTTCCACCTGTTTCAAACATTCTCAATATATTCATCTCAAACTTGTTCTTAATCAATTTGAAATCATTTTTTTCTAAAATAAAACACAAGTCATACATTATCAAACTGATTGCAATCTTTTTCTGTCCGTGAGGATCCCACCAGAGCGCCTTCTACTTGTAATAGGCCATGAACTAGATCAAATTCATTCTCAACGAGTCCATAAGAAGTAATCCCATTTCTTTCATCGGGTTCCAGGTAGAGACCAAAGATCTTGAGCGACCGATCCGGCGGAACAACTCAAAAGATAAAGAAGTATCGTTAATTTCTTCATGCTAGTTCCAAGTTCGAAGTATCATTTGTACAAATAAGAATTCCCTTCGAGTGTGAGAGATGTCTCAGTCAAAATGAAGCTTTACCTTGATCCCAAAAATTACGAGATTCGAATTTCATCTGTTTTCGGGCGCTCATCTGAATTGAAAGTGGAGTAGAAAGTATCATCAAAGATCATCGGGTTTTAAACCGTCATCTTTTTATCAAAACACAATCTATACAAAGAACTTCTTAGCTTAAAAGAAGAACTTCGATATTTGATCAAATTTGATCAAATTTAAAATCGACGAGATTTGGAATACACACACAGTTAAGTGCCATCTTGGGACCACAGCGATAATGATTAGCTTCCACTTACACAACGTCTACTCTTATCTTATGATGGCTCTGCCGCATTGTCTATAGTAATATAGAATTAACAGTTGTTTCGTAATCAAAGTTGAACCTTGTCGGCACACCCATTCTAAACAAATAAATGAGTTGAATATTCATAGCACAAATGTATTGTATCCACGCAGAGCTAGAGGGGTAAAAGGGCCACCTAGTGTTGTCACTGGCCTCCAATTAAAAACCCTAAACAAACCGGCCCAAAGGAGAGATCGAATCCCTAAAGGCAGCCACTGCAATACTACTCCAGCAAAGGTTAAGGACAAAAGGTTAAAAATAGAATGATTACCTGTGTGAAATGGGTCCCATACTTCTCTGCTTTCTGGGTCTCCCTATTTTTTGACTTGGGATCGGCCCCACCTCGACCACCATTGTCTTTATGGATTGAATCATAAAAAAGAGCACCTCACGTGGAGTCTGAACCAAAGGCTCCAATTTACCTGCTCTTATTTTTAACATTTTTCCAGATTAATTTGTTTTAATCTTTGATTAACTAACATGCATATACGGATTACAGAGGACATAAAGAATAAATAAAAGTTTCTTTCGAAACAAAGTAATATTTTCTTTTCTTTTGCTTTGTTAATATATATATTTCCCCCCTTTTTTTAAAGCTCCACAATATAATTCCCACTCATTATCTTTGTTGCTTAAAGCTTGCCTCCTTCCTTATCCTCCTCACTCACTCTCTCTTTCATACTCTCTCTCCTCACTTGCATCTAAAAAACACATCGAATTTCATAAACCACTTTCATTGCAGCTCACCATATATATAAAAGTAAAGATCTAGTGAGAAGGATAGAGAGACTCATAGATATATAGCTTATACTATAAAAGATTCATACATCACCAATTGGAAAGATTTTGATTGATCAAGAAAAACACACAAGTGTGTGTTGTGTGTTGTTTTAGTCCGCTCGTTGCAAGAAAAACGGCTATTTTCGACTATCAGTTTACATCTTCTATCAACATATAATGGAAGGAGGTGATGATCATCTCCACCGGCCGAATTTCCCGTTCCAATTACTCGAAAAGAAAGAAGATGAGGCGTGTTCAAGCTCGGGATACCCTCCTAACCACAATTCTTTGTCGATAACCACCACCGATACAAACACGAATCTCAGCCGATCCACTTCGAATCTCCAAGTGGTATCGGCCGAGCCAGCGAAGAAACAGCCGCCTAAACGCACCTCGACTAAAGATCGGCATACGAAAGTCGACGGCCGTGGCCGTCGAATTCGCATGCCCGCGTTATGCGCGGCTAGGGTTTTCCAGCTCACGCGAGAGCTAGGTCACAAATCAGACGGCGAAACAATTGAATGGCTTCTACAACAAGCCGAGCCAGCCGTTATAGCCGCGACTGGTACCGGTACAATCCCCGCAAACTTTACTTCACTCAATATATCGCTTCGGAGCTCCGGGTCAAGCATGTCCGTACCGTCACAGCTTCGGTCCACTTACTTCAATCCCAATTTCTCAATGCCGCAAAGAAGAAGCTTATTCCCAGGAATCGGATCATCATCCGAAAACAACGCGTCAAATCTCCTTAGTTTTCAGTCACATAATCAGAGCCCTAGCCACATGTTTCAACCTAAAAACGAAACGACGTCGTTCGAGTTATCGGAGACGGAGGAGAATTTAAATCGGAAGCGTAGGACCGAGCAGGATTTATCGCAAATGGGGACTTATTTAATGCAATCGAGCACAGGCTCATTGCCAGCGAGCCACAGCTCAGTTCCAGCTAATTTCTGGATGGTGGCTAATTCGGGGAATCAAGTCATGAGTGGCGACCCGGTTTGGACCTTTCCAACCGTTAATAATACCGCTGCTGCGGCTTTATATAGAGGAACCGTTTCGAGTGGCTTGCATTTCATGAATTTTCCTACTCCCGTGGCGCTTATGCCTAGTCAGCAGCTAGGTGCCACGAGTATTAATAGCGGTGGTGGTGGTGGTGGCGGCGCTAATGGTGGCTTTAGCGAAGCACAATTGAGTATGCTTGCTGGTTTAACACCGTACCGACCTATATTCGGGCCCGGGCTTACGGACTCGCAAGCCAGCGGGTCTCATTCGCATCACGGTGGTGATCACGGCGGAGATGATCGACATGATACAAATAGTCACGACCATTCCTGATTAATCATCGATCATTTCTCTACTACACTTGTGTGTCGTTTGATTTGTAACGCACGTGAGGTTTGATTTGCTCTAAACATTAATCTGATTTTCGTTTTTTTTAAAAGTAATTTATTATTATTATTAATATTTTGATGTCAAGATGTCAACCTTTTTGTGTGTGGTTAATATATGAAGGGGCCAGACCTATTTTTTTCGCCCTTCTTGGTTTGGGAAGACATTATTGTTTTTATATGGCCACTGGTTTTCGGTTACACTATACTTCCATTTAGTTTCCATCAAACAATTACCATCCATGCAAATTCCGTCTGTATCCTTACTGCATGCTATTAGGTTTTGGGTTTAACCTAAATATGCACTAATCTCCGACTAATTCCTCGATCAATTTTCGTGCTTACCTCACTAATAACTTCGTAAAATTGTGTTTTCTCAAGCATCCGATCTCGCACGATCATTACATGTCGATGAACTCATCAACTTATTTCAAAATGCATCACATCTTATCAGAATCCTTGCTGCCTTCTATTTTCAGGTTTAACCTAATGGTGATATCTTCTGCATATATATAGCTACCTATCTAAGTTCATCACATACTTACAAGGTTGAGCTCTACTATGGTGACATCTACACACTTGAATGTAGACATGAAACTTGTGTGAGTGCATTATTGTTCAAACACTGTAGGAGGGAATCTTATCGCAACGAATGCCAGCCCTCAACTATGGATATCTGAGTACATATATACATATCATATACATGTAGACAGTGAGCAACTGTATAATAATATGTACAGTGTGAGGAAGAGTAAGGGCTCCATTCTGGTAATTAAATTTTAGAAAATTTTATAAAATTATCCATTTTTACAAATTTTTCCAAAAATACGGTCAAAATTGAATGTGAGTGTGTGCAATACTGGTTAAAGTAGATGTTTTTGTTGTACCTTAGATTGTTTATAAAATGGTACCGTATTTCTAAATTTTTTTTGCAAAAACTTATTTTGGAGAAAAATCCTTAGATTTTTGACTCAATAAAAATTATTAATTATTTTTAAATTTAGTTTCATATTCCATTTTTAATACAACATTCATTTCAAGATTTGAGTTAATTTTGAATATTTTAAATTCTGATTCCCAGATATACATATATGATTATATATATATGAGAAATGGGACAGTGAAATGGGACACTGGGGTCCAAACCTTATCAGTCCAGGTGTTGGCTGAGGTGGGTGAGACCCACAGCTTATAAGTCATTAGCCTTTGCATAAACCGATGTATAAATTCAGTAACTTTATATCACTGACAAACAGGTGGATCATTCTTCATCTTTTTTCTCTTTTTTCCCTAATTTCCTTTTCATAATAAGTCTAATTAGTACTGGTATTTTATATGGCCCAGAAAGAGCCAAGAGGGCATTGGTTTTATCCATTGCTGGCACAATAAAGATCGGGGTGGTGGGTGTTATTGACCCTACTGCCACTTCTCTATCTGGACCGTTCATTCCTTCTTTTGTGGGCCAGCCCAGATGGGCTCACTTGAATGATTAGTCTTCACCTGTCATTTCAGTAGAGAATTGTGTGGAGTTTTTAGTGACCCATGTTGTTGTTACAATGTTTCCCATCAACATTGCTTTTCTAACTGCTGCCTACTGTTTTAGAAAAATGCTTACATCCCTAGATAATTCTAGTAATTAAATATATCTACATGCATAATTTATGCATAAAGTGAACCTTTTTTTTATATCAGGCCGTATCATCAGTCATCACAATGATTTGCTTTCAAGCTGGTGGACTTCATAACTGTGGTGTGCTGTCCGATTCAGTATTATATTAATCCCTCTGTCCTGTTTATATGATTTAATTATTTTAGAGTGGTAACAATTTTTTTATTTGCAGGATTTTCATTTATTAATATAGTCAAGTTTGATCATTTATTTTATTAAATATTTTATGTTATACGAATTTGAGTTTGCTAAGAAGTGACTCGATTTTGAATTAACTACTACTCCCTCCGTTCCCATGAGTTATATTATATACATCTTAATATGATGATTAATATAAATAAAAAGGTGAAAGTAATTTTATTGAGAATAATTATAGAATACATTAAGAATAAAGAAATGATTTGTTCGTCATGGTTCAGTATTTGGCGAGTACTCTTTAGTCTGTATTATAACTTGCCGTTCACACATCTGTTCCTTTGTTAAAGGTGAGAAATATCTGTTTGAAAAAATATATGAAAAGTTCAATTATTTATGCTCGCTTCAAAATAAATTAAATTAGTTCTACAGTTGTACATGTAGCTTACGCGCTACTGTATCAACTTTAAACTTTTACACAATGCCCCACTGATTATTGAAATAAGTACACGCTCTTCTGTTTATTTTTTGAGGAGATTAAATTCTGTAAATTGTAGTCGGCTAAATTTGATTGGTTGACTTGTTATATCATACGGATTAACGGTTTCTGAGGTAGGTCCATTTTATATCAACTTGGCTGAGACATTGAAATTAAAGTGAAGTGTTCTGCAGAAGGAACACCGATTTGATACCAATTCATTTGCTGCTTTAGTACCGTTTACAATACGGCTAAATATATTATAATATTTTCTTTTTTCAAGTTAACTTCGGCTTAACTTAAGAGCTCTCCTGATTCCGCTCCAGTGTATATTTACCAATTTCACAACAGTACTCAAACACACGCCCTTTTATTATCTCGGAGATGAGAGCTTGATAAAGTATTATAATTCTTGTAAAATATAATTTTATAGACTTTTTTAAAATGAAAAATTGATCTTTTAAAACCGTTTCAAATAATATAATTTTTTTTTTTAAAGAAATGAGAGGACGGACAGAGTAATGTTTTAATTTTGTCAGTCTTGATCAAATATATACCTGAATATGTATGGTTTATTTTCGCCACATATACACAAATGCCCTAGTCTCAGCATGATTAACACATACCTAATCATATTTGCGGTAACTATCATCTATAACAAGCAAAAGAAAGTAAAAGCAAACATGAAATCAAAAGCTGAAAGATATGAAATGAATGTGCAGCTACTTATCCAAACAAGGAAGTCTTCACAAACCTCCCGTCTCAAAATATTCTTAATGGTTTAGTATATATGTACACACAGATACACAGACGACAAGCACATCTTGCTTTCCTCAACTCTTTTGAAAGCATTAAATGGCTCCTCTGTCAAGTTCAAAGTGGTCCTGCTGCTGCTGCAGCTTCAATATTCACTACATCAAGACTCAAAGAGTCAAGATTGGGATGGTACGTACGTGAATCCTGCTAGCTCTACAACATGTGGTGCAACTTCATGCAGACACCTTCATCAAATGAAAAGTTGCCATATATTTTCCCCAACCCCATTAGACATCATAACTATTGTCAATCAATTTTTCCAGTTATCAATCATGTTTCTATGTGTACATTCACACATATCACAGTGGCGGAATCATAATTCCAAATTTTCGGGTTAAGATAATAATTTAGTGATTATCCAAGTTTAGCCAAGATCGGTAGAAAAAATTCTACTGATTTCTGGACCTCACTCGAAATATTTACGAATCATGAAAAATTTAGTAAGGTATTTTATGTGAAATATTTCGGATCGGATTTCCTGAAATTTTGGTTCCGACATTGCTTGTGTTGGCATATACGAGTGACAATAAAGAAGTGTCTGGTTGGTACACATAATGCACATGGGTACGAAATTGGTCCCCAATTTGTAAGAAAAAGTCTTGTACCCTATATGAGGTATGAGGATTAGACTAGTCCGAATATTTGTCTGCTTATTTGATTTGTGTAAACAACAAGTCGGCATCTAATCAGAAAGTACTCCTATATATAGATGTGGATTAGAAGGTACTTAGGACAATCCTGATTTTCCTAATTAAGGGGGCTGGAGTTAAAATCCGTTGAGAAGGGAATGATGTTACTTTATAGGAAATGTTTTGGTTCTTTTGAGGTAAAGGGTTTTTTGGAGATAGTGTTTGCTGAAGGTGCAGAGACATTACTAACACTCCATGTGCATTTCTTTCTGGCAATTGCAGGTAGTGCATGGTAGTAAGTATTGAACGAACTTTGTGAGCCTGTGAGGCATGCATGACACTGTGACAGTACCTACCCACTAGCTTTAATGTTTGAGACCGGGAAAAGTACTGATTCAGAATTTTCATTTGTTTTATTTACTGTGATTTATGTTGTGTAAATTTAAATTATAAATGTATAGTGGATTAGTGTAGTTAACTAGAAAGCATATGAGTTTTGGCTTTGCATATGTAAAGACAATGAATCATTAAGCTAAACTCTTGTGGTACTTTTGTTATTGGTAACAGTATGATTGTTGAGTTGAAAAGTTGCTGTATGATTTATGAACATTGTAATCTATCCTCGACTTATCTAAGTTTATTAGAGCAAGTCTAATAGGTTACCTATATGATGTCCCAAACTCATATTTAGGTAATGTGTCAAAAAAATGCACTCCAACACTATCCTAGTGTTATCCTAAACCACTAGCACAACCTAAATTCTCCTAATCATTATCTATTTATAAGTAACCCCTAGCCATTACCTATTTAATATTTATGAATAAAATAATCACCTCCATCCTTCCTTTTTTGTCTATTCTCTCCTTTTCCCCTTCTCTCTCTCAAATTTATTATTAAAATAATCTTAGGAGAACAAATATAGGGATTACTATTGGAGTTGACACTAAAAATATATTACCTAAATCAGGATACACTAGCACTCATTATTTTATATTATTTATAAGTAATGGGATATGTAACCTATTGGACTTGCTCGCCATTCCAGTCGGTGGTGGAACCGGATCGACCCGCTCCATCCCCCGCCTGAAGACTTTCAAAAAAACGTTATTAGTTGTAATTTATTCATGGGTGATGTGTGCCCCTAAAAGTAAAATAAATGCAGCACCCTTGCATTCTAAATACAACTATCGGACTGAATCAGCATGTTTCAGATTTCACCAAAGCCCCTGCTGAATCAAACATGCAACTTGCTGATGTAGTTCACTAAAAGCGTTAAAAAAAAGACAGCAAGAAATTTTGCTAGGTTCTGTATTCTGATCGTATGACTTCGATAAAGAACCACATACCTTGTTTGGTTAAGTTGAAGAGATCGCGTACCCCTGATGGCTGAACTAGTATTGAAAATTAATCGGGCCTAAATTAGTACTCCTTCCGTCCCAAATTGTACGAGACAGTTTGACTAGTACAGTTTTTAAGAAATGAATTCTTGACTTAATCTTAGCCACATAAAAATAGGCTGTGGGTTATTAAATGAGGGTTGTTTATGAATATGTGATTGTAATAATCTTAAATAGATAGTCATAAATGGAAGGGTAATTCTTTTTGAGACATCCAGAAAAAAAAATGTCCCGCATAAAATGGGACATAGGGAGTCCTGTATACTTTTGAAGGCTGAAGCACGGCTGAAAATGTTAGAAAGCAACCGATACATGGTAATAAAAAATTAAAGAGTTGCAAAGTAACTTATTTGATAAAGATAAAATTTATTTTGAAAAATGGTTCATATTTAGATATTTTTTTCCTGTTTAAAAAATCTGAATCATAACATCTACAAAGAACCGTATCCGGTGAACTCCTTGTTCGCTCATTCCTCATCCCGTGATCCTGAAATATGGATTATTATCTAAAGTATACTAGCATGGCGTATTCCTTCCATTTGAATATATATATGGGTTCAGGGACGAAGCCAGCAAACATTTATAAGGGGGGCCAAAAAAAATTCTTCGCTCCGTGAAATTTTTCGTTAACACAGTAAAATATTCAATATAAAATAAATACAAAAATACTAGTAAAAAAATTATAGTAAAACCTTGCGCTCTTTTAAACCAGGAAATCAAATATATAGTTGTGTCAATTAAAATATTTAGCTATTTCTTTTTAGATATATAAGAATATAAAATATCAGGAAACTCATCATAATAACTCTAAATTATACGATAATCTTTAATTAGCAAGTAACACACATTAAATGAAATTGTACTTAAAAAAAAAGATATTGTATATTAAACAAGAGTGAGTAAAAATTTTACAATATCTCAAAAACTAAATATTATGCCTATTAACCTTACAAAAAATTTATTATACTTATTTAGAAGATGACAAACTATAGTTTAAACAAGTAAAAATATTACCTGGATGATGAAATTTGAATTGACAATGAGTAGACAAATATTAATATTAATTAATAAACTGATAATGCACGAGGACTGACTCTATTCTATGAAAATAAATTTTCATAAATAAGTGAGGTATAAGTTTCTTGGATAAGAAAGACCTCCACCAAAAATTCTTATTTTTGTAAAAAAATTATATTGACGTTTACCTTTATCACATATCACATTTCACGATCTTTTTCTTATTGTTAGGTCCAAAGTATCGTAGAAGGGGGGGTTGAATACGATACTCACTACAATTTAAAATTCTTTCGAATCTTGCGGATAAATAAATTGCAGTCCTGTAATGGGTTTCGTGTTCCGGATATTTATTGGGTCGGTTTCTGAGGATATGAAAATATTAAACCAACACACAATATTTTCCAAGGTATATCTGTATATTGATAAATACCTCGAAGGGTGCTATAAATCCAAACCCGAAGGTTGGCTACAATGGCTACTACTACTTACACTCACAAACCCTAGCTTCTAAATATATATATAATACAAAACTAAGCTAGAGTTTATTTGTGTGTAGTAGTGTGCAAGGCACAAAGCCATTCCACCATAAAGGTGGTGAAGAGTGTTACTAATGAGAACAAAATCCATGGGTATTTATAGACTTTTCATAAACTAACCATGGTTAACGAGTTCGTCCTGGACGACTTGAGTTCGTCCTGGACGAATTGAGTTCGTCCCAAGTGCTTCCAATGTGTATGTATGTAGAAATCCCATGCCTTAGAATATTTTCAAGCTTTAAGCATCCATAGGGCACCAATGGGGCGCAACTTGGGCGCAAGTGGCGCTAACACCCTCACAGGGCATCACTAGGGCGCACACCAGGCGCAACTTGGGCGCTAACAGGCGCTCTAAGGCGCAACTTCCAGGCGCAAGTTCAAGGCGCTTCCCAGGCGCTCTAAGGCGCAACTTCCAGGCGCAACTTCAAGGCGCAACTAGGGCGCTCTAAGGCGCAACTTCAGGAGCGCAACTTCCAGGCGCAACTAGGGCGCTACTCGGGCGCTCTAAGGCGCAAACTCCAGGAGCGCAACTTCCAGGCGCTACTCGGGCGCTCTAAGGCGCAACTTCAGGAGCGCAACTTCCAGCCTTAGTTTCTGAGCAAGGATGTTCATGTACTCAGCAAGGGCGCCACTGGAGATTACTAGGCGCAACTTGGGATTTGCATAGCTAGCTTCCAAGTAGACACGTGACATCATCATTTATGCACATACTATAATATATATATATACACTTAAATATATATATGTTTATGTATAATATAAATACATATACTATATACATACATATATTTATTTAAATATATATACATATAAATATACATATACATATGTTTAAAAACATATATACATATATATTATATATATTATATTTAATTAAATATACGTATATACATATATATATAAATATATTTGTACATATACAAATATATAAGTGCACACATATATAAATTAGGCCATTTCCCGATATGACGGTTGAGCAGTAGTTGCATGGAATTATATCAGCTGACTCTGGAGATATTCTGAAGGCTTGACTTGAAATAGATGACTTGATAACTTGATCAATTTCTTCGATTGATAAATACTCTGCATAACTTCATACGTGATGACGCTTAGTGCACTGGTCTGGTTCACAAGCGACTAACACTGAAGTCAAACATTGTACCGTCTTTGTCAGCAAACATTGATCAGTCGGTTCCGGGTTAGTTTATGCTTCAGTTTGTTGATTATAAATAACCAACCAAGATATATAGAAATATCTTGCTTCAGGGGTTGCACTGAAATCTTTCGAGTACTTGGACAACATCTTCATTGCTTCCACAATCTTGAATACTTCAATCTTTATTCTTCACTGAGGCATGAACATATTAATGAACTTCTTTCAGTGAACTTATTCCTTCAAGACTGTAGATGGCTTCTTCAACCTTTGTCTTCGTATCTTCCAATTCCGGTGCAGGCGTAGTGTTATTTACTTGTCCTGTTCTATTGTTGAGTTATCATCCCTATGTAACAGATAGGGTTGTCTTTACATTTAGACTTACAATCTCCCCCTATTTGTTTGTTAATCATAACAAGCAAATCCTCTGGAGGATAACTCAACTAACACTAGAAAAAGTAAAATCCTGGACTAGTAAATAATGCTACAAAGTTTCTGGATCATATAATACATTTCCAGATTTCATGAATAGAAATAACAAATGTGCATATCACCTTTATTTCTCTGGTTCTTGCTTACCTGCCAGATAATCCTCATAGTCTGTCTTGAAGAGAATTCAAAACATTCCATTATGCAAAGAACAATCAGCAGCTTCATTGAATTCTTCAGTGGTCATGAATAAGTTCCTTTCTACCACTTACTGAAGAATAATTGCATCACCTTATACTTCTCCTCCCGTTACCTTGATCAGGTTCCCCTTAGTTATAAGTAGCTATCTTCCTTAGATGAAAGATCAATCCTCCTTCTTAGTTGAAAGATGAATCTCCCCTTCAGTAGTACACAGCTAAAGAGTAGTTTACTCCCTCTTAGTTGTAGACAATAGAAGAAAGCTAACTTACTTTTTCTTTCCCCTTTCATATATTCTCCCCCTTTCATATATTCTCCCCCTTAGTTGTGGAATCCTCCGAGGATATGTGATATCAAATAGGTCAAGGAACGTGTACAATACTTCCTGTACCAAAAGATAATCTCCCCATAGAAAACTACACAACGCTAAAGCTGGGTTCGAAAAAAAAAGGAGTTCAGAAGAAGGGTTTACTTTGATTGGGTTGGTCCCTATGCTAAGAGAATAGGTTCCAAACAGAAAAGTAATGAATAAGAACTGACATTCCAGTAACAACATCCACTTTGTCTTTAGGTATAAATTTGGTAATTAGTAGGTGTCTCACTAAAATGTTCTGCAGGTGTATCACTCAACACTCAATTTTCTCTCGGTTTTTGGGTAAGGGTGTCACTCACGAATTCTGTAAGTGTATCCCTCCACACAAATACTGAGCTTCCAAAATGCTAAGTACCTTCAAGAAAATCACCTTAGCCACCCTTAAAGGGGGTCACCGGTGGTGCAATGGGAGTTCGTAATTCCCAGTCCCTGCAGACTCATCAGATAAATCCGAATCATGGTCCACAAGTTGCCAACCACTAAGTGGCTTATCCAATTAAGGATCCAGAGTTGTTTGCTCTGGGAGGTTAGACAAAGGCTTAATTATGGCAAAGGCCTAAGTCCTCCTCAATGTCTGTGAAGACACTTGATTCAAGTGAATCATCAATCATAAGTTCACACCGTGAAATGGAATGAACCATAGTTGCTTCCGTCAATTCTTTCAACAACTTGTGAGCTTTCAATACCAATTATTATTATATGTACCTCACAAGTGTTTCACTCTTCTCAAAATCCTATGTGTTTGCACTCACTCATGCTCACATATTTCTCATTCTGATATCTCACTGGTTCTTCTCAGAATCTCACCAAGTGTTTAACTCTCAGTGTTTGGCTCACAGTGTTTCTCTCAGCACTCAAAGTATGGTCTTCTGTACCTGCATGAGAAAATCACCATAGCCCCTTCAAGAGAGGTCACTGGTGGTGCAATGGGGTTTCGTAAATCCCCGATCCTCAACTGACTCATCAATAAATTGACTCATAGTCAGAGAGTTGCCGATCTCCTATAAATAGGAAATCCATTCCGATTGGATCCAGATCTGTTCTTATCTGGGGAGGGAGACGAGAATCCTGAAGATTTGGCAATTGAGATCCTCGTTTCCTCCTTACACCTGTAAAGGCATCAACCATCTTATTTACCGTAAAATGGTAAATGAAGAAGTTGCTTCTGGAACAAAACCTTTAACCTTATTGTGCACTATCTTGTATTGTGTCCATAATATTTTCTGTTTAGGCTCTTCATCAGAGTGATTACTGATGATGTGCTTGACTCAATACAAGATGCTCTGGCTGACGAGCGAATTTCAATGGACTCATCCTGTTGAGAGAATGATTCTAGATACTGTTTGATTGCCTTTTCAGCTCTATATTCTTTTGAGAGAATACAGATGAGCAACAGTTACCTCAATTTCGAAAACACCTTTTCTTCTTGAGAGGTAGAGCTGTGGGTACACTATCCCTCACATCCTTATTTGCTGTAACGAGTACAGTTTCTCCCTCATTGACTTTTTGTTTGAAAAGTTCCTTATTACTCCAGGGGGAAAGTTGGGATGTATTCTGAATTTGGTTTTATAGTCTGGGATAAAGATTGTTGGTTTTCAACCTTATGACTATCTAGGAAAGCCAAGAGGCTGATTAAGTTCCGAAGAACAGAATGAGATATAAATGCACTTTAGAAAATCTATGATTTTAAATGAAAGCAATTGCATTTAATCTTTTGAGAAAAATGAATCAGTCGTGACTGTAAAATGTTTTTCATAAAGAATGACAATCACAACCGATGAAAGAATTAAAGTTTTCCATTAAAAACTAGTTTGAGTACGAGAGTCTGAATCTATACATAAAAGATTTAAATGAACTTGTCTTTGAAAAAGACACAGACTCCTGTTTCTCACTACAATTTAAAAAGGGAAAAAGAAAATTTATGCGCTACAGTGTATAAAGCACTCACCACAATAATTAGTAAAAAGGCCTCATACTAGCACATCGTCAAAACAGACGCTGCAAGTGACAAAGATCACCAAGTACACAAATACAAGATAATCAATATCTCGTCTTATGACGCTACATGTATAGATGCAAAATATTCTAAGAAGTATTTATGAAATAGAGTAGTGGATACCAATTGTTGAAATCAATTGATAAGAAAATTTCTTTGAAGAAACTCACCACTCCAGAACATAAATACGAGACAGAATAAAGATTTTGTTGTCTCCCTTACACTCAGAATACTAAACACCTAAAATATATTAGCACTAGTGGTTTTAAAAAATATGCAACAATATTTCACCAGTGCCAATGCATCACAATCAATTCACAAATAAAACATCAATAAAGCATCAAAAATAGATACCAATAAAATATTTCAAAAATGAGTTAATCATGCTTCTATTATTCTATCAAAGTCAATAATGAAACAAATAAGCATATAATTGTCATGGATCATAATTTAACTAAGATAAAATAATAATTACCTACGCAATATCATATAATTATCAAATCAGCATATAACAACTAAAATCATAACAATCATACAAAGATATTCGCAAGCCCGAGGGAAAGTTGAAGAAAAGTTCACGAGTCTTATACATGTAAGCATTTAAGTACGACTAAACTCACCCAACTCCTCGCAGAAAATATTAACAATTAATAGTAGTGATATACATATAAGCATGCAAAAATATCACTAATACTAAAAGTATCACAACTATATGCAGTTAGACATGAAATAAAATACCAATTAATAAATCATCCAATATCTAACACAAATAGCTATGCTTCAAATATATACACTAATATAAATGGATTCAGCCTAGAGAGAATCTAAGTAACTCCACGAATACTAGTATATCATGACTAAATTCTAACTAGATTCTAACCATATACCAATTACTGATACAAGTAACAAGTCTAGAAACAAATAAGTCATGCTTCAGATTTTATACCTATAAAAATGAATTCAACCTAGAAAATTATCCTAAGTATGTTCACAAATACAGATATATCACGACCAGATTATGACAAAGTTCTCTACTAGATACCAATTGTTAAAGAGGTATAGGTCAAGAAAAATAACATAATTAAGTCATGCTTCATGTCATATCTAATCATTTAAATCATGAACAAATAAGTCATTTAATTGTCATGCAACATAATTTAAATAATTGAAATAACAAACACTCATGCTAAAACATATAATCACCATCTAAGCATGCAAAGCAATAAACATGGCAATCACATAGAATAGCAAAAAGCACGAGGTACCGGATTTTAAATAAATTCACAAGTCCTATGTATAGACAATTTAATACTCATGAATTCATTCAAGAAATACGATAGACATGCTCATGAAAGAAGTAATACCTTATGTCAACGAGCACTAGATCGAGCAGTAGGTCCTTAGGTTCCAATAGCAAGATCCTTAGGTTCCAGGGAGTAGAGAGTGCTTCACAGAGTTGCTGGAAATGGAGTTATTTCCTTGTTCTTGACATCTTTTTATTATAACAAGAAATCAACCTCCTTCCACGAATGACAGCTTCATGAGAAAACAAATCCCCTGTCTTTCTAACAATCTGTAAAACAATATCTATATAGTTGTACAGGTTAAGCACAGTATCTTTAGGGTACCATTCCAATAGATTAGGCAATCCCCAAAAATAACTATAAACCTCTTAACAACTAAATGGACAGGTTCTCCAAAATCCACTCAGAACCATGAACATTGACATAAAGAAAATATAACATGTGATCATTTTGCAGTTAAGTAAAGTGATGAGTTGAATACCTCTAAGACTTGATATTTCAGTTGATGTACCTTTCTTGTACTGATCAAGTTCAGTGGTTGTTGGCTTAAGTCTTGGCAGGTCTAGAATCCTCAAAGATGCGCATATTCAAAAGATCCTTGACTTCCTTTTATTGCCATCATTCTTTAGGCTAACTAGTAGATGTTCGGTGAAATCTACACTACACGCAAGCGCACGTGATCACAAGTAATATATTAAGTTCGATCCCACAGAGACTGGTGAATTAAGAATACGCACCTATGCAACAATGTATGATCAATTATCACTGCTAAGACAATTAACAAGGATTGGGTTCTTTTATACTAATAATTAAAATTACTAATCAAATTCAGAATAGGAAAACACATGGGATTCTAACTTCATTATCGAATTCATCTAGAATTGAAATTACTGATTAACATGCGACTGTTGATCCTAATCAGACAACACGGAAGTAATACATGCCAACTCTCGTTGCACACATATCATACCAATCAAAATCCACAATTAAGATAGAAATCTCATGGACACCAACAAAGCTCAGACCCTATATCTCTATAGCGGTAGTGTAAGCAGAGAGGTTTAATAACAAGTCGTCTATCGTGATTACACAGGGTGATAAAAATAGTTCAAGTCTACCACAAATTATGTTTCATTCACATAATCCTATGTTTACATGGCATAGTTCTAAATTCAATCATCCACTCTCGCTTCAGAAAGAATTAACACACAACTTAGAAGTTAGCTACGCTTCTAAGAAGAATAAGCACGGCTCATGCAAAGCAATCAACATATGTCACAAAATCACGTAATTATAATCGTTACTAGACTACATCGATAAATCCATTAGAATCCCATGAAGGCGGTTAGTTCATAATCGAACTAATCGACATCATGGGTTCTAATGAAAGCATGATAAAGAAAAGACGAGAATTAAATAGAATAAAATGCTTGAATTAATAATAATAAGGATCACACGTTACAGATTTGATGTTCACGATCTTGCTCGAAACTGTCACTTCCTCGCGAAGAACGATCTAATACAAACTGATAATGTGCTTCGAATAAAACTAAAACTATGATTACGATATTAAACTCTTCTCAAACTACGACTATGAGGCTAGGGTTTTTACACACGAGAAATAAAAAATGCATTGACTACGTCAACCGGGCCTCGACCGCTGCGAAAATCCATCAGAAAAGCTGTAAAAATCGGCCCGGGGAGTTTCTGCGGAGCGCCACCGCGCTACACTAGCGCGGGCGCGCTAGTGATGCAGGCTGTAGCGCGGGCGCGCTACAGGTTAGCGCGGGCGCGCTACTGTCTGTGATGACAGCCTTGATTCTTTGTTTTTCAGCCCGTTCTCGCGTGCATGTCCTTCCTCGTTCCTAGTACCACTTCCGTAGGTGATCACGGTTGCATTTAGCATATGCAACAAGCCCTTTAAACCCCTAGATAGCTCTAGTGGACGAGTGTGTTCTCGTGAGGGTTTGTAGAAGATATACCCACAAAATCCCAAGTCTCGGTGAATCCACAATTCTCTATTCTCGCAAAGAATGCACCAAAACCAACCTAAAATGATAGAAAATCACTTCATCACCTCAACTCGTGACCTGCACAGAAAAACAATAAAAACACATCAAAAGACACTACACACTTAAGTACAATCAACCAATTTAAGTGGAAATGAAGGCCTATAAGTGTGTATAAATACCACTTATCACACCCCCAAACTTAAACTGATGCTTGTCCTCAAGCGTCAACGACACTATACAATAATACAATGCAATGCATGAATGCAACTACGTGATGAATGAATAAACTATGAAGTCATTGCCTTGTCAATTTTTATTACCTCAGATTGTGCTAATGTTCTCGACTTTCATCTCTCTCGCTACCAAGTCAATCACTCTTCTATTTACAAGTGTGGAGTGCCAGTGTGTGCAAGCATGCTCTTTTATTGAGACAAGACAAAAACTACTACTCCCACAGAATCCCAATCAAGAATCGTAAAAGTTTAAAACTAACACCCCGTCACTCACGTCCAACTAAAGCCAAGGTCCCAAAGAATGTCCACACCCTTCTATTTTATTCACTATATTATTTTTTTTTTCTCTTTTTTTTTTTTTTATTGGTGATTAATTGCTTGGTCTAAGGTCAGAGCGCTTCGCAGTGTAAATGCGTTACGAACACCACAAGACTTCACACACCAATTATTCACTTTATTCTAGTGGTTTATTTAACTGTGCAATGGTTGAGATCCCTAAAGATTTATGCACTAGTACCCATGTAGCGAGCGTTGGGTCAACAATCCCAAACCACGAAGGGCTTTAGGTTGTTAGGCACAAAGTCCCCTCAGACTTAATTACTCGAGTACTAATGAGCTCAACCTAGTTAATTCTACCACTTATTTTTCTAGTGAATTTATTACTACTATTTTTTTTTTTTTTTTTTCTATATCATTCTTTTTAGAAAGGTATATCTACTCCTCAGTTCCCCCAAACTTAAGATTTACAGACCTAAGCTGAAGGGTGTTCAATTCAATCCTAGAATTCATGGAATTTCGTCTAAATCCTATCTCAAGAACATATGTGAATTACAATTTCCAACACAAGCAATTTCCAAGTACTAACCTAGCATTGCAATTGAAACTACTAATCAAGAACTACGCACATAATTCATCATAGGCAATTAACTTGGCTTAACTTCATAATTCATGCAAATGCTCGTGATACTAACTATGACAGTTACTATGCAAAATAAAAAAAACGTGAGTAAAATAAAAAAACGTGAGAAATAATCAAATCAACATAAAATAAACGTGAACTACATGAACTAACTAACACATGCAATAATAAAAAAAAACTATCTAATAATATGCTCTTCCTTAGATTACCACCCCCAAACTTAAAATTTTCAATGTCCCCATTGAAAGTGATAAAAAGGCTAGAGCACCCACATACCTACTCGGAGTCCGAGTCCTCCCCCTCCTCTGCTGGAGGTGAATCAGGTGGAGGATACTGCATCCCTGCTCCGAATACTGGCCACTGAACTGTGACCCCCTGTGCCTGAAAAGCACTGCCTAGAGCCTGTGTCAAATCAAAAGCAAACCTCTGGTGGATGTCATGCATGGCGTCCATCCGCCTCGCTAGGCGGCGATAATGAACCTCTCCCATCGGTTCGGAGCTCCTCTCTGTCTGCGACGTCCCAGCTCCAGAAGCTCTAGGCTGCTCCCTCCTAACAAACTCGGGACGTCCCCCTGGCATCTCATCATATAAGTACCCGAGACCTCGAGGGTGGGGAACTCCTCCTTCCCACTCCGTCATCCGACTGATCGCCGAATGATCAATAGGTGTCCCTGGCAACTGTAATTGCTCGTTGGATGGCCAACGAACACCACTCGATCGACAGAGCTTGGTAACAATTGTGCCATGGGGAATGGCACCAGTGGTTCCTCCTCGCAAGAACCTCAGAATCCCCTGATGAATAACATGTCCCAGGTCAATATACTTGCCCAAGACAATCCCATAGAGCAGAATCGCTCTCTCCACTATCACCTCATGCCCATGTGACGATGGCATGATGTTGGCACATATGAAGGCGTTCCACGCCTTTGCATACCGGTTCAACGCGGCTGCTGGAAACGAAACATGTGCCGGCAAAGGCGGTGCAGTCATCTTCCAACGTGTATCCGGCACACACATATCATAGATTAGCCGCTCCAAATCAACCGGATCATCATCAAATCGGCGTTTTGCACGCCCAATCCTCTCCACCACCCAATCTTCTTCATCAGGGCGCCTGGCACGCCCCCCAATGACTCTACGGATTGCATCCGCACTGTAATCCACCCGGATTCCCCGAACAACCGTGAATCCATCACGATTCTCCTTGGCATTAGCATAAAATTCTCGAACAATAGCCAAGGGAACCGCCTCCGGAGCCTCGCAAAAAGATTCCCAACCACGTTCTTGAATCATGTTCAAGAGCTCACCATCTTCCGCCGTGGGCAAGAATCCCCTCTCCTTAACTAACGACTTATTCATAAGCCGTTGAAACTCGTTTCTCGCACCATCCGAGGTAAACTCAACCTCGCCCATCGAGGAAGAATCGCTAGATGCGGCGGCTCGGGTGCTCGGTCCTTGTGATCTTCTTGCTCTTTTGGGTGCCATTGGTAGAGATTTAGATTTGTAAGAGGTTTGTGTGTATTGGGTTGGAGAGATTGAATGAAGGTTGTGTGTATGGATGTGTATATATAGGTAGGGTTTAGAGAATTATAATGGGAATTGGAGATATGTTTGTGTTTATATAGGGATTGGAGGGCTGAGTTAGGGTTTTAGAGGGTGTATTTCGGGCTAGGCATGCAAAATTAGGATTGTGGGCTTTTTTTAAAACGAAAAAAAACTATTTTTGGGGGAAAAATCCGCCGGTCCGGCAGTCAGTAGCGCGGCCGCGCTAAGTATAGCGCGGGCGCGCCGTGCAACTTAGCGCGGTCGCGCCTGACACTAGCGCGGGCGCGCTAGTGTCTGACACCGGAGGCTGAAATTTTTCGATTTTTGTGTTTTTGAGGTTTACAATGGTACAATGTGGTTCCAATGCGTGGGTTGCCTCCCACGAAGCGCTTGTTTAACGTCGTTAGCTCGACGTGAAGTCCAGAATTAATCCGATTCCGATGAAGTATCCTGTGGAGGATACCTCGTTCCATAACCAAACGAATCCCAAGTAACATTGACGTCTAGTGCCAAGAACGCTTCAGCAAGAGAATCCGTTAGTATATCAGCAAAGCGACCAATTCGTTCCTCCAACACGTCAATACGCCTGATTATTCTTCGGTACTGTGCTTCATTCAGTGTTGAATCAGCAGGTGATTGAATTGCAGATTGGTTACTCGCACTGGCAGAGAATAGAGGACAAGTGTCTCCACATGCATTAAAGTTTGAGTCTGAGTGAGCTCTGATTCTGTGCCAATTAGTCATCTGGACTTCCTGAGTGACTTCGACCGCTTCATCCTCCTCCGATTCTTCCTCTTTTGGAATCTTCCACTTTAGATCTTTGTGCTCAGCAGCGGCCAGGTTCTCTATCAGTTCGTAAGCATCATCGAAGTTTTTGTTCCACAAACTTCCTCCAGCTGCTACGTCTAACTCTGCTCTACATTGACTATTAAGACCCCTGTAGAAGTAATTAATTGCCATTCCAGGAGGCATGTCATCTTCCTTGAGGTTTTCGAGAATCTTCTTGAATCGGTCCCAAGCTAGGCAAAGATATTCTCCCGAGAATTGAGAGAATTTGCCTTCAGTGTTTTTGATAGCTGATACTTTGATTAGAGGATAAAACCTTGTACAGAATATTTTCTCCAACTTGTTCCAGCTATTAGTAGTGCTTGCCGAGAGAGAGATAAACCACGATCGTGCTACATCACGTAGCGTGAATGGAAAGAGTCTCAGTTTCACTAGATCCTTAGGTCCGATATTGAAGTCCAATGCAGTAATGAATTTCTCGAAATTCCTTAGATGTAGATTTGGGTCCTCAAGAACAGAACCCCCAAATTGAATGGTATCTTGCAGCTTGAGAATGATTGATGGCTTGATACGAATGCCACTGGCGGATATTGCTGGTTCAATTGTGTCAGCCTGATTATCATTGATTTTCAAACGAGAAAATTCACGGGATGCCTCACCAACTGCTGTCCTAGCATAATCCATTGTTTCAGAATCAGAAGAAAAAGATGAATCCATTGCTTCTTACGGGTTCGAAAACTCGTTAGTAAAAACGCGATCCAAGTACCTGAAATAAAGAAAAGAAGAAAAGTGAGAAGAGAATAGAATCCTAGTCAGTGAATTTTAATGCACACTGATGACAAGTGCATAAACTAATTAATTAACACCGAGTCCCCGGCAGCGGCGCCAAAAACTTGTTCGGTGAAATCTACACTACACGCAAGCGCACGTGATCACAAGTAATATATTAAGTTCGATCCCACAGAGACTGGTGAATTAAGAATACGCACCTATGCAACAATGTATGATCAATTATCACTGCTAAGACAATTAACAAGGATTGGGTTCTTTTATACTAATAATTAAAATTACTAATCAAATTCAGAATAGGAAAACACATGGGATTCTAACTTCATTATCGAATTCATCTAGAATTGAAATTACTGATTAACATGCGACTGTTGATCCTAATCAGACAACACGGAAGTAATACATGCCAACTCTCGTTGCACACATATCATACCAATCAAAATCCACAATTAAGATAGAAATCTCATGGACACCAACAAAGCTCAGACCCTATATCTCTATAGCGGTAGTGTAAGCAGAGAGGTTTAATAACAAGTCGTCTATCGTGATTACACAGGGTGATAAAAATAGTTCAAGTCTACCACAAATTATGTTTCATTCACATAATCCTATGTTTACATGGCATAGTTCTAAATTCAATCATCCACTCTCGCTTCAGAAAGAATTAACACACAACTTAGAAGTTAGCTACGCTTCTAAGAAGAATAAGCACGGCTCATGCAAAGCAATCAACATATGTCACAAAATCACGTAATTATAATCGTTACTAGACTACATCGATAAATCCATTAGAATCCCATGAAGGCGGTTAGTTCATAATCGAACTAATCGACATCATGGGTTCTAATGAAAGCATGATAAAGAAAAGACGAGAATTAAATAGAATAAAATGCTTGAATTAATAATAATAAGGATCACACGTTACAGATTTGATGTTCACGATCTTGCTCGAAACTGTCACTTCCTCGCGAAGAACGATCTAATACAAACTGATAATGTGCTTCGAATAAAACTAAAACTATGATTACGATATTAAACTCTTCTCAAACTACGACTATGAGGCTAGGGTTTTTACACACGAGAAATAAAAAATGCATTGACTACGTCAACCGGGCCTCGACCGCTGCGAAAATCCATCAGAAAAGCTGTAAAAATCGGCCCGGGGAGTTTCTGCGGAGCGCCACCGCGCTACACTAGCGCGGGCGCGCTAGTGATGCAGGCTGTAGCGCGGGCGCGCTACAGGTTAGCGCGGGCGCGCTACTGTCTGTGATGACAGCCTTGATTCTTTGTTTTTCAGCCCGTTCTCGCGTGCATGTCCTTCCTCGTTCCTAGTACCACTTCCGTAGGTGATCACGGTTGCATTTAGCATATGCAACAAGCCCTTTAAACCCCTAGATAGCTCTAGTGGACGAGTGTGTTCTCGTGAGGGTTTGTAGAAGATATACCCACAAAATCCCAAGTCTCGGTGAATCCACAATTCTCTATTCTCGCAAAGAATGCACCAAAACCAACCTAAAATGATAGAAAATCACTTCATCACCTCAACTCGTGACCTGCACAGAAAAACAATAAAAACACATCAAAAGACACTACACACTTAAGTACAATCAACCAATTTAAGTGGAAATGAAGGCCTATAAGTGTGTATAAATACCACTTATCAGTAGACCATAAAGAATTGCAACTTTCGAACAAACCATCATATCACTAATCTACATTCACTTAGCAATTATCTTGCACAAGTGACGTTAGTCCACATATAAAATAATCATGGTATCACAGCACAGATAATTGTATTGTGTGTGCCTTGTATCATGAGAGGTAATAATTTGGATACCAAATATGATTCTAGCAAACAGATATTAAAATAATATGCTAGTCAGAAGTCATACCATGTTCATGACGATCATCAGGTCTTGGAGAGTAACTCATAGAGAGCTGACGAGGAAAGAGATATACAAATTCCGTTGGATCTTCAACTGCAAAGTCCTTGAAATGTTGTATGAAGCTTTATCTTCTAGCTCACTGTAATATCCTGAACCAACGTCTCGTCAATGGTGCTTTAGTTCAATCATGAAGGTCGTTGAGTCCCCTAAGATGTAGAGTCCTGAACTTGAAGATTCTATTTCCATCATCTTCATAACCTTCTCTTTTGAAGTAACTCTAAGCAACCAAATTGGCTTGTCCCTCGTAACATAGCCAAAAACATCCAGTTGGAATCTAAATACCCGACAAGTACTAATTACTGAATTGTCTTTAGGTCAGGGTATCAGAATCCGCACAATATGCTTTCAAACTGATTGAGATCATCTTGCTGTGCAATCACTCAATCTGGATCCCATTTAAGAGCTTCTGAATATTCCTCAAGTTTCACTTCAGATTGAAACTAAAAGAAATAACATTCTTTCACAATAGCTCTCCTAGTCTTCACTTCACCATTAGGAACATTTAAGAACTAGAATCCGGGAATGATATAGACTCAAACCCTTTGTCTAAGCAGATACGTTCTTGATATGTCCTGTTCATCTTCAATGTGGTGTTGAGTTTGACTAGTGGATCCACCAAATGCTCCTTCTAAGCTGTTGCTGGGATTTCCTTAATAATCCTTATCCTTGCAAAGAGATTCTGCTTGGATTTGAATCATCATAATTAATACCACTGATATCACCTTTAACAGCTTGGAGCAAAGTGTCGTTCAATGTCCTGTCCAGACTTACAATCACCTTATGTTGATTAATCACAATCACCCTGTAGACTGTAGACTCCATTGAGTAGCCGAGGAAAATATTCTTTGAGCTTCAAATGCAAGACTTGCAAAGAGGCATTTTCCACCAAACACATACCAAGAGTTAGTGTTTGCTTCTGATTGGCCACTGGCAAGAATGGTGTCTTTCTGGATTTATCAATGATCAGGGTTCATCTTGATCAACCTCTATTTGTGATGTCTTGTCCTTCGAACACATACGAACAACACGAAAGAATCTAGAGTAGTCAATGATCATCGCAAAAGGATATCTGACTTTGTTGGAGACATGACATTAACTGATCCTTAGAAATCCATACGTATCATCTGAAGCGGCTCAGTAATGTTGATCATATCTTTGCTTCTTTGCGATGCTCCTTCGACTTCCTTATTGACATACCTCATAAGATTCATCCATATAGAATCCCAAATGAGGTAGTCCTCTCACCAATTCTCTTCTTACGAATAGAAAGAGCTCCTTGTTTTGACATACAAGTGCGAGAGCTTCAGATGCCATAGCTAACACTTATCTGATGAAGTTTTACTATAGAAACAGCTCATTCCATCTTCAGTTAAAGTTACATATTAGCTAGGAGCAAATTCACATCTTTCCTGATTTGAGATAAAGCACTATTCCATGAACTGACATAATGTCCTTTGTCAGAGAACAGTCTGATACTCAGAATTTGTGTGCTTTGACTCTTCCAAGAAAGATATACTTCCATGATGACATTTCATAAAAGGAGCATGTTCCATAAGAGAATCTTTGTTGTCATCTTCCAAAGATTATTGACGGAACTGCTCACATGATCACATTTGCTAACAGGGTACTTTTTGTGATTCATATGATTTCAGCTACTCAGCAAACAGAGTGCACCAAAAATCATATGGAATATATGTAACCTGCAATCACAAATGGAAAGAGTTCTATGGTCCCCAATCATAACTGGGTCCGAATGGATTAGAGATTTTTCTTTAACAATGATAACAACAGAAGCAACCTTAACATCCTAATTCTTATCTAGACATTGCCCTAATGTGATTCTCAAACATGCTTTTCTAAGATCAATGCAAGTACAAAGACATGCATTCATGACATGAAAATAAGCAGACATGATGTTGAATACACATGGCAAACAATCAAAGATAAGACAATAGCATGACAGGCAGTTATGCAATTCAGAAGATTCAGTACTCTCTACTTAAACCAATTAACACAAGTGTAACAGGTAGAAAGCAGAATTACAGATATTCAATAAATCCCCTAAAAGCATAATGATCATAGACAAATTAATAATCACATTATCAATTCATACTAATACCACTCTATTGTTATATGGCATTATACTATCTCTATTACCTAAGTCAGTTTTAGATCTAACATGTAGTTCTAAAGTTCTACTGACACAAGGTAGACATTCCATCATAGAACAAATAAATTCCTTAACAAACAATTCAGATAAATAAGAAAATCTAGTTGTACTAGGGAATCTGAAAGTAAGTGTTTTAACAAAGTTATACATGCTAGGATCATAACCCCTAAAACTAAGAGTTGTTTTCCAAAGGAAAGCTTCTAATCTCACCATTGCAAATAATCAAATCCTAAATATTCATACACATGTTAAGAATCTGCTAAAGACACATGCACGAGATTATCATCAATCCTAGTTACCAGAAGAAGTGATCTAGCATACTAGTTCAACATTAACTATGGTGATGCTATCATGCTTGTGTTTGTGTATTAAACAATTCTGCTCAGAGATTTATAACATGCGTTGAATATAAAGAAATAAGTATTACATAGTTAGAAAGAATTCATACCTGAGATGTGCGAATTGAGTCAGCTTCAGAGAATGCTAGGATCGCCAGATAACCATAATCATCCTTCTCATCAGCAACTGATCCATCTCACACCTTTCCTAAAATAGCATAAGAACTTATGTGATGCTTCTTTCAAAACATCCACTTGAAATTCAGACAAGCCCTATCATCCTTGTTTGTCGAGGCTTCAATATATATAGCAACCCACCTTTGCTAAAGATACCAATCAATATTGTGTGTACTGACCAACTCAGTTTTCAAACAGCCTGTCAAACTGAACCTCGAAGAGTCTCCACTTGAAACCAATGGATTCCATCTGAATCTGACATGACTAAACCTCTCAGACAGTGTTATGCTAATCCTTGAAGTTCTGTCCTCACATTCTTCAAAAGTGTTAACTTTCGTCGACTTCAGCTTCCTCAAATTCAGCAGTTACAAACTCTTCTGTTCAATCTAAGGTTCTGACATTAATGCACGAAACTGATTTGGCGCGGTAGTAATTCGATAATTATATCCTTAAACCTCCACAGTTTTCTGTCTTTGATTCAGTTGATTCTGGATGGATTTAGCATTGATACAATTCACTGTGTAATTGTATATCCCTGAATCACTGAGTTAGATTGAAATCCCTTGAAGATTCGTCCGTAAAAACTTCTCTTTTCCTACTACCAGTGGTGCCATTCAAAGTTGACATTCCGAGCCCTGGAAAGATGCTTCACTGCAGATGTAGCAAATTCCCATCCTGATCTGGTGATCTGATAATCAAGTATGAGTAATTACTCAGATCAAGGCCTGAAGTACCTTCTTCAAAATTCACTGTCAGTAGTGTCCAATCAGTCTTCAATAGAATCTTCTTCGAATCACAATCAGCTTTGTCGAACATAGAAAACTGCTTCTAATAATCCTTTGAGTAATCAATTGGATTGGGTCATCAATGTACTTCCATTACCGGTTCTGAGAATCTGGTATTTGAAAGCCCGGTGTTTGTCTTGTAATCTGTCAGCCTGATCTGTCTCAACTAAATGTCAATCTGATTTGTCTTGGAGTAGAATAATTAAAAAGGTTACGGGACACTTGATTATTTAAACTAAGTTTAAATTATAGAGAAAATAAATTTAAAAATAAGTTTTAAAAGATGAAAGAAAATAAAGTATAAAATAAGCTTAGTCAAATCTATAAAATAAATTTAATTATATTTAAAAAATAAATTCAAATAAATTCATAATAAACTGAAAAGTTTAGAATAAATTTATTTCAAATTCATTTAGTAAATATATTAAAATTTATTGTATAAATTTAATTTTTGAAAATATTCAAGTGTCTCGTCTCCAATTAAATCATAGCTTCCAGAACAAACTAAATTGAACCCTTGAACTTGAACTTATATCCATAATCACTTAAATCCTCTTAAATTTATATTTTATATTTTAACTTAAATTTAAATCATAAACTATACAAATTTAAATAATAAATTTATAAAAATTTATGATAAACTTGATAAAGTCTAAGAGTAAACTTTACAAGTCTAAAATAAATTTAAACAAATTTAATAATTGAATTTAGTAAAGTTTATAAAGTAAATTTAATTAAGTTTATAAGATAAATTTAATTAATTCATAATAAACTCAATTAATAAGTTTAAAATAAATTAATTAAAATTTATAAAATAAACTTATTAAAATTTAAAGTATAAATTTATAAGTCCCGGTCCAAAGTTCAGTATCCGACAGATAATCCTTGCTTAGGCCTACGGACAAATTCAGCAACACAAACCGGAAGAACATTTCCCCTAATCAAATATCAAAAGCTAGGTTCTTGATTTTCCGTACGATAAGGATCCTGATTTGTATATCAATCAGCCTGCTCTGATACCAATTGTTAGGTCCAAAGTATCGTAGAAGGGGGGGTTGAATACGATACTCACTACAATTTAAAATTCTTTCGAATCTTGCGGATAAATAAATTGCAGTCCTGTAATGGGTTTCGTGTTCCGGATATTTATTGGGTCGGTTTCTGAGGATATGAAAATATTAAACCAACACACAATATTTTCCAAGGTATATCTGTATATTGATAAATACCTCGAAGGGTGCTATAAATCCAAACCCGAAGGTTGGCTACAATGGCTACTACTACTTACACTCACAAACCCTAGCTTCTAAATATATATATAATACAAAACTAAGCTAGAGTTTATTTGTGTGTAGTAGTGTGCAAGGCACAAAGCCATTCCACCATAAAGGTGGTGAAGAGTGTTACTAATGAGAACAAAATCCATGGGTATTTATAGACTTTTCATAAACTAACCATGGTTAACGAGTTCGTCCTGGACGACTTGAGTTCGTCCTGGACGAATTGAGTTCGTCCCAAGTGCTTCCAATGTGTATGTATGTAGAAATCCCATGCCTTAGAATATTTTCAAGCTTTAAGCATCCATAGGGCACCAATGGGGCGCAACTTGGGCGCAAGTGGCGCTAACACCCTCACAGGGCATCACTAGGGCGCACACCAGGCGCAACTTGGGCGCTAACAGGCGCTCTAAGGCGCAACTTCCAGGCGCAAGTTCAAGGCGCTTCCCAGGCGCTCTAAGGCGCAACTTCCAGGCGCAACTTCAAGGCGCAACTAGGGCGCTCTAAGGCGCAACTTCAGGAGCGCAACTTCCAGGCGCAACTAGGGCGCTACTCGGGCGCTCTAAGGCGCAAACTCCAGGAGCGCAACTTCCAGGCGCTACTCGGGCGCTCTAAGGCGCAACTTCAGGAGCGCAACTTCCAGCCTTAGTTTCTGAGCAAGGATGTTCATGTACTCAGCAAGGGCGCCACTGGAGATTACTAGGCGCAACTTGGGATTTGCATAGCTAGCTTCCAAGTAGACACGTGACATCATCATTTATGCACATACTATAATATATATATATACACTTAAATATATATATGTTTATGTATAATATAAATACATATACTATATACATACATATATTTATTTAAATATATATACATATAAATATACATATACATATGTTTAAAAACATATATACATATATATTATATATATTATATTTAATTAAATATACGTATATACATATATATATAAATATATTTGTACATATACAAATATATAAGTGCACACATATATAAATTAGGCCACTTCCCGATATGACGGTTGAGCAGTAGTTGCATGGAATTATATCAGCTGACTCTGGAGATATTCTGAAGGCTTGACTTGAAATAGATGACTTGATAACTTGATCAATTTCTTCGATTGATAAATACTCTGCATAACTTCATACGTGATGACGCTTAGTGCACTGGTCTGGTTCACAAGCGACTAACACTGAAGTCAAACATTGTACCGTCTTTGTCAGCAAACATTGATCAGTCGGTTCCGGGTTAGTTTATGCTTCAGTTTGTTGATTATAAATAACCAACCAAGATATATAGAAATATCTTGCTTCAGGGGTTGCACTGAAATCTTTCGAGTACTTGGACAACATCTTCATTGCTTCCACAATCTTGAATACTTCAATCTTTATTCTTCACTGAGGCATGAACATATTAATGAACTTCTTTCAGTGAACTTATTCCTTCAAGACTGTAGATGGCTTCTTCAACCTTTGTCTTCGTATCTTCCAATTCCGGTGCAGGCGTAGTGTTATTTACTTGTCCTGTTCTATTGTTGAGTTATCATCCCTATGTAACAGATAGGGTTGTCTTTACATTTAGACTTACACTTATATAGTATAATTGTATATATATCTATATTTTTGTTTATTTTTGTTTATAAATTTGGTCTAATACTAAATTAGAGAAATCTAAAAATTAATACTTCATCTTACAATGTTAATTATCTCTTAAGAGCGAAAAAATATTTTTTAGGGGGGCCAAATTTTTATATTTATATAAATATACGGATAAAATACAATTTTTTTCAAAATTATATAATACAAATTATAATATTACGGAAACCCTAGGGGGAGCCATGGCCCCTTCTGGCCCCTATGTAGCTTCGTCCCCGTATGGGTTCAATACCAAACTTTTTCTTAGAAGGATCTATAATTGAATGAATTTCATATGATCCAAATCGGTGGAACGTGCGACTTGAAAGACACTGTCGAGTGTGGAATTATATCTCTACTTCCATAATCTGATTGAAGATGTTTTTCTACATACATGTGTTTTATTTCAAGTGGGATCCTTGTTTTCACTAGATAAGTAGTATTTTCACTAGATAAGTATTGTCGAATCATATAGAGATTTCAGTGGCAGAAATGTGTGAAGTTGGGAGAAGCACAGCAGACTTTACTTCCAATGTCTTCTGGAATAGACCTCTCCGACCTTGGGAAATCAAAGAAGCTGAGGATTTGAAAGAAGTAATAGACAGAGTTGATCTAAAGCCAGGAAAAGATGTGTTGATTTGGACGCACAGCAATAAAGAATATTCGGTTAAGGTTGCTTCCCAGTGTAATTTTGGAACACAATCAGTAAGCTGGGATTTCATTTGGAAATTGAAAGTGCCTCACAAGATAAAAATTTTCCTTTGGAAGCTGCAATTAAGCATTCTCCCTACTAAGGTCCTATTATCTACCAGGAATATTATCCCAGACGATGGCTCATGGTGCCCATTATGCTCAACAGATAAAGAGAATATTCCTCACCTGTTCTGGGAGTGTAGTTATGCAAAAATGGTATGGTCACAAATGTTCAGTTGGTGGCAAATTAACCCGATTCCTCAAGAAGAGATGTCAGTGATGAGTATATGGAGTCAAGTCAGGCAATTTTCAATTAAGAAAGCTAAAGTAGCTTGGAGGGTCAGTGTAAGTGCTACTTTCTGGAGCATTTGGTTGGCAAGGAATCAAAAAATATTCAGGCATGCAGATATTCCAGTCCTTTCCCTTGTGGTTTATATAAAGCATCTTATTAAGGAGTGGTGCCTTGCTTTTAGTCTGATTCATGGCAGCTCAGTTTCTTGGTGGAATGCTAATCCTATGGGGGTGCTTACTAGTTCAGGGAAATTTCAACTTCAGGAACTGTTGTCTGCTTCTGAGGACCTAGTGGGTTTTACGGATGGGACTTTCAAAGATAAAGGAGGCAAACATTTGGTGGGAATTGGAGGTACCATTGCGAACAAAGCTGGTGAGACTATATTCTCTTTCTCAGGTCCTTCTACTGCTAATAGTCCGTTTGAAGCGGAATGGCAAGCTTTAGAATTTCTTTTAATCTCGTTTATAAATTCAGTCTGGAATGATCACCATATAGTAGTCTTCTCCGATAATTTTAAAGTTATTCAGAAAGCTCTGGAGATACTCACTGGAAATTGCAAGTTGGAGGATAACTCTGTATGGGACTCGATCAAGCGGTTAAAAATTAGAATTAAGCACATTCCAGGGGACCTGAATTTTGATGCAGATTTTCTAGCCAAAAAAGGCTCGAGATCCATTAAGTTAATTAGCTCTTGGGCTGTCAACTGATTTTCCTCTCCAGCCCACTTGGTTACCCATCCAGTAGCCCTTTTAGTGCCCCAACCCTGGCTTTAACCTAAGGTTAATTTTTAAGTTTTCGAGGAGTTAACTCGGTTTACCCTCTTATCCCCTCTATTTAAACTCTTGGTTCCTTTTACTTTGCCTGCACTCAGTTAAAATATCTCAGTAAAATAAACAGTTCTTTAAGTAAGATGGCAGATGTTGTGAACGTGGCTGCTCTACCAAGGTGGAGAATGCCAAGGCGAGGTTGGGTCAAGATCAACGTGCATGGCTGTTTTTTTGTAGAAGCTTTGCCTAATGGAAACGTAACAGGCATAGGAATCGTCATAAGAAATAGTAGGGGAAGGATCTTGAGGATGTTAGCTGGGTCTCTTGAGATTCAAAACCAAAGGGAGAATGAGTTTTATGCACTTCTGGAGGGTTGCAAGCGTGCATTCATTGAAGAATGGGAGCATTTCATCCTGGAATCCGATCATGTGCAGGCGTGTTGGGTCTGGAACAACTCACGACTGGAAGGAGTGCACCCAGATCATGCTTATGTGGTGCAGCAACTTAATCAGCGAGAGGAGGATGAAAACTTTGATATGGAGGTTTCAGTTTGCGATGAAGATGCAAATGAGCTTGCAGCTTTCTTAGCAGATCATGGTGCAAGAAATTATAAGATGATGGTGGTAATAGCTCAACCCTTTGGAAGAGTGTTTGACATCTGGAACCATGATATGGGCTTAGGTCCAGCAGATCCTAGATTCCAGGCTGTCAACGAAGAAGACATAGGTCTGGGGGCTGTTCAAAATGATGCGGAGGTTGTTGATCAGGAGGCTATGGAGGATGTAGAAGGTTTTGGTCTGCCAGGGGGTGATGGTGGTTTGGTGAACGCAGAAGGCGAACCGGTCGAAATCATTGAAATCCAGGATTGAATCTCTCCAGCATGCAGATGGTTTTCCCGAAGTGGTCTATAGTTAGGGTTATAATTATCTACTAGTTTGGTTTGCATGAGCTCGTATGGGGAAGTGTGTTTTGGGGGCTGGGGCAATTTTCCTAGGTAGTAAAGTATAAAAGTGAATGGGTTTTTAGCTGATTGGGAAGTTAGTTTATCAAGAAAGCTGTTATGTTAGCTCTCAGTGAGCATAGTTCTTGGTTTCTCCCCATGTACTCGAATATTTATAATATATTGGCTCCTTTTGCTTTTCAAAAAAAAAAGAAGAATAAGTGCTTATAACTTATAAGCCCAGAAGTCGGCTTATATTTGCCTGCCAAACACCACCTTAGTTTAACCAGTTAGTTTGAATTATGTTTATATTTTATTTTAATAAATTTGTGCCATGTGTATTCACGTTCGATATTATCTTTTGATCATTTGCTTTGGCCATTACACGAAACTATTATCGGCCATATACGATAATGAATTAATATTATTTATGATAATCTTGTGACATTTTGGATGACTTTAACGGTGTTCAAAATAATTCAATATGTATATTTTCTAAAAAATTTATCTATATTTATTTTATTTTATTATGTATATAATTAAAATATTTCTTAAAATAAGAATTCTTTGGTATTAGACTTATTCGAGCATTTTTTGACTATTTCCGGACATAAGTTTTATTGTCTAAATTTTTAAAAGCACATTACAAGTTTTTTGATTAGATAATAATTTTTTAATGAATATTTTACTTTAGTTTACAACTAGTGAAAAAAGCCGCGCTTCGCGGCGGCGTTATAAATTTTGATATGAATTAATATTATAATAGCATAAAAATTATTTTGAGTCATCTTCCGGTTAAACATTTCACTAATAAAAAAATATTATAATTAGTGTAATTTTTTTTAATTGGTCATCCTTACAATACTAATAATAAAATTAGTTTGAACCGCCTCCCGTCAAAGACAATATTGATCCATAATTATTATTTTTATGATAAAATTAAATATTATCATTTAGATCAAAATTAGTTTGAGCCGGTCCCTTATCAAACACAATACTAATAACAAAACATTATAATTTAGATATTAGTTTGAGTCTCTTTACTGTCAAACACAATACTAATAAAAATTATTCTAATTATGATAAAATTAAATATTATAATTGGATAAAAATTATTTTGAACCGTGGTCCCGTTTTGAAAAATATATATTATAATATAAAAAAAAAATTATTTTGGTCACTTTCCCGTCCAACATAATACTAATAAAAAAATTATTATTATTTAGATAAAAATTAGTTTGGGCCGTCTCCCGTGCCCGTCAAACACAATAGTAATCAAGAATCATTTACATTATCATAAAATCAATATATGATTCCTATATTATATATCCTATTTTATTTTATTAATTATTTTTATCTTATGATTCCTATTCATTATTTAAAAATTATTATTAGTTTATGGTTCTAATTTTTTTTTGCTATTAGTTTTTTTAATGATTATTATCTTTACAATCCTTTATTTCCAATTCAAAATTTAAGAAAAATATAAGACTAAATCGAATATAAAAATTGTACGTATTACTTTACAAATCTTTAATATAAATTGTATTTTATCTTTGATTTTTAGTTTAAATAAATATAAAAATTATTCTAATTATGATTAAATTAAAGATTATAATTGGATAAAAATTATTTTGAATCGTGGTCCTGTTTTAAAAAATATATATTATAACATAGATAAAAAAATTATTTTAGCCACTTTCCCGTCAAACGTAATACTAATAGAAAAATTGTTATTATTTAGATAAAAATTAGTTTGGGGCACCTCCCGTACCAGTCAAACACAATACTAATCGGGAATCATTTTGATTACCATAAAATCAATATATGATTCTTATTTTATATATCCTATTCATTTTATTAATTATTTTTATTTGATGATTCCTATTTATTAGTTAAAGAATATTATTCTTTTTATTATTCTAATTTGTGTGCTATTAGTTTTTTTTAATGATTATTATGTTTACAATCCTTAATTTTTCACTCGAAATTTAAGAAAATTATAAGACTAAATTGAAAATAAAAATTGTATGTATTACCTTACAAATGTTAAATATAAATTGTTTTTTTATCTATGATTGTTAGTTTAAATAAATATAATCCTATTTTTTTTAGGTTTCCCAAATAAGAAGATCCTTGAATTTGATTTTTTGAATTAAAATTCTATTTTCTATTCAAAATTCAAGAAAATTATAAAACTAAACCGAACTATTGTCGAGATTGGTCGTGAGTCCATGCATACTATCTGAGTGAGATTGCGAAGATGTCAAAGATGTTTTCACGATAGAGATTTTATTTTCTTCTTGATCATTATGGAACGACGTGAGTTTAGCTACGAACACAATGTGAGATTCTGGAAGATGCTGGTTTTTATTTTTTAAATATATAATTTGAAAAAAATTAATAAAATAAGATTATAATTTTTATAACTTTTTTCTGAAAGAAAATTTTTATAGCTTTTAAAAATAAGAATTGTATTTTTTTAATTATATTTGTTCTATAATTGTTACTTTGAATAAATAGAATCCTACTCTTTTATGATTCCTAAATAAGTAAAAGAATTGTAATAATATCTTATCGAATTATATATATAAAATTCAACTACATCTTCAATATATCTTATCGAAAATAAGAATTGTACATATTACTTTACAAATCTTAAATATAAATTGTATTTTATCTATTATTATTAGTTTGAATAAATATAATTCTATTTCTTTTAAAATTATCTAGTGTATAAAGCCGCGCTTCACGGCGGCGTTATGAATTTTTTTATAAATTTTGATACGAATTAATATTATAATTGCATAAAAATTATTTTGAGTCATGTTCCCGTTAATCATATCACTAATAATAAAATAAAAAAATATTATAATTAATATAAAAATTTGTTTAAGTGGCCCTCCTGTCAAACACAATACTAATAAAAAAATTGTTGAACCGCCCTTCCATCAAAGATAATATTAATCAATAATTATTATAATTATGATATAATTAAATATAATAATACGGATAAAAATTAGTTTGAGCCGCTCTTTTGTCAAACACAGTACTAATAACAAAAAATTATAATATACATATTAGTTTGAGTCGCTCTACCGTCAAACACAATACTAATAAAAAATTATTATAATTATGATAAACTTAAATATTATATTTGGATAAAAATCATTTTAACCCGTGGTCCAGTTTTAATAAAAAAAATATATATTATGACTTAGATAAAAAATTGTTTTAGCCGTTTTCCCGTCAAACATAATACCGATAGAAAATTTATTATTATTTAGATAAAAATTATTTTGGGTCGCCCTCCCCTCAAACACAATACTAATCAAGAATCTTTTTTTATAAATTTTGATACGAATTAATATTATAATTAAATAAAATTTATTTTGGGTCATGTTCCTGTTAAACAAATCACTAATAAATAATATTATAATTAATATAAAAATTTGTTTAAGTGGCCCTCCAGTCAAACACAATACTAATAAAAAAAATTGTTTGACCCGGCCTCCCATCAAAAACAATATTAATCAATAAATATTATAATTATGATAAAATTAAATATAATAATATAGATAAAAATTAGTTTGAGCCACTCGTCAAGCACAATACTAATAACAAAAGATTTATAAATTTTTTAAATAAGTTGGAAGTTTTAATCAAATCATGATAAAATCGATAAATTGATAAAAAAATCAAAAATTAATCACAGATCTATTAATAAATCGAAGATTAAGAAATTTTTGAGTTGAATACGGAAAAGGTATTCAAAAATTAGTATTCTAGAGTATTATCTTTATAATCCAGTCAAAAAAGAATTGTATTACTTTTAGAATTCTTGAACCTGCTTTTTTGTATTATAATTATATTTTTTTTATCCGAAATTTAAGAAAAATCAGAATATTGAATCGAACAATTCTAGAGACGTCCGCATCCTCCTTTAAATCAATATATGATTCCTATTTTATTTTGGGCTTTTTTTATATACATAACTAAGTTTAAAAGAATTTTTGCGAAAATATTATCATTTTTTAAAAAAAATTCAATAATATTATATTAAAGCAACTCAAAATTCAAAATCAATTAAATTAGGGTCATAATTTATGTGTGTATGAACTTAAAATTTTGGTACTTCAAGTAATATATATGGAAATTGTAAGACTCGCGCAAACTCAACAAAACAAAAATCAGACTACCTGCAGATTCCAATTTCCAACTACTCAACTCAGTGCTATTACAACAAACTCGGTTGACCCGGCAACAAAACCCAACCGAATCACTCAGCAACTAGCTAAAACTCGAAACATCAAGGGAAATTAAAACGAAGCGCAACTCAGCAAAAAATATGGGAGGTGGAGCAAATTGATTAGAGATGGAACAAAAAGAATTGTATTGTTTTTCTAATTCTTTTTCTCGCGTTATTAGGCGGTGAAACGTCGTTGCTTTCTGTTGCCAACGCGATCGTATTTTTTATCCACTTTTTTTTCTTTTTCCTTTTTATCTCAAAAATCTTATATTTCTAGAAATCTATCATTCAAAATCATGATTGTTGTATTGTTTTGGGAAAAAAATAAAATCATGATCGTTAATCAGAAATAGGAATTAATGGGTTGATAAACTGATTCAAGATTTTAAAAAGGTTTATAAAATTTTTAAATAAGTTGGAAGTTTTAATCAAATCATGATAAAATCGATAAATTGATAAAAAAAATTAAAAATTAATCACATAACTATTAATAAATCGAAGATTAAGAAATTTCAGTGAAATACAGTTAGAGTTGTTATTAGCCAGTTGAGTTGAATACGGAAAAGGTATTCAAAAATTAGTATTCTAGAGTATTATCATTATAATCCAGTCAAAAAAGAATTGTATTACTTTTAGAATTCTTGAACCTGATTTTTTTAATTATAATTATATTTTTTTATCCGAAATTTAAGAAAAATCAGAAGACTGAATCGAACAATTCTAGAGACGCCCGCATCCTCCTTTATATATATATACTAGTGAAAAAAGCCGCGCTTCGCGGCGGCGTTATAAATTTTGATATGAATAGCATAAAAATTATTTTGAGTTATATTCCCGTTAAACATATCACTAATAAAAAAATATTATAATTAATATAAAAATTTGTATAAGAGGCCATCATGTCAAACACAATACTAATAATAAAATTAGTTCGAACTTCTCTCCCGTCAAAGATAATAGTAATCCATAATTATTATTTTTAAGATAAAATTAAATATTATAATTTAGATCAAAATTAGTTTGAGCCGCTCTCTTGTCAAACACAATACTAATAACAAAACATTATAATTTAGATATTAGTTTGAGTCGCTCTGTCAAACACAATACTAATAAAATTATTCTAATTATGATAAAATTAAAGATTATAACTGGATAAAAATTAATTTGAACCGCGGTACCGTTTTAACAAAAAAAATATATTATAACATGGACAAAAAATTATTTTAGCCACTTTCCCGTCAAACATAATACTAATAGAAAATTTATTATTATTTAGATAAAAATTTGTTTGGGCCGCCTCCCGTGCCCGTCAAACACAATACTAATCAAAAATCATTTACATTATTATAAGATCAATATATGATTCCTATTTTATATATCCTAATTTATTTTGTAATTATTTTGAACCGCCGTTTTAACAAAAAAACATTATAACATAGGTAAAAATTATATTAGCCACTCTCCTATCAAACATAATACTAATAGAAAAATTATTATTATTTAGATAAAAATTAGTTTGGGCCGCCTCCCGTGCCCGTCAAACACAATACTACTCAAGAATCATTTACATTATTATAAAATCAATATATGATTCTTATTTTATATATCCTATTTTTTTGTTAGTTATTTTTATTTTATGATTCCTATTTATTGGTTAAAACCTGATTTTTTAAATATAATTCTATTTCTTTTAGGATTACTAAATAAGAAAAAAATTGTATCATCTTTAGGATTCAATAAGAAATACTAAATAAAAAGGAAAAGAGTTGTATCATCTTTAGAATTCAATAAGAAAATATGAATTTTTTATAAATTTAGACAAAATATTGTTTTAGCTACTTTCCCGTCAAACGTAATACTAATAAAAAAAATATTATTATTTAGGTAAAAATTAATTTGGGCCGTCCTCCCCTTAAACACAATACTAATAAATAATCTTTTTTTATAAATTCTGATACGAAATAATATTATAATTCCATAAAAGTTATTTTCAGTCGTGTTCCCGTTAAACATATCTTCAATATATTATATATTATCAAAAATAAGAATTGTATATATTACTTTACATAACTTAAATATAAATTGTATTTTATCTATTATTATTAGTTTGAATAAATATAATCCTATTTCTTTTAGGATTACTAAATAAGAAAAGAATTGTATCATCGTTAGAATTCTATAAGAAATACTATTGTATCATCTTTAGAATTTAATAAGAAATACCAAATAAGAAAAGAACTGTATCATCTTTAGAATTAAATAAGAAAAAAATTGTATTACTTTTAGAATTCTTGGACCTTATTTTTTGAATTATAATTATATTTTCTTTCCGAAATTCAAGAAAATTTAGAAGACTGAATCGAACAATCCTAGAGACGCTCGGAATTCAATAAGAAAGGAGTTATATTACCTTTAGAATTCTTGAACCTGATTTTTTGAATATAATTATATTTTATATCCGAAATTCAAGAAAAATCAAAAGGTTGAATCCAGCAATTCTAGAGACGCCTGCATCCTCCTTTATATATATATATGATTGATGATTGATGATTTTGTACGAAAGTGTGATATATGATACTTTAACGCCTATTTCCCGAATTTTTGATGAGCGAAAAATAAGTGAATATAGGCGGAAGTAAGTGAAATAACATAAACTAGTTTTACCCCAAGTTTAGAAGATTAAAGAATGGACTAATATTATTAATATACTTTGAATTTTCACAGAAGAATACAATTGACCAAATCTTATGAAAAGTGACTTCCTTCTTAAAATAAAAAAAGTGGACTATCTGATGGATTCTCTCTACAACGGTGGCGACTTTTCGAGGCGATTTCAAAATTTGAATTCTTCACGAGGGTTTGATCGGGCATTTCGACCTAATGGAGATCGGAGGACGGAATTCATGGATAAACAACTGATTAATTTCATATGGGCGAATAATGAATGGGTAGACAAGGAAGTGTTAGAGAGGTTGAACACTAGGGAATCATCCGCGGTAAAAGAGGCACTGGACCAGATTCATACTCGCAATTTGGCAGGAGTTAAGGTACAAGCTGGAGGAGATGATCAGAGCAAAAAACAGTATAGCGAAGTCCTTAAAGCTCCGAGCTTTAATGCTAGTCAATCATTTAGTGATCTACAAGGGGAATGGAAGCAAGTAACGTACAGGAAGGATAAGAAGGGTAGCGGGCTCACAAAGAGGCTGGATTATGTGACGATTTTTCTGCATAATATTCCTGAAGAAGCGACTGGTAAACACATTTGGACCTTGTTTCAGTCATGTGGTGACATTAAGGATATCATACTACCAAGGAGAAGAGATATAAACGGCAAGAGGTATGGCTTTGTTAAAACAATCTCGGAAAGGGAGGCAGGAGCCATTATCAGTAATGCGAAGATGGACAAAAAACTGGGGAGAAAAATGAAGATGACCATTAATGGTAGCGCAATAAAGGTGTCGGGTCAGATCTACACAGATAAGGCTAAGAGGAAGGTAAAGGAAAATCACCATCAGAGTTTTAATAACAAGAGAGAGGAAGTAGAAATCCCCTTTGAGAAGAAGATGTTTGAATTTATAGAAGTAGAAATTGATAGTGAAGTGGAAGAAGCTTTGGCTAAATGCAAAATTGGATACACTTGGTTTGATTCGGAGGTTAGTAGCTTGCAGGAGAGTCTTAATGACATGGGGCTGGGCAAATATAAATTAATTTCGCTCTCAAAGAGGAAATTTTTGATTAGAATGGATGAGAAAGCAAGCTGGGACGAGCTGGAAAAGACAGATTTATCAGTTTGGTTCTGTGACATTAGGAGGTATGAAGAAAGTGATCATATCTTATCTAGGATGGCTTGGATTGAATGTAAAGGGCTACCAATGCCGGCTTGGAAAGAAGAAAACCTCAAAGCTTTTACAAGTGGTTTAGGAAGATGGATTAACTGGTCCTATCAAAGTGATGGTTTGGGAGAATTCTTTAATCCCTTAATCTGTATAGATACTACTAATTGGGAGCACATCGCTGAGGAGATGACCATTTTGTATAAGGGAGATAAGAAAGTAATCTCTTTTGTTGAAATTAAGGAGGAGAAATATCTTCATGGCAAGGCGCTGCCTATGGAATTCTCAGAAGATATTTCTTTTGGGAAGGAGGTATTAGTTACAAAGGATGAGAAGAAGGAAGAAAAGATAGACGATAACAACATGGAGGAAGGTGAATTATCGCAAGTTGATCAAAACGTTAACCCCAGAATTGATGATGATCCTCCTGTGACATATAAGGAGGAAATAATACCAGATGGAAATCAGATTTTAGAGGAGAGAAATAAGATATACAGAGAGGCCAAGGTTTCAGGTGTAGTCCAGAATTTAGATAGCTCCCTTACGACAAATAAGGTAAACAAGATGTCAGGCGAGTCACGGGACTTAGAGAAATCACATAAAAGAGTTGGACAACCCCAGTCAAGCACAGAGATAATTTCAGAGGAGACAGGAGAAAAGGAGAACACAGATAAGTCAATTGTGTGTGCAGAGAAAAGCATTGAGGAATTGGGCAATTCACAGTCAACTTTGTGTGTGGGGATTTCTAAGAAACTAAGGGTTAAAAGCAACAGAGGGAGGCCAAAAAAGAAGGTAACTCAAATAAGGAATCCTTTTGATATAGGTAAAAAATATAGGTTCAAAAAAGGGGCTGTTATGGGTGCAAGAAGTAACCAGAAGAAAAGGAAAAGGTTAGAGTCAGAAAACTGCATTCAGATCATTCCTGCAAGGGTTGTGGGCAGCACAGTTCAGGAAGCATTGGAAATTCTAGCAACGGCTGAGAATATGGGACTAACTATACACGGGGATAAAGCAGCTGTGGTGAAGGAGATAGTTAATCGTCTGGAAAAAAAAGAGTTGTAGTGGCCCAATTTTTTTGTATAGTAGGTGTTAGGTATCAGTTTCATAATGAAGGACGTTAGGGTGATGTCATGGAATATTAGAGGTGTTAACAATGGAATAGCTAAAAACAATTGCAGGAATTTAGTTGGGGTAAACAAAGCCAACATAGTTTGCCTCCAAGAAACTAAAAGTGTGGACTGGTATTTAAGTCCAGGAAAGTCCTTTCTGGATGGAAGTAAATTCAATTTGTGGTTTCAACCCTCGATAGGAAACTCGGGAGGTCTAGCAACTTTCTGGGACGAGGGACTGCTTAAGTGTGTAGCGCTTGCACAATCTAGACACTGGATATGGACTACGTTTGAAGCTAGGGAGGATAATATTAGGTTTAATGTGATAAACATATATAGTCCATTAGTCATTGAAGAGAAAAAGAAATTGTGGCAAGACATGGGGGAGATAATAAGCTGTATTGTCGAAGAGCCAGCATGCTTCATTGGTGATTTCAACTGTATAAGGGCTGTTACTGAAAGGGTGAATTGTATTTATGCTAGAAATGATATGATCGGATTTAATCAGATGATTGAAGACTGCAACCTTCTAGAGATAGCTATGGTCAATGCTAAGTATACTTGGTATGGTCACTCAAACAAGAAAAGCAGGTTAGACAGGGTTTTGGTTGATGCAGAGTGGGCTAGGAAAGCAGACTGGAGAACTCAGGCTCTAAGCAAAAAGCACTCTGATCATAAGCCTCTGTTACTTACAGGTATGAGTGCGCGGAGGTCTCCACAGCCTTTTAGAATCTTTAATTGTCACTTGAACGAAGAACTACTGGAGAGGCTCAGAGTTTTGTCGGTAACAGAGAAGGGATGGCAAGAGGGTAATTTTCATCAGTTGTTAAAAAACATTAGAGGCATCATTAAAGAGATGGCCAAGGGCGGGACTAGTGCATTGGACAAGTCAATAAGTGAGTTAGAGGGCAGGATGGAATTTCTTGAGGAGGCTGACTGGGGAGGGATGGAGCATATTGCTGTTCGGGAAAGTTTAATGGACCTTTATCACAAAAGGGATTCCATGCTCAAACAAAAGGCTAGACTTAATTGGAATATTCAAGGGGATGGAAATACCAAATTTTTCCATCAAGTGATTCAGAAGAGAAGAAATTCAAATAACATTCTTAAGTTATTCTGGAACAATGGGTGGATTCATGATCAAAGCAAAATCAGGGAAGCTTTTTTCAGCCATTACTCTAATTTTTTTAGAAAAGAGGAATCAAAGTTGTTGGAGCTAGGGTCGTTAGCGTTGCCAAAATTGTCTTCAGAAGATAGTCAAGATATGGTTAGTGAGATCACTACACTAGAGATTGAGAAAGCTCTCTTTTCACTTGCAGAAGACAAGGCTCCTGAGCCTGACGGTTTTAACATTAAAAGCGTTAAGTTTCTATGGCCTTTACTTAAGCAGAAAATCGTGAGCTTCATCAAATCCTTTGCCTCCACCTCTATTATGCCTATGGGAGTCAACTCTTCTTTTATTGCCTTGGTTCCTAAAGTTCTAAACCCTTCCTCTGTTAAGGACTTTAGACCAATCAGTCTTATCAACTCAGTAATGAAGGTCTTAACGAAATTATTAGCAACTAGATTGGCCAGGCGCATGGAAGAGCTGATATGTGACATTCAGACTGGGTTTATTAGAGGCAGGCAAGCATCGGACGGGATCATAATAGTGAAAGAAATTGCCCACTCGATTCAGTCAAGGAAAAGCAAAAGTCTAATACTCAAATTAGACTTTGAAAAGGCTTTCGACACAGTCAATTGGGAATTCTTGTATAGCACAATGCTAGCAATGAATTTTGATCCGAAATGGGTGGATTGGATTAGAGCACTACAGGAGTCTATGAGAATTTCTATTTTAGTAAACGGTTCTCCCACCAAGGAATTCTCACCGTCAAGAGGGCTTAGACAGGGCGACCCCATTTCCCCTCTCCTTTTTAATTTAGTAGGTGAAGTGCTAAACTCAATGCTTACACAGGCTGCACTTCAAGGCAGTTTTAAAGGTATGACTGTAGGAAAAGGTACTCAGGACATCACTCATCTGCAGTTTGCAGATGACACGATAATCTTTCTAGATGGGAAGACAGAATCAGCTCGGGGAGTGAAGAGGGTGCTTCAAGTTTTTCAAATGCTATCAGGTCTTAAAATTAACTATAGTAAGAGTGAAATCTACTCCTCAAGTTCAGCTGAAGCATCTTTGATAGAGTGTGCGTCAATCCTGGGATGTAAGTTAGGACAGTGGCCGTTAATATATCTGGGAATGCCTGTAGGGATTTCTTCGAAAAAGGAATCCTTCTGGGAGCCAGTGTTATCCAAAATGAATCAAAAATTGTCCAAATGGAAGGCTGAATCTCTTAACCAGGCTGGTAGGCTCACTCTTATCAAAGCTGTGATGGATAGCCTTCCTGTGTATTGGATGAATTTGCACTACATCCCAGCTGGAGTAGTGAAGAAAATGGAAAAAATTAGGAGAGACTTTCTGTGGGGACATTCAGGCACTAAGTTTCAGAAGGAAAAATGTCTTCACTTGTTATCTTGGGACAAAGTGTGCAAACCAAAAACTCAAGGAGGACTGGGACTAAACCTCATCAGAACCAAAAATGTAGCCTTAATAGGTAAATGGTATTACAGATGGGACAAAGACAGGAGCAGCTCTTGGAATAAATGGATCAGATGTAAATACAATCTTTCAAAAAGCGTTAGCTTAACTGAGGCTACAAGCAAGAACTTGTCGGAAAGTATGAAAGCAATCAAGAAAGTGCAAGCTCACCCCTGGATGATGGAGAAATTGTCACAAGCAAGTTTTGTTTGGAAGCTACAAAATGGTAAATCCATTTTATTCTGGGAAGATATGTGGCTTAACAATATTCCTCTGAAAGTCAAGTTTAAAAAGTTATACAGATTGTCGAATCATATAGAGATTTCAGTGGCAGAAATGTGTGAAGTTGGGAGAAGCACAGCAGACTTTACTTCCAATGTCTTCTGGAATAGACCTCTCCGACCTTGGGAAATCAAAGAAGCTGAGGATTTGAAAGAAGTAATAGACAGAGTTGATCTAAAGCCAGGAAAAGATGTGTTGATTTGGACGCACAGCAATAAAGAATATTCGGTTAAGGTTGCTTCCCAGTGTAATTTTGGAACACAATCAGTAAGCTGGGATTTCATTTGGAAATTGAAAGTGCCTCACAAGATAAAAATTTTCCTTTGGAAGCTGCAATTAAGCATTCTCCCTACTAAGGTCCTATTATCTACCAGGAATATTATCCCAGACGATGGCTCATGGTGCCCATTATGCTCAACAGATAAAGAGAATATTCCTCACCTGTTCTGGGAGTGTAGTTATGCAAAAATGGTATGGTCACAAATGTTCAGTTGGTGGCAAATTAACCCGATTCCTCAAGAAGAGATGTCAGTGATGAGTATATGGAGTCAAGTCAGGCAATTTTCAATTAAGAAAGCTAAAGTAGCTTGGAGGGTCAGTGTAAGTGCTACTTTCTGGAGCATTTGGTTGGCAAGGAATCAAAAAATATTCAGGCATGCAGATATTCCAGTCCTTTCCCTTGTGGTTTATATAAAGCATCTTATTAAGGAGTGGTGCCTTGCTTTTAGTCTGATTCATGGCAGCTCAGTTTCTTGGTGGAATGCTAATCCTATGGGGGTGCTTACTAGTTCAGGGAAATTTCAACTTCAGGAACTGTTGTCTGCTTCTGAGGACCTAGTGGGTTTTACGGATGGGACTTTCAAAGATAAAGGAGGCAAACATTTGGTGGGAATTGGAGGTACCATTGCGAACAAAGCTGGTGAGACTATATTCTCTTTCTCAGGTCCTTCTACTGCTAATAGTCCGTTTGAAGCGGAATGGCAAGCTTTAGAATTTCTTTTAATCTCGTTTATAAATTCAGTCTGGAATGATCACCATATAGTAGTCTTCTCCGATAATTTTAAAGTTATTCAGAAAGCTCTGGAGATACTCACTGGAAATTGCAAGTTGGAGGATAACTCTGTATGGGACTCGATCAAGCGGTTAAAAATTAGAATTAAGCACATTCCAGGGGACCTGAATTTTGATGCAGATTTTCTAGCCAAAAAAGGCTCGAGATCCATTAAGTTAATTAGCTCTTGGGCTGTCAACTGATTTTCCTCTCCAGCCCACTTGGTTACCCATCCAGTAGCCCTTTTAGTGCCCCAACCCTGGCTTTAACCTAAGGTTAATTTTTAAGTTTTCGAGGAGTTAACTCGGTTTACCCTCTTATCCCCTCTATTTAAACTCTTGGTTCCTTTTACTTTGCCTGCACTCAGTTAAAATATCTCAGTAAAATAAACAGTTCTTTAAGTAAGATGGCAGATGTTGTGAACGTGGCTGCTCTACCAAGGTGGAGAATGCCAAGGCGAGGTTGGGTCAAGATCAACGTGCATGGCTGTTTTTTTGTAGAAGCTTTGCCTAATGGAAACGTAACAGGCATAGGAATCGTCATAAGAAATAGTAGGGGAAGGATCTTGAGGATGTTAGCTGGGTCTCTTGAGATTCAAAACCAAAGGGAGAATGAGTTTTATGCACTTCTGGAGGGTTGCAAGCGTGCATTCATTGAAGAATGGGAGCATTTCATCCTGGAATCCGATCATGTGCAGGCGTGTTGGGTCTGGAACAACTCACGACTGGAAGGAGTGCACCCAGATCATGCTTATGTGGTGCAGCAACTTAATCAGCGAGAGGAGGATGAAAACTTTGATATGGAGGTTTCAGTTTGCGATGAAGATGCAAATGAGCTTGCAGCTTTCTTAGCAGATCATGGTGCAAGAAATTATAAGATGATGGTGGTAATAGCTCAACCCTTTGGAAGAGTGTTTGACATCTGGAACCATGATATGGGCTTAGGTCCAGCAGATCCTAGATTCCAGGCTGTCAACGAAGAAGACATAGGTCTGGGGGCTGTTCAAAATGATGCGGAGGTTGTTGATCAGGAGGCTATGGAGGATGTAGAAGGTTTTGGTCTGCCAGGGGGTGATGGTGGTTTGGTGAACGCAGAAGGCGAACCGGTCGAAATCATTGAAATCCAGGATTGAATCTCTCCAGCATGCAGATGGTTTTCCCGAAGTGGTCTATAGTTAGGGTTATAATTATCTACTAGTTTGGTTTGCATGAGCTCGTATGGGGAAGTGTGTTTTGGGGGCTGGGGCAATTTTCCTAGGTAGTAAAGTATAAAAGTGAATGGGTTTTTAGCTGATTGGGAAGTTAGTTTATCAAGAAAGCTGTTATGTTAGCTCTCAGTGAGCATAGTTCTTGGTTTCTCCCCATGTACTCGAATATTTATAATATATTGGCTCCTTTTGCTTTTCAAAAAAAAGAATACAATTGACCACCAATTATAATTTTAACTCTCTATTTAAAAAAATCACATTTTAAAAATGATAAATATCATTTTAACACCTTTTTTAATCTACATCCATCATTTATTTCCCTCTTCTTCTGAGAGAAAATTTTGGGATGGAATCTAATTGCCACTCACTTCGCTCATAAAAAAAACTCAAAAACACAATATAAATGCAAATTTCCTCATTTACTTTTCATGATTGCTAAATGCAGTAAAGATTTACTTTGTGCAGTAACCACAAATTACTGTAATATCCTTAGCTTTGTATTTTGTGTTCAGTAACTTTCCTCTTCCTGTTTAATGTTAGTTAATGCTTCTTGCGGATGATTTTCAGCATCAGACCAATCACAGCAGCACAGCACCTGATAAATCCTATAATCACTTAATGTATTGATAATCGATAAAATAATACTGTATTTGTTATAAATTAATGTTTGAGAAATATTTTTTTTTTTTGAACGAAGAAAAATATTTTCTTAATAAACATAATAAAAGTATAAAATTTATAATTTGATAAGTTATAGATCTCAATCAATTGATAAAATATTTTTCTACTAATAATTTATAGATATGTATATTTAATTTATTATAAATTTTGTATATATTTTATAAAATTCATAACATTTTTACTTTTACTCGTCCTTAACAAAATTATAAATATATATGTATATAATATATATTATATTCTCATCTATTCTTTAAACTTCTATTTAGAAACTTAATTTTGTTTATTTATACATGAGACATGAAAATTTAATATAAAATAATGTCAAAAAAAGTAAAAAAGAAACAAATATATGGGTTCTTGCTTGCTGTAAATTATACAAATTCTTGCGGAGCTCCAAAAAACGAAAAAAAAAAAAAAGAAAACAAGTTAACTTGTTCCAATTTTCCCTCTATCGAATTTTAATATCAGAATAGCGAATATAGTCGGGTCAGGTTCACTTTTTAGCCTTTTCCATTAACGCTAAAAAGAAAATTGACTCAGTTGTTACACAAAATATTTTCAATTTTCCAGGAAAAGAATAATATATTTGTTTATTAAAACAATTTTAAAAATTAATAATACGAATACTGAATCATAAATATAGGTAAAATGTCAAGTAACTACGTCATAGATCAAATTGAACTGAAACTATTTATACTCGTACATGCTCAAAATTACTCTTATCTTGTTTTCATCAATATATTTTACAAAGATTAAATTCACCAACGAAGCACGGGGCGGGTATATTATAATTAAAATTTTAATATTATTTATTAGTATTTTAATGTTAATGAATTAAATTTGAATTAAATTATATTAACCAAATGATTATATTTTCGCACGAAAATTTAGTTTTTACAATTTAGTATCTATTTATAAATATTTTTCTATTATTAATATGTGATAATTTATTATTCAATTAATTTTAAATCAGATTTTCTGTATTTCGTATATCCTCCTACGTATGAAAAGAGATATTTATCGCGTAACAGATAAGATATAGAAAGGATTACGTAGTGATTCGTGTTTTTATTGTAGATATACATACAATTAATAACTAATTCAAAACAAAATTAGTTATTATTATCAACCAAGAATTAAATAAAAAAATAAAATAGAGGAGCTTATTAAAAAAATGAACTTGTGTATGTCAATAATTTGATTGTATAAATATATACTTTTAATTATTGATGAAAATTGAAAAGTAAAATAAATAATATAAATAAGCATTTATAGCTCCTTATATACAGAGATGGCAATCATCAAAATAAATTATACAGAGGAGTACGTGTTTTTATCCAAATATACGGAGTACGTTATTCATCAGCAGTCAATCTCATTTAATGTGTCACTGATAACATTCAATCTAGTTTATTGGGTCGCTAAGTACCACGTAGAAAAAGGAGGGTTAAAAAAGTAACTACTGATTACTGCACAAAGTAATCTTTTACTGCATTTAGCAACACCCTTACTTTTTTTTTCATACCGTTTTACTTTCGAAAGATAAATCCAAATTGTAATTGGAAAGAAAAAACGGGCCTGGAGTTTGAACGGGAAGAAAGATAGAAGGAACATATCAAAGATTAAAAACCCAATTACAAGTAATCGTGATTAATAATGGTGAGTTCATCTTTAGCTGAGTAAAGTAGAAGATGGCTAGGGTTTCGAATTGGTGGACTCACACTAAAACATTATTAATAATCTGGTTCATCTCTTCACTCACCTTCTATTCTCTGCTTCGTATGGCTCTTTTCAATGCTTCTCGCGATTCTCCCCCCGATTCTTCTTCAGGTATATATTCATTTTTACCTTTTAAAAATTCACAAATCAAAGTATCTGATTTTTTGTTTGTTATTAATCGATAGTAATGGCTTTTAATTGTTATTTATGCTACGGTTATAATTTGCTACTTGAACAAAGATATATGTATGTGTAATGGGTTGAGTTTAGTTATCTGTTGTTTAGAATGTAAGTAGGCGTTTATAGACTGGAGTTTTAAGACAGAATAAGGAAGTCTGAAACTAATGTAGTGTGCGAACAAGTCGGGGACATTTAGTAGAGTTTGATGGCGTATAACCTGGTTTAGTAGCAATATTGATAGAATGAATGAGGTTTTAAATGTTATATAGAATGGACTATGGAGGATGGAACCTTGTTGGTAGGCTATCGATGAAAAATAGCACCTTAGACCAATTCGGGCAATGGCATTTTCTGCAATTTTGCTGTTTTAGTACCCGATTTAGTATGTTTAATAATGATTGTATATGTGGAAGTAGTTTTACAATTCTTGTTATGCTTGCCTAACGTGCTAGATGACTTTATAGTAAATGTAGTTGCTAAAGATTCTCGAGCAAGGCTGTATAACAAGATGGCGAGGGATTTACATGAAAAAGGAGCACTCTTTCTCAAACAAGGGGAAACTTCACAATCCTTGTCACTTTCTGATATCTTTTCTCTGAAGGATGGATCTGTCACCCCTATCCTCAAGGTAAAATGTAAGTAATAAATGTCGATCTTCTATCATATGGTTTAGAAATTGTTGTGTGGTGGAGCTCTAATGCCAAAGTGCTTGTGTGAACAGGCTGCAGATCCTCCAGTACGAGCTAATGTATTGCACCTAAGCCCTCAGCAGTCATTTCCAATCTCGTAAGTGTTTAACCACAGCATTTTTTTCATTTTCTTTCTGGATACGCTCATGGTTTTTTCCCTGAAAAATTAACTTGAAAGCATAATAGACCGCGTGAATTATTATATGCATGTCAAGTGTCCATCTAAATTACATGGATTCGGGTACGGGTGCGGATCGTGGTGTTGGATCCTTAGTTTAAAAAAAATTATGATTCTTGGATGCGGATCCAGAATTGGACATCGGTGCTGAGACTTGGGATGTAAGCTTAACATCAGTGAAATTTATATGTTTTTAAATTAGTTTTACATTCTAGTGTCTTTTACCAATAAAACCTATACAAGTGATTACATGTCATATCCATAGCTTGAAATCAAAGGGATAAGTGATAACATAGAAAAAGTCATCCATGGACCTTAATCCTTACAACAAGTTCTTGCAAGGCCATTCATATCATATTGCACTTAGATTGTTGCAAGATGAAGTGTTTGGTTCCAATTTGAAAGATCCGACTTAGATCCCATATACATACCATGTGTTGATACAGGTATAAGGGGAACATTGAAGAGTCTGCGTGATAGAAGTGTCAATAATCTTTTCGGTGCATACATATAAAATATGTTAGTATTAATCAGTCATGGAGCATTATCTGTGTGACTGTGTGAGTCCCTGTTTCCCCACCCCTCCCCTGTTACTGGTGAATTAAAAATAAAATTTTACCCTGTTACTTGTGTTGTTGCAGGGAAGCTGTAAGGAATATTTTTCTTCCGCACTTCAATAAAGGTAATCCTTTCTTCCTTTTTTTTCCCCTCTTTTCTGTGAACTTCTGAGTTTAGTATATCTTTTCGAATTTCAAAGCAAAATCTGTCAAGTACTTGCCTTTTCAAATGAATATGAAGCTTTTTTGTTCTATCAAATATTATGTTTTCCCCCCATTTTCAGTGATATGGTTTCAGAATTCTAGCATGTACCATTTTAGCATGTATCATGCTTCCCACCACATTGTACCCGTGCCTGCTACAGCTGTGGAGGTAAGTATATATTCCATGTGTCCGTCTTTGCTTCTCATCAGATATTATATCAAGTATATGGCAAATCACCGTGGCCTCCGGTTTTGCAGATTGAAGCTGAGGCAAATGCAGTTAAAGCTGTTGCAAAGACTGTATGCCCATTAAAAATTGTTTTAGATAGGGTGGTTTTGACTTCAACAGGTGTGGTTTTGGGCTGTTGGCAGGTTAGCTTTACAGTTCTGATCTATCCTATGGTGTTTTTCACCCGGGTTGTGTCCTGGGTATATATTATTCAGTTGAAGTATGAAAATTCTGCTTTTGTGGTGAATTCATGTTTCGGTAACTGCTTATTTAGACCATGAGTTATTGCACAAATGACCAAGTAATTGTTTACAAGTTCCAGTACCCATGAAGATGTGTTATTATATATCATTATATATATGAATTTGAAAAGAAATGTGATCACTTTACTTGGTGTTATTTTATCTCTCTTATGCAATTATTTAGTAATATATATTACTTAAAGACAGAGTGTTCAGTAGTTTCGCTTATGTGGATCTTATTTTCCAAAGAAAATTTGATTATTGTTTGTTGATATCTGTGACTGTTTCTTAGACTTGTATATTACATTTTAGTTGTGTTTCATGTAGATGACCATTTCCCTGTTCCTATTATAATGTACTGGTAGATCGTAGATATGATTGCAGTGAAAACCTGAAACGTACTTCATATACATTTGATTATATGTGTTCACTATCGCAATTTTTGTCTGTAATCTCAGTTTATAGGGAGCATTTTCGCTTTTTGATGGTTTACATATGTTTGTTGCAATATTCATTAGGTCCTTTCTGGAACAGATCCTGTAACAATTCGTGCTAAATTGAAAACTGCCCTTCCACGTTCTCCAGAAAAGCAACTTGTAAGAATCAAACCAGCAGACTTAATTGGACTTCATAGTGCAACGTCTGTTCATTCTATTTGGTACTTGTCCTTAATGGACCGTCATCAGATATCTATATGACTACTAGGCTAGTCTGCTGAAGTGATTAGCGGATCTGTGAATATTACAATTGTGACTTGTTCACAGCTGTGATTCTTACCAGAAATTGTGGTTTACTGCTGCAGTATGATAATGTGATGCTTCACACCTCATTTGCAAGGCTTCTTGGTCGTCCCAATACTTACCCTAAGGAGGTTGATAAAACTTTCGAGCTTAAGTTCTTTGATGAGCTAGTAACTCGTGCGAACAACCAACTCAGTGGGTTTCAGGTTGATTGTGTTAAATTGTTGAAACTACAGTATCTTGTTATTCAGTATGCAGTTCAAATTTGTTTTACGTATGAAATAATGTGACATGGAGTGACATGAAGTAGTTATTACATTTATTTGACGCTTGCCATATAAATACTTTGATCTGTGTAAATAATGCGGTTTCACTTTATTTGGATTGTTAACACAGTAACACACAGACCTTCATGTCTCACGGATTCAAATTCTATAAAATGCACATTGCTGCTTTTGTCATTGTTACTTTCAGTAGTTTGGAACTTTGGCATGAAACTACTTGCATTTCTTTCATCTTAGTTCGCCTGCTATTGTTATTAGTTCTGGGTTCTGCTATCTGAAAACACAGTAAAACAGATATTCATTAAATTACTTTATACTTGAGTTTTGAGATTTTATTAGGCTGTGGTAAATTCTTCACTCATACATTTTCCTGCTGAGGATAGAGTTTATTAATGTCAGTTATAGCAGAAATGTTTGACTTTGTCACTGGTGTACTATATGTGATTTTGATTGTGAACTTCTTTCTGTTATAGAGTTTTTTTTCTCTTACGGGCGCAAGTCTGTTACAAAGAGTTTCTCATGCCTTGTTATTTAAATTCATTAGGCAACTGTTACAGAGCTCTGGTATGTGGAAGAATATGATGTCCTGGCACTTGCATTGAATGGAAGAATGAAGGCTCGCAAATTCCAACTTGGCTGTTCAAATGCATGAAGTTACCGAAGTTTGATAATAATGACAATTCGCCTGCAAGAATCTGTCATATAACTTTCATCTTATTGCTCAGGTTAGTACTCTCTTTCAGTCAAATTTACATTCCAGCCTGCAGCATGTCATGATATCTGTTACTATTGTTGTCAGTTTCAACGCCCAACGGCCTAAGAGGTCTTTGTACAGTTTTTTTTACCTTTATATAATAAAGGAGCTTGTATATTGCACAAGGATCGGAAAACTTGCACAGTTTGTTCAATATCTTAATTAACAGTTAACATTTTTTTATAGTTTCTTTTAGTGAAATTCATGACATAATGAACGTGCAAAATCTGTAACATTATGAATGTGGAAAGGACAAAACTGCAAGTATTTGTTCCGAGTAATATTGAGTCATGTGTGGGCCCATCCACTGGCATATGAGGCTTAGGCTTCTAGGAACCTGTTTGCCTGGGCTTAAAGCCCGGGTTTCAAGTCATTTTCGACTTTTAGCCGAAAAATGTCTGTTTGTGTAGTAAGTCAGAAGTTGGCGTGAAGTTAGAAATAAGCCGGGAACTGACTTAAAGCGAGAAGTTAGTTAGAGGTACTTTTTTCAGTGACTTAATTTTTTTGGATAAAAATTACCCATGAGTCATAAATTTCCCATAAATCACTTATATTATTATTATTATTTTTCTTTTTTTTTAATTATATTTTTAATAACCTATAAGTCATTATTAAGTCAAAATTATCCATACAAACATTTTAAACTCCTAACTTATCACATTAAGTCACGTTAAGTCATAAGTCACAATTTTAAGCACACCCAAACGGGCTCTAGATCAAAAAGTTCCCACAAATGTTCAGGTGAACCTTGGTGCTCGCTTCCCTGTAATTTCTGCCCACCCAAATGGACATTCATTTTTTTTGCCACCCTAGTTCTCAAACACGGCAACCACACTATAACCAATTTGAGGCCAAAACTAGCCATGTTTTTACGGTCGAACACATAAATCCTGGCTGGCTAGCTCCCTCACTTTTCTGGCTATCCAAAATGTTCATTGCACGGGTATGGCCACCTCGACGTGGACATTCATTTTTTTTTGGACACCTTAATTCACAAACACGACGAATACAGCTGGAGCAAAAAATAAAGAAAAATTTGTCGACAGGACTAACACATGCAAAACACACATCGAAATATTATGGCATATTTTTTAAAGTGTTCGTTCAAAGCTTGGTCGAACAGTATGTGAAAAATATTTGTATTTTTTAAAAAAATTTGCACTATTCGTTCAAAGCTCAGGCTAAACTATTTTTTTAAAAAATATTATATATATTGTTCGACATATTTAAGGGCGAACAAAACATAATTTTTGAAAATAAAAATTATATTGTTCGACCTATTTAAGGGCGAACACAACTTTTCATTTTTTTGGAATTAACATGGAGCCAGTTGGTGTTCACTGTGATAAGATTGTTGTTGAGAGGATTTGGCGAGAGATCGTTTTAGATGTACGAAGACAGGTGATACAGTGTCCAGATGGGATTAATGATTGTAGTTTTGTATTTTGGCTAGAGGATAAACTTGAGCCGCGTGCGATTGTTGTCATTAATAGTTTATGTGAGGAAATGAATGACCTAAAATGGTCTTAATTAGTTGGAATGGCAAAAATTAGAAGGAAGCATGCTCATGCAATAAAACGAATGCGGGAGAAGATCAATGGGCAAACTTTTGCAGATACAGTGGCAATGAGAGTGATGATGTTTGATGTTGTTTCCTTTATTCTTCATGTTGATGTTTGGTGTTAAATAAATGTTTCATGTTATAGTTTCATGGTGTATTTCGATGTTTACATGTGATGTTCTAACTTTGAAATGCTTCATGTCCATGTTTTATGTTAAAAGATTTATGTATGTAGTATGAAATTTCCTATAAATACAAACTCTACTAAACATAAATACAAATGGTTCGAATGAAATAAATAACAATAAAAACTCTGCCACATAACTAAAATATAATACATATAATGTCACAAACTACAAATAAAAAGTCTACTTCTTGTGGTTGAAGAAGTGGCTGCCTGTAAAATATTTCTTCCCTTGCTCTTTGATCCTAGGTGGCTGCTCTCTATGCGGTGCCTCGGCAGCCTGTCTTTGTTCTGGTGGTGGGGAGCGCAATATATGGGAGGACCAAGGACCGGAATGTGATGCAAACTCATCAATTACCAATAACAGGAGTGTGCAAAGGTGTGAAGCCCTAAATATGGGTCTTGATGATTGTGGATGAAGGTGATCCAATTATATGAGCTGGAGTCCGAAAACGAGGGATTGGCATCTATGATGGAGGTGTGACTGGGGGGTTGCCGAACAATGACATTTCTGGACGGTACACACCTGAACAATGAATTCTGTAAGGTCAACCATATTTATAGGGTACAAACAATATCCTTGAGGGGAACCTTAGGAAGGTCTCACATCCGTAAACCTTAGTATGTGTACGCATCCCCTCAAGGATATTGTTTGTACCCTATAAATATGGTCCACCTAACCCTTTTTTAGAATTTGTTAATAGCGATTATAATAAGGAACAAACCTCTAAGAGTTCATCTTTTAAAGCCCGAATCTCAGTGTTATTATCTAAATTTGTAACCTTTTCTAAATCTGTAACCTTTGAACAAACCTGTAAGAGTTCATCTTTTAAAGCCCGAATCTTGCTATGGCCTCGCCTGAGTATGCTGGCAGTTGTCATGAGTTTACAGCAGGATTTCCATGGCTCAGGTTTGTACCGTCCAGAAATGTCATTGTTTGGCACCCTTCCAGTTACACCTCTATCATAGATGTCGATTCCTCGTTTTGGGACTCCAGCTCAAATATTTGGATCATTCACCAAGTCTCAGATTCAGGGCTTCATACCTTTGCACACTCATGTTAGATGTTACTGGTCATCACTTGCATCACATCCCAGTCCTTGGTCCTCCCCTCTATTGCGCTCCCCACCACCAGAACAAGGACAGGCTGCCGAGGCACTGCACATAGAGCAACCAACTAGGGATGAAAGGGCAAGGGAAGAAGATGTTTTACAGGTAGCCACTTCTTCTGCCATGAGAAGAAGTAGACTTTTTAGTTATGTGGCAGAGTTTTTATTGTTTTTTATTTAATTCGAACAATTTGTATTTCTATTTAGTAGAGTTTGTATTCCTACAAAATTTTGTACATAATAAATCTTTAACATTTACATGAAGTATTTCAAAGTTGAACATCAAAATAAACCATGAAACATTTATTGTGTAGCTAATACAAAATGTTAATTTTTTTAATGTTGCATCAATCAGATATATTCACATAATGTTCGACCAAGCTTTGAACAAACACTGTTCACATACTGTTCGACCAAGTTTTGAACGAACACTTCAAAAAAATATACAACAATTTTCGGATGTGTGTTTTGCATGTGTTCGTCGTGTAAAGGGTCGAACACTTAATTTACTTTTATGTTCAGCCCTCTCTGGGTCAAACATAACAAAATTTTCCTATTGTTTGCTCCAGCTGTGTTTGCAAATAAAGATGGCCAAAAAAATGAATGTTTAGTAGGGGTGGCCATATCTGTGAAATAAAGTATTCGCCTAAATATCTTATTTTGATACATGTTATCCTAGCGAATATAATTATCATTGAGAAAGATAAAAGTTCAAATCTTCAATTGATATACATGAGAATAGCCTAAATATTTATATCTTGTCTCTTATCAGAAAATATACTAAAACTTTAATATTTACTATTGAGGGGCTTGATTCAGTAAAGTGTCCTTGTACAGAAAGCTAAGTTGTATATTTCTCCATGGATAACAGCAATCTCATAAAATTCATTTGGTATTCTCACACAATTTCTGAACCAGCTGAAACAGTGATCGAAGGGGATTACCGTGGCTTGAACTCGTTAGATTGTGTTTTCCATTTTCGAGTTGAAGGTGAATAGTACCTGAGGCTGATTATGAACCCTTGTTTTTATTTGAAATTTATTTTTCTGGTTGTTTTTTATTTGTAAATTTGTTTACATGTGCTTTGTGAGGTTAGTGTGTATAGTATATATCGATTTTCATTTCGTCCGCTGAAAAGTTTTTCGAGTTAATGATCTTGTATATAACTGTTACCGTGTTTAATTGATAGAAGCATGTCAAGGGTGTGCTAAGGCTGGGTTGGGGTTACAGATATGGGGCTTCCAGGTTTGTACTTTGGGGATTTGTAAGACTTGTGGTTGTGGCGTGCGCATTATAAAATTTCATAAAGCTGAATGCACCTCCCGTATCATGTATGGTAAAAAAGAAATGATTAAACAATGAAATTATTGTGATCATATTCTAATCTATTTTGATGGGCGAACAATGAGGAGATGTATCGCCCATTTGCTTCAAAACGATTGTTCCTTGTGGGAACCTGAATCATTATCCACTATATGATCAGAAATTGTACTAGCACTAATTTGCATTAATGAACTCCCAACCGTGTGAACACTTTTAAGCCTGAAATATTGTTCTCAAAAAAAATTTAACAAATTATAGATACACAAAAATTTACCGATAAGAATGCTTATATTTAATGTTTATAAATTAATTTAAACATTAATTTAAATTAGTCAAATCACATAAAATACATAAAAAGTACCACACATTACACAAGAATATAATAAACTGTTTATTGGTATAAATGCTTGTTGCCGTTGGTAACATATATGCATATGATGGTTGAGAAAATGATTTGGCTTAATTAACCGAATTAAAATAATTCGGTAGTTTGGTTATTTTCTTGTGTATTTTGTTATTTCAGGTTTCTTCTTGAATTAATCGAAAAATCTTGAGGCACTTTTAAAAAATAAAATTATTAACTATATTTATATCATATATGTAAAAAAAAATATTTACAAAATTTTTTAATTTGATTTATCTTATATTATGAGTAATGAGTGAAGGCTTTTGGATTTTACACTTCATATAATGGTACTATATAATTTTCATGTAATTAGAAGCAAGAAAAACACACTTCTATATTTGTTTTTCACGTGTTGTTTTTCTGAATAAAAATTATAAAAGTTAAATTTTTATACTTGAAAATCTAAAAAAAGAATGTGGAATTATACATATTCTTTTTATCAAAAAATACGTATAAAAAAATACACCTTCTTTTCCAATAAATAAAACTTCCCCACTCATTTTCCCGATCACTCATAAATTATTATCTAATATTGTCGAATAAAAAATAATTATGATGAGAAATTAGGGTCTCCATAGTCCAAATCTGACCAACCTAACTACAATAATATATACTCCTCACTAGAAAAATATATTACTCCACTGTATATTATATTAAGTGCAAAATAGGAAAAAACCAAAACAGGGCCCACCCAAAGTCCACGTAAGACAACCACCGAAACATAGGAATCAAGTAGACGATAATACCCACAAGCAATACAAGTGCCGGAACTCAAAAAATGACAGGTAAGGGTAAAATTGTAAAACAAGAGGTAAGCTGCGTGTCTGAAGTGCAGTGGAATATAGGATCGATGCTCTCCACGCTCTATATCCCCACCTATATTATCCTCCCGCCATTCCTCCCACACGCCCACCTTCTTATATACTTTCTCATACACACGCTCATCTCCCTCTCTCTCTCTCTCTCCCCAACTTCTTTCCTGCAGGTTTGTGATCTATCTCTTTCTTACTATTTCGTTTACTGTGTGAATGAAACTACGGGATGTGCAGGGTTCGAATCTGCTACCTTTGTGTTTTTAACTAAAAGAATTCTTGTGATTGATCAACTATTTTCTCATTCTGTTTTGATTGCTAGTAGTTGATTACTTTAATTTTCAATTGTCCATCTGTACATAAATTATGATTATCCTGTTGTACTAGATATTGGTTTATATGCATATCAACTGATTTTCAATTGTGTAAATAAATTAACTGATTTATTTTTATTTTTGTTTTCCTATATTTGGCTCTTGAAAGAACATGTAAGTAATTCTAATGGTAGCTGTTTATCTAACCTAATTAATTATTCAGTTTCCGTTGTGATTCAGTTTTTGAGAAAGCTTATCAGTCCTGCGTTTTAATTTTAAGTACTTCATGAAAGGATGATTATGATATGTTTCCTGTTTTTTTTTCTCAGGGATCTAAATTGTGATTGAAAACATTGCTGGTGATACAATGGCAGCTGACAAGGGTAAATCATCAAGGTCAGTGATTCGATATTGCAAATATCTATAATATTGCTTAGTGTAGATAAATGTTCTGCTTTTCGGCAATTTCTACCAAATGGCTCTTTTTGTTATTTCAACGACTAATGTCTTAATATAAATCTAGTATGTTAATTTTTCAATGGTTTGAATAGCATAGATTTGAACAGAAAATAGCTGAAAACAATATTCTTTATCCACATAATATTTGGTGAACTGAAATTTATGAAGAATTTATAACTTGTTGCACATGTAAGGTACATGGAATCGACAAAAAAATGAGAAAGCTGTGTGGTATGTGGTGTATGTCAGGTAGTTGCAATAGCAAGTTTATAGTGCTGCAGGGTATTTCACTTCTACAGTGAAGTTTCAAATAAAAGAGTTGCAATTATACTAATGCTATGTTGTAATAATACTTAGTTGCAGTGCAGTTTAGGCTGTCTTTAAATATTGGTGATTTCACGTTGACATTAGGTTTGCATAAAACAATAATTGCCAGTCAAGAATAGAATCTGATGCATCATGGCATACCAGATCTTGATGTTCTTGGCCAGTTCTCCCATCCGTAAATGAGTTGCCATGTATAACTATTCTGCTGACTAATTCTTCTGATATAAGTTGATGCTACCAAAAAACTTTACCTGCATGAGGACTTCCAATAGACTACTCATATAAGTGAAGAATTTATATTCTACACGACACTTACTGCTATGCATACTCGTGAACTTTTCCATAGCTTAGAAGTCACAGCTTGCGGTGTTTTACAGTGTCAAACTAGCTATTTTTCACCTCTAACCCCCTCCCCCTTTCAGTTAATATAACTTTAAACTTTTTATACAAACTGTTCACTGGCTATCATTCTATGCCAATTTTTTAAATTCTTCGCAATTCTCTTTTTTGCACAGTAAGCTATGTAGCAAGAAAATTCAAGGGAAAGTTTCTGGAGTGACCAAAGCTGAGAGGGAGAAACTGAAGCGTGAGCATCTGAATGACCTCTTTCTTGCATTGGCGAATGCTCTTGGTAATTTCTACTTCTGAAATATAACTTCTAATGTGAAAACTATCAAATTGGCCGCTGTAATCTTCCACATAGGGCTCTATTATAACTCAATAGATCCCTTTTCAGAAATTTCAGAGCAGACTAATGGCAAAGCTTGTGTAATCGGGGAAACTACCAGGATGGTAAAGGATACGCTTAAGCAGATTGAATGCCTCAAAAGAGAGAATGAAGCTTTGCTGTTTGAATCTCAATATGTAAGACTTCTATTCACAAATAGATGTATGACAAGAAGTTCACGACTCTAAGATCTTGCCATTGTTTAAAGTTGTTTTTTAAGTGAGAAGTGGGAGGGGGTGTTCAGGGGCCTAGGTTGGAGCCCTGTTTATAGTGACATGTGAATCTTTATGTATTTAACTAGTTCCTATTTATTACTGTAAAATTCTTCCCATTTGTGCAATTAGATTGACGATTTTCTTATTTTCTTTGTAGTTTTTACTTATTACACTCATTATTGAATGGTTCAACATATGCAAGAATGATATATGTATAAAGCTTCCTGAATATATTGAACTATAATATTAAAAGTCTTTCTTTGTAGGTGACTAGCGAGAATAATGAGCTTCAAGTTGAGAATTCTGCTCTGCAAGATCAGATAGTGAAATTGCAGAAGGAGCTAAAAGAGAAGACGTCTCAGGTAAACCTAGATCTGAATATAGCTCCACCTGAACCGAAGAGATTAGATTTGATGCCATTAACTGCCGAGGACCATATCACATTTCCTATCGGGGAACCTCTATTGCAGAAACCAGCAACTGGGGCTCCCCTCTATGTGATCCCTGTCTATCCTGATTTCCAAGTTCATCAGCAGTCTAATCATACTGCACAACTTGCATGCGAGCCTGTTGGTAATGTGAGCAAACCACGTGCTAGATATCCATCTCCCGGTGATTCTTGGCCTTCCCGGATTCTATAAGATCTGTGAGAACAAGAGAAAAATTGAGGGATAGGAGTAGCAATGACAGAAAGAATTGAGGCAAATGTAATGTGTAAGTTTGTTGTGGTTCAAGTGATGTGCTAGTTGGTTAGTCTGCCAACCGTCTGTAAATTCGACTGGTATTATGCGCTTCCTCTGCGTCTCTATAGAAGAAACACACCCAATACGGAGTCTTAAGCAAACTGGTTACTAGAACTCATATGTACTCTCTAACAAGCTGAATTATCGATGAAAGTTGGTTTGGATTTATAAATTTTTAAAAGTGTTGGATACCCGTAATTTATAAGTTATAAAAAAGCTAGGATCCTAACTCTCTTGTTTTTTGTTCTCTCAAGCACTGAGTTTAAGTATCACCTAGCCAAACAATCTAACCACTTCTTTTGTAAATAGGCCATAAATACGTATTCCCTTCCTCCCTTTAATTGTATACGTTTGTTTTTCCCAGCTCGACACGTATTTCAAGATTCTTATAAAATATATTCCTCTAACTTATTTTTAAATTTTTTTATATAAAAGTATAATTGTTATATTATTATACAGAAAAAAAATTTAAAAATAAGTTACAGAACTATACTTCAGTGAAATTTTAAAATCCGTGCTCGGTCCCGTCCCGGTCCCCCAATATATACTATTGGCTGGGACGGAGGGAGTACCAAACACCTATAAAATTTATTTAGCAAAAAAATTTAATCTAAATTTGCAGTGGAAAAATGAACGTTATGGACTTAAATCGTTGCGAGAAATGTACTCATTTTGAAATAATCACCTGGCTTGACAATGGTCGTAGAAAAATCAGTACCAAACGAAATAAAAATTATTTTAGTTGTGATTACAGAACGTGTGTTTAAAAAGCATAAACCATGAAGAACTAAATCATAAACTAATCCTGTACGCGTGTTCTGCCCTCTCTTAAGTCATACCCAAAAACAACCAAACCCACTTTGTTCACTTTCTACTTCTCTCTTCTCCTGTCTCTGTTGAGACCACATAAAAACACTGCTCCTGCTCTTGCACACCTGCATATCTAGTCTCAGTCTTGCTTGCTTCGTGAAGATGGGATCTGGAGGATCTGGATCTGGTGCTGGAACCTTCCTTAAAGTTATTGCTATGAACATTGATGTTCTTGCTGGGTATCTTTCTTTTTCTTACTTTTTTTTTATTTAATTTAATTATGTTTTGAGTTAATTATATTTCTTTATTACTCATCGGTTAGGAACCTCAGTTTTTTACTGACTAAGCACTGTATGTATTCATGATCCGAATTGATCTCTGGTTTGGTGTTTGTGCAGGCCTTTGGTCAGTCTTGCTTATCCACTGTAAGTGGGCCCCTCTATGCTTTTATCTATATTGTGTCTGTGTGTGTGGTCTCCCACGTTCAGATATATTAGGTGGTGAAATCCTGTGTTTAATTCTCACAATAGATTATTTGAGGCGTGTGTTGAGGAATTGTTTCGTTGATTGCATTTGGGGTTTTTCTCATTTATTTCCTAATCCCGGTTTTTTTTAATAGGTATGCATCAATTAGGGCAATAGAGACGAAGTCGGTTGTCGATGACCAGCAATGGCTTACATATTGGATTTTGTATTCCATGATAACCCTTTTTGAGCTTACCTTTGCCAAAGTCATTGAATGGTAAGATTTCCTAGACATCACTTCTACTCTACTTATTTTTAAGAGCACAAAATAATTCCTTGGCTGGCTTAATTCCTCATTTGACTTCTAAAATGCGAGATGCTGGATATATTTGTTTTCTCTCACATTGAAAAGAACTTGGCATCCTTTCAGCTTTAATAGCCAACTAATAATCCAGCATGGCCTTTTTTTATAGTCACACGGATGTAATAGGGTATGTGCTGCGACTAATTCTACGTGCAATTTTTTTAAGGTTCAGTCAATTATATAATGTGCCCCTGTCTGCCGAATATACATGTAAATATTGATGATGGAACTTCAAGCTTATCTTGGATGATTAATGTAACTGTAGAAGTGAAGATAGGGTATAAGTTCCTGCTTATGATGTAGTTTTAATGATAGATATAAGTTCGGAGTCACTAATGGATAATGGAGTATAATTCTCTGGAGTTTTGAACTCATACTAGGTTGATGGTACTTAAACATTACCTCGAAGTATTTGAAGATCAGAAGAGTGAATGTTATGCAGTATTAGGCGATTTTGGCCATAAAGTTGGAAATCGTAAAGAGTTGCATCGATGTCAAGTTATAGTTAAAGCAGAAGTTTATTTAAAATCCTTTTCATCTGTTGATTCGTGATTGGCTAGTGGCTGATAAACTTGGTTTGTCAATACAGTGTAACGTCGTTAAAGGATGATCAAGTATGAATAACTTGTGCTTAGTGTGCTCTTCACACTGAACTCTTTTTTGGTGAATTCTATCTAGAGCTTTTTGAAATCATGTGATTTCAAAATGTAAACGCCAAAGGACATGTATATGGTGGAACAAGATACCACCGTAGCATTTGTGCTTCCTTTCTCTAATTTCTTCAAAATTGGCGGACTGGCAAGAATTTCCTATGCAAACAGATGAATGAAGAAGCACATGTGTGATTTTAGGAGCCAATTTAGTGATCTTATCTGTCAGTTTATTATGTAACAATTTAAGGTAATAGTGAACCCCGAGTCCCTGACTTATTTATTGGGTGGCCACTTGCTTGTAAATCAGAACTATTTAAGTCTTAAATGGCTAGTTTACATGACTCTTTCTACATGTATAGTTGTCCATGCATTCTACATGTCATACACCCATATATGTTATATGTATCTCTTTCATCTGTTTCGCCTCTGTCCTCGTGTCCTAAACAATACAGTATATTTAGTAGCATAACAGTTAAAAATTTTGGAAGTCCATGAGATATTTAAATGACATCCTAGTAATTTATTAAAAACATTTTATAGGAGCCTTAAAATGCGTGTCAAGCCCCCGTCCCCCAAGGTAAACAATTAGGGGGACGGAGTATATTTAGTAGCATACGGTAACATTCACTCCCTCTGTTTTTTAGTATATGACGTTTGACTTTTTGGCACACACTTTTAAGTGCTTTGACCGGATAGTTAAAAATATTATTTTTTTAAATTTTTTTCTTTTGAATAAAAATATGTAAAGCAAAATTTTAATTCACAAAAAAAAAACAATGAAAAAAATAATTTTTACTATCCGGTCAACCCACCTAAAGGTACGTGCCCAATTCAAAAGTGTCATATAAAAAAAACAGAGTGAGTTTTGGAAGTCCGTGAGATATTTAATTGGCATCCTAGCAACTTTTTTTCTCTGTGTTTGGAATGGTCACTGTCTTGGTGACTGACTCATTTATTGTTATATGGCAGGATACCTATTTGGTCATATGCCAAGCTGATTGTAACATGTTGGTTGGTCATACCATACTTCAGTGGTGCGGCATATGTTTATCAGCACTATGTGAGGCCTTTTTACCAGAACCCAAAGACCGTCAACATTTGGTATGTCCCCAGGAAGAAAGATGTTTTTAGTAAACCTGATGATATTCTGACAGCTGCGGAAAAGTATATCGAAGAAAATGGACCAGAAGCATTTGAACAGATTATTCACAGGGTAATGCTTGATTCATTGAAAACCCGTAATTCTGTTGAAAATTGTTCTATTTTGTTATATGACTATTAATAATATATATCTGGGGAGGGATTTCAGGAGGGTGAATATAAATATTGAAAACAATGGTCATTGGGATATTTTGACAATGGACGTTGAAATTGGATTATAGGCTTTTAAAAATAAGCCCCGTTTCATAAGTGGAAGCAAGCAGAGTGTAACTTGTTATGGTATTAGAATCGTTTATTAGTTCCTTCAGGGAGAAGATGATCATGTGAGACAACTGCACGTTATTCTTGAATAATGATTGAAACGGGATATAATTAGATGCATCCGGGTTTCTGACATAGTGACATAGGCATAACTATCAGTGTCATGCACCAGCGGAAAATTGACTCATTCTAGGGTTTATGTCATTCAATGCCTTTTACCCGCTGGATGTATGCTATCAACATTCGGATGTTCTGGAACAACTGCCTAATTGGATTTTCCTCACCTTTTCACTATCTAGAATACTTTTAATGTGGTAACTGAAAACTGAGACGTATGATTATAAGCAACCTTAGTTACAGTAGTCTGTTGAAATTCACTTCAGCAACTTATAACTTGAAAAGTTATTATATGACAATATATCCCTGTATCTTTTATCCTGTGCAGAGTGCTGGTGATAGGGCAGCAAGTTCCTCAAGTGGCAGTTTCTTCTTCTCAGGCGAGGATTACAGATATTGAGATACTTCTGAACTGCTGCTGCATACTGGATTAATCATATGAACAAAACTTGGTTATGCAACTTGCCGTCAGTAGGTTTTGAGTTTGGAAATATGTTAATCGTTTTTCTAATATAACCATTAACTTGGTATTTGCTCTCTTCTCCTTAAGATTTTAGAAAGTAAATTCTGTTATCTCATTATGTGTAAGGTTTCATTTTCTGTCTTAGGCTTTTACTGTGCAAGCAATGCATTGTATATATTGCATCTTCCTGGTAGCTAGGGGTGGCAAAATCAGACACGACCCGAAACCCGACACGAACCCGACTCGAAAAAATACGAATTAGGGTCGGGGTTTTTACATTTCGGGTCGGGTTCGGGTCGGGTAATTTTTTACCCGAAAAACTCGGGTCGGGTTCGGGTTGACCCAGTGTACCCGAACCCGACCCGAAATATTTATATATAAATATATTATATTAATTATATATATTTATATTTTGAAATTACATATATTTATGATATAATTATATAATATTAAGAATATTTTTGTCACATGTAATCTTATCAAATTATTATTAATATATTTTTAATATATTATAATTAAAATAATTAAAATAATTAATTTTTAATAAATTTCGGGTCAAAACGGGTCATTTTCGGGTCAATCGGGTACTGAACAGGTCGGGTTCGGGTTGAGATTTTCGACCCGTTTCGGGTTCGGGTCGGGTTCGGGTTGACCCAAAAATTGGACCAGGTAAGACAACCCGACACGAACCCGACCCATTACCCGAAATTGCCACCCCTACTGGTAGCCTGCTTTTTGAACTTTTTGCTTTGACAAATTAAAATTGTATCTTTTGTACTGTATTGAAGTAGGATCTTTTAGTCAATTATGATAAATGACCGAGATGTGAAAAAAAATGAAAATAGATACTTTGCATAATGCTTGATTCAATTTTATAAATATTATAGGATATTTTTTTTAATTATATACATATAATGGTTAATGATAATTTTTTGATAGAAAAAGAAAAGAAAAGAAATCTTAATGTATGGAAATGGAACTGTATATTTACGATATCTAAATAGTCGGAGATCTATAAATTTCATGCATAAACTTGAGGTTTCATATAGATATGTCCACAAAAAATGGATCCACAACAATCTATTACTCCCTAAGAAAATTGTATAAAATAATGAGAAATTATTTACAAATGTGCGGGCTGTGAAAATAAATAAATTATACAAAATAGTGAAAAAAATAAATAAGTAATTAAAAGATAAATCCTGCATACTTAAGCATATAGTTGCTATGATATGTGAGAAGCACAACTAACCACTATCACGTTTCACATTTTGAGGAGTGACCAAACAGATGATAAGAAAACGACCTAATCATCACTGTAATGAATTACTCCCTCCGTCCCTATTTATCTGTCCACTTTGGAAGTAAAAATTTGTCCCTATTTATCTGTCCATTTATACTTTCAAAACTAATTTAATGATAGTTTTTCAAATATATCTCCATAATTTCAATTTTCAAGGCTTGACTTATTTAAAACTTGGTTGAATTCATGTTTTCAAGACATAAAATAGGGGTATTCCACCATTTTCAAGATATTAACTAGAGGTATTTAATGAAAAAGTTTATACAATCAAGTATTCCTTGGTATGTGTTTTTTTTTTCAAAATGGACAGATAAAAAGGGACGGAGGGAGTACACAACAAACTGATGGTAAACTACTAAACTGTAACAAAAGATAAACCAAGTTAAACACATCTGCTCTCGAAAAAAATCAAAAATTCATACACACATGTAAGTCTAGATACCTCACAGAATTCTAACAGACAAAAACATAACATCCAAAATAAAGGGTCTGATAATGATATAAGAGCAAGTCCAACAGCTGTCCTATTTAGTATTCTAAGTCATAATATAGGGCATTTGATGAAAAAACTTGATCCAACAATGTCCTAGTGATGCCCTATATCACTAGGACAACCCATTCAAGCCCTATTTTTGAGACGCGCTCTCTCCTTGCCCCATCCCATATTTTTTAATAAATTCTTACCAACACTCTCTTTCTCTCTCTATTTTATATTATGTTTTAATGATGAAAGTGAACTTTTAATAATAAAATATTAAACATATAGTGAAAATAAGGCACATTGTTGGAGTAAGTTAGTGGAATATGTCCTAAACTACTAGGACATAATTTTTTATATTATATTTAGGGTTCCAACTAGGACACTGTTGGACTTGCTCTAAGATAAGGTTAAAGCCAAGTCAACAAAATTAGCAACACGCTGACTTTTTCACGACAAGATCGCCTCCAGAAACCAGAACAAAATAGGGTTCCAAAAGTTTGCCCCTACATTGAGATTCAAAAAAGATAACTGTTTAACTAATGCTTCAGAGAACACATTAGTAAAGAAACTTAAAAATGAAAGCATGTAGCAGCCCATTTCATTCCACGAGCTACTGAATCCCATCACTTCAACCACATTTATCCGCTATCAGATTTGATAGAAATGCAGCACCAATTTGAAACCTTCAGATAGATACTTATCCCTGTAAAGGTAAGAGAAATAAATAAATACATACTCTGGCATATAAAGATGGTGCAAATTGAAGTACAATGCGATAAGGAGCTCCTTTGGAAAATAATTAAAAGAATTAACATTACTGATAACCATTAAAATAGATGTAGCTACTAACAGTAGCAGAGACCATGCAAAGCTGACAGAAAAACAGCACACGCAACTCAGGCCATGCAGAATTATATATATAACTCTCTTAATACTACACAACAAAACTAGAAACTTGGTCAACCAGACAACCACATCATAGAATTTCGGCTTGTACAAATACTGTAAGACGACAATAGCTTGAGAAACCTCTTTCATCGCACAAAGTGCTTCAAAAAAAAATACCGACAACTAACCATTAGCCTCACAATTGTCTTCTTCTCTCCCCAGTGGGTATTTAAGGGACTAATGGAAGCTTATAAGATTTAGTTTAAGGTATGTAGTTTCTTTGCTCTGTCCAAAACTCGGAACTTCTGTTCAAGATGTTAAGGTGTTAAAGTTGGTCACTTATTGCTTGATACTGACTACTGATAGATCTTCTAGCAATTAGCAAATGTCATATGTATAATGCTCTGCTGCTAGTTTTTTTAACAAACAGCTCGTAAAAAAATGATTTATTGAATAAAAAGAGTATATAAGATTAACTTGGGTGATTCAACCGCAAAAGAATCACTACACTGAGGATTTCCCAACTGCAGAAGGGAGAAAGTCATCGATCACAATATATGAAAGAGACCCAATTATTAATCAATAATATCTAAATAATCAAGTCTACTATAATTCGTGGGAATTACATCGTTATATAAGAAAACATAATATCTAATACTTGGGCTTAATATATGTAATCTATATTTTATAAACCAGCATATATAACATTTAGATAAATATTTTATTAATCTCTACACTAAATATATAAACTAATTAATAACATTATATAGATTCTGCTTCACTTCCGTTCCCCATCACGTCCCCTAGGTTAGTTGGTTTCCTTCTCTAATAAACATATTTACTTATCACTTATCAGTATGTATATAGAGAGTAGCTCCTCAATAAGCACACAGTTTCTATCTAACGATAGCATAGTGCATACATTAGCATAAGTTGGACTGTGAATGTTCCTATTGCTGATTTACTTCTAAGTTCTACTTTTCTTCACACCTTGTAGTAAAAAAACTTTAACTGTTTCTCTATTTTTATATATAGTAGTCATCTTTGTTACTGCCAAAATTATCTATGGATTATGAAGTAAACTGTAAATGCAAAACCAAAATATTACTATTAACAGTGATTAAGTAGTTATAGAGATTTACCAGACTGCTTTATCGCAGGCACAGTACACTACGTTTTATTTACCTTTTCCCTGGATCTTGATATCTGAAGTATGCACCGATTTTAAAAGTTACACATTATTATAATACTCCCTGCCCCCCTTAATAGTTTACATTGGGGATGGGGGCTCGGCACGCATTTTAAGGCTCTCATAAAATATAGTTTGATAAATTATTTTGAACTTTTTTTTTCTGAATAAAAGTTTGGTGTTTAAATTTTTATACAGAACAAGAAAACTTTAAAAAGAGAACCTATACTTTATATGCATCTTAAAATGCGTGCCAAGCAGTTTAAAAACTGTAAAGAAATAAAAGGGACAGAGGGAGTATCCCATAGACAAATTATAAGTTATTTATTGATCTTAATTCCACTTGATATTAATAGGCATAACATTTAGCTTTTGGAGTTCGACAAATATGAATATGAACAGCCAAATCAAGTAGCATACTAGTGATAAAATCATATTAAATACTAATACACCTTGACATCCATCCATTAGGACAAAAAACACCCTAGTACCCTACTTCGTAACACGAAATTTTTTAAGCCATGGTAGGTGACTAAGCAAACACTTCATGCCATACCGCTACTGTATTTCTCAAATAGCAGTAAAAATGATTTGACTAGCTATATGTACTGGAAAAAAGGATCAGATAGCTATTATCCTATAGTAGTTCAAAGGGAGCATGTCGTTCCATATTAGATTGGCGAATCAGGGGAACTCAAAGCTAGTGCAACAGTATTCTAAAATCATAGTCTTCATAGCATACATGCATTTCTAATCCTACTCTTCATAGTATTGACAATGATTTATCCATTTATGACTTGATATGTTTATTAAACTATGATATTAATAGTAGGAGTTATGGCCTAAATACACAAGTTACCAGACCGATGAACCACCATAGAAATTAGACACAGTATTAAACCAGTGTAACAATAAGAAATTAAAGCTCCACATGTATATACCTGTTCTTCTCCCCGGGTTTGTTCTTCCTGCTTTTACCCTCATTACCAAAAGGTAACATTCCTTTAACAGAAACAAGGCTCTCTACGTGACAATAAGATTGGAACCACAGTGGCTGAAAAGCAGCAAACTTACCAGAGAGATGACTAGTCTTGGGGTCATAGAAGTACGTACTCCCATTAAATGGATTCAAAACTACAATCTCACCAGTAGTAAGGAGCTGAGGTAACCGCAATCCTGCACCAGTAATAAGGTGCTGAGGAATCTGGACTCCTTCAACAGTAGTAAGGCCCGTAGGCATGCGCAATCCTTCACCAACAATCGGCCCAGTGGTAAACTGTTTCATCCAAGAACCAGAGTTATCCAACACATAGAAATCAACCATTTGATTTGGACTTTCACCAGGAGAGTAGACAAGGACAGAAACCAAGTCGTTCATATTTATGCAATGTACCAAAGTCTTTTCGTTTTTAACATACTCTGGGTGGGGAATATTCTTATACATCCCCGTATGAGGATCAATTGCACAAAGAGCTTTTTCGTCACTCCAATATGGCACCCCCTTGATAATAAAACTGCAGTTCGGCCTATTAGGATAGAAGTGGATCATAGCCCCCTTGTTAACAGCTTTCCAACGATCTTTATTAGAAGAATAAATCTCAACCCTACTCTCAGCATGTGCCTTATCACCCTGCAAATTATCATCCGAAACAGCAACAGGTACAAGCCTAATGATTTTATAATCATTATCCACAGCATCAAAACCCAAACCCACGGAAACCATTTGCCATATATCAAACAACGTCTTCCTAGGTGGGATCATAACTAATTTCGTACGATTAATAGCTGGATTCCACAACACAACGAAACGTCCCCATTCCACATAAAACCCTTCCTCCGGGTACTGAGTATGCGAAAGACAAACAATACCATTAACCGAACCACAAACAGTCATCTCATTGAAAAAATCAGCAAAGCTGAAATTCTTAGGATAATCCTTTTTCCTCACGAAATTCTTTTTAATATCGAACAAATTTACCAACGGCTCGTTAAGACGAAACAAAGACACGGCCCTAGCAGTATACTTAGGTAAAAATCCATGAAGTAACAAGCATTTGTTTCGTAACTTATTGCGCTTAAGATGCATTTCTATGAATTTAGGATGATGAGTTAGAGATAGCCAAGATTTGCAAACACACCTGAATCGTACCAGAGATTTGGCCGGAGTTCGAGAAAGTATTTCCACGATCACATCTTCCGGCAGAGTTTTACCGGTGAGTTTTTCCGGTGATGCATCTGGTGTTGAGTTGTGTGAAGGTCGGGTGGGCCTGCGATATTTTTGGCCGCCCTTTCCTTTCTTCGCCATTTTCAGGTTAGGGTTTCGGTGAGCTCAGAAATGAGGGTTTGGGGTTTATGACTTCTCACTCCTCAGTCCTTATCCTTTCTTAAGCAGAAAGAAATAGTACGCTGGTTCTCTCAAAAAAATAGTTTGCTGGTGCCTGATAGTGGTGGTATGTACTGTGTACATTGCACAAGGGCGGTATTGTCACTAACATATTTACTGTTATACAATAATTTTGTATTAAATTATATTATATTGAAGTTAAGTAATGAAACTTGTTTTAAAATTTTGTTTTCATCATAACACTTGTTGGGTGAGATTGGTTTGTTTTATTCTCAACTTTCGGGATTAGTTTGTTTTTTGGAATTAAAAATTCAAAAACTTTTGCGATTTGACCATCTTTTTCTTAGATGGTGAAGCTACGAATTTGTCATTTTTCCGATGATTTTGTTCTATGAAGTAATCTGAATTATTTTGTTTTGTGGGTATGTTTTCTAGATATAAAGATTGTCTTGATTTAGTTAATATTCATTTAAGCATTTGCAAATCTAAAGTTGCTAGCACGTTCACGTTTGGTTTGGTTTTTTTGTTGTTTCATCATTTGTATGAATTTTGTTATTTTCTCACCGTTTGTGTCGCTTGATTTAGTATAAAAGTTATTATGGACTGCATTCTCAGTCGATAGTCTTATGGCGGAAGCGGAAGTGACGAAGTATATGTAAGTATCATCTTCAACAAATCATGCGATGGAATGGATTAATCATTATTTTCTGTATTTTGTTTTTTTTGTTCGACACGACTGTTTATATAGATGACGTATGGTTTTTATTATTGGATTAACTCATTTACCAATAATAAATACTTTATTTCAAAAAAAAAATAAAAATAAATACTTATGATGTATATTTAATATTAGAAGTACCGAAGCCATGTTTCAGATGTTATTATGGGTTATCTTTTTAACAGATTTTGACAAGTTTTTTTTATTCTCCGTTTATTATCATATAATTTTATAAAGTGGTGAACAAAACTATCATTTTTTCATACCGATTATCATCGGAATACACATTCTTAAAATTAGCATCGTCTGTAAATTAATTTAATTTTATTTTTTGAGGAGAATTTTCTAAATGTGTATCATTAAATTCATTTTATTTGTTATCCTAGAATACATAACATATATATGTTATGTACACTTGAATATACGTTTACCGGTACTTGAACCATCGTCTACTGAATAACACCGATCGTCACCACCATCAAATTATCAATTATTAGCTCCACAAAAACCATGATCCCGTTTAGAAATTGAAAACATCAAATACGAATAAATTAGTTTATACATTTCAAAATGAATATTAAGATGGTATTTTTGACAATCAATTTAAAAAATAACATGTTGACACACAAATGTATACGGCAATTATATTATTATTTCGTTTCATAGGCAAGAAATACAACAATTATTTAAGCATTATATTTCCTTTCTTTTCTTACGAGGAAAATATGGTAGGGAAAGCGCACAGGGGTAGCACTGTAGCAGAAACAAAAGTGGCGGGAACCAAGATAACTGGATTATTGGAGAGCCCTGATCAAATAAATAAAGTTAGGCACGATTTCTATTGTAGGGATTATAATGAAAACGATACCTAACTAATTGCGATACTTACATGCATAACATATGCACAAAAATATACACATCTACATACATTTAGAGAGAGAAGCGAGCAGGAGAGAAAAATCACGCTTTGAAACCCTCACAATCTCTCAAAGCTCGGTCAAATTTCAAGCACAAATCATCCAGAAAGTTCGAAATCTGAGTTGATTCGCCTGTAATTTGTTACGCGATTCATCATCAAGCAGGTGCGTATCTCGAAATCCGTGCATATTAAATTGTTCTTATGTAGTAGATAAGCTTCATGAATGTCGATAATCGATACCATAGATTATCAAGGCGCTGATAAATTTGTGATTGTGAAAGGTTCTGGTATTATCTTATGTTGAAACCCTAGCTTCTGATGTTTTTAATTTGCGAACTTATTGAATTCTTATTTAGTAGCATTCTGTAAATTCGTTGAAGTTAGTCCATGATATGGTAATTTGCTGTTTATTACTCATAGGCATCTGATGATATATGTTTTAATAAAGGTATCACGCGTTTGATTCTTCAAGTGTGAGTATTAAGAGTTCAATGAAATTTGTATGTGTGGTGGTAGCATGACCAGTTTATTGAGCTTATTGATGTTACTAGTGATCTGTATGTTTATAACGTTTGATTCTTCTTATTACTTGTTAGTAGGTGTAACCATTTGAAAACTATGAAGATCTTCTTATATTGATGCTTGTGCTTTATCTATGTATAGTTGTGGATATCTTTTACCTTTGAGATTTGAGTGGGCTTTAAATTTCACCAGCTATTCATTGTGCTTGCAAAATGGACTGGGAAAATAGAGATGTATGAAAAGTGTATACAACTGAAGTGAGTTGAAATGATGGTTTCTCCATTGGTTTCGTCTTAATGTTTTTCTCTTTTTATGCTTATGATGGAGGTTTTTGCTAAAGATGCTTTCAGTTTGTCTTGTGGGAGCACGTGGAGTAGGTTTTTGTCATCCTGAGAACATATTTTTTGTATTCAAATTGGTTGTCTGCTACAGAAAAAGACCATGCTTGATATTGCAGTGTGAATGACTATCTTCCAGAGTAGTAGTCTTGGTGAAAGGGATGCTGAACAGGTATATGATATTTCTTAGTCAATAATGTGTCAAAATCATTGCACCTTTATCAGTTGCAACTCTACAAAATTGTATAAGTAAAAACAAAAAAAATTACTCACGGCCATAATCCGGAATACTGACTCCTTTAATATGTATCAGGGGTTCTGATTGAAAGAAATAGCTTGAACCATAAATGTGTGACTCACTGTTTTGTAGTTAGCTGCAAAATCACGTGGTTGTAGGCAACTAGTTATCAATATTAATGCTGTAGGTATTTGAAAATAGCTTGGACTTTAGTTTTTGCTGCCGTTTGCTGGCTGCGTAGTGAATTTGATAGCTTAATCGAGACAAGTAGAAATGCATTTTACTTGACTTAGCAAATAACAAGTTTACACTTGACAATCATGCCAAGTATGACCTTCTCTAGTCAACTATCCGGACAAGCTATTATGTGCAGTGTGCAGAAGCTGTGTGATTTCCATCCGGTGCAGTTTGTTTGAATTCTTACTATATCCCAAGTGTGAAAGCCGCACTCAAATGTAATACTATGTTGGTCAGTATGAGCCTGATGGATTACCAACTATAGATATTGATTAGACTGAGACCATGTGAAGCTAAAGTTTGCATTGTACACGATTGCGAAATTGGTGGACTGTTCCATTATCTTTCCTTTTAGTATATAAGACAGTGAAAGAAGTTTGTCAATGCATATATTTCATATGTCATAAGCTTTATATCACCTAAAGCTCTTCTTAGATTAAGATTTTACTTTGAGCTGATCGAGGAAGGAGGGGGGTGGGTGCAAGGTTCCAAGGTGTTGGAGTCATCTTTAATTGCTCGTTATCAAAGAAATATTCGAAAAATTAGCTGTTGCACCCATCTTGATGTTCTTATGTTTAACATTTAAAACAAATGGAAATGCTGGGAGTGCAGAAACCAATCAATGATGGTTTTGCAGGTTTTTTACCCCAAAACATATGTATTAGAGTTTGACGTATGTAACTGTGTTGTCTTGGCTAGTAGGCATGTTTTACATTCTCTCATTCAGAATCTAAGATAGTTCTGTTCCTCATCATGCCGACTTTCAGTTACTCATTTTGTTATGACATTCTTACCTGTGTTCTTTTACGACATTTGAATTGCTTATGACGTAATGACTTTAACTTGTTAGTTTCTAATGACTTCATGAGGATATACGTTCCCGTTTTATTTTATGTACTTTGTTGCTAGCTAATAATGACAATGTATTATAATATGCAAATTTAGACTGGTATATACCATAAAATGCCACATGCACTACAAGTAAGCCACAATGGGTTCTGCATCACCATATGGTTTTGAAGGTCCTCGAGCGTTGTGGCTTGACGAGGCACCATATAAAGCATGCTGGTGGGAACTCAGAGCTGATAAAAGAAGAAAAATAGTGATACTTCATACTTGTCAACTACAATCAATTTAATATATATATATATATATATATATATATATATATATATATATAACAAAATAACTTGCATTCAGTAGTGCCTATGCTTATTTCATTACTTTCTTTTTATCAATTAAGACAATTGTAGTGTACAATGAAAGAGAAAGATGGGCTTCTAGCCTGCTTGAAAGTTTCTCTTTGAATTATTAGTATAAGAAACTTAATATGAAATTTTGCTTAGCTGTTTTTTCTCCCTGTGATTTAAGACGTGCATTTTTGATATCATGTTTTTTTTAAGCATAATTCTTGAGGATTTTTTACTGCTACTTATCTTTTGCAGTACCTCTTTCCCAGGCCATTACAGCTTTAAAAAGAGGATCTTATCTACTCAAGTATGGCCACCGAGGGAACCCAAAATTCTGCCCTTTTCGTCTTTCTAGTGTGAGTTCATATCATATATATGATGGAACATATCAATTCCTCATGTTTCAGTTTAGAACATTGGCCATGATTTTATACTTAGTGTATGTGTATTTAATTGCAACTATATGCCAAATTACAAATTTTTTGTACGTCAACTTCAGAGTGTAAATAAAAAATATGGAACAACTATGTGGTTAGTGTGTTATGTATTCTCTCAATATTTATCTTCCAAGAGTAATGTGAAATACAGTGCCAAAAAATTAGGACATTCAAGTAGAGAGCATATACACGTTGGAGACACAAAGAACAGAAAATTACTTTGCATCTTCTGGATCAAACTAGGCGGGTTAGATGAATAAAATTTAGGAGTTGATCATTTATTCTATAGTTAATAAAGTTTGGAACCTGTAATAAGAATAATCTGGAACTCTGTAATTGCCCTGTAACCTATAATATATGGAAACCTGTAGCCAATCATGATTTATTGACGTTTCCAGACCAACGTGAATTATGAGGGTAATTTGCTAACATTAACTATCAAAACATTATCACCAAAAAGATTTAAATAAGAACGAATAGAAAGGTGTTCCAAGATTTATTTGTAAAGGCACAATAATCTAATTAGTAATGCACTATTGATATCATATATCACCTAGTTTCATAATCTTCGCATCATAAACAGTAGCTAGAGGAAAATTAATCATCATATATCACCTAGTTTCATCATCTTCGTATCATAAACATTAGCTAAAGATATTTTAAAAGATAAACAAAACTATTACTGAAAACAATCCAGAAATTAGAGTAGAAGATTAATAAAAACATATAAGACATTTTTTTCATTTTCCATGGTGCTATATTCATTTGGCATCATCTCAGTCTTCAGATATATTCTTACATAAAATTTGTATCTTTAATTTCCAGGTGCTTCTCTTCATAATGTATTTAATATACTCATTTCTTAGTTTCCTGATGTCGTTCCCACTTCAATCCTTTTCAAAATATCCTTAATTGTACACTTGAAATCTTTAGTCAAAAGTTTGTGCATTAATGTTTCAGGACGAGACATCACTAATATGGTATACTGGGAAACAGGAGAAAGAGGTTCAGTTAAAACATGTTTCCAGAATTATTCCTGGACAGCGAACTGTAAGTTTTTGCTTTTTAGAACTTATGTTCTTATACTGCTGTCCACTTCAAAATATGAATTCCTGCTTATATTACTTAAGTCCATATACATTGCATAATAGATGCCCGTATGGTGTTTTAAGTTTGCTCTAAACATTACTAAGGGGCATGAAGTCTAAGATACCCCAATATATCTCAAATATGAAATATATGCATACAGAGTTTATGTTTAGTTGCCCCGTTGGGCTATATAATTCTATGGAGCATCCAATTATATGATTTCATGATGGTATGGTAGTGTGTGAAATTAGATTCCAATTTACTAAATTTCTAAATCTCAGACCGGCAAAGCTTTTCTATTTTGCTCTGATTTGGTTCTGTTCACTAAATGAAAAGGGCAGTTTGGTCCTCTCAATGCCAAATCTTTTCTACATAGTTATTCTCCTTCTGAGAGGGCAGATTTTAAACATTATCCTCAAATTCTGAGTACTTGCATAATGTGTAATTGGTATTTTTAATGTTAAAGGAAAAGGACCGAGAAGACCCTAAAGAGCCATTATCCAGTGCTGCTCACTTAAGGTGCTGGAAGGCAAAAGGCTGGATAATGGACTAAGATTGGTTTATTTCTAAAAAGTGTCTGCTTGAAGTTGAACCCACTTTATTTTGAACAATGTATGCATGAAGTGTACATTAACAATCTGAGGTTTGTTCACTGTGTTACAGAATTTACACTTTGCTGTCAATTCATATATTTGGGGGTGCTACCTTAAGAGGCGAAGGGACTAAAAAAACATTGAGTAGAAGACTGAATATCTCTCACATTTTTTAGCAAAGACCCTAAGAAACTATGCCTAAGAGTTTATAGTAAATTAAAGAATTGCATGGCATGTATCCTTAATACAGACCAAAGCAGTCTTAGAACTTCTATCAGACAAGATAGAGAGAAATTCGATTGCAAAGTACTGAACATTGTCACATGTAAGGTTATAGAAATATATGCACTATCTTCTTAATGTTGTCCAACAACTGTGATCTGAAGGAAAGAATCCCACATTCAGAGTAGTAGCTTTAAATTCTCTCAAATAACTCACCAAAAAATAAAGTAGCGATGTGTCATTGGTTTTTCTGATTTGAAAAGAAAAAGGATAGAGAAGAACCTAAAAAGCCATTATCCAGTGAAATGCTGCTCCCTTAAGATGCTGAGATGCAAAAAGCTGGATAATGGCCCGAGACTGGTCTTTCTCTTACAAAGTGGCTGCTTAAAGTTGAACCCAGTTTTATTATAAGAATGTATGCATGAAGTGTATGTTGACAACCTTGGATTTTTTCAGTGTATTACAGAATCTGAACCTCATTTTCGGTTCATATTTTTGGTGCTAACTTAATCTTGTGGTTTTATAGGCGATATTTCATCGTTATCCTCGGCCAGAAAAAGAATATGAATCATTTTCGCTCATATATGACAAAGGGTCATTGGATCTGGTAGGTGGCTTAAGACACGTTATCTCTTCTTTGTGACATGATAAACTTCTTGCCAACCAATTTATTATACATAATTGGCAATCATGATAATACTTAAAAATATTGGACTTCTTTCCAAGTTCAGTTAATTATATATCTGATAGAAACAGACAAACTACATTGAGAGGATTTGATAGATTATTTAGCAATCAAGTGATTAGGATGACATACATGGAAAATGAAATACAAGGGATGAATAGCTTATTACAAAATTTGTATACATAAAGGCCCTTGACTTGAGATAAGTTTGACCTGCCTATAAAGTTTTTTTATTGTTTTTGTTCAAGTGCCCCTCTATTATAAGTATTATGTGTGTCATTCTGGTATATATGTATGTATGTCCCTTTGCCAAGCATGTGGAACCGTTATGCTCTGGTTCGTTCAGTCATTTCTGAACGAGTTCAGTGAGCTGAAACTAAAAGTTTATACTCTGTACATTCTGGAAACTCAAAGCATGGGGGGGGGGGGGGGTCTATGTTTAAAAGTTGAGGTTAATGTACCTGAGCAGAACAATGAGATGTAAGCGAGTCAAACATATTAGAATATCAATTTATGCAAGCGTGTGTAAAAAATTATGTTATCAGATGGAAGAAGTTCCTGTCAACAATCATTTACCACTCCAGATATGAACAATATGAAGCTTCATCCTTAGATACACATAGTTTAGTCGTATTCTAGATTCACAGAATTCAGGAGCTTCTGCAATGAGAAGAAGGCTCAGAGCAGCCAATACATGCTCTACTGACCACAACCACTTGGGGCCTTCAAAATTATAAGTAACAAAAGATAGCCTTCCTTTATGTGTTCCAAGATTTACACAGTTGACATATGTTTTGCAATAACTATATGGAGGTTTAATTTCTAACCAGTGATCACTATCAGAATGCTGATTTTGTCAACCATAAACTAAGAACAATATATACCTAAAAGCTGATATTTTGTTTTCACTTTACCCAAGGGATCTGTATATCTTGTTAGTTTGTTGCAAGTCATGCATTGCATCTTTATGGTGGAGTATAGTTCAGTAAGTCAGCTGCAACTTATGATAAGACACCATGTACAGATATGCAAAGACAAGGATGAAGCTGAAATCTGGTTTGTGGCCCTCAACGCACTACTATCACGGGGTAATGGTCAAGTATTAAGACGCAGAGGAAGCAGCGACAGCCTCTCGTCTAGTGGTTCAAGTAATCTTCCAAAAGGACATTCTCAGTCATTTATTTCAACAAGCAGCAGTGATATAGTTTATGAGGTTTCTTCGATATCGTTCTGGCTATTTTGGAATACTCTGGTTCATATAATACTGCAGCATAAAGTTTTTTTTTACATGCTGATCGCAGGATCAGGAGAACACACAAGCACTTCAAGGATTTTCTGTGAATCCCCCTCGGAAAAGACTGGGAAGAGCATTATCAGAATTATTGTTATATGATTCTGCTGCTCAATTTTCCCCTCATAGAGAGTTTGATGAAAAGTCTTTTAGCATGCAATCATCGCAAGATGCCCGCAACCAGGCAGATACTTCTCGACTTAGTATATCCAGTGCCATGAGTTCATCAGGCCCGGGATCTCCTCAAGAAGACCTTGATACATTTGGTGATGTTTTCATCTGGGGAGAAGGAATCAGTGACGGGCTAATAGGTGGTGGTTTCCGTAGAAGTAGTTCTTCAACTCCCCTTAAAGATGCACTTTCTCCGAAGGTTCTAGGATCAGTTTTGGCACTAAATACCAAAGAGGTTTCCTGTGGTAGCAAGCATGCTGTACTAGTTACTAAACATGGTATGATATATAGTTGGGGAGAGGGGTCAGGCGGAAGGCTAGGCCACGGAGTGGATGCTGATGTTCCCAATCCAAAGTTCATCAGTGCTTTTAACGAATTGGAAATTAAATCGGTTTCATGTGGAGAAAATCATACCATCGCTATTACGGTATCTGGGGATCTTTATACATGGGGTGATGGTATCCACAAATTTGGGCTACTTGGGCATGGGAATGAATTCAGTCAGTGGATCCCTAAAAGGGTGAGGCAGATGGAGGGTATGCATGTATCTGTGATCTCATGTGGACCATGGCATTCAGCTATTGTTACAGAAACAGGTCTTCTGCTTACATTTGGAGATGGGACTTTTGGTGCCCTGGGCCATGGAGATAGATTTAGCACAAATATTCCCAGAGAAGTAGAAGCTCTAAAAGGGTTACGGGTAGTGACAGTAAGTTGTGGTGTCTGGCACACTGCTGCTGTTGTAGAGATAAGTTCTGATCATTCAAATTGCTATGGCTCATCAAGTGGACATCTCTTTACTTGGGGGAATGGGAACGAAGGGCAGCTTGGTCATGGGGATGATGAATCTAAACTTGTTCCATCTTGTGTGGTGGTGTTGAATGAGATAAACTTCTGTCAAGTAGCATGTGGTCACAGCATCACTGTTGCCCTTACAACCTTGGGAAAAGTATATACAATGGGTAGCGCTAAACATGGACAGCTAGGGAGTCCTGGGAGTCCTGGAAAGCTTCCCATCTGCATTGAAGGTGAACTCAGAAGCAATTTTATTGGAGAAATAGCATGTGGCTCTCATCATGTTGCAGTGTTGAGCTCAAACTCTGAGGTTTACACTTGGGGAAAGGGAACAAATGGACAATTAGGCCACGGGGACCTTGATGACAGAAATATTCCTACACTTGTCAAAGCTCTTAAAGAGAAACACATTAAGAGCATAATATGTGGATCCAATATTACAGCTGTTATCTGTTATCATAAGCAGGTAAGTGTTGCTGATTATCACATGTGCTCTAGTTGCCATGCACCCTTTAATTTCAGAAGGAAACGTCACAACTGCTACAACTGCGGACTAGTGTTTTGCAAAGCTTGTAGCAGTAAGAAATCTTTAAAAGCTTCTCTGGCACCAGATATGAACAAGCTTTACCGTGTGTGTGAAATTTGTTTTTCCAAACTAAACAAGGTTGTCGTAAGCACATCCCCTGTACTACCCCCCAAAGTCACATGTGGGAATACAAAAGCCAGCTCTGGTGAAACCAAGGAGCAAGAAACCTCGTTGATTAAAACAAACAGTGTACTTTCTAAGCTTTCCTCTTTTAATTCGTTCAGACGGTTAAGCAATTCACAATGCAAAAAGAGTATGAAACAGAACTTGAATAGTGGACTTGTATCTCCAATTCAAAACAGAAGTTTTCGAAAGGAAAGCTCTTCTACTTCTAATTCCTCAGCTTCTTTAAATGAATGTTCACAAATTGTATCTCCTTCTCTTCCTAGCTCAGTAGTAAATTCTCTTACTTCTTCACCAGTTTCCATTACCTCAAGCCCTTCTCATCCCTCGTCACTCGCATTAAATTCAGCCGCTCTTGCATATCCTAATATCATTCCAGATGACTCAAAGAAAACAAATTACAACCTCAGCAAAGAAATATACATACTAAGGGAACAGGTAAGTTCTGCGAATCATTGTTATAGCTTAAATGTTTTCTGCATGGTGTAATTCCACAAGATGATGTATGCATAAATAAATAAAATTGTGAAGAACTCATGGCTGATACTTACTCTCCATTTTAAATTGCTGTGGTCAATTTAATTTACTGAAGCTGTAGGTTCCTCCTAGGTCTATTCTATACGAACAGAAAGTTAACTTTGAGGACCTTACTGCATGTTTGTGCATACAGAAACAGGCCAAAATACACATAGCTAGTTTATTTTGACAGGCCACATTAATGCTATACTGAAGAACAGTTATGTTTATCACATTTATCAACAATTATTGAGCAATTTTTATATTCAAGGTCGGCATTCTTTTAACTGAGATGGCAATGAAATCGTCAGGCTGCAACACTGTGACTGCAATGAACATCTAACACCATTTCTGAAGCTTGAAAGTGACCATGATTTCTTAAGCACATTTTGTGTAGTTAGCATCTTACCTTAAATTGGCTTTTCTTTGATGCTCACTCCATAGTGAATTCTACAGATTTAAATGAAATTTTACACATGTAATATACAGACTCATAGTGCTGACAAAAAGAATGGACAGTAAAGAAAAATTTAGTCATTTTATATTCCATGTCAAGACCTCTTATAAGCCAACTGCATTGTTTATGACATCTTATGATTTCTGGGATAAAGACTCTGATACTCATACATAAATAGGATTCTTTACGTAGGTGGAGGTTCTCACTCGCAAGTCTCAACTCCTGGAAGCTGAACTCAGCAAAAAGTCAAAGCTGCTAAAAGAGGCAACTGATGTTATCTGGGATGAGAAGGCGAGAAATGAGGTGAATGGAACGAATCAGATGCTAACCAGAAGGTAAGAACTGTATGTCTTGTCATCTTATGAACACACGAGCTTTATTGTGTCACGAAGTAGTTCAACTTGGTCTGGATATTAAATGAAGCTGTTATTTACTGCTGATGGTTCTAAGACCACATTCGACGGAACATTAAAATTTTATTTGTTTGGTGTGTTAGCAGTGAAATGAACCAGGTGCATTCTGTTGCATAAGTAGAAGAGTAAAATTGTTTGTGGCTACATTTGAGAGCCCCAAGATTAAACAACTTACTTTTCTATTTATATTTCCCTTTGACTTTTTTTTTGTGAACTTTCAAACTTTGTATTCTATTTGGTTTACACATAATAACTTTTATTGGATTTTTCCTTAGATAATATAATTTTGAATTTTGTAAAATACCAGAAAAAATATATTGTGCAAGTAAATCTAGTACAAAACTTATGGTACACAAAAGGAAGTCAAGTGATATTTAAAGAGAAACGAAGGGAGCAGTAAAGATGCAAGTCCCTTGTCATATTGTAAAATGAAAAGGCCTGTCGATCAAGTAGCTCTCTGCCTAAGCAAAGAGGTTAAGAATGGTTTCTTCTCAACTATCCAGCTAGCTCTCGCTTGCTAACCTTACTAGTATCAGCAGTGATGATTGATGGAATATAAAAAAGTCTCTTGTCAATTATGTAGCTCCTCGCCTGAGCGTAGATGTTGGATATGGTCTCTACCTAACTATATAACTAGCTCTCGCTTGCTAAACTTTCTAGTATCAGCAATTATGCTTTGCCAGAATAGGTTCTGTATGAAATCTCTTGGAATAAGACCCAATACTGTATACATTGAAACTAATCTCTGCCTATATTAGTTTGAGCAATCATTTTCATGAAAATGGAGATTTGTTGTGTCAGTCATGTGGATATGTATTTAACCTTAGGTAGATGAAGAAAATAGGAACCCACCCTCATCGCTGTATTTCCAGAATATATGTAGGTACAAGTGTGCCGAAAATTGTAATTATTTGTTGTCTAAACCGTTTCTTCTAGAAGTATGCTCAAACAAGTTTCCAGTTCTGATACACAGTATTTTCCTGGATTTAATATACATTATCGAGATCTAACAATATATATATATATATATATATATATATATATATATATATATATATATATAGGCAATTGCTCAAATACAAACTACTAAATCCACCCCTATATGTCATCACCAACCTAGGGCCCACCCTCGCCCCCACTCAATCCACCCCGGGCCCGCTAGGGCCTTGCCAAGGCTCCGCACAAGCCCTGGACAGGCTCCAGACAGCCTTAAGAGCCAAAACTTGGCCCCACAATGGTCCCAGTAGGCCCTGCCCCGACCCTACTAGGCCCCAATTAGACCCCATCTAGGCCCATCTCGGGGTCCATCCCCGATCCCAAAATCCTTACCATTCTGCTTAATCATATTGGTTTGTATTTAGTTTGTATTTTAGTAGTTTGTATTGGATTAGGACCCTATATACTATATGTGTGTGTGTGTGTGTGTGTTTAAATGTAGATAGAAATACATTTAGTTTTCAAAATGCCTCTTTCTAGGGTTTGTATAAATGGGAGATGTTGGCTTCAAGTCACACAACATATAACTTCCAAACACTTTCTGTCTACCTAATTTTCATCAGGTGCACCTTTCGTTGAAATGTTGTACAGTTTTATGTAAAATTTATAGTTAATATCTTAATAAATTGCTTACTATTGGTTTTGAATGAATATTTTCTTATACGTGTGTAAACAAATCACATAACGTCATGCCACACCCTGACATACTTCATGCTTGACTTATTTTTAGTCATAGCTTTCATCTAATTGAAATATAAACACAAATTCTTTCAACTATTATAGTTTTAAGTCACCCTTGTCAGTTATCTGGTTTCCTCAACACTGGTGACTAAATTGCATTTGCGCCTGATGAAATTGAAAAGAGGGTGGATTCATTCACTAGTAAACTATTACTTCTGTTGTGATCTTTTAATGAACAGTAACATTTGAGTTTGAATTTGTATGGAGTATACTTCTCTGATGCTTTGGAGCAGAAGAAAGGAGCTTTCTATAACTTCAAAAAAAAATATAAAAAATTAGGATCTTCTGTGTAATATGGCATTGACAGATTGTGATTTTCTGGCGGTTGCAGACAGCAATGAGGTCTCAGGTGTATTCCTTGGCAATTTATCAGGTGCATATGGTGAAGCATCAGGATCTGATTTTACAGTTATCTCGATCAAATTGACCAGCTAGATGCCTCGATGTGGCCTGAGCCTGTAGTCACAAGTGTTGATATTTTAGTTTTTAGGAAAGGTCACAGAGTTGTACAGTATATATCTGATGCTATCCCATAGGGGATGCATTGATCTATGACAGCAACACGTTTACTTCAACACATACTTTCTAGTTTCTATTACAGCTCTACTGCTCCTTGTGTACCTTTATAATTTGTGTATAGGAGTATAATGGTTTTTGACCAGTAATTGACATGATAACCTAGGAAACTAATGAAGCTTGCACAATCAATAGTTTGATAGTTCACTCTAATCCTTGTCAATTAATTTGCATGAAGTGTGTGCATGTTATTTGTATAGGCATCGTGTGTCGGCTTACTAGAATTTTGAAGGCATTTTATGCAAGGGTGTGCGTGTAGCTCGGTGTCATTGACCGTAGACTCGATGTATATTTTTTCTAATAATAAGCCTGTATGACATCAACCTGTATAGATAAGATATGTATAGTTAGATATTATTAGTATTAGTATACAAACAGCTAGCAGAAAAAGATGATGTTAAGGCTTTGGCAGGATTTTTTCGTTTTGGGGTCATCGTACAACTTTTGAGAAGATTGTAAACTCGTGTAATGTGGGTGCGGTGCATGGTATATCTACATAGTTTAACAAATTTTCTCACCTTCCGACCTTAGCTCAGTTGGTAGAGCGGAGGACTGTAGTGATTAATATATCGAAGCCATCCTTAGGTCGCTGGTTCGAATCCGGCAGGTCGGAATTTTTTCGTAAATTATTCTTATACCTTTGACAAATTTTCAAATCCAGGGCAATATCCTCCTTTTACATGCCGCGTTTTCAAAATCCAGCTGCCTTGAAATACTACTGTATATCTGAGTTAGACGCGCAAAGAGAATCTCATCATCGATAAAATATTGGTGATTGGTAGGCACGTGCGTGGTGCGGTTTGCACCTAAAACCGCAACCGGAACCACGGCGTGCGGTTTCTAAAATTCAAAATCGGAACCGAACCATATAGCATTGGTGCGGTTCGGTTTAAAACATGAGCGGTTTCGGTTTTACATGGTGCGGTTCGGTTTTCAAACCATGAAGAGTTCGATAAACTCTCGAATGCTAGGATCTTTAACAAGTTTACAATAAGTATGCCAAATTCAGTAATATTTAAATAATAAAAGAGTTTAACCAGAAAGCAGTAAATGTATTAGGAGACATGTTATATGCACCAGATAGACTAATGCATATTTAGATGTCAAAGCAGCAGACAAAAATTACCAACAGCCAAAAACTAGTCTATTTTATTCATCTTTTCTTGTCAAGTTTCACTTATTCACCTAAATTTCATTTATAAACAGGACCATAGGCCTAACCGATTAACCCAACAAAAATGGACCGGCATAAACAAGTGTGCAATGTGAAACTTTCGTGTTTAGAGCATTGTCAAAGTTAGTAGACAGTCCGCCAAGCAAAGCTTTCTTGACAATGTATATACATATATAATTATATATTTTATAATAGATATAATTTATATACTATATCTAAATATATAAAATAAATAAATATAAATATTATTGCGGTTCGGTTCAGTTTGTATTCGGTTTTAAAATTTTTAGAAACCAAAACCAAAACCAAAGCCTCGGTGCGGTTTTTTTTCAGTTCGGTTTTTATTCGGTGCGGTTTTATTTGATGCGGTTTCGTGCGGTTTTTGCGGTTTTTGGTGCGGTTTTAATATTCGGTTCGGTTTCTGCTCATCCCTAGTGATTGGTATTTTTGCCCCCCATAATTAACAAACATACGCATTTGCATTTGCATTTTGCATCTAAATTTCACTGGTAAAATGTTGTTGTGTTCAACTTAACGCTTGCTGTTTTGTGTTTAACTTAACAAATTACCAAAACAAATAACAAAATCAATATGGAGTCTATAAACATGGAGAGTGGAGACTATGACAAAGTCAACACCATCGACTCCGACATACCAAACTCGCCGCCACTCACCATTGCAAAACCGCCGTACTCTCTCTCCTCGTTGTTACAACAATCTGCGTTCTAATTAGGGGCGAGCAGGAAAAACCGAAACCGCAAAAAAAACCTAAAAAAACCGAAAAACCACACCGAAAAAAACCAAACCGCAAATAAAACCGAAAATAACCGAGATAAAAAACCGAAATTAGTGGTGCGGTTTTATTTTCGGTTTTATGCTAAAACCGCACCGAAATTAACCGAACCGAAATATATATATATATATATATATATATATATATATATATTAATAATAGTAATAAAGCACCTTAGTCATTTTTAAACTTCACATCTAATTTTATATGGAGGTTCTTCTTCCATACTTGCATATTTACTGAGTCACTTAAATAACCGGGCACCCAAATATTTGGAGGAGCGCTTGATCGAAAATAGAGCTATTGTGATTTGCCCCAAAGCAGAAATATTTCTGTTATTAATCTGCTAATCAAATTTTATTATGAAATTTATTCTACTTTTTTTATTTATGTACTTTTTGAAAACTTTTTATTTGAATTTCATGATTAGTTGATTTTGGGTAATTTTATTGACTTGACATCATCTAATTTCTTGTCAAAATATGTATGTTTTAGTTTTTATTGTGTATTAAAAATTTTTAGATGAAAGTATGTAATGTTTCCTATATCCTCATATGGAAACAATAGTAAATAGTAACCAAACATATTGTATATATTCATGAAAATTTTATATTTTTTTAAAAAAATCATTATGCACAAGAGTAGCAAATAATAGTGGAAAAACCGAAAAAAAACCGCAACCGACTAATGGTTAACCGCAACCGAAAAACCGTTTTAATTGGTGCGGTTACGGTTAATGATGATTAACCGAACCGAACCGCATTCATCGGTTTGGTAACGGTTAATGTCCGGAACCGCACCAAACCGCACCATGCACACCCCTGGTTCTGATATCCGAATCCACCACTAGTCACAAAATTGAGGAGTTTAAGGAGACAAAAGCCAAGACTCGTGTAATACTGTGGGTCTAGTTGCAGGGGTATAAGGGATAATGGATATGTACATATTTCAAAAGAACCTTCACACAATCCGACCTTAGCTCAGTTGGTAGAGCGGAGGACTGTAGTGGTTAATACGCCGAAGCCATCCTTAGGTCGCTGGTTCGAATCCGGCAGGTCGGAACTTTTTCGTAATTATTTTATTATCTGTTGACATGACATTTTCCAAATCCAGGGCAATATCATCCTTTTACATGCATTTTCACAATCTTTCGATCTTTCAATCTCATTACTAATAAAATATTAAAACTTAAATCTCTTTATATAATAACACGACCACCAATTTTACTTTTGACTAAAAATTCATTTTACATGAACTAACTGAGTAGGTGGTATTCCTACAATATTCACCGTATTTGACACTCTAATATTTAAATAAATCTAAGATATGTATCTTCAGTTATATCACTTAGAAAAATAATTATTCCATAACGTTTTAAAATATATACATCAAAGTCAAACATCATTATTTTAGAAAACGGTGTGATAATAAACCAATACTACATGCTTTAAAAAACAATAAACTCATACTACAAGTACATGATTTGCTGTTCTAATTAACTCGCTGTTTTGTGTTTAACTCAACAAATTGCCAAATCAAATCACAAAATCAAGATGGAGTCTATAAACATGGTCAAAGGCTATGATAAAGTCAACTCCACCCCCGCGGACATTCCACCCCCTCACCTCCACCATTCCAAACTCGCCGCCACTCACCGTCGCAAAACCGCCTTAATCTCTCTCCTCATCCTCTTCTCTCTCCTCGTTGTTACAACAATCTCCGTTGTAATATACAAATCCACCACTAGTCACAAATCCAAAACCAAAACTAACTCCACCACGGCCCCTCCTCCTCCTCCTCCTCAATCAAACTCATTAAACACCTCCGAGTCAACTCGACTCGTTTGCGCCGTGACTCAGTACCCTAACTCGTGCGTCTCCTCCATTTCGTCGCTCAAAAACCTCCCTCCGCAACTCGGTCCTCAACTCATCTTCACACTCTCTCTAAATATCTCACTCTCGGAGCTCAAAAACGTGTCGTCTTTCCCTAAAACTTTGATTTCGAAGTCTAATGAAGCTAACACTGTGTCGGCGCTGCGTGATTGTGTGAGTTTGTTCGATGACGCGGTGAGTCAACTCAATAACTCGGTTGCGTTATTTGATGGTTCGGAGAAGGAGGCGTTGACGGAGGCGAAAATTGCGGATGTGAATACGTGGATAAGCGGTGCGATGAGTGATCAGGAGACGTGTTTAGATGGATTGGAGGAGATGGAATCGTCGGTTCTCGACGAGGTGAAAGCGAAGCTGCAGAAGTCCAAGGAATGTATGAGTAACAGCTTGGCGATTCTCGCGAATATGCACTCTCTTCTCGATAAGTTTGGTCAGACTTAGCATTGATCTTGAATTTATGATCTTACACACAAAACACTCACGCACTCATCTGTTATATGTTGATGTGTTGATATTTAAGCTTTCCTTATATTTGTATTTGTGCAATTTTATGAACTGTATTTTTTTTTCACCTCTCGATTTGATGAAATTTTACACTTTGTATATTTTAAACGGTTTAAACCTGTATGATTATTGAATGCTGCAATTTTTACTGATTTGTCATTTTCTGAAACAGCGTTAAGTATTTGGTAGCTTAACTTTGGACGATAATCTATCATAATTATAAGGCAATATAGTGGTTGGTAATTGGCATTGTTTTATTTAACTGAAGAAAAAGTCATGTTCGCTGATCCGCAATGTTGAGGCTTATATTTCTATATATTTTTATCAGTCCTATACCTCCATCTTAGTAAATTTTAGGATTTCTTTTCTAATATGCCTCTTCTCAAAAAATGATCTATAAATATGTCCCGTTTGAAGTTGTAATTATAAATGTATCCTAAATCAGATTTTTATCCTAATTTGAATTTAACTATGATTATTATCACTACTACACATCTTTAAAAGACATTTTTGCTACTCTTTATTCTTTAAAGTACCCAACAAATACTAGATGAAGTTGCTATACTTTCTCAAGTTAGTCATCAGAATTACTGGATTGTTGTGTTGAAGCTGAGCAGCTATTGATGACTTACTAGTACAAATCTAAGGGAACTCTGCATGATCATTTACATGGGAAATACTCATCAAACTTTGTGGACTGAAGTCTAGGCTAAGAATTGCCTTACAAATAGTTTAAGCACTTGTGGAACTACATTCTTCTGCTTACACTCCCATCTACCATAGAGATGTGAAGTCAACAATCATACTCCTCATGGCGAGTCCAGTGCAAAAATTGCTGATTTGGTCTCTTAAGATTGGCTAGTCCGGGTTGAGTCATGTGTCTGTGCAAAGTGTTAGGTTATTTTAGTTCTATTTATTAAATATAAGTTACATATATAACTATATTATATTTATATATGAGTTAAACTTTAACTATAGGTCATAAATTTTTGAACAGAAAGAGATATACTGATAAATATAGTAGTTAATTTGGGATATAATAGAAAAATAAAATTATATGTCATCTCCATCTTTCACTTCTTATTTTTGTTTTATGGACCGGGCTACTAGCTGTTAATTTTAGTTTAAGCAACTCTTGATAGGGATATCTAGCATTCTTTAAAATTATAATACTAATTGTGATGCCAGGCATACCAAAGAATCATAGATTGTTAACAATAGATTGCAACAACTGATCTGTCTAAAGCTGTATGCCCCATACATCACATATTCATATGTGTCTTCAACGGTTCTGAGTTTAGTTTTGTAGTTCTTAACTGTACTTCTACAAACTGTCTGATCAGATCTTGGTCGGCATTTGAGCATAATATAAAGGTAGAGCAGAATGTTAGTATATAAAGACTGATCATTATTGTTCTTATTAGAAGTTTGGTAGAATTGTGTCTCTGAACAAACTGCGAAGAGACCAGAAATAGAATTACTATCAATAGTCGGGTTGCATGACCTAGCAGACCGGACATAACAGAGCATGAAGAAGATACGATGTATAGATGATATGAGTTTAAGCTGAGGTGATTCTCTATTGTTGTAGAAAGTCTTTTAGGACCTCTATTAAATTGTTGTCCGCAGAATCTAGTAGTTGAGAAAGTTTGTCACTTAAATCTTTCACCTCTGTTTGCAGCCTGTTAATGTAACTGCACGTCTCTTTGAGAATATCCAAAGCTGGTACCTGCTCACATGCAATTCCAGCACACAGAATTTAGTTGTCGGCATTTCTTGTTTACATTTCTCTGAAATTTGTATTCCAGTTAAACTGATTCTGAAGCACTAAAACTGTGCATTCTGAATGTTTTTCTTTACTGATTCTGTCCTTTGAATGTTACTGTTTATGGTTTGTTATGGTAATAGCAGTTTCCACTATTATGTGTTGAGACTTAACTTCTATCAAACCATCTATAGAGTGCTTTGAAATGACCAAAAAAAAAAAATTAAAGTTACAGAGAACAGTACATACCTGTGTAACGCTAGTGTCGCTGGAGTTTGGTAGCAACTCGGCCAGTGCTAATAATTTTGAAGCAAGACCATTAAGTTCATCATTGGTAATATTAGTAGTTGTCCTGATGCTTGACATGACTTCAACACAATATGTTGCTTTCTTTCTATATGGAAAACTGTAAGACCTTGAAAGTTTGAGGGAAAGAGTATGTTGCTTAAAAGGGCAACGGCCAACGGGTGGTTGGGTTGCAATGTTAGATACAAGTTAATTGAAGAAAGAAATTAAAGATGGAGAATCATTTGTAGTTGTCGTGGACACTGTTGTCTGATTGTACTGCAGTAGGTACTGGGGCCTAGGTAGTTGTCTTTTTGCTTGCGATAAAGGACCTTGTGATTAATCAGTTTCAAGTACTTGTAGCTTGCGCAAATGGTGTTGTAACTTATAATTATGGAATAACTTGGCAAAATAAACTACTGACGTGACAATTGGACTCCTTTTTTTCTTTTTTTTTTTTTTTTTTTTGAGGGGATACCTGGTTGCGGTCCTTGCAGAGCATCCTATTAGACCCAACACCGGGTAAATTGAGTGCTTGCGCACTGGTAGTTGGCCCCTCTCTCCCTGGAGCCTTTTATGTTTGTGTCATGATTTTATTCAGTTTTAAAATTGTATGGCTGATGCACACATTGCCTTGTCTTTTCTTCTCAACTGATTTTCATGCATCCTAAGTATTTGATGGTCTGTGTTGCTTCTACTTAATTTAACAAAATTGATTGGGCAAGTTTAAAGTGACTTGCATGTTTTGCTTGAAGTATCCATTTGGATACAGTCAAGCAATTTGCCTCCGGCAACAATGTTTTGATGTGGTTTCTTGGACAGAAGGTTTGAGGTTTGCCTCTTTTCCCTGCTTTAAGCCAGGTTAACGGTTGGTAATTATCATCTGTTTTACTAATAACTATATTGCAGTTCCTTTAGAGAGTACAGATCGAAAACGTTTCGGCTGTTGGATCATCTTCTGCTAGCTGCATAGAAAATTGCCAGGGCTGTACTGTAAATCTGTAATACACCCAACTTATAAGTGTAGCGAGCATGCTTTCTCAGAGTATATGAATATAATGTGATACGGAAGCTAAAAATGTTCCTGGATTGATCCACCAGTCTTCAAGTTGTCCCCGTAAATAGTGGACGAAAGTTGGTTGTACGATTGAGAAGAGTGGGGGTGGTCGGGTAGATAACATGAATATGACTCAACCCGGACTGATAAGTGGAACAGTATAGGTGAAAATGATACCTGTGGTTGATTTTGAGCCATTTTTTTCATGTGCTTCTTGTGAAGACCTGAAGAGAAGTTGATTGGGACTTGAAGGGAGCTGGTGTACAAATTGATTTAACCTACTGTATTGTATTTGTATTCTATCAGAAAATTTCATTAATATTTTTTTCGATCATGTATTTGTAATTCTATATTTTAGTTATTTATTATTTATGGTGGGATTATGATATGAATGTAGTTTATCTTGCTAAGATCTGTAGTTGGGTATGGCATGGATGATAATTGAGTTTTTGGGACTTTGTATACCGGTCAATTAGATTGGTCCCGTAATGACGATATGAAAACAAATGTATAGTCGTGAGTATGGTGCTCTGAGGCTGGACAACTCTTTATATAGTCATATTTCTGGAGCTATATAAAATGGTGCACTGTGTGTGTTGGATATTTGGATTTAGAATAACAAAGGGCTTTGTATATAGCAGGACGTTTCTTGATCTTAATCACATTGTTGGTGAGGAAACTGCTCTCTCTAGCATAAATGAAATCCTTTAACTGAAGGTCTGATCCTCATTAGGCATCTCCAACAGGTATTAGAGTATCTCTGAGGCTCTGATAAAATATGATGCATGGAATATTGTTGGAGTTTATATTTTTAATTTTATATTAAATTACTATATATCATATTTTTTATATTATATTTAGGAACTAATTAGGAGATTTGAATATAATATCTATGTTCAAGGAGAGCAGGATAACGTCTAGTACATTCTACCCTCGTTAACAGTTAAAGTCTCAATAAATTAATAGTCGGATAAATTTGAGATTAATAATTTGGTTAATAATCAAGGGAGTGATTAAAGTGAGCTTTATATATAAAGTTGGTCAGTGAAGTCGGTCTCAAATTGATCACTTAAGTACCTCTAAATATGAGTTCAAGGAGTAAGAATATTATTTTTAAAAGTTTACACATTATTCATTCTTGAATATTCAACATTAAGTTTTATTATTAACTTCCGGAGACATTTTAATATCTTTCAGTTAAATAATAAATTTTCGAATGAAAAAAAACTACTCAGATTATTGGTGTATCTTGATGAGTAAGTGAATTTTGTCAAAAAAAATATTATTAAATCATGACTTTTAGTATTTATGATTATATTTTATCAAATTTATTTACTATTTATTTTTAAGTAGAATAAAAAAATAACTATATAATATTCGAGTATCCAAATTTGGGACACGAGTATACAAGCACAACTTCTTTTTACGTATTTGAATGAATAATAAAATGAATATCTACTTCAAAAACAAAATAAAATTATATCAAGATTTAATAATAATAAACTGGAATGTTTTTAGATTGTGTTTGGTTAGTGAGAATTGAATGGAATTGAATGAAATGAGTAAAAATACTTGGAACTAATAGAGGCACAAAGAAAGTTTTGAAAAAAATATAAAAAAGTGTAAAATTGTTATGATCAGATTTGAGACGAAATTGAGGATGAGAGAGAATGGAGCATTCCATCTCAAATTGAAGGTGTGAAATCTAGTACATAATGTAAAAAATTGAATGAAGGAAAGAATGAAATTTTTTAAAAAATTGTTCACAAGATAATTGATTTTTCATCTTTCCCTTCCGGAGCCATTCACCCCATCCAGATAACATGAGAGTGGTTTCCATGTGGTGTTGAGTTCCTCCAGGCAAATGCTACTGCCCTTTTGGAATGTTTAGTGCGAAGTTTTGACCATTCATGATATTTTTGGTTTTAGAGTTCCTAGATTTGTATTTAGCGTTTGTTGAAGGAAAATCTTGTTTGATTACTTCATGTCAACAATGTTGTCTTGTACCTGCGATTCCCTTCCGATTAAGTTTAGTGTAGCATTGCTCATTTATGAGTACGCAGTTCTCGTTTAAAAGGTTAAAATAAAATAAATCAGTTTTCACTTTTAAATGAATTTTATTCTTCAAAATTGGACTAAAATCCTAACACAAAAATATTGACTAGATTAATCGTTTTACTTGAACGGATGGTTTTTCTTGCTGGGAGTCTGTGTTTGTCATATACACTTTACAGCATCAAAATATTATCTTAAATAAATCTAACAAAATTTATAAAAGAAAAACTCAGCACAAAATTGGCGAACAGCTCAGAGTTGGCAGCTCTCTGATCCTCTTCCGGGGTTCATACTGACAGTCCATCTTCCCGGACTAGTCATCACATTTAACCTTCTCCAGAAGGAGTTCCTCAATGGCCTGAACTTCTGTTCCCATAGGGATTGCTACTGCTAAATCCATTCCGACTTCGTCCGTCATTTCGTTTTGTCTTTCTGAATTTGGAGGCACTACTATCTATATTAATACTAACCTTAGGAGGGTTATCAAAGCAAAATGAGGCTGCCACCCCCTGCAAAGAACAAATTAATTGGTCATTAGCTTGTGAAGTATTAGAGAATCATCATTCACAATATATATACAATAGAAATGATACACAAATATTGAAAAAACAATAGATGTAAAACTTAACTTGTCTCACAATAAGGACTGACAGATTATTTGACTTATCAGTGATGCATTTGAAATAATTATCGTAAATCTCATATACTTCCCATACTGCCAGACCAAATTGAAGGGTAAAATTTTACATAGTAAAAAGTATCATCTTACACAGCTCTGGGAAATATGAATACTCCCTAATCCTATCTTCACATCCCTAACAACATTGATAAAATTCTGAAAAAGAGAGTCCATTAATAAGAACATCGAGTCACCTGCAGATCAAGGCGGTGAACATTAAAGATGTCCTTGCTAGAATGTGAATTGTATGCCAGCACATAAGATCTATATGCCTCTTTAGCAGACTTGTTCAAATAATAATTGTTAGACACTAACTTTTCCTGCACATAAAAAAAAAAAAAAAAATTCATTATACAAGGTAGCGACGTGTATACAGTTACAAATAAAAGATAATTATATACACATGGTAGTTACCAGATGAGATTGCACATTAGCCAGCTTCTTTTCAGGAAATTCATACTCTTTTACAGGCACCTTATCTGCCTGAAACATTTTAATGTGTTGTTTAAATAAGATAGATATTTTGACATCACTTACAAGCAATTCAGATTAAAAAGCTCCTTAAAAGCACTTAAAAGATGTTTAGCATAATTTATGATGACTAAATTTAGTTCACTTGTATTGTGGACGAACTTCTGTTATTAACTGTCATCCTTTAAAGTAATAACCAACATCACCTTGGTATTAAAAAAAATTAACAATGCAATGATTTTTACTAGCTTGGATGATCTTAATTATTTCACAAGCTTGGAAGATCTTAATTATTGCACAAATAATATTATAGTACTTCATAAAAGTAATGGTCATGTGCCCCATCCAAAACCTTTATGATGTTAGACTAACAAAAATGTGCCAAAAGAGCATACCTCTATGATTAGAAGTCGTAAGATTTGTGTTTATTAGTTTTAGTTCGTTATACTATTAATGTATTTCTAACCCATGAATATATGCAAGACCTTAAGATAGCTGAGAAACTGCAACTCTTCTGGTGTCAGGAAAAGCAGGGCATTTCCTTTTGAACCTTCACCACGAGCTGTTCGACCAACTCTATGCACATAATCCTGAGATAAATATCAAAAGAATATTTAACAAAGTGAAAATTAGAAATTTAACAAGACACAATGAATAACACAGGAATTTTCATTTATAAAATAGAAAATAGAAGTAACCACAACAATTAAAAAAAAGGTTGATCAAGACCGTGGGATCATCCGGTGGATCGTATTGAATAATCCAGTCCTACAATCAATGTAGAACACAAATTAGAGAGTTAACGCAGTGGTACTGTTCCTATAGGCAGAACGAGACACGCTAGGAGGTTAAATTCTCATCTCAGTACGATAATGGAGCACCATAAAAATACAGCATATCAGACATTACTCAAAAAATATTGCTCTCAGTATATACAAGACTAGAGACTGGTACCACACTTTCACAAGCATAGTGAATTAGTAGAGAAATTGGAGTACAGTTTCAAACAGAAACTATAAACTCTAATTTGGTACTACTCCTTAATTTATACAACCTATGGAATTTCAACTACGTAAGAAAAAACATATATAAATCACGTACCACGGCAGGAATATCAAGACCACGAGCAGTAACATCAGTACACAACAGTATTCCTTTTTCTGCTTTACAAAAGTCAAAGAAAGTAGTTGTTCGTTTCTGCTGCTTTTGTTGTCCATGAATGTCAAAGCAATCCACATCAATGTACTTCAGCAGTTCTGAATGAAATTTGACTGAGTTGACTGAAGAGAAGAAAACCATCACTTTCTTTGATTGATGTCGTTTTAGGAAGGAATAGAGTACAATAAATCTCTTGGCACATGGCACAACACAGTAGCCTTGCTCCAGTCCTTCATTAGTGACCTACAGATCATTACTTGTAATTCATGACCAAACAACAGTTTATTTAATAAGCATATTTTGAATAGGTTTTTTACACTCTTCCTTTCATCGTCTACACCAATGTAGACACAATCTTTCAAGGATAAGTGTGCCAGATCTGCAACCTGCAAAAGACAAAAAGACAAAAAGAAGTGATACTGTGATATTTAAAATAATACAACATGTGAAATCTGAATCCAAAATAAATTACACTAAGAGTGGCAATGTGCAGTGCCCGAATAGTAGCAAAGGCACTCCTAGTGCTGGAAGATCAAAAGTTCAATTATTATAATACACCCCGTGTGACTCATATACACAATACCTTCTCCGTCTGGGTAGCAGAGAAAAGGGCTGCTTGCCTCTCCTGCAAGTCAAGTAAATGATAAGCTTCAAGGATAGAGGACAAGTCATTATTTCAGAACATGCACAATGAGGCAATTCATATTGTCAGAAGAAAATCAAAATAATTGTAACATGAACATCTGTAATGTCAGCTTCTTAGATTACAAGTTTGCCGGGAAATAAGACCTTGGGTAGAATTTTGATTATCTGCTTCATTTCTTCTTCAAAGTTTGCCTCCAAAATTCTGTCAGCTTCATCAATCGTCAAACACTGCAACATTCAAAAGCCAACTTATAAAATAGCTTTAAAACTTTTGAAGTGGTAAAGCATATAAATACAAATACTGCAGCGCAGGGCATTACAGTTCTAGCTATCAAAGCACAGCATTCACACAAACTGGGAAAGTCACTAGGCTACTAACACTTGTATCAATTTACCTATATTAAGCTCTTATGTCGTAATTTAAAAGGGAAGATTTAAAGAGGATACTAAATTTAAAAAATGAATAAAGAGCTTTTAAGAAGTTCTCAAGATCATAGTTATACTAAATTTATCTTAAGTACAATATGATTGAGTTTTTCTATTCAATGACTTTAAGATTTCACACATGTATCTCTAATAAGCAATAATGCGAGTGCTATACCAGCTGAGATGACTGAAAAAAATCAACCCCAACCCAAGAAAGTATTCACAACCATGCAACTCTACTTTTTGTTCAGCTCAATCTATCATTTTCATATTATCCTCCTAGTTGTTCTTAGAGCTAACAGAATATACAGGAGGAACTTATAACTAAAAGGCCTTCCATTTTTTCTGACCAACAATTCTGCCATGCCCTAAATTACAATGAGTTGAAATGAGTGCAAATTGGTCTTAATGATCTTAATACCAAAACAAATATGGCATGTAATCTATTAAGGCTTGCATATAATGAAATTTAGCGCGGTGCAGAACATAGCCAGAGTTACCTTTAGACGATTGTATATAAACCCCTTGGTGTTTTGAAGATGATCAAGAAGTCGGCCCGGGGTTGCCACCAATAGATTAACTCCTTTAGCTAGTCTTTCTGCCTCGCTCTTCCTTGCTGAACCACCAATGACCAACCCATGAGTCTGTGAATGATACTTTAATAGTTCCTTTGCAACTGCATGTGTCTGCAAGTTTTAAACATAAAAATCATCAGATGATTTAGTTGAAAAATGTTATTTAAGAATCAAAAAATTAAGAGCCAAAAGCTGGTAGAAAAAACCCTATAAGTGAGTGAATTTAATAACATTTCTAGTATCATGCTAAATTTGGAATAGAAATAAAGTTATATATGGTCCTACTACACTAGAGAGTAGAGACAAAGTTAAAATAGAAACTAGAAACTACTGATTGTAACAATTATCTTTAGTGATTACTCAGCTTTTTTATATAAATGAATACACACACACACACACATATATATATGCATGTCAACCTCTAATCACAAAACACAACTGTTGATTCCAGTCGTCACCAAATTTCGACGATTTACAACTAGAAGGCAGAAGAGAGATCGAGGGAGAGGGAGAAAAAAGGGCTAAAGAGTAGGGAAAAAGGTCATGGAAGGGACGGGGTGGAGAGAGCGAGGAACGGGGAAGGAGCGGTTGGGGAAGATAATCACTAAATATAACTACGCTAATTAATGATGTTTCTAGTTTCTTTTCTCCTATTTGTTTCTATTTGATTATTTGCATGTGTGTGTGTGTGTGTCAAAGTTACACGGATAGCGGGTCAATCGGGAACGTGGTACGAGTACGGGTACGTGAGACGTTACCTCAAGTGAATCGGATACGACGAGGCGGATCGATTGGAGGATCCTTTTTTATCATAAATATTTTTTAAAAATTATATATATTTCAGCTATCATTTAGATTCATAGTTTAATACAACAATTATGTCTATGCTAGTATTTAGTTTTATTTTTATGAATAAAAAATGAAAAATGAGTAATTTGTTAGTATAAAATTTAAGCATCTATCATGATCTTTGAATAAGCCACATTACAAACATCGAATAAAAAACAATAATAAAAAAAAGTAAAAAGAATAATATATATTACTCCCACTTCAGTACAACTAATGAGTCATTGACCAATAATTATTATTATCACATCGGTATCTGCATCAGTGCGTCGTCTTCTCTCCCACTTCATCTTTTTCACACGCTTTCTTCATTTTTTCCTCCAAACAGTCATATATACATATGAAACAACCCATCATTCTTTTTCTTCCCTTTTTTTTTCAGTTTTATAGCCGCCGGAACAAAACAGATGGGTTCGCCGGAAACGATGAACTGGAACGCGACCCATGGCGATCCGGATCGACTTCGACCCGTGTTCCCGTACGAACGATCTAGTTCACGGATCCATGGGTCGACCTGCGAACCGGGTAACTATATCGTGTGTGTGTGTAATAGATAGATAGATAGTCTTACTCCAATACAAACCTTCTTAAAATACAAACTACAAACTAAAATAAAAAAAATCTCCAAATCACATCGAAATATAGCATACATGGGTTGGTTCAACTGGTTAAAAGAGGGGACTTGTATCTTTTTGGTCACAAGTTCGACCAGAGCCTGTCGCTTAAGTGCGGTTTACCTTGGTTCACGTCGTTTGCAGGCACGTGAGCTCGTGGGTTTACCCAGTGCGCACCCAAAGGGTAGCGGCTGCGGGTTCCTACGTTAAAAAAAAATAAAAAAAATATAGCAGATCGGTCTGGTATGCAAATTGATCGTTGGGAGATGAATAAAAATACAGTGAAGTCAGATGTCGAAAATAAGCTCACCGATTGACGAGAAAAATCAAATTAAAAACGAAGGAGTTTATGTGGGATCATGTGTGAGAGGACGTATTTTAATAGTGTGTGGTGACTTCTAGGGGGTCATTAGATTACATTCATCTAAGAGCCTCGATTAAATTTGTGGTTTGTACTTTAATTTCATTAGTATTTGATCAATTGCCTATATGTGTGTGTGTGTGTGTGTAAATATTACTTCAACTTTACATCACATAATATAGAAGCAATTTAATCTTTCATATTACCATAAATTCAATGGATATAAAAAGCTAAGTTACAAGGAATTGCGTATGCCATACCAAAAGGCATGAGTCTTAAATAATATAAGTGACGTACTCGTTGGATAAGATCATTTGTTTAAGCGAATAAAACTCAATCAAATAATTCATAATTGTTCTTTGTTCATTCATTAAGATTGTTTGGTTACCTTATCTTTTTCAGCTAAAAAATGAGTTATACACTAATATTAAGAAAAAAGAAACCTAATGGCTCATTTCAATATTTTCTAAACAATTCCGCAATCTTATTCATACATAATTTATAGGAGTAACTTACAACAGTGTAACGAAGAAAATAAAGACAAATATCAGAGACATAATCACCAACAACAATTATAAATAAAACAAAAGGCAAGGAAAAATCAAATAGAAGTGTATGAGAATAAGGTAGAAGAACTTATGTCCACATTGAGTGAAATTTTCATGTAATAAGAGGTAGCATTAGAATGAGTGAGAAACTGTGAGCACATGTAAGAATCTATAGAGTACAGAGAAGAAACAAACTACACTTGCTGCTCAGCAATTTAAGGTAATTCTAATGTCATGGTACAAGATGTGTTTTACAGGTGACGGACAATTTGGATCGACCAAAATGTACACTGGGCTTTCTGCTTTCCAGATTTTGGCACATGTTCTCGAACTGAAATTTTTAAGAAACTCACTTGAATTAATTTTATGGACTATTTCACTCAATGAGAGACACAAACAAGTCAGATAATGCTTCTAACAGATGGCATAACCAATACTAAAAAATCCTTTATAAAAAAAATATCACTTGGCAATGATATGATATTTAATATATATTTTATGAGTTGAAAAACAATATACAGCCTTCACTAATGAACACTAAATGTGGCTTGCAGGGTTTAAAATTTGGGAAAGATTTTAAATCGAGCATCTTTGTACAAGGATCTCTAACTTTAAAAGTGTAGCTAACAACAATTTAAAAGTTACTTTAACGAGGTTAAGGACTATACCTGAATGGCAAGTTCCCTAGTTGGGCAAATGATGATAACGCCCGTCCCGTTCCAAGGAGCAAAATGAAGTTGATAAAGCAACTCAACTGCTGGCACTAGAAACGCAAGTGTCTTCCCAGAACCCGTCCTCGCAGCACCAAGAACGTCTTTGCCTTCAATAAGAAGTGGCATAGATCTAGCTTGAATCTGAAATTACATATATTTTTACTTGAGGAAGGCAGGTCTATACACAAGAAATTAATTGCTAAATCAATGTTGTATGCATAATTCACACACATGTTATCGAACAATTCTCATTATCGAAATAGCTCAACTTTGTAGTTCCATTCCCAAATTCTGTTTTTCAAAAGTAGGGAAAAGATTACCAATATTGGTAAGTTATAAAACAAGTCTTCATCCGGTCTTATAGAATATCAGTTTCTATTTCGCGAACATTTACCTAAAACTACAATACAGGAGTACCACAAAAACCCATAAGGTAGTGGCGAACAAGTAATGTCCAAATCCAGTTGATGCTCAACAAAATCCGTCTATATAAACATTGTCCTAAGAAATTTGAATCATATACTCTCCTAGAACATGGCTAACTAACTAATTTCATAATACAAGTAGCAAGAAATGTCAAATGTATACTATCAAATGCACCATTTTATAAATAATAACAAAGCAAAAGTATAAATTGCTCAAATAAAAAGGGGGGTATTGGTATTTGATACCTCAGTCGTGTAATGAAAACCCATATCTTTAATGGCTTTCATGGTAGGTTCAGACAAGCTCATCGACTCAAAACTGACTGTACTCATAATCCCACTGCCACTTTTCACCTTCTTCTTCTTCATCATCTTCTTCTCTTCTTCAGTCTCATCTGCTTCTTTTTCTTTTTCTTGTCGTTTAAGCTCAAAGTCATGCTCTTCTTCCTTTTTGTTCGTCTCCAATAACATTATCTCTTTGATATCACTATCTCCATTTTCATTCTTCTCAACTTCTTCAGCTAACGTAACTGATTTTTCGCTCTCTTTTCTGCTTCTCTTCCTCTTCCGTTTCTTCTTCATATCCACATCTTCCGATTTCGGGTTAGAAATTTTCTCAGTATTAATCATCCTTACTCCAATGTTTAGCTCTCTAGTTCATTCCGAAAATATGACAATCAATATGCAAAAAATATTAATAACCATTGATTATAATATAATAAACAAATATAGTAATGACCATATCAAGAATTGAAACCCTTAGTTAAATTCATAAAACACAGACAGTGGTAGAACCAGGATTTCGAAACAGCTGGAATAACCAGCCCCTTTTATTTAAACACATGCCACATGCAGACGCTAATTTGCAATATACAAACACACCCATAAGAAAGTAAGTAGCGAGTTACCGAGTTTGGCAGAAAATAAATATGACCGGCACCGGCGGTGGTGGAAGATGAACGAAGAGCAGGGTGTTTTGTGGAGATTAAACCCTAAATATCAGCTATTGAGTGGAGAACCGGAGAGGCCAATTTTAGCTTAATTTTATACGGGAAAAGTAATAAAAAGATTTTATTTTTAATATCTTTGGACAATTTCATCGTAAATACGCGTGTGTAATAAGAGTTGGGATGGCAAGATAATCGATCTGACACATACCCGATCTGAAATTCAAATTTTTGGATATATCAAACTCGGTTTTTTTATTTGGATTTGGATATAAATTTGATTTTTGTACCTGAAATTTTTTTGAATTTGGATTTGGATATGACTTTTATCGATCCGAAATCCGAAAAAAAACCTGAAAACACGCACACACACATATATGGATACATATGTATTATTTCTACACCATATAATATATTCATATTAAATTATTTATTATATATATATAATATATGTTATTTAAATTTTTTAATGAAAGTAATATAATCTCAATATCAATAGATTAGGTTAAAGGAATAAAAGATTATATTCAAGACAAATATTTCATCAGTAATATATTGTTTAAAATATGTTATAAAATGACATGAGGGAATGTTATTAAATAAAATTAATTTAAAAATTTTGATCCATTGTCTTCTATCGCATAGTTTAAGTATAAGCATATTTTATATAAATTTATTATAATTGATAAATTGAATGATTGGTAATAATGAAAATTAATATGCTTTAAACTTATATTGTTCTAAATTAAACAAATAAAATCTCATCCAATAATCTACTTTGAAAAAAAAATACTTGATTATCATAGTTTCGACATGTTTATAATTTTTTTATTTTTAAATATTTTTTAAAGATATCCGGTTGAAACCCGAATCCGATCCGAAACTCAAAGGATTGGATTTGAATTTTACATTTTACTATCTGAACCCGGTCCAACCCGAAATATAACGGATTGGATATGGATTTCATGGAACCCGACTCGATCTGACCCGATTGTCATCCTTCACGAATTGTTTAACTAAAAAGAAATTACATCCTCCCAAGTCCCAGCTTCTTTAGTCTACTCGCACATTCTTCTCTTACACCTCTCTATAACATACTCCGTGTTTCTTTCTCCATTCCATTACAGCTTGAAAACATATATATAGTTATATATATACACACATAAGTATCACATTATCACCATTCACCACAACAGAAAAAATGGTGATTATCTTCTACAAACTCACTAATCACAGTGTATTACTTTTGCCATGGTATCTAATTTTTCTTTCTGTGGTTGAAAAAATGACTAATCTTTAGATGCTGGATGTAGCTGTTACAGAAGACATGTACAATAAAGAAGAAGATGGCCGAAAAGATGAGGCAAAATATCCCCATCCATCTCATTGGATCTGTATGTGTACCAACAATATCTTCGAATAATACATATTCATATTCATAAATATTTGTGTTTAGTCTCCCCATCCAAGTCATTGGATCTGTATGTGTACCAACTACCAACAATACCATCAAATAATGCAAATTCATATTCATAAGTGTTTGTGTTTAAAATAAACTAGCATAAAACCCCGTGCGAGGCACGGGCCTCTAGTTTTTGCTGTGTTTTAAATAATATTCATGTGTCATCATATTGTTCTCGTACGGGTCTTGAGTTTGTATTGTGTTTTAAATAATATCCGTATGTCATCATATTGTTTCGAGCGTAACTATTACGTTTTATTTTTTGACAAAATATGTAAATATGAAAAATGTAATATTTGCAACCTAATAGCATTAATAGTAATAATAAGTACTATTCCCTCCGTCCCATTTTATATGACCCTATTCCTTTTTGGGACATCTTTAAAATAATGAACTTATTATATTTACTATTTCTAAACACCACTTTTCACTATTACACCCACTACTTCTCTATTTTATACTCTTTTTTATTAATTAAACACTATTACACTCACTATTACCCCCACTATCTCAAATCTATTATTAAATTTTGATATGTTCCACCACTTTACTCATTTTCCAACTAAATTTACTCTTTTTACTACATTTTTCTTAATATGCGTGAAAGTCAAATAAGATCACTTAAAATGGGACGAAGATAGTATATTTTTAAAAAAAATTATGGATCAAAAACTACATTTGAACTGATATTTCTATATTCAAATTCGTTAGGATATAGAGACCATTATCATATTATCTATGTTCGAAATTAATACTGAAATTTTAAATTTTAAATATATAATACCTCATTAAAAGTATCTCTATTTTATTGTTGAAATTATTAAATTATTTCAACTAATATACCATGATTTTGATGAAAACTTGTTCTTGATATGTGAATTACGATATCCTAAATCATGATTAAATGAAGATGTGTGGTCCGCGCTATCTTACATTTATTTCTTCTTTTTTGAGCGTACGTTTGCATAATTGTTAAAGTGATTGACGGAGCAGATCATCAACACATTCTTTTTAGCATATGTTGCACACATTTTGTATAAATAGAAATTGAAACATATGTTGTATGTAAAAAGACACATACCTTATTTTATTATAAAAGCATCAATTGAACTACTAATTGTATAATTACACCCCAAAAATTTCTGACACCTTTGATGTGTCTTATCCTTTTATTTTTCATATCAATTATATAGTACTTCAACGTATTATATTTTTATTGTTAATTTAAAAAATATTAGATGATTATTACTTGGGGAATGACCTTGTATACTGTTTTTTCAATCTTATTTTCAAAAATGCTACCTTCTCCAATCTTATTTTCAAAAATATCACCTTCTCCAAAATCTTTCAAATATACTATCTTTTTGAAAATAATTTCCAAAAATACGGTGGTTGCATATGCAACCAGGGGCACACCATGCATCTGTTGTAACTTACAGTTTTAGTTGCATTTAGTTGCATATGAGGTTGCATTTAGTTGCATTCAATTGATTCTATTGCAATCTAATGACCCCGCCAGGGGCACCGATACATCAGTTGCAACTTACAGTTTTCAGTTGCATATGAGGTTGCATGCAAACTCATATGCAACGGAAAACTGTAAGTTGCAACTGATGTATGGATGCCCCTGGCGGGGCCATTAGATTACAATAGAATCAACTGAATACAACCTCATATGCAACCACATATATGTTGGGTTTCGGGGCAACAAACGCAGCGGATAATCGACGTAAAATCAAAAATTCCGAAACCCTAACCCGAGGATCCATCTATAAAGTATGGCTGGTCATGGAGATACGAAGTAATACCTTGTTGAAGTTTTACGTTAGCGAAAGATGGAGGTCCGGAACAAGCAATCACCACGCAGCCCTCGGTTTAAGGATCGCGTCTCTAAGGAGTCCACACGAACGTCTGATCGCCAAAGATCTCCGGAGCCGGTACTAGCCGAATGCAGCCTCTCTCTCTCTCTCTCTCTAGCCTCTCTCTGATGTAGAGCTGCTAGGGTTTTAGTAAAACGAATTTTTTTATATCACTTAACCCTAAACCAATACATCATTATGTATTTATAGGGAAGAGAGAGATAGATGGGCCAAACCCTAATCGGATTTGGGCTTCTCCAAACCTAATCCGATTTCGGTTTTAATATTAAATTCGAAATTCTAATTACTTAATTAAGACCGACTCAATTAAATAATTTATTTCGAACTTAATCATTTAATTTAAATTCAGAATTTAAATTAAAACTCCTTTAAACGTTCAAAGTGTGTGACCCTTTAGGTTATTATTACGTTGGCAATAATTTTAATATCCAATAATAAAATTATAAACAATGAGCGGCATCTAGTAATACATCATTGCTACCCAAGTAATAATAATAATTGGTGATTCAATTAAACGTTTTGTGAATAATTTACAATGTAATATAATCCCTTTAACCTTATATTATAGATCAGACTCAAGGCATGTATTGTGTCATCCTCTTCATCGTCTAATCCGAATTTCCTTGATCAATGAGTAGACTATTAAACAAATCAATATTTGAGCACGGCCATGCATTTTATAGTCTCACTCAATCAAGAGGCCAATAATATCACTCCTAAAATAGGAGGGTTAAATCATTCATATTTCTCATACGATTCATAATATACCCAATGTACATTTCATCATCACCCGGTCAAAGGTAACTTTTAGTGCAACCAAAGTATATTAATTCTCATATAGAAATATAATGATATCAAGTCAGAGGATCATTACATCATTATCACAGTGAGAATTTCCAATGACACTTATTAACATGTAAAATCTCACGGTGGGTCATTCCAGTGCCATGTGTCGATACATGCACTTATGTTCTTGACTTTAGCATCACTATACCTATGATCAATGAGATGTGATCATCAGTCAACAAACATACTAGTCTTAATGCATCATTATTGTCCCTTAACAATAATACTCGACTAGGGATATTTAGGAATATTGATATTATTCTCATAATCTCATTTCTAAGTCACGTACTTAGAGATATAGAATTACATATAATATTCCAAGGACATTTATTATGCTTTCAATTTATTACGCAGTAAATAAAGACATAATAAATATTTATTCAATAATCAATATAACATAATCCATAAATGTCTACGATAGAACACAACAGCATTGTCTCTAGGACACCAATACTAACAATATATTACTAACAATATATATATATATATATATATGGATTCCAAATATGAGGTCGAAAATGATATTTGAAAACTGGAACTTGAAATCAGGATTTGTAGTTGCATATATGGTTGCATATGCAACCACCGTATTTTTGAAAATATTTTAGAGAAGGTAGTATTTTTGAAAATAAGATTGGAGAAGGTAGTATTTTTGAAAATAAGATTGAAAACTTGGTTATGAATAAAAAAAGCCCTTTTTACTTTGATATAGTATGTTATGACATTATCTCGTTATAAAATTTTAATTTTTTATAATTAGTTTTTTGAGTTTGTCGATTAAGACTTTTAATGATTTTTCATGTAATCGTTATAAACCAGATCCCAAACAAATGATTTTTAGGAATTTCAAATAGCAAAAAGAGAGTAGATATGAGTTAGGCATCATGAAGTTCATAAAACCATGAAATATTTAGTTCAATTAGTCGTGTAGTTACTTTTTTAGCTTTGTGCAAACTTACATTTTTAAATATTTTGATACTCGTATTTATTAGGAGTGATCAATGTGGCATATCATGTTCAATTGTTAAAGATCAAGTCATATATTCGATATTTTGAATTATGAAAAAACTATTCTTGTTCTAGTCCCGTTTAATCAGATATTAGTTTTCACCGTATCACGTCAGATTATCCGATCAGAATTAATTATATTTTATTAGTTTAATTTGTAAATGATTAATTTAATTGTAGTTTGAATCATTTTACTTAATTAGTATATTATATATCGAATGATAACATATTAAAAATTATAGTTTTAAGACTTTAATATATATATATATATATATATAACTTATTTCTCTGTGTTATTTATTTAACCAAGTAAAATTTATAACTCAAATCTTTTTAGTAGTTCTCATAAACGCGTTTTATTATTATATGGTTGACTTTTGATTAACAATGTAGAATTTCCTTAAATTCACCTTCATGTCACAAGTTATAGTATTTCAATTACATATATCATCAAAATTACATCATTTAAATATATATTCTGACACCAAATTTGATGTATTGTCACTATTTTTATATCTATAATTTTTTAAAAAAAGAATTAGTTACACATCAAATTCTGAATTCATAAGTTTAAAATAAAAAAAATAATCTAAATAGGAATATTCTTTCAGTCACCTTATTTCGTGTTCTCCAAAATATTGTAATCTCTTTATAAATCGCCTTTAATAATAAAAGAAATTAATATGACAATCCATGTTGAAAACCCATCAATTTTTCTTTTCAAAGATACTCGCTTAAACCTCAGTTTTTGTGCTTATTTCTCACATTCATGACTTAAAATTTCTATGATATTGTATCGGTGCTCGTTTAAACTATTAAGTTAGATTTGAATTCATTTATTTTTATTCGAATATGAATTATATCTATTTTTAGAAATCTGAATTATGGCTCGAACCCGATTATTCATGATCTTTTTCAATTTTAAATTTATTTGCTTAAATAATTAATTTATAGATATTAATCTATCATGTAAACAATATATGAGACTTAACTGAAATAATAACTTGTCTCAAATAAATAAGATATTGAAACGAATATAAATACAAAAGTTTTAAAGTATGTGGTTAATGCTTTTGAATAACGAAGTAATTGTTTGTGTAGTTGAAGTGTTTTGACTGATGTAGTTGCAAGAATAACATTTTTTGTATATATATAGGTTCAACACTAAGCGCAGGCATTGGTGCCGAACCATTTGACGACTAGAGAAGATACTGCCAACTGGACTGCAAGGCACATAGAGCGCCATATGATAAATATGCTTTCAAAGACATCCCCCATGAAATTGGAAAACAATATGGACTTGGCTGTAAGGGAAACTATTTAAATTATAGACCTGAAAGTCTGTAAGATTAAGAATAACACTACAAGCAATCATATATAGTTTAACGGATTCTATTATCATCATATGATTACAGAATAACACTACAAGCAATTATATATAGTTTCTCCTTTACAAAAAGGCAGTATATTAGCTTAACCTGTACAGGAATTAAGTTTCTGCATCCTAGCGAAAAATTGACCTCAGAAATACTTCCTTATAATATAATTCTGGCACACTGGTGCAATGTGTAATACATCATCCTCGAGGCTTAATAAGGTGCTAGACTTGTGATCAGAAATACTTCCTTATAATACAATTCTTGAACTTGGAACGTGTTGTTACTGCCAATTTTCTTACTGATTTATTGTTTTTATGTAATAGTGTTGAGCACTTGGTAGCAAAAGACATGTTTGCTAGTTCTCACTTATAAGAAAATTAAATGGAGCTCTGAAAATAAAAGTAAATTATATGGCAGTTCCTGTCTTCTTTCGCCTTTCAGTTTTGTTCCTCGGACTAGGCTACTAACTTATACTTTTACTTTTAGCAGTTCTCGGTAGAGATTTCTAGTATTTAGAAACTCATGTTAAAATTTATTGCAAATGATTATAATTCTATTACAAATAGTGATGCCGGGCATACTAAAGAATCAGAGATTATCAACGTAGATTGGCGATAAGGGATCCATATGAAGTTGATCTTCTGTGAATTACATTTGTCTGATCAAATCTTGGTGAGCACATTAGCATAATACAAAAACAGATCATTATTTATCTTACTAGAAGCTTGGTTGCATCGCGTGTCTATCTGGAAACAGCGAATAAACCAGAAAATCAGAAATAGAAGTGATATCTCTCGTCTGTTCACATGACCTGGGGAAACATGATATAACATAGCAAACAGAAGAAGCTACAATTATATAGATAGTCTGAGTTTTAAGCCGAGGTTGAATCTCTATAGTTGCAGAAAGTCTTTCAGAACCTCTAGTACATTGTTGTCGGCAGAAGCTAGTAGTTGAGAGAGTTTGTCGCTTAAATCATTCACCTCTGTTTGCAGACTGTTAATGTAACTGCAAGTCTCTTTGAGAATGTCCAGAGCTGGTACCTATTCACATGCAATTCCAACACACAATTTAGTTTTTTTTTTTTTCTTTTACATTTTTGTAAATTTTGTATCCTAGTTAAACTGCTTTTAAAACACTAATAGAAGTACAGTCAGAAGGCTTTTTTTACGCGAGATGGCTCTGTCCTTTGAACATTACAGTTTATGATTGGTTATCTATAGAGTGCTTTCAAAAACTTGAAATGACTAGAAACAGTTTAATTTACAGAGAACAGTAACATACCCTTGTTGCGCAATTGGTACTAGAGTGTGGTAGCAACGTAGCCAATGCTAATAGTTTCGAAGCAAGACCATCAAGTTCAGCATTGGCAATATCAGTAGCTGTCCTGCTGCTTGACATGATTTCGACAGAGTATGTCGCTTTGTTTCTTATTCTTGAACTAATCTTTTCTGGAAAACGGTGAGACCTTGAAAGTTCAAGGGAAAGAGTATGTTGCTTAAAAGAGCAACGGGTGGATGGGTTGGAATGTTGGATACAAGTTAGTTTAAGAAAGAATTTAAACACGTTTAGTTATTAGCAGTAATTGGTTGTCGTCGACACTGATGTCTAACTGTACTGCAGTAGGTACAGGGGCCCTAGGTACTAGTCTTTTCGCTTGCGAAAAAGGACCCTGGGGTTCATCAGTTTCAGTCTAACTTTAACAACTTGTAGGTCGAGCAAGAGGTGTTATTAATATGGACTAAATAGCCAGAAAAAAGAACGAACTGTGTTACACTTTTCGGTTCGTGTTGGTTCTGATTTTGCTCAAGTTTACAGATTATATGGCTGTTGCATAAATTGCCTTCTCCTCTGTTCCCAACCGATCATGAGTTCCATGCATGCATAGCATCTGATGGTCTGTGTAGCTTATTAATTAATCAAAATTGCGTGGAAGAGTTCAAAGTAAATTTTATAAATGCTTGCAGTGTCAATGTTTGACAATCGAACAATCCGCCTCTGGCAAGAATGTTTTGACCTAGATTTTCGACCAGAAGGTTCAAGGGTTGCCTCTTCCTCCCACCCTAATGGTTGATAATATTGTTTGTGTTACCTGATAACGTTAAGTGACCGATCCTCCTGAAACAGAGGGCTTACCAGAATCATATTAATAGATAATTATATACTGTGGCATTGAGAATTCAGATAGAACACATTTTAATGTTGGATTATGTTCCGATAGTTGTGTACAAAATTATGCCAGATCTGATATACAAATCGGAAATGTAGTGATCGTGTTTCTCTTAACGGCCTCTGCATTCGAATGAAATATCAAATGTGAAAGGTTTTGTGATACGGAATCTTAAATGTTTGTGGATTGATCCGCCAGTCTCCGAGCTGTCTCTGCAAATAGTGGAAGAAAGTTGATTGTACGTTTAAGAAAAGTAGTGGTAGATCACATGAATACGACTAAACCTGGGCACACTGATAACTGAAACAGTAAAGGTGATTAGGTGAAAGTGATACTTGTGGTTGGTTTTAGCATTTTGTTCATGTCCTTCTCGTTCTGACATCAAGAGAGGCCGGTTGCTGTTTCGTTCTCTAATACAAACTGGTTTAGTTGATTGGGACTCAGAAGAGGAGCCCGGTTGCTGTTTCGTTCTAATACAAGCTGGTATAGCCTACTTGCAAACCAGCGATCAACCTGGTATTTCTTTTGTGCATTTTGTGTTCACATCTATGAGGGCGTCTGGATATGATAGGCGGAAATGTGAATCGGAACCCGATTGAGGGGTATGGCAATGGATATCCCAATTAAGAGGCATTTCATATGACACCAACACATGGACTTGAGGTGTTTATTTCCGTTAACCAGACTCATTGGTCATAAATAAAACGCCTCATATGTATTATGAAACCGTATTCAATCATTTAATGGTCGGTTATAAAATGTATATTACGAAACGAGTTCATCTTGCTAAATCTGTAGTCCGCAGACTGGGCATGACATGAATAATAATTGAGTTTTCAGGCATTTGCATACCGGTGAACTAGATCGGTCCCGGACTGACGCAACCAGGTCCTTTGATATGGACAACACCTATATTTAAAATCGCGCGTTCCCTGTAAATAGTAAGTACCATGACAACATTAGTGACAGTTATAATGAAATTGAGCCCATATATTAAGGAAGAAAACAAAGATGAAAATAGTATTATATACAGTGAAAGTGATCAGATCTATAATAATACACGACAATTTCCATTGCTTGTGCCACATTCATATGGGCACAGCTGTTTTAGCTCATATTTCCCACCCAATTTGGTGTCGCAAGGGACTGTTTAATTTGCATGCCTGGTTTTATTAGTCGACCACCAGTTTCGGGTTTATAATTCCAACAGGATTAAAGGAGAAGTGACTTACAAATTTATTATTAAGATTCTAATTCATAAGAGCAACTCCAATATTTTTTGAATTCCAATAGTATTTCGTATTCCCTTGTTTTAAAGGAATGCCGAGGCAGTAGCGATCAAGGAGGCACTGAGTTGGATCATGAATTTGGCATGGTCGGACATTAGCATAAAGTCTGATTGCCTTGTTGTAGTGCAAGCAGTAAGGAGCAAGACGCCTCTGCGCTCTCACTTTGGGGAGATCATTGAAGAATGTCGTAGACACATTCGCCAGTTAAACAATGTTCAATTGCATTTTATTAAACGATCTGCAAATATGGCTGCCCATGAGCTTGCTAGGGCTTCATATAGTCATCCTGATCGTAGTTTTGATAGGAATTTTATTCCTATTAAGATGCATGATTGTATTGTGGTTGATTTAAGGAGTTAATAAAACTTCCGCATTTTCGTCAAAAAAAAAAGGAATAACATTACGGGAGCACAAATATTTTCTTTTATTCCTTAAAATTTACTATAATTTAGCAGCAAGTAATCTCAAATGCTCTGATACTACCAAAACATGTTTGATTTTTGCAGCCATTTAGCTATTTTCGAGTGTAGAAGAGTTTTTGGACGAAAGATAAAAAATTACATTTCTAAAGTGTAGAATTAATACGAAGTTGCACCTTCAACCTCTTGTTACTAGAGAAGTAGGTACGTCCAATGTCCGTGTCCGCTATAATAAAATGTTCACGGTATGAAAATGGTGTTCGGTTTTGAGACACCAGTTATACATGGTGTGTATTTGTTGTTGTATCAACATCCGCAGAATCCAATGAAACATTGGTATATAATTTAGAGTAAAAAACATTCATGGTAACTTATTCCTCTAAATCGATTAAGTTTCTCATGTTTCTCAGGTGTCATTTTTCTTGTGAATCTAGGCACTGATGAATAAGCCTATATTGATTGTAAACCAAGCTGCACAAACTACAAATATAATAAAATATTCAAAATTAAATTGTTTTAGCAGGAGATTCAAATGGAAAAGAAAACTTAACAGAGAGTCAGAGACATTAATACTCTTCCCCTTCTTCCTCTTCACCTTCAACTGCCTCAGCACCAACTTCCTCATAATCTTTCTCCAGTGCAGCTAAGTCCTCGCGAGCCTCTGAGAACTCGCCTTCTTCCATCCCCTCCCCTACGTACCAATGCACAAAGGCACGTTTGGCGTACATTAGATCAAACTTATGATCAATCCTTGAAAATACTTCTGCAACACTTGTGGAGTTTGATATCATACAAACAGCCCTCTGGACCTTAGCCAAGTCCCCACCGGGAACAACTGTTGGCGCTTGATAATTTATTCCACACTTGAATCCAGTTGGACACCAGTCCACAAACTGAATGGTTCTCTTTGTTTTGATAGTGGCCACTGCTGCATTCACATCCTTTGGCACCACGTCCCCCCGATACATCAAACAGCATGCCATGTACTTGCCATGTCTAGGGTCACATTTAGCCATCATCGAGGCGGGCTCAAATGCACTATTTGTGATTTCTGGTACTGAAAGCTGCTCATGGTATGCTTTTTCTGCAGAGATCACTGGGGCATAAGAAGATAGCATGAAATGAATTCGTGGGTAAGGGACTAAGTTGGTTTGGAATTCAGTAATATCCACATTAAGTGCACCATCAAACCGAAGAGAAGCTGTCAAGGACGAAATCACCTGCAAAAGATCACATCATATAAGTTGGACATAGCACAAGGTGAAAATACTTCCGTTCTCTAATTGATCTTGAGTACGTACCTGTGACACAAGCCTATTGAGATTGGTGTAAGTCGGTCTTTCAATACCCAAGGATCTGCGACAAATGTCATAAATGGCTTCATTGTCAAGAAGCACTGCAACATCAGTATGCTCAAGAAGGGAATGAGTGGAAAGCACACTATTGTAAGGCTCAACAACAGAAGTCGAAACTTGAGGGGATGGATAGACGGTGAAGCCGAGTTTTGATTTCTTTCCATAGTCAACCGAAAGCCTCTCAAGAAGCAGAGAGCCAAGGCCTGAGCCGGTTCCCCCTCCAACAGCATGAAAAACCAAGAATCCTTGCAATCCGGTGCAATTGTCTGCAAGCTTCCTCACACGATCAAGGCAGACATCCACTATCTCTCTCCCAACTGAAACCAAAAATCAATCAACTATCTTACTTTGATCATCAAGTCACACATGCATATTTCTCGCAGTAGATATAAGCAAATAATCAAGATCCTGCCATTGGCCTAAAAAATTACGGTTCCACTAATGCAAATTACCACAAGGAAAATGCTAGGTACCAGAAAGTGTTCCCAAATTTTTTTTTCCGAATTTAGTTGACAACGTATGATTAGTTCAACTCACACTTATAATAATGGACCCCCTATATGCACATCAATCACCCCATTAAAATTAGCGATTTGTCTGTCAGGAAAAAAATTGGGAACAGAATTTGGGATACGTAGCACTACTCTTACCATAAAGCCTAAACTTATTAGCACGAAAACTATGTCCACAAATCATATTATCAATCTTCTAAAAAAAATTAAACTGCATGAGATTTAATCATTCATCGGAAATATGAACTTACTGGTGTAGTGTCCACGAGCAAAGTTATTAGCAGCATCTTCCTTGCCGCTGATAAGCTGTTCGGGATGGAACAACTGGCGATAGGCGCCGGTACGAACCTCATCGATGACAGTAGGTTCAAGATCAACAAACACCGCTCGAGGTACGTGTTTGCCAGACCCTGTTTCACTGAAAAACGTGTTGAACGCATCGTTTTCTTTCCCTACACTCTGATCGCTCGCCATTTGTCCATCAGCCTGTACAAATTAATCAAACAGCTGACATTCACTAGTAATCAAACCAAATGTACACGGTATATCCCGTTTTAAGCAGGGTCTGGGGAGCGTAAGATAGAGTAATGAAAATGATACCTCAATGCCATGTTCAAGGCAGTAAAGTTCCCAACAGGCGTTTCCTACTTGAATTCCAGCTTGACCAATGTGGATCGACAGGCACTCCCTCATTTTTCACTATCTGTTTAGTAAAAAGTGCAAGCAAAGATGTAATAAAAAATAGAGATTGTGATGGAAAAAATGCATGGATGGTGGGACAGTTATGGATACGTGGTTGAGATGCAACAAAGTAACTACTCAGTCCCCGCTTCATTAGGAAGATGACTGAATTCTTTACTGGATCGGCCTGCCTCTTGTGGAAGCTTGTTAGGCCTGCAAATCTGTTTAACATTTCGGCCCACAAGCTCAACTTATTTCACATAGAGTTTGTGGTCTATGCAACCTTCAACATTTCCTCATTTATTTCTGCAGACTGGATTCCCACTGTAAAATATTTACCTGTTATTATTTTTCTTACGGGCACGAAAACATCTGCTTCTTATAGATAGTGTTTCTTTTACGGAACGTGAAAATAGGAGTATTTCTTATGAGATAATCTATTTTTTGATTGACAAATACAACCTTTTTGATATTTATGGGTAGGTTTTGCGTATGTGTGTAAAAATATTAAACAAATATTTATATACATTATTATTTAAAATATTCTTTTCTTGATAGGTATTTTAATATACAGTGGAACTCCTCTAAATTAGTACTAGTATCTAAAATCATAATTTCTTTATTGAGATAAAAAGTTCCACTCACAAATAGGTGGTCACTGTTAATATAAAATTATGTTTTGAATTGTTCTTATTAGTACATGTACCTTAATATTATTAGTTGAGATAATTCATATTCCCAATCTGAAGTCTCGGATGATATTTGTGAAAATAATATATTAGAAAAACCTTTCGTTAATCCCCCATCTCACATAGCGACAAGTTCCCTCTTCGCAGATTAATCTGGCGACTTCCAAAATTAAGGAAATAAACTGAATTACGTGTGACGAGCAAAACCATCTGAGGTGCAGTTGTTCACAAGAACAAACGTCAAACGGTACTCCATTTGTTATGAAATATTTAATATTTAATTGAAATTTTGTGAATGTCAACGAAATAAAATTAAAACAAATATCTAATAGTTTGACCCAGACAATCAAATATGGACTCGACTTCTGCAAAATCCGATTGAACGTAGTTTGCGTGCTGGTATTTAACTCGTATATTCTAATTTCTCTGAACAGAGACCGGATGCAGAGCATGTGCTATCTAAAGTGTCATCCCCAGAAAAATAACTTAAAAAGAGTGTCACGAAATTGTTTCAAAAAAAAAGTGTCACGAAAAATTGCTTAAATAAAGTGTTACCACAGAATCCAGATAGCAAAACAGTTTCCCAGAAATTCCAGAATATATGACTTTCGTGTTAATTGTTATTACCTTCTTTCCATTTTTTATAAATGATACTTATATTTTAGTTGATATTTTTAAGTTGTTTAATCATACATGGTGTTTTGCCGGACTTAAAAGTCCAGCTTCTGCACTTTTTTGTACCATCTGTAAAAGCAAGCACGCAGCACTGTAGCTAAGAATGTTAACTTTTATTTTAGGACTTTTATTTTTTTTCAAACACTTTAATCATTTATAAACCTTAAAGCATCTCCAAGATATAATCACTTTCATCACTTGTAGCTTTAAGTATTTTCAACAATTTAAAACGCTTAATTAAAAGTAGTTTACAGAAAGTGTATAAAAAATTATCAATGCCACATTTTTTTGTTTAAAAATTTAGCCAGCCTATTCGTATTCATTTTTTTTGTCGATTTACTAGAGAATTGTAACAAAATTTCATATGATACGTATTATTAATATAATATATTTTTTTCATAACAATAACATATTATTTATAAAATATAATTAAGGAATATTGTTCATGGTGCACTCGTAAAATTGGTTTTTCCCGACAGTATCACCACATTTTTGCCTTTATATCTCTAATAATCCTGTACTTATATTTTACCACATATAATACCCTCATGTTATGTAAAATTTTAATAGAATTGATTTGAAATTGTAAAATAAATTTTATATTTGAAATCTTTGTAAAAAAAATACATGAATCATACGAATTATAGTCAAACTGAATGAGATATAAAATTATAAATTATCAAATTCAGTTTTGAAATTTAAATATATCTCACTCAATTTAATTAACTATTCACAAAAACTATTTATCCAAAAGCTATTCAGATTTAATAAATAATTTCTTATCATATTCTATGTGTTACTATTAAATAATTAATTATTTAATTCTCATTATATAAAACAAGAAACTTCTGCGTTATTACCCCATCGTGTAAATGTATTAATTACCCGCTTAGAACCCCGCGTTATTGCAGAAAATCCCCATAAAAAAATCACACAGTCAAACACAATCAGACAACAATCTCTCCACCGAACCGTTACACAGTCCACAGAGATTTAGGCCCCAACCCCACACAACTCCAAGTATATATAAAACACACACATTACACACATAATCTCTTGAAACATCAATGGAGCTTCAAACAGGCTTCCCTCTCCTCCTCCAACAATTCAAATCCTTATTCTACAAGAACTTTCTTTTATCATGGCGCAGCAAACGAGCCACATTTCTCCAGCTCTTCTCTTCCTTCTTCTTCATCTTCCTCATCTACGCTATCCAAGAGGCTATTCAAGCCAGTTTCGATTCTTCTACCAATTATGATGACGTGTTTGATCCCAAAGCGGTGAGCTGGTATCCGATTCCGCCGTGTGAAGATAAATTTTTCGTCAAGTTACCGTGTTATGACTTCGTGTGGAGTGGGAATGACAATGATCGTATACGATCGATTGTTAGTCGGATCATGATTAATAATCCCGGTCGCGCCATTCCTCCTAATAAGGTACTGTCTCGGTGCTAACATAATAGATACGGTGTATTTTTAATCTCGATAAATTAATAATAACATTGACGACTTGTTAACGGTTTATTTTTACTCTCGATAAATTAATTGATAAATTAATATATTGCAGGGGTGTGGGGCTTTTTTTTTTTTTTTTTAATTTATAAAGGTTTAACAGTAATTGATGATTTTGTGATATATCTGGATTAGTTTTTGATTGAGGAGTTTCTGTTATTGGTGTGAATAAGTTTGTGTCGTTTGGATTGTTGGAGATTGATCATGATGAATAACCTTTTTGTCATCTTGATTAGAGTAAAATTATGATGGTTGGGTCGGGTCGGTGAGAGGGAACAAAATTGGGTGAGAATGGGGGCGCGTTTTGTTAATTTTTCGAGTAATTATATTGAATTCTTGTTTGGTTGTGCCAATTTAAAATAGAGGAGAAGCTTACAATTTGGGAATAAATGATCTGGGAATAAATGATCGTTCCAATCTCATCATTGATTTTTTTGACGTCCAGTATAAGCCATGGAAACTATTAGTAGCTTTTTTGCGGTAACAATCAGTTTACCTGGTATGTTCTGTAGTCACAATAAATCAAGAAATATAGGCTACGGGAAGGCCTGATTGACTAAATTGTAGAATAAACTTACCTTTGTTTTTTCTTTTTTGCAGGTTTTATCATTTAGAAATACCAGTGATGTGGATGAGTGGCTTTTGAGTAATCCTATGCACTGCCCAGGTGCTCTGCATTTTGTGGAGAGAAATGCTACTGTAATAAGTTATGGCATACAGACTAATTCAACACCGGCTGCCAAGAGAGGGAACTATGAAGATCCGACACTGAAATTTCAGATACCACTTCAATTAGCTGCAGAGCGTGAAATAGCTAGATCGTTGTTAAAGGGTATAAATATGATTACATATCTGTGGTTCTGTGTTCTCTTGATTTTAGTCAATTCATTTTGGTGTTAGTTCTTCCCGCAAGAAGATAACTCACTGTGTATCGGGCTTTGCATAAATACAGATCCTGACTTCAGCTGGATGGTTAGTCTTAAGGAATTTGCACACCCCGCTATTGATAATTTTTCTGCTGTGGCTTCCATTGGACCAACCTTTTTCCTAGCAATTGCCATGTTTGGTTTTGTGTTTCAAATTACTTCATTGATCACCGAAAAAGAACTTAAACTTCTACAGGTATGGTCTGGCTATCTTTCTGGTCTTAAGAAGAAATGCATGTATGGCATGTGTGGCTATTCTTATGTTTTCCTTTTCTCATTTTCTTAACAGGCATTGACAATGATGGGTCTATACGACACTGCATACTGGTTATCATGGTTTTGGTCCGAGGGTATCATTGCAGCCTTGTCATCTCTATTCACGGTTCTCTTCGGGATGATGTTCCAGTTCGACTTTTTTTTGAACAACAACTTTGCAGTTCTTTACCTCTTGTTCTTTCTTTTCCAATTAAACATGGTAGTTTTTTCCTTCAAATCAAATTTTCCTGCGAATTATCTACCAAAATAAACATTTGTGCATGTTAATATATATATAGTTGTATGGTTCCAATGCCAGATTGGGTTTGCATTCATGATATCAGCTTTCATTACCAAGTCATCTTCATCAACAACTGTGGGGTTTTCTGTTTTTATCATTGGGTTTCTTACTCAGGCAAGTTCCTCCTGAGTCATGGCTTGATTTTAACATGAAATGCTGGTCCAAACATCACAAAATACTCCCTTCTTTTGCAGATTGTAACAGCATTTGGATTTCCTTACGCAACTAGATTCTCCAATACCTACCGGATCATTTGGGCATTTTTCCCACCTAATCTTCTTGCTGAAGGTCTTCAGTTACTTGCTAGAGCAACTTCCACTCCGGGGGATCCTGGAATCAGCTGGAGCGGAAGAACAAGATGTGTCGCAGATGATGACGATGATACAGAATGTTTGATCTCAATCGTATGTTCCTAATTACATCTTATAATCATTTCTTTTATTCTTTTCTCCCTTTCTCTTAATGTGTTTCTTGTATGTATGTGTGTAAACTGGGGAACGTCCTTGTAATTTAATTATTTTTTCATTGTTCTTCTTGTCCTTGACAGAATGATATATATAAATGGCTCATATTCACTTGTGCTTTGTGGTTTCTTCTGGCTATTTACTTCGACAACATAATCCCAAAATCTGGCGTTAGAAAATCAGTGTTTTACTTTTTGAACCCTGGGTACTGGACAGGAAGAGGTGAAAACAAATTGCGAGGTATTAAAACTGAAAATAGAATTTTATCTGCCCTTTAGTTCTCGTGATTATTGTTTATTAACCTTTTGTCCATTTATTTAGAGGGTGGTCTCTGTAGTTGCAATAGCTCTGTTCCTCTGCCAGAGCACGAGGCTCCAGATGATGAGGATGTACTTAATGAGGAAAACATTGTAAAACGGCAAGCAACAGATGGTTTGCTTGATCCATCTATTGCAGTTCAGATACGTGGCCTTGTAAAGACATACCCTGGAACAACCAAGATCGGTTGCTGTAAATGCAAGAGAAATTCATCTTACCATGCACTCAAGGTTTACATTTACTTCTTACATATCTTCAGTGTTGAGTGAGAAGGATATTCATGGATTAGAAATTGCTCCTAAGCAGCATTCCCATTAGTTTTTCTACATGGGTATAGTTGTCACTTGTCAGCCACCGTGCACATTTACTATCCATATTCCATACTCATTCTCCCAAGTACCGCAAGCGTACCTGCTCAGCTTGTTGTACATTTTTTTTGTGTTTTTCTTTGGTACAATAAATGTTAGATGATCACTCCTACAAATACAATCAAAAGAAAAATGGAAGTTCATCTGTTTCTGCGGCATTACATATAGAGAATTTGAATAGTCTAGTAACCTGTTTTAAACAATTTTCCTTGTGAAATTAATAGTTACTGGTGGTGCATTGGTGGGTAAAGCAAGAAAATAATTGTTAACATTCAAGAACCTATTCTTTGCAGAACTTTTTCAGCTGTTACATTCGTTGATCATATCATATGCCTACTAGAACTTGCTTGAAATAATTTGATATGCATATATAACAACCCTATGATTTGGACTTTACCATCAGGGTTTATGGGTGAACTTTGCTAAGGACCAACTATTTTGTCTTCTTGGACCTAATGGAGCTGGAAAAACGACGGCGATCAATTGCTTGACTGGAATTACGCCTGTCACCAGTGGAGATGGTAAATATCTTTCAAATGTACAATTTCCTCAGTTGCAACTGATCTTTACACTTGTGATGTATGATATTCTTTGAACAGCACTTATATATGGTAATTCCATTCGGAACTCTGTTGGCATGTCAAATATCCAAAAAATGATAGGAGTCTGTCCCCAGGTGACTCTTTGATTTTACCTTTTCTCATTTATAGAAGCTTATTGTCAATTAGCTCAATAATACATTTTTCATATCAGACTAATATGTCTCCACATTTTACAGTTCGATATTCTTTGGGATGCGCTGTCTGGTCAAGAACATCTCTACCTCTTTGCAAGTATTAAGGGTCTGCCATCGGCTTCGCTTAAGATGGTCTGCACAATGTTTAATATCCTAATGAAATAAAATATGTTAATTGTAAAATATGGAAGACCCCCGGGTCAACTGTCATATTGGTTATATAAATTTTGTTACTATTACATAGGTGGTGCAGCAATCACTGGAAGAGGTTAGACTTACTGAGGCGGCTAAAGTGAGAGCAGGTAGCTATAGTGGAGGAATGAAACGCCGTCTTAGTGTTGCAATAGCACTAATTGGTCAACCAAAACTAGTCATCTTGGACGAGCCAGTAAGTAGTATATCAGAACCCTTGTTCCTCATCGTCATTCATGTATATTGTTAGGTAATGGGATTTTCGCCTTGCAGACCACCGGTATGGATCCAATAACTCGACGGCATGTGTGGGACATTATTGAGAACGCAAAAAAAGGACGAGCAATTGTCTTAACTACACATTCGATGGAGGAAGCTGATATATTAAGTGACCGTATAGGAATCATGGCCAAGGGTAGGCTCCGATGTATTGGGACGTCGATCAGGTTGAAGTCACGGTTTGGAACTGGTTTTATTGCTAATGTTAGCTTCTCAGAAACCAACCAAGGAACTTCAACAGGACCCGATACTTCTACAACTATGTTTCACGAGGCAGTGAAACAGTTCTTTAGTCATGTAAGTAGAAAATTATGCTAACTGAAAAAACAGTAACACAATGATGTTAGAGATATTAGAACTGCTTATATATCCATGAGTGGCCTGAGGTAAATTATATCGTTGTTCCATTTGTATTATAAAATATAGATGTACTGCTTGTGAAAGTGTCTTTTTTGAGGTAATATTAGTACCACATAAATATACTTGCCTTTAACTTGCTGATTTCATTGGCAGAATCTGAATGTGAAACCGAAAGAAGAGAACAAGTCCTTTCTGACCTTTGTGATCCCCCATGACAAGGAGAAGCTATTGACAGTAAGTACCTCCCTTAATTGCATTTGCAAATCTCCATTTTTTTTTCTTGGTTTTACTGAAATAAATTAATAGGTGAAATTGCTTTATTAATTATTAGCATATATAGTCACAAGATTGAAATGTTGTGTAAATTTAAAAAATCATGCTTGAATCAAAACAGTAATGCCCGAGCAGCTAGTTTACAGTTGTAAGCAAATCTACATGAGTGATGTACTTCAAAATATTATATCAGTCTTCTTTAACTTCGATGGTTGCACCTTCTTTTGCTGAAATTGGCTTACATAAGGATCTTTTTGGTGAATCCAAACAAATGTTTTGTACAAGTACATACTTGATTGCAATTATCACTATCGAGTTTCATGTAATTTCTTACTTTTGTCCTTTTTCTGCTAATTATTCCTGTCAGAATTTCTTTGCGGAGCTTGAAGATAGGAAGAGTGAATTTGGTATTGCTGACTTGCAACTTGGGCTTACAACGCTAGAAGAAGTTTTCTTGAACATTGCAAAGCAGGCAGAGCTGGAAAGTGCTGCAGCTGAGGGAAGGTTCACCACTTTATCCTTACCTTCAGGAACTTCAGTACAAGTAAGGGAACTGGTTAATTGATCCGCATTATATCATACTTTTTCCATAGAACTATTAACCATGTCTTAAATAATGTATAGAAACTACCATTATGACTTTTCTCAATTTTGATTTCAAATCTGATGTTTATTCAGATACCAATAGGAGCTAGATTTATTGGGATACCAGGAACAGAGTCAGCAGAAAATCCTAGAGGTGTCATGGTAGAAGTATATTGGGAGCAAGATGATTCCGGAAGCCTTTGTATCTCTGGAAACTCACCAGAAACTCCTGTACCGCAGCATGTTAATGCTGAACCAATGGCTCCTTCCAGAGCCAGTACAAATAGAGTCTTCTTAGGACGAGAAGGACCGGTTTATGGAAATGTGATTCATCCTATGGAAATTGGCACTTCAAATCCTTAGTGATAAGTTTGGTAGTCCAAATTACAAGAGTGCCAAGAATAGTGAATATCGTAGATCTATATGGATTATGGAGCATTGAGAATGAGGATGGGGAGTTATATAAGTAAAAAGAAGGAAGAAAAATATAGTGAATGTATACTAGAAACTTAATACAACAATGATACTCTTCTGTAGTAAAATTTTGGATATAGTTTTACCTGGCTCGAGCCGGACTGTCTGGGAAATTATCTGGAGTATAATGCAGTCTTACAATATATCGTGACAATTGAAGCCACTTGGTGGAACAGTGTAACAAACGATGACAATCCTAGACATTTTCTGGCATTGATCACTCCTTGTTAAAACTCCAAGTCGGAGTAATGTCATGAGTATTCCTAGTGATGCATTGCTAGCTCACATTTTTGGTAATGTCACGAGTAATGTCACCTACAAAATTGGTGCACTCTGTTCTTAACAGCTGTTTTCAGCAAGATATTACCCTTCATCAAGTTTGGCACGAGGCTTCTTTCCATCTACTCACACTTGCACAAATGCGGGAAGAGTAATGCTAGAGCATTCAAAATATATTCCAAACTTCTTCTCAATGGCGCATGTCAGATTCTAATTGGTGTGTTCTATCATTTTTCACTGTTTTCTTCTGCTACACTCATTTTATATATTAAATATTAGTTGGCCCACCACTTTACCAACACTATACTTACTTTATATATTAAATATTAATTAGTTTCACCAATTCATCCACTTTTCTAATTTTTCTTCACTAAATCACTACATTTTTTCCTTAACCTTGTGTCATTTCTCATACGTATACAAATCCACGGACGGGGGAGTAGTTAGTAAAGCAGAATCATTCATCTTACAAATTTTATTTTACTTAAAGATGGACCCAGTGATGTTTGGCTTGTGGAATAAGTTCTTTTAATCTCTTTTGTTCTTCCAAGTAAAGTGATGAAAGCTTAAACAAAGAAGGTGCCCCTTAATCAAATGCTTCTGGCCCGGCCAGCTTTGCATTCATCGGTGGTTTAGTTGCAACTATAACGTATCATTGCAGATCCTGAAAGTAACTAAATTATTTAATAGTGGACAGCAGAGCCATTACTATACTTGCTTGTAGATTAATTATGTGTTGCTCTTATCGTCTTTTCTCTGCGGTGGTCACCATGGTGAACTACTTTTCTTAAATTATTATTTAAAAATTTGGTATTTTTTTCTTAACTAGAATAGATGACTTTCTGACTTTTAGTTTTTTGTCCAAATTCCTGTTGGTAGTGGATGTTTGGATTCTTTGTGCCGGAATTGGGTTTGTACATTTCCTATGGCTGCTTAGTGACATGCATGATTCGACCTCGGTGTTTAAATTATTATTGTCCTGTTCGGAAGTTAGAAGTTCGGAGTGAAATTAGAGTTTTGAGGTGTTTTAGGGGTTTGACCAAGATAATCCGCTAATATTAGTATTTGGTAGTTAGCGGATTGAAATAGAGGTTTTGATCCAAAAAGCTAATTTTGAAAAAGCTATTTTGAGGAGTTTTTTGGATTAACGGTTTTGGTTTGTGTCACAAAAAACTAATCAATCAGCTATTTACCAAACAGTTTTACGAGAAACAGCTAATTCAATCCGTTAGTTAAAACATCTATTTTAATCAGTTAGTCAAAACATCTAATTCAATCCGGTAACCGCTAATTTCCAAATAGGAGGCATGTGGCACACAGGACTTCAGCCTTTTTCACATCAAGTTCATGCAAAAAAGCAATCTTATTTGAAGCTAAAGTGGGTGTTTGGCGGGGCTTTTAAGCCCCGCTTTTGGACTTTTAAGTTGGAAGCACTTATTCGTATCGTTTGTGTAAAAAGTCGAGAAGCACTTAAAAAAAGCTACGATTCCTAGCTTTTGTTTCATGACTTCTACTTTTTTGCCAAACACTTTAATCACTTATAAGTCTTAACTAACTTCTAACTTCTACTTCACTTTTTTATTTTAAGCAAGAAGCACTTATTTTAAGCTCAGCCAAACGGCCCCAAAGTATACTCATCTGTCCCCTTACATTCTTATTTTTCTTAGATCAAATTAGACCCGCAATCTAAATTTGAGTATTTGAACTGTGTTGAAAAGAGAGGGTGGTTAGCAAAAAAGCAATACTCAATTAATCAAAATTCCAATTAAAATTTTATTCCTTTTATATCACTTATTGTAACTGTGCTTAATTTTTTGTACATGATATCCATTTACAATTCTATAATAACACGTCCAGGGAGGTATATTTGATATGAGTTTATAAAAATTGGATTCAACAATCTTGAATATATGTAATATGGGGTTAAATGAATTTATTAACAATTCGGAGATATTCGAAATTCAGAAATATTTGATTAACTTTTGAATTATAATTCGCTTTATTTGTTATCAATATTAAATTAGGGATCGTTTGATCAGGGTTTTTCGAGATCAAATAAGAATTGAATAATACATTTTTTTAATAACTAGTCTGTTAATTTACTAGTAAAATTTTATATCATAACTCTTATAAAATTTATCGTAAATTTATTTAAATATCTACTTTTTATTGACTTTTAGATTAATCATAATAAAATCAAATCAAATACAAGACGATTTTTGATCTATGTTATAAAATAAATTCTGCTATTGTAGAAAAAATAATCTAACGGGGGTGTATTCGATTGGGATTTTAATGGATTGTTTTTAGTCTATGAATTTTAATGGATTGTATGGGATTTTGATTTTGTGCGGATTCTTGATAAAATGTCGCAGAGTTGATGGGATTTAGGTACAATGCTTCAAAATCCCATTGATTTTGATGGGATTTCAAAAAACTTAAAATATACTGAAGAATGCCACAAAATCCATCATTTTATGAAATGAAAAAAAATCCATCAGCATTTGAATACCATCAGATTTTAATGGATTTTAAACAATCCCAATTGAATACCATCGGATTTTAAAGCATAATTTAAAATCCCAATTGAATACCACCAGATTTTGTAGCATAATTTAAAATCCCAATTGAATACCTCAAAATTTTAATGGATTTCAAACAATCCCAATCGAATACCCTCGGATTTCATGAATGCAAAAAAATGCTTTAAAATCCCAATCCAATACCCCCTCAAGATGGGGCAAAAACCCTATCTGTTTCGATTCATATAAACACACCTGAAAGGAGTAAGCTTAATAAAAAGAGTTGTTAAACAAGATAAGTATCTCCTCTACTCAGCGAGTCAGCGTCAGATGACTCAGATTGTGTGTGTTTATTTATAGGCTTTATCGGCCCGTGTAGCCGTCTATTCACGACTTCAATTAAAGCAGACAGTCCCCACTGACGCCGCATATTCAACAATCTCCACGTTTATTATTTACGGAGCCTCCTGAACGTTACAGGCCTCTTATATATGTGATTGTGTAATTGCAGCTTGAATCTGATAGGAGATATAAGGAGTCATGGCGCAGCAGTGTATATTAGTGACAGGGGGCGCGGGGTATATAGGAAGCCACACCATTCTGCAGCTATTACTTGGTGGTTATAAAGCTGTTGTGATTGATAATCTTGATAATTCCTCTGAATTGTCTATTAAACGTGTTCAAGTTCTTGCTGGTGAATTTGGCACTAATCTCTCTTTTCACCAGGTCCTCTCTCTCTCTCTCTCTCGCTCTCCCTTGCCCTCTCCCTCTCCCTCCTCTCCCTCCCTCCCTCCCTCCCTCTCTCTCTCTCTCTCTCTCTCTCTCTCTCCCTCCCTTCCTCCCTCCCTCTCTCTCCCTCTCTCTCCCTCTCTCTTGTGGATTCTGTTACTCGTGTTTGTATGATACAGCTAGCTTGTTGGATTGTTAATTGGTACTGAGATTAGAGAGGATTGAATTTGTTCACTTTTAGGGGAAATGATTAATTTCGGGAACAAGTGTAACTATTACTAATATCTTGGAATGTTTTGGTATTCTAGGGCTACTTTTTTTATACTGTTGAGCTATTTGTAGAACTGCTTAATTTAGTAAATTATGTCAACTATATGGGGACTTGATGCTCTCTTCTTTTAAATTGTGAGATGGAGTTGGAAATATGTTGTAGCTCATTTTAATGCCCCAGCCCACAACTTGTCCTTGTTACGGCCTCAAACTTACTGAACCTCACTGACATGGGTCATGGGATGTTACACTCGTTCTGTTAGGTTCTTTTGTAAATAGTAAATAGTTTCATGGTTTGTTTATGAGAAGTTATGAATGAAGCTTTTACCTTATAAATTCTAACTCACATGTTGGCCTTACCCCTCAATCAACAGGATCAATCCCAAATCATGTAGTGGAAACAATAAATGAACAGAGCAAGTAACAACTGCTTGTAGGGCTTGTTTGCAACAGTGAGTGTAGATTAACCAAATTGAAATTCATATAATCTACCTGCCTGACCTTAAAATTCATATGGTGTCCTACAAGTGTTTTTTAAGTTAAGTAGGTCTGATATCAAACTAAAAGGAGTGCTGTTAACAACTACTTTGATTAAGTTTAGTGAAAAATGCTTTTTACTGCTCTCATTGGGCAGACCAGAGGTGGGACTTTTATGATATTCCTTCATAAGCTTGGGTATTAATATATTCTACATATCATAACAGTAGCTTTGTACAGCATATTAATTTCATATATGACATAGTCACATAGCCAACACTGCAGTTAGTGTTTGCTCATTTTGATAATGAGTATGCACTTTCTTGCTGAAAAGTATATTTGGAATTGCTATGATCTGATCCCATACTGTCCGTTTAAATTCTTGCTTTAAGAGCTTGAGGTTTCTTGTTAACATCAGCTATCTCTCGGTGATTAATAAGTGCTAAAAGGTAAAATTACAAATTTGACCTTAAAGTATATCTCATATTTATATAAAATGGAGCGGTTGTTAGGTAATTTGGTTGATATTTAATTCTTCCCTCAACTGTTGCTAAAGTTTGTTTCATTTCATGTCACCTGGGTTGACTTGTTCGGTCTTTCACAAATTCATTATCTTTTACGAAGACTCCTCCATCTACTCTTACTCTACTCCTATCTGTCAGTTAGGTGCTTGCATATTGCGCACATCTGCTGTAAGTCTGTTGTAATGGAGTTGTGTGGTTGTTGCACCTGGTGCCAGGTTGAATGCACAAAATTCCAGATTGCCATTAAGTATCGGATCAATCTTGTTGCTGAACTTTTACTCTACTGCTATGATTGTTTTAGGTTGATTAATCAAAAACTTGATTTCTTCCTACTCTATTTCTGTTGGAGGCATGCCAAGAATTTCATATTCTGTTGAGCCATCAGCTTCAGGTACAACACCAGGTTCTTGTTGCAGAAGGTTGAGTTTCTCACGTAAAGATTGAATCTCTTGGTCCTTTTTTCTAACAGAACTTCTCGTATCTCATAACTGCAATGTTGGTTCAGAAAAAGTTTTTATTTTTCTTCTTATCAATCAAGCTCTTCTTCACTTCCTTATAGTTCCTGAGAATTGCTGTGTTTTCCACCTGTAGATTCCTTTCTTTATCTTCCAATCCATTCAAGGGCATCTGCTGCCAGTTCAGCTCATCTTTAAATTCTTGAAGTTCTTTTGTTCTGTGTCAGGAGGTCTCCCTGTAATTTCTGGATTGACAGCCCCCCTGGAGACTGGACTTGCTTCAGATTAACTATAGGATTGTGGCCCTCCTTTTGGATTTTCGATTGCTCATTCAATCAGAGTCCGTTTATTATTATTTTCTTTTTCTTCCATTGTTGAACTGCTAATAATACCCTTAGACTTGTCCCCTTTACCAGTTTTTTTTAAACTAGAAGTGATGTTTTATCTGGTAGTGATCCTAGCGGGTTAGCCTTTTAATTTGATCAGAATTTAGAGACGGACTTTGTTTAAACGGTCCGAGGTTCATTTTTTGGGTGGAGCATGTGTTGATGGGGTTGTACTGTTCCTGAGAACTAGAGTGAGATTCTGAATTAAGGCAATTAATTCCTAGGTGAATCACTATGATCCTTGTAACGGTGCCAAAAGAGTACGGGAATAAACTATTGTGCCATCTGGGCTTTTCAAGGATAATTAGTTCTTTATTCTTGTACAGACCTAAAAAGTCAGTTTAGTTTGTAAAGATCTGAAGTGGTTTTATAATTGTAACAAGATCAAATAAAAAGATTTTATAATAGTAGATTTCAGTAAAGTTAATTATATGCGTTTTACTGGTTTGGGTTATTAATCAAGAGTATAGATAGATTATTACTCTATACTTTGGGTTTAATATATAGGAAGTAATAAAAAGATTAAATTTATATGGGTGAAATAATTATAATTGTAATTGTAAATAATGTGAATATGCTATGGTTATAGCTATAATTAAAATTAAGATCATTAGTGTAGTGGTAAGATTCTAATGAATCTATGCTTGATGGACTAATATTAAAAATAATAAAAAGATAAATTTAAACGGGTGAAACGATTATACTACTATATTGTATAGATGTGCGCGCGCGCGCGTGTGTGTATAGTTTGTTATCATGTTAGAATTCTAATAAGATACAATAAAATCATATAATATAAATTAGAAATAATAAAAATTTTGTAGTTACCAAAAATTGGTACTTTGGTACTTCTGCTTTTCATTGGAAGGGGTTTTTGGATAGTAATATAGAATATAGATTCATGCTGCAAGTGATAGAATTACTTTTGTAGTTTTTTTTACACTATGATTTCTCCATTAGTGATGAACTCAATCAAGTATGCAGTAATGTAAATCTTGAATATCTCTTATATATTTTTATTATTTGACGATTTGCTTTTTAACAACCTTGGTATGACTGCAGATAGATCTCCGGAATAAGCCTGAACTTGAAAAGCTTTTTGCTTCAAGAAAGTAAGCTTTCTGCCAATATGCTAAATTGTAATATATCCTTTCCATGTATTATATAATTGGGTATATACATTTAACTTGTGTATTAAACCTGTTGCATAAAGCCAACACATTGTATCAGTAACTTTAACGTACTAAAGTTTGTTGATCCCATTTTTAATTGAAGTAGCTAAACTTAAATAGCTCTAGAGCACAGGTGAAGAAACAAAATTTCCTTGTCACTTTCTGATGAAAGTATCTTTTTATGTACAATAGTGACATAATGTACTCTTGGTGTTTGTTTAGAAATAGAGGAAGAATAGAATTAAATCATCTACTGGAGCAGGATAGATTTCTTTTGATTTCATATTTTTGAAAGAAATTATTCTCATTTGGATAATAAAGATGAGGTCATCGTGTCCGCGAGGACTGTAATACTACTAACTACTTTTTATATGGATTGCACCGGATGTAGTTGTCCTCCACCCCTAATGTTGTTCGAGTATTTGTAACTTTTAAAGTTTTTTATTCAGCTGTTAACTTTATGAAATATATATTTTTGGATATATCATGAGTCATAGTTTCATACTATCTTGATTTAAATTTAGCTTATTACTTGGTTGTATTACCTTTTTTCTTCGAGTCTTTTCACCATTTTTGTCATGATTGATGTTTATATATCGCCTTGCCTGTCTAGTTCTGGATTAACGATTTATTCTCTGAATTTAATATCGAATTTGCTAATCTTATGTAAAATTTAAGTTTGGAGATGATCTATTATACAAAAAAAAGAAGAAAAGGTCCGGGAAAGTAGTGATTGACAGTATAATGTTAGATGTTGACTTACACTTGGAAATATGGAATCGCATGTTTTGTTCGAGGTTTGAAGCTTCTAGTCCACTGCCTTTTACCTTATAGTGTTGGTTACATGTAAGTAAATTTTGTTAGAATGAGAAATTGGGTTTCCATCTTTTAAGGCCATACTGTATTCTGACTTGTTGAGCACCTTTTTTACCACAAAATATTTTCTAAATGTGTTAATGGAAATGTTTACACTTACCGTACTTGAAAATTATTTGATGTGGTTGCCTTTCAATCCATCCAATTTTTATATTTAAGTCTTCTCATTTCTTCTGGCTACTTTGCAGGTTTGATGCTGTTATCCATTTTGCTGGATTAAAAGCAGTTGGTGAAAGTGTGCAAAAACCATTGCTGTACTATGACAATAACATCAGTGGTACAGTTACTCTGTTGGAAGTCATGGCTGCTCATGACTGCAAGAGGGTATCTCACTTGTACCCGATCTTAAATTATGTACAAATAAATATATAAAAAGATGCTAATGAATAAAAAAATATTACCATTTTTTCGCTTTCCTGTATTCTGGGTTTGAGTTTGGACTTTTTACCCTTCAAGACAGTTTATATACTTCTGGGATGTGCTCATATGCTGCAAATTCTTGATTTTCCCATGTATACTCTCTCCATGCTAAATAGATTCCTACTTGATACTTGCTTTCAGGTTTTCGTGCATTCATGCTAATGTATTTAACTTTGCTCTTGCGTCTACCTTAAATTGAAAATTAAATTAGTTAATAGATGTCGTATGTTAAATATTCGTGTATATCACCTCATTCTGAAGGCTTTAACTATATCTTTCCTTTTTAGTTCATGTGAATTAGAGGCCCTGTTTGGGTAACTTGCTTAATGTGATAAGTGCACGGTTTAAATTGTCTTTTTAGGTAATTTTAGATTATAGGTGACTTTTGAGTTATTAAAAATATTAATAAAAATAATTTTGATAGGGTATTCATTTGAATGATGAAATTGATTTTTATTTAAAATCATAAAAATAAAATAAACTGTTCAAAAAAGTACATCCTACCAACTTCGGATTTTAAGTCAATTTCTGGCTTATTCTTAACTTTAAGTCAGCTTCCAACTTTTTAGACAGACAAACATTCTTCAGCTTAAAGTCAAATATGAAGTTAAAGCCGAAAGGTTTAAGCCTTCCCAAACAGGCTCTTAGAAGTTTTCAATATAATTATATACCTATTATTAATATAATGATTTTTTTCTTACTTCGTGCAACTGTGCAAGTATTATTGTTTAAAGTTTTGACTTTCATTGTTCATTCATGCTAGTTTCATGAATTTGTTCTGGTTCTATGGATATAAATTGTGCAATTCAAAATGATATATCTTTCCCCAGTCTTCAAGATATTGATTTAGTTGATGGGCTAATGCTGCTTTCAACTTTTCAGCTTGTGTTTTCGTCTTCAGCTACAGTTTATGGTTGGCCAAAGGAGGTGCCGTGCACAGAGGAGTTTCCACTCTCTGCAACAAACCCATATGGGCGAACCAAGGTATAGTTTGGTTATGTATAATGTTCTTGTCAGTGCAGAACCTTAATATACTTGATAGTAGGTTATTGGTGTGGTTACATTCTTCTGTTCTCAGGCCTTGCCATACATGATACATCTATGAAACTATTGAATTTTGCTTCAATACTTGATGCCCAACTTTGGAACACTTATCTGACACCCCTTTTTATTTTTGTCTGTTCAGCTCTTTATTGAAGAAATATGCCGTGATATATACCGATCAGATTCGGAATGGAAAATTATATTGCTCCGATACTTCAATCCGGTTGGTGCACATTCTAGTGGTTATATTGGCGAAGATCCTCGTGGAGTACCAAACAACCTTATGCCCTTTGTGCAACAAGTAGCAGTTGGGAGGAGACCTGCATTAACTGTTTACGGAAAGGACTATTCAACAAAAGATGGTACAGGGGTATGTCTTCTTATCTTTTGTCTTGGGCTAAGCTCAGTTATAATATTGAGGACCTTAATACTATTCTTTAATAAATTAGCTTTGCCCCATTAAGCTTCAACTCATTTCCTGTAAACAATGTCCATATATATGTAAATTTCAATATAATTTTATCAAATATATGCATGGCATACATTCTATTCAGTAGAAGTGCCATTGTGGACATGGTACTTGCTTCACCCTTGCTATTGTTAAGGCTCCTGGTAATTTAGTATTATCTTCCTATGTATGTTACAGTCTGCTTCCGCTACAAAAAAACCAAAACACACACACACACACACACACACATAATAAACAAACTTTGATCGTTTCCACTTCCCAGGTACGTGATTATATTCATGTTATGGATTTAGCCGATGGTCATATTGCTGCCTTGAGGAAGTTATCTGATTCTTCTATAGGTAAGTTTAGAATTCTATTTTGTGGTTTTAAACTTTAGATCAGTCTGCTGGTTTTGAATATTATATTTAATATCTGTAGTTTGTGCGTTGTATCAAACCTGTCAGTTGTGTGACACTAATACCAGAAACCTAACGAGTAACGCTAAATGCTCCGAAGAAGTGATTAATATCTTTGAAAGATACTTCAACTTTTAAAGCAGATTGGATATGCTCTTACGGCCATTTCTCACTTTTCTCATTAAAGCGATTTTAGTTATATTCCCTCAAGTCCTTGAGACATTTTTTTAAATATATTTCAAAATATCCATTTGTTTCTCTTGAATCTGTTAGATTCATATCTTTTAGTTTTTCTTCCTTTGTTTTGTATTCCAACTGTAGGTTGTGAAGTGTACAACTTAGGAACCGGAAAAGGAACATCAGTTTTGGAAATGGTTGCGGCATTTGAGAAGGCATCAGGAATGGTACTAAGCTAAAAATGAGTTTTATAGACTTAATTTCTGTTCTTGGCGTCAACCTCTCTCCCTTTTTACTAAGAAATTTTCAGCATGCAAATGATGAGCTGCTATGTAATTATGTTCTCCTACTTGTATATAGGAAATTCCTCTGGTAATGGCTGACCGCCGCCCTGGAGATGCTGAGATTGTGTATGGATCAACTGCTAAAGCAGAGAAAGAATTAAACTGGAAGTGAGTGTCTTGCTTCTTGGACTGGAGGCTGTCTTGTCATGTGGAAAAGAATTTACATTTTTATATAATTATAATTGGTTCACTGTGGTTATCATCATTATATAATTATATCCTTTCAGTATCTGGTAACAAAATGATTCATGTGGAAAAGAAGTTATATGTTGTTGTTTAATTCCATTATATAATAATTATAATTGGTTCACTGTGGTTATCATCATCTTGAATTGTAACTGATGGTGGTCATTGGTGCAGGGCAAAATTCGACATCGATGACATGTGCAGAGATCAGTGGAACTGGGCCAGCAAGAATCCATACGGCTATGAGCCTCCAGAGCCTGATACAGAGCCTGATACTTGTCCAGAACCTGTTACTTGACTGGGGGTGGTTCTACTGGATATATTATGTACCTGTTGAGTATTGCCCTCATCGATGTTAGAGACATTCACCATCGCAGGGAGAAGTTTATCTACAGTTAATTGTCTGATTTTAAAATAAATGTAATAGAAGTACAAGAAAATTTCTTCTTTTACCAGACTTAAAGGATTTGTTATGTGTTTTTAAAGCATCCTGGCTTGGCAGTTCGTTCTGGAAGTTGCAACCTTATTTTCTTGTTTGAGGCCTGGAGGTATTCCATTCCTAATCTTGAAATAGTGCATTTCACTGTGACGGGAAAGAACCTGAAGTCTGAATTGAATGGTAATGGTTCAAGGAGTATGAGATATGTACAGTATTGAAGAGTAGAAATGCTAACCAAGAATGAGACTGAGGAACGCAACTAAAACATAAAGATAAGGGGGACGACATGAAGTAGTAAACATAAGCCTGTTCTAATTTCTAGTCAATATACTCCAACTAGATTAGTCTCTGGCATTCGCGAGTTGAAATTATATTTATTTTATAAAATATTAAAATAAAGAATTTTAATTAAAAATTGTAAATAATGTTATTTAACTTTTGAATATTCATAATTATATTTAATTAAAATAAATAGAAAAATATTCATGTAAATAAATTAAAATTAAAAAAGATGGATAAACAAATAAAAAGGAAATAAGAATGATAAGAAATCGAAAACACCGTGGGTTAAATCTGTTTGTAGCACCCGAAAACAATTTATTTGCAGAAAAATTATATATTCTGTTAAAATTTTCTAAATATATGTAATCAATAAATACTCTTTTAACTTCAAAAGATAATCTGATTCAGTTTTATAATTGTCAGATTTCAATTTTATTTGTAAACAAGATATTTTTCATAATTTACAAATATTGAGAAATATATTTCAAATTAGATCAAACATATTTCTAAATTCTAATGATTCAATTTTAAGACCTTTTAATCTTAAAATATTTATAATTATTAGCAAAATTTAATTAATATAACCGAGTCAAATAAAAAATAAGTATATAAAATTACATGACGGAGGAAGTAACAAAAGTAAATTTGATTAGGCCAGAGTTTAGGGATAAAATAATGATTTAACCTGGCCATAAACACCGTATATATTTCTTCTCCTCCCACCAGGCCGTAGCAATAAATCGGTATTTAAGTCTCCGACGCATCGCCACACATACCGATACGTCCATCGCAACAACAGTTAAGAAGAATATGGATCCTCATCATCATCATTATCCATGGCGAGCTCGTCCTCCTCCTCCACCAATTGTACAACAAGGTAACAACATATGTCCAATTTGTTCTATTTCTCACTTCCCTTTTTGCCCTCCTAACACTAGATTCTTCCCTCATCCCCCAAACAACCCTAATTACTTCCCTCCACCTCCCCAATTTGATCCCCCTCCCTATTATAATCACCCTCCAATCGACGCTTTTCGAATGCCGCGGCAATTTAGTCCTAATTTTGATCACGGTGTTGTTGGTGTCAAGAGGATGAGAGACGATGTTGTTGATAGTGTGGGGAGTTATTCGGCTTTCGTGTCGGAGGATGAGCGGAGATTGAAGCTGTTGATTCGTGATCACGGTACGCAGTCTGGTTACGAGAAGGCGGGTTTAGGAAGGGGTTATAGTAAGATTGATGAGTCAGCGATTAAGTCGAGTGGTAATTCGGAGATGTATGAGTTTCAGAATCCGTGTGTTGATGGTTTTGATAAGGGAACGGCTTTTGTGGAGCCTGGTGTTGGTTCCCGTGGTTTTGGGGAGGAAAAGGGTTTTGGTTATCGGCAAATGAGTGATGCCGAGAATGCTGATAGAATGAGGTTTCAATATAAGTCTAGTACGATGACTGATGATATGCAGAGGCGTCCGCTGGTACCTCAGAGTGTGCAGGGTTTGTATACCGGATCGAATAATGATACTGGCTTTCATCATAATAGTCAAAGGCTTATGTCTAGGGATTCAATGTCAATTAAGGAACCTTATTATTCACATCAAGGGCATGAGATGCAAGGATCAATTAATGAACAGAGAAGCAATTTTTCTGTGGTAAATCGGGATTTTGACAATCAGTTGTCAAACTCATATAGATCTTCACAAAATTCAGAGCATCAAATTCCTGGTATTAGGCCATCTTTTGGTGTTAATGCTCAGTTAGAGAATGCCAACTTGTCCCCATCTGGTCATCAGAATATGCAGAAAGGAGTGTATCCTTCTATATATAATGGTGCTGCTCCTCGTGCGTATGATATCCACCCTCCTCTTCCTGCTTCTCCACCACCACCACTTCCTATGGAGCCCCGTGGAAATCCTTACCCTAGGCCATTTGCTTCATCTTCGCCACAATTAGCATCCAATTCTTTATTCCCGATATCTGTTAGCTCTTCGATAGATGTGCCACTATCACATCCTCCGCTCGCTGAATCCCAATCTGTGACGCAGAAGTACCATAGTGATAAGCCAACTCAGCATACTTCAGCTAGTGCTCCTTGTGAGGTATTCTTTTCAAGTTTAAAGAACTCTGTGCTATATGTTATATTGAATTGCATCTGCTTAGTTGGTACTTTGTAATGCCTATGAACTTTATTTTTGTTTAGTTAAGAAATATTTTTTGAGTAGAAACCTTTTAAAGCTGCAGGAACCTATTCAACTTGAATGTAGTTGAGTCATCTTTATGTGTTAAATGCCTTCTACCTTGAGCACTTTTTAATGCTGACGAAAATCATTTAATTTCTTATTAAAAATTCTTAAGTTTATAAGGGATCCTAAATTGCATAAAATCAGAAGGTAAAGTATTTAGTTCATAAGATATTGATTTAAAACCATATATTACTAATGTCATAAATTTTAGAAACTAGATCAGTTTATATACATCGAAAAGATTTGAAAGTGAGCACCAGTAACCTTGGATGTCCTGCTAAAAGTGTAAAGCAGATATAGTTCTTTCTGTTCCATTACAGGCTTGCAATTTTGTGTTGTCTTTCTACACATATCTTCGATAACTATTCTCCCTGTTTCTGATTATTGACATAATGGAATTGTTTTGTGTAGTCGTGTAAGCAATTCCTATCTGCTACTTATATTCTACTATAATCTCGATCTTGTAAAATCATAATCATATTTCTAGATGTCATTCTCTCTCTTTTTTCCATTTCACATTTTCGGCTCTTACTGCTGTCAGATAGTGTGTTGGCTGTTTAAGTTCAACCTAGGTTTTTTAGAGTTCAATGGAATTTCCAGTAACCCCTCCCTGACCACACATATAGATATATGCACATATATGCAAAGCTTGACCTCTTGGGCAAGCCGTCTTGGAGGTTTTAGTCATGTCTTGAAATTTCTTTTTCGTTTTTAGGCCTTGGTGCAAGGTTTGCTTCCTCTTTCGCTCGCATTTTAAAATTATTTTGGACGTCACAGTCTGCTTCAAGAAATGTTGATCTTTTTTGTTCAAAATTAATACTGTCCGTACTTATTTTTTTCGACGATCCTCTCTATCACATGATTTGGAAACCGTCACAGGCTTAGAAATATTGTAGTATACCCTATGGTAATTGTAGCATTGGTCTTTTGTTTCTTTAATGTTATGTCATATGAATCTTTTTTCCAAATTTATATAACATTACAACTCTTGAAGGAACACAATACAATTTGTTTCACCTGTCAGGATATTCAAGCCCGCCAAGCATCCTTTAAGTACTCTGTAGATCAACATACTTTTCCATTGAGATCTATTGATAAGCCCAAGGCTATTGATGCTTCTCAAATATTTAAGCAGCCACATCGAGCTACTCGACCTGATCATATAGTGATAATACTTCGCGGACTTCCAGGTACCATATTTGATTAATATATATGCTATCTTAATCTGTAATTGCTGGATATTTTTTGCTGGTTGTTGACCTTGTGGAGCTTATATCTGTTTTCTGGATCTGGTTGCCCTTCAACTTGGTGTAGAATAACCGTCTCAATATTGTATAATTTTAATGCTTTTAAAAACTCTTTGCAGTACTAATCGCACTAGTTTTTCAAGGGTGATATCAGATATTGGTATTCAAATTGTGCATATATTAATATGCTAATGAGTAATGCCTAATAGAGCAAATATCTAATTTTAGAATTACTATAAGTTTTGCATTGAATTTATCAAAGAAATTTTGCTGAGGTGTTTCCTCAGCAATTGAGGTGTCAAGGACTGGTCAGGTCTAGTGGATAGCCGGAAAATTGTTTGTGAATGTTTTTTGTTCTGAAATGTTTGCGGGGGATGCTTTAGATAATATAGAGAAATGACAGTTTGAATTGTTGTCTTCTAGGTAGTGGAAAGAGCTACTTGGCAAAGATTCTGCGTGATATTGAAGTTGAAAATGGTGGTGACCCTCCACGAATTCATTCCATGGATGATTACTTCATGACAGAGGTTGAAAAGGTTTGTTTTGCACACGGACTTGTTGTCTAGCTACCATAACTGCGCTTTTAGATAATTTCATTTAAATTTTTTCATATCTTAAACTATTAGATAACTAAATATAATCTCTCTGTTGTGAAGGTCGTGGATAGTGACTTAAAGTCTCCTGGTTCCATCAGAGGTAGGAAACCAGTAATGAAGACAGTCATGGAGTACTGTTATGAACCTGAAATGGAGGAGGTGAGCCAAATTGATTTTACATGTGTACAATGAATAAAACTTTGAGGCATGGCTGTTGATTTTATACTTTTTTTCTTGCGCGAAATTGCCTTGGACTGGGTTATGTTGTATGTTGTTCATGACATAGTACATGCTTAATAAACATTTTACTTTTTGTCAAAGTGACTTGTTATCTACCCATAAAGACTTGTCAGAAAGAGCCGGTTGGGTTGGTCCGACCAAGAAAGGCACGGGACTTTATTAAGGTCCAAACTAGAGCATGGTTGCCATGGACTAGTTAAGTTTAATTATGTAATATAAATGTTATATATTACGAGTTCATTATGATTAAACTGATGATGTAAATACATGAAATTCAGTTTTCATGCTTATGGTACTACTAAATGTTTAAAGTTGATTAAACCACAGGAACTTTAATTTCTCATTGTCACGTTGGAACAGCTGCAGAATCATCCTGCTGGGAGTAATAAATTTTTGAAAACTTTAATTTGAATGTTCTCATTATGTTGCATTTTAAGAACATTAATTTAAAAAAATATGTGAAAACACCACTATACATTCTCTAAAAAGTGGGGCCTATTTAATAATTGCGTCATCTGACGAGAAAATTTTATGTGGAAGGCTTGACAAAGTTCTCAATTCACTTGCCAGCAGAATAATCTATGGGCTTTCCCTAAGTTTTTACACCAGTCACAATATCACAAATTGACATGATTCCTCCAGTATCATGTTGTACTTGACCAATTATGTGTGTGTCTGTGTGTGTGTGTGTAATGATAGTTACACTGACAGTTTTGATCTTCTTAAAACTATTTCAATCATGATTTTTACCATTGAGAGCATGGGTCTTTCTAGGAATTTGTGTATGTAAGACAAATTTGTGCTGCATGCCATGTGAACTTGGCTTTTGGCTTCTCGTTAGTTTATTTATAATTGTAAGTAGGGCTGTAATTCATGTCGAGCGGCTCGAGTTCGAACTCATTTAACTAGGCTCGGATCAGACATCAGATCGAACTTATATACTAGCCGAGCTCGAACAACTCGATTAGTATATGCGTTCGGTTCTTTCAGAATCTTGAGCTTGTGTAGATAAACGAGCGGCTCGACTCCAACTCTTTTAAATATAAAGTTATAAACTAGAACTCGTATAACTAATAACCGGCTCGGCTCGACTCGAATTAAACACCTAATTGTAGGTCATAAGTGCTAGTTGAATTTTGGCTCTCTTTAAGCTGTCCAATTTTTAGATTATGATGACTCTATGAAGTTGGACAATTCCTTCTGGAGGAAACTTTTGGATGCCTTTTTAATAATCAGTCGAACAGTTCATAAATTGTCAAATACGAGACACTTGTATCTTTATCGTTACTGACTTGATGGTTTTGTCTCTACATCAGGCTTATCGATCAAGCATGTTGAAGGCATTCAAAAAGACCCTTGACGAGGGTGTTTTCTCCTTTATAATTGGTACTCATTTTTCTCGTCAAAATAACTTTACCATATTGTTTAATTATGTTATACAGTTATACTTCTCATCTTTATGATTAGTTTGCATTAAGGTTATCAGCATTGCAGAGATTCTCGTGTCCTGATGAAATCACTTGAAATCTTTATGTTAAGAAATTTTTTGCACGTTTCAATGATTCTTTGCTCTTTTTTGTATGTGTTGAGGATATTAGCAACGATGTTCCTCTAGATATCATGCAAAATATACACCTTTAAGGGTTTCTCTGTTTGGAGATTGCAAATTTGCAATGTTCCCTTTTAAAATTATAAGCATAGGTGTAAGTGATTTACTTCGAAGGTAACGTTCATTGGTTTGCTGGTTCATAAAGGTTCATAAGTTTAGGTAGACTAGATTGGTTGTGTGGATTAAGTGGTAATGGAGTGCGGGCTATGCACTGTCTTCATTTACTCTAACTGAAGATGCAGTTTTGTTCGGCTTATTGACCCATTTGTTGCTGGTATGTGTGCATCGTCTTAGTGGATGACCGCAATCTGCGGGTAGCTGACTTTGCTCAGTTTTGGGCAACTGCAAAGGTATACATTCACATCTCTATTCCCATAATCTATTTGGGCTTTCTTTGGTGGGCTGCTTGCATAAGGCTTCAATATTTGGAACTAATACTTTTTATTTAATCATTGCGAAACAAATCCTCTTTGAAGGGTTGCAGAATCTTCTAGGATCACCAATGAATTATGTAATTGCAAGTAGTACTTGTTTGTTGCTTTGACTAATAGAAGCAGTTATGACTTGAGTTTTGGTCAAAAATTTTACATGAGCTTGTCGTTTTCTTAAAAAAAATTATTACTGTTATCAAGTTGTGCTTACTTTTTAAGTGGGGATTAGCTTATATTAGAGTTTTATGTCATATTAAAACGGAGTGAGTAATAGCTTACCTATATAAGCTTCCATCCCGTAGTCCCTGGTCTGGCACATCCAACTGTAAATGAAACATAACTTTTTTTTACATCAAACTTCAGAGATTTATATCAGCCTGTTGTGTCATGCCTTTCTGTTGCCTTTGATATTATTAGTTATTCAGTTGTACCCTTTTAAAGATACTGTTAACGTTATGAACCCATCCTGCCACAGTAGGTGTTTGAATTGAATCTTTAGGGTCACTCTTTCTAGCTGCATATTTTTTGATGTAGCATCTTTTTTTCTTTGCACCCTTATAATTTTGTATTATTATTATATTTGTTTAGATACAGTATTGCCAGTTTTCTTGAATCCATGTTCATTGTTTGTACATATCTTTCAGTTGGTTTGAGTAGATAATCAGTCACCGTTTTTCTCACTTATCTACTATATCAAGTTCATTGATCTTTATCATATCTATTTAACTTTGAGTATGTACAACTTGTATGTTATCTAATTTCGAAGTTGAATTTTACATTCTTTTGATGACTAGTAGAATAGGGAGGAACTGTATCTGATAAAGATCTTAATGCTCTTACTTACCAGTGCAACTTTATTATTGCACTAAAGAGGGATTTGAACTTTTACATAGAAGTTTTAGCCTTTCCTTATAATGCAATCTTCGATGACTCGCCTTTAATGCTTATTATTGTATAAGATGCCAATATACCTGTCATGTAGCAGCATATGTTGCACACTGAATAATGGATCAAATTATTGTATTATTTCATTTTGATTGACTTAAGACATAGCTCATGTTAATTTATCATGCATTTTGATTGACCTTTTGTACTCCCATAGTGGCTGTGGTAGAGTTTTAAAAGTAACAGAGAGTGCAGTCTATTCTTTATGTTGGTCTTCAGTTAAACTTCTGGCATAAATATTTAAATTACCTATATGAAAAGCAGTTGCAGTCCTTGATAGGATCAAGATCCACCAAACCAGATGCCCAAATTCTGCTATAACCCTTGTTTATAAATTAATACACTCATATGTTAAGATTCTAGTTTATACATGATATTTTGCTTACGATCTTATTCTGCAATATGGATGCTAATTGCTTCTGAGCATAATACATTTGTTGCCAACATTTTACTGGTTTTTACGTGTGAATGTATGCATCTTCAAACAGGACCTTTTGCTGACAGCCTGACAATCTGATTGAGATTACTTGTACAGGCTCTAGCAGTTAATGTTGTGATGCGTATTTATATTATATTAACAATAGATGCATTTTCAATTTTTTTTGACTTTAACTAATGTTACCGTCTTTAACAGTTGTTCTTGTTGCCTTAGTTCAGATGACTGAAAGGTTGTAATGTGAAATAGTAATGTGTTTTCTGCAAATTATTTTGAGCATAAAATCCAGATTTGTATATTGATTTAAAATTTATCACATTGTGTGGTGTTGAAAATATAATGTATTGGGCTTAGTCGATATTTCCAGAACTTTTTAAAACATCTCTGAGATCAGGGTTACATTTCTTTCGTATAATGCCTGAGTCCTAATTTTATGCAGTAAATCACTTTTAGTGCAGTTCTTTAGAATTGTCTGTTCTGTGTATGACTGTCTAAGTGCAGTGCTGTCAACTCATGAACAATATAAGAAATAAAATTTTGATGCCTTCATTGTTTTATCTATGATGTTTCCTGACTGTAATGGTTCCTTCATTGCAGAGATCGGGTTTTGAAGTTTACTTGCTGGAAGCTACCTATAAGGATCCAGCAGTGAGTATAAATTGTTTAAAGTAGTTCATTATTTATATACACTAGCACACGTGAAATACTTGGACTACTATATCACTTTGAAATATGCTATGCATTGTCGCAAATTGATTGCATCTCGAATTGGACACAGTTTCCTCTACCTGATCATATTTCTGTTAACTACAGGGCTGTGCTGCTAGGAATGTGCATGGTTTTACCCAAGATGAGATACAAAAGATGGCTTTTCAGTGGGAAGAAGCTTCGTCCTTGTACTTGAAGTTGGATGCTAAGGTCCGGTTGTTTTTTGTTACACTTTAAATGCCAGAAAGTTTGTGTACAAAAATCTAAGTTAAAAAACAAGTATATGATTTAAACAGGATGTTGATTTTTCATTTTTGCTGACCTGACAGTCTTTACTCAGTGGAGCTGGTTTGGAAGATGGTGGAATTCAGGAGGTAATTTGCATTAGATTTATGATAGCAATACAGTGGATTGAGCCAATGATGCCAGTGGGAGCACTGACCCACTGACCCACTTTTTTTATGAGCCATATGTATAATATAGTCAAGTACATAATAAAATGTAATAGAGTTTAAAGAATAAACTGAAAGAAACAAAGTTAGTAGATAGGGAGAGGATGGTAGAACAAAAGTATGATTTTTGTTTGGCTGGATGAAATGAGAACATTAGAAATGAAGTGAAATTGTTTTGTTGCTCATATATATCTAATATTTGTTTCTTAGTATATTATATTACTGTAGCTCAAATTCATCCCTTCTAGTATGAAATACAATACTTATATATCTGAATGGAGAAAAGTTGTGCTTTTATTTCAGTTTCGTCCCACTCCCCCTATTGCATCAGGCTGTTAAAAGTGATTCAGGTTTTTTTTATTTTGTTTGGTTACGAACTGTCAGGTAGACATGGATATGGAAGACGAGGATCCTGCTGGTGGGTTAACCGGATTAGAAGATGGAAAATTCCAGGATCCTACTGTACCTCTTATTAATGACGTTAAATCAAGTGGTATGATCTGTTTTGGTTGTGTGAATTGATGCAAATTTGCAAACTCGAGAGAAATGTGTCTCATGTATATAATTCGTTTAAATATCGAAGCAGAATGTTTTTGCTTGTTTTGTAATGCTTGTAGTCTTTTTCCTCACAATCTTGTTACATAACAGTTCTTTTACTGTAATTTCTTCCCAAACAAATATCTCATTGCTTCATCAATTGGTTATTCAGATCCCGTCGAGCATGATAAGAAATGGAGTGTGGAAGACCATCCAACAGAAGAGGTAAAAGAATTGAGGACAAGCAAATGGTCACATGAGTTTGATGAAGGTGATGGCCAAAGATCTGAAAGCGCGAAAAGTAATTCAGGTGCTCTTTCTGGATTGATTTGTGCTTATGGAAAGAAAGACAAATCTGTAAGCTGGGGTGACAAGGTATTTTTTAATATCATCCTCTGATTATCTGTACCTTTCTGTAGGAAATAGTGCTAAATATTGTTCGTCATGGACTTTAAACAATGTGTGACTATAGATTGTGATTATGGGATTATCGATTATGTAACAAACCTACTTCACTCGTTCCATGCTCTATACATAAGTATTGCTTTTGGACCTCATTCGATATGTATTTCTGTAAGAAGGATACTGGATACATGGTGTCTATATTATTATGCCATTGTGATTATGATTAGCTTGACTGCAAATTATCTTGTAAAAGTTGTAATATGTAACAAAGACTGGATTCTGGGGAGGATCTCTCGCCTATTCAGTAAATTTAGAACTTCATATGTTAATGCTTTATTTATAAATTTAATGTTTATTGTTGAATGACCTTCTGGTAATATTCCTCTGCCAGTTCATTCTTTTTTTTCTTTTTCTTTTTTTACCAAGAAGCACAATTGCAGCCCTGTATGTATTTGAGTTGGAACACAAGATCGGAATCACTTTCTTGACTACTTGCTTTAATTATTTCCCAATGTATGTATTTGTTAAATTATGTATCCCAACTTTTAGAATTCCAAGAAAGCGAGCGATTTGATTTAAACTTGATTATCGCGATAAGACCTCAGTAGTGAGGTAGCCTTCTGCATATATGTTGGGAGCCTGTTGCGATCCCTAAACCAACTTTTCTACTGCCCATCTGAAACAGACCTGAAAACCATAACATATCCTCCCTGATCTTATTTTAGTGTAATTTTGCATTTTATCTGTTCTTAGACTATTTTTTGTTGATGGCTGCTTGTTTTTACGAATCCCTCCTTTTGTTAGGTTGGCAATATGGGGTTCTCTATTGGTGCAGCAAACAAAGTAAAACTCGTGTCATTAGTAATTGGGCCTGGAGCTGGATACAACTTGGTGAGCTGAATATCATTTAAAATTTCAATGTGTTCTAAGTTGAATATCTTTGATTAAGCTTTTTATTTCGTCAGACAATGGAAATAGAATTTACTTTTCTGTCTTGCATCCTCATCTGCTAGAATTTCATGGTTGGAAGCGGTGTTAGTGGTAATCAAGTTGGTTAAACTTTGTTTCATGTGATTATCTATGCAGAAGTCGAACCCTTTAACAGAAAAGGACAACCTACCGTTGGTTAAGAAAAAATTAGAATCACCAAGGCAAAACGTATTCCAAGAGCAACTTCGTGCTGAACGTGAATCTTTCAAGGCTATTTTTGAGAAGAGGAAACAACGAATTGGCGGACTTGGAACCGAGGAGGACATTTTGTAAATGGTTCTTTGCGCTTTGAATGAGAATATTGTTATCTGGGGCTGGTGTGTATTGTATAATTTACTCATTATTGAATAGTGAATAGTGAATGATGAGGTGAGAAGGGGATGGGGTGTGATGTGTGTTGGGTAAATCTGGTTGCAGCCTTGTTCTGTAGATGAAAAGTTCAACTTTGCGGGATAAGTGATCCTTGTGCTACACGTTGATTTGAGCATCTGTACACGTTGATTTAAGCATCTGACAGGCTGTGGGGACATCATAATAATCAGCGTCACTTGTTGATATTGTATATTAATTGTACACACCAATGTATCTGTAGCAGATTTATGTGCCTGGACAAGCAAACAGGAGATCTGCATGCAAGGTGATTGCCAACCGATATTCACATACTCTTCCCAATGATCATTTCCATCATTCTGGCATTTTGTAAGTTTTAGTTGTTTGCGAACATCTCAATTTTAATTAGTTAGTACAGTGTACCTTTATTTATTTATTTTATTAAATTACAAACATTTCATGTTGCATCGATTTCCTTATGTGGTGGTTTATTCTTACAATTATCTTATATATATATTTTTTGACAAATGATTACAATTCTTATATTTGTAAGGATCTCATGGAGATCTTAGAGCAGGCAGTCATATTCTTCAAATGTGCACTTTGTTTTGGTCACTTTGTGTCTATTTGTGTGATGTAATATTCCTTTGTTACCATTGGAGTTGCAAGTACTTTAAGCAAAATCTCTACTAAAATTTTGCAATCAAATGACATCAAAATGACTGATGTACATGTAATTTCATATCACCAATTGTGGTAGCTTCTACATAAAGCACTAAGCAATACTGAACAATGAGTAAGCAGTACTGACTTTAGACCTATGTGTGTTGTATATTGCTGGTCACGCATCACAGACTGACATAATTTTGGTGGTAAGTTTGTTCTGTGTTTGTCCTGATTACAGTATTTTGGTAATATTCTTCGAGAGCCTAGGGAGCTGTAGACTTTTAGTTTGGCGGGGATCTTGTAACTGGTCCTTGAAAAACTATGCCATAACCATAACATTGTAGGCAAGCATGAAGCATATATCCAGATTTTCTTATGACTTTATCCACCAAAAAGGATCAGATTCTGTCTCTTTATAGATACATATATGTGGGATGTAGGCAGAATCGGGACTCCACCAGAACTGTGAAAAGGCAGAGGCACTGCAATGGAATAATGTAGCGACTACCCCCTACAGTAAGACAATCAAGAGGGAAGCTTCTTGGGGATGCGAGCTGAAAGTGATGATCAGTGTGTCCCTTCTCTGCCTTTCTGCAATCCAGTGAGCATATGTGAGTAAGATTTCTTCTGATATTCTGATATAGAAACAAATTATTTTAAACTGTTGGTGATATTTAATCATTTGTGTACATGACGACAAACACCAATCGAATCGAATTTGCGTTTGTTTCAACGGAATAAGCCTATGACTTTACAACTGTCGATTGACTATATATCTGATGCTATACAAAAGATGAGGTCTTGAAGAGCTAATAATAAGGAAAAATAAAATTCAAGAAGAAATGTAGAGAGCGATTTGGTGCTAGAAACTTTATTCTTTTGGAGTAGCTTTTGACAAAAAGGAGAGGGAATTAAAAAGAGAATAATCAAATAGAAGGTGGTCGAATCATTTGCCTTTCACTGGCTTTTGTTTGGTTTCTACATGCGGTATCTCTGTGTTTATACGAGTTTCTATTCCATTTATCTGCCCTATTGCAACCGCAACTTGTACCTTTTCTATTTTATTTTTATGTCATATTCATCTATACGATGACTTCTTTTATTTTTATTTCATATTCAATAAAATAAATATTCTATCTCTTCACCGCTCTAATCGAGCTGATTATTAAACTATTGCGCAGTGGCCGATTAAATTTCTTTTAGTTTTGATTTATAAATAAAAGAGTTCTATCATCTATGGCGAGTCAAATTTCATTGACTTGAATTTCGCTTGCATATTTGAGAAATATTGGCAAGATGTCATTTTATATTTGAGAAATGTTGCATATATTATCCGGGAATAATTTGGTCTTTTTTAATCAGTTATAGATATTGTTGATGAGAAAAGTAAGTTGCATAAAATAAACGAGAGAAGTACATTACATATCATCTTCAGAATATCAAATTTAGAATTGCAGACATGGAGTGATTACTCAATCAGATGCTCACTCAAGTGTCCCCTGCTATTATTAATACTATATACTATCATATCTTCTATTAAAATCGAAACAAGTTATTTAAATTTTATTACCAAACATATATTAAGAAATATTAGTATTAATATAACCCCAATCACATGTAAAAATATTATACACGCAAGTTTTGTGGTCATATACTTATGCTTCCATCAATAAAGGAATGGAGACCAAAAAGTAAGAAATAAAAAACAATAAAAAGAAAAAACAAACTTAGCTTCACCAAAGAGCATGGAATATAACCACCTCTTCTCTCTCTCTCTCTCTCTCTCTCCCTCCATCTCTCCACTGTCACCACCTCAACAAACAAACATTCCCCTCCCCCTTGCCACAAAATCAATCTCCACCATAAATTCTAAATTTCACACGCACACACACAATTACATAAACCACATTTACACCATGGCACCATCTTTACCATGACACCATGACAACGCCGTTTCCTCAGCCTGAACCCCAACAGCCACCGCCCGAACCCCCCACCGTCCGCAAACTCATCGTCGAGATCATCGAAGCACGTGACCTCCTCCCCAAAGATGGCCTCGGCAGCTCCAGCGCTTATGTCGTCGTAGACTTCGATGGCCAGAAGAAAAGAACGAGCACAGTCACACGAAACTTGAACCCTGTATGGAACGAGAGCCTCGAGTTTATAGTCTCGGACCCCAAAACAATGGAGTTCGAGCAAGTCGAAGTTGAGGTGTTTAATGATAAGAAATTGAGCCACGGGAATGCCAGGAAGAATCATTTTCTCGGGAGAGTTAAGCTCTATGGGACTCAGTTTGCAAAGAGAGGTGATGAGGGATTGATTTATTTTGAGTTGGAGAAGAAGAGTGTGTTTAGTTGGATTAGAGGTGAGTTAGGTCTTAGAATTTATTATTACGATGAAATTGTTCAGTCGGAACAATCTCATGAGGCGGGGGCTGCTCCTGATCAGCCACTGCCTCCTGATCAGAAGCCGCAGCTCATGGTGGGAGAAGATGGCAGAGTTATGGAGATTCCGATGCAGATGCCGGTTCATACTATTGATGATTCACAGTCACCGCCTTTGGTGACTGTTCAGGAGCAACCGCCAGCTGTCACGGTGCAAATGGAGCATCACCATCATCATCAGTATCAGAACCAGCATCAGAGGCAAATGCAGTATCATAATCAGCCTCCGCAGAATTATCAGGATGTGGCTCCGCCTGTGATGCAGCAGGATGTTCAGCCTGAGGCGAGGAATGATCACGAGAGAGTTAGGGTCTTGAGACGGCCTAATGGAGGAGATTACTCGCCTCGGGTTATTACAGGGAAGAAGTTGAGTGAATCCGAGAGGATTCAGCCGTATGATTTAGTTGAGCCGATGCAGTACTTATTTATTCGAATTGTGAAAGCTCGGGGACTTTCGCAGAACGAGAGTTCCTATGTCAAGATTCGGAGTTCGAATCATTTAGTTCGGTCTAAACCGGCTAGTTTTAGGCCAGGGGAGCAGGCACCAATTCCAGAATGGAATCAGGTGTTTGCTCTTGGTTATAATAAGGATACGGCTAATTCGACGTTGGAGATCTCTGTTTGGGATGGATCTTCGGAGCAATTTTTAGGTGGAGTTTGTTTTGATCTTTCGGATGTTCCTGTTCGTGATCCGCCTGATAGTCCTCTTGCTCCTCAGTGGTATCGTCTTGAAGGCGGAGATGATCCGAACTCTGCTAGAGTTTCTGGTGATATACAGTTGTCTGTTTGGATTGGTACTCAGGCTGATGATGCTTTTCCAGAGTCGTGGAGCTCGGACTCGCCTTATGTTACTCATACGCGCTCTAAAGTTTATCAATCACCGAAGCTTTGGTATTTGAGGCTCACGATACTTGAAGCTCAAGACCTTCAAATTGCTCCTAATTTGCCTCCGCTGACAGCCCCGGAGATTAGAGTGAAAGTTCAACTGGGATTTCAGTCGGTTAGGACAAGACGAGGCTCGATTAATCATCATGGTTCGTCGTTTTTCTGGCATGAGGATGTCATCTTTGTTGCTGGTGAGCCACTTGAAGAATCATTGATACTCCTGGTGGAAGATCGGACTGGGAGTGATCCAGCACTCCTTGGACATGTCATGGTTCCTGTGGGATCAATTGAGCAGCGTTTGGATGAACGACACGTACCTTCTAAATGGTTTGGGTTGGAAGGCGGATCTGGTGGATCTTATCCAGGTCGAATTCACCTAAGGATGTGTCTTGAGGGTGGGTATCATGTTCTTGATGAGGCAGCTCACGTGTGCAGTGATTTCAGGCCTACTGCTAAGCAATTGTGGAAGCCTGCTGTTGGGATTTTGGCGCTTGGCATACTTGGAGCTCGTGGATTGCTTCCGATGAAATCCAAGGGCGAAGGGAAAGGCTCTACTGATGCTTACTGTGTGGCAAAGTATGGGAAAAAATGGGTTCGTACTAAAACCATTACTGACTGTTTTGATCCACGTTGGAACGAGCAATATACCTGGCAGGTGTATGATCCTTGCACTGTCTTGACAATTGGCGTGTTTGACAACTGGCGTATGTTTGCTGACACGTCGGATGAAAAGCCTGATTATCGGATAGGAAAAGTGCGTATACGTGTTTCTACATTGGAGAGTAACAAAGTGTACACTAATTCATACCCTCTTTTGGTTTTGCAAAGAACAGGGTTGAAGAAAATGGGTGAAATTGAAATTGCAGTTAGGTTTGCCTGTCCGTCGTTGTTGCCTGACACGTGTGCGGTTTATGGACAGCCGTTACTTCCAAAAATGCACTACTTACGTCCTCTTGGGGTGGCTCAACAGGAGGCGTTACGTGGTGCTGCTACTAAGATGGTGGCAGCTTGGCTAACGCGATCAGAGCCACCACTTGGTCCTGAGGTGGTTCGGTACATGTTGGATGCTGATTCCCATACATGGAGCATGAGGAGAAGCAAGGCCAATTGGTTTCGGATTGTGGCTGTACTTGCCTGGGTTGTTGGCTTAGCGAAATGGCTGGATAATATTCGAAGGTGGAAGAATCCTGTCACTACAGTTTTGGTTCATATGTTGTATTTGGTGTTGGTTTGGTATCCTGATCTGATTGTGCCAACAGGGTTCTTGTATGTGTTTATGATCGGTGTATGGTACTACCGGTTTAAGCCTAAGATACCAGCCGGAATGGACACCCGAATATCTCAGGCTGAAACGGTCGACCCTGATGAATTGGATGAAGAGTTTGATACGTTTCCAAGTTCGAGGCCACCTGAAATAATACGCATGAGGTACGACAGGTTGAGAACATTGGCAGCACGGATTCAGACCGTGTTGGGTGATTTCGCCACACAAGGCGAAAGAGCTCAGGCGCTAGTGAGCTGGAGGGACCCGAGGGCCACGAAAATGTTCATAGCAGTGTGCCTGTCTATTACCATTGTGCTATATGTGGTTCCAGCCAAAATGGTAGCCGTGGCACTTGGATTCTATTACTTGAGGCACCCAATGTTCAGGGACCCCATGCCCCCAACTAGCTTAAACTTTTTCAGGAGACTACCTAGTTTGTCCGATCGATTAATGTGATAAATTAGTAGCTTATATTAGATGATATGTAAGGGTCCCTTGATTTGTGGGACTGATGGAGGGGAGGATTTGATAGAGCTGAGTTACAGTGTTGTTTGTGATGATAAAATGGGGCTTTTACAACTTAGGGAGATGTGAGAAAAGTGAGGTTAATACATGTGGGAGGGCATCCTTTTTGTATTTGTTGACTAGCTAATTGAATAAGGTTAAAGAAGAGGGCCTGATGGTAGAAAAAATAGAGCAAGATTGGAGGAGAGATATGTAATGCCAGTGAATTTGCAGTCATTTTGTCCCGGAAAGCATTGACATTACAAATTCATTATATTCTCTATTTGCCTTCAATTTCTCACATTTTGACATGTTTTGATAACCCAATATCTTTATGTTCTTACTAGCCATACAGTGTTATGCAATTCGTGTGAGCAATCAGGTATGTTCCCTTAGATGAAAGTGTTAATAGTATGTGTTTGCCTGTTAATTTTATTATCCTATAGTATTTTGTTACAAGACACACTCCCCTCACTCGAGAGTATCATGTTAAATGATCAGTTCTCCTGAAATCTCATAATGTTAGGAAAAGACTTTATACCAAGATCATTACTTATATAATAACAATATTTCAGTAAAATAACAGAGCATATGTGAACGGCATATATTATGGCCCAAATTCTGTTTCTTCTCAAAACCAAATTGTACTTATCACATGCATTGCAGGACAGTGGAGTGTATAAGCTCCTGATCATTTTTAGAAGTGAACGAGTTGAATTGTATTGGGTACTAAGTGATATACTTATTGGTTTGATCTCTATCGGGTTTTCTTTGGTTTTATTGTTGTATTTTGTAATTTTGATTGCCTTTAATCACAGCTCAAATTGTTTAATCATGGGAAAATAGATTTTTTTATCACCCAACTTATTATGTTTTTAAAAACTTACCACTCAACTAAATTTTTTTCCCTTTTTGTCACTGATGTTAGGTTCGGATTTTTTTTTGCTACTAAAGTTAGGTTCGGATTGGGTTATTAGCATTGTGACAATTTTTTGTAGCATCATTAATACATTGTGATAGTATATATTATTTTGATAATGTGTCGTATGTTTATATCATTATGTATAGCAATAATAACATAAAATGAGGAGATAAAATATTAAAATCAGGAAAAATCGTAATTTGAATTCTAAAAATTCATTAAATCATTAATATGGAATCAATGACTTCAAACAATTCATCCTCTCCCTGATAAAATAAAGGCCCTGTTTGGGAATTAGAGGTTAGCGGTTAGCTGATTGATTTAGATGTTTTGACTAGTTGATTGAAATAGATGTTTTGACTAGCGGATTAAATCAGCGGTTTCATGTAAAACTGTTTGGTAAATAGCTGTTTTATTAGCTTTTTATGACACATACCAAAACTTCTAACCCAAAAAGCTCCTCAAAGTAATTTTTTGAAAATTAGATTTTTGAGGCCAAATCTCTATTTCAATCCGCCAACTATCAAACATTATTATTAGCGGATTGAAATGGTCAAACCTCTAAATCACCCCAAACCACTAATTTTTTCCCAACCGCTAACTTTCAAACACGGCCAAAGTGTAATTGCGATGCATCATCTTTCACTATTAAAGTTTCAATCCACTAGTTCAGCCTAAGATCTCTCTTGAATTTATCTTCATAAATTTTAATAACTTTATATTATTATAATTTTCAAGATAAAGATGAATATATAGAGAGGAAAACTTAATTTTAGATGATTTATGAGATTTTCTTTTTACGTATAAAAATTCAAATACTAAATTTTTATTCGGAAGGAAAAATAAAATAGTTAATGAGACTACATGTTTTAGAAGGTTTAAAATGCGTGTCAAACTCTTATCCCCAAGATAAACGATCTTTGGTACATAAAAGTACTATATATAAAGATAGACATATATCAAATCATCAAAATATTACAGATTACCACTATATTTTAATAATATTACAAAGAATTAATATAATGTTAATAATCAAATCCGAACCTAACTCTAGTGGCAAAAAAAAGATCCGAACCTAACATCGGTGACAAAAAAGAAAAAAAAATTAGTTGAGCGGTAAGTTTCTAAAAACATAATAAGTTGGATGACAAAAAAATCTATTTTCCCTTTAATCATGCAATTTTAATCGACTATTGTAGAGTTTAAGAAGTGATATAGAGTCCCGTCTACTTTTTGGTTTCTTTTTCTCCAGTTAAAATTCTGGCATTTTTAATTAAAGGACCTACATGGAAAGCAATTCCAGTCAGAAAAATTTTCAAGATCAAAGTTCTTTAGATGTATAGGTTCCGGAATCCGGCCATATGGTGCTGTAAGCGCTGTTCATACATGTTCATACATGAATATACTGTACTTATTTGTTGAGATCTGACGTTCAACTTAATACTTTATATAATGGGGGTCGTTCCATGAACTCACATATTTTACACAATTACTCTGTTGCCACAACCACGATGCATTCCATGGCTGAGTAATTGTGTCAAAAATTGTGTGCAAAATTTAGTGTCATGTGTACAACAGGCACATTTTCATATTTTTTGTTTTCGAGTTTGATTTATGCTACCATATATTCTTGCCTCAATTCAGATGGCTGAAAGGCTGTAATGAAATAGATGTGTTTTCTGCTATTTAATTTGAACAATATGGTATACACATAAAATTCAGATCATACTTATCGAATTATCTGATGTTGAAAAAATAATACTCCTTCCGTCTCTTAATACATTTCCTGTTTGCCTTCGGCACGTTTGTCAACACACATTTTTAAGTGTTAATATCTTTAATTTGGTATAAATATTAAATATAAAAACTTCACTGTAGTAAAGTACTAATAAATACGAATTCAACAAGAACACTCATGATTATATTTTGTCTTATAAATTAGATGTAAATTATTAATTTATCTCATGTTATGAACAGTGCCGACATATTAAACAAGAAAAGTAAATAGAAACAAAGGGAGTACCGTATATTTATGTCTATGCACCCTATTTTCAGACATCAAGTGGTATGAGACTTCAAGTGCTTGGATCTGTCTGTACTGGACTTGAGGAATTTATGATCCATTTTATCTGTGCAGACATGGATATATAATAGCCGAGACTCGAGAGAACTATGTCAATGTATTACGATTAGTTTTAAACATCTAAGCTGAATGTTTTTGCGTGTTTTGTGATGCTAATAATCATTTCAGTCTTGATACTTGTTAGTTCTTCTACCATAATTGTTCCCCAAACAAGTCCTTGCTTCCGCTTCGTCGTCTGATTATTACACACATCACTAAAATCTGTAAAACACTGCGTCAACAAGTCAGACCTATGTTATTACTAGTAGTATTTGAATTCGTTTTAACAATAATCCAAGTTGAATTCTCAACCTCTAACTATTCGAATTCAGTTTGTTCAGCTTTGCTAGCTCTTGGAGCGTAATCAAAATTTGGTTTATACTACGTGAATATTCAATATTTTTCTATGGTCATGTTTGATAAGCAAGGTTAATTAGCTGCATGCTTGTAGCAGATTAAATTAAATATTTTAACAAACGGATTGAAATAACTATTTTAACTAGTAATTTGTATTGGATGTTTTGTGAAAAATTGTTTACATAAATTTTTGTATTTTAAATATACACATGTCAAATTTCTAATTATAAGAACTCCAAATAAATTTTTTAATATTAATATGTATTCTAATTATAAGAACTCGATCCAAATAACTATTTTAACTAGTAATTTGTATCGGATGTTTTGTGAAAATTGTTTACATAATTTTTTGTATTTTAAATATACACTACACATGTCAAATTTCTAATTATAAGAACTCCAAATAAATTTTTCAATATTAATTAATTGTTAATTTAATCAAATATTTATCGAACATCAAAATTAAATGATTTGCTTAGTCAAATTTATGATAGACACATACACATATATATTGAGTATTTAATTGTGTCAAATTCAAACTAAATTCATATTCAAGATTTTTGTAAGTATATCAAAAATTAATTTAACTTTCAACCGGATATCCACCACATCAAATTTGTCAATTTTAAAACTCAAATTTTAGTTAAACTCGAAGTGAAATACAGTGAAGTACAATCTCGAATCTGATAATATCTGACTTGAGTTTTTCGGGTCATCTTCATCCCCATCTCGTGGCTGATCAAAGCAAGTACTGAATTCCAAATTTAGTTCTTTATTAGTTGAAACCAATTTTTAAACTTGTAACGAGTTGGGCACTTGGGCTTACTGTCATGCATACATTTCTTTCTTCTCATTCCGCGTCTGAAACAAAATTATCACACTTCGGAAGAATTCATCTAACAATATCATATTTTCTAAAATAAACGTTAGGTGTTCAAACTATGAACACGTGAAACTTCTGCTATCTTGTGAATTGTAATCTGCAATGAATTGACTCCTGATCCGCCTGTTCCATCAAGCCTAATAGTTTAAGCCCGATTTTAACATCACCCTCCACATATCACACATCAACCTTGGCTCTATTCACAAACAATCAGTCCTGAAAATACCCAACCACATGCCAAATTTTATTACTTTTCACTTTCAATTATCAATTACACAACTAAAATAAATCCCACAAACAATTTATTACTCAAATCAACACACAATTCAGCTAGGTGCTGAATCCACCATCAACAATAAGGTCATGACCGGTAACAAAAGCCGAATCATCCGAGACCAAGAACAAAACCGCATTCGCAATATCCGCGACCTTGAGCGCCTCCTCTTTCAAGCTCGTAAACGGCTGGTATATCTTCTCCACCTCCTCCTTCCCCTTGTTATACAGCTTCGTCATCAACGGAGTCGCGATCGCATAAGGCGAGACACAATTCACCCTGATCCCGAACTCCCCGAGCTGCTTACTCGCCGATTTCACCAGCGCCACCACCGCATGCTTGGACATGAAGTAATCAGTCCTCTTTTTCCCCCCTGTTTTCCCCGCGATACTTGCGGTGCACACAATCTTCCCCTTGACTCGGCTCGCCACCATCGCGCGCGCGGCGTGCTTTACGCACGCCGCCATGCCGCGCACATTGACGGCGAAGACGCGGTCGAGCTGCGGCATGTCGAGGCTGAGCACGTCCTGGTCCGAGTGACTCACGATTCCCGCGTTGCTGAACATGATGTCGAGGGGGCCGAATGTGTGGGCCGTGAAGTCCACCAGGGCCTGGACTTGGGCTTCGTCGCTGACGTCGCAGTGGAAGTATTTGCATTTGTGGGGCCCGATTGAGTTCGCGACGGTTTGGCCTAGTTCGTCTTGGATGTCAGCGATGACGATGGCGCGTGCGCCGTGTTCGGCGAATAAGTGAGCCGTGGCCTCGCCAATGCCGCTCGCGCCGCCGGTGATGATGGCGACTTTGTCTTGTAGTTTATTGAGTGGGAGAGAAGCTGGGGGTGTTGCCATGGATGGTTATCGTTAAATGAGAGATTTTACGAGCGGTATCTAATGTTATAATATACTCGGGAGTCGGGAGACTCGCAGGCTTTGAGTGTGCAGATAAAGAATGTGGAGATAAAGATTGGCAGATACTATAAAATTGGATTTTAGCAGATTTTTATCACTAAAAAAGTTCGAAATGAATTATGGAATCATAAAATAAAGTTTGAGATGTGTGCCGAACTGTTAAATTCTCAATATAAAAAATTGAGACAGACAAAATAGTTATTAACAACTTTATAGAAATTTCGTAGACTTGATTTGCTTGTCAAATTTTACTAATTAATTCTTTATAAAATTTAAAAAATCGTCAATTTCCAATATAGTGAAACTTTCAAAATATGTTGTAAATTAAAATTCTGATGGAATATTCTAGTAGTTTTAAGGGTAAATCAAAATTTTTGTTGGACATTTCAAAATTTATTTTAATCTTTATCAAAATTCATAGAAATTAATAAAATTCTTCTTGGTTTTACATAAATAATTAAATAATTCAAAACAATTTTTGTGGAATCTTTAGCGAATAAACCTTATCAGTAATTAATAACAATCGGAGACGTGACGTTGCTATCGTTACGCTTGAGAAAGGCATAAAGATCACCTACATAATTCATATGAGGATGTCACAGACAGAACAAAGATTTTAATAAAAGCGATCAATTATTGTTTGTTTGTTACTGGACCAATAAATAAATCCAAAAGATTTGAAACTGTATATCACATGTCATTTGGTTGGTAAATAATATAACGTTCTCATGTCCCTGACACTCTGCCTAGTAAAACAAGGACACAGCTGCCCTCGTCTCCGAAACTGCGCCGCATCTCACCGACACCGTCCAGCACCTCGGTTCCGGTCCGTTCAAGGTGCATTTTATTACCCTCTCCAAATTAATCCATTCACATGTATTAACAATAATATATAAATTTATATGCATTATGCTCTGATGCCATCTAGAATTGTAGAAGAAGATGATAAAACTATACATTGCTCATCAGTCATCATCAGTAAATTGAAGTGAATTACGAACTTACACATTTATCAGTTTACAAAGACCCCTTATCCCGGCCCTCACAGGCTCACATGCTGGGAACTCCGCACACACCTCTTTTGATCGTTTAATGAAATATCTAGCTTCTTGTTTGTAATATTTTTCTTACATGTTCAGCGGTTTTTAATTGCTGGACGGATATACGTCTAATCTTTTTAATCGTTGAATGAGTAAAATGCTCATTTCGGTCGTCTAGCTAATAAAAATCGCGGAACAGACAAATAGTCAATTTACTCGTTATGCGATTAAAAACTGATGGACGTGTTAAAATTTTGATATTTATTTATCAACTAAAGTTGGACTTTGATGGTTTTGATTTATCAAGTAAGAACATGAAACCATGAAAATAAGTTGAACTTATTGTTAAGAAGTCAGTGTGATGTTTTTAATGTTTCTAAATTGTATGATATCATGATAATAGGTTTAATTATATTTTAGAAAAGTCATTAATACTTGAAAAAGGTTATTCGTAGTTTATAGGACACATCTTTCCTCGTGAGTAACATATCTGATTAATTGGGGTAGAAAATCATAATTGCATTAATTCATATTACTTGTTCATAAATATTTTTAATTAATTGTTTTCGAGATATTATTTGTATTAATATAATATTAGCTTAATCATATCTTGGTGTTAGTTGTTTAGTTGGATTGAATCGAGAATAACTAGTTATAAACATGTTTGCCACTTTTTGTCAATGAATATGACTTACCTTAGGTCTTGTTAGATTTACTATTTGATATTTAATAGGCACGCGACATACTTGCTCTCCATTCTCTCTATATTTGTGATCGGGCATATTTGGCCCGTCTTAAGTGAAAAAAATAAAGAGTTATTATAAGAAAAATGTCACATTTACTTGATATTTTTTTAATAAAAAAATATATAAAGTATTTGATATGTGTTTAATATTTCTTCTTATTTGCATTGCAAATCTACAACTGCATCCATGAGCCGCACCAAAAGAGGGGCATGAATACGAGATGTCAGCGAAATGATCGTGTAGACAAAGGCTAAGGCTACTTCCTTTGCACCACGTCCTTCCTCGTTGAGGAAGAATTATCCAAAAAAGGAAGAATATGTTCAACAAGTTGAGCAACAATTAGGCTCCAAGATGAAAAGTCCGTCTGGTCAGGATCTTACAAGTATCCCAAACTCCCTTCTGACTCTCATATCAGTCGAGTTCCATTAAAGAATGAAAAAACATCTCTATATACCTTTTTTAAAATGATAATTGACTTGTTAATGAAAAAAAAAATAAGCAGATGTATTGATCCTACAAGTGCATGCTTATGAACAAGACCTTGTTTATGTCACCATTAGAGCTTGAGAAACAAGAAAATAAACTGTGTATATTGTCTAATAGAAAAGTTGTTACAATACTGTTTTGCTATCTCTATTTATAGGACAAACCTACACCACTACTACAGAATACAACTCATGCTTAGCTTTCACTCATGTGTTATTTCATAAGGCTTAGTTTGGCTGAAAGCTATTGTCAACTTATGCTACATGTTTTGTGCACCTACAGCCAAGGCTGCTAACTGTAGCTTTATAATGCTTAATTATCAAATATGCATAGGCTAGCGACTACGTGGAATATACTCTTTTGAGATAAATACAAGAATCAAATATGCATAGGTTAGCGATTACGTGGAATATACTCTTTTGAGATAAATACAAGAGGCAAAAAAAATTATCTACCTACTGTTTAAAAAAATAAGTAACTTATTTCTAAAAAAAAAGAAGTAAGTTGATGTATTGATCAGATGTTGTCAATGATTAAATATCCATAATGATCAGTAATTAAGGAGAAATATGCTGAACAACATGAACACGATGATTCAGCTATCTAATTCACTTTCGATACTGAAGTCCGGGTTGGTAAGATCACACAAGTACCACAAACTCTCTTCTGACTGTCAGATCGACTTCTATGTAATTAAAAATAAATAATTTATTTCTAAAAATTAAGACAAGTCAGTGTATTTATTTATCTAATTATCTAAGCATACTCTTTTGAGAAAAAAAGAGGATGAGTATTATATTATACTTTTCGGTATCTAGATAAAAGGATATTACTTTTTATCTAATTAAAATAAGAATGTGATTCAACTACTTCCATTTCAATTTATCACTTCTGCTTTCAAGTGTTCAATTTTCTCAGATTGTGATTTAAACTAATATAATTTTAATAATTATTAAACATATATACTAATTAAATTTAAAATTTAATAAATATAAAAATAGTTTTTAACTATTGTGATCAATTTTATCAGGAAAGGAAAATTCAAAATAGACAGCAAACGGAGGGACTAAAAAATCAATCCCACGTGATTCCTCTGTTTACCAAAATAATTGAATTTGCAAAGCAATGACTCCTTTAACTCTCTATTACTCTATAATCCTGGAATTGAGCTAAATGCCAACACTCTCCTCCTCATGGATTTTTTTGGTAGTCAATGTGTTACTATCACAATAATAATTGTACAGCCACCATAAATTATAATACAAGGCAGCAGGGTAATATAAATCTTACGGTTCAGTTCGGTTTCGGTTTTAGGAAAGCCGAAAATCTTGTATTGTAACTATAAATCTTAGTCTATCAAGCTGCACGATTCACTTTGATTCCGATGGTGATTCTGCTGAATCTAGAGCAGGCAATGCAAATGTTGGAGGTCAACACACTGCAGCTTCCAGACGGAATCAAACAAATGGAGAACAAATCAATAACAGTGCAGGCGTGCAGCCGAGCAATATGGCAAGCAGTAACTCCTAAGTAAATATAAGCTAGTAATTTTTTGGACCATAGCTGTAGGCTGTAGCCTGTATGTTGTTGTATGAAGGAATCTGCTGATATAATGCAACTCACAGATGATATAAGGCAGATGATTCAGTTGGTCAAAATAAGCAACAAAAACAGTGTGCTTAAAACAAAGTATATAAAGTATACTCATAAATAATGTATATAACATATATTTATTTATATGAATTAAAAATACGGTTATTTCGGCTTAAAACGAAAGTAAAAACCGAACTAAACTGATATTTTTTCGGTTCAATCCAAAAAATCAAATTAACCAAAATTTTGGAGGAAAAAAAAACCGAACCGAAATAATGTGATTCGGTTTCGCTTGCCCCGGTGATACAAGAATGATTTACTTTTAAAAATTAATCAGATCTAGTTTATTTGACTATTAAATTTGAAGATTTATGCAAACACCAGTAAAATTATGATCAAATTCTACTTTTACTAATAAAAAAGTATTATTCTCGATCAAAGAATAAAGTTAATTAAATAAATAAAAGTAACAAGAAATTATAACTCAAACGATGTCATATATATTTTACTATATATTTATCCATATATATAAAATATATTTGTGAGAGTATCTTTTTGGACCTACTTAATACAAAACCTAAAAAATATTGTTAGGAGTGGACGATGGCTACTTGACTAGTAAATGATAGTGCGTCGATTGCGAAGTTTGTTGTGACAGGTCCAAAACGATTTTCATCTTTATTACTTTATACAATTCGCCCATATCATCTTTCGCTCTCACCATATTCAAACATTTAAAGTCAGACTTTTTGATTAACACACACGATCGCCCACAAATCACAACGACATATACCTGCATAACGTAGAACATGTTGCATGTTGATTATTTTTGCATAGCTGGAACTGGAAATTTGATTATGTTATGCTCTATTCTCTAATCATTCTAGCGGTAATATAATATATACTCCCTCCGTCCCCCTGAGTTGTATACATTGGGGGACGGGGACGCGGCACGGACTTTAATGCTCCTGCAAAATGTAGTTGTGTAATTTATTTTTAATATTTTTCTTTTCTGAATTAAAGTTTGGATGTTATATTTTTATACAGAAAAAAAAAATCTCAAAAATAAGTTACGGAACTATATTTTATAAGAGCATTGAAATGCGTGTCGAGCAGTTAACAAAGAAACGTATAGAATCAAATGGGACAGAGGGAGTAATAGTTAACAGAATCGATTATTTTTTTAAACTTACTCCCTCCGTCCCCCTCAATTGTTTACATTGGAGGGGGACACGGATACCAAGATAATGTATAAAAAAGGAGTAAAGTTAGATGAAAAGTGGGTAAAGTGGTGGGACCTATCAATATTTAATAATAGATTTGAGATAGTGGAGGAAAGTAGTGGGTGTAATAGTAGTTTTTATTGTTAAATATGAGATAGTGGGGGAAGATAGTTGGTGTAATGATGGGAAAAACTTACTATTTATAATAACGTAAAGAAATGAGAGGGACGTCTCAAAATAGTAACTGTAAACAAATGAGAGGGACAGAGGGAGTATATTTAATTGAAATCAATTGACCGATGAGAATGAAATAAAGGAGGAAAATTCCTAATGGTACCAGTGTAGATTTGGTTTTTCCAGGTGGTACCATCCATATTTTCGTCTTCCAAACACTAACACTGAATTATTGACTTCTTCCCAATTATAAAATTCCGTTAGACGACGGTTAATCAAACGTTATTTGATTACAATTTAAATAAAATAAAAATTAGATTAAATACTATAAAAAAAACATTTAACATGCTTATTAGTCGGGTTCAAACAAACTAGAGTATTACGGTATTGGATTGAGGGGGTAGAGAGTATAACATCAGCACATACGAATTGGGGATTGAGGGAATTAGAGTTCGGTGGGAAGAATTGTAGGGGGAATGGTTGAGTCGAGGCTGCCGTAGAGAGAGGATGGTGACTCGAGAGAGATAAAGGAGATGGAGGTAGGGACTGAGAGACAGTTGGGGTTTCAGAGAGGGTGGCTGGGTCGTGGTGTCGCGGCAACGCGGTTGCTTGGATGAGGAAGAGACATCAGGTTGGTAATCAACGGTGGTGTTGGAGCTTGGCAACGGTGTGGCAGCGTTTCAAACAACTGCGGCAGCAGCCATGGCTGCTCAGGTGAAGAAAAAAAAGGTGTTGGTTTTATACTAGCAAAAGAAAAAGGGGCGGCTGAAAAAAAAAAAAGAAGCAACGTTTGAGAGTTCAATATCGATTTCAATTGATTTAGCAGAGTTTGATTGCGAGTAATGAATCATGCGGGTTGGAAACTATATATCTGTATTCGAATATGGCCCGCGTATATATTGATTGTGTACGTTCCATATATGTTTTGTGTTAAGTTGAGTTGTTTGATTAGCAATCGGAGATACGGGAAGAAGATGTGAAGCTGAATGGTAGTCTGTTGGTAATCAGCTAGATTTATGTCGGTATTAAACGTTTGATTAACAGCCGCCTAACGAAATGTTATAATTTAGAAGAAGTCACTAGTTCGGTATTATCGTCTGGAAGACCAAAATAGTGGATGGTATCACTTGGAAAACCAAATCTACAGTGGTACCATTAAGAATTTCCCTAAATTTTATGGTCATACTCGAATTGTTTATTATCCTTTTTCAGATTCACGAAAAAATGATATATAAACAACTATAAATATCTTTCAAATATGTCATTAATTTGTATTAAAGAAACTTACAACTACAAGAGTGAAATAAACCTATTCAATAAAAACAACTTCGGATATTTAATCGGTCATCGATAACCAGATATTAATATAAAAACATAAACCAAATATAATAAAATAATATATCTATATTAATATATTAAAATTTATTTATTATTTTAAAAATATTATAATTAGGGAAATGTTATATCCAGATCAATTTTTTAATATCTAGAGCAATTTACAAGAGTTTGTATCAAAAATGTATGATTAATGCAGATGAAAGGGGATGGAGAATTCAACATTGCTGGAAATATCATTATCCTATAATTATTTATCACATTTTCAAGATTACATTGATATAATAAAATCGATTAGCTCGGTGATTTTTAGGAGAATCATATTCACGTACGTGGACGAGGATTATGGTCGCCCCGGCCTGAATCAAATTTCCTTTCATTTTACTCGTGCCAAATGAAACATATAATAGTAGCAAAAAAATACTGAAAATAAAGTATAGGATGTCAATATTGTTCAAAATTACTATAGTTGCTCAATCTACTCTACTCACTTTTCTATTTTACATATTATTTTCACTTATGAATGAGATCACATTTGACAATTTTTAAAATTGTCAATTGTCAATATGAGAGAGAAGATAGAATATATATGAGATGATGTGGTAAAAGTTGACAACTATTTTGACAATCTCTAGTTGAGATATTCTAAGAAAAATTGCTCAATTAGGTATGTCCTTTAAAGTGTAACCAATAGGACTTATATTAAAATTTTCAAAAATTTAATCATTCAAAGTGAACAATTTTTTATTTACGGACTTATATACAATAAAATATGAACAGGTCGGGATGTATTATTTAATTTTTCCAAATATAGTAATACACACCTCTAAACTCTACTGGTTTTGTCCTGTTGGTAGGGTTCATCAGATGAAGAAAGAAATGCTATATTAATTGTTATGGTGGCCTAACAAACTAAACTAAATCAAATCAAATTGGAGACTCTAACATATTATTAGTACGTAATTACATAATTTGTCCCATCCCATTAAATCTGAAGTTGCGTATTCTATTTTCTTTTTAACATTATTAATTTCAGGGACATATTTTCTGTGTGTGAACATGCATGCATGAGTAGATGATCTGGTCCATATGGATCTGGGTTCTCTGAATATGTTGGTTTATGGATGAGAGTATGTGACCGTGTGGTAGTTTGCTTAAATACAAGTTGATGACATGAAATGACATCCAATATATTTATTGGATTCCACTAAATTTAGAAATATCTTAACCAATCCGTTGACTACATCCTACTTAGCTGCTTGAGCATGTATCTTCTTCATTCTTCATTAATCCATCTATATTTAACTTATCTGGAAAATCTTCACTCTAGGACCTTTTTATATTAAAATCCTTTGTGATATAATAATTACAATGATTTTGTCTTAATTGCAACTACTATTGTGCATCAAGTTTACTTTAATGTAACAATTGATGAATTACAGTAAATCCTTACTCCCTCCGTCCCAATAGGTGGTATACATTTGGTGTGGACACGGAGACCAAGAAAATGTGTAAAAAATGAGTAAAGTTAGATGAAAAGTGAGTAAAGTGACGGGACCCATTTATATTTAATAATAGATGTGTGATAGTGGGTGTAATAGTGTTTATATTATTATAAAATGAAGATAGTGGAAGAAAGTAGTTGGTGTAATAGTGTTTTACATTATTAAAAGTTGTTTTTTTAGGAATGTATAGAAATGATGGGACGTCCCAAAGAAGAAACTGTATAGAAATGACCGGGACGGAGGGAGTACTTTTCTTCTGCAGAATAATATTCACAATTCCCGATTGAGAGTACAGGGATGTACTTAGTAATAAAACGAAATTTGCGTATAAAATTTTTTAAAAAATAGAATCCGTATATTTAAGAGTCATCTATTAATAAATTTGAAAAACATAGCGAAGTTTAGAACCTCATAAATCAATTTTGAATGATCAGCCGTCACAGAGTTAATAAAAATGAAAATGTAACTAAAATTCTCAAACTGACGTAGGATATGGTCATATGGTTAACAGGACTAAACTTGCGTCTTGTGCTGGAGTATCACACTCCTGTGCAGCTTGAGCTAATTATTCGAAACCAATTCAATCTAGCCGACCAAGTCTAAAAGTTTTGATTTTGAAATAATTGAACTCGATTTTGGTATTAATAAAAAATTAAAATTTTCGGTTTTGAATTTGATTTTCACTCCCAAGACTAACTGAAATAATCGAACCGAACTGTTAATTCATATATTTTATAAATAGTTGACTTAAATATTTAAGTGTCATCCATTATTATGGTTGCATATCCGAAAATCATTTCCACTTTACCCACATTTTTATTTATCAATAGTTCACTATCAATTAATAATTAATATTTATTTTATGTTTAAATAAATAATTTCCTTCTTTAAGTTAAATAAGTTGTTTTCTTTATTACAACAAATAAGGATAACGCGCATTATTATTTTTAAGGTTTATTCAAATTTCATCTTTAACCATAGACAAATAAGGATAACATATAAAATTATATATTTTACATCAACAAGAATACATACTTTCAAAAAATAAATGATATTAAACCGAAGCCGAACCAACACAATCAATTAGAATGATTCGATTTGAATTGGTTTTATAATATCCGGTTTGGGTTCGGTTTCAAAAATTTTAATTTGATTCAATCTAAACCTTCAAAACCATCCCATACGAAACATGCACAGCCCTCCTCCTATCTCAATATATCACTGCTGATCTAAAACCGTCATTGTTGTTGTAGTAGATAAATGTATGGTTAAAGATAACCACTAGGCACTTGGTCAAATTTGTGATACCATGTAGTTGTCCGTTCACTCGTGTATAAATGTGCTCAAAACAACTCCGAGTGTGCTAATATCATCAACATTTATTTCCCGTCACCTACTTGTTATTATGCTTGTATCTCCACAACCATATTAAAAAGGAAACCGACTAGTGCCATACTGCAGGCCAAGAAAGAACTGCAAGATGGAAACTCTGCAGAATGATGAGAAAGCTAATGCTACCACACAAGAGCCGAATTACAGAGGCGTCAAAGCTATGCCCTTTGTCATAGGTGCATAAATATATCTTTTCCCACAAATTTTCGTGCTTTAAAAGATCGTTTTGATGATTTATTTTTGTAAAATATTTCGGTGATGTTCTGATAATTTGCAGGAAATGAGACATTTGAAAAGCTTGGGACTATCGGAACCTCATCAAATCTCTTGGTCTACCTCACTACAGTCTTCAACATGAAGTCGATCACCGCGACAAATCTCATCAATATCTTCAATGGCACCTGCAATTTCGGTACCTTGCTTGGAGCTTTTCTATGTGATACGTATTTTGGACGATACAAAACACTAGGATTTGCTTCCATTTCGTCTTTCTTGGTACGTAAAAAAAATAAAAAATCTGCTCATTTGATTTCTTGGTTTTTTTGTGGTATTCTTAACTGAGTTTGTGTTTTTGACATGTCAGGGGATGCTTGTACTCACACTAACAGCCGCGATTTCAACGCTTCATCCCCCGGAGTGTACAACACATGATGAGGGCTCATGCTCAGGACCGACATCATGGCAAATGGTGGTTCTGTTGAGTAGTTTTGGCCTGTTAATCATCGGAGCTAGTGGGATAAGGCCATGTAACTTGGCCTTTGGAGCTGATCAATTCAATCCAAATACGGACTCCGGAAGAAAGGGGATCAACAGTTTCTTTAATTGGTACTATTTCACCTTTACCTTTGCTGTGATGGTATCTATAACAGTCATCGTCTATGTGCAAGCAGATGTAAATTGGGCAATAGGGTTAGCCATTCCGACATTTCTTATGTTTCTGTCATGTGCATTCTTCTTCATTGGTACCCGAATGTATGTCATAGTTAAACCCGAAGGCAGTCCTCTGACGAGCATTTCACAAGTTATAGTGGCAGCAATTAAGAAGAGAAATTTGGAATTACCAGCACAACCCTGGCTATCCATGTTTAATCATGTTCCATCTAGTACAATCAATTCGAGACTTCCTTACACAGAACAATTCAGGTAATAATTTGTTTGTTACCTATTAAACAATGTTTGCTGTTTGTTTTCAATAGCGCGATCTGACAAGCGTTTTAATTGTTTCAGCTTCCTCAATAAAGCAGCGATACTAACGCCTGAAGATGAGATCAATTCAGAGAAAGCAGCAGTTGATCCGTGGAGGCTTTCTAGTATGCAAAGAGTGGAAGAAGTGAAATGCATTTTACGAGTTCTCCCCATTTGGCTTGCAGGGACAATTTACTTTGTCTCCATGGTTCAACAACAAACTTACGCAGTATTCCAAGCCATTCAATCCGACAGACGTTTTGGCAGTGGAAGTTTTGAAATTCCTGCAGCATCTTACTCAGTCTTCCAAATGCTCTGTCTCACTCTTTGGATACCTGTGTACGACAGATTACTCGTGCCATTCCTTCGTAAAATAACCAAAAAAGAAGCCGGAATCACAATTTTACAAAAAATAGGCATCGGTATTGTAATTTCAATTTTCACAATGCTGGCCTCTGGCCTGGTGGAAAACAAAAGGAGGTCTCTGGCATTGTCAAAGCCACTGGGGACAGTAGCAAGGAAAGGCGCGATATCATCCATGTCGGCCTACTGGCTAGTCCTTCAATTAGCACTCGTAGGCCTTTCGGAGGCATTTACTGTAATCGGCCTAGTTGAATTCTACTACAAACAGTTCCCTGAAAACATGAGAAGCTTTGGAGGATCATTCCTGTTCTGCAGCTCCGCGATATCGAGTTACCTAAGTAGTGCCTTGATAACAGTTGTTCACAGGGTAACCAGAAACTCAGCAGGAGAGAACTGGTTGGCAGAAGATCTCAACAAGGGAAACCTGGACTACTTTTACTACCTGATTGCAGGCTTGATGGTCCTCAACTTGGGATACTTTCTAGTAGTGGCCAAGTGGTACAAATACAAGGGAACAGCTGACAACATTATCTCTGAAGTTGCCATGGATAAGATAAAACCTGAAATGCCTCATGCTCATGTTTAAATTACATGCAGAAAAGCACATAAGATTTTATTTTGAAATTTGCTGCAACTTTATTCATACTTATAAAAAGCAAGTCTGCACCCAATAAAAAGAATCATTGTAAAATAGTGTGATTATAAGGAAAGATTTGGTGGGATTGTGGGCCCGGGTGCTCATATTGGAATAGATATACTCCCTCTGTCCCTCTCATTTGTTTACAGTTACTATTTTGGGATGTCCCTCTCATTTCTTTACATTACCATAAATAGTAAGTTTTTCTCATCATTACACCCACTATCTTCCCTCACTATCTCATATTTAACAATAAAAACTACTATTACACCCACTACTTTCCTCCACTATCTCAAATCTATTATTAAATATTGATAGGTCCCACCATTTTACCCATTTTTCATCTAACTTTATCATTTTTCATACATTGTCTTGGTCTCCGTGTCCCCCTCCAATGTAAACAATTGAGGGGGACGGAGGGAGTAGCTCATAGCGGGGATATCCCAGGCACTATATAGCATGCATAGTCTTGTTTTGTTGGCAACCAGAAAAGGACTTGCGTGTCATACTATCTTTTATAGTATATGATTAGTTTATAGTACAATTGCAAACAGTAAATGATCGAAATAAAGCTAAAATTAGTCACATAGGTGATAGGTTCTCAACTTCTCGTACCGTCGTTACCTTACAAAAAACCTCGTCAAAGAGCAACGAAGATCCCGAAAATTTTCTACAAATTATTCTCGACAACAATGTGATAAAATTATAGTGCTTAAATGCAGGGACGTATCTACACTGGGGGCAATGGGGGACTTGCCCCGTGCCCCGTCTAGTTTTTACTAATCAGTACTATACAATTTTCAGCAGGTAAGGATTGCCCCCATTGTTTTGGTGTTGGTGTGTTAATGTATTTGTCAGGGTTCGACTCTTCTTCTGAATATATATTTATTATCTAATTTTTATATAAAAAGTAAAAATTTCGGAAAAAATGTTATGGAATGCATCTTAAAATGCGTGTCGAGTAATGAAAAAAATGTAAAATAATGAGAGGGACGCGGGGAGTATATACGTTGCCCCATAGGTTGCAAATCCCAGATACGTCCATGCTTAAATGCATACGTACACGTGCAAGGATTTACTTTTATTCATAATAAAGTGATTAATAATATGAATTCATTTCATTTAATTTTAAAAAAATGTATATTGTTTACAGGTGAGAATTTAGTTATAGGAAAAGTAATCTTAATTAAAAATATTTAAAAAATTAGAATTTTCATCTTCTTAAATTCTAATTTATAAATTAACATACAAGATATTTATACAAATAATACAAATAAATTATTTAATCTCGATTTAAAAATCTCAACCAAACAAACAAATAATATGACACCTACTTTTTTTGACTAATATGGCTTAATGCTTAAATGCATACGTACACGTGCAAGGATTTACTTTTATTCATAATAAAGTGATTAATAATATGAATTCATTTCATTTAATTTTAAAAAAATGTATATTGTTTACAGGTGAGAATTTAGTTATAGGAAAAGTAATCTTAATTAAAAATATTTAAAAAATTAGAATTTTCATCTTCTTAAATTCTAATTTATAAATTAACATACAAGATATTTTAAAAATCTCAACCAAACAAACAAATAATATGACACCTACTTTTTTTGACTAATATGGCTTATAGCCTTATAAAGTGAGTATCTGTTCGAAGATATTCTCGGGGAGCCAGAGTCGAACCCATGACCTGGGACGACAGAGGATAAACCCTTAACCACTGGGCTATCCGATCGTGCTCTGACACCTACTTTTTAATTATTTTAAAAGCCCTGGCATTTGAGAAGTAAACATAGAATTACTAGCACAATCACCTATCACAGATTCACAGATGGTTAGTGTAGACTTTGGCTACCTTATCTTATTCATCACTAATTTCACATCTTATTTTTGTGCATGATTATCGATTGTGTCGTTAACATCTTTTCTTTCACAATCTTGCCTGCCATACAGAGTTTGCATGGTATCCACTGTATATAGTGTGTCAATCTTCCTGCAGTAATGTTTCGAGTGTGTTAACGGAGGAATTTGGTAGTTAACAAAATTTGAGGTTCGTGGCCGGAATCAAGATCTATGATGGTGGCTAAGCGGTGGTGATGAAATTTTAGGGGTGGCTGAGATTAGGGTTTCGAGTTGCCTCCAGGTGCTCCCAACTCGTGTCCCCCTAACTTGCCTACGTACCCCTATATTTATAGGGGATCAAGCCAGTACGTAGTTCTTTTCTCCTTAGGAAACCTAAACCTAATAGGATTAGGCTTCCCCTTCTGCTATCTTCCTCCTGAAAGGGGCCCAATACGATGAGGCCTAGTCTTGGGTCTTGTAGACTCTCGAGCACCCAAGACTTACCCCAAATGCAAGGACGCTTCTCTACTCCCCGACAGGGACAACCCGCCAGACTACAGAGATAGAGCCTTCCAGGGTGTATCTTCGAGAAGGTTCCACAAGCTCCCCGACAAGGACAACTCGCCAGACTACAGAGCAAGGCCTCCTCTAATCTTCATTCTCTATCTCCCAAGGAGGGCAACTCCTCAGACTACAAGGTAGAGTCTTCGACAAATCAACAGTAGGATCTATACACACCCAAGGGCGTCCCCCTAGGTAAAATATGTCCCCTTCTGCCCTTCAAATGACGATCTTTCTCTGTAAGCTTCAACTTGACGCGCCCTGAAGATAAGGCGCGCAATCTTCTTGAAGTGGTCTCTTCTAACTGACATGGCTAGCTTGGGCTTGGTCCACTCTTGAGCCCATCATAGTCTTCTTTTATGGGCCGGGTCTTCATGGTGATTTTTGCGTATAACAACTACCCCCCAGATCTTGGTGGCATTGAAGATGTCGACGAGATCTTGATGTCCTTCATCCCCTGAGATGTCCTATCTTGGTTGTTCTTTGTTGATGCAGAAGATGTTGACGTTCTTTAACTAGGCGCGCCATATGTTCAAGAAATTTTCTCTGAAGCCGATGTTGAAGAAGTTGTTTGAAGATGACGATGATTCTGCCTAACGGAGGTGAAGGCAGTGTTTGCTTGATAGGGACAATGACGAAGTTGCTGAGGAAGAGGCCGCGGAAGCCGAGGCTGAGTTGATGAAGATGAGGCCGCGGAAGCCGAGGCTGATGGAGAGGCCGCGGAAGCCAAGACAGAGTTGATGAAGATGAGGCTGCGGAAGCCGAGGCTGATGGAGAGGCCGCGGAAGCCAAGACTGAGTTGATGAAGATGAGGCCGCGGAAGCCGAAGATGAAGGAGAGATGAGGCCGCGGAAGCCGAGGATGAAGGAGAGATGAGGCCGCGGAAGCCAAGGATGAAGGAGAGGCCGCGGAAGCCGAGGCGGAAGGAGACGAGCGTGCCTTCTACAATTCTACCGCGTCTTAGATGAAGATGAAGCGCGCCTTCTACCATACATCCTTCCTGCAAGGGATACAGTCCACAACAAATCATATACAAACATCAAAAAGAATATTTACCTTGGGGCGCGCCCTGTCAAGGGGAGGCGTGCTTCTCGAAAATCTCAAAGAACTTTGTTAGGGAAAGACACATCTTGTAAATATCCTAGTCCTTTTCCTTGCGCATTATCTACATCCTACAAAACTTTCAATCAGCAAGTATATTAAAATATTAAATAATACTTGAAAACACGTTCACTTAGAAAATTCTTCCCTGCAAAATAATTAATTTGAAATATTGACATCATAAATATTAGATAATACCTCGAAGCAATTTATGTTAAGAAACCTACGTTTTTATGCTAAGAGCAAGTTATAAAAAATATTAGAGAATAAATGCATAGACACAATATATCTTAACTATAATAATCATAGATGTCAAATATACCAATATTCACAAGATGCAGAATATATGTAAAACCTAATTCATATTCGATAACAAATATTTAATATGCTAAGTACTAAAATTCAAAATTTATATATCTCAGCATAAAATGATTAATAATAATGCATGACAGAAATATATGACATTGCAAACAGAATAATGGATAAAATGAAAGAAATAAAACAGAAACTTATCTTTGTTAGCTGGCTATCCTTCCGACGAAGATATTTTTATCTACCACACGATGTCGCTTCATCACGTTTACATTTTTCTGCCACGGTCCCTATAATCTTCTGTTACTCCGCCGTTAGCATGGGGGACAATTTGGCCTTGCAATCATATTTCAGGCTCTATATTCTTTTAAATTAATTGGTCTCACACGTAAATTAATCTGGCTTTTCAAATATGCACAGTTTAGGATAAATTTTCCCGACCAAAAGTAAGTTAGCAGCATATAAACATTAACGCTCACACTAAATCATAGTAAATATTTTTTTTTGGCAAATTAATATTTATAGAATATTATAAACTAATAAAAGAAAAAGAAAACTTATCTTTATTATTTCCAGCAAGTTGACCGATTCAAATTGTGAACGATCTGACTTTAATTTTCCTTTTCCTTAACAGCTTAGTTTGCTTCCGCATGTTTCTGGTGTTCAGGACCATATCCACAATCAAATTTTCTTTTACTAATTCAGTGCTTCCACCTTTTTATTACCTGCACAATAACTTAAACAGTGCCGACTCATGACAGTAACGTTGTTACTTTTCCTTTATTAAGGATATAAATAAAAAACAGAAACTCCATCGACTTTCCTGCTTAGAAATCAAGTTAATCACATTCATTCAAAAATATATTAAAGTAATATAGTCTCGCACAATATTTTATAAAACACGCAATAACTTATGAGCAATAATAAGTCTAACAACCTGAAAAGAAGTGTGTGCTACATAAAATCTTAGAATAATCGAATATTGAAAAATATTAATATAAAAATAAACGAAGCACAAAAAGATTTATATGCATAATATATATATATATATATATATATATATATATATATATATCCTATATATATATATCCTATATATATATATATGAATAATTGCTAAAATATTAAAATTGAACAAAAAAGACAACTTATCTTTAGTTTGCAGAGTTGAGTCAACATCCTTCATGTACCCCCCAGTTCCTTTCCTGTTAAGCCTTTTGCACCAGGAGCAAATTGCCATGATGTTTCCCTATTTCAACCTTGTCCTCTTTTAAATTCACTGGTCCACAGAGGTATTAACCTAACGTTTCAAAACATTACTATATAATAATATATATGAATGATGATTGGTAAAATTTACAATAAGAGGACTTAATGGTTTAATTGCCGAATCGGTGCACAATCTTATAAAATACGATAATGCATGCCATAATATATTCAATCCGCGTAATAAATCTAAGTACATAAATATAAATTAAATAAAGAAAATCTTATCTCCTTTTTTTCTTTGAAAGTTGTTCGGGTCTGAATTTGTTCTGCTGTTGCGCTGGAGTTGGTTTCCTTTACCATGCGTAGGGAATAATTCCGCTTGTCCGTGTCTTTTCCGTTTACAAGTCGGCGCTTGGCTGGAGACCTCGGTGACGACCGTGCACATACTAGACTCATGTACTAGTAACAGCCTTTGGTCATCCTGCTATTACAAAACACATATATCGTGACTGATATCAAAAAAACTTAGGACGTTAAGCACGCGTAAATAATAAATAATAAATTATATAACAACTCAATCAAACATAATAAACATGTCCTTCCATAAAATATACACATTAACAACGATGAATATATTCCACGTATATTTCACAAAACAATTGTAAATAAATAAGTTTAATAATTGAAAACGGAAACTTATCTTTTTTTCGGTCGTATCGGAAACATGTGGTGGCTTACGGCTTAAGTTGCTCTGCGACAGGCCGACTTATTGCGTGATGATATGCATTCCAGTGTCCGATATCATAACTTCATGGATATATGTACCGCGAAACAAAGCTGTGACGGTAATATTCCCCATCTGCAGCCAATCATGTGTATAAATTTTAACGCCACGTCATCTGTCCTCCGCAGATGAATCTAGAAACAGCCCCTCCTTCTAGCGCCAATTTGTTAACGGAGGAATTTGGTAGTTAACAAAATTTGAGGTTCGTGGCCGGAATCAAGATCTATGATGGTGGCTAAGCGGTGGTGATGAAATTTTAGGGGTGGCTGAGATTAGGGTTTCGAGTTGCCTCCAGGTGCTCCCAACTCGTGTCCCCCTAACTTGCCTACGTACCCCTATATTTATAGGGGATCAAGCCAGTACGTAGTTCTTTTCTCCTTAGGAAACCTAAACCTAATAGGATTAGGCTTCCCCTTCTGCTATCTTCCTCCTGAAAGGGGCCCAATACGATGAGGCCTAGTCTTGGGTCTTGTAGACTCTCGAGCACCCAAGACTTACCCCAAATGCAAGGACGCTTCTCTACTCCCCGACAGGGACAACCCGCCAGACTACAGAGATAGAGCCTTCCAGGGTGTATCTTCGAGAAGGTTCCACAAGCTCCCCGACAAGGACAACTCGCCAGACTACAGAGCAAGGCCTCCTCTAATCTTCATTCTCTATCTCCCAAGGAGGGCAACTCCTCAGACTACAAGGTAGAGTCTTCGACAAATCAACAGTAGGATCTATACACACCCAAGGGCGTCCCCCTAGGTAAAATATGTCCCCTTCTGCCCTTCAAATGACGATCTTTCTCTGTAAGCTTCAACTTGACGCGCCCTGAAGATAAGGCGCGCAATCTTCTTGAAGTGGTCTCTTCTAACTGACATGGCTAGCTTGGGCTTGGTCCACTCTTGAGCCCATCATAGTCTTCTTTTATGGGCCGGGTCTTCATGGTGATTTTTGCGTATAACAGAGTGGTTTCAACTAATTTCAAAGACGTAAACTTTTACTTTTCTTTTCTTATATCTTTAGTTCTAATGTCTCTAGGCATTCAGATTTCAGCCACACATATAAATAAACAAACTGGTTAATCATGTAAGCACTCATGACCCTGCATTAAATCCAGCCTCACCACTTACATGGTTGATGGTGCTGGCGTTAGTATAGTTCTAATTTACTTTCCATCTATCAGATGATCAGATGATCGAACGATTCTATTTCCTTTCCTTTTTGCTAATTAAGATGATTGGATGATTTGGTGATAGGACCATCTTTCATGTCGATGGGAAGTTCACTGCAGGGTGGTCACATTTGACCTGCCAATTGGTGGCCATTTAGGCCCATTACATAAGTCAAGATTTTATGGCCATGCACCTACTCTAAAAACGTGTGGGTACATTTCTAACACCGCTAGTGTCTGCACAAAGATGGTACAGGACTCCATGTTGTATATTTATGTTGATGTTGAGTCCAATGTCAACTGTGAACCCTTGCATGTGCAAAATTATGAAGAAAGCACTCGCATTGCTCCTGGGTTGAGCGAAAAGGTAGCTTTATTATTTTATTTATGAGAAATTATGAATGGTACCATTGTGTAATCGGCTTCTCTAAATGGTACCATTTCGTGTTTTTGGCTTACAAGTGGTACCACTCAGCTTATGATCCGTTAACGATACTACCATTCCGTCTATCAAAACGTTAAAAACGTTAGTTGACCGTATTTATTTCATATTTTCCTTTAATAAACATTTAAAATACAACTGATATCCGTATTTTTTCTTTGTGTTCTTGAGTTCTTGAAGATTAAACAATTTTTTGATCATGTTGTCGGGGTCCGTTTTAAGAGTATGAGTAATCAAATCGAAGCTTGAAACAAGCTCTATCCGCCAGGTCATTCGGTGTTTGATCAGGAAGATTTGGCAGGTGTCTGCTATGATTTATGTTAGATTCATGGGCTGGTGTAGGAACTTGAAGAAGGTTTATTGATCTGGACATTTTTTCTCCAAGAATCTGTATACTAGGCAATGGCCTAACGGCTAACAGGGTGATGATATGCATGGCCTCTTGGATCGGCTCCAAAAGCATCTAAATGTTGGTTTGCAATCTGTGTTTGATGACTAGAAATGGAGTTTGGATTCAGAAACTGGTGAAGAGTGTTGGAGTTTGGGGGTGGATCTTGGAGACCCATCAGTATAGTACTGGGAGGGAATGTTGGAGGGAATCATCAACTGGTAGTAAATATGTAACGGTAGAGTATTTTTTTATAATAGATGCTGTGTCGGATGGAGCTCGTCTCAAGTTTCGATTTGATTAGTCATACTCTTAAAATTGACCCGGGCAATATGATCAAAAAATTGTTTAATCTTCAAGAACTTAAGAACGCAAAGAAAAAATACGGATATCAATTGTATTTTATGTATTTTTTAAAGAAAAATACGAAATAAATACCGTCAACTAACGTTTTTAACGTTTTGATGGACGGAATAGTAGTATTGTTAACGGATCATAAACTGAGTGGTACCACCTGTAAGTCAAAAACACGAAATAGTACCATTTAGAGAAGCTAATTACACAATGGTACCATTCATAATTTTATTATACATTAAACTAACCCTATGCTCCCGAGTTTTAAAAAGGGAGGAAAGCAAGTGAAGAGGAAGTAAAGTTATCTGACTTTCACTCCTACTCGTGCTCCCGAGTTTTTTAAAGGAAGGAAAGCGAGTGAAAGTGAGTGAAAATATAGCATAGTTTCACTCCAAAACTGGGATGAAAGTGAAAGAACACTTGCTTTCACTTGCATTCAGTTGCTTTCTCTCCTAAAAAAACTCGGGAGCAAGGCCTAAGTGTCTTCACTGAAACAGCGTCTCACGACAAGGACAGGAGCAGAGTCTGTGTATATTTATCTTGCTGGGATTGTGTGTATATTTATCCGGCTGGAATTATTCTGCCGGAAGTGGGATATACTAAGTAGGTGGATATTTTTCTCTTTATTTCGGCATGACTTAAACTTTTCATATAATATTTCATATAAAATCATTCATACGAGGTTGCAAAATACTTGAAATGAATAAGATGAATAATAAGATGATCTCTACTTGTCTCTTCTCTTATGTACATCTCTCTCAACTTTCTTTATGTATATATTTTATGACATGTCATTTTTTTATCAATTGTGTCGCTCTTTTATTTAAGTTCTCACATCAACGTCTTGGTCAATTATACAAAATTCTGTTAGGTGATAATTCTTCTAAAACAAATTTAATAAAAAATGTAAAAGAAAATATTCGAGTTAAGTTTATAAAATACTCGAGTCAAGTTTATAAAATACTCGAGTCATCTTTTAAGTAATTCATATTTTTTTTGTCAAAAAAAAAAGAGTAAATCATATTTTATCATAATATAATAAAATTAAGTTTTTGAGTCGATCTCGAATCTCAAAAATTCTAGTCACGTTAAATTTCGAACATGAAATGTAACTTGAAAAAGGTTTTAATCGAGTTCAAATGAAACGCTCGGCCTCGGCTCCCGTTATGAACCTATCTTGTAATCACAGGGTCTGCCTCCTGGCCCATCAACCTGTCTGTAGGCTTGCAATTCCTACCTTTTTAAATTTCTAATGCCCATATCATGTCCTATTCGGCCATTCACAAGTGTAGCCCAGCCCATTATTATGTTCAAACTTCAAAGACTCATTTTAATTCATGGTTGCTTATTTTGTTTGAAGTCTTGACTGGTCCCTCTTTAATATATTTATCTTTATCGACGGTTCATGGTAGTACAATTAAAATTTTACTCACATTTTTGGCATTTTTCATTTCAAAATCTGCCGTTCTAACAGATTAATAAATTTCCCTTTATTACTATATCGTCTGATCCAAACAAAAGTTGCCATTTACCAAGAACTTCTCAAAAAGGAGAATTATACAGTGTAGAAAGTATGTAGATTATTAAAAGGTCAAAATCTAGGTGAAGGGAAATATAGGCAGCACTATATGCAAGAAACCTTTTAAGTTTTCTCTATAAAAAGTATAAACACAACATTTGTTAACATCCCAGTTTAGGCATATTGCCAACTCTGATACAACTGATGAACAACTTATATAAACAAAGAAAATGAAATGACATGAAAAGACAACCTAAGAGCTCAAGGAAAACTACTATTCTCACTATGTTTCAGGGTAACCCGAGTACATGATTATCCTCTTCTTAGACAGTGTATGATTGTTGGATTGTGTCGATATCGAGGCCCTTTAATCTTACTACTGATTCGACATGACCCTTGAGTGTGTGCAGTTCCCTTAACCTGCACATATAAAAAGTGCAATCACAAATTAGAAAGCACTGAAATTTTCAAAATACAAGCTAAAAGAAGAAAAAACAAAATGGGGCATAGTGCAGTAACCAGATCATATGATTTAGCACAAAAGATCACAAAATGAACTTCGCTCAACTGTGCAGTATGACACATGTTAGATAAGCTAAGATTTTTCTAGTTTCAGAATGCTGATTTCAGACAAGCTACTTGCCTGGCAATTTCGGCTCTTCTTTTAGCTTCTTCAGCCATTTGATTGAGCTCCGTGAAATTGGTTCGGTCGTTGAACATTTTGGTGTCAGGTACTTCCAGCCCATGAAGGGTTCTTTGGGCATGTGCCCATCTAAGCTCCCTTTGTTCCTTTCCAAAATCCTTTTGCCTAGTAAAAGCAATCTGCAGCAGCAGCAAGAAAAATTCAATCAGAAAAATATGAAAACGCACATCAACAGTCTGATTCAGGTGTGTCGGACAGCACTCCTACCCTTCGCTCAAGAACAAGATCCCAAGCTCTTCCACTCAGAGCATATCGGGTTAAGAACTTTATGATGTCAAGAGGGAAGTAGAAGATGATGTTGTAAAGCCAAATTACACCAGCCCATCCCCATCCGATCCCTTCAATTGCAGCAAAATTCCAATTCGCATAAACCGCTATCAAGGTAGCAATCTGCTTGTAACAGAAATTTAAGGCTTAGAACCTTTTCCGCATATCTCTAAAACAGTACCAGAAATGTAAAAGGATACTTGTCTTACCAATTGAGCAACTGCAAAAGCCGCAACGAGCAACAAACCAGGACGCTCAACAAAAGACCAACTACGAGATCTTGTGACAAATATGAGGGCTTGACTAATAGTGCTCACTTGAAGATATATTGCAGAAGCAAGCTTCTTGAAGTCATCGTGAGCAGTTTTCTCAAGTGAACTTACCCCGAAGGTATTCTTACATGTCATAAGAATAGAAAATTTTCAATACGTGTCCCAACATCACTGGTCTATTAGTGAAACATAGCAGATAGATGGATGCCAAAATAGTATATTCAAAGGAAAAAAAACAAAAGGGATTGGCAAAGCACATAATTATATGAAGGAAAAAAAATTAAGTCAGCTATAAGAAGTATACACCCTACACCACTTAAGAAGATCCTTTAACATTTATTGTTCAAACTGCATGTGACAAAACACGTTATCCATCACAGTGACAGATAATTTTTTATTTTTTATTTTTAAAAACTTATCATATTGTACTGTATTATAACTACCTTAGAAATTGGATACAACAATGATATAAAAAATTCACGACCTACAGGTGGATTCTTACCGGAAAGAAATTTGTTTTATATGCGGCCCAAAAGAATATAACCGTCATCATTGCCATGTAACTGCCAAGGACGATACCAGTGGTAAAAATCTCAGCAAGCTTCCAACTGTCTGGTAGAGGAGACGGTTTCACTCTATCCTTAGAAATTGTCATTATAGTACCTGGCATGGACAGGTGCTAGTTAGAGGCAAAGCAGGGACTTCATCAACATAGATCTTCCAAAGAGATTTAGTTCTTGATATCACAATTAAAAGTAATAATAAGTGCAGACATGAAATACAATAAAAACAAAATTAAACATGGTTCAGTCATTTACCAGTAGTTTAAATTTCATATTCCTTATCATTTGAAATTTAATATTGGACTTAGACCAATAATGACCTTCTTTATTCTGGCCATATTTACGATAAATGCACTAAGGTCTAATTCTTTTTCCACCAGGCACAAGTTTGCTTCGTTTCATTGAGCAAGCAGCATATTTATTCAGACCAGGGTACAATCAATCTCTTGAACATAAATTTAAACAGAAACCATTTAAAAACACACCCAAACACCTTATGCCATTGATTATGAACTACTCACATAGAAACTTGGATTTCAAATATATGAATAACTGATAATATAGCAGAAAGGAAGGCTAAATGTGATTGTAATTTAACTGAATTCAGAGTCCCCTTAAGCGATATATTATAACTTAGCATCTGTGCTTGCCAATATGTATTCTTGAGCTCTATTTTGTAAGAGGTCCAAAAAATTAAAGACGTGTATGAGGATCAGTCAAGTCTACAAGTGTGAAAGGAGGAGACTATGCTTCAGTGTGAAAGAAGAAAAAACTTACCATCATTGAGGATTGCAATGATAAGGACCATAAAGGGTGGAAAATCAAATTTCCATATCAGAGCCAGCAGCATAAAGCCAACCTGTTACAAACAATAAGCAGTAAAGAAAAATAAAATAATAGATACAGATATTGCACTGCAATCACCCAAAATTATAACTGCGTAATGCAATTGAACAAAAGGAGGGGGTTTGAGGAGCGGCAACAACTAACATACCACGATACGAATTGTAATCGAAACTGCATATATCTGCCAAACAATAGAAGAAAGCTATGTCATTAGTTTAGATTTTAAGGATCAGATTAGGAAAATATACTTTTTGGTCACATGATCACATCACATGAATATAGAAACTCCAGATGCATTTTGCATACCAAAAACATATGGTAAAAACATAATAACAACCAAATAAAATGCATATTTACGAATCTCTGTCACAAATCAAATCAAAGATTACCGTATAGTTTTTCATTCTTTGAAAGATTGCACGACTGGTCAAGACAGCACTAATGATAACACTGAGTCCTGGTTCAGTAAGTACAATATCAGAAGCACTACGTGCTGCATCAGTTGCATCAGCCACAGCAATTCCAATATCAGCCTTTTTAAGAGCAGGAGCATCATTTACTCCATCACCAGTCATTCCACAGATGTGTTTCCTAGCTTGCAAGCGCTTTACTATCTCATATTTGTGCTCTGAGAAAATGATCAAACTGTGAGAGCACTTCAGAAACCAATGCAAGCATAAAGTTTCAGTTTTCCAAGCATATAAATAAAATGCAAGAAATGGCAGACCTGGGAAAACACCAGCAAAACCATCTGCTTTTTCTATGAGCTCATCAATGGGTAAGGCAGCAATTGACTCATCTTTGTTCTGTCCCAACAAAGCAGAAGAAGGATACATGTTGGTCCCCATACCCAAGCGACGACCAGTTTCTTTTCCTATGGCTAGTTGATCCCCTGTTACAAGATTCAAATTCAGAAATCAAATACAAGATATCAAGAAATAGGTATTTAGTAAAGTACTGATAGTCAAACAGCAGCGTCAAATTCGACAAATGCATAATAGTCATATGGACACAGATAGAAGTTTCATGTATAGTATTTTGATGATATATTTAAGCAAGTTGATGTCCACACTGAGTAGATGCAGATGCTAAAACACTTCCAACTAACCATACATGAAAAAGGAGGAGTACCTGTGATCATCTTAACATTTACTCCAAGATTTAAAGCTCTCCTAATTGTCTCTGCACTGTCATGCCTTGGCGGATCAAAGAGAGGCATGAGACCTATAAACTGCCATGGTCCACCAGCACTCTCCTTCCTTCTCTCTGGAACTTCCTGCATAGATGATAAAGTGAAAAACTAAGAAATGTGATAAAGAGATAGATGAAATATCAACATATACATCAATTTGATCATGTGTTAAGAGGAAACCACTGACCTGGTATGCTACAGCGAGTGACCGCAACCCTCGCTCTGCAAACTTATCGATTATAGAATGAACCCTACGCTCTATATCTGATTTGTTGTGTGCGAGATGTAAGATCTGAAGTCATATCAAAGAAAAAAATGAGGCCAACTGATCGACTCGATGATGCGGTCACAATCATAAGCATGCTGAAAATGATAAAATGACCTGTTCTGGAGCACCTTTGCTGACCCGGTGCATCTTCCCTTCACTGTCAAGATAAGTCAAAGCTGTACGCTTGTCAGTGGGATTGAATGGAAGGAAGTGAAGTTCTTGAACACCAGCACGTGCCTGCCAGGGTTGGTGAATCCCTTCGTGAGTCCACATGAGTAATAAAAACATATATAAAAGTTACTTGAAAGTTATATCACTGATTAATTACCTCTTTTGGATCAGCAAGCATGTTGACTATAGCAGTGTCTATGGCGTCCTGGTTTTCTATTCGAGAGGCTCGAGCTGCCATTAAAACAACAGTATCTGCATCTACTCCTTTGGCAAATACCTGGGAGAATAATCAAAGCTCAAGATCAAGATACAGGCTAATATTAGATCGTAACACAGCAATTGGCAGGCGTAAAGAGACCTCAATAAGATTTTTGTCAACTGTGAGCTTGTTTAGTGTCAGAGTTCCTGTTTTATCACTGCAAAGAACATCCATCCCAGCCATCTCTTCAATTGCTGTCATTCTTTTAGTAATTGCACCCTGTTATATAGTTCAGGCATGCTTTCAGCACTGGATTTCTACTATTACATTACATAAACCAACCAAGGGAACACAGAAAACCTGTTGAGCTAAACGGTGAGAACCAATCGCCATTGTAACTGATAAAACCGTGGGCATAGCAATAGGAATTCCGCCAATGAGAAGCACAAGAAGATTGTCAATCCCAGGACGATATTTTCTATCTTGGATGGGGTATTGTACGATAATTTCTATGACCATTCCCACCGCAATAGAGCATATGCAAAAATTTCCAATTGCAGTTAAAACCTGTCATTATGTAAATGGAAATTAAATTGCAATTTATATTATGGCGAATGAAAATCAAGAACAAAGACAATTGTGTTCACTTACCTTCTGAAAGTGACCGACTTGATTAGTGGAATCTACAAGATGAGCAGCCTTCCCAAAGAATGTGTGAACCCCAGTGGCAATGACAACAGCCTCAAGCTCCCCCTGCTTGCACGTCGAACCAGAATACACACCATCCCCAGGGCCTTTAGTAACTGGAAGAGACTCGCCAGTCAAAGCAGACTGCAATTTGTGAACAGTAAATTACAGTTTCACCATATGCAATATAGGAGAACAACTAGTAAGAATATTTTAACAGCATATCAACCTGGTCAATTTTCAAGGGATCGCCTTCGAGCAGACGAGCATCCGCGGGAACTATATCTCCAAGTTTTATACTGATAATATCCCCAGGCACCAAAACTGCAGCATCTTCTTCGTTCCACTTTCCATCCCGCAGAACCTTTATAATAATGATAAACAATTAATCAAACTAGGTTCTCCCAAATTAATATTCATCGATCTTTTATATAAAACACATAATATTTTCGCATTCTATTGTAAGAGGTAAGGAGGAATTGGTTAAAGCAGGATGGAAGCGAAAATTCTGTTAAAGCTATTTGGTAAGCTGATAGATTAGAAAAGACATCCTCTCTTCCGTCCTGAAAAACTTTTCCGTAGAAAATTAGTGCACATAACTAGAAATAGGAGATCACCCATCTTGACATATGACTTGCACATTTCTTCCTTCCAGTTCCCCTCATTTCAATTTATCCAAAGAAAGAAAAGGATATATTCACTCATCTCCCATGATTCTTTCGAAAAGTGTAGAAGATATACTATACACTTGATCAAATTCTAGTACCTTAGCTTTTGGAGCAAGACGTGCCATAAGAGCTGCCGCTGCATTTCCTGCATTGTTTTCCTCGATAAAACTAATAGTAGAGTTGATCACAAGTAAGGTAATAATACCAACAAAATCTTGCCAATCAGGAGGCTTTCCCTGCAAGTACATAAAAAAACAAACATTTGGTAAATTGTGAAGCAAAGGACGGTCTTTTCAATCTATGCATCAAATCAACAATCTTACGCCTCCATTAGCAAGAGCAATTGCCATAATTGCAGCAGCTTCCATAACCCATGACAGAGGGTTCCACATAAACCCCAAAAACTTCAAGAATTTACTTTCCTGCAGGCAACCAAAGAATAGACTTCATTAAAAGTCTAAAAACCAGCAGAAGCACATAAAGCAACAGAAATGTACAACACTTAGCAACACAACATCAAAATCACACAACCACCCGCAGAAACATAATAACCAATAAGTCTGAACATTATAATTGTCTAATCAACTAAATTCTGCAATTCAACAAGTGAAAAGTAAAAACAAGTAAATGGTCCCAAAAAAACATAAACACCTTTTTCTCTTCAAGCTTGTTGTGTCCAAATATGGTTAATCTCTCTAAAGCACCGGAACTAGTAAGACCATCTTTACTACATCTCAGATTCTCGAAAACTTCCTCAATGGGTATACTTTCCTGCACACAAAAACAGCACAGAAAGTTAAAAACATTAGAAATAACATCCCCATGTAAGAAATTCACACAAAACCACCACAAAGTTGGCAGATCCATTACCAAATCAACCGTTTCTTTCAACACAGCTTCAAGAACTTCAGACTTGTCTTCCATCTTTCCAAATATCTATAAAATCAAAAAAAATTACAACCCATTTGAATTCTACCTAAAGTAATGCTAAAAACATGAAATTTGCAACATTTGTAGTTAGAATTTCAAGAAATGAGAATTATAAAATTTGTAAAAGAAAAATAAGATAGATTTAGAGAAGAAAGAGATGAGTTAGACCCACCAACACCAAATCTACAACAAGTTAAACAGCAGAGAGAGAAGTACTAACTGTTACACTTCAAAGCTCTTCACATTCACTGTTATTTTAGCTCATATTATATACACCGGAATAAAAATGAAAGGGACCTATGTAAAATTTAAAAGTTGCATACAATATCTACATAACATAAAATAAACAATCCATTAATCATTCTCAAAAAAAAACAATCCATTAATATAATTTTCCAAAAATAAGTATTTGAATAAAATATAATTTTAATATCAAAATTGTCAATTATTATAAAAATAAAAATTGGTATTTTGATGAATATAAATATATTATAAATAATAAATTGAATAAAATAAAGCTCGAACACTTAACAGTTCCACCGGCAAAGACGTGTTTGTATTATTCGGAAATTGAACACAATGTTCTTTACATTTTTCAACGACTCTTGTTCTTTAATCTAATTGCATATTGTACTTCTGAGTACTATACAATATACAATACTATGTATAATTGATTTTATATGGATGACATATGAATGGCCAGTTGGCCACAAAGAATGAACATGGTCCCATAACATATCCGGTAAATAAACTTAGAACATGTAATTAACATTTTAAGAACTAGAAACAGGGGAATAAATATATATTAAACATGACTTAATTTGATGTATATTAATATTTATTTTATAGTGTTTTAGTATTTTACAATTATCTTTTGAATAAAATTATACTCTATATATCATTGTATAAGTTTCAAGATTACTTTTCTAATAATATTATAATATTTATTTATTTCTAATTTTCTCCCAAATATTTGTGTGTGGAGTTCTTACCAACTATAAGTTAGAAATTTATATATAATTGTAAATAATTAGTAAACAATTGCTTCTTAATTATAATATATTTTTAATATAAATTTTGAAAAATAATCACCCTATTAAGAACTAAAAATCAAAATGACATCCTTAACAAACAGCCTTGCCATTTTCATCCTCTTTTCCTGCATTTATGTCGCAAACGTCATTCATGTTCATGAGTTATCTCTTCTTCCCCAATTTTCAGAGTCCGTTTTTTGTAGGTGCGTGTATTTGAGACTCTGATAGTTATCATTTCCGCTATTTGAATACACGTGTCTGTGGCCTCTGGGTGATTGAAGACACGTTTATGATCTTTGTGCCGCAGTGTGTGGATTTCATGTACAAAAAGTACTCCCTCCGTCCCAATCAATTCTATACAGTTTCCTTTTTGCGATGTCCCATCATTTCTATACAGTCCTAAAATAGCAACTTTTTATAATATGAAACACTACCATACCCACTACATTATTCCACTATCTACATTTTATAATAATAAACACACTATTACACACACTACCTTCCTCCACTATCTCAAATCTATTATTAAAAAATATATGGGTCTCACCACTTTACCTACTTTCCATTTAACTTTACTCATTTCTTACACTTTTTCTTGATCTCCGTATCCAATCCAAATGTATATAACTCACAGGGACGGAGGGAGTAATAAATATAATATATATTTTATTTTTTATTTATGATGACAGTATTTAAAAAATTATAGATTATACATTATAATTTTAAAATATTAATTAAAAAACGACTTCTTATTTTTTTTCATAAATTTGTACACTTCATCATGGCATAAAAAATGTGATCAAATGAATTTACCTTAGAATTAACTGCAACTTATAATCTTAATTTTTTTTTAAACACATTCACTCCCCTTATATTTTATTGTGTGACCAATCTAAATCTCATAAAACTTATTATTAAATTGAAGTCATTTTTTAAAACTTAGTGTATTTTACACTCACTCCTTCGCTTTCTTCGAGACAATACGAGACACAGAGAATGTTGAAATATAAGTACTGTATAAGATATACAAAGGAGTCTTCTTTATCTTAAATTTTTAGATGGAATTGCTCTCTACATGGTATCAGAGCTCTCGTCTGCGAGAGGTCTCAGGTTCGAGCCCTTGCCACCCTGCAATTTTTTTACCATTTAAAATGGACATGAAAGCAATTTATACCCGAAAGATGGGCTTCAACCCAACTAATGAGATTTCGAGTGAGGGGCACCTTGAGCAATGGGAGATGGAGACGGAGGAGAGAAGGATACAAGGAGAGGGTGGGAGAAATGAGGGAAAGGGCGCCCGTGATCCACTTTTCAATCCAAATAAATGGAATTTCGAGTGAGGAGGAGTATTAATATATAAGTATAAAATTTATAAAGGGGCTTTCTCTAACACCTAGAGCAATGGGAGATGGCGACGGAGGAGAGAGAGCGGGAGAAACGAGAGGGATATAAGGAGATGCGGGAGAAACAAGGGAGAGCAAAGAGTTTACGAAGTACCGTATTTATGCAATTTACATCTCTTTTTTCCGACCAAAAACGTAAAACTACAATTAGTTCAATGAAATAGTAATTTTACAATTAAAAGTTTAGAAAACACTATATCGGATAATTTCCTAAAAATAAAATCAGAATCTCGCCCTCAGATATACAAGGTAAAAATCAAGGCACGCGGTGTCCACATTCGACAAAGTAGCATGTGGCAAGAATTCGGAAATAACGAACAAGAAAACATGGGAACATGTTACACAGAATAAATAACAACAGAGTGTACAACAATAATGTAGGGAGGAGGCGGACGAAATTAGGTTAATCATGTTTCTCAGAATTATTACCAACCAGGGAGTCCTAATTGCAGATACTCGTAAATCATTTCACATGAACTTTGTCCTTATAAGTACATCCGTACTAGTCCCCCACCACGCACTTGTCTAACCTTTTTCTCATCAATCTTTTCCATTTTCAAGACTTTTGATTTGCTTACTTTTATTCGGCAACTATACTGTGGGATTATAAGTTTGTGGCGGGGTGCGCAGATCGGTTTATATGGGTCAGAAGTAATCCGTAACTCACTTTAATTAGGTTAATTATGTAGTTGGTCATTGAACTGGACCTAATATATTAAGTGGTCAGTGAACCGAAAACGATATTAAGATGGTAACTAAAGTCATCATAAATATCAAATAAGTAGCTTGAAATATAAGTTCAAGCAATAAAAATATTATTTATAAAATTTTACACGTTATTCTTGAATGTTATCATAACCAAGTAAAAGGTTATGATTTATAGTATTTATGATAATATATTTAGATTTTATCAAATTTATTTAATATTTACTTTTTATTAAAAACAAGAGAGCCGACATGGCTTTTGAGAAAATTTAATAGCAGAAAGCAGATACACATGCATGCATGGTCCTGCTTCTCTTTATGCTTCTCCACACTACAATGCATTATTGTTTTCCTTCTCATTCATTTAATACTAACAAACACTCCACAATACAATATGCTGCAACCTTACTCTGCAGTTTGCAGTATGAAACGTACCAGAACTCCAGAAGTACTAATAATCAATATCACATGTTGTATATGAAACACTTGTTTGTGATTATCTAGTTGTATATGAAACACTTGTGTGTTTATTATTTAATTGATTGTGTGTATTTGAAAAGAGAAAATCTCCCACTACGATTCTGTAACCGATTTGCGGTATTTAAATGATTTTAAAATATATTTTGAGATCCTTGACGCTCCTTAGAGCAAGTCCAGTGGTGATGCTAAAATAGATGTAGCTATTGTTATAATTTGAAATCAAAAAAATTATTTTTGATGCTAAAATAGAACTTATGGTCAAATGGTAAATGCAAAATAGAACCAAACATGTTCAAATAAAGCTATATTCTAATTACATAATCTTAAAGTACATAACTATATTTGTCACTATTACTTTATTAATGCATTTTGTCACTTGCATGCTTATGTGGCAATTATAACACCATCTATATTTGGTTCTATATTTAGAACCAAGTATAGCATTTTGCTATTTTACATTCAAGTTTAGCAACCCATTGGAGTTCAGTTTTTTGCTTGGATGCTATATTATAGTAATAGCACCTTCTTTAACACCACCATTGGAATTGCTCTTAAATATATATCGTGATAGAGAATACAAGTCTAAGGGCAGGGGTTGGATCGTCGGGAAGAGGACGATGATTAAAGGATGGATTGAGGAAGAATCATAGTACCTGTTTGGCTTACACGACTTCTCGCTTCTCGTTGCAAGAAGCTAGTTTCTGTTTTTCTTAACCCGTTTGTGTAAAAAAGTCAGAAGCACTTATAAAAAGCTACGAATGGTTTCAGGACTTCTGCTTCTTTCCCAAACAGTTTAATCACCTATAAGTCTTAATTTACTTATCAATTCTAGTTAATACTTTACTTTAACCAACGGATAATAAGCATTTTTTTTAAATTTACTCAAACGGCCCCATAATATTTCAAATGTTAAATTGACTATTAGCATCCAAATAAGTCACTTTTTCCTGAGAGCATGAATTCAAGGTCTCATTCTGACCTACTCTCAGCTTGCATAACATGTGTTTATCCTTACGGACACTACTTACCCCGAGTGCTGTATATTTGATTGGTTTGGATTTTAGTTTGCTTAAAACTTTTGATATTATATGATTCATTTACGCGACAAAAAATAAATAAATTTCGGTATTGATTTTAACTAATCCCTCCGTCTCAAATAACAAGTACTTTCGGTTTTCAATAAGTCGACTTGATCAATTTTGATTAAATATTAAAAGAAAAAAAGAGGAAGCAAACTCACTTGTCTACTCTGATAGTCATATTATAAAAATTTAAAATAATTTATTATTTTGAAATGGATGGAATAAGAAGCACAATGAAAATGACAAATGGATAATGGGTTATTTTTTAGTGTTAAGTATGACTACTAATCATCGATCAACTAGAAATGGAGGACATGGTTTGCTTGTTACCAACAATGGAGTGCATGATGCGTTTTAGTACTATAAAAGCATTTTATTAATGCCATATAATGTCAATTTGCTAGCAAACTTGTACGTCAACATAACTTAGAAACTTCCAATGTCGACCGATTCTAACCTAATCTAGTTTTTAACAAATGGAAAAAGTGATACGTATTGCATTATAAAGTGTAATTCTTTGTATATTTTTGTGTCAATATCATGCTAGTGTTGATCGTCACTAGTTTCCACGTTAAGGGAAAAAAAGTTAAAACTTTGACATCTTTCAATACTATGATTGCGCACAGGGCACACAACATTTCTGCATTGAATTTTAGTTCGATATTCTGGAATAACCAAGTAAATTGGTTTTGAGTTTTGACTATCATAAACTTTACCTTAAAACTCTCTTTAACTTTTGTTCAAACCTTGATGCATTGTTCTTGTTCTTTTCTCTTTTCAGAGTCGTGATCTTGAAAATCTTATCTTTTAGAGACTTTGTCAGAGTTGTGATATTGAAACTCTCTTTAATTTTTGTGCCTTTTTTCCAACAAGGTTTTGATCTCAATGCTCAATATCTCCTCGGCTTTTTGAGTTTTGCTGCAGGAAAACATTAGAGTGGTCCCATCAAAACATGCTGAAAGTTAAAATTGGTTTGCAAAACCCACAATCAATAGAATGTTTAATAAAATACAGTTGTTCTCGGGGCCTTATAGGCAACTCACAGCTCCACTTTAAAGGCAAAAGTCTCGCCCCAGGATGAGAAGACACTGAATCACAAGAAACAGGTTGCATATGAACCAACCAAAACAGCTTTGGTTAATTTAGTGAAGCATCAAACAAATTTAAAAAGAAAAGGCCTTGTAAAGAATTCAGAAATTCATCCAAACAGGAAAGCTAATAAAGCCTAGATCTTTTTTCTGAATGCATATATGTTCATCAAAGCTAGTACCATAAGTGTAGAGTGACATATGGAAATGGGAAATAAGTATAGGTGCTGGTTATGTATTTGATCCATGTCAAACATCCAAAGTCAAGTATGTTAATATCAATTAGATTTTGATAGAAATCAACAAGATGTTCACAATAAATAATCTCTGCAATTTATAAGAAATGTGACATGAATGTTAAATATAAGCTTGAAGTATTGTTTTACATATTTTAATTACTTTAAACTGAATTGTGGATCCATTTGATATTATATGTAGAAATATTGTGCACACAATATATAAATTGTTTAATACTTTTCCTCTGGGTATTCATAGTTGCTTTTACAGTCCAGTGACCAGTGTGATATTTCTTGAGATACAGACTCTTCTCTCTTTCTTTTTTTTTGCTAAATGACTCTTCTTTGATTGTTCCATTATTTTACTCTATGGAATCGACCTTTTACAAAAAACAAAGTATTGATGTGAGTGTTGCATCCCTTGACACTGGGAGACAACAAATGTCAATTTAATAGAGTAATTTAGATAAAAACAACTATGAAAAACCAATCAATTTGTCACTCAATTATTCTAGTTTTGGAAAGCCAATATCAAGCAAGATAGCTATATATAAAAACAAACTCAACTACAACACAAATGAATCATCCTCAACTCCTCACGCAAACAAACACCAGTGCAAAACTGTTACAAACCTACACCTAACCTCTGCACAATTTGGTAAAAGGGGAAGTGAAAATAAAAAAATTGACAATTACATAGGTAAATTTAACATAATAAACATATGACCTGGTTCTATACAAGTTAAAGGATATACAAGTAATATAAATTTAGTAACATGACCTCTAGTCAGATCCCAGCAGCTCATCCCAGTAGCTAGTTTCAAGGTAACACAAGCGTCAAAGATGAAGGTTCAATTAATTTTAGACTTCGGAAACTTGGGAATAATTCTGAGGTGTGGGAAATCATTTACAGTCCAGCTAAACAACGTAAGTTTGACCAGTCACCGTATCCTGAAGATGCAGTGACCCATCCTTCATCAGGTTTACACTCAAGCTCTGGAATCTTTCTCTAGAATACTGTCTAGATGCCTTTCTCCAATCAGTTCCAGCTTTCATCATTGCAACAAATTCATCGTAACTAATTTTCCCGTCCTGAAACAAGAACTACCGTTTTAAAAATTGTCGTAATAATAACTTGTGCACATGGGAAAAGAAGAGGCGTGAAGATGTTCACATCATGTTTTGTTGAATAAAAGAATTTCAAATATCAAACCTTGTCCGTGTCAACGTCTTGCATAATTTCGTGGAGAACATCATCGTCAGTTTCACCTGATTCATCCGCTAAGGCATCTCGTAGCTCATCGAGCTCAATATACCCGTTGCCATTTTTGTCGAAAAATGTAAATGCTTTCCGGAAATGCTCATCATTCTCCATCCTCTGCAGATGAATTGTCACTGCTACAAACTCGCCATAGTTCAGCACTCCATTTCCGTCGACATCAGCCTAGTTAACATTTAAGAATTTAAATTTTGTGAACATGTATTAGAGGTAGTCCAGCTATACAGATGCTACAGAGGCTCATGGTTATGAAATCTTATTTTATTTATGAAATCTTCTTAAACACGTTAAAAAAAGAAATTCCATTGTCACATCAACAACACGTCATACTCTTTAAAAATATAAAGATACCACTTTCTTGGAGCGCCAAATATGGAAATGCAACTAAAAGAGTATATTATTTACTGTTTACCTGGTTGTTTTCCAATATTTTTATTAGTGTTGTTTCATTGCAGACAGAGTTCTCTGAGAAGAACTAGATTATACTCAGTAACTAACATGTCTGACTCAGTATTCCAACACTTCAGTGCAGTAGGTATGTTTGATGCCTTGACCAATACCGTAGTAGAAATATTATATATTTTTCAACTGAAAAAGGTCGTTTAAATGGTGGTGAGTACACCACTCAATAGTTCTTAACTAAAAGCTTGAGAGAGGTATCTTACAAGTCGCTAAGAGTCATTGATCTAGTTTCTTTAAAATATACAACAGACAAGAAAAAAGGCATGATGAAGAGAAAGCAGAATCTTAGCTATGATTCCTTTTAACACTCTTTACAGACAACAAAGGATAAGAAACAATACATAAATGACAAACTAGTAAAACAGAGAATCTTACTTTTATTATTACGCCACACTACTTATTACTATCAATAATAAACACATAGATATGCTAAAACACAGGTAATGTGTATTTAAAATATAGCCTCCTAGAAGAGTTTTGGAGACAAATCAAAGACATCATCATAGCTATATATATAAACTAGTCAATGGAATTACTAAAACATTAAATCACTGTAAAAAGCTGTAATCATATGCTAGGAAATTGGTGCACTGTGGACAAGGAGATTACTGAACATAGTCTTGCCCATATAATTAATGATGAGTAAACATATATCAATGATAATTAGGAATCAGCTGTAACGCTATATTAAGTTTCCACCGTAATCCAGCAATTATGAAATGCTTACCACATCCATCAGTAATTTTATCTCTGGTTCAGCCAACTGTGAACCGACTTTCCGAAGTCCAGCCTTCAGTTCTTCATAGGTAACCTTTCCATCACTGTCGGTATCCATTAAAGCAAACATATCTCTGATTACCTCAACCTCCTCAATGGTCAAGTGTTCGGCAATAACCTACATCATTCGATAAAACCAATTCCAATTTATTATAATCAAATAACAAATCATTTTTTTAATAAGAAACAGACCACTGCAGAAAAGAACTGATTTAACAGCTTTCGCTGAAAACACACACACATATATATATAGTCATCTCATCTTACATTTTTTTTGAAGAGAAGTGTCACAAAAACTAAAATGTGACTGCAAAGGTGCACAAGTAATTTATTAATTTAAGAGCTTCTAAACTAGATCACCAGTCTCTCCTCAATGCTTACCCGTAAGGCTTTTTTCTTAAACCTGTTCATCAGGGAGAACTGCTTGAGCCTTGTCCTCACTATATCTCCCAGTGGAACGTTTGAGGCCTTCTTTGCATTTTGTATCCATGGGTGTTCTACGAATAGGGACAAAGAGAAGACAGATCAGCTGCTAGTCTAATTCACCTATACTATACATCATGTGAGAGACTTGTATCTGCTACATTGAGTAATTATATAATTAATAAATAGAATTCTGAGCAGATATAGTGCAGTATATCTGCAAAATACTCTCCATCACAAAAATATATTATCCTACTAAAAAGAATTGCAGCCTATTTCCATAAAATGGTCAGATAGCTTATTAGACAACAACTGTGAAACAAATGAACATCACAGATGCTGTTCCATAATGAATGGACCAGCCATAGTATAGCAGCATTCAGATTGCAGAAACCAGAATGTTGCTGAGTGCTATGATGAGGAAAAGTTGCTACTTCCGCTAATAAAAGTGTTATTAGATGGTGTGAACTATAACACGTGTGTAATATAGTCTCTGATTTCCCCATAAATTCAAGATGTAGGTGTACTGGAGTACCCTTCTCCAGATTATACATTCTTCTAACTTGCCTTCAATTTCCTTAAGCTAATACCTAAATCATATTTACATGATCCCCCAGATACCCATAAAACATTTTTATTACTCTATGCACACAGAAGCGTGTTGAAATAACCACAGTCATATACCATCCACTTCACAAAGACTTACCAAGCACCTGTTTAGCAGTCAAACGCTTTTTGGGATCAGGATCTAACATTTGACGAACAAGGTTCTTGGCATTTTCAGATATCTGAGGCCAGGGCTCCCTCTTAAAATCAATTACACCACGTAATATTGCCAGAGCAACACCCTGTTCAGTTTCTGCACCAAAAGAGATAACACGAAAACACTTTCATGAGATAAAGGGAATGCATAAACACCCAACCTAAAGAGAAGCTACATAGTATACATCCTCCCAAAGCTTAGGTAGTCAATATGAAGTTAACAGCTATACCTGCCCAAAACGGAGGAACTCCACACAAAAGAATATAAAGAATCACACCGGCACTCCATATATCAATCTCTGGGCCATAATTACGCTTCAAAACCTCTGGAGCCATGTAGTAAGGACTTCCCACAATCTCAGAAAACGTGTCGCCTTAATGATAGATTCATGGTATTAGAAGAAAAAAAGAATTAAAATCAGGAGTTCAGGACTATGGAACTATTCAATTGAAAGAGGCAACAAAGTAAAAATCAGATATCTGCTTAGGATCTAAATCCATTTACTCCATATTCAGAAATATAACAAATGACTACTTACTTCCATATGATGTTGTCTTATTTTAAACCAAAAATGCAACACAACTAAAACCGTTTAAAACATTACATTCCATAACCTTTTCAAAAAAAAAAAATGCATTCCATCCATAAGCGATAATACATAACCTAGATATAACCTCCTTGAATATCAACACGATCACAGAACCTTAAACATAAGTTGTGGCAAAGCGAAACACAATTAAAATCCCGCTCAATACTTGACATGATTATAGACATACACCCCTATATATTGACCAGAAAATTTCTTATTCTTTCAAGCATATAGGCAACTTCAGAAATCTTATTTCTTATTTCTTACTGATATTTATAAATTCTGTCAAGTTCAGAAATCAGAATGGGCAAGTTTACCAACACAAAGACCTCGATAATTGACGCAACCTAAACATCACCCAGATGGCCAAATAACGGGTCTACCAAAAGAAGGATGGTTTAAACTTTACCCAGTTTTAAAAAAATTTAATCATCAATCTGGGCATTGATTTCAAGCCAATAAATGAAAAGAGGCCAGTAACCAAACAACAGTCCCAAATTGCTCAAATCTTGATAAGTCTTATACTCAATTGTTCGACAAAGTAGACATAGGGCTTGTGGAACTTGGGCTCTGAATTTTGTTTACATACAAGCAATTGAAAATTCACTGAGAAATGGGTGAATAATTCATGAGACAAAGCTAAATAACTATAGAACCCTAGTCTTACATATTGCCTGTTCGGTATTACAAACCAATAACCACATTTTTCATAACCAAATCCATAATTAACCTAACCAAAAATCATACCTGGCTTAAAGAAAACAGAGAGCCCAAAATCAATAGCCTTAAGAGGCGAATTCTCCTTCTTATTAGCAAACAAGAAATTCTCCGGCTTCAAATCACGGTGAATAACGCCACACTCATGACACATCCTCACAACCTCCGCCACCGTCTTCGCAATCCCCGCCGCCGCTCTTTCACTGTAATGACCTCTCGCCACAATCCGATCAAACAGCTCCCCGCCTTCACACAGCTCCATCACCAAATGCACCGCCTCATTATCCTCATACGTCGCCTTCAGCTTCACAATGTTCGGATGCTCCGGCAAGCTCGACATGATCGCCACTTCTCTCCGCACATCTTCAACATCCACAGAAGTCCTCAGCTTCTTCTTCAGAATTGACTTGCACGCCAAGTTTTCTCTCGTTTCCTTGTCCGTACACAAGTACGTGGTGCCGAACTCGCCGCGACCGAGCTCGCGGCTCAGCATGTACTTGTCGCCGATCTTCGCGTTCTTGTTGGGCCCCGGCGGGAGGACTTGCTTGACGACCTGAGGCGACGGGGAGCTCGCGTAGGGGTTGGGTCTGCGTTCGCGTTTGTGTTTGTGTTTGTGTGTGGTTTTGGTGGTTGGAGTTAGGCATGTGACTAGGTTTCCCATGGTGGGGAGTTTAGCGGCGGTTGTGTACGGTGGCTAAGGGCGGAGAAGAAAGGAACATGCAGTAGTTTTGTGTGGAAAGTGAGGAGGACCAGGACAGGGGAAAGAGGGGTGGTATATGTAAAAGTCATTGGTCTGTGAAAGTAAAATAATTGACTACACGGTTTATTATTGGGGACTACTTGTAGTGTAGCTTTTTGTATATATTATAATACCCGCCTTCTAGATTGCTTTTTTATTTCGTTGTTTAGAGCATCTCCGGAGGTGAAATGTATAATGGTTGGCTATTTTCATTGGTTATATTGAAAATGTAAATTTTTTGCTAAAGGGACCAATGATTATTCTAATGGGGTTATCTATATTCATGCTTATGTAAAATTATATCTAAAGGCTTTCTTGGATCGACAAATATAGCCTACCAAACATGATTGACTATATTTTTTGTTAAGGGGAGAGAGGGTTGGACATGATCTTTAAAAATGACACGTAGATGCCAAATAAGCGCCACCTAGATAATTTTAGTTAAGGTTTTTTTACCATTGGAGATGCTCTCAACTGTTATTTATTGACCGTTTGGGTTAGTTTAAAAAAAGTGGCTTCTTACTTATAGTAAAAAAGTGGAGTAGAAGTGAGAAGTAAATAAGTTAATAAAGTGTTTAGAAAAGAAGCCGAAGCCGTGAGAAAGAAGCTAGTATTCTCAACTTCTTAAAAGTGCTTCTACTTCTTCACACAATCGGGTCAAGAAAAGTAGAAGCCGGAATCATTTTCTGCTTCTCGCAAATAAACACCGCCATTGATTGGTATATTTATTCTAAAAGTCAGTGATTAATCGCGCTCATCAATTAATCTTTATTTCGTAACTCGTTGAACTGATTAAATTACTTATTAATATCTAACCGATCTAACTAATATCCGATTAATCCTTGTTCAGTGATTTCACCGATTATCTCTGATTCCCGCTTTTTAAATTTGAATACTAAAATACGTGTCGAGTAATGGAAAAGAAACATTCAGTGGTACGGTCGTACGGAGAAATACAAAATTATTATAAAAATTATTTATTCCGGATGACTGATTATATATTTCATTCTATGAAATTAGAGGTTTACATTGGGGAAAAAAATTAGTATATACATGGTTGTAAAATTAGGTATTTTGAATATATATAATATTTTTTATTTATAAAAAATAGGCATTTTCAACATATATATATATATACATGTATTTTTTTTAAAAAAAAGATTACTTTATTTATATCTAGATAAACATGCCTATAACTATTGTGATATTCTGTTTTCTAACTTATACTCATGTGTGCTTAATGTTTACCAAACACTTTGTCCTAACCCTAATTTATTTTTTGTTGCACTAGTTGTCAATTTATATCATAAATTCATTATTTAATAAAGTTGAAATGTCAGGAAAAATTGTTGTGATACGTTTTCAACTCTCTAAGTCTCCTCGAATTTTAAATTGGAATCCTACCTTGCTTGGATTATATTCACACGAAGGGACAGGTGTGAATTGTGATCATGTCTTTTGACCGGAACAGGAGTTTGGTACTGGCCTCTTAGGTAGCCGTTATTGACTATGAATAGTGGCTTATATAGAAGAATCAATAGACTCCCCAAGCGGTGGCGTGGCCACGTCATTGCCGGCAACACACTGCTCCCCTCCCCTGGCTCATTCCTTGACTTTCTATGTCATGGCCCCACGGAAAGATTGTGAATGACCGGAACTATTTTCATTTAAATCTTCAAATTATGTGGGTGTTTGTTTGAGACTTTTAAGTCCAGCTTCTGGATTATAAGTTATAAGCACTTATTCGTACCGTTTGTGTAATAAGTCAAGAAGCACTTATAAAAAGCTAGGAATGCTAGCTTTTGTTTCAGTACTTCTACTTATTTCCCAAACACTTTAATCACTTATAAGTCTTATCCTGCTTCTAACTTCTACTCCACTTATTTATTTTAAGCAAGAAGCACTTATTTTAAGCTCACCCAAACGGCCCCTATATAATTCAGAATCTTTTAAAAAATATCACATTAAGAAACCGAAAAAGTGAAGTAAAAGTTAAAAGTAGATTAACACTTATGAGTGATTAAAGCATTTGGGAAAGATGAAATCAAAATTAGTTTCTCAACTTTTTACGAGTACTTCTTAACTTTTAACTTTTAGCGTATAAATTTCGAAGCCAAACTTTTAAACTCGGCCAACCACCCTAACAGATGTTAGAACATATATAACGTACGTGTAAAGAATGGGTATTCTTTTATCGGTCTTTCTACTGTGTGCCCAAGAGCACACAATTATCACTAAATTCTATAAAAATGGCCTATTCTGTTTGGTGGAGTTGATGTGAATGCAAGGGGGTCATTCTCATTTATTATTCATCCACCAATCAAAAGGAGCTATTTTTATTGAAGTTAGAGACTATTATGTGCCTTGGACACACATGAAAAATCCCTTCTTTTATTTGTACTCTGTAGGGCTCCAAGTGAAACTACATCACTGGCATCACATGCAATGCTAAAAGAATAAAGGGATTGTTAAATAATGCTTTGTTCTCAGATTTTTAAAGATTTGGAAGGTAGTTAATCAGGTCACATATTGGTTAACGTGGCTGTATAAGCCAGTGGATTTTATATTTTATCAATCCTCATTCGGGATCTAAAAATTATTCTTTAGAACAAGTGAATCAAACAAAAACTTATATATAATCACCTCAATAAACAAGTACAAGTACGGATCAAAATTTTCATAAATTACATGTATCATGGTTACGCAAATGAATACATGATAGATGGTTACGCAAATGAATACATTATAAATTACATGTATCATGGTTATTCCAATTTAGGGGTCGTTTGGTTGAGGGGTATCTGGAATCAGGTATGGGTTTCCTCCATTTCAAACCCATACCTGGTGTTTGGGTGAAGGAAAACAAATTTTCAAACCCATTCCTTAAACCCACAAGGTATGGTTTTTGATACCCAAAGGGTGAGGTGGGTATGAAACGGGGGTATGGGTATCAGTTTTATATTTTATTTTTTTGTCTCTATTTAAGCAATTAAATATTAATATTTAATATAAAAATAATCAATAATGCAAATATATGTAACAATAATGATTTTTATTAATATTTTATTAATATAAATAACTAATATAATTATTTTTAAAAAAATAAATATATTGATTCCAGCCATCAACCAAACACATGATATCAGATATGATACCTTAAACCCATACCACCATAACCCGATTCCTCATTCCAAACTCATACCACTCCGCGAACCAAACGACCCCTTAATATTACTTGTGGGTACGGGATGATACAAAGATCTAATGGTTTACTTACGCTCGACTCTTGACCATAAACCCGCCCATTATAGAGAAGAATCAAAGAAATAATTATGGCGATTAAGGAAAAATCAAAAGAATTTTCAAACAACCCCAGAAACAAGTTAAATGAAGAAGAAAAATACCAAACAGAAAAGTCATACATGTGACTGGTTTACATCATCACATAAACACTACGGTATGGGCAACGTTGTCAAAACAAATGATGAATCGTCCTTGTACTTCCATTCAACTGCATGTATTAAATTCTCTTCTGATAGAAGTATGGCGATTGCGAAAACCATGGAGACAAGAAGCAGAGGCGGATCTTAGAAGGGACAAGAGGGGGCAACCAACCTCCTTAATTTTTATTTTTTTTAATATTATACATATTTTTAGGTTGTAAAATTGAAATTGACCCCCCTCAATTTTTTGTGACCCCTTTTATTTTTTTTTACAAAAAAATTGACCCCCTTAACTTTATAGTCAGATCCGCCACTGATAAGAAGTAAGAACTGCCATGGGTCTTCTGTAAGTTCCCAAGTCACAACCACACGTACGGGCAGTCGCAATGTCAAACATGTTAGTACTCCCTCCATCTCCATCCCAAGTTAGATAAACTAATTCATTTTGGGCACGCAACTTAAGATGCATTGATCGTCTAGTTTCGAAATTTATTTTTTTAATTTTTTTGTAAACAAAAAATTCATATTTAAATTTTTATTTTTAAAAATAAAATTTTAAAAATAAATAATGTAGCTATGCGGTCAATGGACTTTAAATTGCGTGCCCGAAGTCAACGAGCTCATCTAATTTGGGATGGAGGGAGTATTTTTTTATTGGTTTTTTTTCTAAGATGTGCTCGTGGGCGCACATAATAAGCACAAAATTTGATAAATTGATCTTGTTTTAATTGACTTTCACTCTTTAATTTTGATAAATTCCTTGCATTTACAACAACCACATCAATCAAAACCATCCAATTTCATAAATTTTAGTATTCAGCACGTGTCCATGTGTACACACTAGACAATCCTTTTTTTTAATACTCTCTCCATTCCTATATACGTTTCTCGTTTTCGGATGTCGATACTGTTCAAGACAAATTATTAATTTACGTTTAATATATAAGACTAATTATAGTCATGAGTGATCTTGTTAGATTCGTATTCATGAGTTGCTTTAATACGATGAAGTTCTTATATTTAATACTAATACGAAATAAAAGATTTTGACGATCAAAACTGTGCGTTGGCAAACGTGATAAAGAAAAGTAATAAGAGACGTAGTAACGTCTAACTTCTTGCACAAATTTCAATATGTTTTGATTGGATTTTTAAAAATTTAAATTTTTTAAATTTTTCCTGAAGTAAACTATCTTTTATTTACTTTTATTTAGAAAAGAATTTTTTTAATAATAATTTGGTCAAAATATATTGTGTAAAAGTCGAGCCATGATATGAAAAACGGAGGGAGTAATTTGAAGGTGAAAATGGCATTGAGGTTATCTCATACTCAAGTTTTGGTAAACCAAACCAAACGTGCTCAGTATATCCCGTTTAGAATAGATCATAGACCATGCCCTTTCTCTGCTCTTTAAAGAGAAAGACTGTTTTCGCGAGAGTCCAGCTTAGTGCGCAATAATGAAATAGCTACCAAACACTTATATTAGCGGATTATAGTGATCAAACCTCTAATTTTGCCTCAAAACTCTAACTTCCAAACAGGGCCATGTGTTTCGACTGACAGACTTTATGGACCTAAAACTGGGTTTTATTCGGACCGTCTTCGGCAGATGTCTTCGGCCCATCTGCTCTATAATGGGTTATAGCGATAGAGGCCTCTAACATAAAAAACATGCATATTCAATTAGGAAATGGGTTGTCTATTGATATAATTATATTGATTTTAAGACTTATTTGCTTTAAATCCATGTAAGCACGGTTAGAATATAATTTATATTTATATATATATAATTTAATTTTTAATATTATTATATTCTTCTCTACATGAGAGAATATATGATTTTTTTTTTTGAAATTTGATCAAAGATTATTGGCCGATTGATTATGTTTTATATTAAATATTTAGAATTTCTAATTGTTTTATATATTGTATATGTGCTGTAGAAATAATCTATATTTGCGTCATCTACAGTATCTATAATTAGTTTTCAATATTAATATATGTTTTTGATGTTGGTTTTAATTTTTATTTGTTTTTAACAAATTATAATTTTGAATTATATTTTTCACATTTTTTTATCTTGTGCAAGTTACATGGCTACTTGTATGCTTTGAAGAAGAGACATTGCAATTAAGAAAACTTTTGGCATATCTCTCATTATTTTATAATTTTTCTATTTGATCTTTAAACTAATAAATAAAAGATAATAATTCAAGAATGACAGAAAATATGTTACCAAACGACCGTTATAACTAAATTATCCTTATTTTGATTACTAGCTTATAGCCCGTGCAAGGCACGGGAGATTTTTAATTATTTATAAATTTTTTAAATATATTTTATATGGTGTGAAGAACTTTAATTTATAAATAATAAATTAAAATTTTCAATTGAATATAATTTGAAATTATGATTTGTTTGTAAGTTAGAACTGTTGTAAGAATATATAATTTTTATATGTTTTTGGTATTATTTAAAATTTTATCTTAAATTGTAGTTGAATCGAATCCAAAATATTAGTTTTCTATAATTTAACAGTTATGAGTAACTTGATCTAGCATATTTGTCTTTTAATAATAATAATATTTAATAGCATGATGTAATGCATATTTGTATATAATTTTTTGTATTTTCGTTTAATATATTACTTACATGGTTCTTGTTGTTGCTTGTATTGTTTTTAACGTAACTTGTACCGTTCTTTACGTCGCTTTATTAAGTTCAATTTTCCGTTTTTCATTCAAATTATTTGATTCGTCATGCAAATCCATGGCGTGGTTTACGAAAAATTGAATAAATCAATTAAATTTAGACAAACAAAAAAAAAATTCATAAAGCTGATGCATAACAATTCATCAAACAACACTAAAAATAAAGAGAGAAGTTATTACCTTTGTGAGCAACTGTTCAATGGAGAAGTTTGGAATAAATGATTTGTTTGTAAGTTAGAACGGTTGTAAATACAACATCACAGCCATTAATGGTTTCAAATAAACTATTGTAATCAACCCATTCCTTTTCACGTATGTATCATGCTAAAGTATTAAATTCTTTCTATCAAATTTTAATATATTTTGAGTAGAATACGTTACGCCAACTCCTATTAGATTATATTTATAAATGTATTTTATATTAGAATTATTATAATGTGATTTAAATATTTTTCAAAAAATTTATATGGTTCTAGATTAAAATTGATAAACATAATTTGCTTTGAATTAAGAAAAGGAATAGTAAACATGTAATAAGAAGGTAGAATCTGTTTTGGATTAAGAAAAAGTTTTTGTATTCGTTCCTCACATAAATCCGGCTTATTAAATTTAAAATATATTAGATAAAAATAATTTTATGACGGTGCGATTTATATGATTCTACAAAAAAAATTGGTAGGAAATATTTATTTTGGATTAAAAAAATCATAAACACGTGAAATACAGAATTTGTTTTGGATTCAGAAAAGGAATTATAAATATGCAAGTAGATGTCAGTTGTTTTATAGAACAAAAATTAATTTTTGTTCCAATCTAACGGTGCTTATTTGTTCAATATACGATCCAACGGATGATAAGCTTTTGGACCATAGGACCATGCGACCAAATTATCTCCCTTACGCTTATTATATATAAGTATATAATTATAATTTAGTATAAATGTCGATGATAATTATGATACAGATAAAAAGTTATTAGAAAGAATGTGGAAAAATATGACGGTAACAAAGTAATGTGGTTCTTGTCAATGACTTGAACTATACGTACATCAGTGCGAAGAATATTCGTAACGAAGAAGAAACTCTTGACTACATCAATATTAGGATAAATGATATTCGTGAAGTGAAAAGACTCTCTTCTACATGTATACATGTATACAAGGACGGGACATATTCGCGAATGAGAATAGACTGTCATGCAGCGCAAAAAAAATGATGATATACGTCAAAAAAGATAGAACATCTTAACGTAAGATACCACATGAAAGATTGATATCGGCTTATTTTGTTGGCAGGGAATCTTATCCCGTCCTAAAAGAGAGATACTGGTTTCAATGGAATAAATTTTTTCTTTTAGAAAAACTAAGATATATATCCGCATTATGGTTCTTCCCAGTGACTTGAACTGCATGTATATCGGTACAAAAATTATTCAGAAAAAAAAATCTCTCATCTCGTCTATATATACATGTAAACAGTGATAAGAAAATTATTCTTGAAAATGAAGATGAAAATGAAGAGACTCTCAACATGGCAAAATAAAAAAGTATGTTATGTTACAACATGGCAAAAAATACTATCGAATGAGATGAGACTCTAACGAGCCAAAAAAAGTTGATATATCGTCACAAAAAAAGAGATAAGTCCATTAGCGAAAGAAGCCACATGAAAAAGCAAGGGATGAGCATCGACTTACTTTGTTGGCTGGGGACCTTGTGCCGCCCTCAATCAGAAATAAAGATTACAATGACAATTAGAAAATTCTTTTTAAAATAAAAATGAAAATTCTCAAATAGAATTTTTAACCAAATATCGAATCATTAATATATGATCATGAATAATCTATAATAAAATAATAAGAACATTAAAAAAAACTTATACAGGTACACATATAATATTTTATCTTACAAAATATAAAGAATCCAAACTAAATATTCATTATAAAAATCCTTATATGTGGATAATATCGCGGACCAATCAAAGACAAATCTTCAAGAACCAATTACTATACAGATAAGTTGTTTTTTGTCACCGTATTTTTGTCGGCTTGTTTTGAATCATTAACCAATTTCGCACATTCATTATAAATGAATTACTTATTATGCATTTCAATTAAAGGGAGATGTATTTTGATAAAATTCTCATAAATTTATGAAGATGAAACGCGAAAGTGAATTTACTTTTAATGGATGCGAAATGATATTCATTTTTGTCTATGTAATATTTAGTATAATATCAGGTTTATGATTTAATATGATCATAAACCTTTTTTTTATTTGATGGTATTTATATTAATCATATATTATTTGATAAATGAAGAATAATTTGTGATGTAATTATTACTATCAAGATGTAAATGTTTATCATTTTAAGATGAAATGAGAAAGAAATTACATACCAGTTTAAAAATAAATGTCTACTATAAACTAGATGAGTACAAGCATAATTACCCGATTATCGATCGTCAAGATAATAAATAAGCGCTCACAAATGATTATCAAGATAGATAAATTTAAACAGTTATGATAATAATCATATATACATTTAATATATAATGAAAATATCTAATTACACATTTTTCTTAATCACGAATATCTAGACAACTATCACATAAACAAAATTCCAATTATTATAACAGATAAAAATATATTCTAAACATATATTAAAACAGAATGCAAGATCCCTCTTTACTCACACTAGAAAATTAAAATACATTCTAGAAATTTGCAAGAAATTGAGGAGAGAAAAAGTTTAGTAACACTTGTATATGCAGATATACATTACAAACCAAACCAAACCTCACCCAGACCCCCCGGTTTGTTGTTCAATCTCATATTAATACAAAAACACATCGAATACTTACACATACTCACATAAATATTACTGAAAGAGAAGAAGCTCCGAAAGTCTCTCTACATCAACGCCGATCGATTTCAACTTAATCCTTCTCTCATTTCAACACTGCTTTGATTCAAAGTAAGTATTTGATTAATTAATTGATTTTAATTGTTAATCTGTGGTGATTATATATATATGAAATTGGATTTGTTGGGAAGTGATGGGGCATAAGAAGCGAGGGGCTGCTCCTCGCTCGAAGACGTCACCGGCGATTGATTCCGGTAACGGAGTTGTTGCTGGTGGTGAATTGGATGGGAATTGTAGTTTAGATTTGTCGATTCGACGGAATGAATCGAATGAAGTAGTGGTTAGTAAAGTTAAGGGGAGTGAATTAGGTGTTTCTAATTATGGTGCTATTAAGTTGGAGTGTGAGCGGGCGTTGAATGCGCTTGCGAGGGGGAATCATACGAAAGCCCTAAGGCTTATGAAGGATATGTGTGTGAGGAATGAGAATTCGCCGTATTTGGCGTTGATTTATCGAGTGCAGGGGACGGTGTGTGTGAAGGTGGCGTCGGTTATAGATGATTCAAATACGAAGCAGAGGCATTTGAGGAATGCGGTGGAGAGTGCGAGGAAGGCAGTGGTGTTGTCACCGAATTCAATTGAGTTTGCGCATTTTTATGCGAATTTGATGTATGAGGCTGCGAGTGAGGCGAAGGATTACGAGGAGGTGGTGCAAGAGTGTGAGAGGGCTTTGGGGATTGAGAATCCTGTTGATCCGGGGAAGGAGAGTTTGCAGGATGAGAGTCAGTTGAAGTTGTCTACACTTGATTCGAGGGTGTCACATGTGCAGAATGAGCTGAGGTCGTTGATTCAGAAGTCGAATATTGCTTCGCTTTCATCGTGGATGAAGAATCTTAATAACGGGGAGGAGAAGTTTCGGTTGATTCCGATTAGGAGGGCTACGGAGGACCCAATGGAGGTGAAAATGGCTCAATCACGGAGGCCTAATGAGATTAAGAAGGCAACTAAGACGCCCGAGGAGAGGAGGAAAGAGATTGAAGTTCGGGTTGCTGCTGCACGGTTGTTGCAGCAAAAGACGGAGTCACCTCAATCCCAAAATGAAGGTGATAAGGTTATAGAAACCTCTTCAGGATCTGGTCAGCGAGCCAGTGAGCGGAGAAAGAATGTCAGAAAAACTGCATCTTCTGCTGAAAGAAAGGATTTGGTTCAATCTTTTTGGAAATGTATGAGTTTGGAAATGAAGAAAGACTTGTTTAAAATAAAAGTCTCGGATATAAAAGCACATTTCAGCTCGTCAAAGGAGGGGCTGGCATGTGAAGTCCTTTCAGAAGCTTTATCATTTGCTGAAGTTAATAAAGGGTGGAAGTTTTGGGCGTGCTGCCGTTGCGGCGAGAAGTTTGCCAGCTCTGAGTTGCATATTGACCATGTTAATCAGGAGCACTTGGGCATCCTGTTGCCTAAAATGCAGGCACTTTTGCCCCAAAATATTGGAAAAGAGTCAACTGACTTGCTTCTCAACTGTCCTTGGAAACCATTGGACATCAATGCCGCAGTGATTTTGCTTGAGAAACATTCAAATGGTCAAGCATCTGATGAACAGAAGGACTTGTTCGCGGACAGTTGTGTCTATGAAGATGCATGGGATTCATCCCAGAGATTGGGTGAAATATGCAATGACATAAATACGGAGAGCAAACAATATGATAATATTTCTGACATGAAGTGGATGGACTACAATGAAAATCCAGATGGCAAGACAACCTTTCTTCCTGATAACTGGCCATTGTTCGATGATTCTGAACGTGCAAAGCTCCTTGAGAAAATTCATTCTATACTGGACTTGTTAATTCAACATAAATACCTGGCCCAAAGCCATCTCAGTAAGGTGATACAGTTTGCAATGGATGAGTTGCAGGGGCTTTCGGCTGGTTCTCGGCTTTTTAACTATGGAGTTGACCTGACATCTGTATGCATATGCTTTTTAGGTGCTCCTGAGCTGAAGAAAATACATGCATTCTTACAGGAGCTATCTCATTCTTGTGGGGTAGGTAGATATTCTGAGAAGAGTAATTCTGTGGATGACTTTAGCAGTAGTAGCCAAGCTGTTGATATTGTAGAAAAGGTAGTTTTTGATGAATGTGAATCATGCCTTTTGTTTGATGAGCATTTCTTGCCTTGGGAGGTACATCCAACCACATGCCATGATGTTCTTCCAGCTGATGCAACTAGATCATTTTCATCCCGTGAATCTTCTGAGAATAGGCATGTTACCGATGAAGATGCTTTATTATCCTGGATATTTACAGGTTCCAGTTGTGGTGAACAGTTGGCTATCTGGAAACGAAATAGAGATGAAAAAGCACATCAGGGAGTGGAAATTCTTCAGACACTTGAGAAGGAATTTCACCACCAGCAAAGCTTGTGTGAGAGAAAAAGTGAGCATCTAAATTATGAGGAGGCATTGCAAATGGTAGAGGATATCTGTCTTGAGGAAGGTAAAAAAAAAGAGAATGCCACTGATTCTGTTTCCCGAAGTTATGAGTCCGTCTTAATGAAGCGACGGGAAGAACTCATTAAAAGTGACAGTGATGGTTTGCTCATCAGCAATAGGATTGAACTGGATGCAATCTCTAATGTTTTAAAAGAAGCAGAATCTTTGGATGTCAACCATTTTGGATTTGACGAGACTTATGCTGGTGTGAATTCTCCTTTTTGTGACCCAGAATCTGGTGAAGAGGCTGACTGGAAGACAAAGGACTATCTGCATCAAGTGAACTCTTGTATTGAGGTCGCAATCCAGAGACAAAAAGAACACTTGTCTATTGAGGTTTGTAGGTCATTGTATACTTTTTATGGATAGTTTCTTCTTGCATTATCTTTACATATTATCTCACTTGTTGAATAACTGCAGCTCAGCAAAATTGATGCTCGAATTATGCGCAATGCTAGTGGGATGGAAGAACTAAAAGTCAAGCTTGATCCTGTTTCTGCCTATGATTATCAATCAATATTAGTACCTCTAATAAAGTCATTTATGAGGGTCTGTATACGCTTTTATAACTTTCTAGGATACGTTACTTACTTCTTGCTTTCATATTTTCTAAGCAAACTTTTGCTTGTCTGTGTTAATTTCTTCCTCTCCAGGCACGGTTGGAAGATCTTGCAGAAAAAGACGCGACACAGAAATCAGATGCTGCTAGAGAAGCATTTTTAGCAGAACTTGATTTAGACTTGAAAAAGGGCATAGGTGGAGTATCTGATAATACAAAACATCTGCATGAGAAATCTAAGGAGAGAAAGAAGAATAAGGATTCCAGAAAAACCAAGGACCATAAAGTATAAATTATAAGTCGACATTATGCTTTATATCTTTATATATCTATTACTTGATATGTTGTGATGCTCTATTTATTTGTCATACCTATCAAATAGTTGAATTATGCGGGTGTTTAAGATATGCATCCTTGGCAGGTTTCTGGTAGCAGTGAACTGCATATGCTGAACCATGGGACTGCTGAACAGACGTATGTTTCTTATTCTCACTTGCATAAAAATGTGCACCCTCATAAAAGTGTCTTTATTGATCCGTCTTTCTGCAGAATGTCAGTATTTGCAAGTAATGTGAGTCATCCAGATCTTGAAACTGTTGCTGGGACTGCTATTGAGTCAAATAACCAGGAAGAACTAAGAAGGAAGATCGAGCTTGAAGCAGAAGAAAGGAAACTTGAAGAAACCTTGGATTATCAACGACGAATTGAAAATGAGGCTAAGCAGAAGCACCTCGCTGAGCAACATAAAAAATCTGCAGCAGTTTCAGAGGAGGTGGCAGTTGGATTGCCAGATGATTATTTCACACACAGTGCTAATGATAAAAAGGTGCATGGACAAATAAAACACCGTAGGCAGGTGAGAGATATTTTACTGCTTTCTTATAATTTTATATTTGATGTCCTCCTGTTAATTTAAATTATGAAAAATAGGACTCGCCCTTATACAACACTTATACAGACTCTTTCAATAATGGCGGAATACAGATTTAATTTAATTATGAGGTAAGGTAACTCACAAAACTTAAATATAGGAATCGTCGGGTCAGAGTGCTGGATTTTCAAATCTCTCAGAACCTGTGCCTGAAGACCCTGGAGAGGAAGCATCCCAGTTTATTGGTATCACCAATGACCATCTTTATCATGAAAGAACTAAACAAAGTCAGTCATTAGTCTATACATGGCCATTTCACAGTTTGGATGGTACTATAAATGTGGTCATTTCTATCTTGTGCAGGCTTACCTGATGAAGCTACTCGAAACAATGGTGTTTTTATTTCCGAGGGGGGACGCAAGGGAAGGAGGGGTAAACGCCATAAAAATTCGACAAACTTGGCTGATGGAAAGTTGCAACCTCTGCCATCTGAGACTGAAATTGCTGAAGCAGGAAGATCCCATTCACATGAAAGTACTCGTGGTAAGGCTTGTACTGTACACTGCGCGGAACCTTGCTCATCTTTCAGGGTTGTATTTAAGGGATGTAGTATTTACCTAGTGATGCATGTTGTGTGCAAGTGTTTTGCAACTCTACAATATACAACTATTTATGATTGCATGATGCACTTCCAGTAGAATATGCATCACGTTATGGGGTGCCGGGATGTGCCACTCAGCGTATTTACGCACTTCGTTGATCCGATTCGCGGGGGTGCGGGAAATGCGGTGCGTGAGGGGTAGAAATTGTAATTTCACACAGCACAAAACTAAACAAAAAAAAAAAAGAAGAAAGATCGGGACTTGTTTATTTACCATCTAAAACCCCCAAATTGAAGGCCTTGCCCTAATTGAAAAGGAGGCGATTTGCTATATGCTTTTTCCTCTCGTCGTCGTTTCTCTTCTCTGCCGTTGTTTTTCAACCCCGATTTTGATTGTGTATTGTGTATATATGTGTGACTGTGTGTATATATGCGTGTATATATGTGTGGCCGAGTAATATGCACATATGTGTTGAGTGTTGACACATTAGCAACCACCCACAGTCCCGCACCCTGTTCTCCTGTGCTCATATAGTATATATTTAAATTTCATATTTTTTTCTTTTAATTTATAGATAACATATCACTATGAGTGTGTGTGTGTACTAATGTCTTTCATATCTTTTATTTGCTAAAAGATGTATTTGACTATTTGATTTAATATAAATGCTGGTTATTGCTTTTGTTAAATAAAATGTATACAATATATTTTTAATATTTTAGTATTTGCCGAATCCCAATTTTTTTTGAATATGTCAAATTTGGAATTCTTGTATCCCCGCACCCGCACCCATGCTTCATAGATTACTTCTTTATTGGGTTACAGGTTCTTATTATGTTTGAACGTCAAGCCAAAAATTTAAAAGCTCTAACAACTTTCTTAAGACAATTGGAGGATCTAGAAAATTACGCCGACTTAGACCATTTAATAATAATCATTTGTTTCCTTGCAAATAAATTTGGTGAAGCGTGTTGTTAGATGCAAGAACTATGATTTATAGATTAATTATATATGATGATTAAATAACAGGGTTAGAGAGATTTTCTGTGCCATTTAATAGTTGTTCAAATCTGAAAATGCGGCTGTATAAAATGGTCTTCTTTAAATTGTGGCTCTTTAAAATTATCTTATATCCTGCTTTTGTTGATTTTTTTTGGGCCATAAAGAGAAATGCTTTCTAATATTTTAGCACCGGAATATAAATATTATGCCTTCTACCTCTGTATGAGCATCGAATAAGTTCAATGCTTGCTGGTTTCATATCTGTGTGAAATTTGTGAATGTTGGCCTGTTATTTCTTAGACATTTTGGTCACATACTACTAAACTAGTGACTCTTATCTGGTTACCCTGCATCACTCTATCTCCCCTACCTTCACCCTAATGTAGGAAGAGAAGAAACAGCACTTTTGTATCTTCGTCTACAGTCCACATTTTAGTCACCTAGCTCATTACTATTTCTTTTTTATATAATTGCTTGCCTGCAGCATCTGTATTTGTGATAATTTATGATCATTTTTTGTTTTGACTATTTAATGTCAACAAGTATAGAAATTTGATAAAGATAACTTAATGAGAACTTTTTTGAGGTATGAGTTGTTCCACAACGCCATAGTCTCGCCTTACAGAATTTTCTTGATGTATATACGTTCCTTCAATATGTTTGACGAATCATTTTGTGTAACAACAAACAAACATGATATGGGCTTTTTGATGAAATCAGATGCTGATTCTTCTGAGAGTAATTCAAAAACACTAAGACAAATACATTCAGAGGAGGACGATGAGGAGAGATTTCAAGCGGACCTTCAAAGAGCTGTGCGCCAAAGCCTTGGTATGCAAGTCATTTTCATTTTGTTTTTCGATTACATTTACTCCAAGCAGTCTTTTAATAGCTCTATATTTCTTATCCTCTATTATTTTTCTAAACTTGGTTCAACACAGAACATGACCTATCACAAAATGACTTGTTATTGGTTTAGAAAATACTGTCACATTCCCTCAATCCCCCTTTTAATTTACAATTAATAGCCTGTAAATATTTGCATTTAGTATTAGCAAGTATTGTGGCACACTGGCATCTAGACCGTTAACAGAGAACATTTTACTTATTACATATGCAATGAACACTACAATCTTAATTAATGAACTTTTTTAGAATCAGTTCTGTTGATTAAAAGTGCACATGTGGTACGTGTCTATCCTAATGGATTGGAAACAGTCATGTGATTGTTATGTGATTGGTCGGTTTAATGCCTTCAGCAAATTTGTTAATCCTGCAAGTTGTTTCTGATATATATACAAGCTCTAATTTACATTCAGATACATTCCATGCACACAAGAACTTTCCAAGTTCAAGGATGCCCCGGAAATTATTATCAGAACCGGGTAATGGCGAAGTTTTGTCTCATGAGACTACTAACGAAAGTGTCAATGGGGCAGAAGCATATGGCTTAGGTCTAAAAAATGAAGTCGGGGAATACAATTGTTTTCTAAATGTTATCATACAGGTTAGTTTGACATTTCTAAGTTTTACTGTCGTGCTTCCCGGATCTGACAATTCACACCTTAATATCTGGTCATTTCTTCTGACACTGCAGTCCTTATGGCACATAACACGTTTTCGTGAAGAGTTCTTGAGAAAATCACTGTCGGGGCATGTTCATGTTGGCGATCCTTGTGTTATTTGTGCTTTATTTGATATTTTTAATGCCTTGAGCATGGCATCCACAGACTTGAAGAGAGAGGCTGTTGCCCCAACTCCCTTAAGGATTGCTTTAAGCAACCTTTATCCTGAAAGCAACTTCTTTCAAGAGGTAATTCTCATCTTGTGAGTATAGTCCCTTTGTTTTCTAATGTAGTTGTATGTTATTTTACACAAGAGCACACATGCACCCCCCTTTCCCTCCCTCCCTCCACCTCCCCCTCTCCCCCACCCCCACCCCCTCCCTCTCTCCCTTTATCTCTCTGTATAATGCTAATTGTGGAGGAGGGAGTTGATAGTTTATTTGGTGTCAAGCTTTCAGTTATCTATACAACTTTGTCTAACATATTGGTTCCCAGTGTCAGATGAAAGTGAGGTTATCTATTATTTTAAATAACAAGGTTGTATATGACAGGCTCAAATGAATGATGCGTCTGAAGTTTTAGGAGTGATATTTGACTGTCTACATCGCTCATTCACATCCGGCCTGGATATTTCTAATAATGAAATTGTTGGAAGCAACAACCTGAGTTCATGGGACTGTGCAAATGACGCCTGTGTGGCACACAATCTTTTCGGAATGAATATTTCTGAAAGACTGAACTGCTATAATTGTGGTTTGGAGTCAAAATTTATGAAATACACATCTTTTTTTCATAATATAAATGCCAGTGCCCTCCGCACTATAAAGGTATGCATTTGAATCATTTTGAGAAATGTTGAATTTTGTGTTTGAATCATTTTGAGAAATTTTTAATTTTGTATAGGGCATTAACTTTTAACTGGTCGTAAATTGTGATTATTAGTAAATAGTTGGCATAGTTAGTCTTAACTCCATTATGTTATTTACTTTTCAGGTTCTGAGTCCTGAAAGTTCCTTCGGTGAGCTTCTTAAATTTGTTGAAATGAATGACCAGTACACTTGTGATCCAGAATCTAAAGGCTGTGGAAAGTTTAACTACAAGCATCATTTCCTTTCGTCCCCGCCTCATGTTTTTACAACAGGTTCCTATTTTTGTTCATGGAAAATAATTTATTGATTGATTTTTCTAAATTTTAAGTGACTTGCGCAATGATGCCTACTAACATAATATTTTGCAGTTTTGGGATGGCAGAATACATGTGAAAACATTGATGACATTAGAGCTACATTGGCAGCATTAGCTACTGAGATAGACATTGGTGTTCTCTATCAAGGCCTTGATCTGAATAATCGACATTGCTTAATTTCAGTGGTATACACAACCTCTTATTCCACACTGCTTATCTTCTTAGATTTAAACATCTGAATGATTCTTTTACTTTTCATCTTTATATAAGCATAACTATACTCGGGTTAAGGGTCAAGTTGGTAATTTATTATATTGACGTTCTGTTGATAGATTAGTGGTTAGCTCCCCCCTCCCCCCTTTTCTTCCTTGCATGACCAAGGGCAGGGGTTCACATTCATCTGATGCATTCAATTTTATGTTCCAAAAGATATACTCCAAAAGAATTCATCTTAATTGCATCTAAAAATACATATGATTAATCCTTAAATATAACTCTGAAGAACGAAAACTCTGCTTATTGTATATATTCACTAGACATTTTGATCAATAGCACTGCGGCTTAATTGTTTTATGGACAGTGGCGGGACAAAAAATATGCTTAAAAAGCGACTCAAACAAATTATTCTGGCATCCTCATTTCATCATTATAGTGGTCAATCAGATTTAATTACAAATAATCATAATTGTAAAAGCGTAGACCCACCTTGATTTTTTTAATGTTTTTATTTGGGTAGGCGATACATTGTGCATTTCGAGCCAAGCTTTGAATTTGAAATATATGGCTCAGTCGAAGTCAAACTCGAGTATTGTTCTGTTTGACTTGTTTGTGTTCTGTGTGTTGTGGTGATTACACAATATGTAATGTAAACCTTTACCCTTCAAGTGGGTCTGAAATGGATAATTCGGATATGAATATGTCTATATCCGAGTTTGAAAATTTGAATCCGTATCTAAAAATAATTTGAAAAAATTATCTGAATCCGAATATGATGGATAATATCCGGATTTGGAAGTGGTTGTATGAATCGCTGGTTAATCTGCTCCTTCAATGTATCTCCAATATTTTAATTCACGTGCGCCTTATAATTTTCATGGTGCTCCACACAGAACAGCTACAACTGCTATATTCTTTAAGCCTACTGCTTCCCAAATATCCTTAGCTCACTCCCAGGTCCGAATCTGTTTAAAATTATCCGAATTTTTCTAGTTTAATGAAAAAGTAATAATTTATATTATGTTTAAAATAAGAGTTAAAATATGAAATACTTCTAATATAATATATTTGTATATACTATGTATGTATGTATGTGCTTGTGTGTGTATATATTAAAAAAGTTTACACTAAATATATCTCTGAAATATGAACAAAATATATTTTATTAATTAATATTATAATAGTTATTATTATATATTAAATAATAACTATTAATATATATCCGTAGTTGTCGGAAGAGGATACGGATAATATCCACTTTATTTCGGATACGGATAATATCCGCTTTATTTCAGATACGAAGGCACAGATATTTCAATTAGATATTGAATTTTTCGAATTTTTTTGACAGCCTACCTCCAAATTGTGTTAATGTATTTAATCCAACCCTATGTAACCGATCTATTTTCTATTGCAGTAGCTAATTTTTTTTGTTTTTATCACATTTGTATGGTTGACATAAACAAACCAGCCACAATCTGTGACATACTGACGTTAATCTTCCAGTGTTGAGAGATTTCATAGTTGAAAGAATTTGGTCTGCAAATTACTAGTGACCCTCCTTCCCTTTACATGCCTGTGACTTTTTTGTCTCGTTGGAAGATGATCCTAGATATTAATGCAATCATATATGTCCAATTGATGCTTCTTATTTATTCTACTGTTTGTTTTTTAACTTCACAAAGTTTTTTCTTTTGTAGGTTTGCTATTATGGGCAACATTATTTTTGTTTTGCATACAGTCATGATCATGAACGGTGGATTATGTATGATGATAAAACCGTCAAGGTAAATTCTTATGTTTGGTGATTTTACTTGTCTTGTGCTCTGTTTGTAGGTAGCATAGCCACCATGGTACTTTTTTTTTTTTACATCCATATTGACCTAAGTTAATACCTGAAATAGAAAATTAGACCCTTTACCCATTTATCAAACTTTTTGAAAGTTTGACCTCATCATCGCTAGTTTGTGGTTATGTCCCTGCATAGTTAGAAGCTGGACCACTGACCATTGATAATCCTTGATATGTAGTTTCACTCACCTATCTATTTTGCTCTGCAGGTGATTGGTGGTTGGGATGATGTTATTCTGATGTGTGAAAGAGGACATCTGCAACCTCAGGTGCTCTTTTTCGAAGATGTAAACTAGATACATGTAACAAATCACATTCTCTGATTCTCATAAAAAGAAGGCTTTGAGCTTTTTGTGGGTTGAAGTGTGAAGATGCAACAGAGACATTGCACCGGCAGGATTGATACTCGTAAATATGGGACTTAATATCCAGAACGAGGATATTGGCAGTAAAGACTTACTGTTATAATCAAGAAATTTTGTAGAGTTACATACACCCTTAGCGGAGCAAATGAATATGTTTATGGAATGAGAGCTGGTGGTATTGAGGTATACTTGTGAAAACAATCGAAGTTCTTGTTAGTAAAGTTTTCCCATTATCCTGGGTGTTAGAATAGGTTTGTTCTGAAAATTGATGAAATCTAATGGTCATGATGTATAGACGCAGAAATTCGAGATAATGTTCAACTTAGTTTTCATGTTATGGCGGTGTTTTCAACTTGGAGGTGGTTTGGGTGAGAATAAAATTGCAGATCTTTTTAAGTTGCCGGGCCATGGATATACTTTGAGCATGTGATGATGTCGATAACTTGTTAACTGGTATGATTTGCCAGTATTTTATTGCAGTGATACCTAGGAATAGTAAAAAACTATCAGGTACTTTTAGATTTGTATTTCCTTTTTGTTCTTGAAAATGACTTGGTTTTGTATAGTGAATATTACAGATATTTGGATCTTTACTTTATAGTTGGCCTCTCCCTTTACAACTGCACTTTAGTCTCACACAAATTCAGCGTTTAGAGCGTAGTGCACATGAATCGCTGTTATGCAATACTGTACTTCCTGAAACTAGGTGAAAACATCTAATCAATTTTAGAGTGAAAGTGAATGTGTTCAGGTGTATTTTGGCAGGAATGTCAATTGCGGTACCATACTTCCAAAACCACTACTTGCACACAAGTCTATATGTGTTCTACCTTGCATAATTTCATTCATTTCAGCAACAATTATGGTATGTAAGTGCTAGTTCAAAAGTGTAATATTACAATGTGATGTCCACCATAGATGGGTTTACACAATGCAACTAATATCATGTCAACACTGTTGTGATATTTTCTTAAGAAAAACCTTTCTGGTTGTCCGAGTAAGTAGCACAAGGTTGGTGTCATGCAGTCTTCCGTAACTTTATCCGTTCAAAATTTCCCCCATTCAACAATAGAAAGGAGAACTTTACTATGTTATCATTTAGAATAACCTTACCGTGAAAACTGAAATATTATTGGTTCATAAGTATCTGGAATCTAGTATGGATTTTGTTCATTCCAAACTCATACATGATGTTTGGTTGATAAAAATAAAATTTCAAATTCATACCTCAAACTCCCAAAGTATGGGTTTTTGATACTCCGGGAGGAGGTGGGAGGTGGGTATGAGATGTAGGTATAAGAATTAATTTTATTTTTGATTTTTTTTCTCTATTTTAATAATTAAATATTAAATTTAATGCAACTATAATCAATGATGCAAAAATATATAATAATAATTTTTGAATTTTTTGATTAATATAAATTAATATTTTTTAAAATTTAAATATATTGATTCTAGCACTCAACCAAACAGGACAGATATGATACTTTAAACCCGTGCCATTTTAACCCGACCCCCCCTTACCATTCCGCCAACCAAACACCCCTTCAGGATTATCATCCCAACACTAATTTATGATCTGTGATATATTGCTCTACATTTATTTAATTTAAGGTTATGTCTATTGTATTCTCTCTCAGAATAATAAATACTAATTTATATCTGTTGAATAAAAGTTATTCCGTTTTCATTTAATCAATAAAACTGTTGTACCATTGACATAAAAATAATTACCATAATTTTGTACATATATTTTTTGACTAGCTTGGTTTTGGAAGCTGATTATTTGAAGATCGTCCCAGTGTTATTGCCAAAAATTTGAATGTAACTGTCTGGATAAGACAGTGTTTAAAAATTGTACGGCACAGTACCGGGACTAATCAAGTACAGTATTACTTCGTTTTGAATGTATAAAAATAAATAACAAGGATAAGTGGATATATTATGGTGCTAATTTGAAATTGAAGGATAAGAAAATCTGCACATCTTTATTTATTTTACTCATTCTCTTTTTATCATCCTCAAATCATGCATAACAAGTCAATGACCTCCTATTTCTCAGTTTAGTTACTCAAAAAGTCAGTGAATTTGTTACCATAAAACAAGAAATGAGCAAAAGTGGGACAAACCAGGCTTGTGCTAGGTGCAGATATCAGAGGAGAAAGTGTACTTCAGAATGTGTGCTTGCTCCGTTTTTTCCAGCTGACCAACCAACGATTTTCCAGAATGCACATAAACTATTCGGAGTTGGCAATATTTTGAAAATTCTCAAGGACCTCGACGAGACTCAGAAGACGGAGGCGATGAAATCCATTATCTATGAGGCTAATATTCGCGAAAAATTTCCTGTGCATGGTTGTTTAGGTGTAGTAATGCAGTATCAGTACCAGATTCAGCAGATGCAGGAAGAACTGCAAATTGTTTTATCACAACTTGCTTTCTGGAAACAGCGATTACCACGAGATGATCCATCACAAGTTCTGTCAGGCTTGTCAGTGACACCAGTACCTCAAAATGCAGTTGATTTTTATGAAACTCAATGTATCAATCATGTGACATTGCCAATTGCTTCTGATCCTCTGTTCTTTGGTAGTGGCAATGTGAGTCATGATCATGTACATGGCGCTGGTCCTTATAATGGTAGCTATAATGTAGTCGATTCCTTGAGGATCCAAACGGATGACAACCAAATGGTGCAAAACCAATTGCAAGCACTGAATGTTCAGCAAGATGTGGTGGATGAAGATTATGAATTTATTGATGCTATTGATGACAGACAATCCTTGGTTGATTCAAAGGAAACCGGTCAATTGAGGTAATGTATAGTATAATCATATTAACTGCAGACTTGTTTATACGATAGAAAGTTAACTTTAATAATGTGATTAAATTCATTTGCAGTTTGGACTCACGCGTGAAAGATTCTAGGAGTCTGTTGGGCACATTGGTGTGAATGTACTAAAAAGGGAAGCAAAATGCTTTAGCCTCACTGGTGTAAACTATTAGCATAGGCGGGGAAGTGGCAGAGCGCAGAGGTGATAGAATTCACACAAATTTGCAGTTGCAGTAGAGGCTGCAAACAGTTGTGTACTATTCGTTAAATTCATTTATCTATCCAATTATTATTACGTGTTTATACAATTTTTATCACGGGATTGTTCTATATCTTCTATCTCTGCGAGCCATATGCTTCCAGTGTCTCCAGTCTAGTATTCTGATAGATATTAATATCTGTCATCAGAACCAAATCAAAATCCATCTAGAGCTCACTGCTTAAAGCCTTAAACCATCTATCATGGCAGACACCACTTACTTGACAGGTAACATTGATGATAACAGGTTGCATTCACAAAATATGTACAATTTGCTTCCATAAAAGACAAACACATGTACAATGTTCTTCAATTCAAAAGAGGAATGAGTAGTATAAGTACATATCTATTGCATAAAGAGTGGTATAAGAAGTCGAAGAACTGCCACAGAGTTTCTGAGAAATTAGTCACATTCAGTAGATGTCACTTACAGAAGCCTTGTATTATATGAACCACAATGAGGACACTTGTGATAGAACCAGTGGAAAGAAGCACTACCTCTCTTTTCACAGTCATTGCATAATATAGCCTGCACAAGCTTGATATGGTTAAGAAAATCTAGCATCACCATAATTCACAAACTGGAAAATAGTTAGGCTGATAAGAACAAGGACCAATATAAACCTGAGTTTGGCCAGCATGTTCTTCTTGAATTTTCTCATCAGCCAAGCACGCATCCAACATCTCAAAATACATCTACAAATAAGTTTTAAAGTTCAATATCCGAAGCTAGATAAAGAGTCAAGTTCTATAGGACAGCGATAATCATAGAAATTCCAGATCATTTGTTATGAAACAATTTGAGTAGAAGGAACTAGAAGGTATGTCAGCCTTTTCTAATCTTGTTCTGCTAAACTCTCAGTACAGTGCACTAACCACCATATTACTGACATGTATGAAAAACTTGAAGGTCAATAATTTGTATGTTTCAGTCTGTTACTTGCAAGTAAAAGAAACACGGCTTTAAATTATATCTATACGGAAAATAATTGATAACAAATGGGAACAAAGTTTAACAAAAACCTTCATGTCCCCGAGTGACTTGCTGCAGATTGGGCAGATGTAGTGGGAACATGTGTAGGCCTTTACGAAAATCATACAGTTAATAGTCTGAGTAATTGTATTATAATAAAGGAAGAGGAGGAACTTGATCTTAAACAAATACCCGGAAACATGCAGAGTGCATCAAATGGCCACATCTAAGAGACTTGATGGGAGCGCTTGAGGTGAAAATAAACTCATGGCAGATTGGGCAAAAATCTTCAAAGCACTTTGCCCTGCATGTATGCACAGTAAGAGATGGATGCATGCAAGCATTGCAAACCATGCAGTGGAAGAAGTCGATTCCCAGTCCTTTCCCCAGTCGACACAAATTACAATATGGACAGTGGAAAATTTGCCTGTGCATGATCCAGTATATGTTAGATTAGCCAGTATAGGTAAACTTCAATTAATAGAAGTTTTAATGTGACAATAAATGAATCTTAAACTCTATGTTACCTCTCATCATCAAATAATTTACAAATCTTGCAGTAGTAACTGGCCATGGATAGCTTATTGCAAGAAGGTGTTGAGCAGGTGGGACCAATAGTCTGAATTATCAGACATCTCATGCACATCATCTTGGTGGTTCTTTTTCTGCATGCACAAATAAGAACAAATAAGCAAGACACAGGATAGTAGTCATTTGATACATTGAGATAAAACTTATACATAGGTGCCACCTATCCATAGAATGATCAGCCACCTCATCATGGCATTTTCTACATGTATATAGCGTATCACAGCACGAAGAGACAAGCTTGCAGTTCCTCTTGTAATGTCTGCAGCCATATGTCTGTTTCTGAGGATCTTGATAAGATGGATGCTGTCCTGGAACTTTTTCCTCAGTTGGTTCTGTCTCAGACTGTAATCTCTTCTGTGCTGCGATCCAACGGCTGAAAGTCGTGGAAGTTTAAGTCAAGTTTGCATTGGCTTTTAGCTCAGAGTAAAAATAACAACAGTTGCCTTAAAAGACCAGCGTATAGTGCTACCTAAAAGTAGAGTCACAAAAGTCGTACATGAGGGAACACGGGTATATTTATTTTACATTTTACTATCTGAGCAGACACCTGATCTTATTCACAGTAGTTTTAATTACTTTGCAGAAGTTGAAGTATCTTCAATTATCTGAAGGGAACTTGTCGCTTAACCTGGGAAATTAATACATCCATTAAAGACTTGAGCAAAACCTATTGAATTATAAGTTGGTATAGCTTTGCTGCAATCATGTACAAAGTCCTGTGACTGACTTTGAAATATAGAAGTTTCTAATATGTTTTTACTGTCAAAATCTTGTAAAACCCCTTTGGCTTCAAGGAAATAGGTTCTTATGGTCCCCTCTCTGATCAGATTATCAGTGCACATTCGTTTTATGTTTTATTTAATTTGTTCAATGTTTACATGCATTGCACGGCTTTGATGCCATTGATTAGGTCAATGTAATGGTGAAAGGAAAGACAATAGAGTAATATAAAAAAGAAAAGCTGCTAAGAGAATAAGCTGATACTAACCTGGTAAGCAAGCACTGAATTATGTATGACTTCTTCTGAAGATTCAAATCTGGATCGCGGGTCACACACCTTATTGCCGCATCCAGTTCCTCCTGACTCATTCTTAGGTCCTTCTCATGCCCGAACTTCTCATAGATTGGTAAAACTTTTCCTTTTTCATCAGCTAGACCAGAGAAATCTGTTTTTTCATCATCCCTATTGTTTCCAACCTCACAAGTAATATCAGCACACTTTAAAGGTTTTTCTTTGTGTTGGTGTTCATTCAAAATCTCATCCTTATTGTCCACAACAAGATTTCCAGATAAACCAATTTTGTTTTGTGAGTTTTCTATGCTTATCTTACAATGAGAGGCATGTTTTTCGGCGAGCCTTCCTTTCACCAAATATTTTGACACAATATCTAGTTCATCTATGGTCAACCATGGCAGAGAACTTGATTTTTCTGCTACTTTAGCCATATTAAGGACCTTCCCTTCTTCCCACCATTCTCCTAACCATTCGTCAAATTTTGTATTTTCAGTAACCTTCCTCCATAATGACATCATACTTTGCTGATCCTCTGTCTCTAAAGATGACATTAACCAGGGTATAATTTCTTGCAAGCTTTCTGCTTTTATTCTTCCAAGCATGCATCCTATGATTTTTTCTTGCTCCTGAATAGAGAAGTGTTCTCTAAATAAAGGTAGAAGTTCAATTTCTTCATGATGGATATGGTCACTCAGGACTTTATGCATTGATATACACATATCATGGAGTTTCACACACAACTGCTTATAACTTGGCTCCCTGTGACCCGGGGTACCTATACCATCATTAGGCAATGAGACAAGAAATCTTGAAATCTCATCGAAAATACTGGAAACCTTAATAAAATGTTCAACTTCTAACTTGTGGTCAATGGTGTAGGATTGGCTGATATTTTTAAAATCCACCTTTGCCTCCAGAGCTGGAAAGGCAATGTCGTCCTCTGAAGCACTATGTATCTGATACATTAATTTTACACAACGGAGGCGATGATGGAAGTCTGTAAGAAAAGCTACATTATCAGACAACTTAGATGAAGCAAGTACAAGGTAATCCAGATCCTTCATTAAAGCTTTGTGGATAACAAGGATGTGGTCCATTGGTGTCGACTTCAGGCAGGAAATAGTGGGAGCACTATTACTTGCTGAAGAACGACAAGAAATTTGGGATGGGATATTTAAAGTTTGAGGGAGTAACACATGCAAATTCATCCCACTGCTGTATGATGTGTCATAATTCCTTGTGCTTTCCGAGGCAGAAGCTGAAGTATGCATGTCACTCGTAATAGCTGAATTATTTTCTAGTAGCAAAGAGTTGGATCTGTTGTAATGTTGCATATCCAACTGGAGTCTGGAGAGTTTGGCCTCCTCCTTGATTTGTTCAGACAAAAATGAACACCTGCTATTGAAAAACTTCTGCAGGTCCTTTTTGAACTTTTCAGTAGAGATTTTACCTGAGTAACTAGTGCGTACCCACTCACATAAGATAGCTGCCAGAGGCTTATTGGCTACAGAATCTTCTAGATTCATACTGAGAATGGACTTGGATTCCTCCTCAGATAAATGAGCTGCAAACCAAGTAATCATGCATTTTGCCAACCCAAGTGGCATCATCTTAAGGCTCGTGTACAATAGCCACTGTTGCATTGAATGGCTGCAGTTCATTCCAATGAATGGAAAAACCTGATAGCAAGTGAATAAAGTTAGTGAAAAAGTATGGAACCATCATAATACTGGAAGTAGAACCCTTTATATTTTTGTGAATATTCCTTCATTTCGGTGGCAACATTGAGGCTTAACGGATTTTCACATAACTAAGATGTATATTTATTTCACTGAGATTTTTATGTAACAAATATATTGTTTCAACTCACGCTCTCCGTCTGGAATAGTAGGATTATATACCTAATGATGATCAAGTAGATTGTGTATGGCGATTATAAACTAATACTTCCTCTGATTATAAAACTGAAAAAGCAGTGTACCTGTTTATGAAGTAAGGTCAGGTGTTCATCAATCCAGCTCAAAAACAATTCCAGTTCCCCGCAGAGTTTCTCAACATAGTTCTTAAGTGGTATTGAATGATGAGCTTTGTAAGACAGCAAATTCTGCAGACCTTCAATTTTCCTCTCGTCCAGGAATTGTGCATATTCAGGCAATGTAAAATCTTTGGGAAGTTCATTCCATACAGGGTAAAATATTTTATTCAGCGCATTGCTGCAAAAAGCATTCATAAAAATTATTAGCACTGAACTCATAGAAGTGACAATAACTTAGAGAAGGTAAGTGTAAGATCCCGTTCAAATTTATGGAGAGAATCCCACAAATTTTAACGAGGACTCCATTTGACACCTTGATGGCTTAGTAATGGAATTCCAGTATTTACCTATAGAAAATGAGGGTGTCTGCCATAAAATTTAGCTGGACAACAAGTGAAGCTAGATCTGAGAAGCTGTTGAAGGATCTCATCTGATAGAGTTCCAGCAGTATAACTTGCAGATCTTTTGTAATGGCATTATGCCAAAGATGAATCCCATCAACTGGATTTTTTCCGCCAGTTTGTAGTGCAAAAACTTCTGCCAATTGCTGATTTTCTGCGAAGTTCACCTCGGATGTGTACATCTTGTGTATGTCCTTATAATTGCCAAGGCCTTTACGAAACTGAACTCCGAGTGCACCACTGTCAGATTTCTGCTTCTTGCCACCAATCCAAGAATGTACCAACTTTCAAGATAGATGTCAGCATATTACACAGATAAGTTAAGTAGCAGTCATCGAGAGCTGAAGTCAGGATTTACCTCTTGCAACAGTTTTTCCTTGGGTGCAACATTTTCTATGCAGTGTATGAACTCAATCTGTTCTCTTGAGGAAAGAATAGATATTATCCAAGGCAAAAAATCCTCTAACAGCGTCACAGGGATACTACACATGAATTGCCAAATGTATGCTGCCTGTTTCTCCGAAGAGAACTGCTGCATAAGCAGTGGAAATACCTGCCCACAGTGGATTTGGTCATAGAGAAGTGTTTGCTAATGCATAAAGTGCTAACTGCTAAGGGATGAAATTATTTCACACAATTCATAGAGAGAGAGCATTAACACAGTGACTATTGAAGAGTATAAGATCCTGTCGGGGCCAGTTATTTAACATGGTATCAGATAACATCTTAAGATTTTAGATGAACTGGCTACAATAAACCGTAAAACAATAATAACTACTTGAAGTTGAAAGAGCATGCATATAATTGGTGACATTGTAAAGAAACCAACAAGTACCTGCTCTTCTTCTTTAAGCATATGCTGAAAAATTGTGGTCTGTATTGCGCCAATGCGGAATACAAGTTCTTGAAATGGAGTTGAACTAATTTGGTGGCGATCGTTGATTAAAACATCCAGGCAGTGGAAAACAGAGTCGAACAGGTCATCTATGCTTGCATGTTCGAGGGAGTATGCGTTCACCACATTTTTCACAAGTTTATCCAGAGCCATAAAAATGACCTGCCAATGTGCAGTTCATATTAAGATATCATTATGTGCTTATAAACCCAAATTTAGTAATCGGATGCTCAAACTCGATGTAGTCGCTGGTTAGCCTGGTTCTCCTAGCTCAAGAGTTCAGGAGCATAATGATTGGTTTCACGTAATTTTTTTTAGTCTTATAAATTAGACGAAAATTAGTAATCTATCTCATGTTATGAAAAGTGCCGACATATCAAACGAGAAACATTTTTAGGAAAGGAGAGAGTAACAAACTAGCCACAAATAGTTGAATATTTATGGCGGGAAATTCAGGTAGATGGGAGTTTCATTCGTGTAAATAGCTACCGAAGCCAGTTTAGTATAAATAGATAATAGAGTGCAGAGACTGAGTAAATTTCACTTCATAATTGTAAATACACCATTACTAGTTTGTTTTGCTAATGATCAGTAAAAGCTTCAGAAACTACTCCCTCTGTCCCATTTAATTCTATACGTTTCTTTTTAACTGCTCGACACGCATTTCAATGCTCTTATAAAATATAGTTCCGTAACTTATTTTTGAGATTTTTTTTTTTCGTATAAAAATATAACATCCAAACTTTAATTCAGAAAAGAAAAATTTTAAAAATAAATTGCACAACTACACTTTGCAGGAGCATTAAAGTCCGTGCCGCGTCCCCGTCCCCCAATGTATACAACTCAGGGGGACGGAGGGAGTAACAAGTTGTTATATGACAATATGACATATTGCGACAGGTTTAAGGATATGGAGCTCCCGAACAGATAAGAAAAAAGTTAAGAGTCCATTTAAGATATTTAGGCTAAGAAGGCTGTATAGAGAAGTTACTGAAGTTACTCCTAGCAAGTTAATATATTTTCAAGAATGTTACGTTCAACAATGATTTTTATACCCCTTTATTTGATACTCCCTCTATTTTCAAATAATTGACGTTCGACTTTTGTGCACACACTTTTAAGTGCAGCTAGAATTAATATTTTTAAAATTTTCTTTTTGTGAATTAAAGTATAAGATTAATATTTTTATCCCGAAGAAGAAAATTTTAAAAATAATAATTTTAAGTATGCAGTCAAAACTCTTAGAATTGTGTACCAAAAAGTCAAACGTCAAATATTTGAAAACAGAGGGAGTATTATTATATTAATATTTGAACTCCACTATGACAATATGAGTGAGAGAAGTACTTGATAAAGTCGATTGGACAAATTCTTTATGATCAAAAATAAGTTAAGAATCATGTATAACAGTGTCAGAGAAAAATAGAGAAGAGATAATTTCTTGAAACTCATAATTTCTATCATGCTCTTTATATTTTGATACAAAAATTCATTTAGGAGTCTCTTCGAACTCTACATGCAATTCGAAAATTTAGAAAAAGTGGACGAACTAACATACCTCATCTTCGGCAGCCGAGTGATACTTGTAGAAAAGCCTCAAAAACTCAAACCGCTGGCGGATGTCAATAACAAGACCATCGTCAAAACCTCCCCTCTCCGCCGCCTCCACCGCCATTCGACGAAGCTCAGTGAACTCAACTCGAAGGGCTTTGTGGAAACAAAGTAGAAGCAGAATCGGAGCATCCACCAGTCCAACTATATTTCCCTCCATTAATGCTGCGGGTGGTTCTTCTTCCTCTTCCTCGGCCACTCCACTTGCTTCTTCTCCAGCCATTTTTAAGAGCAAGTCTCATTGTCAAGGAACTGCTGAATATAAAGCATTTGCTGCTGTACCTTCATCTCTTCACTCCATTATTTTAATAAAATATTTACTATATATTTACTTGATTTTCAGTTTTATTGCTACGTGTAACTAAGACATTGTACCTAACTGCAAACTGCCCTGACTCTTGAGTAGCCAATGAGTTAGTGCCACGTCATGAAATGTCTGATTAATTTTGTAAAATGTCGAAAAGATCACGTCACGTGACAATTGTAGGAAAATACCGCATGTCACGCAGCTTATATACGCAGACTAATCGCGGTCAAAACAAAGATTAGACCGGTTACTAATTTTGCGACTTGATCCATGCTGCCATGCAGTCGTTCGATTTCTATATGTAGTTAAATTAGTTACCAACAAAGATTTTAGTTAACTGTATTGACAATTCTTTAAAGATGATAATTAATCAGTGCTAAATATGTCAAATGATAAATAAAGTCGGTTTCTAAAAATCATGCCGTCTAAAATCTTGAGACCTCATAAAGTTCTATACCCTCCTTAGATAGTTAATTTTAAGAGTTGCAACATTATAATCTGAATAATGAACAGTTAAATAGAACACTAAATTAGCGAATTAAATATATAGTTTTTGTATTAATATTGAAGGTCAGTGTGCATTGACTTGATGGAGACGTTCTCAAGAAAAGTCAAATATTATTTGCCGGCAATACTTAAGTCCATTTACATAATTCTATTTCGCGATGTTGGAGTTTAGTTGTGCGTCGCAATGTTGATGCTCAAGTTTCAATTAACTTAAGCAGCGGACCAAGAGTAGAGTACAATTTAGCAAGGTTAAATATCCATTTAGTACAAGCGTGTGTTTGTCTCTCCAACACATTGTGTTTACCACATGTTTACACACTCTTCCAAGTTCTACCTAACCGCAAGCTATTCCATAACCTAGAGCATTACTAGCACCCCAGTCTCACGTCGAGAAGCATGAAAATTTTATTTCAGTTTATAAGTATAAATACTGTTATATTATCTAAGTTGTTGTAATCAGACTAGAGTATTTGGGCTTATTTTCGAATTCGATATTTGAGATTTGACCCGATTTTCAAAAAAAATCCGAGATTTGAACCGTGGTATCTCAATAACACCCGGGGCTTTCGATATTATTATTAGAGAAAAAACGGTCTTTTTTAATTGTAAGATAAGTAAAGGTTATAAATAATTTTCAGAATTATTTACTTTTAATATTTATTTTATATTATAACTAAATAAATAACAAAAATCAAAAATGCGGGAACAAGGCGAAGAACCTGTTATGTTTAGGTAAACAAATCTCTCTCTTCTTCCCTCCCTCGAAGATCTTTTCTAAAAGAGGTAAAACTAGAACTTATAATTTCTGATTTGAATATAAAGATCCGTTCCTTTCACTAATGCTCTGGCTATTTTCTTTGCTTTTTGTAGTTGCCAAGAAGCCTCTAGCTCAGCACAAACCGCAGCTTACCTCTAGGTGGTGAGTTTCAGTTACCAATTATAGCTTTTCCTCACAGACGATTGTTATATCGCATTCTATGTTAATTGCTGGAGCATTATAACAGACCCCAGATGTAATTGCTACAAGAACTCATTTATGAGTTCATTATTTCTTGCAAGGCACCTCATGCTCACACACTACAATCACAAGTATATTAATCGCCGCGGAGAGTCGCTGGGGTACAATTTTGAACTGCAAAATATGTGATAAGGCACCTGCCACCAACTTATAATTGCCAGATATACTTTGTAGCTCTAGCAGTTTAAATTATAAACAGGACTATATTTTTGGTAGTTGCCAGATTACAATTTTCTTTGGATTTCCTTTTGGAAAATGTTAGGTATCCCAAAAAGTGTTACCAAATTTTGTTTTCAAATCTACTTGGCAAGCTATGCTTGGTTCAACTCACACTAATAATGATGGGACCCCTATATCAACCACCCAATTAAAATTAGTAATCTGTCTGCCACGTCATTTGGGAAAAAGATTTATGAACAGAATTTGGGGTACGTAGCACTACTTATTACTTTTTGGTGGTTGCCAGATTATATATATATATTTTTTGAAATTAATATTTGGAGGTGAGTGAAGCATACCTAGAACATAAAATTGATCCTATGTGTGTTGGAACCAAGTATGCCTAAAACGCATGTCTTAGCAGGCTCTAGGAAGCACTATATAATAGAAGCCACAGAGTATCGATGACTCATATATCGCTTTATTTGGAGGATATAAAAGAGCTGGGAGCTCTTGATAGTTGAGCTGATTTGCAAATGAGATGGTGGAAATGTGAAGAGTTGCATGGAAATTTCTGAAGGTTAATTAGTGTATATAGGCCAGGACAATAATGCACAATGATTTATTTTGGATGGTAATTCTGTATCCTTAATTTGGTCTAAATATATTACATGGTATGACTTACAACTAGGATCTTGAATAACAGTATAACACAACCATCCTCCCACTAGATCCAATGTATATATTTATATACCTAGGTGGCAATATAGTAGATGTAGAATAGATTATTTCTAAATGTATATATTTATTAAAACTTGTAGGTGTTGCAGTTACATAATGATTCTGCAGCTTCTTGTTTCTTTGGCATCATTTCATTCAGCTTTGGCTAGTCCTTTTATTGATCCAGCAGCATTCCTTCCACCTGTACTGCTTCACTTTCTTCTGCTGCTTGTTTATTTGGCAGCATTTCTTCTACCTCTACTGGTTCCCTAGGTTGATCCAGCAACATTGCTTCCACCTCTACTGGTTCCTTCTGTTTATCTGAAGACATTGCTTCTAACTTTTCTAGTTCATTCTTTTTCAGGTCCTTGGCTTCATTGAGGGCTCGAATCAGATTCGAAAGACAAACATCTGCATTTTCAGTTGTGGTCTTATGCATGAGGTTTTCTGCAACATCAGCAGGTGTAACTAAGGCCTCAGTCATCAACTGTTGAATTGAATCAAATGCTGGATGATCTTCAACTTCCAGGTAATTCTTAGCAAGCACCTTAAACCCTTCAAAACTGCAGTAAGACATCTCAACATGTTTGTCCATTCTTCCCCTTCTGGTAAGAGCCGGATCAAGTTTCTCAACATAATTAGTTGTAAACACAATGATCCGCTCGCCTCCACTTGCAGACCACAAACCATCAATAAAATTCAGTAATCCTGATAGAGTAACTTTGCTCCCACCCTCATCCTTAGGTTCCTTACCAGCTTCCTTCTTCCCCTTGTCAGGTTTCTCTTCTTTTTTCTTCCTCTGACCAGTAAGCTCAAGTGAACAATCAATGTCCTCGATCACAATTATTGATTTACTTGTTGTCCCAATCAAAAGCATCCTTAGTTCCGTGTTATCCTTGACAGCCGTCAGCTCAAGATCATAAATATCATAGCTCAGAAAATTAGCCATCGCAGCAATCATGGTTGATTTTCCAGTTCCTGGCGGACCATAAAGCAGGTAACCTCGCTTCCACGCCTTACCAATTCTTGCATAATAATCCTTACTTTTGCTAAACGTCGACAGATCTTCAATGATCTCCTGCTTCTTGCTCGGTTCCATTGCCAAAGTTTCAAATGTAGCCGGATGCTCAAACACAATATGACTCCACATCCTGCGGCCTGAATACTTTATGCTGCTGCCACTGTTATTAGTATAAAGCCTTCTCTGCTTATTCTGCCTCTTAATTTCCTTCCCCTTGTTCAATACATGCTCCAAATAAGTCTCGGTTATCATCTCCCTATGTTTCTTATGAAACTTAAGCCTGTAAAATCTTTTCTCTGGCTCCGGATAGTCTGACATGGCCCGTGACACGGACACAACCTTACTCGAAAGCCACCAGACCTGTACGCCATTGAATTCATCAGCCACTCGTTCGTGTTCATCCATGCTTAACGAGACCTTGTTGCTATCTCTTCCCACCTCAGCTTTGAGCCTCTTGGCATTCTTGGTTGAGTTGGTGCTGAGGTAGGCCTCAACAGAGGTGTAAGCCTCGCTGCGCTTGAGATGGCTCCCGGTGAACTCATGGATGCTGATTCTGATGTAAGGATAGAAGTAGTCGAGGAGTCTGTGTGTGTAGGACTCCAGGTTGCGACGTAGCTCAACAGGGACGTATTGGCGGATGATTGCCCAGACAAACATGAAGCTTGCGATTCTTGTGCCTAGTGTTGTCACCAGCTCCATCACTGTTCTTGGGGCTTCTGCCATCAGTGGTGTTGTGGCTCACACTCGAAGCAATTCTTGATTTTGTGTCCTTCTCTAGGCAGGTCAAGACTCTGTGGTCTGGCTTCTGTTGTTCTGTTGTTCGTAAAGAATAAACAAGATGGCCCCATTTATAAAAGAGGAAAGCGGTTTTCGTAGTCTAATTGGTTCGGCTACGAGAATTAATCGAAAATCCGGGATTAATCAGAATAAAACATGATGTATATTAATATTAAAACATTAATTTATATTTAATTATTATTATATTAATTGTTTATTAACAAATATAATTTCACTTTACCATAAATTCTATAATTGTCCATATTTTAAATTATGTAATATATTAATTTTAATAAATTATATATATATTTTGATTATTTTTTTATAAGAATTAATTAGATTTCAAAAATTCGATCATTTTATAGGATTAATCAAAAATTAAACATATACAAGAGATTCTCATGACACCGGATTTTAGTGGTATGTTTCCACGAAGTTGTACTAGTAGTCTATTAAAGGGTCATTTTCAGGGACGTGGTTTCAGAGTCAGCAGTGACTTAAAAAGAAAGAACAATGGTGTCATCAGTCATGCTTTAGGCAACTTGCAAGTCGTTTTTTATGTTATTATTATATGCCTGGACAGAGTTGGTGGAGTATTTACACAGAACACAGTGTAATAATTTTGTTGCAGTAAGTTTTTTTTGGTCTACTAATCATTTATTGTCATAAATCATGCCATACTGCAACAAGAAAAGTGAGAAATGAAGGGATTTCAATCGCCACTTGCCCACTTAGTCTAAAAAAGACCAAAAAAAGGATTCTCATTTCAGAGCAAAGCCCCTAAACATATTGCGTGTTTGCCTCTTATTTGATAAAAATAAAGACTTATGTTAGTGAAGATAAAATAAACCAATCTCAGTTTTCCCAGCAATGCGGAGGCTTATATTGTAAATTCGTTGATCTTCCTGTCATCTCGAGGTGTTGCCATATTAACTTTTGATGTTCTGACTTCTAACTCAGTGCTTATAAGTTATATCTGAACAAAAAGTTAGAGCATAGAATCTACAAGTATTCCCAGCAATGTGGCATGAGATTTTAGGCGTATGAGTTCGGAGCATAAGTTAAATCTCATTCTATTATGTTGCATATAACAAAGTACCGTAAGTAAATAAGTTCGCAGCATAAGTAAAATTCCATTCTATTATGTTGCATATATCAGAGCTACGTAAATATGGTCTTTACAGAGGTAAATGTAACACAGTTGCAGTTCTGTGACCATACAAGGAACAGAAAAAAATGAAAGAATATCTTAGCAGAGCTTCTAAAAACCTCGTTATATCTACCCTGAGCCTCCAGCATCCAGAGAATATATACACCAAATACAAATACGAGTCTTTCTTGTTGCAGACACTGTTATCTCATGTTGCAACACTGGGGTTTACCTTTCCCTTTTTGCAGTTTATCCCACATGCACATCATCTGTCTAGGAGATTGATAATGTGCGGTATAATAGTCTTCGATGCATCCAAATTGGCAGAACTTGTAGCTGTGTACATACTCAACACTTTTTGAGCTATTAAACTTTTCCACCCACATCCCCATACTAACATCTTCCATCTTGAACAACTGTACACATTTACGAAGGAGGTAAGAATTAATCATTCGCTGTAAATATATACATAATCACCTAAAACTATTGCTGTGAGAGCATGATTACACAGAGGGATAGGGATAGTGAGAGGGAGGGAGTTAATATCAAATACCCTTAGTTTGTGCTTCTCAAACTCGGAAACAATAAATTGTGCAATATCTGATGAAATAATGTATCCCGGACCATTTGCATAAGGTGGATAATCTTCCTCTGGCCATTCCTGAACAACCAAAAAACAACGATTTTAAGAGACTCAGTGTAAAGAGGGTTCAGAGGAAGTAATTTTACAAGCACAAACCAAAAGGTAGGGTGCGTAATCAATTTTCAATGATGTGAAAGAAAGACCACCCAAAAATTTCTTTTCCTGATCTGGACTTGGAACTTTCAGGCAAAATATTAAATAACGTTAGACAATATATGTTGGAATCGTACTCGACACTTTACCTGTGCGCTATATGAAATCACAAGATATTTTGCCAACAACAAATTATAAGCTTAACACAATTAAATTAATCGATAATACAACATGTAACTATACTTTGTGAAGAAATCAGAATACGACAAATATCTGCGAGAATATCATAGGCTCTTAATAAAGTAACATGCACAAATACGGACATAAAGTTGCGATTGTTCAAAAAGAAAATCAGTAATGTTCAAATTACTTGTGCAGCCACCTGATGTTTGGAATCATATTTAAAATAAAAAGGAACAAAATGGAATCAAGTCTTTGACTAGAAAGAATGAGATATTTAGATGATTTAATTAAAAAAAAACAAAGTTGATTAAGCACAAACAACAACAAGAAACAAAAGCCAACATGAAGGTGAAGAATAAGAGAAGGCATGTCGAATGATATTACAGTACCTCATATGTCACTGCCCATTTACCATTTCGCAGGGGCTTATGGTAGTAATTAATATTTCCAACATACAAGCTCCTATTATCAGCTACTTTATTTGCTTCCTTAATGACTGCATCTAGTCTTACAAATGTGTCATCGTCACACTTCATGATGTATTTAGCAGCTGTTCTATGAACCTGAAGGAGAAACAGAGTATGCCAAAAAAAATTAAGGACTCATTTTTGCAAGTAGTAAAAGTACATGTGGTTTCCATTCATCACACTACCATTTACTAACCCCATATTCACAAATGGCAACAGTTTTCAGGACTACAAGGTCATAGTTATCCATGTAGGGCACGATGACAATGTCGCCAAAAAACTCGGCTTCCTTCTTTAAATCAAAATTTACTTCCTTTCTCCCGTTCTGTCAAGAATCAGTTCAGAATATATAAAACCACCTTTAAAAAGAATTTATGTGAAAAGAATGATAAAGAGATATCTTCACCAACCAGTGCCACAAAGAAACGAGCAACAACATTTGAAGATTTGATAAGCTTGTGCTGCATCCAAGACTTCCTGACAGCCATTCTCTCCGCAAAATGGTTGCCAGCTGAAAGTATACCGATAAACATTTCAACAGGTCCTGGCAAAACAGATGGAGCTTTCCACCTTGTGGACATATCCAGATGTCTCTGAGGAGCAAAGCTAGGATGTGACGTGGGCAAGGATGCAGCAAATATAGAGTGGACATCGATGTCTCCGTTTAGGGATAATCCTGTTGCATCTTCAAGGGCAAAACCCTACAAATAATATAGCATAAAACCATAAATTAAGTTTAAACTCTATGACCGTCAAGATAGTATAGGTTGTCAAGTGTTACTCACAGTGCGGTAAGGAAATGATGTGACATGTCTTCCATCAACATTGACATGATACCCCTCCAATCCAGCACTAATAGTTAAGACAAATAACTTTTCCTCTTCAAATGGGTATGGCCAATCAACAGTCACTTTCTTTGTTCTACCTACAAGCCGGTTCAACCACCATCTTGTCTTGGACCGTTCAGAGTGATTATCATCATCTCGGTTCCACTTCTCACACTTTACCTGACCGTCAACTGCAGGGCAATATAAAATTGCTTGAAATGGTGAGTACTAATACAGTGACAAGTGGTATATAAAGTTGCAAATGAAGACATTTGCAATTAAATAAAAGATTTGAGAAAACATGTTTCAGATCCAGCATACATAAGGTTTATCACCAATCACCATACTAGCAGTCGATGGTATACAAATTGTTGGAAAGTTTGACTACTATTTCGTTATCACGAGGCTTGATTCTAAGTGCGACAAACTATGAGTCAGTGTCAGGGGCGGATCACGTTCTTCTACATTGAAAATTGAAAATATATATACAGGTTCAATATGATTAAAGAATGATAGAATACTTGTGTGCCAAAATACGCCCCTACAAACTGAAGAGTGGAGCTGGGAATTGTCCGGCATAGAAAGAAAAAAAAACTAATCTTGCAATTTTGTTAGAGGAAGTATAAGTTGTCTGCTTGCAAGGATTCCGGTGGATCTTACTCCACACTGAGCCTTAAAATGACCTAAAATTAGACAAACTTTTTAACACAGACAACACAAGAGCTGGCTGGGCTTCTAATTAAACTGTTGTATTATCCTTACATAAGTAAACACTTTCTAATTTGATCATTGATGTCATAAACAACAATACTAACATTCTTCAGTGTAGTTATCCACAACATTTACTTCATATATTCAATAAAAACAAATATTATATAGCCAGGAGAAATGATTTACCAGTTTCTTCCTCAGCCCTTGATCCCCAACCATCACAGCGAAGCCCGGAACCCCATTGCATCCTATAGCAAGTATTCTGCTCAATCACAGGCTTCCCACTAAAATCCCCCTTCAACCTAGGATTAAAATGCAAAATCCTAGGTGGTTCCTCCCCATCAACAATTTTCAAACCCTGCAACTCCATCATAAACTGAGACACCAATGCAGACTGCCCCTCTCTCAACAGAGAAATCTTTGGTTCCTTCTCCAAATGACCCTTTTTAGGCTTAGCCACAAGAGTAATATGTGATCCTAATGCCATCCCACAAGGAATCACCATAAGATTCCTCCCCTTATCACTAAACTCAAAACCCGAAAGCGAAATAGAATGTGGGCAAGATTCAGTCCCATTCTCAACACCAGTGGCATTAACAAGACCCTGAAATTTTCTTGATTCTTGAAGCTCTCTCCAGAACTTACAACCCACTTGAAAAGCCTCAATTACAGACTTGTCAATGCCTAACAAAAGCCCATCTTTGTCATCAAAATTCAATCTTGACAAATACTTGTATGGCTCATTTTCTGATTGATTTACAACTATTGTGGGCCTAGATGGGCTTTGTTTTTGATCAAGCTGGAGTTCAGTTTTGAGTTGCAGAGGTGGAGTCAAGGTGTCTGAAGAGAGTGGGGTTTTAAGAACAAATGGTACTTGTATTACAGTAACAATGAGTATGTAACAAAGTGCAAGAAATAAAAGAAACTGAAAAGATCTTTGTCTGTTCATTACAATCTTGAACAGCTCTGACTTAACTCTCTTCATCTTCATGTCTCAACAAAAATGTCTACAAGCACAAAAACATGGATTCTATAAATACAGAAATAGATACATGTACACAAACTAAGAGCAGATGAAAGAGATAAAGGGGTTTCCTATTTTGAAATACAGAAAGTGGGTTTCATCATCTAATTCAAAATTATTTGTAAAAACCAATGATAGAAAGCGAAGTGATGAATATAGAAACTTACGCCGTTTGTCGTCATTATATGTGGCCACTGGCCGCTCAAGTTTCCGACTAGTTTATGTTTTGAAATTAAATTGTTTTTAAAATATTTTAACTGCATTATTAGAGTCAGAGACTCAGGGACAAGTACAATTCGAGTCTTACAAATTTTTTGAAAAACAAACGTGTGCCCTTATTTCATAATTTATTTTACATAAAATTATATATAAAATATTATAATTCATAAAGGAAAGTTTCTATTATATATACAGTTGACAAATCTATAATATGTGTGAAAATTTTAAATAATTTTGAAGGTGTAGTTAAAAGTGCTTTGCCGTTATAAAAAGTGTTGATAAAAAATATTTTTTCTAATATTTATGTATTTTGCCTTACAAACAAAAAATAATATTTTTAATGAGATCGGATAAATAAATATAGTTTTTTTTGAAAATACTGGTCCATGTTCATTTTTTAAAAACAGCTTTTTGAACTAAAATATATGAAAAAAAAACGGGTTAATTATCAAGTTAGCCACTGAAGTGGGCTCAATGTATCAAATTGGTCACTGAACTCAAAACGGTATCAAGATGGTCACTAAAGTCACCATAAATATTAAACAAGTACCTTGAAATATGAGTTTAAATAGTAAAAATATTATTTATAAAGTTTTACACATTATTTTTAAATGTTACCACAACCAACTAAAAGGTTATGACTTCTAGTATTTAAAATAATATATTTATATTTTATCAAGTTTATTTATTATTTATATTTTATTTATAGTTATTTTTTTGTTTTAATTAAAAATAAATAATAAATAAACTTGATAAAATCTAAATATATTATCATAAATATTAGAAGTCATAACCTTTTACTTAGTTTTGGTAACATTCAAAAATAATGTGTAAAACTTTATAAATAATATTTTTACTGCTTGAACTTATATTTTAAGGTACTTGTTTGATATTTATGGCCACTTCAGTGACCATCTTGATACCGTTTTGAGTTCAGTGACCAATTTGATACATTAAGCTCAACCAACTAGATAATTAACCCTATGAAAAACTGTTTTTAGATTTATTATACTAACGTTTTAAAACCGTTTTTCAGCAAAACAATTGTGGTTAACTATCTGGGACGAAGGAGCCTAGTCGAATTGGAGGTGAATTCTGAACTTTTTCAATATAATTAACATAGAGTATAAAGTTTTATAATTTTGAAGTGCATCTCAAAATTTTTGATAAGTAAAAGTCTTAATCATTTCATTGATATGACAGGAAATAATAAATGGCAGTGAATTGTATTGAGTTGGTAGCTCGTGGGAGAGAAGCTCACAGCGCTGCTCTTTTCATTCTAAATTCTGTGAACACAACTTACTGATCTGTCTCCAACTCTTTGTATTATGCGTTATGTATATATTACTACAATTATAATCATCACAGAGTATCTTATCTTAGTATATAAAATGACTAACATATTTGTTGTCTCCATGTGGCCTTTTGCTTAAAGTTACATGTATTGATCTGTCTTACCTCATGCTCGTTTGTGTATAACTTAGCACTGGCAACTTATTTCTGTTGACGGTGTTTATTAAGTGCTGAAAGATAAATGACAGAGTAGCATTATCATTTATCATGAATGCAACTTAAGCCAATGCTATATGGGGATACAAACATTACATTCAGAAGAAGCTAAACTCAGCATTTAACATGCTTATCGACGTGTAAGGGTCTGGGTCCTAACATACGACTATTGCAGTATATTATTGGCGATGCTCTTAGAGGTACATTCGTCGACATTACCATCATCTTCAAGGTCTGCAATATTAAATTTGGGCCTTTTAACCCAATGCTCATATTTGAAAGAACTTCAGAGCTTAAACTCTGCAGTATTACCACCAATGGCAATTCAGCATGAGAGTTCAGTCATACGAATTCGTAGCATAAGTTAGATTTCATTCTTTTGTATTGCATATTACAGAGCTATGTATATATGGTCTTTACAGAGATAATTTAACAAATGTCACAGAGAAAAGATAAAGAAAAATGAATGAATTTCTTAGCAGTGCTTCCAAAAACCTCGACATATATACCCTGAGCATCCAGCATCCGAAGAATTTATACACCAAATACGAGTCCTCTGTGTCACACACACCGTCATCTGAAATACGAGTCTTTTGTGTTACAGACACTATCATCTGATGTTGCAACATTGGGGTCTGCCTGTGCTATTTAGCAGTTTATCCCACAAGCACATCATCTGCGTAGGAGATTGATAATGTGCTGTATAATAACCTACAATGCATCCAAATTGGCAGAATTTGAGGCTGTGTATGTACTCGACAGGTTTTGAGCTATTGAACTTCTCGACCCACATCCCCATACTAACATCTTCCATTTTGAACAACTGCACAAATGAGGCACTATTTAATCTTTAGCAGTAATTATACAAAATCACAAAAAATTATAGAGGGAGTTAAGATTGAGTACCCTTAGTTTATGGTTTTCAAACTCGGACACAATAAATTGTGCAATATCTGATGAAATAATGTATCCTGGACCATCTGCATATGGTGGATAATCTTCCTCTGGCCATTCCTGAACAACCAAGAAGAGCAGTGATTTTAAGCAAACATGAAGGTCAAGAAGAAAACTCTGATGAAGGTCAAGAAGAAAAAGCATGTCTGGTGTATAGTACCTCATAAGTCACTGACCATTTACCCTTTCGCAGGGGCTTATGGTTATAATTAATGTTTCCAACATACAAGCTCTTATTAGCAGCTACATTATTTGCCTCCTGAATGACTGCATCCAGTCTAACAAACGTGTCATCGTCACACTTCATGATGTATTTAGCAGCTGTTCTATGAACCTGAAACCGAAAGGGAGTAGGCCAAATACCAGTTAATGACCAAGTTTTAGGTAGTAAAGAACGTGGTTTCTGTTCTACAACACTACAACCAAATGCTCACCCCAAATTCACAAATTGCAAGAGTTTTCAGGACCACAAGGTCATATTTATCCATGTAGGGCACGATGACAATGTCACCATAGAACTCTGCTTCCTTCCTTATATCAAAATTTACTTCCTTTATTCCAGTCTGTCAAGAATCAGTTTTAAGAAAATTTATTAACCATGAAACAAATTATATACATGAAAAAGAAGATAAAGAAAAATTATCAGTTATCACCAACCAGTGCTACAAAGAAACGAGCAACAACTTTTGAAGATTGTACAAACTCGTGCTGCATCCAAGACTTCCTGACAGCCATTCTCTCCGCAAAATGGTTGCCAGCTGAGAGTATACCAATGAACATTTCAACAGGTCCTGGCAAAACAGATGGAGCTTCTGAACTAGTGGACATATCAAGATGACCCTGAGGAGCAAAGCTAGGATGTGACGTGCGCAAAGATGTAGCAAATATAGAATGGACATCAATGTCCCCATTTAGGGACAATCCTGTTGCATCCTCAAGTGCAAAACCCTACAAATGATAAGCATATAATTATAAAATAAGTTCAAACTCCAAGTGCATCAAGACAGCATAGGTTGATTGTCACTCACAGTTCGGTAAGGAAATGAAGTGACGTGCCTTCCGTCAACATTGACATGATAACCCTCCAGTCCAGCACTAATAGTTAAAACAAACAATTTCTCTTCTTCAAATGGATATGGCCAATCAACAGTGACCTTCTTTGTTCTACCTTCAAGAAGGTTCGACAACCAACTGGTCTTAGGCCGCTCAGAATGATTATCATCATCTCGCTTCCAGTTCTCACACTTTACCTGACCATCAACTGCAGAGTAACAAAGAATTGCTTCAAGTGGTGAGTACTAATACAGTACAAGTGAGATTCATCCTTATTCATCAATATACACGCTGATATTATGCCTACTAATTTGCAGTGTAATGAGATTTTTTTTTAAAAAAAAACATGCTTCACATCAAGCATATAAAATTGAACAACAGCTTCATCAGTATGAAAGAGATCTAAACTTATGATTCACAGATATTCAAAAATAAGTGCAATATGTGCAGAAAAATCAAATGCTGTATGAAAAAAATAGAGTAGTATGTTTTACCAGTTTCTTCATCAGCCCTGGATGCCCAACCCTCACAGCGAAGCCCGGAGCCCCATTTCATCCTATAGCAAGTATTCTGCTCAATGACAGGCTTCCCACTCCAATCCCCCTTCAACCTAGGATTAAAATACAAAATCTTTGGTGGTTCCACCCCATCAACACTTTTCAGACCGTGCAACTCCAACACAAACTGAGACACCATTGTAAACTGCCCCACTCTCCTTGGTTCCTTCTCAAAATGGCCTTTTCTAGGCTTAGCCACCAGAGTAATCTCTGATCCTAAAGCCATGCCACAAGGAATCACCATAAGGTTCTTCCCTTTGTCACTGAACTCAAAACCCGAAAGCAGCATCGAATGTGGGCAGGATTCTTTGATCTCTTCCCAAAACTTATGACCCACTTGAAAAGCTTCATACACAGCCTTGTCCATATCAGTTAAAAGTCCATTTTTGTCATCAAAATTCAGTCTTGACAAAAATTTGTATTGGTCATTGTGTGATTGATTTATCAATGTTGTGGGCTCAAATGGGATTAGTTCTTGATTTAGCTGAGGTTCACTTTTGTGAAGTAGAAGTGGAGTGAGTGAGTCAGAAGAAAATGGGAGTTTGAGATCAAATGGTAGTTGTATTATAGTGATGGCTAGTATGTAACAAAGTGCAAGAAATAAAAGAAACTTGCAAGTTCTCTGTCTGTTCTTGATGACTATCCTGAACAGCTCTGACTTGACTCTCTTCATCTTCATGTCTGAAATAAAATGTGTATAGAAGAGGAGTTTGCATATTTGCATCACCACAAGTAGCTTATATATGCATGTTGACTACTAGAGCCTAGAGGGGTGTTTGACTTTGACATGCTCAAAGCCTGAAATTAAGGACTTATTATGAAGCTAAGTACTATGTGCATGTTTGTCAACTGAATGATACTGCATCAATTGTTCGGTAAATAAGTCACTTGCATGAAGTCTCTGAAATCTAAGACTCCTCCATGTGGCACTTTGCTTGGTTCGTCTCCGTGTGACACTTTGCTTATGTGGCACTTTGCTTAGAGTTGGCTTAAGTTCTGATTGGTCTGACTCTGACCTGATGGCTCGAGGTTAGCTGCTTCTGCTTGTGTTTTACTCGTCAACTCCATGATTATTTTCTGTTTTATCAAGTTATTATTCATTTTATACGAGTATCTAGCTAAAAAGTCAAAAACTGGCTCAATTTTGCTTTTTTCTTCGGATGATTAAAGTAGGTGCAGCAGGATCTCTAGCGTAGCATGTCAAATTGAGGAAGAGGTTCCTCTCTTTTCTCATTTTACAAGATTCATCGGGTGCACTTCATCTGTTTATTGAAATACATAGATATGATACTAGTAGATGTTGTTAACCAAAAGTTATTATAGATTTTTAAAATAGTTGTTGTAGTTCAAAACTTATAAATTAGAGATTAAGTTTTAAATGAGTTCTTTAGTTTCAAAAAAAAAAGGAAAAAGTTTTAAATGAGTTCTTAAAATGTTGTACCCTTAAATCAAATCCGACTTAACTCGAAATCAATAATATCTTAATTTTATTAAAAAAATACTTGAGTATCGTCAAAATATTTTTATAATTACTATATTATTACCTTTGACATTGTATTATTATTTTGTTATTTATTATAATATAAAACAAGAATGTTAAAATACAATAAAAAGTATAATATCATTATTATTTTTGAAACTTATTAAAAAAATTATGATCATTAAAATACAAAGAGCTTTCATGCTAATAAACTATGATCATTAAAATACAAAGAGCTTTCATGCTAATAAACTATACTAATATAATTTATGAGTTAAAAAATTCTGCAAGTTGATTCCAAAATGTAGGAAAAAGGAAACAAGATAGAAGAAAAGAAACAATAATGAAATATTTTCGTGTTTTGATGATGAATATAAATAATAATGAATTTATATTATTGACATACATCATATATGTCTTTCCTGTAATATGAGTATCTTAACTTTCTAAGCTGTGGGATGTGAGTAATAGAATTTCAATTTTTTTTTTTTATCAAAAGTGAAGGTTTTAATCAAATTCTGGAAAGAACCGGGACAAATTCTCAAACTTTGAATTACAGTATGATTGCAAAACAAAAAAAACGAGCTAAACACATGTCAGATCACCAGGTACAACTGATTGTAATAATTTTTTATTGTCATGAGCTCTTCTGATATTCGCCACCGTAATACAAGTATACTGATAATCCAAAATACCATACAAGTACTTTTTAGGAAAGTTACATAAACCCATAACACAGATGATTTCTGCTATTCCATTTTATCATAAAAGCTGGAAAGTCATGCAGCAGTCTGAACATGTTAGCAGAAAATAGAGCTGTTAAAACTGAATCATAGGTGTAGTTGCAAAGAGCGTCCTCTTAATACGGTTTTGATTAATGCTTAATCATCATTTCACACACTTGGTATAGCTACTAATCATGTAGAATCTGTGTGTGCAAGAATTAGTAGAGCTACAATTCACATTTTAAATTAATTGTGCCTTTAATTAGTTGAGCCTTTGTTTATAATAATTGTTCTCATCAAACTTGTGATCATAGCAGCTAAGCTAAATAAATCCATTTCCTTTCTCGTGAAGAACCATTTTAATTGTTTATGTAGTTTTGCTTAGTTTTTAATCATGACTAACCAAATAAATCAACCAATTTAAACCAGATTCAAGTGCCCTGTCAGGCCTCAAAAGAGAATAAATTACATTGTTTTTTGTAGAGCATGCTATTCATCCTGCAAATATAGTTCAGATGGAAGTGAAACCGCATGCTTTTCATGCCTTGGCCACTTGATAAACCCCTTCATCTTTTTCATTTCTTTCGAACATTTCTTAAGAAGGTTTTGAACATGGTGAAGCCCCCTTGCTACGAAAGAATGAACGTGAGAAAGGGTAACTGGAACAAAGACGAAGATGTCAAAATGATTGCTTATGCACCGAAGCAGAGAACTAACTGGACTGATGCCTCCAAGAAAACAGGTGATTTCCTTATACTTGGCTTCTGTTTGTTTCCAGATGTACAGGACAGATTAAGGCTCACAATTTCTGTCTGCAGAATTATGCTCGAACAAAGTGATTTTTTATTTTTAGTGACAGGGCCTAGAAAATGTGGGAAGAGTTGCAAGCACAAGTGTTCTAACCACTTGAGGCCTGATAAAAAGCATGAGAATTTCACACCACAGGAAGAAGAGCTGATTATTAACCTCCATGCAGCAATTGGTAGCAGGTGAATTCTCCTGCACAAATCTTTCCAGAGGTTGTTTAGTCATCCTGTTCTTTTCTTGAAGCTTTACCACATCATTGCAGATTCAATCTTTCTCAAATCGAATTTCAATGCGGGACATGTTGTCCATAAATGTGACATACAGCATCAGGGCCATTCCTAGAGATTCGGGTGCTCTAGCCGAATGTTGAAAATGATGTCCCTTATTTAAGATCACAAAGATTTTTTATTTTTTTTTAGACATGCATACCTGAATCATGACATTCATGTCAATTTAAATAAGAATATTACTAAATACCCAATTTGTGTTCAAATGAATGCTCAAATGCAATTATATATAAATATATTTTTAGATTTATACTATATAATACACATATATAAATTTTGGTGCCCCTTCACGAGTGGTGTTCTAGGAGCCCACCTTGATCGCCTTATCCAAGGGTCGACCCTGCAACATTTCATAGTCTTTTCTATGTTGGTTTGCACAGAAATCTCTCTAGAGACCAGTGATGACTTTATGTTTTAAAATGACCATCTGTTGATGTGCTAGAAACTGGTTTATTAGTACAATTCTTTTGTCTAATATAATTTAATATGGTTTAGGTGGTCGATAATTGCTCAACAACTTCCTGGGAGAACAGACAATGATGTGAAAAATTACTGGAACACTAAGCTAAAGAAGAAGCTATCTGAGATGGGAATTGATCATGTTACCCACAAGCCATTCTCCCAGATCATTTCTGATTATAGCAGCATTGGTGCTTTTCCAAACCCGAATGCCCGTGTTAGCTATCTCAACAGAGATTTCACTAACCCCTCATTCATCCAAAAGCAGGAACCATATTCAGCAGCTCAATTCTCCAACTACACCTCAACAAAAAGCCCCGAAAGCTTCTTGACCAACAGCATTGGCAACTACGCAAATGACACTCAGCCTTTAGATCTCCTGACTCAATTACAATCCATTACATTGGTGAAACAGCCTCCCAATTGCCTCACAAACCAGATCATGCAACCAGAAATTTGCAATGAATACGCGTCTTCATCTTCATCTTCTTCACCTCCGGAGATTTTAAATGAAGGATGGGTGCCCTCCAGCTTTGGTTGGCGCGACTTTCTACTTGAAGACGCGATTCCCCCACAAACTCCAGTAAAAGAAAATTTAGAAGAAGTTCCAGCACAAGGGCTTTTAAGGCAAGTGGAAAATGACATGAAACAGACTGATACAGAGCAACTGAATGAATACGATAATGATGATGACATGCTTAACAGTTTTAAATCTCCAGCTCCATCTTCATCAGCAAATAATAGTTCATTTGTGGAAGCAATGCTGGATGAAGAACATGACATGTTCTTGGAGTTTCCTAGCCTTCTAGAAGAACCATTCTACTACTAATTAAGCTTGAGATGACTAATATTATACCTCAACAATGATTAAGAATAAGGTATACTGAAGTTGATCACATGTGTAACTTAAACTAAGGATCATATAGAATTGTGATGATGCATTCATTATCATTGTTTGAGCAGTTTCTTAAAATTTATGTTGGTATTTAAAGATACAAGTTTCTTAGAATCAGATCAATTTGAGTTCATGTCACTGTCTAAATAGTTGATTAGTCTGAAGACTCTGAACCTAAATCCACTAAACTAGGACGTACTCCTATTTGACAACCATTTCATTTGAAAAAATAATTTTTTATTTTTGAAAAATATATTTTATAATTTTTTTGGACAAAAATTTATAAAATAAGTGTCTTAAAAAGAATAGAAATTTATATATTCACTTAAAAGTAAATTCTTATTCATCAAGCCCTCTCAATCTCCAATTGAGACACGATTTTGTACCAGAAAAACAAGAGCTTTGAAATTTATAAAAAACAAGAGTATTAGAATCTTATGATCAAAATCGGATCGGAGGGTAAAGAAGAAAGATGGTGGCGATATCAGCACACAGAGGGAAGCTCCACAAGGTCCCCAACATTCCCCGTGAATGGCTCACCCCTACTCCTTCAATCTCCCCCAAAGACTTCAAGCTTCTTCTCCGCCGCAGATCAAATGCCCTCTCTCTCCTTCAATCCTCCACTCCTTCTAACCCTAACCCTAATCAACTTCCCCACAAGCTCGATTCCTCCCCCACCCCACCTCATTGTGATGTCAATGCTCCCCCGAATCTCAAGTTAGATGACAAGCTTCAATCCGAAGCTGCTTCTCTCCAGGAGCTTCAACCACCTGATCACAACATTGATAACTCTGAGTTGGTGGAAAAAGTTGATAACTTGGCTCTCGAGATTAGTCCCGGTGCTTCGAATCCGAATCCTGTCCCTCAGGTTGTTTTTCGTATCCGATTAAGTGAATTTTTTTTTTGTACTGTTGGATACTTGTTTTAGTGTATCTCAAGTGTTATAAACTGATTAAACATTAGAGGAATTAGCTAATATTGTGTAGCTAACCCTTAAGAAAGCTTGATTTAACCGCTAAATGTACTTGATGAGTTTATGTTGGTTGTGTTTGTCATAAGTGTCTTGACTCTTGACTGTAGTCTATCTATCAACGAGTGCTATGGAAAGAATCTAAGTATCCTGACTGATGTTTTAAGCTTTACTTGAGTGCAATGACATGTGTTGTTGTGTACATTAGGGTGGTCATTTCGGGTAATGGGTTGGGTTCGTTTTGGATCAGTAGGCATATTATATTATTTGGGTTTCGGATCCCTATCCTGAATTTATATCTGCCCCAACATTATTCGAGAACTCAAATCACCTACCAACCACCAACCGTCATCGCCATAGAAGATCAATCTAAAAGATGTTTATAAAAAATTATTGTAGTCAAATCCTAAATAATTGGTTACTAATACACATACGAAGGTAGCTTTTAATCGTGTATTGCAGAGATCACAAAGAGAGTGAGTTGCAAAGAATCCCTTTGGTGGTCTAGACTAGAGACAGATGGAGTAGAGTTGATGCTTCCAGGTGATAGTTATAGAAATATATAAAACATACATATATCAAGATATATGGATTAGATAAAGAAATAGAGCAGTCGATTGTAGATATATATAGGTGGAGAGAGTGGAAGATGAGGGACTGAGCGGTTGTGGTTGCTGTAGGGCTTTCTAGGATTATTTTGTTCATAAGTAGATTAGTAATCACTAATAAATATATATTATATATTATATAGCATTTATATTTCAGGTTAATTTTTGTTTTTTTCAGGTGAACCCAAAAACCCGATCAGCCTGAATTTACTCAACTCCTGACACAAATCTGTGTATCTGCGGACTAATTTGTGTCGGATCTTGCCTCCCTAATTTAGATTGTTAGTGTAACTAGGCTTATGAGCAGCAGAGTCAGTGACAAGTTCCTTGTGCTTTACATAGAAGCCACACATCATAATTCATACCTGATATAAGCTGCAGCGGCAAGAATTAAGCTTTATACTTATCCCGTGATTGTCCTAGTTTCTCCTTAGATCATCTTCTTCTTGTTGATAACACTTACTTTTGTGTCATGTTCTCATTTAATTTTGATGTTATCATTTTTCAGATGGATAACAAGGAAGATAGGAAAAAGGAGATTGAGGAGAAATTAAAAGTTTTAAATGCAAAAAAGCATGATTTGGTTCAAGTACTGAAACAGGTAATAACAAGGAGTAGCCATGTATTGAATTCGGCTAGGGCAAAAATCCGAAATTATATTCTATATTATTGTGTGAAAATTATTTTATTTATATTACCAAGTATAGTTAAGAGATCTTATTTATCAAAGCAACACTAGTTCATATATGTATATATATCCGGCTCAAGTGAGAACAACTCTGGCTTGAGAATTCGTGAGAAGTCTTGTTATGCACTGTTTGTACTTTGTATATATTCTTCCACAATTTTAGAAGTGCAAAACAATTGTTCTCCTTATTCTCCACAACCCTTAATTTTTTTTTGTATGTGCATATCACTGAATGAATGTTTTTTTTTTTGGTCGCAAACTAAAGGCAATGCAATAGAATAGTTATTTAAATCAATTTAGGTACTGAAATTAATGTTATAACTCGATTATAGCATAAACAACTCTTTTAGCCTAAAATAGCACATATCAATTTTATTTTATTCTTTTGAAATTTAAAATCCTTAATATACATTAGGATAATCTAATTTCAAATAACACCACTTAAAAACATAGTTATATAGACTCTAATTGAAAACCTGGTTTTGAAAAGCTGATTAGCTCATAAAGATATAGATTAATTAGATTGTGTCATTTTTTGTTTATGCAATCAACGTGATATAAATTATATATGTGGGTTAGTAGGCATCTAAGTTTTCCAGGGTATTTTTTCACGAGGGGGGGGGGGGGGGGGGGGGGGGGGGGGCTACTTACCCTGGTTAATTCGGCTTGTAAAGAGTTTTGTGGATGCTCCAGAAGTTGCTTGCTAATGTGTTTCCCATGTCGGTGCTTAACAGATAATAAATGCAGAAGAAGAACTAAAGAAGCGAAGTACCGTGCAGGGGCCGACTGTTCGACCATCTGTTTCACTTCATGTAGATGTTACAAATGATTCTGGGTCAATGACTAGACATCTCACTCCCAGAATGGGCTCAGATGGATTACTCCGTGGAGATGGGGAAGGAGGAGAAGCAGATGATGCTTCAAATCATAATACTCATTCTCGCAGTTTTCTTCGAATGAGTAGTGTGTCACCATCTTCAGATTCCCCTCATAAGAGGCCTTTCCATACTGCGGTAGTGATTACAATCTTATGCATTTCATATACAAACTATATCACCGTCCTTAATTGGTGAAGAAAGATCAGCTTATTGCATCCTACCTTTAGAAAAATGATGGTAGAACATAGATGTGCATAATGTCGACACATCACACACTGTCACTGGTCTTCTGAAATACTCCCTCCGTTTCAAATTACATGTCCACTTTCAAAAAATCACATAGTTTAAGAAAAGTGGATTTTGAGAAAAAAGAGGTGTATTTAGGGTTAAAAATGGGGCGGGTTCGGGGCGGGGACTTCATTTCCCAACCCCGCCCCATATAATTTTTTCCTGCCCCATCCCCGCCCCATTCCCCGTGGGGATTTATTTTTAATCCCCATCCCCGCCCCCGGGGACTTAATATAATTTCGCCCCGCCCCGCCCCGCTTCTATAATATTACACTTTAAATAATTATTTTAAAATTAAGTAATTTTTTCTTCAGAATTTAATAATAATATACAAAACATGTATATTCAAAGCAAAAAACTAATTATAATAGAATTCAAAAAGACATGTTATACATTGTAAAATTATAGTTTTGTGTATTAAAAATAATAATATTAAATGTAACAAATATATTATATTAAATCTAATAAATATATTATATTGAATATAATTATTTATTTATATTAAATATATGCGGGGCGGGGCGGGGAATCCCCACGGGGATTCAACAAATACCATACTTGCCCTATATTTTGGCGGGGCAGAAAATCATTCCCCGTCACTGCCCCATTCCCCATATTAACGGGGCAGATCTGCCCCATTCGGGGCGGGTTAGGGCGGGTTCCCCGTTTTCCCCACCCCATTTTTAACCCTAGGTGTATTAAGTCATTAATTGAACCTAATATGTGGTATATGGTTGATCTTGGAAATATAAATTTGAAATATGTGAAGGAGAGTCGATTTTGGAAATGTAAATTTACATTGAAAGTTGAAGTGGACAAGTATTTTGAAACAATTTTTTTTTTTCTGAAGTGGACATGTATTTTGAAACGGAGGGAGTACAATCTTTCTAAATCATCTTTATTCATCATGAATTTGTTAGTTTGCGGCTTTTGGTAGTATTTTTTAGTCAATATGCTTGCTTGAATCTGGTGTAAATGGCTATGATTTCATAAAATGAAAAGGCTTGTAACCTTTAGAATCGTAAAAATGATAAGCGAGCATTCAATAAGTCGGATCTGCCGACTTCAGTAATATCTTTTACAGCACAAAATAAATTTAAGAAGAGATTAAATTTATCACATAATTACATAGCAATCACAGCTTATTATGTTGGATCTTACATCTTGTTAATATCCAAAATAACAGTGGTACTTCGAAACCTTCTAAACTGGCAATGGTTATTTCAATTTATTTATTACTGTCTCCTTGCACAGGTTCCACATTCATCTCGAGCAACTCCATGGGCCTCTGCTAGTCCATCTCGCTTTGCTCCAACTGGACAACAAGGTAATTTGGCAAGTGTACCCACTGTCTCTGCATCTGGAACAAACTATATCGCATCCTCTCCTTCACCTGCAGCTTCTGGTGGAACTTCAGTGTTTAGAGATGCTCGGCATAGAAGCCCATGGAATTGATCCACTGTTTCTATATTACCTTTAAAGTTATTGTTTTGTATACCAGTTGGTTGCAGTTGTAATTGCCTGTATCCTAGTGTGGGAATCACAGTTTTCATTGCCCTGGGTATGGCTTGTGGAGTTGTCTATACTTTGCTACTTGTTGGACTTTCGGTCCACTTTCTTGTTAAATACAAATTGGCCTCGAACACAACCTTGAGACAAATAAATTTTGCAGCCTCATATTATTATTGTTAGTTTTCTAATTTCTTCCGACTTTCTAAATTTAATTTTTAATGTTTTATTGTCCACAGTTTCGTGTTCTGTCTGTCTATCCTTTGCTTCCCTGGTAGTTCATTCTTTCTTTCGTTTTCCTAATTACAAAATTGCCTGCTAATTTCAACTTCTGTCTGCACGAGGAATGAAATTTTATCATATTTGAGCACTGGTTGGAGTGTGCCGTAACACTCATTTTTAGGTTGGGAGCGCCAACAGCTATATCCAATTCTTGTTTGTTAAATCTTAATTTCAGCAATATTGTATTTTGCATATTTAACAATATTCTTCTACTCATGCCTATGTTTTTTTAGCTTTTCTCTAAAAAGTCAATCATCCCCTTCAACTTAAGAAACCATTTCAGATACCGTAAATTACCTCGTTGTAATTGGTAAAAGGATTTTATATCCACCGCATCTGATTTCTCTCCACTGCCAACCTTGTTTATTTTCAAGACTTTTGTCTTTTAAGCTTTCTAATTTGGTTTACCTTGGTTCACATAATTTGCAGGCTATTGCGTGAGCTCGTGGGTTTATCCAGTACGCACCCGAAGGGTAGCGGCTGCGGGTTCCTACGTTAAAAAAAAAAAAAAAAATTGTTTTTGTTTTTCAGATAATATCACAATACCGGTAATGTGTTTGCTCAGGAAGTGTCTGGTCCTATCTATTTTTAAATAATTAAATATTACTATTATATATATGGTAAATTTCTAAATATTGATATATTTTATTTGGAAATAATGTTTTGTAATTGAAATATTATATCAAAAAATTAAAGAGATAAACTTTATTATTCATCGAATATTCCTCAACTGTCTATACCCAACAATAAAGTCTTGAAGTCCTAGGTGAGCCGTAACTAACAACTTACAAGGAAGAGGATATATTTTGAGCGTGAGGCGATAGTTGAGCATTTTAAGTTGCGATAAGAAATAAAAGAAGAACACGTGTACTCTTTCTGACGATTGATAGAGCCCAATACCAAAAATCCCAAAAATATATATTTATTCACATCAAACTTCCGACTCATGTGGTTTGGAATGCAATGCGGCGTAATTAGGGTTAGGGTCCACTTTTTTTTTTTTTTTTGAAGAAGGGTTAGGGTCCACTTAAATGCTGTACTCTGGAGTACATCCTGTTCAGATAATTGCGGTCTCGTATTTCTTTTTGCGGCTGGGTTACACGAAATTAGAGAAAATGAAATAAATTTTGTAAGGTAAACATTTTATTGATTAGAAAAAATATTTATAATTTTTATTTTTTCAATTATTCAATTTATATTATTTTAATTATAATTATAATCCACGTGTTTTGAAAACAATGTTCCTTCGATTTCTACATTATGTCTTTTTACAATTTCTATTTCTATTATAAGAAATTTAAAAACATTCATATTTAGTCACAAATTTTTCCATTTCATTCCCTCGTCATTCCATTATATCTAAGTGAACACAATCTTAATAATACAATATTAAATTTATGAATACTTTACCTTTTTTATTTGTATATTATTAAATAAATCTAAAATTGTTAGCTAAAAGTGGATAAAATAAAACAAAATGATAGAGTATGAAAATGTTCCGTTGATCGTAGAACTGTAATTCGAGTCGGGCGGCTCGCGAGCTCGCCCGGCTCGAACTCGTTTAAGTGGGCTCGGCTCGACTCGTTAAAAGAGTCGAGTTCGGGCAAAGGTTTCGGCTCGTTTAATTAAACAAGCCGAGTTCGGGTAGAGGTTTGGACTCGATTACGTGTAAAATTATATGAGTTGGTTCGCTCGACTCGTTAAAACCGGCTCGTTTAGCTAAACGAGCCGGCTCGACTCGACTAGTGAAATTAACCGAGTCAAGTTCGGGCGAAGATTTAGGCTCGATTAGTTAACCGAGCCGGCTCGGCTCGACTCGATTAAACTTGGCTCGAATTAGGCTCGGCTCGAATTACAGCTCTAATTGATCGATTATTTTTAATTTTTTTTTCATTTTTGTTGGAAAAACTTGCATGTGCATTCTGATTCGGAAGGCCTGATGCCACTGAAATACAGTGGTCTGGGGGGAACAAGTTGATATTGTGGCCAAATGGCATTCCACAATTTTCCACCACCGTCCACCAAACAATTGATATGAATCTAACTATCATTTAAATTCTAACTAAAAAATATTTATGGGTATCTACAAAGATTATGTACCAGTACTTTGCTTAGTCTTTGTTCTCTTAAATCTCTTCACTTGTTTCATGTCCCTCTTTTGATTACTCATTTCCACTGATTGCGATGTTTACTTGTTCAGTTTATTTTTCAATAATATAATTTAAGAAAAATAATAAAGATATATTCATATTCTTGTGATGGTTGGAGTTAGTCTAAGAGCAGTTTGGTAATCTTGTGATGATTGTAGCTAGTTTAAGAGCAGTTTGGCTGAGTTTAATATTGTAACTTAACATTTTAACATTTTATGTGACTTAATGGGATAGGTTAGGAGTTTATAATTTCTATTTGGATAATTTTGATTTGTTAATGACATGACTTATTTTTTCAAAAAAAAAAAAATGACATGACTTATTAAAAATATAATAATAAAAATAAAAGTGACTTATGGGTAACTTATGATTTATGAGTATTTTTATAAAAGAAAAAATTCAAAAAAATAAGTCACCGAAAGAAAGTAGCTCAAATTAACTTTTGACTTCAGTTTCTAGTTTATTTCTAACTTTAAACCGTAATTCCGATTTATTAGATAAATAAACATTTTTTTAGTTTAAAATCGAAAATGAATTAAAATCCGGATTTTAAGTCTAGACAAACATACACTAAGGCTCAAAATACATAATTATAGCGAAAGAAAATATAATGTAGATAATTTGCCAAAAAATATATTTATTATATATATTACTCCTTCCATCCCGGTCATTTCCGTACAGTTTCCTTTTTAAGATATCCCATCATTTCTATACTTTCCCAAAATAGCAATTTTTTATAATATAAAATACTATTACCCCGCTACTTTCTCCCACTATCTTCATTCTAATATAATAAAAACACTATTACACCCAATACTTTCCTCCACGGTCTCAATTCTATTATTAAAAATAAATGGATCACACCATTTTAACCACTTTTCATCTAACTTTACCCATTTTTTTTTCTCTGTGTCCAATCTCAATGTATATTAATTATTGGGACGGGGGAGGAATGATAGCTTGTAAAATAGTATATGATAATAAGATAATGATTGGAAGGAATTTGGATTAGTGAATGAAGAGGAAAGGATTGATAAGTGGGGCAAAGGGTGAGTTGAGTAACATGAGAGAAGAACACAATGGGAATGGAGCAAAATAGACTTTCCAATCTTGCAAATTTTGTTTCCCTCGATTAACACAAAATCTGTGAGGCCAATAGTTAGGCACAGTGGGCAGATCCGATCTATGGGCTAATACTATAAGGTACTTTCAACAAGTTAGGCCTCCATATCTTTTCTTGGGCTTTCAACATCCATATTGGGAGCTTGTTTTTATCAATACCACCCACATCTTAAACAAACTCTCTTTCAAGTTTCGACTCATTTATCTTCCAGTTCACATTTCACCTTGTATACATGCCCAAATATGTTTTGAAGTTGATGTACAGTGATATGTGTCCATGGCCATGGCTGTGTCAGTCTTCACCACAGGAGAAAGTTCAAAGATTTTATGGAAAATGAGCGAGCTATTTCAATAATTTTAATGTAAAAAGTACCCCGTTCACAGTGAAAGTCCAATAATTTAATCGTTGTATTTTGTAAGCCCAACCCATTTTTTTTCCTTAGAAATCGTTGTTGATCATAATACTAGGACCTGTTTGTCTTATCTTATTTTTCAAAAATAAATTATCTATTTATGAAAAATATTGAAATATGTGTTTCTTTTCAAATTCATCCAAAAATATTTAAGATAAACAATAATTCAAGAAAAAAGTATTTATGAAAAATATGAAAAATATTTATGTGAAATGTGTTTTGGTGAACTTGAAAAGAAAGACACATTTTCATATTCTTTTTTATAAATAAATGACTTATTATGAAAGATAAGATAAGACAAACATGACCCCCGTCACAAAAAAAAGTAAAAATAGTCATGTGTATTTGGGACGAAACTAAGAATTACAAACTATAATTAATTTTATAAATTATAATTATCAAGTCCTAAATATTTCCTTAATATAGTTCATAAATTTTAAGTTACCACCATTTCGTTTCTAATATAAATTTTGACCGCAGATAATGACTTTACTTATAATCATTATTTTGACAACAATACAAATCACTAAAAAAATTAAAAATATTAAATTTATACATTACAGAAAAACTTCTCCAAGTGGAGTTGACAATTTTCAATAATGAATCTGTCTTTGATCGGGTTCGGGGTGAAATGTCTTACCAGATCTTTTTTTTAACCCGAATCCCGAACTTAAAACGAGTTACGATTCTGATCTTTCTAATATCTGATTTATCGAAAAAGATTCGTTTCAACTCAAAATGTATTTAAAATTAATTATTTTTATTATATTAATTCATATTTTATTTAAAATATATTAAAAAAAATACAAAATAATAATATCATAAATTTATAAGTGAATTAATGTATTTAAATAATATATAAAATATATTACAAATGTATATAATTATGTAATGTGAATTATATATTATACAAAATATATTATATATAAATATATATTATATATAAAGAAATTTGAGTCCAGTTCGACATATTGTGTCAATCCGAATCCTGAATTTTTCAGATAAAAAAATTAATCAACCCAAAATCAATCTAATATTAAAATGTTCCGATATTAAAGCATATTATTCGGAGTCCGGTTCTCGTAGAGTTTTGCAACTCCGACCTTCAATAATAACGTTTCTCCGAAAGTTAAAAATTAAGAATCTAAACTTTTATTTGATATAAATTTTATAAAAAATAATTATGTTTAGATGTGATTTTTTCAACATCTTAAAATACGTGCAAAAAAGTCAAAAGCAGTTAAAATGGGACGGAGGGAGTAATATTTTATTATTAAAGACTATATTTCATCATTAAAGCATGCTCTAAATATAATATAAAATATCATGATGTCCTAGCAGTTTTAGACATATTCTACTAATTTGAACTCCAACAATAATATTTTATTATTAAAGACTTTATTTCATCATTCAGGTATAATATAAAAGTAGAAAGAGAAAGTGAGTGTTGATGAAAATTTATAAATATAACTCCCCAACTTATATATAAGGCATCAGTAAACGTTGGATCTAACTTTTTTTTCCAAATACCCTAAATAATAACTTAGGACATGATAATGATACCGGGTATCTTTTGGACTTGCTTTAAGTCGGATTGTTTTAAATAAGCGCCATGGTCAAAGATTTAAGACTCTTCCATAGGGCTGTAAATCGATACGGACTATCCGGTGTCTCGGCTCATATCCGGCTCGAAAATATGATACATGTCTCATATCCGTTTTGAAAACGATCCAAATCTGGCGGAAAAATTAAGCCCGTATAATATATGATCCCGGATACGAGCACTCCTATACCCGCTCAAATTCGGTCTCATATATTTTTTCATAATATGATCCTACCCGAATAACCGAATATGATCCACGGTTCATATTCGATTCAAACTCATATACATATTATATTTTAACATTATCATATTTGCAAGTAAATAGTCATCGTTTTATAAAATTTTAATATCTTATTTAAGTTTATATCTTCATAAAATATGATTTATTTAATGTGATCATGCTTATTATCTTCATATATATTTAATAAATGATATATACCAACATATAACTATAAGTTTTAATTTAAAATTATTATACTTTATAATATTATGTTTATTTAAACTAAATGATAATTTTGAACAACTGAAATAATAATGATATTTAATGTTAGTGGATCATATCCGGCTCATATTCGATGGATCATAAACTACCCGGTTAATAAATAGAAAATACGATACTGGATCATATCCGGTTCAGATCCGAATCTCAAATACCCGGGATCGGTTTATATCCGAATAAAACGATCCCGGACCCAAATCTGGACAAGCTAAAAATTAAATGATCCGGTACTTGAGCAGAGGGGTACCCGGGATCACCCGGATCATTTTACAGCCCTACTCTTCCATACCCAAGATTCCGGTTCTCCTCTGCATCTACATCACAACATACATACACATCTAAAACTGATAATGTAGAGATATAGCTTTCAGTACCATACTCATTCTTCTCTCTCCCCAACTCACCCCTTAAATATCTTCACACTCCCAACACTCATTTTACTAAACCCCCCACCCATCTTTCTCCTCCTCCTCTGCTCCTGTATATTTTATACATATTTAAACAGAGACACAAGCTATCTAGCAAGCAAGCAGTGCAGTGTTAAGAGCAGGGGAATGTGAATGGTGCTCAACTGTGAAGATGGATCCTCCTATCATAAATGAAACTTGTTTCTCTGCTGCAAATCCTTCTTCTTACAGCTTAGCTGAGATTTGGCCTTTTCCCATCAATGTCAACGAAGCTGGGACTACTGTGCCAGGAGGCTTAGGCCTTCGAATCAGTGGCTTTGGTGATTCTACAAATCATGATCTCGAAGAATCCACTGTGACGGATCAAAGTGCTACTCGTGCTCAGACTAATAACAACCAAACTGATGACAATTATGAGGTGATTGGATCTTCATGAATGAGTTCCAAGTTTTGATTTATTTCTTGTAGTGAATGTGATGTTTTGAAGATTATGATTAAGCATATTGGGTCTGAGGTTGACGCGTGGTAATCGAAGTCCGTAATTTTGTACTAGAAAACGTTATAACTTGATTAGTTGTTTAAGGTCAACCTCAGGCCCCGCTTGGACGTGGTCTAACTAACCGTTATAACGTTTTCTAGTACAAAATTATGAGGTTAAAAATTAATTAGACAATTAAGCAGTGTAATTTTATGATAAAAAACCTTATGAGCTCTTTTTAGTAACCAAGTTCAAAATCATGATTTAGGTATGTTTTCATTGAAGTTTCTTGTTATGTAACTTTGATTTCCTGCTAGAATGTTTCAAATGGTAAGCGGCTAAAGGTGTTGGGATCTATAGAGGAACAAGGGGGTTCCAAGGCCGAAGTGGAAGCAAGTTCGGGTTCGGGCAACAAGTCTACTGAGCAAGTTAAGGACTACATCCATGTTAGGGCAAGAAGGGGTCAAGCTACTGATAGCCATAGTTTAGCTGAAAGAGTAACTTCATCTTTCCTAAATTCAGTTTATTGGTTATTATAAGGTTCGCTGCGTTTTGTTCTCAGTTTTTAGTTTCTGATTAAGCCTGTGATTCATTGTTAGGCAAGGAGGGAGAAGATCAGTGAGAGGATGAAGATTCTACAAGACATAGTGCCTGGATGTAACAAGGTTTGTGTCTTGACTTTCTACAGATACCATTATTAATCGACTTGCTTTAAGGTTATTGTTCGTTCATCGCTTGATAATTCATAAATTTTATGAGAAGGTTATTGGAAAGGCACTTGTCCTTGATGAGATTATTAACTACATTCAGTCGCTACAACGTCAGGTGGAGGTAATTGCTGACTCCGTCAATCTTCGTTTCTATGTATGTTTCTGTTATCAGTTCCTAAACTTTATTGAATCTGAATCTGTAACTTCATGTAATGTATTTTTTAGTTTTTGTCAATGAAACTTGAAGCAGTCACTTCAAGGAATGAGCCAACTATGGAAGGAATTTCTTCGAGAAATGTAAGTTTTAATTGCCAATGATGTTGCAATCATCCTGTTCTTTACATAAGCTTTCTGCAAATATACTGTCAACTTATATTACTTCTGTTGGTTTTAGTCTTAGTTTTATTCTTTTGTTTCTGAATTGCAAATCGATTTCTCGACATGGGTTTTGGTTGACAAAACTTAAGCTGAATAGGCTTGGTGAGAATACTTCCATAGATGTTATTGCAATTCACCATAGTATCATGGATGATGAAACATACCAGCTCACACCCCATGAACACTAGCTCTGCATCCGGTTACTCATTAATAATTTTCCAACCGGTTGCAATAATTGAAAAGTTAATGCAGGTTTTTGTTTCCTATGTGATTCTTCAAGGAAAAAAAAATAGAAAAGGAGGCCTCTTTGTCTCTCTTTTTTGTGGCATCTCTGACAATGAGGTGATGAAACATATGTTGCTTGATGAAACAGGGAGGCCTCTTTGTTTCATTGATGATCCTTGAGGTTTCTTTGGCATCAAAATGTCAAAAGTTTAACTTTGATCAATAAATTCTTTTCACAAAAGTACTACTTTGAAAAAAGAACTTGTGGTGCATTCTTACGATGAGACAAGCAGAAACTGCTAAAGCATTGGTCCACACTTTTATCACATGCATACTTTCTGCTTTTCTACAGTTTTGCTCATCTGCTGACATGTACTTGCCTCCAGTCCTTTCAATTTTTACAGTTTCTGGTCATCTGCTGACATTCATGAGCCTTGCTTTGATTAGTTTCATTGACATTACTGTTATTTATTAAAATCTTTGCAATTTATCCGATAATTATACTTCTTATCTTGTCATCTATTGCAAATCATTCCTCCAATCCTCACTCATCGTATTGTTAGTTTATTATAATCTTCGTACATGTCAGAATCTTCATTTCCACTTCATTCATGTTACTGTGGCCATTTTTTCTGTTAGTTTCACTGTAAGAGATCAATTGGTAGTTGCTTGATGAATCAATTATGCTGCTTTAGTTTGTATGTTATTCAGTATTTTGTCGCAACCTTTTCTTTGAATATTGAACCTGGAATTAGAGAAGATCATCTCGTATTATTGTGTTAATCTCACGAGTTCTGTTTAATAGCTAGATTACAGTCCTCATAAAATAATTTGAAAAAAATAAAAACTGAGCTTGATTTAACTCACGAAAGCAACAAATTTTTTTATATCCTACTTGTCTTCGGGTATCTTCGATGTGACTCTAAAGTTATTAGTAGATGCGACTTTATAAATAAGTTCAAGCTTTGGTAACTGAATATATATCTTGACACTTGAACTGGATTCTTCTGTTTTTTGTCTCCCATTCATTTTTTAGACGTCCCAGTGTTAACTGGTAACAAGATAGTCTTCAGTCAAGTATTATTTCTGCAGTTTTCCTGATCTAGTTTCTGATAAGATGGTATTTCAGCTTGGATTGCCTACATATGATGCTTCTGGGATAATTTTCGAGTCACAACAAAGAGAATATGCTCAAGGATCGGAATCCGACTGGCTTCATATGCAGGTTGGCCACAGCTTCCATAGAGCAACATGATACCCATTGCCCTGATAAATTGGTTAGGGTATCCCCGCAGCATATATAGTCCAAATGAATTAGCATTAGTTTATCTGTTTGATGCAGAATTGTATTTGTTAGATACTCTTACAACTATATTCATATACGTTATATGTGTGATCAGAACATGATATGTACTGTAAAAAACTGCAGTGACATTAGTGCGTCTCGTTAAGCTTGTAAGCTCGTTGTGCTTCAGTGTACTGGTATGTAGCGAATGCTGTGAACTATTGAAGTGATTATAGTACTTGTATCACAATGTTGCTACTTGCTAAGAGATATACAGTGCTGCACTTTTATACTCTTTGATTTATCAATTGTTGATTTTCATACATCAAACCATCGATTTATCTGCTCAAAGTAAGGTTTATCTGCTCAATTTTAAGCAAAAATGATCTCAGCGCTATCTACTAGATTACAGGCCGAAGACAATCTGAAAACTCCGAATGATCTTCTCTACTACAAGCCAATGCATCTCGAATCTAATAGTCCAATGCATTTCGAATCTAATAGTCCAATGCATTTCGAATCTAATGTTCTACCATTTCAATATGGTGTAGGAATGTAGTAGTTTTCATCATTTGGGATTTCGGACTTATAGTCATCGTAATATTCATCTCTATCAGTTTCATATTCGTCAAGGTCTTCAATCTCCAAAGGACCAAATTTTTCTCTGTAGGTCATAAGATCAGCCTCGAGAAGCCTAACCTGATCCTGCATAACTTTCAAGGCTTCTTGTTCATACTCTGCTTGCTCATTTATCATTCTTTGATAGTGCAAAGCCTCCATTTGGATGGCGGCCTTTTCTGCCTGCAGCCTCGTGATCATGGCCATTGCGTTGTTTGCTGCTTCTGCAGAAGCGCTCCTTTCTTCATCCAGTTCCATGTATAAATCCACAATTGATTTCTGATCCAAGCGAACTTCTCTTTTCAGAGGGTCCAAGGCTTCACCCTCGGATCCATTTGCAGCATTTTTGTCACTATTGTCTGCCATTAGTAGTTCTTTCTCTATCTGTCGCTTTCTTGCTTGTCTGTTTCCGTATCTAGGGCTGGAAAGGTTTGCAAATCTAGGACTGGATAATGGCGAACCCGTGTCTGTTAGTGAAATCTTGAAGAATCTGTTTTCTTTGGTGAAACTAGGGGTATGCTCACTTAGATCCTCAGAGTCTGGTAATAATGGCGTCACCGGCTCTTTCACGTCTTGGTTAGATTCTGCATTTCAAGAAAATAATATAAGCAAAGATGGCTCAAATTGCAGCAAATGACATAAAATACCATGCACAGGAAAATTCAAAGGGGTCGTCTTTTAACTATGCCTATATTTCTTTATAAAATGCAAAGGGGTCGTCATAAAGGGCCTCAGTTTTACAAGTATTTGAAAACACGACCTCTTCATGGGACGGGAGATATACCTTTATCACTAGGCTATCCCAAAATCCTCAACGTGCCCGTTTGATTAGCAATTATAACTAGAAAATCACATGCATTACTACAAAGTAGAGGGCTTACTTTCTTTATTCACACCAATTTCATTTTCATCAGGCTGAGTCTCTGACTTCATCCTAATGCTATGAATTGGAGGCAATCCAACACCGCGCACTTCCTCGTCTGCCAAAGCTGGTGGACGGGAAGAACAAACGGAAGCATTCGAAAGAGCTGTGGCCCTCATCGATGGATGCTTATCAGATTTCTTCGGATTTCTTGTCAGAGGCTCCCCACAACAAAAACACCTAATATTAACACTACCCTTTTCACCTCTCACAGAATCACTACCCTTCAAGATCTTACCATCTTCCTCAACAAACGCATCATCCTTATGCAAAATAAATTTGCAAGTGTCTATATCAGAATCTCTTTCAGTTGCAAACGAAAGAAGGCAACGATCACACATGCTTTTAATGTCCGAAAGCCTGCTGTGCACTTGACAATAAGCAAGGGATGAAATATCCTTCTTGTGAGCTTCGCATACAGATTTATTGTAGTAAAAATCATAATTTCTAGGTACAAACACATGATCAATTCTTGTACAAAGCCAGCACGGGGGACTTAGATTAAAAAACATGGCGAATTCGCTACATAGAAATGCAAGAAAGCCTATAATGTACAACCAGATAATAATCACAAATTCCAGAAATGTGTATATCAAGAAATCTGAGATTTTTCTAAGAATCTGCTCTACGCGCAACGAAGACATTATGTGTATTAAACACTAAGCAAAATTCAAAGGCCTGGAGAGTAATAATTTTACGAGAACAGATACAAAAAGGGTGATCAAATAATAAGTCAGATCATGCGAGCCCCCAATAACATGATCCGCCTATATGATCACTCTTTTTATATCTTTGTAAATTATTTGTTGTTTCAGAATACAAATTAATGATTTTCAGAATCTAGGTAGGATAAAATTTTCAAGCGCGTAACTAAACGCAGATTATGTTTTGAATTAGAGGTTTAAAGCTGCATTATACACCTAAATTAAAGGTCCACCGCAAACTGTTAACACGATCGCCTCACTTTGAAACCATATCTTGAAGCATTTAACTAGCTAGTCATAACTACCATTAACATTTTTCTTTTTCTCTGATTAATTTAGACGTCACAGCCAATTTTCCTCTTTAAAGTTTAGAACACTTAAGCTAAACACATTTTTTTTTTCAAAAACTTTTCTGTTCATTAATAAATTACAAATGATGGTTGCACTTTACATGAATCTTCAAATTATTAACCAAATTTGCGTTTTCAATTTTTTGATTGATATTTTTGTAAGCTCGTAATGTCCTCGTTAACCGCTGTGACGATATTTTTGTAAGCTCGTAATGTCCTCGTTAACCGCTCTGACGATATTTTTATAAGCTCGTAATGTCCTCGTCGCCTGACGCAGGCTATGAAACATGTAGTCTTCAGTCTTCACTGTTGCCTCAGTTTCATCATTTAAAAACTCTATTTCACCATTAAAATTAAAAAGAAGCTTTGTTACATAACAGTGCAACCTTGTAAGAGAGGTGATCATATTGTAAGACACAAAATATAGTTTAATTCACTTTCGTGGAAACCACTTTTATATACTAAATATTACAGCTTTCAGCAGCTCTTGGTCGGAGTTTTCGATAGTAAATGGCTTTGATGACACTTACAATTAGCCTGAAAGAAAGAACAACATCATCCAACAGCTAAAATTATCAGCCTGTCAGCTACTACTAAACTCCAAACATATCCACAATTTTTCTCCTTCCTTCAACATGTAACTTCATCGCAGCTCGCAGATCATTACAAGTTCTTTACAAACCAAATTCAAAATTCAGATATGTCTAGGTGCTGGAATTGTAGGAACTCGTCGCATCCCAGCACGGTTAGTATGTCTGTAAGAAGGGCTTTGTCGTCTGAAACTTTGTCGCATGATTTGATAGTTAAGGTCATAGCAGTCACGGCTGCAAGTACTCTACTTGTGGCAAGTGTCATCTTCTATTTTGTTTACAGATACGCCATGGCTAGAGAACACCGAAAGAATATATACGGGTCAAGAAGCGTAGAAGATCATAAGGTTTCTCAGGAAGACAGAGCTCTGAAAAGGTGGGATATCAGAGATGATAGTAATGATGTAGTTTTCTTGCAGAAACTTGAAAGTGGGCAACTAGACTCTTTTTCTACAATTTCCTTTAACAAATCCAAATCAGAAGAGAAAAGTTTCGATAGTAGAAGACATGGAATAAAATCGCTTGAACAAAACAAGGGAACTCCATCTGGTCGAAAAATTACAAACATGACAGACTCTGAACAATCCCTGAGTTTTCACTCTCAGCCCATGCTTTCCAATGTGGTTTTCGTAAAGCAATCCACACCCCCTCCACCTCCACCACCACCACCACCACCACCTATTCTTCCGAAGAAATTTCCAGTGCCACCGATACCACAACTGCCTGCAAGAAGGAAGCCTCCAGCACCACCACTTTCACGGCTGCGTCCAGATCCTACATCCTTCAAGCTTCTTAATGACCCAAAAGGAAAAACAAGCAGCACTAGGACAGAAGCTTCAGAGAAAAGCTCGAAGGGAAACACTGAAGTCCAGATGAAAATGAAGCCACTCTACTGGGATAAGGTTACTGCTAATGTTGATCATTCGGTGGTTTGGAATGAGATCAATGCAGGATCATTAAGGTAATAAGTGAGTTTTAATTTTCAACAATTAGATTTGTCATATCTTGCCTGTTGATTGAATATTGATGTTATACTATTACATGCTTCTCAGATTTGATGACAAACTAATTGAAGCTTTGTTTGGATACAATGCCTCTACCCAAAAACCACCAGAAACAAAAAACACCTCTTCAACTTCAGCCAAATGCAGTTCAGTGAGACCTGCTCAAGTTTTCATCCTCGATCCTCGGAGGTCACAGAACACCGCAATTATACTGAAATCTCTTGGTAGTTCTTGCAAGGAGATCCAAGATGCCATCTTAGACGGCCAAGGACTAGATACTGATACCTTGGAGAAGCTAGCAAAAATTTCTCCAACTGAAGATGAAACAGAAAAAATCCTCCAATTCAGTGGAAATCATATCAACCTTGCGTATGCAGAGTCATTTCTCTATGAATTATTAAAATGCATTCCCTCTGCATTTATCCGCATTAATGCCATGCTCTTCAGATCAAACTATGACCAGGAGATCTTGCATCTCAAGGAGGCGTTACAGACCCTTGAATATGGATGCAAGGAATTAAGAGCTCGAGGCGTTTTCTTAAAACTTCTTGAAGCCATTCTCAGAGCTGGCAATCACATGAACGCTGGCACCGCTAGAGGAAATGCCAAAGGCTTCAACCTTACTGCTTTACAAAAGACTTCCTATATCAAAAGTACGAATGGGAAGATTACTCTACTTCAATTTGTAGTGGAACAGATCGCGCTAGCTGAGGGTAAACGTTGTGTTCAGAATAGAAAACGCGACTGTGAAAGCAGCAACCAGGATCCGAACAGCCACACTGATAGCGAATATAGTGAGAAAGAAATCCTTCAGCTGGGACTATCAATTTTAGGAGACTTAAACACTGAGTATTCTAATGTCAAGAAAGCTGCAACTATAAACCATGACGTCCTTGTGAATCAGTGCTCAAGTCTTACATTTTGTGTTAGTGAGATCAAGCAGCTTATAAATCAATGTAGCATCGACAAAAGAGGCAATTATGTGAATGACATGAAGAGCTTTATAGAAGGATGTGAAGACGAGCTTCGGATAGTAAGAGAGGAACAAACAAGAGTTATGCAACTGGTGAAGAGAACAACTGAATTTTACCAAGCAGGAGCCAGTAATGAGAAACAGGGGCACCCACTTCAAATATTTATCTTGGTGAGGGATTTTCTGGACATGGTTGACCAGGCTTGCACCGATACAGCAAGAAAACATCAGAGGAGTGCGAAGACTGTACAATCATCACCACGAATGCCTTCACCATCAATAATGGCTGAGGTGATGTTCCAGAACTTGCAAACATATGCTACAACAGATAAGTTGGACTCTAATTCTTTTACCAACTCAGAGGAGGATTTCTGAAATTATTGTGTCTACTCAGATCAGAATATTATAATCTATACAGCATTTTTAGATTTTTCAAGAAATCTATACATGTCTGCAGACTGTAAACAGAAGACAAAAGTACTCTTCACAGTATTATGTAACACTGTAACTTAACAAGTCTTCTTTACAAACACTGATTCAGCTCAAGTGCATATGAATCTGACACAACATTATAGTAAAATCACTTGCTGACATCAAGCTTTACCAAGGAAGAAGATTGACAGGGGAAGCCCAGTTACTAAAAATATTAAAACTCCCCAGTCTCTGGAACATACATTTCAGGCATTCAGCCAATCTAGCAACACCAGGAATTCCATATATCAAGATCATAATAATAAAAAAAATCATATTCCAAATATGCTTAGATTTCCCCTACCCCTCCTAACAAGGTAAAGTGACATTCACAAGTATAGGCAGATTTGAGGATTTGTAAGAGTATAATGAAATGGTAGGAACAGACTCATCTTTAACCTTCCAAGCAACTCTCAAAATCAGAAGGCTTACTAAGAGACTCTTAGCAAAAGCACAAGTACATATATACAAGACTCTGCAGTACTTCGAAGAGAACATTTGACGCCACCATTTTTTAATTTAAACTTTTTGCCGACCATTTGCATCTGTAGAGCATTTTAGTGTGAACTTCAGCAAAGAATATTATCTGCACATTAATGATCAGAAAAGAATAGTATCATCTTTAAAGAGTGTAGTCAAAGTGCAAAACTGAACTGAATTTTGTTTACATACCTTGTAATTATTCTAAATTCAGAGTAGCATGACTTTACAGCTTAATATTCAGTAAATTACCCAAGTACAAGAAGATGGACATAAGATACAACGACTAGATTAACATAATAAGTCTACCTTCTTTGATCCAAATATATGCTTCAAGTCATAGAGATTGTAGACTCATACTTTTAGACAGAAACCATGCTTAAATGTCCAGAGGTCCACAGATCGCCTTTTCATCATTTTTTGCTATTCCTTTTTGTTGTCTCTTTCAGAATTAAACAGACCATTTACTCTCTATTCCAGACAAAATACTTTATACCTATATTCTACAATAAAACATATTGTCTTACCTGTATCAACCTTTCATCCCAAATCAAACAACAATGTTTGTAATGTCACTTACCATATAAAAAGGGACTCTAGGCTCCGGTAAATTACAAAATCTTATTCTTTACAGATCGCAAAAATTAGTTACTAGAAATGACATTATATTAATATAACATGCAGAAGGAAGAAGATAGCAGTCTTTAAATAAATCAAATTACTAGAAAGTTCTACTTTATTGTCACAGAAAATGGTTTATTATTAAACACATGTCAATCCCACGACACAAAAACAGATTATATGCCAGCATGTCTTATTGTATTCAATTTCTATACCAACTTGTCTATTCACAAAATAGATTCTCTACAGTAGCACATTTACTTTTGGCAATAAGGATCAAACCCGGAAAGGAGCCGACTTAGTTTCCAAATTTTACCAATCACACCCATATAAACACATACTACTAAAAACAGTGGCTGGCATTAAAACGAAACTCAACATACATATTCAATGGAGACAGATTTCCTAGGACTTAGTAATCATGCTATAAGAACGAGCAAAACGATATGGGGAACTGCCTTCTGCAAAATTGCCATTTCCTTCACATGTGATGCCATCATGTTCATACTTCTTTCTGCATCCTGGGCATCGACCATCTTCTTCAAGAATCCTCTTGTGGCAGAAAAGGCAGAGACGAAATCCACAGTAACAAGGGAGAAAACTCGAATCAGTGAAATCGAGATCTTCACAACATATAGGACATGATGACTGGGTAGATATGCCAATGGCACATGTCACGCCTCCAGAACCACTATGCCTTTCCAACTTGATAGGAAAACTATGCTGTTTTAATAAAGTAGGAAGGCTCTGAGGACGAAATGCATCATCAGGTCTCCATGCCTTGCGGTTTTCTGCCTTGGGTTTAGGAATATCAACCTCCAACAGCTGAGAATTTGGAAACTCAGGTGGGCAATTCAATTTGTTAACATTTTCATGCTCCGAAGGCGATTCTTGAAAAGGTTTATTCTGCTCCTGTTGTTGCTTAGCATCACTAGCAGCCATTGCATCAGCAACAGCCTCCCAATCATCCACACATCCATCATCGTCATCATTATTATCATCATCTTCTTCTTCACTCATAATCCCCGATACCGATCGACCACTGCTACTGCTGCTCCTGCTGCTACCGCCACTCCCAGTAAAACTAGTCCCTGAAAAATGACTCCCCCCAACACTACAACTGTGGCTAATACGACTATGCGATGACGAATCTGAATCACTGTAATGCTGCACCGATCCATCATGCTCCCCATTTCCTGAATTCATCTCCGATATCTTAACAACTCGATCCCTCTCATTACGTCCATGAGTTGGGGATACCTGGATCCCTCCACTCACATCCACCTGGTCCTTTCTTTCCTGGTTATTCACTGCACAAATCCCCATAATCAGACCATCAAATCCAATAAATCATCACACACAAATCATCCAATATAATCTTCTTCATCATCTTAATCCCATATTTAACTATCCAATACATTCTTGCCGAATTTACCGCTCAAAACATAGAAAGCACAAAGCTTTACCCTTAATAACAAGTTCTTGAGTGCCAATTACAAGTTAATTGCATAAAACTACATCACTATCATACAAACAATGAAATACACACAAACATATACAAAAAGATTGAATCTTTATCACACACAAACCTTGTGAAAGCCACTGGTGACGACGAGCATCGAGCTTGCACTGCTTCAATTTAGCCGACCTATTGGCCTGCAAATCAAATCAATACACAATTAACACACACCAATTAAAATCTACAATATACAATAACAATAACAATAATATACATAGAGATTTCTAGTAGAAACAGTAGATACCTTCTTCTTCTTAGCAAAGTCCTTGGCGTTGGTGACTGAATCAAAGGCCATCGCAATTATTAGTCAATTTCAAAGATCCGACCCGAATAAAACCCTAATTCGATTTAATCGCAGAGATATGAAATAGGGATAAAACTGAAACGTTGTAGCTTCGCCTGCCCCTAATTTGATTTTATGACACAACCCAAGAAGATTGACGATGATGTTAGATTTTAATATTTTATTACACCCTTCTCCTCACTATTTATACTCCTCATGCCGGTATAATATTCATTCATTTATTTTAATTTTAATGATGTAATTCTAATTTTGTGTAATTATTTAATACAAAATGTAATTTTTCCAAAATGAATTGTTAGTAATATTTTATAATTATTTATTATTTATTTATGTAACTTTTTCAAAATGATTGGTTACCAATTATTATGTAAATTTTTATAATAATAATATTTTTTAACTATTATTATTAATTAAGTTATTAATCGTCAAATCCGAATTCACGTCAAATTGCTAGAGGGAAAAAAATCGATGATTGTGAAATTATATATACATTATTATTTTAATATAAAATACTAAAAAGTCATTATTTTATAATCAATGAAAAAAAATATTTATGTTGACATGAAATTGATCTGCGTTCCAAAAAAACATGAAATTGATCTGTTAATCTCGTACATCAATACTCTCAAAATAATAATAATTATTAATTTTATTTTTAAAATCTTGATATAGAAACCATCATATCTAATTTTGTCACATTGTTAACTTCTTATCATAATATTCAGATAAAGTAATAATAATTTAGAATATAGAATGGGAGCCTCCCCACAAATTGTATAAAAATGAATACAGAACAATTAAAATATATAACAATGAGATATTAAATAAACTGATTTTATAACTAATAAAATCATAAAACAAAAAAATGTATATCATGCATATACGTAGCTTTAATGTAAGGACAAATATTTACAGATTCATTTTAGTAGTTTTTGCTCTTATACCATATATGTTATTGATAGAATATATTTTTATATATATTCTATATGATTTTATTCTCATATTTAATTATATTTTGCACTGATTTGGACATTTATTTAATATATTTTCATGTTTTATTGTAGGGAATAAAGAATTCCAAGTTGAGAAGGATTTGAAGCTAAAATAACTATTTTGTAGCTAAATTCTATTAAAATTCGGATTTATTGGGTTCTACCCGAATTCTGCACTGTTCGGGCCATAACTTGAGTTCCAGATGTCAGAATTGGACGATCTTACAGCCCACGCGAAGCCCTTGAAATTCTCGTTAATTCAGAAGTGGTCCAAGAAGCAAAGTCCAACTGTAAAAGCCCGAAAACAGAGCAGAAAAGACAGCTACGAATTTTGAGACTAAATCCTACTTGATTTTGGATTTCTATTTATATATTAGTTTTAAATATTAAAAGACTTTTATTTTATTAGGTAGAGAGGAATAGTTTTAATCATTGTACAATATTAGATTAGAATTAGGGTTAGTTAGAGAGACTTATGAGGAGGCCATGACTTCCATGGATGTGACAACATTGGAGGTTAAAGGTTTTAATCTATAGTTTTCTTCTCTTTTCTTGTTAGCTTTATTATGTCTTTTGATTGTCTTAGTTGTTTTAATTGTTTAATTATTGTTGAGTAGTGTGTTCTAGGGTTTAAGGGGAAGCCATGTTTGCACTATGATGTTGGCATGATTTTCATGGTGATTTGATTGATTGGTTAATTCTAATTGATATGTTTTAATATTGATTTGTGTAATCGGCCGATATCATGAATTGATTATATGCGAATAGGAGTATGATCGAGAGATATACTACTAGAGGCACACATACAATTAGCAGAATTGAATTTGAGTGCGAGAGCATCATTGGATTTCTGAGAGCGTTAATACTCGAGAGAGATTAACCTTGCTTTAATTACCCAATTAATCGAATTACTAAAAAGTGGTTATTTGTGTAAGCATGTTTCGAGAGTGTTGATACTTGAGAGAGATTAACAAACTCTAGTTGCATGACCACTTTAATTACTTTAGCTTAGAGCCAGTCATTGTATGAGCATGGTGGACCTGATTGCCCTAGGTTTTAAATATATTATTCTAGTGTCTTTTTAGTTAGTATTAATTTAGTTATAATTTAGTTCACTAAAATACATTCTATAATCGTTTTGTTCCGGAAACAATTGAATATAATTGAATAAAATTGATAGCATCTGTCTCCTTGAGGATACGACCCGCATTTGCCAGTCAGCACTACGATAGACACCGTGCGCTTGCGGTTAGTTATAATTTAACACATCAAGTTTTTGGCGCCGCTGCCGGGGAGACGGCTAGCTTTTATTGATTTTGTTTGGTTATTTAGATTGTTTCCTTCACCTCTTTGGGACTTAGTTCCAAGTGAGGTAGATTTTACTGTGTTTTCTTGGCTTGTGTTTTTCTTTCAGGTTTACAATGGAGGGAGCTGATAACTTTGCACGTCTATCTTCCCTGATCGAGGCATATACTCGTGGAAATGCCTCACTGAATGCTACAGAGCCTACTATGCGTCCGATGAGTATTAATGAGATGTCACAAGTTGCCCCGAAAACTTACAACTTTTGTCAAGTTTGTGGTGTTCAGGGTCATTATGCTTATGAATGCTCGTACAATGTCTTCAATTCTCAGAATGCTCAATTGGGACCGATGAATGATTATCGTGAAGAATATGAGTACAACCAGTATTCTAATTCTTGTGATCAAGAATGGATGGGTCAACCAAGTTTCTCTTACACGGACAATGGTTTTCAAAATTTTTCATATAATGATCAACCGCAGTTTCAACAACAATATTATGAAGAGCAGTATGAGCCACTGCAACAATATCAATATTCTCTACCGGAGGAGCCACAATTTTCTCTAACTGATGTGGCTATGGAAGCTGAAAAAACTAACGAGATGTTGAAAGAAGTGATGCAGGAGATCAATGAGCTAAAAACTCAAAATCTAATGATGGAGGTTCAAATTGCACAGTTGGCTAGTTCTTCCACTACATGGCAAACCGAATCCCCCTCACCCTCTTCATCTATTCAACCAGAGATGGGCATAAATACTGTCAAACTTGCAAGTGATGAAGAGTGTGATAATTTCTCGATCTGTGTTGATGATGTGCCTACTGGTAAAGAGGAGGATCGTGCTATTTATGATGAAATTGATGATGTTGTTGTAGACCACGTGCTTGATGATGGGGTTAGCGAGGAAAGCAATGCAAAATTGGTTCTTGTGTCTATTCCAACATATGTACCTGAAATACTAATGCCTACTCGGATGGACATGACTAAAGTGGATCAATGGTTTGATAATGATAAATTTGTTTTTGCTCCAACCTCTACTCTTGTACATGAGAATACATGTTTCAGGGTTGAAGAGATGTCAAGAATTGTCCTAAGAAATCTTTCTCAAAATTTGGTGGGTGATCCATTCCAAAAGGCTCTTGTACTTCAATTCTCGGAAGATGGTGAAAGTGATACTGATCCCTTATTTATTGATGTGAGAAGCCAAGAAATTCAACTAGCTCCTGAGAAAGTGAGGAGTTTCGAAAAGCCGCCACCTGAGCCTCCACCTCGTGTGAATATTCAGGGAGTTCATTTTTCTGGCTGTGAATTTTATCGTTGTTTTGTCACAAATTTCTCCAAAATTTTGAAGTCTCTTGCTCAATTATTATTTTTTAATGTGACAATTAAATTTAATAATGCTTGTTTGGAGAATTTTTGCAGTATTAAAACAACTAATTATATTCATAATATTATTAGTGGCGGCGAGGTTTTGTTCGAAAAAGTGGACACTCCACGTTTATTTGGACGTGATCTAAAGAAGTCAAGCTAATGACTCTAAAAGAGCGCTTCTTGGGAGGCAACCCAAGGTCTCTGTAAGTTAATTATATTATATAATATATTTTTGTAATTTCTTTTAGGATTTTAGAATTTTTATTCTTATTTTTTTTTACTTCCGTAAGATGCCTTGATGAATTTTTATGAAGTGTTTCAGGTAATTTATTAGTTGAGAGAATAATTTATTTAAAACACTCAGTGTTTTATTTAAATTTTGGAAGAATTTCTAGGGAAAAAAAAAATATAGCTGGACATGTATTTTTGAGAAGCAACCAACGGTGGGCGTAAACCGGGGTTTTATTTTTCGAGCTCTGCACCGCCGAACCCATCAGGCATCCAGGCCTTTGTCCAGCGACCGTTTGTTTGTGTTTAAAAAGAAATGACACCGCGAGGAATTGAACACGAGAGGGTTTTATTTTTCGAGCTCTGCACCGCCGAACCCATCAGGCATCCAGGCCTTTGTCCAGCGACCGTTTGTTTGTGTTTAAAAAGAAATGACACCGCGAGGAATTGAACACGAGACCTCCAGTGTGCAAATCTTAAGAGCAACCATCGAACCAGCAAGACAGCTACTTCACTTGTCAAGGAGGTGCACTTTTCTTAATAATAACGTGGGTAGCTGGAGCTTATTCAACGGCATTTCAATTTTAGGGGAGTATTTTTTTAACTAATATTATATAATTATATTTATATATTTTATATATCTCTATTATATTTGTTCATTGAGGACAATGAACCACTTTAGTGTGGGGATGGTATCTCAATGATTAAAAAACCAAAAAAAATTATATATTATGAAATCCAAAAAAATTAGAAAAATTGTATATTGCCATGTCTTAAATTAGGAAATTCATGTTAGTTGCATTTTAATTAGAGCATGTAGTTATTAATTTTGTATGCATTTTTTTTAGTAGTTTTTTTTTAATTTCATTTAGCTTGCATATTTCATGAAAGTAAATAATACCAAGTTAATTTCTCATGATGAGTTTATTTGCATAGTTTCTTGGCTAGTAATCTTGATCATATGTGATGTCTTGCATGCTTAGAAATTGCTTGTGCGGAAATTTTATTTACACTAATGCTTTAGAGATAAGACTTAGACTAACTTAATTCTTGAGTTTTATCTATGAGTCGAGTGTAGAATTTTGACTATTCCCTTTTGAGCTTAGAGTATGTAAATCTTAAGTTTAGGGGAGTTTTAGGATGTATATGCCTTTCTAAGAAAAAAAGAAAAAAGAATATTGCAAATAAAGTATCGAGTACTCCTTTGAGATCAACGGGTGGTAAATTTGAAAGGGACGATCCAAGTACTTGTGCTGGTATTAAGTGCAATTGTACTAGAAATAAAATTTCTTGGTGACTTTTCACAACTCTTGGTTACTGGAGAATTACTTGACTTAAAAAAAAAATAGAAAAAAAAATGAGATAGTGAAGTCTTATGGTGGTCGTAACTCACTTACCCTGAGAAGCGTCCCGACCTTAGACCGAGCATGAAAAAAAAAAAAGAAAAAAATATATATATAGAAAAAAGTAAGAGAGGCATAGAAGTTCTTTTGCGACCCTGAGCTGTAGTTGACTCTAATGTAACGAAGTGTTTAAGCATTATTCTGATAAACGACTCATGGTTAAGACCCTGTTGAAGTTTGTTGGTCTCTGTTTTGTTTCACTAGAGAGCATATTGAGCACACACGATGCACTCCGTACTTGCAGTGGAAGAGTTGTATGACTAACATGTTAGATAGATGAATGCCTTGATTGTTGCATATTCTGAGGATATATATTGACGAGGTTGATACTTTCATGATTTGTTTTTAGGCATATTCATTTAGTTTGCATCCATATTAGTTGCATTTTTGAGACTTGGTAGAAAATAATGAATTTTGTGGGTAGATTCACTATAAACCCTCACGAGACAAAACTCGTCCTACTAGGGCTGCCTAGGGGTTTAACGGCTTGTTGCATACGCTCAATGCAATCGTGTCATCTACGAAAATGGTGTTAGTTAGTTAGGATTTAGTTTATCTCGCTTATTTGCCCGAGGACGTGCAAAAGCTTAGTGTGGGGATGTTTGATAGAATATATTTTTATATATATTCTATATGATTTTATTCTCATATTTAATTATATTTTGCACTGATTTGGACATTTATTTAATATATTTTCATGTTTTATTGTAGGGAATAAAGAATTCCAAGTTGAGAAGGATTTGAAGCTAAAATAGCTATTTTGTAGCTAAATTCTATTAAAATTCGGATTTATTGGGTTCTACCCGAATTCTGCACTGTTCGGGCCATAACTTGAGTTCCAGATGTCAGAATTGGACGATCTTACAGCCCACGCGAAGCCCTTGAAATTCTCGTTAATTCAGAAGTGGTCCAAGAAGCAAAGTCCAACTGTAAAAGCCCGAAAACAGAGCAGAAAAGACAGCTACGAATTTTGAGACTAAATCCTACTTGATTTTGGATTTCTATTTATATATTAGTTTTAAATATTAAAAGACTTTTATTTTATTAGGTAGAGAGGAATAGTTTTAATCATTGTACAATATTAGATTAGAATTAGGGTTAGTTAGAGAGACTTATGAGGAGGCCATGACTTCCATGGATGTGACAACATTGGAGGTTAAAGGTTTTAATCTATAGTTTTCTTCTCTTTTCTTGTTAGCTTTATTATGTCTTTTGATTGTCTTAGTTGTTTTAATTGTTTAATTATTGTTGAGTAGTGTGTTCTAGGGTTTAAGGGGAAGCCATGTTTGCACTATGATGTTGGCATGATTTTCATGGTGATTTGATTGATTGGTTAATTCTAATTGATATGTTTTAATATTGATTTGTGTAATCGGCCGATATCATGAATTGATTATATGCGAATAGGAGTATGATCGAGAGATATACTACTAGAGGCACACATACAATTAGCAGAATTGAATTTGAGTGCGAGAGCATCATTGGATTTCTGAGAGCGTTAATACTCGAGAGAGATTAACCTTGCTTTAATTACCCAATTAATCGAATTACTAAAAAGTGGTTATTTGTGTAAGCATGTTTCGAGAGTGTTGATACTTGAGAGAGATTAACAAACTCTAGTTGCATGACCACTTTAATTACTTTAGCTTAGAGCCAGTCATTGTATGAGCATGGTGGACCTGATTGCCCTAGGTTTTAAATATATTATTCTAGTGTCTTTTTAGTTAGTATTAATTTAGTTATAATTTAGTTCACTAAAATACATTCTATAATCGTTTTGTTCCGGAAACAATTGAATATAATTGAATAAAATTGATAGCATCTGTCTCCTTGAGGATACGACCCGCATTTGCCAGTCAGCACTACGATAGACACCGTGCGCTTGCGGTTAGTTATAATTTAACACATCAGTTATGAATAAATCTTTTTATAAAACTCAATGAGTAAAATTGTACTATTTTAACATATTTACCGTTACATGATTAGTTCTTTCTAAATTCTTATACTAAGTTTTGAAATATTTCAATTGGATAATTTGATAAGAGTATCAGAATAATAAGATTGGATTCATACAATAATGACATCTATATAAATAAGAGTGATTAATTATATACAAAGATGTTATTTCTGTCGTGTATATGTGTAAAATTCTTTTTCTTGGTTTCCAAACATATTTGTAATTCGTTTATTTATATTTAGAACTCATATATATTACGTGTCAGTTCAAAATATACTCAGCATTTAAAAAGTTTTTTTCGCTAGAACATTTAAAAAGTTAAGACGTCCAAAAATGATAATATTTTTAAATTTTCTTAAAATAGTAAAATAGTTTAGAGTTTTGCACTACCTTAAAAGAAAGAGATGGTGAAAATAAGAATATATGATTCTCTTTTTTGACAAATGAGCCAGGAGGACGATCGAGTCAACCACTCTGATGTTTTAAATCAAGTCATATGTTCAAGTGGAATGAGGTTATTTAGAGGTCGGTCTTAGTAAGATGAGATTCAGTGAAAGTCTTGCGTATCAAACATTCATTATTCATCTACTATATACTTGCATCACATGCACCCCTGCATATGATTTAAAATGCACTTAAAGTCTTAAACGATGGATGAGGTTACTTTCATGATAGTTTTATGATTCACCAACCACAAATCCACAATCTTTATACTTGTGATCTCATTAACTTAGTGGTAAATTGATAATACCGGTTCAACAAATCTGACTCCATCTCTAGCACTCTGGAATTGTACTCCCTCCGTCCCAGCCGTTTGTACATTTGTATACAAACGGCTGGGACACGGAGACCAAGAAATTGGGTAAGAAATGAGTAAAGTTGGATGAAAAGTGGGTATAGTGGTGGGACCTATTTATATTTAATAATAAATTTGAGATAGTGAAGGAAAGTAGTGGGTGTAATAGTGTTTATATTATTATAGAATGGAGATAGTGGAAGAAAGTAGTTGGTGTAATGATATTTTATATTATAAAAATTTACTACTTTTGGAATGTATACAATTAATGGGACGTCCAAAAAGGAAACTGTATACAATTCATTGGGACGGAGGGAGTAAAAGATACAATAGTAACACTCTAGAATTGTAAAAGATACAAAAGTAACCTTCCCTCGGTGTTTTTTCTGATTAAAATTTATTGCAATGAGTAAAAACAAATTCATTGCAACAAGTAAAAACAAAAAGGCCGAGTAAAACATGTATTCCTCTCAACCTTGTGATAGAAACTCAGAAAGAAAGTCACATGACATCATTCAGATAAACACTACATATCTTAACAGAAATTAACAAAAATACTGGAAAGTTGAGGGTAAGAAAGAATGGCGGTCAGATTAATAATTTAAACTGCCTAGAAGTTTACATGTATTATCAAGTAAATGAAAATACAGAATATATTATAACTAAAAGGAATTCATTGGGCACCTTGATCACTAGTGCCTTCCTCCTCAATTTTCTGCAGATATTAAAAGTAGTAACGGTCAGTAATTTGTCGGACAAAAAAAGAAAGGCACATAGTATAATTGCACCAAACACATCTGACAGTTAATGGTTCTAGTAATCAGCAATTATAGATGAAGTAGTTATCGTTACAAGTAAATTCACCTCTACTACAACTAAATTCCGAGACTCATAAAATTGTTGTGTAAGAGATTAACAGAGAGTTGCAAAATGGTAATGTAGGAACAGATTAAAGTAAAGAAGAGAAAAGGCTAGCACAACAATACAGAAACATCTACTGTTCATATATTATGTTTGGGTAAAGGAATCTAAAATATACAATATGAGAAACAGGACCAAGGATGTAAAATGCTATATTTGTAACAATGCAAGGCTATAGAGTAAAGGTCAAAGGTGTGGATCCATTGAAGGCCTCGAGGCCCTTGACCATGCAATATGCAGATGGCCAAAAACGTTTGCAAATGGGCAATTCAATAGTTCAAAAATGTTCTCTGCTTTCCTAATTAAATAGTTTTCTCGCTATGTATGTAACCATTACCAACTTTGATACAGCGGAAAAGTCTAGGAGACTAAGACAATTGTCAGTTTGGGTCAGATTTCCAGTTTGATAAGGATATAAACATAGATACGCAAATATGACGATGAATATATATACACATAGCTGCATACTGCATAGATTAGTTTCCAACTTATTATCTTGTATATCTCAATTAAATGAATCACAATTTTAGATCCCGACATCCATAATGCTCAAGCACGTGCATAAAAGAAAATTCGAGGAAGAAAAGCAAAGAAATCAATCAACCAGAATCATAAACTTATTAAAAAAAATGGTCATTTACATACGTACAACTATACAAGTATACAATTATCAAAACAAAAACAAAAAACTATACAAGTATACAACCTTTAATTTTTTGGACAAGCTTAAATCATTCTGATCACCAGAGCAAAAGTAATATTACTAAGGACAAGGCCTAGAGTGATGTTAAAATAGGTGGAGCTATTGCTATAATTTAGCACAAAAAAGTGATTTTTAATGTTGGCTTAATATTTAACTAAATAGTTCCAAAAATTAATGAACTTTACCATATATTGGATAAAGTTTGTTCACTCTTTTGAGTTTATCTATTTTCTTCTCTCTTTTTTTAAAGTTTTTAATGACTAGAAAACTAAAGAATACTCTTTACTTTGTGCTGAAAATAGCACGAACTATAACATAGTGGGCACACCACTGGAGTGGGTGTATCTTACTTTTTGTTTCATAATATAGCTATAACACAAGATACCATTGACCGTGCTCCATGCTAACGAAGCGCATTCAAGTCACGTGTCCTCAAACAAAATCCTCCCTCCGTCCCACAATACAAGTCTCTATTGGAAGAAATTTTTTTCCCATAATACTTGTCCAGATTTAGTTTCCAATGCAAATATATTGACATTATTCCAGAATTACCCTTCTTGAAAGTTGTATAACAATTAATGATGGTTGAATAAGAGTTTACATTCATACATTTATTAGGGGTACAAGTAGGAAAATATTACCTAATTAATGTTTTCTTAATATGGGTAATTTTTTCAAAAAAGACTTGTATTGTGGGACAGAGGGAGTACTGGAACACATCAAAAACAATGTGCGATGATTTCATTTTGTTAATATTAGATGCACGCATTCAGATGTAAAAGCTGATCAATAAGAATAAAATAGAGGTTTATATATTGTTGTGAGGAATCTGCAATAAATTTCAGAAGAGGGCAACATGTCAAACGCAATACAAGAACAGCCATCCCTACTCAAAAGGATACATAAGACTCGATAAAATTCATTTAATCTGTGTAACCCTTCAAAATCACATAACAAATGACTCAAAAACTGTATACATGAGTGACATTGTTACGTAGCCCCACTGACACATCTTTCTACTGTAACTGACAAGTGACCCTTTCATTTCTTAAAAACAATTTAAAATTTGGATTGTGAGTTAAAAGGATTATAAATTTACACAGGGATAATTAACTCACAGGAAAAGTCAGATAACAGAAGGGGTTATTAAGGATAGCGTTTAGTACTTGATACAAACAAGTATAACATAGAATTAAGTTTGAGTTGGACAAAGTAAATCCACACTGTATATGTACCAACTGTGTTTACGCGCATAATGTTATTTCTTCAGGTATACTTCACTTTTTTGGTACATGATAGAGCTGGTCTTCAGAAACATAATTTACCATGCTAAATATAGTACTAGTCTACTAGATAAATGACAGTTGTTATTATGACACTAAATGTGTACAGAGGCAGTCGTAAACAATTTAGCACAAAAAGACATTGAAAAATATATAACTCTTTAGAAAGATCTCTCATTCTCTTTTGTAAAAAGAAATTCATGAAATTATAATTTTTTGATAACAAAAGTGATCATGTATGTTTCCTATTATTTCATAGTCAACATTCAATCCACAAAACAAACAATAAGTTAAATCAATTATTTGCACTTATAATTTCCCCCTTCATAATTTCTAAGCGGATATTCAACAACCCATCCATGGATCCACACCACCGCCGCCCATCTCACATGTCCGTACATAAAACATCTTCACCTGGTCTTTCGAATAAAAATAATCAAATTAACCCTATAGAAACAAAGAACAAAAACAAAACCTGTATCACTAATCAACTATATCATACCCACATCACCCACTTCAAAATTAAAGACGAAACTACAGAACGAGCAGGCAAAAAAAGTCCAGAAAAATAATAATACAAACATGGTTGATAACGCATAGTCAATTTGCAAGAAAGATTAAAGTTTCAAAGAATCAAGAACAATCCAAGTGTAAAGATGCAAACTTTATCAATTATCAAATGAATAAAAGTGGGTGGAAAAGGGCATACAGATTGGGCGTTGTGCCAAGCGAGACCACGGTATACGTTGAAGGAGAAAGAGGCGGTGAGGTAGATGGTGGCGACACCCAGGCCCGCCGTGAAAGCCTTAAAAGCCCAATCCCCAGCTGTTCTTGCCATGCCCATTTCAAGATGAGTATTCTTCTTTACAACAGAGTTAATGGGTTTAGAGATTATACGGACTTTCTTTTTCGCTTGGGGGCAACCCGGATGTGTTTGGCTTTACATAAAAATTGTGGTTACTTTAACCGATTAACCGTTTTGCTTAAATTTATTTTTAGAAATAGAAATTTATGTTTGAAAAAATATATATAATTTTAATTTCTTAAACAGGATTTTACTTTTTATTAAATAAATAATATAAGATACATTCAAATATTTATATCTTAAAAATATTTATTTAAAAATTTCACTGGACCAAAACTTTCAGTTGGTTTCACTGAGTAAAAAAAGGTTTTTTGTCAATTAATTATACCATTAAAAAATTTCAAATTGAACACTTTGTTGGTCTCTGTTAAGTTTTTAACGAATTAATACTCCATTGTACTCATCAAAACTTTCGTTTAGCCTACCGAATAAATGATAACTTTACAAACAATCTCGAGAAGGTTTTTTTACGAGCCCTTCTGGGAGGTGCTTCTCCCTCTGCAACAACCTACCCTCTTTATGCCATTCCACAAGGCATCCCTTACAACTAATCATAATCCAGCATAAGTTACTTACGTAAATAGATGTAGAAGAGTGCAAATCACAAGTGCTGCAGAAATCAGTTCGAATTTTTTTGTCGACTGCCAGCAAACACTCATGAATGCTCCAGGACTTGATAGAACTCTGAAGCTCGTCTACGAAGCAGAGGTTCCAGTCGGAAAGAAGGAACACTAGGTTGCCATTTTGGTTGCCATTTTTTTGCTTCTTACATTTCATTCCATGCTTGTACTATTTCGTCGATATTGAATCCTGATCCTGCAATCAGTTTGATGAAACAAGCTGAGAAACTGAAATAAATTTTCTTAAGAATGTAAAATGCATCCTCCCACATCTGCATTCTCTTATCCATATTGTCCTCGGCACAATTTTAAAGTTGGATCATGTCTGACGAAGGCCACATTTCCAAATTAACATTGTAGCAATTGCATGATACCAGGTAAATTTTGCGAGCTCAAATTGCTGCTATCCTAGAGCTACAACTCCTTCATAAAAATCTTGTTTGATTTTTAGTGCTTCTTGGTATCCAAATAAGCATCAGAATTCACTCCAATGTGGTTCTTAAATAATTGCAAGTAATCAAGGCTGTATATCAACTAATGCCCACGGTATAAATAATGCACTACTTATGAATGTGAAATTACAAATCAAATATTCACATAAAATATAACATTACAAATCAAATATCACCTGAGATGCATTTCAACACAATGCACCGTACTCTATCATAAACACGTATTAAAAGTAGTATTGCGAGTCACACATGAACTAAAACATAGCATTACAAACATAGCATTACAAATGAGATGCATTTCAACACAATGCACACATGAGATGTCTTTCAACACAATCCAGCGTACTCTATCATAAACACATGTATAAAAATTAGTATTGCAAGTCAGTAAGTCACACATGAACTAAAATACCTGTGATCAGCAGATGTAATGCATATACTCAATTTTATAGAGAATGAATAATTAAATTCTAGATATCTAAGAGCAAGTCCAATATTAAAATTAAAATAATTTTAGTTATTATTATAATTTGAGATCAAAAAATATTTTTAGATTTTAAAATACAAGTAGTGTTCTATAGTTCTAAAATAGTCTAATATAGGCTATGCACTAGACTGGTAATTTTGTAAACTCCGTTGTATATTATAGCTATACAACCAGTTGTAACTTGTAAGTTAACTATGCATAGGATTTGCTCTGATTATACTATAAGTCGATCATAAACTTTGAAAGTCACCGCAGTTTCAGGAATCTCCAAAGTAACATCTTATAGTAAAGTCATAATGTGAGACACACAGACAGACAGAGAGATACAGGGTGAGACTTGAGAGTACAACAAAGATATGAGTGAAAAAATTTAAACGATGACACGCCTGTAAAGTATCAACATCTAGGATCCACAACTCTCTTAAATAAGCATTTAAATGTTCAACTGGAAAGATCATCTATGCATTTACACTTCCGCAGTGAATATACTCTCTTCTCAACTTCAAAACTCCCGCTTCTTAATCACAAGAAACTCATACCAACCATCACCAGTTCCTTTCTGATGATAAAAGCTGCAAAAATGGAAAAATATGCATTAATACATAACCTTGAGAGGAGACAGAAGAATGCCAACACATATCATCTGACTAGAGCAAAGAAGCACATATTGATTCACTGATCAAAGATTCAGATTTATGTTAAATAACCCTGTCAAGAATGAAATTCCTTAATATGATTATAAAAATCAAGAATACTTATGTTACAACATCAATATATCCGCTACTCGTTGAAGTCGAATTAAGATCTCCATGTAAAAAAGACACCCATAAAATCATAAATAACTATTTCAGTCTCCATAAAACAGCATTAAGGTGCTACTCCAATTAAATCAGAAATTACTTTCATGCCGGCTCAATTCCACTTATAGCATACCATATTGAACTATGTTCATTCCTTGCTTCTATTATAAGTTACATGGTAACCTTATTTGATGGTACTTGAAAGCAACTTATAATTAATATGCAAGGTAAAACGCGATTTCATTGATTATTACTTCTTTTCGCCAACCCCAGCTTTCTTCAACAAGTATATGACTTAAAACCCAAAACATGTTTAATTGAGAATAGAATGCATTTCTTTGAATACATAACAAGTATGCATGCAGAAGTCCCTTCTGCTATAAGGACATCATGTGGTTAAAAATAGACAGGCATATTGCTGATAGCCGATAGGAACTACAGATACTTAAATACAAGGAAAGGAGCCAAACTTTAGTAAAAGAGGGTATGGAGGAGATGAGACTAATATAATTGTAAATTACAATGAATTAATGGATAGCACATAATTGATTTTAGCAAGGAATGAGATGTATGTATTATTTACATGAAGTGAACATTCGGAAGAGGGAGTTACACATAAAACTGACACTTTCCAGTCAGTACTAGCAGAACTATATATTCACTTTAGTTAATTATTATACTTATTTCAGTGCAAGTAGATAAAGTAAACAATACACATTATCATCCTACAAGAGCATGACTGAAGCAAGCCAAATAATGTAAGAGCATGAAAACCTGTCAATGCATATTATAATGGGATGTTCAACCTATGAAAAAACATCTGGTAACTGGCAACTATAAATGCGAAAAAGTTTACAACTTAATGGGAAAAACTATGAAAAGTAGGTGCTTGACATCATTTACTGAAAATTATTTCTTAGAATGGAAATTCCGCAAAGTTCTTCATTTGGGTCCAAGAGGGGTATAGTTGATGTGAGAATCGAGAAAATTTGTCGCTGACTAGATGCATAAAGAGCATAAAAAAGATTTTAGAATTTTTTTGCAAAATAAAATAAAATGAAGTAAACAGCTCAAACTAATAAACAGAACCGCAGGTATAGCTATAGATAATCTACTTTGTATATCTTATTGAAAGAAACTCTTGCAATTTTAACATGTTATATGTGATTGTCCACAGGGGAACCCACCCTTACCAAATCCAGAAATGCTCTAAAGCCAGTTGTAGGCTAGCTACAAGGCCTCGTTAACTACATTTTAAATAGCTAATATCATATAAATTTGGTGTTCCACAAGCATGTGTGTATAGACATGAAGGGAGCTAAAGGCCCTAACAATATCTAGACCACACCACAGACATGTCCCTAGCTTTTCAACAGATCGAGAATTACTGTAACATAGAGCAGAATTTTCTTTAAGAGGTTCTAATTTCTCGAGCACGCACACACATATAATACAATTACAGATGACTGTTAGGAAAAAGACACGCACATCACCAACCTGCTAAAGCCCCTTTTCTAAAGATGACTTATCTTCCAAGCTAGACTTCTCTGCGGCTGAAGATTCAATCTCCTTTTCCTTCTTTCTTGCTAGAGCTTCGTTCTCAGCCGAGACCATCACGTTAGAGATGCTTACAGTTCCTCTCTTCCGCTTTCTTTGGAATGTGTATTTAACAACTTTCTTTTCCACATGTCGTGAAGGGCATTCACTTGTTGCATCAGCTGTTTTGAGTTCAGAGTGTAGAACTGGCTCATCAGTTTTCGTAAGGTTTGGTTCAGATACTTTAATGTCTGACCTCTCTGAAGGAATGTCTTCTCGTACAATAGGCACTAATATATCAACCAAAGGCTCACCCTTGTCAGTGTCACCATTCATTTCAACAGGTTTTGCACATTCTAGTTGCGTCGCCATGCTTGCCTCATCTGAGGATAACTTTGGGGCTGTGAGAGTAGGATCCTGATCAGGCTGAGCATTGTTCTCAACTGATTTGGGATTAGGGTCAGCAGGAGTTCCATATACATTCATGAACAGTTTATCAGGATTTTTCATGCGCAAAGTGCTTTTGTTTATTCTATACTTGGGAGCTGTTTTAACTTTTTCAGGAATCAATTCGGAAGTCTGAACTTTATACCCACATCTCAAACCACCATCCTTATGCATTGCTTCTTCGCTCCCAATATTGAACATCTTCTCTGCCCCATCAGTGGTAGTTTTGCATGTACTTTTATCTGTTCTCTCTCCTTCCATCCCATTGCTAATTACACCACTTGTTTGTCTTAAAAGGGACAACTCGCCATCCAAGACGTCCCTTTCACAAGCTTGGATTCTCTGGGTGAATCCGTTTCTGTAAATGTTGTGCTTCTTGCTCCTCAGTATTATAGAAGGTAATTCAGGCTTGGTGCCGTATGAATTCCTAATCTGATTCAGTTGGCTAGGGCACTTAGGATACTCAGTCCTCTGATTCAGGTATGATTTCTCCTTCTCAGAAGCTGCAAGAGAAAATCTGTCCGGTTGTAGAGGACTCGAAATGGACTGAGAAATGTACTGTCTATTCTCCATAAATGCTACTTCTGAAGCAGCATTCTCATGTTTGTCTTGGTTCTGCACATCGTTTTTAGTCATGCCCTCAATCTTAGCTTGAGCATATCTTAGCTCCTCTCTGACCTCGTTTACTATATCTTCCGCTTCTTGAAGCTGTGCTTCAAGTTCGTCAATTTTTTCCTGTTGATTCTGAGACGTCCTATTTGCTTCACTGATCTGCAAGTAAGCTTTAGTATGTTACAATCGCAGTCTATTGTTGTGAATTCAGAAATCTAACGTACTTGCCTAGGTGCATAAAAAACTCATATTATTTACAGCAAACATAAGACAAACGGCAAAGAACATGTTAGATAGGTTAGAGCCTTCAGTACACTAACATGCATATGCTTCGGAAGAGTATTGTCTCCATAAAAACAAGTTAATGCTTGAGTTTCACAATGTATACCATCATAAAGCAAAGGGCACTCCCACTATAGCTCATCAGTGAAGTTCATCAACTACATAGTATCTACCAACAATGACAAGTTAAATATCCTCTTTTGATCTTTTAAGGAATTTTATATGACGAGAAATTGCAATGGCTCAGTATACCATCAAAAGAAATTCATATCTATCTTATTCTCGAATCTAATACTGTAAAATATAATGTTACATATCCTCCTTGAAAACAAGATACAAATTTCCATATGCCAATTTTGATGATGTCTGAGCTTAAAACATTAAAAACACTAACAGATCAAATAATCTCAACCCAAATTATCTGTTCTCCAGAAATCCGGAGAAAGTGCATGAACTAACACGAGCTCCTGCGTTAACTTCATTTTGAGATTTAAGCACTTCCTTGGATTAAAATGAGGGGATCTCGTAGAAAACCCAGTTTATAAAATCACATAAACTGTGCAGATATATGTATTTGTGTGCTTAAAAGAGTGACTCTGAACCAGCAAAAGAAAAAACAACTTTGGAGGATCAGGACTGGCCAAGTTACAGAAGAGCTCCAGGGTTTAATTCTCACCTTAAAAGAGCTTTAGAGTCTACACTCAAATCTCATATACATTGTAAAGCATGTCAACCCCCAAAAAAGAATCGACATTGAATGTTCACCAGAATGTATCACTCTATGGCCTTCATCAATTCCTTAAAAGAATAATTTTTTAATCATTTCACATAAACTTTACCCTTCATCCAAACACAATCCACATAACAATGACATCCAAAAAAACCCTAAAAAAGGTCCATGTCTATCAAAACAAATTCAATTTCAACCAGCACATACAGCCTAAAACTTATACCAAAAAAAATAAACGAAGGCAGAGTTATACCTTATCATCCATCATCTTCTTAAGTCTCAGCATCATCTGAATCGCCTCCTCCTTCGTTGCACGTAGTTCATACTCTAACTGCTGAGATTTTCTCTCTGACGCCATAACTCTAGCTGCTGCTTCTTTAGAAGTATTCAAGATTATATCTGCATAAGCCCTTTTCAAGGCCAATAATTTCTGCAAAACAAAAAATTAAAAACAAAATCAAACCCATCAAAGATCAAATTAAAAACACACATAAACAACCTCTAAAACACAAACAGAGTACTCATACAGAAGATCAAAAGAAACCCCAATTCAAAATTCTCAATTTATTTTATATACAAAAAACGGTTAAAAAGAATGAGGTGGGGTCGGGTAGGTGGGCCCGGAGGTGACGCCGGAGAAAATGGGGTTGATTTAAGGTTGAAATCCGGTAAAGGGTCGGAGAAATATACCTGGTCGGCGTCCATATAGGCTTATGATTCTTGCTTGCTTACAGTGTTGCTGTCGTATGATGTTTTTTAATGTTAATTTTAGGGGAACTATAAGAACTTAGGAAGTGTGCTGTCTGTTATGATCTGAAACTAATTAGGTTGGCCTTTTGACGTCGTTGCCCTTGGAGCGAAGTGTAATTTACAATTTTACTACATTATTTTATTTCATGTTTTTGGGGGGAGTCTTTTGGATTTCTAGCGCGCCACTGGAAGTGGGGCCACTGAACAGGGCAAATAACTAACGTGGATTAATGGCATGTATATGGAATAGTTATTGATAGCAATAGTACAGTACATGTAACAGATCCTTATGCTCATCCAGGTCAAATAGGTGTAATTGCAATTTAGTACGTTTACTCATTTTTTTACCGTTATTATTTTGGGATGTCCCTCTCATTTTTTTACGTTATTATAAATAGTAAGTTTTTCCCATCATTACACCCACTATCTTCCCCTACTATCTCATATTTAACGATAAAAACTACTATTACATCCACTACTTTCCTCCACTATCTCAAATCTATTTATTAAACATTGATAGGTCCCACCACTTTACACACTTTTCATTTAACTTTACTCATTTTTTATACTCCCTCCGTTTCAATTTACATGTCCACTTTAAAAAAAAAAAATGTTTCAAATTACTTGTCCACTTCAACTTTCAATGCAAAATCATATTTCCAAATTCAATTCTACTCCACATATCTCTTATTTATATTTCTTAGATCAATCTCACTCTACATATTTTGATCATTTCTGCAATTAATTAGTGAACATCTACTTTTCTTAAACTGTGTGATTTTTTTAAAGTGGACATCTAATTTGAAACGGAGGGAGTACATTGTCTTGGTATCCGTGTCCCCCTCCAATGTAAACAATTGAGAGTGACAGGGACGGAGGAAGTATCCTTTTGGTAATACTTGATTTTTTGCGCCTAAATAAGTACTCATTTCGGCAGGTTATTCATGTGTGTGATAGGATGCTCTAACACCTATTTTAATATTTTAAATTTTATATTTCAAATTTTTATTTAATACTCTTCTTGTACCTCTCATTTTTTTATGATTTTTTTGTATAACATAGTTTCATAACTTACTTATAAAGTTTCTTTTCAATGTGAAAATTTAAACACTAAGTTTTCATTCAGAAGGAAAAAATTAAAAATAATATATCAAACTATATTTTATGAGAGTATTAAAATGAGTGTCGAGCTCCGTCTCCCAGTATAAGCAACTCAAGGGGACGGAGGGAGCATAAGTTTAATAAAAAATAACGATGATTAAATGTGATTTTTTTTATTGACAAATATAGCTTATAGCTTTACAAATGAGTATCTGTTCTACGAAACTCTTGTAATAAGTCAGGGTCGAACCCAGGACCCGGGACGACAGATTAGTAAGTATTCCCTCCGTCTCAATTTATAGGTCTATTTTGGGAAAAAAATTTGTCCCAAAATACTTGTCCCTCTCTTTTTTCAATACAAATTTATCTACATATTAATTGTGACTTTTTTGAAACTCAACATTATTCTCACTTCTCAATGCACTAAATCCCTATATTTATTGTGATTTTTTTGAAACTCAACTATATTCTCACTTTTCAGTGCACTAATTAATGATACATGAGATAAGATTCTATCTAACCAACTTTTTTCTTAATATGCGTGTTTATTCCAAAATGGAATCTAACCAACTTTTTTCTTAATATGCGTGTTTATTCCAAAATCGACCTATAAATTGAGACGGAGGGAGTATATTAAAAAGTAGAATCGATGATAAAGAAAGTACTGAAATTTATGAGATCCTATTGACTATAATCTTATCTTCTAAATTAATGCCAACAAACACATATTGGTTGGTGTTGTATCATGCTTGACATAATATAAATAAATTTTGAGATGATCAAAAATTAAAATATATATACAAGATCTTAATAAATTTATAATAAAGTTGTAAAAGTAATATAAATAATGAAGCACCCTAAAATATAAATAAACTTGAATTGAATTTTAATTTTTAAAATTTTGGCTTCAATAATCGGCGAACTCGGGATCTCAGTCCAATTATGTTAGATGTATGATGTTTTTATTATTTAATCTCTCCATCAGACAAATGTCGCCTTAAATTTTACACGTATTTAAGGTATATAAAGAATCACTATTATATACATTTTTTTTAGATTTCTTTCTGAATAAAAGTTTAACATTTATATTTTATTCGAAAAAAGAAAACGTGAAAAGTAATATATCAAGCTACATTTATTTTACATCTCAAAATATGTGTAATTTTTTTTTTAAATAATTACTAGTTTAAGATGGACGAAGTAATATAACAACTTACCTCAAACAAAAATAAAATGTAATAATTAATTTATTTTATACAAAAACCACACGTGATATAGATATATAGACTATAGTGTTATTTAAACCCATTTACTCCCCTGTTTCTAGATTCCGCAGGATCCTTCCCGAATAATGTAGAAGTAGAACCCTCTTTTTGTATTCAACCGCGTCCCCATAGTAAGTTCCAGAATATTCTCGGCCTTTCCGGTCCCTCTTATATAAACTCCCAAATGTTCCCTCTTCTTCATCAACACAATCATTTCAAAATCAATTCATCTACACAAAACCAACAAATTACATTTGCAAAATCTACAAACAAACCACTTCTTTGAATAGCAATGGATTTCAGGCTAATGGGAATCGATCATCCACTCCTCAACACTTTCTACCACATTCTCGACGACGATCACCAGGGGAGCAACAACAAGAACAAGTCTGAACAGGCGAGGAGCTATGTTCGCGATGCCAAAGCAATGGCGACGACTCCAGCTGATGTGAAAGAGTATCCGAACGCCTATGTGTTCGTTGTGGATATGCCTGGATTGAAATCAGGGGATATTAAGGTCCAGGTGGAGGATGAGAATGTGCTGGTGGTTTGCGGAGAGCGGAAGAGACAAGAGGAAGAAGGCGTCAAGTATGTGCGGATGGAGAGGAAGGTCGGGAGGTTTATGAGGAAGTTTGTGTTGCCTGATAATGCTGATTTGGAGAATATTAAGGCGGTTTGTCAGGATGGTGTGTTGAGTGTTACGGTGGAGAAGTTGCCGCCTCCGGAGCCCAAGAAGCCTAAGACCATTGAGGTTCAGATTGCCTGAGTGACGATGAAGCTTCGAGATTGTTGTGGAGTTCTTTATTTTGTTGTTGAAAATAACTAGTTTTGTGTTACGTTGTTGATACTTGAAAGCTACTGCTTAATCTGTAATGGGTGTGATTTTGCTTTATATTCAATGGATGTGATTTCTTATTGCTTAGTGTTTTTTCCTTTTTCTAAAGGTGTTGCTGAGTTGCATTACAGATCTGTTAGGTATCAGCCCATTACAAAGTAACATGGACTTTGGTGATTCAAAATATATAAGGATAATAATTGTATGTTTAGACAGTTATTATAAAGAATACGTTTTGGTCACAAAGATAGAAGACCTAGTTGGAATTGGATTCTGATTTTAGTAACTAAAATCAGAATCCAATTCCAACTATGTGTAGCTGTTTTAGAATTAGATTCTGATTTGTCCAGTTTGAGATGGCTATATATACATAGTCATATTGTGTTTGATAGGTGTGCTCAAGATGTAGACTTAGGTATCGTTTGCGGGCGGATACTTGAGTAGTAGGCTTGAGTATCCAAGTTTGGTTGATTGTATTATTGATAATGGGTTTGATTAATAATACAAGTTGGGACGTGGGTTTTCCACGTCAAATATATTGTTGTGTGTCTGCTTTGTATTAGAAGATTGAATCTCGTATTTTATCCCTAACAAGATCTACAAAAATTAATACTCCTATTGTAGAAGCTAAATAGCTACAGCCTACAGGTACACAGGGAGATAACTAATTAACTACAACGACTCTCAACTGTTAACTAAAAAGTCACTTCTTTATTTAAGTCAAAAATCACATTTTTTAAGTTAATTTAAACGATCACAATATGATCACCGAGCCGCTACAGCTACAAGCTGAAAAACTGCAGTTACTAAAAACAACTGGATCCTATGATTACTAACAGGTTGCCTCTTCTCTCCTGTTGTCAAAATTGGACGATTTCCTCATTCAGTAAAAACAAAACTATAATCTGAAAATTATATTTCACCTTATCCATTGATCCATTTATGTAATTGAAGTAAGTATACAATATTTACTTAACGTATCAGATTGACAACTTTTATAGTTACGGGTGTATTGTATAAGAAGATGCCAAAAATAATATGAAGGAGATATATAATAGAGAATTAATATATATAGGCATGATTTGGCAAACTATTTTGACTGTGGTAATCGTTTTGTTTAGTATATTTTTGTGTTTCGTATACTATGAAACCCGTATCCGCCCGTTATCAATTTCGTGTATCTAATTTGAAACCCGTATCCGATCCGAAACGTTTCGTGTACATTATATATATAAATATTAATATATTTTTAATCAAAAAATAGCTTTAATATATATTTTTCTGTATAATTTTACTAAATATGAGTGATATATTTATGCTCGCATACAATTATCTACAAATTTGTTAATGTATCTATAATATGTATGTGCATATATGTATAAATATATATTTATTTAACACAATTATATATATATAATATATTATAAAATATATATAATGAAATCTATGTACAAATATTTCGTGTATTTCGTGTAGGCCTGGCAATTTGACACGTAACACGCTAACACGAAACGAAACGACACGAAAAAAATGGATACGGGTTTTGATTTTCGATACACGAAACACGAAAGTACACGAACACGAAATTACACGATAGATTTCGTGTCGGATATGGGTTTTCATTTGGGGTACACGAAATACACGAAAGTACACGAAATATTTGTAGATTATATATATTATATATATGTAATGATATATTAAATATATAATTGAGTATAAAGTATATATTTATATGTATGTGTGGATATATATTGTAGATACATTAACAAATTTATAAAGAATTGTATATAAGTATAATATATATTATTCACATTTAATAAATTTATAAAGGAAAATATATATTAAATCCACTTTTTGATTAAAAAATATATTAATATTTATATATATAATATACACGAAAAGTACACGAAATATACACGGAACGATTCGAAACGGATACGGATTTCAAATTAGGTACACGAAATTAATAACGGGCGGATACGGGTTTCACCTTCGAGTACACGAAACACGAAAATACACGAAACGAAAGTATACGAAACGAAACGATTGCCACCTCTAATTTCGTGTACCCAAAATGAAAACCCATATCCGACCGAAATCTATCGTGTAATTTCGTGTTCGCGTACTTCCGTGTTTCGTGTATCAAAAATCCAAAACCATATCCATTTTTTTCATGTCGTTTCGTTTCGTGTTAGCGTGTTATGTGTCAAATTGCCAGGCCTAATTGACGATGTCTATTCGAGATGACGGACTGGCAATTTCGGGTAACGGGCCGTGTTCGTGTCAGCAATCAGGTCAAGTTTTTTTTTTTTTGAAATTAATATCGGGTCAAGTTAAAATCACTTAAAATTGAATAAAATTGAAAATTGAAGTCATGAGGAATGAAAATCTATTTCGGATCATTTCGGATCCTTTTCAGGTTAATCGGCTGATTTTGCGATCACTTTCGAGTTTTGTCTCTGTAAATAAGGTTACGGGTCCCTGTCAGGTTTCAAATCGTGTCTGATATTGCCACCATGTAATTGATCCATAAAATATCCACTTTATTTTGCTGTAATCATAAAATAGATGCTTTTTGGTTAGTTACTAATCTGAGTACCTGATGATCAACATGTTTTAACGCCTCCGGGGAATGTAATTTCTGATCTTAATAAAACACAACCGTTTTATGACAAAAAAATGTATAAGTAAGTTTTCGTTTATTTGTTGTTAAACAATGAATCTAAAAAGTATATGTGAACGGCCCAAAGAAAAGTAATGCTAAATTGCTAACCAATTCAAAAATTATGTCATGCGCTACATCACGTATTCATGTCTCCATTTTATTCTACTTACAAAGCGTGTTTATATCTACATTTCTCAAATTTCTCCTCTGTTTCAAGCAGAAGCTCAAACTCCAGAACCATCTGTTTGTAAACTACAGTGTTGGTGGACAGGCCCAAGAGGTCCAGCCCATCATTTAAACTACTCCAGCACTATCTTTGTAACGGTCGGAGGCGGGGATCACGCCGCATTAAAACCCCATTACTCTCCTACCACATCGGGGAGACGTTACAACATGGAAATCACCCCCTTTAAATACCCCGGTAATACGAGATAAACATTCACTTGATCTCTACACACACAAACACTTGCAGTTTCCATTATACCTCACCTGGAACCACTGACTTATTCTCACACCGGAGGTGAATCGGGGGGACAATCCCTCGCATTCTTCTCCTTTGCAGGTCCTATCGGGATATCCGCATCCGGCTGAATCTTGGTTCCAACATTGGCGCCGTCTGTGGGAACTGCAAGCAAGCTTTGTGTAATCTGAGACAATGACAAACAACAGTGATCAAACACCACCCAACCCAAATAACACTCCTCTCACCGGAAACCAACGACCTCCCATCACACCTGTAGCCCTGAACTTCGACAGCAGCCCCGAAGGCCTCTTACCGACCCCTAAAGAGCAACAACAGATGCTGTTAAAGTGGAGAGAGGAACAAGCCGTCAAGGCCCAGACGTCGAGGGAGAACGAGCAAAGAGCGGCCCGACTAGCCAAGAAAAGGGAGGCCGGTGAATTGAGGCTGAAAGCCCTCCGGTTGCAGAGAGAGGAGATCGAGTTGCAAGAGAGAGTCCTCAGGGAGGCCCTCGAAGCCGAAAACGTGATCGTTATGACCAAAGGAGAAGGGCAACCCATGAAGAGGAACCGGGAAGACCAAGACGGGTCTTCGGACTCTGAGTCGCGTTCCCGAAGGTCGAGACACCGACATATAACCCCGTCAGATTCTGAGGAGGCCGAAGAGGGTCCCCACACGAAAGACCGACTGCGCCGAATGGAGAAAGTTATGTTCGGAGACAAAAAGTTAACTCACGAGCCGGTTGTAGTCGAGGAGATCGAGCAGTTCCGACCACCACCAGGGAGGCAGTTCCCGAAGATGACCGAATTCGACGGCCAGGAAGACCCGATTGACCACTGTGACAAGTACGAGTCCCTCATGACGGGTATGGGCCACTGTGATATTATGTTATGCAAGATGTTTAAGACCTATCTGAAGGGATCAGCGACAATGTGGTATCGGTCCCTAAGGCCCAGGTCGGTCAGCTCGTACGATCAGTTGAAGAAGAAATTTTTGAGGCACTATTCCCATCTATGCCGAAGGGTGAAAGATACCGAAGCACTCATCCATTGCAGGCAGAGGCCGAACGAGGAGTTAGGGGATTATCTGGCCCGGTTCAAGGAGGAAGCAGGGATGATCACCAACTTAAACAAAGTCAAAGCTGCAGGATTCCTAACGGCGGGCTTAGACCCAATTAAAGGTAAAAAGCTCCGGTCTTCTCTTTACGATATACCGCCCAAATCCTTGGATGATATCTATCTGCGTGGTGAAAGTATTCGTAGAAAGATAGAAACCGTGGGCAGCCATGAACCGTAGGGACGACCATTATAGTTCCCGGTATATGCTTGATTTATTTGAGTATACTAGCGCTTAGTACATTTACAGTTAATGCCGAACCGCACCCGTATCCTGGGGGCAACCTGAATAAGATACGGGTCCGCCGGACTCTATATTTTGAGTATTCGTATGCTTGTTTTATCTCAAGGGACGATAAATCCGATCATATCTCTTTTATTAAGCTAAAAACAACCCTCCGAATACTGGGGGAATGACAATCATGTACCGAAGCCTCATCGGCTAAAGACGTACATTAGAATTTAAAACAAAACGTGTGCCGAAGCCTCATCGGCTGAAAACGCACATACAAAGACATGTGTCGAGACGCTTCGGTCAAAGACACACATCACAATTAAAAGGGATGTGTCGAGACGCTTCGGTCAAAGACACACATCACGATTAAAGATGTGTCGAGACGCTTCAGTCAAAGACACACATCACGATTAAAGATGTGTCGAGACGCTTCGGTCAAAGACACACATCACAATTAAAAAGACATGTGTCGAGACGCTTCGGTCAAAGACACACATCACAATTGAAAGACATGTGTCGAGACGCTTCGGTCAAAGACACACATCACAATTGGAAGAGAAGTGTCGAGACGCTTCGGTCAAAGACACACATCACAATTGAAAGAGATGTATCGAGACGCTTCGGTCGAAGACATACATCACAATTAAAATCATGTATCGAGACGTTATGGTCGAAGACATACACCCGATCAGACCTCTTGTGTTAAGTTACCCTCCAAATACTTGAGAACGACAGTCATGCACCGAAGCCACATCGGCTCAAGACGTACATGATAAATTACCATTCGACACACATGTACCGAAGCCCCATCGGCTAAAGACGTACATAAAATGATAGGAATAGCCATGTACCGAAGCGAAATCCGCTAAAAACGTACACAAGTTCAAATTGATATACATGTACCGAAGCCTCAACGGCTAAATACGTACATTAAAAGTTAAAACAAAACGTGTGCTGAAGCCTCATCGGCTGAAGACGCACATTCAAAAACGTGTGCCGAAGCCTCATCGGCTGAAGACGCACATACCAAAAACGCGTATCGAGACCAGTCGGTCGAAGACATACTATCAACACATGTATTGAGATCGAAACGCGCACCATGCTGAGGTTATGAACACCCAAGAAGCACTGAGGGAAAAATACGCTAAGGCAACATACATTTAAGCCAAAGATGCATAAAATAATACCCTGAAAATGGGGCCTGAACACAATCAAAAATGCCCGAAGGCATACCAATAATATAAAAGTTCAGAAGCCGGGGCTACTTCCGGATGGCCTAGCAGGTCGCCCGTGCTTTCGACAAGAAGTCTATGGTCCTGACCGACCTCATGAGCGCAAATGACCGACGCGTCGTTCTCAATAGCGACCCCCTGGTTTTTAGCCTTGAGTATCGTCTTGACTGGCCTCTATTCGCCCTTCGGTATGACCGAAAAACCTCCGTCCGATGCAACCGATCTTTGAAATCATTCTCCCGATCGGCAACAAGGGAAAATAACCAATCGGCTCGCAGCAATACTGTGATGACCGGCCAGTATATACCAAGCGATCAGTCGGGAAGATGAAGGAACGGGGTCTCGGGCTCTTCGTCAGCTCCGGGACATCACTAGTTAGGCCATTAGTGGCCAGAATCGACCACTCGGAGCGATAAGACTCGACCTCCCTCGCAGGTCGATGACGCCTCGGGACTGATCGGGCTTCGGGGGCCATTCTCTACAGACCTTCGGTTGCCAAGACCCGATTCCACGATCTTACAATCCGACTTCTCTTCTCGTCGGTCGACGAGACTACTCAGACTTCGGCCACGCACAGACCCGACCGAAGCCTGGGGACATGTTGGTGGACAGGCCCAAGAGGTCCAGCCCATCATTTAAACTACTCCAGCACTATCTTTGTAACGGTCGGAGGCGGGGATCACGCCGCATTAAAACCCCATTACTCTCCTACCACATCGGGGAGACGTTACAACATGGAAATCACCCCCTTTAAATACCCCGGTAATACGAGATAAACATTCACTTGATCTCTACACACACAAACACTTGCAGTTTCCATTATACCTCACCTGGAACCACTGACTTATTCTCACACCGGAGGTGAATCGGGGGGACAATCCCTCGCATTCTTCTCCTTTGCAGGTCCTATCGGGATATCCGCATCCGGCTGAATCTTGGTTCCAACATACAGCATCCCTCGAAGGCTGCAGTACTTTCCAGAACCTTCTCCGCCTTCCATTTCCCCATTATAAATACTCAGCAAACATTCCCTTTTTACCATCAAAATCAAATCATCTCTACAATCACAAACGCAATCGCAAACACAATTACTCTGTTTTTGATTATATCACCATGGATATCAGGCTAATGGGAATCGATCATCCCCTCCTCAACACTTTCTACCACATTCTCGACGATCAGCACGAGAGCAGCAATAAGAACAAGTCTGAACAGGCGAGGAGCTATGTTCGCGACGCGAAAGCAATGGCGACAACTCCAGCTGATGTGAAAGAGTATCCGAACGCCTATGTGTTCGTTGTGGATATGCCTGGATTGAAATCAGGGGATATTAAGGTCCAGGTGGAGGATGAGAATGTGCTGGTGGTTTGCGGAGAGCGGAAGAGACAAGAGGAAGAAGGCGTCAAGTATGTGCGGATGGAGAGGAAGGTCGGGAAGTTTATGAGGAAGTTTGTGCTGCCTGAGAATGCAAATTTGGAGAATATTAAGGCGGTTTGTCAGGACGGTGTGTTGAGTGTTACGGTGGAGAAGTTGCCGCCTCCGGAGCCTAAGAAGCCTAAGAGGATTGAGGTTCAGATTGCTTGAGTGAGGATGAAGATTCGAGATTGTTCTGGAGTTTTTTATTTTGTTGTTGAAAATAATTAGTTTTCTGTTATGTAGTTGAAACTTGAAAGTTACTGCTTAGTCTGTAATGGATGTGATTTCTTATTGCTTAGTGTTTTTCCTTCTTCTAAAGTTGTTGCTGAGTTCAATTACAGATCTACAAGAATTAATATTGCAGAAGCAAAATAGCTACAGGTACACAGGGAAATAACTGTAACAACTCTTATAGGACAGGTCCTCATAGTTACAATATGATCAATGGAGGTGGAGCAGCTGAGGCAAGCTGAAAAACTGTAAAGACAACTTGATTCTATGATTGCTAACAGGATGCCGTAGGGATGGCAGTACCCGTTCCGACCCGATTGGATCTACCCGAACCCGATATTTTTGGATTTGGATCCGGATCTTATTTTTAGACCTGAAAAAGTTTGGATCTGGATCTCAGGTATTCCGAACCGGGACCCGAAACCCGATTTAAACCCGAACCCGACGAAAACCCGATACAAAATACTATATATATATATATATATATAGGGTAGCACTCCATAGCATACCCTCTTATATGGAGTTACGTAGCACACCATTATAAATATATATATATAATATATATTCTATTATATTTTTTATGAAATATAATTGCAAATTTTGATTATTAAACCGAAAACGAAGTTATACAATTTTTTTATTACAAATATCATCTAAAATTATGCAATATCTCAACATGATTCTATAACAGAATAATAATCATCGAGAATTATTCTGTTGTAGAATCAGTTTCGAAAATATACTTTTTTTAATCAAATTTTAAGTGTTAAATTACTTAAAATAGATTTATTTTATAGTATTTTATATTAAAATCACGTTTTATATGTATTCTATAACAGAATTTATAATAAAATTGATGATTTAAAGTGGCGCACTATGTAACTCCATATAAGGAGTCCCTCTTTTGAATGTTGGCCTATATATATATATATATATATATTGTATGTTTAATGTAAAGTATATATATATATATATATCCAAATATTATGAATTATTATGTATGAATATTAATATTTTACTTAATTTTATATGCCCGATACAGAATTTATATTCATTTCATCAATATTTTTCTCAATTATTGTGCATTAAAAATTTAAATATAATAAGAATAATAAAATATAAATGATAAGTTGAATGATTGTATACAAGTAAGTTAACACATTTCATGTGTTTATTGTACTAAACGAAACCTATAAAACCCTTTTTTATATTCCTAAATTTTAAAAAAATAATCATTACATTTTTTATAAATATATAATTTTTAACTAAATTAAATTTAATTTTTAAAGTATTCGAATTAGAACCGGACCTGAACCGAAACCCGAAAAAACCCGACGGATCGGATCTGGATCTTCATTTTCCAGACCCGGACCCAGACCCGAACCGACCCGAAATATAATGGACCGGGTCTGGATCTCAAGAAACCCGACCCGATCCGACCCGTTGCCATCCCTACTTCTTTTTGAGTTGTCAAAATTTAACAATTTCCTCGTCCAGTAAAAGGAACATAGATTTTTTCGCCACCCAACTTATTGTGTATTTAAAAACTTATCACTAAATTATAATTTTTTTAAACTAATTTTAGGTTTGAACTTTTTTTGTCACTAACTTTAGGTTCGGATTTGATTATTAACAATATGTTATTCTTTTTAGCATTATTATAATATAGTGGTAGTCTGCAATATTGTAGTGATCTGATATGTGTGTATATCTTTATGCGTAGTACTTCATATGCGCACTAGGTAATTTATCTTGGAGGACGAGAGTTTGGCACGCATTTTAAGGCTCCTAAAAGATTTAGTTTTGTAAATTATTTTAATTTTTTTTTGAATAAAAATTTAACGTTTGAATTTTTAAACACAAAAAGAAAATCTCAAAATTATGTTATGAAACTGTGTTTTATAAGAAGTGGAAGTCTCAAAATACATGCCAAGCAGTGGGAAAGAACTATAAATAAATGAGATGGAAGGAGGAGTAATAATATCATAGATGAATGGTAAATTCGAGATATTATAATTAGAATTTTAAAAATTCATTAAATCATCAATCTGAAATCAATGACTTCAAACAATTTATCATCTACAATCAATTCTCAAATAAAATTGAGTCAAGTGATACTATATCTTTATGGAGTTTCACCACCGATTTATATATCATTTAAATCTCAAATCAAGGTTAAGAAATTCTATAATTGTCTATTGTCTACTTTTATTATATTATTGTCTATTCTTTCTTCTTTGTTTCAAGCAGGTGGATTTTCAGTCCGATTTCTCTTGTTTCTTTGGTTCCGCTTCAGATCTAAAGTTTTTTTTTTATCTTTAATTATTATTTTGGTTTGGTGTAGTCTCTCCTTGGTAAGAGTTGGGTTGTTTCTCTCCCTGGTGAGAGTTTTGTTTTTTCTCTCCTTTGTTTGTGAGAGTATGATCTTTGATTTAGTGATAAAAGCTGTTAAGGGATTGCAACTATGGTCGATAGTTCAAACAAAATTAACTCCAACCGGATGTGGAGAATAGGGTGCTTGTAAATATCTTATCTTCAACAAATCACGTGATTCCATAAAGAATGGCTTAATCAGCGATTGTTTCTGTTTTATGTTTGTTCAACGCGTCTGTTTTTATAAATGTCGTATGATTTTTAATTATTGAATTGATTTTCTACACACAAAAAAACACTCCAACATTTCTCTCTTTTTACTTTACCTCTTTAAGAGCAAGTCCAAGAGTGCCTCAAATTGATGTCCTAAGTTAAAATTTAGGGCATTTGATAAAAAAGGCTGCTCCAACAATGTCTTAGTGATGCCTTATATCACTAGGACAACTCCTTCAAGCCCTATTTTTGGGGCACTCTCTCTCCTTGCCCTATCCCATATTTTATAATAAATTCTTATCAACACTCTCCTTCTCTCTCTACTTTATATTATGTTTTAATGATGAAAGTGAACTTTTAATAATAAAATATTAAACATATAGAGAAAATAAGGCACATTGTTGGAGTTAAAGTTAGTTGAATATGTCCTAAACTACTTAGGACATAATTTTTTATATTATATTTAGGGCTTGAGCTAGGACACTGTTGGACTTGCTCTTAGAGAAGGGACATTGTAGTTGTCATCTTTTTTAATGTCTTGAATTACTAGGAGTCACATATAATATTATATTTTAAAGAGTGATTTAAGATTATCATTGGAGATGCTCTCTTAATTTTTTAAAGAGTTTTTTTAAAGCGTTTATTTAATATTCTAGAATGTCTAATTTTTTTGTTGCAGAAGTGTCTTCTTGAACAATAGACATTGATTTATCAATAGAGACTGATTAAAAAAAAATAAAAATAATGCCAACCAACCCAAAAATTATGTCATGCGGTACATCATGTCTCCATGTTATTCTATTATTGTTTTTACAATACAAAGCGTATTTCTATCGGCATTTCTCAAATTTCTCCTCTGTTTCAAGCAGAAGCTGAAACTCCAGAACCATCTGTTTATACAACCGCGTCCCCCGAAGGCTGTAGTACTTTCCAGAATCTTCTCCGCCTTCCATTTCCATTATAAATACTCAGCAAACATTCCCTATTTACTATCAAAATCAAATCATCTCTACAATCACAAACGCAATCGCAAACACAATTACTCTGTTTTTGATTATATCACCATGGATTTCAGGCTAATGGGAATCGATCATCCCCTCCTCAACACTTTCTACCACATTCTCGACGACGATCATCACGAGAGCAACAACAAGAACAAGTCTGAACAGGCGAGGAGCTATGTTCGCGATGCCAAAGCAATGGCGACTACTCCAGCTGACGTGAAAGAGTACCCGAACGCCTATGTGTTTGTTGTGGATATGCCTGGCTTGAAATCAGGGGATATTAAGGTCCAGGTGGAGGAGAAGAATGTGCTGGTGGTGAACGGAGAGCGGAAGAGAGAAGAGGAAAATGGCGTCAAGTATGTGCGGATGGAGAGGAAGGTCGGGAAGTTTATGAGGAAGTTTGTGTTGCCTGAGAATGCTAATTTGGAGAATATTAAGGCGGTTTGTCAGGACGGTGTGTTGAGTGTTACCGTGGAGAAGTTGCCGCCTCCGGAGCCTAAGAAGCCTAAGACCATCGAGGTTCAGATTGCTTGAGTGACGATGAAGCTTCGAGATTGTTCTGGAGTTCTTTATTTTGTTGTTGAAATTTGAAAATAATTAGTTTTGGCCTTTTGGGTGATGTATTTGATAGCTACTTAATGAGTTAATGGATGTAGTTCTGCTTTATACGTAATGGATGTGATTTTTTTTTTTTCCAAATAGAAGGAGATAATTTAATAAATAACAGTCATCACGGCATCTACAAGAATGATCGAGTCGAACAAATATGAAATTGATTAACACGCTTATCTTCATAACCAAGATGAGACAAATAAACACTCAAGATGAGACAAATAAGCGATGTTGAAATTAACGATGGTATATTTATGGATCCTTACTCTGTGTTCACCATATTTTCCAAAAAATCCATTTGAGCTATCAACCACAAATGCAATTCACGCAAGGCTTTTATTGATAGATCTAAATCAATTCTCATAAAAGGAGAGAAAATTAACACACTCTCACCAGGAAGAGAAATCAAACGATAATTATAACACACGATAAAAAATCCAACTGCAAAGCGCAAACTAAGACGATTAAATCTGCACCACGAACCTACACCAGGAGATAATCGACCCACTCACAAATCCAAAGAGCCTTCTGGAAGCAAATAAGAACGAAAATCAAAAATTTCAGTGATATAGATCTAAGATAACTTTGCTCGAATTGGGAGTTTTATTGAGAAACTCAATGAAAAAAGCAAGATCAACTAAAGAACAAGCAATTAAAGGAGAGGATTTGGGACTTTCCACCGAAAAATCGGTGGAAGCCCCGTCGAAATGAAAAAAGAGGGAAGGAGCTAGAGAGAAGAGAGAAAAAAGGCTAGATGGATGTGATTTCTTGTCAGATCAAAGTAAGTCCAAGAAATATTGTAGTTTAAGTATCAAGATTTAAGACATATTTAATATTTTCATTGGCTTTATTAATTCTCTCTACAAGCCTCTCCTCAAAACCCTAAAAAAAAAAAAAATCCTCTCAAACTTCTTCCTTTTTCCTAGCCGTCGTGAGGGGCTTCCATCTGTTTTCACCGGTAAAAAGCCCTAAATCAGTTATTTTCTTTATTTTGTTCTTATTTTTCAATAATACTCCTCCCAGGTAAGGATTTCTATCTATTCAAGATTGTATCTTTGTTTGATAAAAAAAATTTTGGGTGAGTTTTGTTCCCAATTTATTTGGGTTTTGTTTATTCTATCCTTGTGAAAGCTTGGTGTGTTTTTTGGTGTGTTTTGGTGTGATTCAATATCCAAGACGCTAGATCTACCAGATTTTCAAGAGATTGATTCAGTGGTAAATATTTATATGGGATTGTAGTTACGATCGATAGCTCAAACAGATTTTGATGAAGTTTTGATGAAGGCTATATGTGTACATATCAATTTCAACATATCACTGATTAATCTAGTATTTATAAAAAGGCTATTCAGTAAAATGTGAATTTCAGTTAATTTTTTTTTCAATGAATGTTCTTTTTCCTCTTTCAAGTTTTATTGTTCTTTGGAAAAAGTAATAACTAAATGTGGCGGTTTGAAATGAATCAAATATGTGTAAAGAGAACTAGAGTTATTTAGAACAAATTATATATTAATATATTAAAGCACAGAGTATACAACTAAATGTAAAGAATTCTTAACAATTATATTGGCAACTACCCACGCCTTCGATGATGACACACCTACAGTCAAAACAAAATTTAGGACATTTTGGTTGACAATCATTGTCGTTATTGCAAGGCCATCCAGGTCCATTAGTAGTATATTTTGCTGGCCCACTCGTCAACTTTGACCCTTCAACCACCACAACATTGGAAAATTGTGAACCTGCACACCATCAAAGCATTATTATATTAATTAGAGTTGTGATTATCAAGTGCACGACTAGTTAAACTCATAAAAAGAAGTAGGCACTTATTTTGCTAGCTAGCAAAATAATTACTAATACATTGATTTACTAGTATATCAAAATACATAATATTCACACCTAGATTATATATACACTTCATTCATTATATCAAATTACATAATATTCACACTTATATTAACATAAAAGAAGTATTACAATACTAATTTCGTTATTCCACACATATAATCACATAATTTTGAAATTAAACAATAGAGTGTGAGATCTAGATTTTGAAGACTATGCATGGAGTATATATAAAAAAGATGATATATAACATGTCTTTCATACATGTCATTTTGGCCCATGATTGCTTTTGTGTTCCGTGAATACAATAAAATTAACAGATCAATTTCATATCATGTTTGTCCATGGACATATTTTTACGCATTATATTAAATATAAGTTCTCTGAATTCTATCACACAAAGTGTCCTAGTTACCGATATATGCTTACCACAAATTGCAAATACAAATGCTAAACAGATAGCTAATACAAATAAGTTCTTCGTCATATTGGCCTATAAACTACAATTGATAACAAACTAAATTTTATTATAATTTTGAAATGAATGTTGATAATGATCTACAACCATACATACATAAGACAATCATATATATACTAAATACTTCTTCATTAGATAACACCATAAAATCTATTGGATTTTGTATTTGTTTTGTTAAAATCTACATTAAATACAAATATATGTATAAACTTAAATATTGATTTAAAATAACAAGATCTCAAAAGATTTCAAATCCCGAAAGATTTCATTAAATATTTATAGATATCTTAAAGCATTTTCAATAGTGCTCTTAAATCATTGTTTAAAAAATAATATAATATGTGGCTCCTAGTAAGTTAATAAATTGAATATCGTGACGACTCCAACCCTACTCTTTATACTCACTCTTTATTCATATTTTATTATTATTTGAGAGAAAAGTGGGAGAGAGATTTAGAGAGACATGAATAGAAATAGAAGGAAGTGATTATTTTATTTAATGAAAATAAGTTGAAAGCACCTAGATGTTAACGGAGAGAGAGGAAACTCCTAAATTTTTAAAGAACTACTAGGAGTCCATTGGAGTTCTAATTTTTTATATCTTCTTTAAATTCGGATTTAGGAGCTTGTTTGAGGACTTATTGGAGATGCTCTTAAGGTCTTATTACTGTTAAAGCCGAAACAATTAAAAGTTTGGTATGTCGGTACTTGGGCCGAATTATGGGACTACTTATTTAATTAATTATCCTTCTAAACTAAAATTATTATCTTTTTTATATTTTTTAAACAAAAGAACTCAATTTTCAAAAAAATAACATTATACAACATAGCAACTAGTCTTTTTAACTAAAACACATTATCTTTGTCAGATTCTTAACTAAAAAATTGATTTTTTAAAAATAACACATGCAACATACATATAAAAAAGATAATATTGTTATATATAATTATTAATATACAACCGATGATATGTTCCAACTAAATACATTAATATTATTATTAATCCATGTTATCACATTAAAAGTAATATCATAGATCTATACTATCTATTTATACTGGACTATACTATATCTTATTATTATTATTCTATTAAAACTGTTATATTAATAAATTTATTGGTCGGTCAAGTTTTATCGGTCAGTCGTTATTATTCTACGGGTCTCCTTAATATATAATAATGTGTTTTAATAAACTTTTTTCTTATCAAAAAAGACAAAATATTTAAATATTCGGTCAGTATGATCAGTTTGTATTTTAATTAAATTTAAAATATAAAAGATAAAATTAGAAATGTTATAAATCACCGTGATATGTGTTATAAGTTAGTATATTTATAAGCTGTGAAGTTCAAAAAATCTTGTCAAATTAAATACTTAACCGAACCTCAAAATTCTAATTTTACCTTCAAGACACACTTCATATTATTATAACTTAAATACTCGTAATATATATATTAGCGTAAACGTACTTTCTTTTTTTATAGAAAAGGAAATAATTCAATAAATAATAGCCATACGGCATCTACAAGAATGATCGAGTCGAACAAACATTAGAAAAAATTAACATGCCTGTCTTCATACCTAAGATGAGACAAATAAGCGATGTTGAAATCGACGATGGTACATGTATAGATCCTTGCTCTGTGTTCACCATCTTTTTCAAAAACTCCGTTTGAGCTATCAACCACAAATGCAATTTTCGAAGGCCTTTATAGATGAATCCAAACCAACTCTCACAAAAGAAGGAGAGAAAAATCACACACTCTCACCAGGGAGAGAAATCAAACTATAATCAAAACAAATTACTAGAGAAAATCCAATTACAAACTAAAACAATGAGATCTGCACCACGACACGCATAGGAGATAATTGATCCACTCACAAATCCAAAAAGCCTTCTAGAAACGAATAAGAACGAAAATCGAAAATTTCGATGATATAGATCTAAGAAAACTTTTCCCGAAAAGAGAGATTTATTAAGAAAATCAATGAAAAAGCAAGAACAATCAAAGAACTAGCAATCAAACGGAAAGATTTGGGACTTTCCACCGGAAAACCGATCGAAGCCCCGTCGGGGATGAAAAGATCAGGGAGGCGGTTAGATAGAAGAGAGAAAAGAAAACTAGGATTTTTTTATTGCAACAACTTTTGCGCAAACGTACTTTTATAACAAACAAATCATTTTAGATTTAACTTATAACAATTATTATTATCATAAATAATTGTAAATTATTGATTAGTAATATATGTGTGTGTATAACTCCGTGTATATAATCTACATATAAATAATTGGTTAGGTTCAACATTTTTCCAGTTTGATTTCAATTGATAACCGAAATAGCAACCATGACAATGAGTTCAGTTTTTAAATTTTCAATTTTAGTTTTATACAATTTAATTTTTAACATTTTTTACCGATTTCGGTTTGTAATCAATTTTGATTTTAATTTATTTTTTACTCGATCCTCATAAATATAGTGCTTATTTAGTGGGTTTGGTAGGGCTCAGCCAATTCAGTCTGGAATAGATTGAGAATCAAAAATCAATGTTTACGGGACCAATCCAGATTCACTGAACCACAAACGAACTGAAATATGTGCTTATAGTTACTGGCTTACTGCTAATGGTTGGGTAAATTTTTACTTTTGCTAATGGTTAGACACGTTGAATCTTTTTCTTTTTTGTCACTAATTTTAAATTCGAATTTTTTTTGTCACTAAAGTTAGGTTCGGATTTGATTATTAACACTATATTATTCATTTTAGCATTATTAAAATATAGTGATAGTCTGCAATATAATGGTAATCTGATATGTATCGATATTTTTATATGTAGTACTCCGTAATATTGCGACAAAAAATCCAACGTTTTTTTTAAGAAAAAAAACAAATTTAAATTCAAACGTTAAATTTTATTCAGAAAAAATAAAATAAAATAAGTTTTGAAACCAAATTTTTTAGGAGTCTCAAAATGCGTGTCTAACTCTGGTCCTCCATAGTAAACTACCTAGGACACACATATGTAGTAATACATACTCCCTCCGTCCCTCTCAATAGTTTACGTACACTGTTTGCTCGCATTTTGAGGCTTCTATAAAGTATAGTTTCATAATTTTTTTTTAAAAAAATTCTATTTTTAATAAAAGTTTAAACATAAAACTTTTATTCAGAGAAAAAAAATTAAAAAATATATTATGAAACTATAATTTAAATGAGCATGGAAAAACGTGTCAAAAGTAACGTAAAGGAATGAGGGGGACAGCGGGAGTATAAGGATATAGTCATAGGGGTGGCAATATCAGACACGACCCGAAACCCGATTTACTGAGATAGAAATCCAAAAGTGACCTGAAAAATGAAAATACCTGAGTGATCCGAAATTAGAATTTCATTTCTAATTATTTCAATTTGTTGTTTTATTCAATTTTAAGTGATTTTAGCTTGACCCGAAATCGACCCGATTGCTGTCACGAACACGACCCGTTACCCGAAATTGTCACCCCTAGATATAGACACAGATCACCTTAATATTGCAGACTAACACTATATTTAATAATGCTAAAAAGAATAACATGATGTTAATAATCAAATTGGTGTTAATAATCAAATCGGAACCTAACGCTAGTGATAAAAAAAATCTGAACCTAACAATAGTGACAAAAAAAGAAAAAATTACAGTTCAAAAGGGGGGTAGGGCGATACAAAAAGAACTCTGTTCTTTTTTTTTTTTAGTCTATCTATAAGAGGAGATCATATGAAAAATGTAACCGATTCTTTCGTTTCTTTGGGCCACTGGCCGTCCGCCGGGAGTTTCGGGTTTAATACCGATATTTTAGCAACAAATCTAATAAATCTAAGTGTAGTGCTTGGGGTATTGGTTTTTTTTGGAAAGGGAGTGTGTGCGAATCACGATTTTATTTTCTGCTAAGTAAACTTTTAGTAAGGACTTCCTGCGATCGGAGATGCTCTAAGAAGATGGATATGCAACTGCAACAAGGAAACACTAGGCATTACATAGAAAGGAAAACCACATCAACCATAGCACACCAGAAAAACACACACACAGAGACATCCATTACATTACATACTAGTACTAGGCACTAGCTGAACCAAAAACAAAGTGACACTTTAAGTTACTTATTTCTAACAACAGAACACGAACATTCCAGAACCGTCCCGAAACTCAAGCGATCTGAACCTCGATGGTCTTAGGCTTCTTCGGCTCCGGAGGCGGCAACTTCTCCACCGTGACACTCAACACACCGTCCTGACAAACCGCCTTGATATTCTCCAAATTCGCATTCTCAGGCACCACAAACTTCTTCAAAAACCTCCCCACCTTCCTCCCCATGCTCAGATACTTGACGCCCTCCTCCTCTTCTCTCTTCCGCTCTCCGTTGACCACCAGCACATTCCCATCCTCCACCTGGACCTTAATATCCCCTGATTTCAGTCCCGGCATATCCACCACAAACACGTAGGCGTTCGGGTACTCTTTCACATCAGCTGCAGTTGTCGCCATGGCTTTCGCGTCGCGGACGTATCGGCGTTCGTGCCTGGACTTGTTTCTCTTGGTGTTGCCGGTGTCGGTGGTGTCTTGCTCGTCGTCGTCGAGGATATGGTAGAGAGTGTCGAAGAGTGGGTGATCGATTCCCATGAACCTCAAATCCATAGTGACAAGTGAGTAATGTGTTTGTTTGTATTGATGATTTGATTTTGCAGTGACTTGTTGATGGAAACAACAAGAGAGATGGGGAGTTTATATAGGGGTGGAAGGGGGAGAGAGTTCTCGAGAATGCTACAGGGGAGGCTTCTGGAGAGCTTCTACATGAGTCGCGAAGGACTCACGAAATCTAGAAACGGAAGGACCGAAATATTTTTATTTTTAAAATCGGTTGCTAAAATAGGTAAATATTATCTTAGTCCAACATAAAAGCAGATAGACATTAAAATAGATATTTTGTTTAGAGATGATTTAATTTTGAGTTAATTTGCTGATGAAAAAAGGGGAAACGTTTATCCAGCAGCAGGCTAGCAGGTTCGGGAAAGTACCACATCAGGGGAGAAAATGGATACACATGGGCAGGAAACACACGTGTTTTTATGAAAACATGGACACGTGGAGTATCTTGTATTTTAGGAAAATTATTTAAATACTCTTTTATAAAATACTTATTTTTAAAGTTTTCTTGAAAAATAAAAAACATGTTACTAAAATTCGGTTTGAACGGTTTCAGAAGTTCAAACCGAACCAAACCAAATTTTTCGGATTAGAAAATTTACAAACCGTACTCAAATCTAATGTTATAAAAACCATTCCTAACCGAACCAATTCTTAACGGATTGGTTTGGTTTGGTTTGGTTTCGGTTTAAACCAAAATATTAAAAAAAATCATATATTTTTATATTTTGTAATAATTCTTAGTGCTCTTTTTTTTTACTACGCAGGAACCCGCAGCCGCTATTTTTCGGGTGCGCACCGGGTAAACCACAAGCTCACGTAATAGCCTGCTTTTCATCACTTAATAAAATATAAAGTTGAAACTTGTATAATTCTTCGATATAAATAATTTTAGGTGTTATCCTTATACTAGTTGATAACCCGTGCCAAGCACGGGTTTAAATAAAATTTTAAAATTTATTATTTATTGAAAGAATAATGTCTTTTTTAGTTACATTATCATATTTTTATTATACCTATTTAAATTATTATTTTTAAATGATATTTAAATTATTGTTATTTAATATAAAACTTTCTATATATTAAAATTTGATCCTACTTTAAATTTATTTCATAAGAATATGTGTCCTCTTCTATGGAGTCCACAAAATAAGAGTATTGGCGTCCAAAATTATTTAAAGATGATCTACTCGTTTCAATTTTAATTTTTTTTAGTCTACAATATTTGTAAACATCTGACAATTTGTAGGTTATGTTCTGCAATATAATCGTTGCAATCAAAAGATAAAACAATTATATTATAAATCACTAAACACTATATATGTTCTAAAATATAACTCATAAGTAGAATAATGATTTTAATGATTGTAAATGTTGAAAGATGTTAATAATTAATTGATAATTATATATTTAAAACTACTTAAAGATGGTAAATTATATATAAAATTTGAATAATTAAAGATATTATTTATGATTATACTAAGAGATTATGACTGGTACTTACTGCGTCTTAAATGCGTACTTTATGGAGCTTAACTCTAACAGTATGTTTTATTTTAGTAAAATTACGATGTTGTTTGATGATTTTTAAATTGTGAAAATAATATTCAAGATCAACACGTATAAGTTCGTTTATAGCGTCTTTAATCTTGAACAAAAATTCAAAATTTTAAGTCATAATTATTTTATTCATTTAATAGGCAAACATTATATATAATTCTAGTTGGAGTTTTTGTAGATCTAACAGTTATTGTAGTTGTTTGATAAACTGATATTATAGTTTGACAAAATTAATTAACTTTCCAAAAGTAATTTGATATCAAATATTTTGACGTATGTCTAGAGTTTTGGTTCTTTTATTATATGCTGCAATATGGATGATGACTTAATTTTATTTGAGTTTCTATTTGTCAAGTCAGTGTTACCACCGCCTTATTCGTCTTTATCGCAATCTTCTGAAAAACATTGAATGATAATAATTATTATTATTAAAAAAAATATGACCAAGTTTTTTGGTACTTTGGTATCAATATTGAATCTTGTTTATTTTAATTTGAAATATGATAGAAATTTTATAGATTTGTTTCGTAAATTAAATTGTATGAGTTTTAAAATTAAAACGAATATTTGACGTATGTCTAGAGTTTCGGTTCTTCTATTATGTGTTGCAATATGGACAATGACTTAATTTTTTTGAGTTTCCACTTGTCAAGTCAGTGTTACCACCGTCTTATTCGACTTTATCGTAATTTTCTGAAAAACACTAAATGATAATAATAATTATTATTAAAAAATATATGATCAAGTTTTTTGGTACTTTGGTATCAATATTGAATCTTGTTAATTTTAATTCTGAAATATGATAGAAGTTTTATAAATTTATTTCGTAAATTAAATTGTATGAGTTTTAAAAATTAAAACGAATAATTTCGTTGACATTATTATTCTATTGATAGGATATTATATTGATATCAATATGAACACCTTATTTATTTGAATTCTGAAGCATAATAAAAGATTTATAGAGTTGTTCCGTATATTAAATTATTTGAGTTTTAAAAAATTAAAACAAATAATTTTGTTGGTAATATATTTTTATTAGTAAGATAATTGTTATAATACAAAATCCTGTCAAATATAGAAGTTTTTTGATAATAGTAATAATTATTAAATAAAAAATAATATGATGATAGCCAAATTTTGATATGAATTTTATAGAACTGTTTCATAAGTTAAATTGTTAGCGATTTAACTGTGCGGATAGGATAAATGTTATATTACAAAATCGTAAACACCATGGAAGTCTTTTTATAGTAGGATAATAATCTTAACCAATATTGAAATTTTTAATACTAAAATCCGAATCAATATAGAATTCTTCTCATAATTGTATAATAATAATTATAAAATCCTAAAAATGTATAATAATAAGTATAAAATCCTAACAATATGAAAATCTTTTCATAATTCTATAATGGTTATTGTTACTAAATAAAAAATTTATATAACATTATCCTAATCAATATTGAAATTTTTAATAATAAAATTCTAATAAATACAGAAGTCTTTCACTGTCTTAATGAATATTGGGGTCTTTAATAATAAAATTTTATTCAATATAGAAGTCTTTTGATAATAATATATTAATGACTGTAAAATCCTAATCAATATGAAAGTGACCGAATTTTGGTACTTTGGTATCGATGTTCCACCGAAACGTGGTTTCGCTTATTAATAAAGGGTATTGATGTTGTTATGAAAATCAATAATTCATTTTATTTTAAAAACTACACAAAATATTTTATTTAAAAGAGAAAAAGGAATAAAGGTTAATTATGAATGAAGAGTATATGAAATAAGGATGGAGAAAAGGAGGAGAATAATATTAAAAGTAAGAAATATCTATAATATTGATCGACACTTCAACACTTAAATACCTAAATTAAATTTATAAAAATATTAATTATATAACATACGTGCTAACGGTTCGGTTCGGATATTTCGGTAAGTTGAAGGTGAAAATCGAAACCAAATCGAAAATAGTTGGTTTTTCAATTATCAAAACTAAAATCAAAATCAAACCGTTAAGAAATCAAAATATTTGGTTTGGATGGTTTGGATCGGCGGTTTCTGATAATTACGCTCCGGCAAGTACAACACTTTTCATTTGTCCTGCACTAGGGGAAAATCTATTAGGCAAAAGTCCTCGTGAATTTCAACAACACAAGGAGCAAAAGTAGTACACTCATGACTCAGCCGCGTCCACAAAACATCCTCTTTAATGTCGGATGACTACAGTTGATAAATCTACCAAAACATGCAGCTGCATCCATGGAGTCTTTTATAAAATGTCATGATTATCACTTCAATTAATTATCACTAGGGAAAAAAGAGTTCAATTAAAATGGAATTATTTGTTACAAAGAGATTTTAGAAAATCGGGCATGACTCATTCACAAATAGACTATCCAATTAACAACAATGCAGCAATTTTAAATTAACAAAATCATTTAATCAAATCCATTTATCCAATGCGGCACCGAATTACAGATTACAGTACTAAATTAACTATCAGACTGAAGCAAAATAAACGCAGATCAGAAACAGTTTGAGTTTGACGGAATAAAATAAAGAAAACAAACACCGCTATCTTAATATTACAGCTAACACCAGGCTTAGCATTACAGCAAAACAATACACCAAATCGTCGACAGCAGGGTTCGATTTATGCAGGACTTCAACAAAAAAGAAAAACAAGTGACTCGTGAATCTGTTACTAGCGGTGACTCAAACATACAAACCAAGCAAACACCTAAATAATGAACTAACTACAAAAGCTTAGGCAACTCGACATTTAACGAACTCGGAAACAAGGTTGCAGCAGTGCGACTCAAAACCACAATCGAACAGACTCGGCAGTCAGCAATCAACAGGAAAAAAGAAAATTACAACCGAAAATCAAACTCGCGACTCATAAAAACAAACCCTGCAGCACTGCTACCCAGCTGGAAATTGACACAACTCGCCAAACTACAACTCGAATAAAACTAAAACGGAAGAAACTCGGATGGCCATGACTCAGACGCGACTCGATTGACAGTAACGAAAAGAGACAACTCAAATGCAGCTTACAACTATAACTTGCCGGTGACTCATCTACACAAAACTATCAAAAACCGACTGCTAGCTTCTCGAAAACAGACTCAGCTTCAAACTCACAGGACTCAAAACAGACATCTGCTACTCAGTATTATAACTCGGCAACTGAAAGAAAAAGAACTGACAACAGCCAATCTCATGATTCATCAAGCAGATAAAAGAGCGAAAACTAGGATGAAGGCGGTAAACGAAACAAGAAGAAAGAACAAGCAGTCGTGTTTTAATGTTTTGAATGAGAAAAAGCAGGGGAGGAAGTTTTTAAGTTTGATTTGGTTTAAAACAAGCGAAAATAACAACAGATTAACGAAAACTGGGTTTTTATTTGGTCTTAAAGAACAGTGGTTTCTTGAACAGCAGATTAATGAAAACTTTAACACTCCTTTTTTTATAAATTTTTACACTTACTACTTTGCAATTTAAATAATAAAAGTAAAAACATAATATTTTGGAATCTCTTTAATTGATATTGCCTGAAGCCCAAATACACGGCTTTTTACTTTACTATCCCTCAACTGTTCACTGTATTTACAAAAAGTTACCCCTTGACCTTCTTGACTTATACGCTTTTATGTATTATACAGTGTATACGTATTACACAATTTTTGAAAACAAAACACAGGTCAATCACCAGAAAAAGAAGATGCTTGCCCCGATGCTATTCAAACTTGAATTTTGAAATTCAAAATTGCGGTGCATTATTTCTTCCTCTTCCTCTTTATCTCTGTAACTTTCCTATCTTGATATATATATTTTTGATGAACTTGAATTGCAAACTAATTATAGTTAATTCCTGCAGATGATGATGGTGATACACACGATGATACACACAGTCACACATAATACAACTACGGTCTATTTAGATCTCTTCTCCTATCATTTTGTCTCTTTTACTATTTTCTCGATTTTGTTATATGTAACTGAATACTGACTATAATTGTTTGGTTTTTTAGATGATGATGATTAACGATATGCAGATGTTTGGATGTTGCTGGACAGCCACCGTCATTGTTTTTGTGAAATCTTGGTTAGTTATTGATAAACTTTCTTAAAATTCTTTATTAAGTTGTTACGATATGAAAGGTGGAAGTTACAATTATGATTTGTTTCAATGATGAATAGATGGAGTAATTTGTGAAAGCATGAATCAGTTAGATTTATTGCGTACTTGAGTTGTACGTGCTTTGTAGGTTAACTGTTTGATTAAAGTCCTAAGAGAGTTTAATTTGTTTATTATACTTATATACTTATATTCTTTTTCAATAATGAATGTACAATGACTATTGGAATTAATTGGCAGGTTGTATGAATTTTTTTTTGTGAAGCAAGAAGCACAAATTTAAGATTTTATTACAATGTAAAGGTACACAGTTATACATAAAACCGTGATTTGTTCCTATTTACATCATTGTTATGTTTTGGTTGTAGTATAAATATTTGATTCGAGTTTTGTCCGAATTTGTTGATGACTATGTTAGAGTTCAAAATGTGTGATGTGTCAATTTACTTCCCAATATACTGTAGTTTCGTAAGTACCATTGGATTGGGGTGTTGTATATTTGGTGTCTTAATTGGTCTTTATTCTGTGTTTGTGGAGAGAAAAAGCCTTAATTTTACGTGTGTTGGAGGTGGTTTCCTGGAACTTTCCTGAGTAAATCCGTAATATGTTAAGTGGTGTTCCTGAATTTGAGTTGGATCCAAATATATAGTCCAATTTGATAACTGGTCCTGAAAAATATCAACGAATCGATTTAAATGTATGATCTGGGTCTTTAAGTCATATTAGTATTAGTATTAGTATATTACTAATATGTTATTAGTTTTCTGCCAAGACTTATTTAGCACATGTTTAGATTAGGTTACCAAATATCATATTTTAATTTTCTGTGTTCTAAGTTTGTTAGGAATGTTTTTCTTTTTTGTGTATTTTTTTTGCTACACATTAACCTTTTTATGGAAGCTCCCTGTATTGATAAAGACTTTGTACAATCAGCATTCTTCTGAAAGTCTACCACCTTCTGCTTCTCGGTTTCTTGATTCCTTATGAATTTCCAAGTCTTCGGCTTCTTTTCAAGGTTCTTTCCTGCACATATATTCACTTAATATTTTATGTTCACTGTGTTTGTGTCATATGAGCTATGCACTAATATTTTATGTTCACTGTGTTTGTTATTATTTTTTGCATAACAAAACCCTACCAAATTTACTTTTGTATATTGTATTTATAGTTTTTTACATGTTAATAGGCTATATACATATACCAAGAAGATTATACTCTTCTCTTTTCTTCATAAACGTAATCAAATCTCATATTTTGAATTCTATTCTCTCATCTCTCCTCTCATGTATCTGTTCTTTGTTTCATTCGTGGTCTTTGAATTTATTTTAAATTTTTGGCATAACTTTAATCTTATTATATTTGATTTTAAAGATATCAACTAAAATAATGAAGTTGTGATATGTGCAGGTAGCAATCAAGTTTATGAGATTTTATTGAAGAAGATGTTACGATTCTCACAAACATTAAAGGTAAAGAACTAACTATTTATAAGTGTCTTTGAATGAATTGCACACAAAGTGTTTGCTATTAGTTCTATTCAGTTTTATTGTAATTTTTCGAAACTAATCTATATATGTATACCGAATAAATGCGTACAGATGTTTGCTGACATAATTTTAAATGGATATGGTAGTCGTAAGTTGTAGTTTTGAAATAGCTTTTAATTGATTTCAAGTGTTTAAAACTTTAACACATCAAAGATAAAGAACTAACTATTTAAGTGTCTTTGAATGAATTGCACACAAGGTGTTTGCTTTAAGTTCTATTCAATTTTATTATAATTTTCGAAAATCGATCTATATGTATACTGTATAAATGTGTATATATGTTTGTTGATAGTTTTGAAAGAACTTTTAATTGAATTTAAGTGTTTAAACTTTGCAAATTGATTTGAATCATGTAGACATTTGCTGTAACTTATATCACTATTCTATTATCAAACTCTTGAGATTCTTGCCTTATTTGTATTCTTATTTTCAATGGTGGTAGGTACTGTAACTTATATCTACGATGATTCTGTTGATAGGAGGTCTGAGGTCGTAAAATAGTGGAGGCCTTTGAAGACTGGAGTATTTTTCAGGCAGTTGATCACGGTATTGACAACACTTTGGTTTCTGAAAATATATCATCTTTCTCATGAATTCTTTGCTTTGCCAGCTAAGGAGAAGCTCACGTATGATACAACCGGTGGCAAGAGAGGCAACTTTACTGTCTCCACTCATCTTAAGGTATATTTAAGATTTATCACACAATTAATATAATGTATGATAGGCTTTGATTTGTACACACATGATTTAGCTAATTGTTAGAACCATTTAGATATTACACGTTAAGGTTTTTAATTTAAATCAAGTTCTTAGGTTCGTAAATGCTTCTAAGTTCTCATTTTAGTGTTCCTCATTAATGGCAGAACCTGAACCAAATGACGATAAACTTAGACTGCAACCTGGACTGAGATTTAACTAATGATAATGACACTAGCTTAGTCTGCACCGTCAGCTGAGCTTCCCAACTCCACAAATGAACACAAAATTGTTTTAGTCTAGGCTAATAAAATTGCACATAATGTGTTGGATAATTAACACTAGCAACCATTAAATCGAACTACAAAATCGTGATCTTTCAATCAACTGATCATTCTCAGGAATTATTATTAGATAATAGTAATGCAGTATAATATATTATAGTAACTAATACAATACAGGGTGACAGCGCAATGGACTGGCATGAGTTTGTAACCAATTAGTGGTCGGGATTACTCCCGACGGCCTCATAACCCTGAGGGATGGAGGTCCATCACAGAAGAATACTGTGAAAAGTTACAGGATCTTGGTACCAAGTTACTGGAAGAGTTATCAGAGGCCATGGTCCTTGAAAAAGAGATTATTACAAAAGCTTGCGTGAATATGGAACAAAAAGTGTTACTTAATTACTATCCCCGTGTCCCAAACCCGACTTGACACTTGGATGCAGAAGGCATACAGACTCAGGTGCAATTACCCTTTTGCTTCAGGAGCAGGTTAGTGGATTACATGCCACTCGGGATGGTGGCAAACTTCAATTACGGTTAAGCCTATGGAAGGAGCTTTAGTTGTCAATCTGGGAGATTATGGTCACGTAAGTCATTCCTCTCCTAATTGACAAATATTTTCGTGTTAATTATTTTGTTAGCAAACAAATAATGTGTGTTACTAAACAAGATTATTCTGTGTGCAAGTTCATTTTATAAATATCCTAATATGGGAAGATCTTTTTCCACTCTTTGAAATAAATTTTGGTGCTTCCAGGAGATTTTCTAGCTTATTGTTTATTTCCATGTATTTGTGTCTTCGTGGCAGGAACAAGTCCTTAAAAGTTTTCATGATACAGAGTTTTGGTATGCAGAACAAGGTAGCATGTTAGGAAATTTAACATGTTCAGGCTCATTCAGGAGGATCATTCCTCCGCCTCAGCATACAGAACAAAAGTTGTGGCTGCCATTTCTTTGTGTACCTTCCAACGGCCATTCTGGTAAGTGAAAGAAGCATTTACGACACCAAAGCAATTGCACTAATCAGATCCTTAAAGCAGCGATGGCAATTAACAGTAGCATTCTTGCTGAGATGGAAATCCCAAATACATATTTGGCATCTATTTATAAGGTTAGCGAACAACCCTTTTAAACAATTCAAGTTTGATTTATTTTCCTAAGCATCAATCAGATTTTATGATAATTATATAATACTATTAGACTATTTGTCCACTAGACATAATGACACGTAATGACATAAATTATCCTGAAAATTATCACTGAAAGTACTAAAACTGTGTAGTGTTAATTTCAATTTCTATTCTGATGGATATTAAATTTTTAAATATATCGATTTAGTTCATTTCTATCATATTTTGTTTGTATGAATGGGGACTGAGATATTGTCATAGGTGACTAGAAGAGCAAATAACAATGATAGAATTGGATTATTGTAATTGAAAACTTTATATACTACAGAAGAATATTATAATAAAACTTTGCACTGTTAATTTTCATTTCTATTATGGGGAATATTAAATTTTAAGCTATATGAACTTGCCTTTTTCTTTTTCTGTCATATTTTCTTCATATCAATGTTGATTAATATAATCTTTGTACTGATGTATAAGATATCTGGAATTTTTTTTTTATAACTTGGACAAAAATATGAAGTTGAGCTATATTTATGAGTATCTTATACATTTTCCGCTAAGCATGAAGGCTGGATCAAATCTTTTTCAACTGAACCCTGAGGATACTGTTGCAATGGACATCAAATTTGTTTGGACAGCTATGGAAGAGTGCCAAAGTCTCGGCCTTACAAAATCAAGATAAATGGGAATCAAGGCTGCTGCTTATTTCTCTTCTAGGAGCTTTTTGGGGGACGAAAGGAGTGTTGGAATCTGAGTTTCTGATGAAAATTGCAAAGTCAAAAGGTACGCCTGTAGCACGGATTGCATTGAGAAGGGCTTATGAGCAAGGGGTGATTATTGTGGTGAATAGCTTCAACAAAGAGAGACTAAAGCAGAATCTTGATATTTTTGAGTGGGAGTTGAGCAACGAAGGGTCCAAGAAGATTGCTGCAATACGGCAAAGGAGGGCAAACCTTGAGCAGCTCTTTATCTCTGAAACTAGCCCTTTTAGGACAGTCCAGGAGCTCTGGGATGGAGAACTTTAAAGATTAAAGATAATTATGCCCTAATTATAATAGCATGCGTAAACCATCTGAACATTGATATTGTATTTATAATGAATTATGGAATGAGCTTGACAAAAGGCCAGAACATACTCTTTCTTTGGAATGCAGCTACTAACTTGATTACAAGTTTTTTATTTGTGGTTTTATTTGTCGATGTTAGATCGAAATATTAGTTAGCAACTTCAATATAAAAGCCGAGACATTGGCATAACATGTTCATTGTCTACTCTTCTTTATCATCATCTCAGGGTTTGTGCATATTTTTTAACTACTTCTTTTTTAAAAAAATTTTTATTTACATTTCAAAATCTATTGGATATTATAAAATTTTATATTAAAAAGCTAACTACTTCTACTAATTCTATTTAGTTACTTATTTTATATATTAAATATTAATCGGTCTCATATTTCATGATGTGTCAAGTGGGGGTGGAGAGAATAATTTATTAAATAGAAAATTTAGGATTATTATTTTGCATCGATTTTGAAAAAGTAAGATAAGTAAAGAAATTTTTTATGCATATTCTTCCCTTTATTTAAAGAAAGTTGTCTTTACTGGATTATGCTTTCCAATTTTTATATGTAAATTATGTAATGATTTCTATAACACACATTTGTTCTCAGTAGTAAGGAATTAATAATTTGAACAACTTCTTTAGAACTATATTTTTCTAACAGATATAATTATCTATATTTTTAGTTTTATACTTCAATAAAATTGTGTGTTATCACCAATACCCATCTAGCAAATCCAGCAAAGTAAAAATGCTGAAAAGTTATAAACATATCTTCATAAAGATGTAAGAAAGACAAAAATTAAATATTAGAGGATTATGTTTTTAACCAGAAGATGCCACCATAACTTTATATTACAAGTGGTGTTAAATGGGCTTATCAATATAATATCTATATTTTTTAGTAAAATATTTATATATTCAATTACAAAACACTTATCAAAAAAAATTACAAAACAAATATTGAAAAAATTGAATAAAAAAATCATTGTAGAAAAATCATTTTTTTTTAACGTAGAAACCCGCAACCGCTCTTTTTTGGATGCGCGCTGGCTAAACCCACGAGCTCACGTAATAACCTAATCATATTTGCCATGCGCAGTGGGAAATCTTTTTAAATATAAATATAAATTTTTAATTACTTATTTTATAAGTAATTAACCAGCATTAACAAACTATTCTTTATGTTATCTTCTTTATTATTTTTCAAATCTTTATTAAAATTTAAATTCATTTTAAAATAAATTAATTTAATAATATAGAATTAATTTCTTAAACCATGCGTAGCGGGCAAAAAATCCTAGTTTTTAAGTATACACTCTAACACATTAATTTTGTGCAAGAGTTTACTTACTTCCCCAAAAACTAAATCTTACTTCTAATGTGAAACGGCACAATGAAATATAGAATCTTTTATTTCACTCTCCGTCAGAATGATTATTCTTTTAAATTGCTTGAATAAAGTACAACGAATAAAGATCTAGTACTTCCCTTTCCATGAATGCCACTTGAGCTTCAACTGAAACCATAATGGAGGTGTTCCCAAGACCCCTCGAGTCAGACTTGAATCATAGACATCAAAATTCACTCGTCTCAAAGAATCCAAGAATACCTGAGCGGGCACAGCAGGCAGAAGCACCGGGCAAGCCTCTGCTGGCACTGATCTTGCTAATTCACGAGCCTTCAGTAGATGTGCATTAGCTATAGATGCCATGTCAAATACCGCATTGCATAGGTCAGAACGGGAATCCATCCGGATCTCTGATTGACCTCCATGCTTGACCAACAACCCATGTTTTTCTGCCACATCAGCAGGTATATAAGAAAATTGGTTGCTTCGACTTGCATGGTATGGCAGTGACTTCAGTAACAACAGAAGTCCACTTGCCTTGCCAATATGTGATGCTGCATGGTCTGCTGCTGTGGATGTAATACCCCCTGCCTGAAGGGTGGAGTACAATAAAGTTGATATGGTGTCCTCGGAATATTTTTCCAATTCTTCTACAGTTTTCCAGATGTCAGTAACCTCCCTCTGGGCATCATTTATACGAGCTTCAACAGACCGCTTCAACCAGCTCTTGCTAACCCTGTGCTCTGATATCACAGCTGCAAGGGCCTGAGCAGTTGGGTGCTCTATCAACTTGTTTGAAAATATCTTGTCTATAACTTCTTGCCACCATAATAGGCGCATAAGCCCGATTTTTGGATCAGAAGCAACATCCATAGCCCTAGCTGTTTCAACATTCAATGCACGGAGGGCAAATGCAGCCTTTCTCATGTTTGGAGGAAGTTCAAGAAGGCACAAGTAATGGTGGTAGTCATAATTCCGCACCTGCTGGACGCAATAGGAAAAAGCCGCCCGTAAACCACCCGAGGCAGAACTTCCACTCATTTAACCCGGTTATAATTCCTGGGGCATGCACACGACCTCGTTATCACAATATAAGAGGCTTTTAAATAATAAGTGACTTGAATCATATGCTCGACTGTCAAACAAGAGTAACAAATGATAATAAAGAGCAAAATGACACTACAATTCTCCGGAAGAATTTATAGAGCTACTGAATAAAAAGGAAGAAAGAACTGGCATGGGGGGGAAGAAACGTGAGAAAAATCTAAAGGTGAATGGACACCCTTACTGTACCAAATATTAATTTATACCAAATATATTGTAAATTGAATTAGCCCTTTAAAGCACATGATATTTAACAATTTCCATAGGACAAGAAAGTGTCATTGTGTGCAAATTACAATATAGGTCGTCCGGGAGGAACAGAGGTTAAGGGGTTCTATTGCAAATTGCATTAGAGATACAAATGTTATCTGATTACTTCAATAAACATATTTAGGGCCAGATGTTGTGACCTGTCTCATCACACACATGAAATATCATGTGAAGTAATTATTTCACAATATATCGTTACTATAACAAAATTGAAAATAACAGCAATATTTGGATGCAAGGAAACAAAGATAAAATAAACATAACCAAGTAATGTGTCATACATTTGTACACGCATTTTCATGTATATGATGTGTATGAGATCACTCATATATGTAGTTGCTACAGATAATGATGTCATTTATTCTTTTTAATCGAAACAATTACTAAGTTTTAAGCTGCATTACAAACTGTTATCCCGAGCCTATATCACAGGCTTTCTATTATGATTCTCAATCGCCTCCCGATTACGCAAATCTGATCATTAATATCCAATCACAAAAAATGCACTTAACTAAGACAATAGCCACATAAATAATAACACTATTAGCTTATTTCAAACCAAGACCCACAAAAAATGTGATTTTCTTCTCAGGACTTTGATCAAACAGGTAACATACTATAACCAAAGAGTGTTAAATATATTTACAAAACTTAATCTATAAGCTATAACATATATTTCAACAAATTAAACTAAAATCAAATATAAAATGGTCGAGGGATTACCTTAGTAATTTGATTTGGAAATTGAAATCAGGGTCTGAATCAATTGCAGTGAGCAGAGTCGAAGAGAACTGTACATAATCAAGAGAAAATGAGTCTTATCCGGGTCCTTTGTGTATTGAGATCCAGGGATGGAAGATAAATGATATTAATGGGGCAGATTTTGAAAACCAGAATTTATGCCGGCCATGTGGAATTTATGCGTTCTCTCGCTGAGTGATTACATGAAAATGGAAATCGCCCCAGAAACGATTTAATTTATTTAGAAAATTAGTTTTAATTTTCTTTTGGTTAAAATATTACACAAATAGATTTAATTTAATTTCGAAAGTGATTTTTCGAAGACTTTTGTTAAAATTTTATGTAGATACTTTTTACTAATAAAAAAGGGATTTTCTCATAAATATTTAAATCCAAAATTATTTTACAAAACTATTATATCTTTCTTAAATATTTTGCAAATATATTGAACTTTTGAAAAAATTTTAAAAATATTGTATGCAATCTGTTACAGTCATATTTGCAACCATATACAACCATATTTGCAACCCTTACGGCATCAATTAACTGAAGTTGCATCAGGTTGCAGACCGTATCTTAACAATTTTTTTTAAAAGATAATATTTTTGCAATTTTTTTCAAAACATAGTAAAATCGTAATTTTTTTATAGAAAAAAAATGATATTTTTGATAAATTCAAAAAAAAAAAAAACAATCACAATTCACAGGGGCACAAGCCACCTATTGGTTATTCAAATACGAAGAACTGAGAAAAGGTCGTGAGAAGATGAGACAATCCTCCTATCTTTTATTTGATGTGTTGCCCTTTTAAGTGTAGACTTAATCATATTTTTTGAATTTTTGATTGGAAGAGATATTCTTTGAATTTTGATAGGTTGTCATCATTAAAAATTAAAATTTTTTTTTTTTATCACAAATACTCAAACTTATCATCACGACTTGATCTACCATGAAGTGATGAAGACATAAGCTGAGAAAACAAGAAAAGAAAATGCGCAGAAGAGACCCAACACATACCATATGACTGATGCATGGAATACAATCACATATCTATTTCTCAATGAGATTCGGATCTACAATCCTATTTATACAGCACTCATAAAACTACACCCGATTAAACCTTTTTCAATCAAATGCCACAGAAGAAATACTCCATTTGAACTATTACAAGTTACATAATTAAAATTTTATCATTGTCAGGTAAGAGTTCTAGTCGAATACTACAGCATATAATTTCTGCCAATGTAGTGGACACAAATACAGTAAGAAATGTAATGTCTACTTCTCAAAAGCTAATTCTGAAGTAGCTTTTTCATTTTTGTCAAGGTGCTAGCTGCACGTCATTTCTGATCACCATAATTTCCAACAAAGAAAAATACCAGAACCTACTATAATACAAATACTGAGGTACAACAACAAAGTATATATGTTATTCAGTATTACAGTATATTACAAAGACTAACAAAATAAGTTTCTTGTGTTATGCATCCGGATCCAAAACTCTGGATCCACAACACCCACATTCGTTCCATCTAGTTAAAAAAGATGATCCCTGGCACTTTTCTCTTTATTACAGGCATTACATTACAATATCTTACATGGTAGAGAAAACAAGATTATATGGAAAACAAGATTATATGTTTATTGGTTCGTATTCATCTTCTCTTGGGCTCCTCAGTTTTCTGTAACCTAGGAAAGCAACAAGTATAGCAATTCCTACACCAAACAGAACTCCTATCCAGATAAAGCTGTTCTTTGCTGTTTCCCCGCGTATCTGCAGAAACAAAAGCCCATTATAATCGTCTGTTCCCACGCATTATGCCATAACAACTCATAGTTTCTCTTTGGTTTTGCAAATTTTTATGTCACTTGACCCCTACTACCTTTTTTCAGTTACAGATACAACTAATGTAGATTCTTATAGTTAACTAGAACCAAGCTGAACGAAGGGGTTACAGAAATATTGTGATTGGTGGGAAGCTCATTTTATTGATTGGGTTGATTATCACCTAAATAGGAATATATAGGATTCTAAATCATTCTCATTCTCCTACCCTTCATCCCCATCGACATCCCAAACTGCCCCTTAGTAACTTCGTATTCACATATTAGTCATTCCAAAACAAGTTGTTTCTACATAATTACACGGGGTTACTGCTGCTTATTTTCCCTAAATTTTCTCAGATTACATTCTAATTCAATATATCTGGTAATGTATGTCACAACATATACAACCAATTTTCACACACATTTTTAACTCAAAGAAAACAGAGCCAGATCTCTTCCAGGCTTCATCTATTTTTAGGTATAAAAAAAAGTAATTTAAAAGACACTTCACTTGTGATTTCATATAATTACAAAATAGTAATTATTTGTATGAAAGTGCCGAGTGTATCAGTGATTTCATATAATTATTACCAGCATTTCTTAAACATAATTGTTTGTATATGCTATATAAGTTAGAAGTCATCGGCTTATCAAATATCAAGGGAGTTAGGAGTAGGCTGTTAATTATGGTTGACTGATAGCAAAAGTCGAATATAGTCTTACCTCAACTGCTGCCTGCAAGTAGGACTTTGAATTTGGTAATGGCTCTGCAACCAAGATGTAGAAGAGCCCCATAACTCCGGTGTGTCTTTGGGAGCTGCTGTAATTAGAATCCAAATATAAAGTTTCCCCATCTGCAATCCTAACTGAGCCTGGCTCTGGATAACATGTAGACATTCCCACAATGTAGCCAGCCTCGTTTCCAGGTTCCGTTCCTTGTCCGTAAGTTGGTGTTGATGAACATATTACTCGTCCATCCTACATGATTAAGCATGGAGCATTTAATATAGGATATCCTGAAATACTGTGGCTCTATAAAGAAGCTAATACACGGAAAAGATTCAGGCCTCCCAAGTCCAAGGCTAAAAATGGCATATGCTTGCCCAACCGGAACCTCATCAAAATCTCTAGGGTTATAATTTTTTCATTTAATTTGTAATACCAGGACTATTTTTATTATGTACTCGTTCCATAGTACATAATCACATAATATATACCCATGGACTTATCTTAATAACAAAACTAGTTCTGTTTAGGGGATTTGTACTCGCACACCCTCCAATGATATCCCGGGAAAATGAGCTAAAAAATGATGGGAAATCAATCCATTAAGTTACTTACATAATGAGTTCAGATTAGAACAAATTAAATAACAGCCCAAGGTGTTTTTATCACAGGCAAGAGATATAACCTAGATTGACAAAGTATTCGGGATGTGCAAAAGCTAGTGTAGAATCATAAAAATATAGAAAGTACCTCTCCATAAAGAGCTGAACCTACGCCCCCAGTATGCTGGTGTGCAACACCGTAGATGACATCACCGCCAGTTGGCATAACCACACTTATCTGTCTAGATTCGACACATGCCTTGTTATTTGCATCATTGGCACAAGCCTCAACAGTATACTCAATCTGTATCAAGATAAATGCAGTAATAAATGAGGGGAACAACATTTAAGGAATCAGAAATAGATAAACTACCACAAGTATTTTCCACAAATATCTAAAACTTCTTCACAATTTACTTACTTGACAATTATGTTTACTCAATTCATCAGACTTGCTCCAAGAATCAGTAATATCAAATATATATATCTTAAGAGGTAAAATGGAGTCTTCCCAATCAACCCACTTCACAGTGTACTTCATGTAGAGGTTCCTCCTAACACTCTCAAATCCCTGTTTCACCAGGCAATGTGTCTCGTCATAGCAACAATATAATCCTCCTATATAGTCTGGATTCAAAGGCCGATTATATTCATCTACAGTAACATTGTATAGATCGCATCTGCACTCGGTGCAACCTAACCTCTCTTCTGCACCACGAGTATCAATAGCATGAACATTAAGAAACCATTTCTCCTCATATCCATCAGGAATTTCTGCGGGATTTCCAATTTCTATTCCATATGGATCTGGGATATGTGTTGCTGTTTTTCGTGTTTCTGACCCAAGGCCAAAATACTGTGTTAAACCATGATCGCAAATTCCAGCATTTCTTGCAATTATGCGATCTGCCTGGTGGAAACCCGAACTATGGCTGTGCTTAGAAACACTAATTCCTTTACGTTCATAATATCTAACAGCGACCCAGTGGTGAAGATAGGTTTCATGAAGGGGTATAGAATTCCCAGCTTCGTCAACTACTTCAGCATTAAAATCCTTGAGTGCAACATGACCTCTTGGAAAGTCAATATCATAGAACACTTTGTTTGCCACTGATCCGGGACCTAGAACAAGCTTAGGTGATAGAAAGACACTAGTCTTCACCCCATTTTCACGAGCTTCTAAATTTTGGGTATTTAAGGTCAACAAGATAGTCACAAGTGGTAAAAACCAACCTTGCCGCATATTCACTCTTGTTAATCTGTTGAAAGAAAATCCAAAACATCTAAATAAAGGATAATGCATCTATTGCAATAAAAACGACCCTCAGTACAGAATTTGCAAGATCCCTAATACCCGAAAAATTAGTATACTTTTAACTATCATATATTTCTGCAATCTGGATTCTGGATATTTGAAAGTAAAAAAAAAAAATCATGGGATTACTTATTTTGAACTTTGATGTGTTGTGTAGTAGGATAATCCAACGGTGAAAAAGAGAAGTACTAAAAAATCGTATAGAAAGAGTGGTAGTTCTAGAGCCTGTTTGTGGGGGAATTAACCTCGGCTTTAAGCCGAAGAATCTCTGTTTGTCTAATAATTCATGAACCGGCTTAAAATTAGTAAGAAGTTAGTTTGAGGTACTTTTTACGGTGACTTCGATTTTTTTGATCTTTTTTATAAAAACTACTCACAAGTCATAAGTTATCCATAAATCGTTTTTATTATTATTATATATTTAATACCCATAAGTCATTAATAAATCAAAATTACCCGAACTGATATTTTAAACTCCCAACTTATCACATTAAATCACGTTGAGTCATAAGCCAAACAGGCTCATACTCAAGCTCTCAAGTGAACAACATTAAGAACATGTCATTTCTTTCCAAGCAACATCAAAAGTGAAACCTTATTCCTTAATCCTTACTTATTGTGTGACTTATACAACACAAAGACATGTTTAAACTGAGTCACAACAATCCCACCTTTCAATTACTAAATTTGATCAGGCAATCTGTTAATCAGTTAAAAATAACTTCTAACACAAAAGCATAAAATAAGAGTCTCTCTCAAGTTGAAGCATGGACTCAAAAAGATAGCAGCCCAATTAGGAAAAAGCTCAACAGAAAGACAGACCCACAAGTTGTACAAATGATAAACTCAACAAGAATCAAAATCTAAACACTCTGCAGCCTAAACAAACATGGGATGGAAAACATTTCAGACAGAACAGACCTAAGCATAAATATATCAACATAACATAGCAAAACATAAAGCATAATATGAGCAGAGACGTACCCAAATGAAAGTTTGAAATTTGAGATGAGCAGCTCTGGATAATAGTAGCAGAGGCCTGAGGATTTATTACACTGAGTTCATTAGGACTATATATATATTGTGTAGCAGACATGACTCTTTTGATGGGAAAGAGGACGAGACAAAAGGGCAATGCCACGTGTCTGAATGGATGACCGCATTGCTTACGTTTCAGCTGGATTGACTTTTTTACTCCTTGTACACACCGCACCAATCAAATTAATTCCCAGTCCTGTAGTCGACTTTTATTTTAACTATTTCTAGAATTATTTGCGGGTCTATACAATTGGCTTTATTTATCCGTCGTTCTCGTTCATGTTAATTGTAGTTCAAGAAAATTATTATTATTTTAGATTTTTATGCGTTAGGATATAAATATAATCTAATGTTCCGTCAGCACAAGTAAAAGTTATTCATTTTTATCAGATATTAACACCTTTTTGGATTGATTTTTAACGTGCTTATGGTAAAATTCAAAATGTCGGTTTCATCTTTCTAAAATAATATTTGTTGCGTTGATTTCTTGGTACATTCAAATAGATTCGGTAGACTAAAAGCACCGTGTGATTTTAATATTTGTTGGCACGAGGGAACAAAGCACGGTGTTGGTCTGTCAATCGAGGCCCAGGATTTAGAAGGCCTGTATGGACCAGTTACCTCCACGATTGAGCCCACTGGTTACCAGGTCATATGCCCAGCCCAGCAGATACAAACTGTGAGAGGTCGAAGTTAGATCTGGCCAGACGGCCAGGATCAGAAAGTCTAGCCGTTATATGTGCAACGGTTAAAAAACGCTAAACGATGAGATTTTTAAAATTGTGATTATTGTATCCTTAGTGCGTCTAGCCTTAGCGCTAGACAATATATCAAGGGAGAATTATTGAACCAATTCAAACCGATCATATTTCACCCGAATCAATATGAATTTTTTTGACCTGATTGATAATTGGATTAAAAATTGAGTAACCCGATTTAATTGGGTTGGACATGGGTTCCGGTTTTTTTTAACCGATCCAACCCAACTCGATTAAAAAATATTAAATTACACATAAAATTTATCAGTCCCAAAATTTATAATTCTTAAGTATCCTGACTTAAATATTGAGTGACTTGGTGATCTTATTTATTAAATTATGCTTGCTTCTTGTATACTAGAGTTGGTTTTATTTCTTTGGCAGGCTCATCAAACCTACAGTCCAAGTGTTAGCAACGCAACAAATAAGAGAAAATTATGAGAAAATAGATCCATTTGACTACGTTATTTTTGTTGAACTCTATTCTACTCATGTACCGGACTTTTTGTTTAAGTATCAGACTAACAGACTCTAAGTATCAGACATTCAGTTAAAGTTTTATCTTTTGTTGATTTTGCTTTATATTTCATAACCCGATCAAACCGATCCGAACTGATCCGAACCGAAGTGATACAAATTGGTTTGGGTTATGAATTTAAATTTTATGGTTTGGGTTGAGAATTTGAAAACCCAATTTAATTGGGTTGGGTCATTAAATTTTTTCAACCCGCCCAACTCGAACCGTGTACACAATCATGATTGTTAGGAAAATTAAGAACCCAAATATAAGAAAACAAAATGTCACATAACCATCAAAAGTAAATGTACGCAGTAGTTGATTGAAAACTTTTGACAACTCCACCACAAATTCAGTAAAACAAGGTCTTATGCAAGAAACACACATACTACTACCAGACAGATACAGATGATTCACCTCAGCAAAGGTAAATAGTACACCAACTTTTGGCGACATGTATCAGCATCTGGTATCTACACCCCCCCTTTAAAATAAGCACTGCAGGTTTTGCAGTTTAACTGGAAACACAATAGTTGCATTGACACTCTACTAGTGCTAATTACTTGCTCTTTCCTCAACTTAAAAACTTTTGCTTCTTGATCACAGGTGATATAATGCACAGCTTATTATTGTCATTTATCTCGGCCCATAGAGATAAATGCTGCAAAGAAGGAAATAAAATGCGTTAGTATTCGGCTATGAGAGAGGACAGAACAATCATATCCTAACATATACCATGCAAACGAAGCAATAGATTATTTGAATCTATAATCCAATCTATAGAGCACCCATAAGACTAGATCAGAGCAGGCATTATTCAATTAAATGGCAAAGAAGGTAATGTTACTTGACGAGTTGACGGTTATTTTCTTTAATTCAAGGGATTATAATCTCATGGGATTGTATTTCAATCATTTTTTTAATACATTTTCATGGGATTATAATCCCTTCTCTCACAAGGTATTATATAATCCCAAAGAAATGGACTAAAACAATAATTGAGATATGAACTGATGAGATTATAATCCCTTGCGATTGAGATAAATAATGTAATAATCCCGGGATTATAATCCCTTCAAACAAACATGGTATGCTTGCAGAAGTAGAATTTTATGATCATAAATTTATTATTCTGGAACTATAGAGGGAGAAACCAGCAAAATCATACAGAAGCAAGAGTAGCAAAATGTAATAAAAAAGGCAGCAATGTGATTACTTGAAGCTCAATGCTGCTTCAGACTAGTAGCACTGTAAAATAAACGTCTTCTAGATGAGCAATTAAACAAACATACAATACCAATCTGAATACCTGAGAGAAGATTCCGAGTCATCTTGCTTTGCCTTCTTTCTCTGCGAAGCATTCTTACCCTCAGTAACTCTTTTATCCCCAGGAAGAGAAGGGCCTTCACTTGCAGCATCAGTGGGTTTTGGTTCACAGTATGGCGGTTTTGTAGAAGCACCTTTTTCTTGAACAATAGGCACTGACATACCAACTGCAGACTCACCCTTATTCATCATTGTTCCGGTGTAACCTTTATCATTGCCTGCCTTCAGTTCAGTGGTTTTTGTGAACTCTGGCTGGCTTGGTATGCTTGCATGGATTACCTGGGCGATTCTATTTGTTTTCTTGCCTCGCTGTATAATAGACGGTAATTCAAGCTTCTTTCCGGAAGAATTTTTCGGCTGAACCAGTTGACTAGGGTATTGAGGATATCCAGTCCTTTGATTCAGATATAAATTCTCCTTGGCACATTTTATATGAAAAATCTTCGGTGATTGTAGCGGACGTGAAAGAGGATAAGAAATGTGCTGTCTATTCTGCACAAATGGTACTTGTGACGTCGCATTTCCATGTCTGGCTACGTGCTGCACATTGTTTCTAACCACCCTCTCATATCTCTCTTGAGCATATCTCAGCTCATTCCTGAGCTCGCCTACTATGTCTTCGGCTTCCTGAAGCTGTCCTTCAAGTACGTCGATCTCTTCCTGTTGTTTCTGCGATTTATTATTTGCTTCCCGTATCTGTATATATGATGAGTATCAGTACTGTACGTTGCACAAAGTAAGAGATGGCTAAACATAAAGAGAGAGCATATCTCAGCTCATTCCTGAGCTCGCTTACTATGTCTTGGGCTTCCTGAAGCTGTGCTTCAAGTTCGTCTATCTTTTCTTGTTGTTTCTGCGAATTATTATTTGCTTCCCTCATCTGTAAATATAATGACCATCAGTACTGTACGTTGCATTGCATCATTATGGCTAAGAAAACCAGAACCCAGAATTCATATCTAACTAATTATGTAATTATTCTCTTAAGAAGGTATAAATCCCCATATAGCTGTGCTAACTAATTGACATTACCATTGTTATTAGTTACCTGTTACAGATGCAACTAAGAGAAATTAGTAAACTTTAGACAGATTTCTGTAGGTGCTAACATCCACAAGCATCTGATTAACATACTATAGAAACAACACTTATGTACAGGTTCCAATTTTGATAACAACAAATCCTGGGAAGCGTTAATAGCAGTTCAAAATCTACCACTTCCAGCCCTAGTATCCCAAATTAAGAGAAAGCAGATAAATGAAAAAAACTGCTGCTGTAACTTTTTTTGGAATTCTAAAAATTCCTTAAAAGAAGACGAGCGAGACAAAATTCAGGATGATCAACACAATCTAGTGATCAATAACCTAGCCCCGGAATTTTAAGAAAAACACGCAGCCCCTTAAGAAAAAGAGCAAATCTATACCTTTATGATAAAGTGAAATCAAGTTTGAGCTGAACATCAAATTACTAAATACCGAAATAAAAAAATTTTGTTATCGGATTTTATATCAAACTGATGACCACTCATTACGTCAAAATGTCTCACTTATCCACACATCTCATCGGTGACTCATTTAAGCCACTATAAACCAAAGGGTCCTGGTCCCCAGCAAGTGACTACTGGGGGACCGTTATCTGGCATATGGTTCTTCCATCGTTAGATCTTGTCATGGACGGCCTGGATTAGAAATCAGATTTTATATGTCTAGCGGTTTTTAAGCGCTAGACGGTGAGAGTCTTTTTATGCGTCCATCGCTTAAAAAGCGCTTGATAACAGACATACTTTAAACACAACGGGCCAAAAACAACAACACATCACAGGATCAAAATACTCCCCACGTTACACTGCGAAACTCTGTGATTTTAACTTTCCAACTGGTTTGTGCGATCCATTAACACTACTCAATGGAATAGAGACTTTTGCCGAGCTTTATTTTTTATAAGATCATGATTTTGATAAATGATTTTCATTGTATGATTTGGATGGTTTAATATTCATTGTTGTGGGTCTTTAAACATTGTGTAATCACGACAAAAGAGTTAGAGGAATCATAAATAACTGGGATCATGCTTGTTTTATTTGTTGCGGCTAAGATGTTTGATGAAATGCCGAAATGAGTCCTGTCCTGCCAGCGAATTTTAAGCGCTAGACGCATAAAAAATCTCTCATCGTCTAGCGCTTTTTAACCGCTAGGCGTATAGCGTCTGGCGCTTAAAAACCGCTAGACGTGTAAAATCTGATTTCTAATCCAAGCTGTCCATGACAAGATCTAACGGTGGAAAAACTATATGCCAGGTCCCCCAGTAGTCACTTGCTGGGACCAGGACCCTAAACCAAATATATATCATTTTACCCACATAGCTATTCGTTTTAATTTTTAATTAATTTTTAAAATTCAAAAAATTTAATTTACGAAACAATTCCATAAAACTTCTATCAGGTATCATAACTCAAATAAATAAGGGTCATAAGGATATTATTAGCGAAATCCATATTAATTATAGTAAAAGGACCAAAACACGTGATATTATTAAAAAAATTGATAACAAATTAATTTTAAATTTAAATTATGTAACTTGAAAACTTTGTTAGACTTTTATATTAATTTATCAATAATTATTGAAACAACTGCGGAAGCTAGACTCCTATCATAACATGTATTTGAAGATAAACTGTTTAGTAAAAATCAAAATTTAAAATAGGACAAAATGTTCATAAAAAAATTATATTTAAATAAAAATAATTTATATAAATATATTAAAAATATTATAATATAATCAAATTTAAAGATATATTGTTTTTAAAAAATTAATAAATATAAATCATTTATTTTAAACCCGTGCTTAACACACTCGTAATCTAAAAAAATGATATTTTATAAGTATTGGTGTGTATTAATACCTTCCTAAATATCTCCATCAAATTCTAAAAAAAATAGACAAACTTTGACAACTTCAAACAAAGTGCACACAGAAAAATTGGGTAAACAAAGTATAAGTGCAACACAAGAAGCTGAACCGATACATCATAAAACATAAAGTTCAAAACAAAAGCAATTAATCGTTATCAACAAAGTTTTATTATGAAAAAATCTGACTTTTATGAAAAATCTGACTTTTAAGCGAAATTGAGCCCCATTTGGATAATTGACGGAAATGATTTAGAATTTCTCAGGACATACAAGAAAAAGGCAACACATAAATACATTGCAACATATTTCCATGAACTAGTTCAAGCACCACCAAGATGAAAATAGTCAGACTTGTATAAGAAACGAAAGATTAAAACGAGGTGAAATTAGACCTTATCATCCATCAGCATTTTCAGAACAGTCTCGTCCTTGGTCACACGGAGCTCATGCTCTAATTGCTCAGATTTTCTCTGTGCCGCCATAATTCTAGCTGCCGCTTCATAACTAACATTCGTAACTACGTCCTCATGAGTCCTCATTTCCACCACTCTCTGCAAATCGAATAATAAAATATAAACCCATAAAAGATCAAATCAAAACAAGTTATTAAATTCTTAAACACAAATGGAGTATTGATCACAACCAATTCCAATTCAGAATTTATACTTTCGACAAAAAATTATATATATATACCTGGTCAGCGTCCATGATGTTGTTTTATTTTTTATTTGTTTGTTATGCAATGAAACTAAATTTGCTCTTTTTACGAAAACACCCTTCGACCGTGCCCTTAACTACTTTTCATCGCTGTCTCATGTCTCCGTCTCTGTTTATGTTGTTTATTTTGTTGGACTATTAAGTTTTTATAAGCGCACCAATATTACAATCCCAAGCAGTTTTTGGTTGCTGGTAATTAATATTGCATATCCAAGATTTTGTCAAGATTTTTTAGTTAGTACATGAGATATCAATTAAATGATTGAATTTTAATAAGTGCAGTTAATTTTAGTTATACATTTGATATTTGACAAAGTTAATATATATATGATCTTTCAGATTTTAATCGATTTCCCATCTGCGACCCAAAATTCATCTTTGAATTATCCACTCTAATTCCCCTAAAGAGATTGTTTTTTCACCTTAATTCCACATCTAACAAGATAGATAATCTATATAAGAATTTAAAAGAAAATTTTATTTCCTTAAATATAAATTATTTTTTAAATTAATTAATTACAAAAATCGTGATATATTTTCCATCAAGTTCAAATTCGACCGGGGTTGGTTGAATTTAAGGTTGGTTGAAAATAGTCAATTATTTTTAATCACGATCAAATTTTGTAGAGGCAAATATAAATTTTTCAAATGTCGAATAGGAACAAAACACAACATCAAAAAAATTTAATAAAATGATGAATAATGTTTTTCAACCAATTTATCAAAAAATTTAATTATATATCATTGAACTTTGTAACCAAGCTACTATATTATACGAACAAGCATAACTGCAAACAATGACTTTGATGATTTGCTTCATCTTATTCAATCATGGAAATGATCATGATTTGCTTGATACTCACTATATCATGGAACATATGATAAAAGGGTTGAATATGTGATATGAAAAAGTTGATACTTGCAAGAATAATTGCATGTTGTTCTACATGAAAGATGGTTGGAAGACATGTTGTGACATATCCAATACAAACCGTTTCAAAGAGTAAAAAGATCCTAAAAAGAAGAAGATCTCGTGAAAGATCTTGCCATACTTTCTTCTCATCTTAAGATTGTAAAAGGATCCTAAAAGGAAGAAGATCTCGTGAAAGATCTTGCCATACTTTCTTCTCATCTTAAGATTGCACTGTTTATTCACGACAGAGTAAATGACATCAATTATGAGATGGCACCATAATATGATCGTAGTTGAATGTTAGTTAAGACATCTGGTTGATGGAGATGGGTGAAAGTAGTTTGAACACAGATTTCAGAAATTTTCAAAGGAGTTTTATAATGTCAAACTTGGATAATTTATAATGTCAAATTTGGATAATTTTTACAAGGAAGCTTGTACAACTCAATTTAATAAATGATTTCTCTCAAAAAAATCTAGACCTAATCATGTCTATTCAATCTGTATATATATTATACTTGAACTCAACAAATGAAAACTACAATTTTCTTGGTTATATTCTATGTATGATGGTGGAGATAGATAGACATTTGGCAAGTACCATTTTAGTCCCTAAGATTAAATGACCAATTTTAATTAAAAATGGCAAATCCTATCACTATATAGTAATAATTGCACCCAAACTTCCATTTTTAATGATATTATCGTGATTCGTGAATCCATGTTACACATAAATCCAAGTAAACAAAAATTCAGCAACATTTTAGATAGTCTATTATAATCATTGATCATATACAAGAAAATATTTTATTTATATCGTATAGAATTTTGTTAAACTTACAACTTGACATGTATTTGCTAGTCTTTCATTAATTATCATGTTATTTAATTAATTCTAGGGATGATATATATATATATATATATATATATATATATATATATATATATATATATATATATATATATAGAGGTGGGAGAGGGGGTAGTTTGGGTTAAAATAAATTTGAAACTCATATGTAAGCAATCCATAATAATCGGATTCATATAATTTTAACCAAAATATGTATCGGCTTGAAATTAAATAATTTTAATAGGTAAAAAATAAGGTCTGTTTGAATCAGGTTGATCGGTTTCGTCAACCGATATACACTCCTAGATACAACTGCTATAAAAGTTAATGTCATGAAGCTAAAATATAAAAGATAGAGACAGTGAGAATATGAATAATAGAGATACTTATATCATGTTTTTCAATGGAGGACAATCACGATCAATATGAATGATAGAGTTAATTCTTTCTATCATGTTCTTCGAGTTCTAGTTGGATTGGTGTGATTTCTGACATAATCTTTGTATAGAATGATGATATAAACAATGTATGATCTTAAAGAACAACAAAATTTTATATTTTCTAGTTTCTTTGTTGAATTAGTGGAGGGGACCCAATTTTTATTTTTTCACTTTTGTCCAAAGAGTAGTTGAAAAATATTTTTCTTCCCCTCATAAAATAAATTAAAAAAAAAATTAGACCATCAAAACCTAACCTTAATTTATTAGGGAGGTGGGGACAACTTATATTAATTCAGATTTTTGTGTTTTCATATTTTTTTCATATTAATTGTTTCAATTTATATAAGTATCCATTCACTAGTAGCCGTATAATTATCTAAGTTAATTTATTAAAAAAATTATCTAAATTTTTTATTAACTTAACTAAATTGAAATTCAGATAAAATAGGCGGGTACCGGTCCCTAGCAGCTAGGAACATTGTTAAGCCGTTGGATGAATATCCAATGGTTAGGATTAATTATAATATTTTTTTAATGCGTCCAGCGCTTTTTAATCACTAGACGCGGACTCATCCAGCATTTTTTAAGCGCAAAATGGGTCATTTTTCCCATCCAACGGTTAATTGCCAGACGTATTGAAAATTTGTTATAATCCTGACCGCTGAATATTCATTCAAGGACAATAGATTTTATAAGATGTGCCGGAATGCTGGACGCCTGGACCAGGACACATTACATACATATGGCATACGTTTGTTTTTTTACGTAGGAACCCGCAGCCGCTACCCTTCGGGTGCGCACGGGGTAAACCCACGAGTTCACGCAATAGCCTGCAAACTACGTGAGCAATATGACATACGATTTTAAATATAAGAAAGCTGGAAATTATAGTAAATCAAATTAAAAAATATATTAATCATTTGTTAGTAACTTGATTTTGTCAATGATGAATCTTATAGCTTTTATATAATTTTATAGACAATATTCTTAAAGTTATTACTATAATATTTTTGATAAGATGAATTTTGGATATTATTTATAAAGTATTTCCATATTCGGCAGGATTCATGAAATTTTTATCGGGACAAGTATTCATTGGACAGCTGCGATGTGCTAGGTAATATTTAAAAGTATATTTTGTGCAGTATCTTCGTTATATCATATATTCTTTTAATTTTCTATATATTGTAGATGGAACCTTGAGGTACTATATAAAGATTGACCATCTAGCACCGGTTATCGCAGCAATACATACATAAGAAGCACTGTATTTTGGTTCCAATATTGTTGATTGTTTCTCTTGAACAATTTTTTTGGTTTCAAGTAATTCTTTAGTTTCAGTTCTATCTTTCTATGCTTCTTGTCTCTCATATATATATATACTCCGATTCTGGTGCTTGCTGGCATATATGAATATTTGTTTGGTTGTATATAATTTTCTCAATTCTTTTTTAACCTTTGTATAGTGATAACACATATACCATTAAAGCTTCACCTTAATCTGAGATTTTCAGTTGTGACTCCTTAAGTTTTACTGGTTACTGGTTATTTGAATTAATATCAGTAAGACAGTAACTATATTTTCTTTTCATTTGTTTTGAAAGGTACTGGTGCAATGAGTTGTTCGCCAAGTGCTGCTGCAATGGGAAACAACGGTGAACTAGATGCTGAAAAAACCATTGAAGCTATGGAGAAAAGCTTTGAAAATCTGGAGTGCATAAATAGAGTGAACATAAACTCAATAAAAAAGTTAACCGATGAATATGATATACTCTCTCAATCTTATAATGAAGGTTATATGCTTTTTCGCGTTCACTTTTAAGTTTTTCATATAATTTATATTTTTCGCTGTATCATTTTACAACTTTGATAACAATTCTCGTCTTGGAATAATGCAGATTTCGAAAGGCTTACTTATAATGCTATAGAAGAGGTCAAGAAGCTGTCGGAGAACAATTATGCTGAAGAAAGTATAAGAAAATTGGCAGAAGATCGTAAGGTGTGTTATTTATCTAGTTTTGGTGAATAATTTTTGCTTGAGTTTCAAATTATTTCGTAACACCTGTGGTTGTGGATTCAAATTTTAGAAACATGAGGAGAACTTGGAAAGAAGAATATCTGAGATTCGAAAAGAACTTGATGCAGCAGAGGAAGAATCGCTTAAGCTACATAAACAAGCTTTGGATAGTATAAAGCAAATTAAAGAAAGCCAGGTGATAGAAGCTCTCAGCAAAATTAAGGACCTCGGTGAAATATTATCTGAAAGATCTGAACGAAACACTTAAACTGAAAGAAGGCAAAAGTACTGAGGCGCTAAATAAAGCTCGTAAGGCCTTATTGGAAGAGGTAAGTTTTCAGTATCTAGTTCCCATTGAAAAGTTTAAATCGTTCGATCTCTCTGTTGATTTTCAAATATAAGCTTGACTGTAATTACCAAGCTAATTGTTTTGCAGGCAATTTCTGACCGTTACAATTATAGATCTTTTAATTGCTACAACGTAGGAGAGCTGTATTTTATGCCATTCATGGATGCTATGCAGGAAAAGTATAATTGTGAAGAAAAAGAAGCATTTTATTTGGCTAGAGCAATTTACCAAGTTTGGGAGGAATACCTCCAAGATCCTAACTGGCACCCGCTAAAAGTAGTTCACGTTAATGGACAACCTAAGGTATGTTAATAATTTTCAATTTTTCACTCGTTTGTATAATTTTTTTATATTATTTTGTGTTTGATATTTTATATCGAGTTAATGCTATTTTCAGTATTTCATTAATTATTCATGCATCGAATTTCCTTTTTCATATTTTTATAATACTACTTTTAATAGACACCAAGCTGATTATACATTGAAAAATTTATAGCATCAGATATTTGTTATGTAATAATGGTTTTGTTTTTGTAGGAAATAATAGATGAGGACGATCCAAAGTTGAAAAACCTAAAGATTCAATATGGCGAATCGGTGCATGAAGCTGTGACCGAAGCTTTAACCGAGAGAATGCAGTACAACCCCGTAGAAAGACGCGCTGTAGAAGTTCTTTGGAACGGCAAACAGAATAGACCTGCTACGCTAGGTGAGGGAATTGGGAAACTAGTGCAACTACTGCAGGAGTGGGAGGAACGGTGTTTTCGGACAAGAAGGCACTAACAATATTTCATTATCATACATGATTTCATTTAGTTTTGTTTATTAACATCTTACAAAGACATTGTTATTTTAAAGTTAGGGACCTTTTGAGTGAGTTTAAAAGAAGTGACTTATTCCTTAAAATAAAGAAGTGGAGGAGAAGAAAAAATCTATAAGTTAAGACTTATAGATTATCAAAGTGTTTGGAAAATAAGTAAAAGTCGTGAAACAAAAGCTAGCATTCTCAACTTTTGTAAGTATTTCTAATTTTTTTACACAAATGTTACGAATAAGCTACTTGTGACTTATAGCCGAGAAGCTGGGCTTTTAAGCCCAGCCAAACAACCCCTTATATAACGGTATAAACTTATCAAAAGTACTTGCAAAAAATTATATGTTCAAAATTAGCATATGCTACACTCATCATTTGCCTATATTCTATAATATAATTAGAGGATTCTTTTTACTTGGTTATCAAATTTTTACTACAGATATAAATTTAACATGAAAATTTCTTTTTAATAGCACTTTTAAGCTGCTCTCTTAGTGCTGATTTATGGTAACGCTTGAACAACTGCTATGAAAGTAAGTGTTACGTAAGAGCATGTTCTTCAATAACGCTTCGTGATGTGTTATTGAACTACACAACGCTTACTCACATAGCAATTTTGTAAATGCTTTCTAAGTTTATAACAGTTTTACTTACTACTCTTTGACAACACTTGTTAAAGTGCTATGTATGGTATATATCTTTTCTTATATAGTAATTTTTAAACCGTTAGGAAAGTATATAAAAATTTAGATATCTTCTTCCTTAGAAGTTTTGAAACCGCTATGCAAGTAATTCATAAAAAAAAATTCACCAGATTACTGGAAACAAATATGCCAATAAAGGAACTAATCTTGTCAACTCCGATCAAACAAACCACAAAAGAAAATGGCTTGAACTCATAATATAAATTCCCAATCGATAATAAACTTTCATCAACACAAAAATGGAGTCTCTTTATAACAAGTAACCAACAACGATGAGTCTCTCTCACACACACACACACACATGTTTAGGTAGGTTTGGGTTGAAAAAATTGAAATTCATACGTACCCAACCCATTATAATCGGATCGAAAATAGGGTCTGTTTGAATCAGGTTGGTTGGTTTCGTCAACCGATACACTCCTAGATATATTTGCACAACCGACATTGTATGTCTATTCCAAGTACCTATAGTGTCGGTTAAATTAAGAACCGACGCTTTTGATATGAAAAAGTGTCGGTTCTCTGTACAAACACACTATAGGTGCGTTGTAAAAAGCATTTTTGTACTAGTGTAGATAAAATTGCTATATAAGTTAATGTAATGAAGCTAAAAAATAAAAGATAGAGACTGTGAGAATATGAAAAATAGGGATGCTTCTATCATTTTCTTCAAATTTTGAGGTCAATCACAATATGAATGATAGATCTATCTACTTATCTACTTATATATATAATAGCACAACAGGTACATTACAGGTATATGAGCAAATAAATTACGTAGCTCCGAAACTGCGCCTAACTCCGAACCTAACTTATCCTCATATATATAAAAATATGTTAATTATAAGACTCGAACCCAAGACCTCAAGCCTCCGTCCAGAGCAAATAAATTACCTAATTCTAAACCCTTGCCTAACTTCGAACCGAACTTATCCTCGTATATACCCGAGCCTAACTCCGAACCTAACTTATCGTCATATATATAAAAATATATATGTTAATTATAAGACTCGAACCCAAGACGCCTCCCTCTGGAGCAAATAAATTATCTAGCTCCGAACCCTTGCCTATCTCCGAACCGAACTTATCCTCATATATATAAAAATATGTTAATTATAAGACTCGAACCCAAGACTTAATCTCCAATACAAATACACCACTCAAACCACTTGAGCTACACAATCAATTAGTTTTTTATTCAAAAGCACACTAGTACAAAATAGACTTTTAGCTACGGTCGAATTAGGCCTTTAGCGTCGGTGTTTCAGCGTAGTATATGAACCCGACGCTATAGGTGGGCTCTATTGCGTCGGTTAAACACCCGACGCTTAAACTATACAGGCCACGGTTAATCGGCGATGCAATAGAGAGGTTAACCGACGCTTAAAGCCAGTTTTATGCGTCGTTCTGACGTAAAACCGACGCTAAAGGTGTGACCTAGAGCGTCGGGTAAGTGGAACGCCGTCGCTAAAAGTCATCCTTTAAGCGTCGGTTACTCAGAAAGGCGTTGCTTAAAGTCATGTTCGTTAGCCAGTTATATGTGTCGCTAGTCAAACAACCGTGGCCTAAAGATTGAACTTATAGCGTCGGTTGTCAAACTGCCGTGGCCTAAAGTTATTTTTTTTTAATTTTTTTTTCCGCTATTGAGCCATATTTATATTATATTATACATATATTAACGTTGCGCATCATTCATTCATATAAATAAACCCAACAACAAGTGCCCAAAGTCAATAGCAGTAAATTAAACTTAAATGGGAATTAATCAATGTACATTAAAAATTAAATGTATTACAACCTATGATTCTTCTTGTGAAATTACATGTCAAAACTAAATATTATGAAATCAATGTAGTTATAAGTCAGTTGCCTCCGTCTTCACTCTTTTCCTTACCGGTAAAAAGCTTAGTGGCCATTACAGTCCGTCAATTATCTGTATATATAAACAAGTAAATTAATAAGGAGTTCTATGTTTACAAACGAATACATATAATTTGTTATACATGATTATATAGTGGAGTGAAGAAAATATTTAATTAATGGAAGTTGTTTTCACACCTGATTAAAGACATTCAACTGTAAAAAACTCAGCCCACAGCTCCCGAACCTCATTGAGTTCCTTCTTTGAATACTTTCTTGAACCAAGGCCTAGGCCCTTGCAAATAGAAATGATGATAACATATTTAGACGAAATATCGAGTTTAATATTCCTAAAAGAATCATTAACTATATATTTTGTTCTTACCTCTTTCCAATTGGTATTAAGATTTTTTCAAGAAAGCAAGAATATTTCATGCATGTACTTCAAAACAAATAAATTCTGACTTTGTTTGCTCCAAAAGATACCATAGATGGATTTAACATATATCTGTAATCCTATTAGTATATCAGGTGTGACTATACTTGAAAGATTTCTTCATGTTCTTGGATCAAATTAAAGGGAAAGCTCAGTCAAAAAACTATAAAAAGAAATATTTACCTTAAATTCCTCACTTTCACGTCTCATTTTGTATGTTTCCCATTGCTCTCGGCTGATGAAATTATAAACTTCACATGGATCCTTTCCAGCTCGCAGGAAATTCCTTGTCAACTTACCCTTGAAATCCCGCCATTGCTTTGCTGCTTTCTCCAACACAATCTTCTTTCGTGAATCATCAAGCTTCCAATGATTCTGTAAATATTAACATTATAAAATGACCAAAAGCAGCCTTCTGAACATTTCTTATCTATGTGATTATAGATTTAGTGAAGACAGTAGCCAATTTATAGTGATGATTACATATGCAACATAGCTTTTAGCAAGTACTGGACACATATATATCAACATAACCTCACACACACACACACACACATTAGTTAATATATGCAAAAATATTAACATACCTTAATATCATCCCAAATTACATCTTTTAATCCTTGATTAATTGCATCCCAACTCTCCGAATTAATATCAACTTGAAACCGGACAACTGATCCTAGATAGATGGTGAAGTCTTTAAGCATGTCCCCACATGGCTGGCCATGTTCATCAAAATTAATAGTACACTCCAATTTCTGGTTTGCGATTCTTTTTTTCAGTTTTTTGCAAACCCCTGGTCTTTTTTCTGCTTACTAAACCAGAACCTGATGTGGCCTTATCTTCATCCATGGCTAATACCTGCAACAAAAAAGACACTAGGTAAAAGAAAACCCTGCAGCATAAACTTAGTATAAGCATAAACTAGAAATATGTATACGAACAACTAAGGAATGTCTTAGATACTTAAAAGTATAACTACTCATTATTAGCTGTTTACTTGTGTTGAGCCTGAATGTAAAAATGTAATATTCATGTAAGAAATATCATTTCTTGTCTTAAAACAAGATGAGAGCTGCTACTGCATTACGAGAACAAGATTCTTGTCTTAATTTTTCTTATCACTACAATCAGGGAGCTTCTCCTATACAAGGAACAGTAATGTTTAGTTGAGCTTTAGAATGAAGCTGTGCATTCAGAAGGATTAATTGTGATTATGTTGAACTCTATACTCATCGTTAATGTACAGTATATGCACATGTAATCCAGCCCTGGAAGTGCACATGTAAATATGTAATCCAGCCCTAAAACTGGAACCATACACATTAGCATAAGAATTATGTGCCTATTCTTTTTCTTTTACTCGACAGGGATAATGGCTAACAGATATCAACAGTCCTGTCAAAGACCTTTATATTGTCAGAAACTTCTATACAACTAATAAAGAAGCTCAGAAATAGAGCAAATAGCAATGGCAGAATAACATATACAAGGGTCCACTTGCAAACAACACGTGCAACTCGGCTTTAATTCTGTGAACTAGTATACACACAATTATACTTGGCACTGCTCTGAAATCGTCAATAATATTACAAACAAAGAAAATTGCACATAATTGAAAATTTCCACCTAACTAATAAATAGTTAAAAATCTATTAATTAAAGAAAGCATCAATTAATAATGGAGACTCCAGAGCAAGTTCAAATCTCCAAACAAATCCATAATCATTTGCTTCATACTCTCCAATCCTAGTAAATCAATTAATCATTCTGTGTAAAGTCCACTAATCTTTTTCTTTTCAATAAACTTCCAGAGCAAGTTCAAATCTCCAAACAAGGCAAATCAGACTCTCTTTCCCAGCAAATTCAATATCCACATTTTAACATCGAAAAACATATTAACACAAACATACCACAAAAACGAAAATTAGATGGAGGGGATACAAACAACTTACCAGGAACCCAACACTCAGAAAACCCAACACCGCAATCGGACACAACAACTACAATATTCAGAACAACGATTAGAACAGCCCGAACAGAGCCCTACCGCCAGCGAAAATCAGAGCCCGAACAGTGATTAGAACCCAATTGAAGAAAAATTTAGAATAGAGAACAGCGATTAGAACCCGAAGCTTAAACGTAGAACCCTAGCGACACCGAAATCACTCGAAGATGGAGAACCGGTTTTGGAAATCAGTGAGTAGTATACATTAAAACTAGAGTTAATTACAGTTTGTAACCCCTAGGATTGCTCCAAACGCACTTAAGATCCTGAACTATCAAACGTGACATAATGCACCCTGAACTTTACATTCTCGTGCAAGTTGTAACCCATAGTCACTATTCCATCCAAATATGCCGTTAACTTTAACTGTTTGAGAGGTAACAGTGTGTGTATTAGTTTCTAACAGCTACTTTACCTCTTGTGACCCCTCAAAAATTATGTATTATATTTTGAAATTATTTCTGAACACACACAACGATGTAAAAAAATTTAAAATAAGTTTAAAATATGTATCTAGATTTAGAATCTGAAAATTTATTATTATTTTTACATAAACGATGCAACTTATTTTAAAATTTTAAAATAAATACATATTTTAAAAATTATTTTAATAGTTTTTACATCGTTGTGTGTGTTCAGAAATAATTTCAAAATATAATACATAAATTTTGAGGAGTCACAGGGGGTAAAGTAGCTGTTAGAAACTAATATACACACTGTTACCTCTTAAACAGTTAAAGTTAACGGCATATTTGGACGGAATAGTTACTATGGGTTACAACTTGCAGAGGAATGTAAAGTTCAGGGTGCATTATGTCACGTTTGATAGTTCAGGATCTTAAGTGCGTTTGGAGCAATCCTAGGGGTTACAAACTGTAATTAACTCTTAAAACTATTGTATTTATATTCTTTTCAATATCTTATTTATTTGAGATAAATTATTATTTCAGCTAAGTCTCATATATTGTTTAAATGATAGATTAATATCTATAAATTAATTATTTACGTAAATAGATTTAAAATTGAAAAAGAATCTGAATTATTTAGATTACTTTTTATTTTAAACTTATGAGTTCAGAATTCAACGTGTAACTAAATTTTTTTTAAAAGAAAATTATATATATAAGAATAGTGAGAAAGACATCATATTTGATGTTAGAAAATATATCTAAATGATGTAATTTTGATGATATATGAACTTGAAATATTGTAACTTGTGATATGAAGGTGAATTTAGGGAAATTCTATATTGTTAATCAAAAGTCAACCAAATAATAATAAAACGTGTTTACGAGACCTACTAAAAAGAATTGAGTTATAAATTTTACTTGGTTAAAATAAAATAACACATAGAAATAAGTTATATATATTAAAGTCTTAAAACAATAATTTTAATATGTCATCCATCAATATAAGTTAAATAAAATGATTCGAACTACAATTAAATTAATTAATCTTTTACAAATTAAACTAATAAAATATACTTAATTATGAACCGGATAATCCGACGCGATACAGTGAAAACTAATATCTTATTAAACGGGACTAGAACAAGACTACAGTATCGAAGACCTGATTTGCTCTTTAACAATTGAACATGATATGTTACATTGCTCACCCCTGAGAAATACGAGTATCAAAATATTTAAAAATATGAGTTTGCACAAAGCTAAAAAAGTAACTACACGACTAATTAAACGAAATATTTCATGTTTTTATGAACTTCATGGGTCCTAACTCGTATCTACTCTATGTTTGCTATTTGAAATTCCGGAAAATCATTTTGAGATCTGGTTTATAATAATTACATGACAAATCATTAAAAATCTTAATCAACAAGCTCAGAAAACTAATGATAAAAAATTAAAATTTTATAACGAGACAATATTATAACATACTGTATCAAAGTAACAATCATCTAATATTTTAAATTAACAATAAAAATCTAAAATATTGAAGTACTATATAATTGATATGGAAATTAAAAAGATAAGCCACATCATGAACAAGTTTTCATCAAAATCATGGTTATATAAGATGAAATAATTTAATAATTTTCAACAATAAATTACAGATACTTTTAATGAGGTATGATATATTTAAAATTTAAAAGTTTCAATATTAATTTCAAATATAATTTTGAACATGTTGATAATATAGTAGTGGCTCTATATCTTAACGAATTTTAATATAAGAAAATCAGGCCAAATATAGTTTTTGATCCATAATTTTTTTAAAATATAGTACTTATTACTATCAATGATTGCAAACATTACGTTTTATATTTACATATATATTGTCAAAGAATAAAACGTAATAATTATACTCGAAACAATATGATTACACATCGATATTATTTAAAACACAACTGAAACTAGAGGCCCGTGCCTCGCACGGGCTTTTATGCTAGTTTATATCATGTTCTTTGAGTTCTAGTTAGATTGGTGGATCTCTGACATGATCTTTATATAAAATGCTGATATAAACAATGTATGATCTTAAATAACAACAAATTCTATATTTTCTAATTTCATTGTTGAATTAGCCTAGAGGAAGACAATTTTCATTTTTTCACTCCTGTCCAAAGAGTTGAAAAATATTCTTCTTCCCATCCTTAAAATTTGAAAATTAAAGAAATTAAACCATCAAAACTGGACCTTAATTGATGAGGGAGGTGGGGTCCAGCTTGCAATTCAGATTCTGGGGGTTCTCATGTTTTTTCATATTAATTATTTAAATTTATATAAGTATCAATTCAATAGTAATCATATAAATATCTAAGTTAATTTACTAAAAAAATTATCCAAATTGTTTATCAATTTAACTAAATTGAAATTCAAATAAAATTGGCAGGTACCGAGTACCGGTCCCTGGCATAGCCAGGGACATTGTTAAGTAATTGCTGCAGGTTTTCTGTCGTTGGATGAATATCTAGCGGTTAGGATTATAATATTTTTTTGATGCGTCTTGCGCTTTTAAATCGCTAGACGGGGACTCGTCCATCATGTTTTAAGCGTGGAATGGGTCATCTTCCCCGTCCAACAGTTAATAACAGGACGTATTGGAAATTTGTTATAATCCTGGCTAATTAACCAGATATTCATCCAACGACAGTAGGTTATATAAGATGTACTCGAATGCTGGACCAGACCCATAAGATATACACATGGAGCTAGATATTCATCCAACGACAATATGTTATATAAGATGTACTCGAATGCTGGACCAGGACCCATAAGATACACCTGGCATAAGTTTTTAACGGGGGTATATTGAATTGAAATTTTAAAAATATTTTTTACATTCATGACATTCGAGGGTCTTCGATTGGGATTGTTTGAAATCCATTAAAATTTTGGGGTATTCAATTGGGATTATTACATTATGCTACAAAATCTGATGGTATTCAATTAGGATTCTAAATTATGCTTTAAAATCCGATGATATTTAATTGGGATCGTTTAAAATCCATTGAAAGATGGTATTCAAATGCTAATGGATTTTTTTGAATTTCATAAAATGATGGATTTTGTTGGATTCTTCGGTATATTTTAAGTTTTTTGAAATTCCACCAAAATCCATGAGATTTTGAAGCATTGTGCTTAAATCCTATTAACTATGCGACATTTTATCAAGAATCCGAACAAAATCAAAATAACATACAATCCATTTAAATCCATAGACTAAAAACAATCCATTAAAATCCCAATCGAATACATCCCGTAAATATAGGAAAGCTGGAATCTTAGGGGGTGTATTCGATTGGGGATTTAAAGGATTTTTTTTTCATTCATGAAATATGAGGTATTCGATTAAAATCCATTAAAATCTTGGAGTATTCGATTGGGATTTTAAAGTATGCTACCAAATCTGGTGGTATTCAATTAAGATTTTAAATTATGCTTAAAAATCCGATAGTATTCAATTAAGATTGTTTAAAATCCATTAACATCTGATGGCATTCAAATGCTGATGGATTTTTTTGGATTTTATAAAATGATGGATTTTGTGGGACGGTGTCTTTTAAGTTTTTTGAAATCCCACCAAAATCTATGTGATTTTGAAGTATTGTGCTTTATTCCTAAAAAAATCTTATCAACTCTGTGACATTTTATTAGGAATCCACGCAAAATCAAAATCACATGCACTCTATTATAATCCATTGATGAAAAAATAATCCATTGAAATCCCAATCGAATACTAATCATTTGTTGGTAACTTGATTTTGTCCGTGATGAATCTTATAGCTTTTATATATTTTATAGACAGTATTCTTAAAGTTATTACTATAATATTTTTGATAAATTGAATTTTGGATATTATTTAAGTATTTTCATATTCGGCAGGATTCATGAAATTTTATGGGGACAAGTATTCATTGGACAGCTGCTATGCTAGGGAATAATTAAAAGTATATTTTGTGCAGAATCTTCTTTTTATATCATATATTCTTTTAATATTCTATTTGAGATGGAACCTAGAGGTACTATATAAAGATTGACCAACTAGCACCGGTTATCGCAGCAATACATACATAAGAAGCACTGTATTTTGGTTCAGTATTGTTGTTTTTTTCGCTTTAACAATTTTTTTAGTTTCAAGTAATTCTTTAGTTTCAGTCCTATCTTCTATGTTTCTTGTCTCTTATATATATATATACTCCGATTCAAGTATATATGAGTATTTGTTTGGTTGTAATTTTCTCAATTCTTTTTTAACCTTTGCACAGTAATAGTTAATGTTTGTGATATACCATTAAAGATCTGAGATTTTCAGTTGTGTCTCCTTAAGTTCTACTGATTAGTGGTTATTTGAATACCAGTAACTATATTTTGTTTTCGTTTGTTTTGAAAGTTACTGGTGCAATGAGTTCTTCGCCAAGTGCTGCTGAGATGGGAAACAACGGTGAACTAGATGTGGAAAAAACCATTGAAGCTATGGAGAAAAGCTTCGAAAATCTGGAGTGCATAAATAGGGTGAACATAAACTCCATAAAAAAGTTAACTGATGAATATGATATACTCTCTCAATCTTACAATGAAGGTTATATGCTTTTTGCGTTCACTTTTTAAGCTTTTCATGTAATTTATATTTTTCACGGTATCATTTTACTTCTTTGATAACAATTCTGGTCTTGGAATAATGCAGATTTCGAAACGCTTACTTATAATGCTATAGAAGAGGTCAAGAAGCTGTCAGAGAACAAATATGCTGAAGAAAGTATAAGAAAATTGGCAGAAGATCATAAGGTGTGTTATCTATTTAGTCAGGCCCGACTCAATTAAAAAAAAGGCCTTGTGCTAAATTCAAATATGGGCCGTTTTATTAATAAAATGCACACCACATAAACTTATTTTATTTTAAATTAATTTAGAATTTAAAACAAGAGAAACATTTAATAAATCATGTACATGGTTGAGCCGTATTTATTTTTTATGTTAAATATATTAATTTATTTAACACGAAAAATAAATAATAGTTATAATATATAATTTGTGATAAGAATAAAAATTATATATTAATTATTCACTAAATATATTTAGCAAATCAATACAAGAGGCTCAAAAAATATTTTAATAAATAATACTTAAATTTATAATAATATACTAACATAAGAAAAATACCAAAAGCCAAAAATTAATTTAATAAATAATTAAATTTAAGATAAAATACTAGCATTTGAATATAATATCGGTTTATATAATAATAATAATAATAATAATAATAATAATAATAATGGCGATCAACTAACCATCAAAAACATACATAATTAAAGAATTTTAATTAACATATAATAAAAAATAAAGTTAATTATATATATGTACATATATAATATAACATGGACTTGAAAATTTTGGGGCCCCCTGAGACGGAGGAGTCTGGATCCTCTGTCTCCTTAATGTGTCTCTTTCTATGTCTCTTCTTTCTTATTGGCCAGTTTATTTACATCCCACGTGATCCTCTATCTCTTTTTTGCTTTACTTTTTATACATCAATTTTTATATTCTCAGTCATGTTGTTTTGTTGCATAAAATATTAGCTCTATGATGTACAGTTTATATTTTATCAAAAAAATTTGTATTAGTTGCTTCTCTAAAAAATGTATGGGTGAATTTCCTTTTATACCAATAAATTTGCTTTACAAAAAAATTCATTATATAGAATTTAGTTTTAGTAGATTAAATATTATATAAGAAAACATTTCAATATTTTGATATAATTTTAGTCATAAATAAAGTATATTTTTGCTTTCTAATTTAATCATATTATAAATATGTTTTCAAAAATTTAATTAATTGTTTAATATAGAAAATATAATAGTATAAATTACTTTTTGATATTATATTTATGTCATATAAAAGAATTTGGTTGATTATGTACTATATAAAAAATATTTTAATAATTCTAAGAACCTTATATAGATTTGAAAAAGTTTAACAGTGAAAGACTATCCGAGAAAAAATTAAAGAGAAACTATATATCACGTGCTCAAGGTAAAAAACTGACCAATAAAAAAGAAGGGATATACAAAACTGACCAATAAAAAAGATGAGATATATAAGGAGACACATAGAGGAGACAGAGGATCCGGACTAGAGACGGAGAGGGTCTTGTACATGTTATTCACCGGCCCTGTATTTAGTTTTGGTGGATAATTGTTGTTCGAGTCTCAAATTATTTCGTAACACCTGTGGTTGTGGATTCAAATTTTAGAAACATGAGGAGAACTTGGAAAGAAGAATATCTGATATTCGAAAAGAACTTGATGCAGCAGAGCAAGAATCGTCTAAGCTACATAACCAAGCTTTAGATAGTATAAAGCAAATTAAAGAAAGCCAGGTGATAGAAGCTCTTGGCAAAATTAAGGACCTAGGTGAAGATTGTTACTATCTAAAAGATCTAAATGAAACTCTGAAACTGAAAGAAGGCAAAAGTATGGAGGCGCTGAATAAAGCTCATAAGGCCATATTGGAAGACGTAAGTTTTCAGTATCTAGTTGCCATTGAAAAGTTTAAATCGTTTGATCTCTCTGTTGATTTTCAAAAATAAGCTTGACTAATGTGATTGCCAAGCTAATTGTTTTGCAGGCAATTGTTGACCCTCACAGTGGTAGATCTTTTAATCGCTATATGGGTGAGCTGTTTTTTGCGCCATTTAGGGATGCTATGCGGAAAAAGTATAATTGTGGAGAAAAAGAAGCATTTTATTTGGCTAGACCAATTTACCAAGTTTGGGAGAAATACCTTCAAGATCCTGATTGGCGCCCGTTAAAAGTAGTTCATGTTGACGGACAACCAAAGGTGTGCTATTAATTTTCAATTTTTCACTTGCTTGTATAATTATATTATTTTGTGTTTGATATTTTATATCGAGTTAATGCTATTTTTAGTATTTCGTTAATTATTCATGCATCGAATTTCCTTTTTCATATTTTATAATATTATAATACTCAACTTTTGATAGACACCAAGCTGATTATGCAGTGAAAAGTGTATAGCATCATCAGGTGTTTGTTTATGTAATAATGGTTTTGTTTCTGTAGGAAATAATAGATGAGGACGATCCAAAGTTGAAAAACTTAAAGATTGAATATGGCGAATCGGTGCATGAAGCTGTGACCGAAGCTTTAACCGAGAGAATGCAGTACAATCCCGTAGAAAGACGCGGTGTAGAATTTCTTTGGGACCACGAGGAGAATAGACGTGCTACAGTAGGTGAGGCAGTTGCGCATATAGTGCAACTACTGCAAGATTATTGGGAAGAAGAATGATGTTTTTGTCCAAGAAGGCCATAACAATTCATATATCTACGTGAGTTCATTTAGTTTTGTTGAACATCTTACAAAGACATTGTTATGCCTTATCAAAGTACTTTTACAAAAAATTATATGTTCAACATTAGCATCTGCTACACTCATCATTTGCCTATATTCTCTAATATAATTAGAGGATTCTTTTTACTTGGTTATCAAATCTTTACTATAGATATAAATTTAACATGAGTATTTCTTTTTAACCCATATAAATTATAGCTTAATTTCTCAAACAAAAATTATCTTTTTTTTTATCAAGGAGAAAAGTAGCTCTCATAATTAAATATGAAACATATTTGCAAGTTTATACGTAATATCATTTAGAACATGATGAATTGATTAGATAATGGCATGTCTTTAAGTTAGTACAATCCTGCAATACCAGGTCCTATATAACTTTTAGATGTTCATAGAGTGTTTAGGCATCCATGATGTAGATTTGGAAAGCTATGCTGTAGTGTTTAATTGTTGAGAGGAGGATAATTTTATATCTCAGTAATATGCAAAGAATAGGCAGCAACTTGAGGGTTCTGAATTGAGTCGTCTAGGTTTGATTAGAAGTAATTGAAGAAAGTCTGCTCTGAGTTGAATATTTGCCAGGTTTAACAAATTTAAATTTTAGTTCATTGAATTTCGTATATGTTTATATATATATATATATATGCTGCTTTTTTTTCTTTTTTTAACAAATTATGTATATGATAATAGTTTTTATTTCTAAAATTTATGATAATATCTTTTTAAATGAATAAACACTACGTTAATACTACCATGTGATTATTTTTAGGCATACGCATGCTTAGATTTAAAATTTGATTAAATATGTATTAATTCATGACGGGTATAAGTCTTAACTGATCACACTTAATAAAAGATATTTGGAGTACTAACTCAATTTAATTTGCAAGAATTTTCTATATTGACATAGCAGTCTGAAAGAGAGTTTGTATATTAGAATTATGATACCAATAATGTGAATTCATCCAAATATTACATTTTTAATATATATTCAAACTCATAACAGTATTCAAAAACGTTTTATTAAATTATGGGGAGTAGTTGATTTAATTCAAGTACTGTTTCAAACTACAACTACTTCTATATTATCTCATATCTATATGAGGTGATTTTGTGAACGATTTAGTTGTTTTAATCTCATATAATTATGTTTTCAATTTGAGTTAAACGAATCTTTAAAGTTTTTTGATCTTTAACTCAAACTAGCCGTTGTATACTTGCGTATATAATTAGCTTTTTAAAGAGAAAAATAATAACGGTTTGATACAAAGTTTTTATCACTTTTATGATTTGCCTAAGATCCCAAAGTCTCTAGAGCCGGTCCTAGTCGGTTCAACTTGGTATGTCTTATTATAAGAAAAAGAAAGAAAGCGTGGAGGATTGTTTACCATATGAGATGTACTACCCCTGTCTAGGGGTGTACACTCGTTGGTTAACCCGACCAACCTGATCCAATCCGATCTCTTTTCATATGTTCTAAACTGAATTTTGTTAAATCACAATGTATTTGGATTGAAAAACAATAACTGCAGTACCACTATCGAGTAATGACGAGGGTTTAAGCGACCTGTCAGTTTTGACCATTTGAACCGACTAACTACATCCTAAACTGACCATTTTTGACGGTCGGAAATGCTTCCTTTCCCTATAGTGAATGTTATACACGACAAAATAGAGTAATACTTGCAATGTACTGATTATAAGATACAGCACAAGCAATAAGAGAAAGTATAGAAAGGAGTCCAGAAACGTAGAAGCAGAAACGGCAGAAACCAAAACAGAGTTTGTCAGCTCTTTATTGATGGAGATTGGAGAGCACCAGTAAACAGAATACCGCGCCACGGAACAGATCATTATCCATATGGTTTCCATGCTTAGACCTTTATTGATGATGCTATTTTAGATCCTTTTACATGTCCTCTACAATCTCCAACAATACAGAGAGCTAGCTCGCTAACTGGTAGTTTCGATTTTTTCTTCTTTATTTATAGATGACTCCTTTCAACTCTTTGTCTGTTTGGTTTGCATCTTTTGTAATCTTCTTTCTCCCATTTGTCACCGGCATGTGATTCGACATCATTCACCAGATCGACCAACCCAACATGGTGCCACCTTGTTACACAAAAATGTGAATTCATTTTTTTCTGTTTTTTATGTACTATAGCAAGTATAAAATATGATCAAAGTTATTATTAATTGTACCATTGGTCTAAAAGGTTGATGCATGGTTCAGTCCTTGCATTCTTCATTTCGTCCTTATATTTTACCTTTTCAACTTACTTCATCAATATCATTAGTTGAATTGATTGATAAAACAGCTGTAGTACCCACATAATTCATCTTTATTTAAATTGATCAGCAAAATCCATTAATACTAAAAATTAATGTATAACAAATTAGTAATCTTTAGATTAATTTTTGTTCTCTCTCCATAAGAAGTTTTCTAAAGATCAATACTGCTATTTGTAATTTTTAGTTTAATTTTTCCTCCCTCCCTCCCTCCCTCCCAACCAACCAACCAAAATAAGATTGTAGATTTTTCTTCTTTACAAACGAAAATCCAAATCTCTTCCTAAAAAAATAAATAGAGCCTTTGTGTGTTTACTTTTATGCTAGTCGGTAGTTTATTGATATTTCTATCATATTTTCAATCCGTGATATAAATGTGTGTGAGAGTGCATGTGACTAAGATAAATCATCATGCTAACACGCGGAATTCAAATTTGCTTTGATTCTTAGAAACTTAACAAATTGTATACACTTCAAATAATACACTTTAAATATTGAATTATAAATGGGTTAAATATCGCATTTATGATTGAAGTGCATACTAGATTTGTTAATTTGACATAATTCCCTCGAATGTAAAAATTATAATACAAAGTCCTATGAGAACCTGAATCTAACACTCAAAAACCTCCAAAGAAAATCAAAACACTAACTCACCTTATCCTAAACTCTAATTTCTTAATCAGTCTATATCTAACTCAAATTTCTCAGAACACACATCTCAGTGCAAGAAAAACGCTAATTTCAACCCGAAGTTATTTTGGATTAGAATAGTTTTCAATTTCATCATTATATACGAGTCGAAATTAGCAAAATCAGGGGGATTTACTCCATATTCGCTAATTTTATACTGCCGGAATTTATATTAGACAAACACCAAACGTTCAATAAATAACTGTGTGAACATAATGTCCCTCCTTTTACAAAACAACTTATTTAGAAATTAAAGATCCCTCACAATTTTACTTCTATATAACACCCCGAGAAAATATGCACCACTCTATTCATCTTTCACAGTTAAACACAGAAATTCTGAGAATTATACTTGGTTAATAAGAGAATCAAAAGATATAGCTACAACATATAATTGGTTCTGAAACTCTGCTCTGTCCACTACAGATGGAGTACAAAAGAAACATCACAGATTCACAATGCTAACTTAATCACTATAATCAATATCAGGATCAGGAATAGGGAGTGTAGAACTTGTGGACCTCGGTGGCGCGGACATCCTAAGCGTCGGCCTTATGGCAGCTGCCACCGTCCTTCTAGCTAATCGCCTATTACGCATTAGCTCTGTAGTATTGTCGTAAACTTTGCAACGGCACAAAGGACACGTATTCTCTCCACCAAGCCATTCCACAATACAATTTTCATGAAACATGTGAGTACACCTGAGTAAACAGACTTTCTTGTCGACATCGAGTTCATCCAAACAAATTGAACAGACTTCTTTCTCTACACGCTTTAACAGAGTAGTACTTTTTGCTTTGAGTAACTTGATGAATTTTTGTGCTGAGTTGGTTTTGTTGGCAGAATTAGAAAAATAAAGGATGCTCATTATTGCAACAGATATTCAGAGAACTAGAGTACGTAATAGCTGGGATTGAGGATATATTTATAGATACGGGTTCATGTTTCTACTTGGATTAGGATTTACCGTTAAATTGTTTTACATACTTCACCCCCAAGTTTATGTTATAATTTAGTTAACTTAAGTTAGCTATTAATTTAAATGACTAAAATAGTTATTTTTTATATTGTTTAAATATAAAATGAACTTAAATTAAATATGAAATAAGTAATATTTGATTAATAATTTTATAAACAATTTCATGGAATTTTTTAAAAAATGATATTGAGTGTAACATTTTCTGAATTAAAAAAATAAATAATTACCAATTTAATATGATACACATAAAAAGCATTTAAATAAACATTGCATATACCTGTTAAATAATTTTAAAGTAATGAATTTAACTAGTATGACAAATATGTTTAGATGTATAATTGAAACTAAATCCAATTTTATAAAATAACTTAAAATCATCAAAATCACCACAATAAAACTATTATTATATATCACAAAACCAGACCCTCTTGTGTCCCTCAACTCCTACAACCACCAAAGACGTGAATATACGACATTTATGATTTAAAAAAAATCCAGTCATAATCAAACTTAGACACCTACAATAGTATCTCCGATCAACTTCAACCACACCTATAGACCACTTCCAACAGCCACCATGAAACATCGAGATCCATGAAAATTCATGATAGTTATCACTAGTCATCACCTTCGCTGCCACTAGTTATACCGTTTTTTACTATAATACAAATCTTATTATAATTGCTAACAAAAATAAAAAAGAATTTAAATCACATTGAAAAATAGTATATATGATTGTAAATTTATCATTAAGAAATGAAAGAAAAATAAAATGAAATCAAATTTCAAAAAAGCTCACGAATTAACAACATTACAAGAAAAACAGCTTCAGACAACACCTGTGAGACAACGCTCATATGAAAAAGTGTTGCCCAGAGTTAAAACAACACTTTAACTCTCAGGGTGAACCACAACACTCTAAGCTCGTGATGTTCCCTCATTTTGTAAGAGTAGCCATTTTAACATTTTGTATCTTCCTTGTAGATAGAATTAAAGGCTTATAATTTGACTATGGGATTAGGAAAAACTTATGATATCTTGTTATATATATAGTAAGTGTTGAAACTGTATATATGATGGAAAAAAGAAATTAAATCAATAGAAGAAACATATGATGTAGACACATCAGTACCGACTTTCTAAAATAAAAATCTCATATAGAAATACTCTCATTAAGATGTAATTTTGAGAGAGACGGGCGCTGATATACACAAATGAACTTTACCTTCAGTAAGAAAAGCTGTTTTTCTCCGTCATTGACAATGGGCTGAGGAATAGGTTACGCCTGAATTTATTCATGAGGAATGATTAGGTTGAGTACTGAAGTGTTGCAGAATGCAGAGGAATATGCCATCAGATTGGAATCAAAGAATAAAATGAAAATGCCGGCATTTTCTTGTCGCCAGACACTCAATTTAGACCAAATCCATTTAGGATGAAGTATTGAAGTAGGTCTGCCCAACAATAAATTTTAGCCAGCAACTCAATGTACTTTCTTATACCAAAAAGGCACAGAAGTTGATTAAAAACAGGTAGATCTTTGTAAGCAAAATTTAGCATAAATTTGACCTGCAAAAACAGGAAGTCGCAAGTAGAATCTGCCCCTTCAAGATTCTAAATTCTCTCTTTTCTCTGTAAAAGAAATATACTAATGATATGTGAATATATTTCTTTTACAAGTAGATTTGCTCTGTCCATTAAAGATTAAGACAACATAGTACATAGAAAAATTGTTTTTTAACAATTCCAAATCATTCAACTATATATCACGACTAGGTGCACAAGATAGACATAATATATCAGACATGCATAGAGTTAAACTCTGGTGCATAAAAAGAAACAGAATATGAATATCACATTCTAAAATTAATCATGTTGAAGGTTGCGCGCACAGACATCCTGGGCACCGTCGACCTGTTTCTTGTTTGCTGAGCATTGACAACCAAAGGATCTTCATTATTGTATAATTTGCAGCGGCACAAAGGGCACGTGTTCTTCCGACGAAGCCATTGAACGATGCAATTTTCATGAAACATGTGATTGCAGCTGACTAAGCAAACTTTTTGGTTAACACCAAAGTCCTCCAAGCAAACTGGACAAACGTCTTGTGCAACCCGTTTTAAAAGAGCTGAGGTACTCCTCTTAATTTTAAGCGACTTGATGAATATTTCAGAGTTAGTTTTCTTGGAAGAGGCAGCAGAAGAACTAAGAGTAGCCATGAAAGATAACTCCTGGAAAGAATGAATACTGGACGTAAATAGAAATGGTGAGAGAAATGAATATGTACTGTACTGGGAGACTCATATAACTAATGCAAAAAAACCTTGTACTTGGCCAACAAGTTTTGTTTCAATTCAGGTAAGCTATTTTTTTCTCAGTGTGCAATAGATTGAGTAGAGATTATATACCTATGCTATTTATCAGGTCTACCCAAATTAAATTTTAACTTCTTTTATTTAAAATTTGTAGTCCAGTTTAAATTGTTATGTATATATTCTGATATATATCGAATTTATACCTAAATTACTACTTTAATTATTTAATTTGAATTAAATGTGTTCTAATCTATGGTAAGAAGATCTGTTTCCATTCAGGTAAGCTATGTTTTCTCAGTGTGAATTAGTTTAGGTAACATGTTGTGCATTATTTTGCATTTTTCAATTCAATTCATGGTTATTTTAAGATATTGTGATATTTCCATAAACTGAGTTTTTTATATGTATTTACCTAACTGTTTGAGAGTAATTTATAAGAGGTATTAATTGTTGATGGGATCCGAAAAATCACCCTAATTTCTCCCTAAAATTAGGGTACTATATCTTGAAGATATGCATGAAAGAAGCTACATGGCCTTTGAAATGATAAAGCAAATGCAGAGGTTACTTTTCCTTCATATATTCATGTTCAAGTGTTGCAAAAATGTTTGACAGTTTAGACAAAATAGACTTCTTTAAGTAATTGAGATTATGACACACATAAAGATTTAATATAATAACTAAGACTTTACAAAAAAAATTGAAAAAGATTTTGCATTTTAAATTTGTTGAAAGCGTGGAAGATTGCCATTTAGATCTTAGATAATGTTGGGATTTCTAATCAACACATCCAAAAATATTTTGCATAACATTGTATAGAGTTTGTTTGCCTGCAATGATGTGATCGAAGCAGGCAAACAAACTCTATACATTGTATAGAGTCACTGAAATATATTATCTTCAAAATATTATGTTTGATCTCAATATTTTTGGTACTGAATGTGTTATTTGATGTTTTTTTTTTAATGTTGATATGTGGTAAAATTTGAATTGATTTGTGGGAGGTTTTAATAGGTTGATTATTTATTGATAGTGATTTGGGATAGTTGTTAAGAACATGATAGTGATTTGGGATAGTTGTTAAGAATGTGTATGATTTTTGTCAACATAATACCTATGCGTATCATATAGCAAAATTCTAATAAAATAATTTCCTCAATTAGCTTTGTTTTCAGCACCTATATGTATCATATTATGAGACTGCACTGAAAAAAATAAACATAAAAATTTAATAGAATTTTATGGCCCTAAAGTCACCTTAGATGATTGTCTAAGTTTATTCAATACAAGGATTAAGGCTATTTTGGTAAAAAAAACTGGGGTGAATTCAATTATTACAAAAATGCTTTTCAAATTTATATACACAAAATTTATATACACAAAATTACATATGAATTTAGATAACTTATCAACAGTCAACTAACAATCCTTTCATCAATTCAATAATCTATTTCGTAAAAAAAATTGACTACACAAAAAATAAGAGAAAGATTAAAGGTCCCCGGAATTGAAATGGACATATACATGTTCAAAATTAAAATTTAAACTTACTTATAAAAATTAAATTTTGAACAAGAATGTAAGTTTGAAATATGAACAAAAATCGATTATAAAAATTACCCATATATAAATTTAAAAATTAACACAAATATGTCAAAAATTGAAAAACATATGCCGTGATATACACATACAAGTTCAAACATACATGGATATACACACATACATGATTTATACATACATAAAGAAGTTAAAATTGTTGATATGAATCATAATAACCATAAATTATACATAGCAACATTCAAATTGCAACATACATACATACATACATCAAGATGGAGTTCAAGAACTTACCTCAAAATGTAAGAATTCAGTTGATTTAGGAGTAGATCAAGTATTGTGATTTGATTTTTTTTCGTTTGTGAAAGTAAGTACATTTTTAGATCTAGAAATGAGAGTATTTACATATACATAATAATATTTAATTTATTTAAGTTTATTTTTGGAATATAAAACATATAAAATCTGGTTTTATTATATTGTGTGTCTCTTAGTATTAAAGAGCATAAGCCTTTTCTTCCTACTTCAATTCTTGGTCATTGATTTAAATTTTTGTAGGTGAGAGATGATTGTCTTTATCTTACCTGTTATAAGTACCGTAGAAACATAAATGTTACTCTTTTTAATAATTGTGTATTGAAAGAGAAAATGAAAAAGATATGACCGTTACCTCCTCAATGAGGGTCCTACGTAGAAATATATGAGTGTTACTATTTAAAAAACGGTAAGACTCTTAAGTCATATATGAGGGTCCTACAAAAAAAATACTAGTATTTTACATACATTACATGACATCAAAAATAATAACTATACCTACATAAATTCAGAGTTAAATTTAAGTGGGGCCATTATAATATACTGAAAATCCTTTCGCATACACAACCAATCACACATAGTGTATATAAATGGGATAATAAAATAGGGGATACTATGTAGATTTTGTGAAATACTTTTTAAAAATTAAAGTATAATTAAGTTACGAACATAGCATTTACGAAAATGTGCAAGCATTTTGCAATTATGACCTATATAATGCTTATAGAGTGATGAAACTGAACAACATATTAACAAAACTGAATGCAAAATTTTTGAATAATTATTAAGATAAATTATTAAAACTCGGCTCATATTATTAATATCAAATACATCATGTGCAATGGAAGCAAATCAATTACATGACAAGTCAAGAAGCCGAGCAAGCATGGGATTGAGTGGAATCTTATTATATATAAGCCTCTTTTATTCATATATCCGATGTGCAATCATAGGATGGATTGAGTGGAAACTACTTTCGATAAATATGTCAATCCTAGATTAAGGAGATCAGGAATCAAGATAGTGAAAGGCGAAAGAAGATTCAAGTCAGATTGTCGTAAATGGAACATATCTTGCAAAACTCAAGACATGTTTAACCTCATTATCCACGTAAAGGCATTACTGAAATGGAGTCATTAATCTAATGTTATTTTTTATTAATTTATTACGCAGAAAAAGGCATTACTGAAATGGAGTCATTAATCTAATATTACTTTTTATTAATTTACATTAGCGGCCGTTGTACAAAATTATTACATGATAAAAGAATTTTTATAACTATATAAAATAAAATTTCCTTATCATTTTTTGTTATATAGCAGATCACTTTTATTACATTTTTCTTGTTACATATTAATATATTTCTTTATAAAATTTATGTTGTATAATTATTTGATAGTGACACAATTATAATTTATCATGATCATATTTATTGATCGAGAGAAATTATCCTTTTTTTAGACAAAATCTATATAAGATAAATGAACAATGTAACTAGATTTTTTATTCCCTTTATTCCCTTTAGTATAACTAGATCTTTTATTCCCTTTATATGATGTAATAAATAATTAAATGCTTGGTGTATCAAATTTTATATTTATTCGGTAATTTGTTTTATAAATTCGTTACAAATAATAAATTTTTTAAACTAAAAATTATCAAAACAAGTACAAATAACATTCAAAACTAGAAAAGCAAGAAAACAAATTAGAAAGTGTGAATTTTGTACTCCAAAAATTATTATTTTAAAACGGAAGGGTAAATTATTTCTTTTTTCCTTGAAATGAGAAATGATGATCAGGAGCTGACCAGATGCAAAGTTAATTTTGCTCAGCAGTATATAGGCAAAGTATGAGATCCTAAATTATTTTTAAAATTCTTTGGTATATTTATTTACCCTATGCACCATTAATCTTCATGGGCTCTAACTTCGTTAACAATTGCCACTCTTGCTGGTTAAAATTTCAGCAAACTGCTCTGTTTCTAGTCAAACATCAGAGAGCAACCAAAATCATGTACTAATCATATGAGGAACTGTTGGAAGTTTGTCATTTTGAGCACCAATTTGAGTGAGGCTCGGCTACGTGCTCGTGGCGGGTTATGCTTGGATTATGTTCTCCTCCGAGAGAGCTTTCCAATGCATGTTTATTCACTCAAAACGACTAAGGAATGGATGAGTTGTGATGATCCAAAGTTGCTTCCTTGGTAGTGGAAAATTAGAAAAGAGAGCAAGTATCCCACATAGAAAAGAATATGGGCCTTTAATGGGTTTATATAGTAGAACACTCTTGTAGTGTTTAACTTGTGTTAGTATGTTATGCTCCACCACCTACGTGCGCGCAGGGGGGTGCAAATTGTGGGATTTCGAGGGGAGTTTCGTGGCTTCGCAAGCCTCGAGCTTTTCCGCGTGTGCGACCTGCGGACACGAATGCAGCAAAATCTGGGCCCGAAGAATTACGGACTAGTTTTGCTGAATTTAATTTTCCACTGGGCTTGGGCTCAATTAAATTGACAGAAATTAATTCCGATTTGATTTCGGATTAATTGTTTGGTTTTAAATTAATTCGATTTGATTTCGGATTTAATTTATAACCGCGTAAATTAATTAAACGCGTTTTAATTAATTGAGAAGCGTAGCGCACAAGCCTTGCATCGCCTATATATATTCATTATAGCTTAGGGTTTTAGACATACGAAAAATACACAGCCTCTCGCACCCAAAACCCTAGCCGCGTCGGTGATAGTTTCAGTTCTTGTTCTTGTTCGTAGAAGGTGCTTACTGCATCGTTTCAATCCGTTTTATCCTGGGAGGCGATCGTTCATCACATACGGTGAGGGCGAAATACGCTTTAAGGAGACAGTTACGCACTGGACTCGGATTTCCGTTCATATATCCTTCGTTCTGTTTGTCTCCTTACGCCTACTGTTTTGTCACACACACACAAACGCACGTTTTGTATTGTTGGTTTTTGCACAGATTGTATAACAATCTTAAAGCGTAATCCCGTTCTGTTTTACATCTGTGGTTGATCTGATTTGGTTTGTTTGCGTGTTGATTCACAGTATAATGGAGAATGTTAACAATGCTATCCCCACGAGCGGTACGGCTGTTGATCCCAACGCACTGGTTAATCCAGATGGGGGTCAGACGCAGCAGTCGCAGGCTAACCCCAACGCACTGGTTAATCCAGATGGGGGTGTGCCATCTGGTTCTGGACCTACGCCTGCGGGCTCTGCTTCTGGACCTACACCTGCGGGCTTCGGCTTCGGGACTACGCCTCCGGGCTACGGTTCTGGGACTACGCCTCCGGGCTATGGTCCTGCGGGACAGATGACCTTTGGTCAGTTCAGTGTTCCACTTACACACTGTCCGGCAGGACATGTTCCTCAGCCGAATGGGACTGCTGTGCCTGTTGCGCCCTTTGCGCCAGCTGTGCCTCATGTGCCTACTTCTCACGCTGAAAGGCCAGAAAAGTTCAACGGAACGAACTTCAAACAGTGGCAGCAGAAGATGTTGTTCTACCTGACCACACTGAATTTGTCTCGCTATCTGAGAGAAGAGACACCTATGCTCACTGCTGAGAGCGATACGCAGGCGGTGTTTGCCGTTGATGCATGGAAGCACTCCGACTATATTTGTCGGAACTATGTGCTTAATGGTTTGACTGGCCCGCTGTATGATGTGTACAGTTCGAAGATAACATCTAAGGACTTATGGGAATCACTTGACCGTAAGTATAAAACCGAAGATGCCGGTGCCAAGAAGTGGATTGTTGGACGCTTTCTTGACTACAAGATGGTGGATTCCAAGACTGTTGACAGTCAGGTGCAAGAGTTGCAGCTGATTATTCATGAGATGCATGCCGAGCGGATGGGTCTCACAGAATCTTTCCAAGTTGCTGCTGTAATAGAAAAGCTGCCTCCTGGATGGAAAGATTTCCAGAACTACCTTAAGCATAAGCGAAAGGAGATGACTATGGAGGATCTGATTGTTAGACTTCGCATTGAAGAAAATAACAGGGGATCTGGAAAGAAGCATATTGCCGGTGAAAAGGCAAATATGGTGGAGCATGCTCAAAGCTCCAAATCCAAGAAGACCAGTTCCGGGAAAGGGGCTAAACTGGCACCCAAAGGAGGAGTTTCGAAGCCTTCGAAGTTCCAAGGAAAGTGCTTCAACTGTGACAAAGTTGGTCATAGGTCTGCTGACTGTAGGAAGCCTAAGAAGACCAAGAAGAAAGAAGCAAACATGGTTGATGATATCTCCAAGGAGATAGGTGATATAGACCTCTGTGCTACGGTCTCTGAGGTGAACCTGGTTGGATCTAATCCGCGAGAATGGTGGATTGATACAGGAGCATCTAGGCATATTTGCTCCGACAAGGCGACTTTCTCTAGCCTTGTAGCTTCTGATGCTGGTGAGAAGCTCTACATGGGAAACTCTGCGACTTCTACCATTGAAGGGGAAGGCACGGTGATTCTGAAGATGACCTCTGGGAAGAATCTGACTTTGAAGAATGTACTTTATGTGCCTGATATTCGCAAGAACCTTGTGTCCGGTTCTTTGTTGAGTAAACATGGCTTTCGCATTGTAATAGAGTCAGATAAAGTTGTTTTGTCTAAGAAGGGTATGTATGTAGGCAAGGGCTATGCTAGTGATGGGCTGTTTAAGCTCAATGTAATGTCCGTTAAGGAAAATAATGAAATGAAGAATTCTTCTGCTTACTTGCTTGAGTCTCCTAATTTATGGCATGCTAGATTAGGACATGTGAATTATGACACTTTACGAAGATTAAGTGCAAAAGAATACATACCAAAATTAACTATCGATTCAAAACATAAGTGTGAAACTTGTGTTGAGGCAAAATTAACGAGATCATCTTTTAAACGTGTGGAAAGAAACACCAAGGTGCTGGACCTAATACATAGCGATATATGTGATTTAAAATTCGCTCCAACAAGAGGAGGAAATAAGTATTTTATTACATTCATAGATGATTGTACAAAATACTGCTATGTATATTTGCTGAAAAGCAAAGATGAAGCTATAGATAAATTTAAAATCTATAAGGAAGAAGTCGAGAGACAACAAACTGAGAAAATCAAAAGGATTCGTAGCGATCGTGGAGGTGAATATGTTGAACCGTTTGGGGAATTCTGTTCACAACATGGTATAATCCATGAGGTCACTGCACCATACTCCCCTCAGTCAAATGGAGTGGCTGAGAGGAAGAATCGCACTCTCAAAGAGATGATGAATGCGATGTTGCTAAGCTCTGGACTTCCGCAATCGATGTGGGGGGAAGCCATCTTAAGCGCAAATAATATTTTAAATATTACGATGCGCAAGAATAAGGATGTGAGTCCTTATGAAATGTGGGAGAAAAAGAAACCGAGCTACAAACACCTGAAAGTGTGGGGGTGCCTTGCTAAGGTACTGATCCCTACACCTAAGAAGGTGAAGATTGGTCCGAAAATCGTGGATTGTATCTTCATCGGATATCCTCCGCGTAGTACAGCATATCGGTTTCTTGTGTATGATTCTAAGATTCCTGAGATTCAAAAGAATACGATCATGGAATCAAGAAATGCCTCATTCTTTGAGACTACGTTTCCTTGTAATCCAAGAAACGAGCACCCTACGACATCTAAACGAACTCATGAATCTGTAGATGATGAAAATGAGAATGATGAAAGTGATGATGAAAATGTGGGGGTTGTGAGGAGGAGCAAAAGACAACGAACGGAGAAATCTTTTGGGTCAGACTTCATGACCTATTTGCTCGAAGAAGGTGATCCGAAAACCTATAAGGAAGCAATCACCTCACCTGATGGACCTATGTGGAAAGAGGCCATCAAAAGCGAAATTGATTCTATATTACAGAATCACACTTGGGAATTAGTGGACCTGCCACCTGGTTGTAAAGCACTAGGCAGCAAATGGGTTTTCAAAAAGAAATTGAAACCTGACGGAACCATTGATAAGTATAAGGCCAGACTTGTAATCAAAGGATACAAGCAACAGAAAGGCCTTGATTATTTTGATACGTATTCTCCTGTGACGAGAATCACGTCTATAAGGATGATGTTTGCAATCGCTGCGATGCGAAACTTAACAGTGCATCAGATGGATGTGAAAACAGCTTTTCTAAATGGGGATATAGATGAGGAAATCTATATGGAACAACCTGAAGGGTTTGCTGTCCCTGGACAAGAAAGGAAAGTCTGTAAATTAGTAAAATCACTATATGGCTTGAAGCAAGCGCCTATGAAATGGCATGAGAAATTTGATGAAGTCGTGTTAGCACACAACTTCAAGATCAACGAATGTGATAGCTGTGCCTATTACAAGGATGACGAGAGCGGTTATGTCATGATGACATTGTATGTGGATGATCTACTTATTGCCGGAAGCAATGAAAAAGTGATCAAATCCACAAAGGACATGTTAAAATCAAGATTTGACATGAAAGACATGGGACTCGCAAATGTAATTCTAGGAATCCAAATTTCTAGAACATCAGAGGGTCTCGCACTAAGTCAACCTCATTACGTTGACAAGATCCTTGAGAGGTTTCTTAAGGATGATACTGAGAAAGCTAGGACACCTGTGGATATGACTTTACATCTATCCAAGAATAAAGGTGAGGGGGTCTCTCAGTTGGAGTACTCTAGGATAATTGGAAGTCTGATGTACTTAATGAGTTGTACAAGACCAGACATTGCGTACTCAATTAGCAAGTTGAGTAGGTTCACGAGTAATCCTGGAGATGATCACTGGAAAGCGATCATAAGGGTACTAAGGTACCTAAGGGGAACTCGAGACTATGGATTGCACTATGGCAGATACCCAGCAGTATTAGAAGGATATACTGACGCAAACTGGATATCTAGCAAGAAGGCACTAAAGTCTACGAGTGGCTACGTGTTTACACTAGCTGGAGCAGCAGTATCATGGAAATCCTCCAAGCAAACGGTTATAACTCACTCCACAATGGAAGCTGAGTTTGTGGCTTTAGATAAATGCGCTGAAGAGGCTGAATATCTACGCCAATTTCTGGAGGATATTCCAAGATGGCCGAGGCCTGTGACTGCAATAGGGATACACTGTGATAGTCAATCCGCTATTGGCAGAGCACAGAGCACAATGTATAATGGAAAGTCCCGTCATATACGACGACGACATAGTTCCATTAGACAATTAATCTCAACCGGAATTATCACTATTGACTATATACCGTCAAAGGATAATATTGCGGATCCGCTAACCAAAGGGTTACCAAGAGAAGTGGTTGAGAAATCATCGAGAGGAATGGGTCTTAAGCCTATAGCTTAACGGCATCATGGTGGACACCCAACCATTGCTGACTGGAGATCCCAAGAACTTGGTTCAATGGGACAACTAAATCATGATGACCTAATCACTGTGGGGGTAACCCCTGGCCTGTTCCTATGATGAAGAAACAGTGAGACCCGTAAGGTACGAGGTTAAGCCTTGAGCTTTTAATGATCTTTGGTGAATACATGGAGTGGTACACGCATGGAATTCAGTTGAGTAAACGCGGGTTACTCTATAAGATAAAGATCACCTATGTAGGAGAGAAGTGGGGCCGCTTCAAAGGAGAATTGCAAGGCGCAATTCTTTAGAAACTCCCGCAGAACCAGGACGATGTTCCATGGCCAAAATGGACATACTCATGAGAACTGAACAAGTCAGAAAGGATATAGTGATAAGTATATCATCGTTTACACAAACGGTCGAACAGTTCAAGGACAAGCACGTCCACTGTCTACCAGTAAAGTCGATGTGCTTAATCGAGCGAAGGTTCAAGGAGCATTCTCTACCTATCGTATGCTATATCTGATCGCAGAAACTATCACCAAAAGTCAAACCCCGTGTCTGTCTGGTGTGTGCTACTGAAAATCATCAATCTCACCCATGTGGGGGATTGTTGGAAGTTTGTCATTTTGAGCACCAATTTGAGTGAGGCTCGGCTACGTGCTCGTGGCGGGTTATGCTTGGATTATGTTCTCCTCCGAGAGAGCTTTCCAATGCATGTTTATTCACTCAAAACGACTAAGGAATGGATGAGTTGTGATGATCCAAAGTTGCTTCCTTGGTAGTGGAAAATTAGAAAAGAGAGCAAGTATCCCACATAGAAAAGAATATGGGCTTTTAATGGGTTTATATAGTAGAACACTCTTGTAGTGTTTAACTTGTGTTAGTATGTTATGCTCCACCACCTACGTGCGCGCAGGGGGGGTGCAAATTGTGGGATTTCGAGGGGAGTTTCGTGGCTTCGCAAGCCTCGAGCTTTTCCGCGTGTGCGACCTGCGGACACGAATGCAGCAAAATCTGGGCCCGAAGAATTACGGACTAGTTTTGCTGAATTTAATTTTCCACTGGGCTTGGGCTCAATTAAATTGACAGAAATTAATTCCGATTTGATTTCGGATTAATTGTTTGGTTTTAAATTAATTCGATTTGATTTCGGATTTAATTTATAACCGCGTAAATTAATTAAACGCGTTTTAATTAATTGAGAAGCGTAGCGCACAAGCCTTGCATCGCCTATATATATTCATTATAGCTTAGGGTTTTAGACATACGAAAAATACACAGCCTCTCGCACCCAAAACCCTAGCCGCGTCGGTGATAGTTTCAGTTCTTGTTCTTGTTCGTAGAAGGTGCTTACTGCATCGTTTCAATCCGTTTTATCCTGGGAGGCGATCGTTCATCACATACGGTGAGGGCGAAATACGCTTTAAGGAGACAGTTACGCACTGGACTCGGATTTCCGTTCATATATCCTTCGTTCTGTTTGTCTCCTTACGCCTACTGTTTTGTCACACACACACAAACGCACGTTTTGTATTGTTGGTTTTTGCACAGATTGTATAACAGGAACTTCAAGTTCTGATATACTGCAACTCTAATAGACAGCAGAATATATACTTCAGTAAAGTTTATGAGCAATATATCAGCGTTTTATGATGGAAATTTTTTAATCCCTCTATGCAACTGGCAGGAGTGATTATAGCAGAGAGGCAACAGTGTAATTATTTACGTCATGGTTAATTACTGTAACTCTGGTAGCTAAGTTCATTGAATGGAGTAGAAGGCCAGAATCATCGACGGCAATGTTTACCCAAAAATTACTACATCAATTCACTACACCTCTAGGATATTTCTATAAAATATACAAAGAACTAATTATATATTAATATTTAATATTCAATAATTTGACAATCCTAAAGTATGTATAGAGATACATATATACTCATACTACAAAACAACAAAAATATTAGATGGCGTAATAATTTCAAGAACTAACATAAGACTAGCATCGATCGTTTATGCCATTGTACAAGAGTATGCATGTTGACAAATAAAACATAGATAACATGCAGTTTATGTACTCAAGAGTAGTGTTTCAGAAATCCGCTAGGCGTCCCAGGAAGGTCGGGGTACTCAATATGCAGGTAATTCCTTTTATTCTGCAAAACAGGGATTTGCTATTTCAGAAAGACTTCTAATTGTTAAGAGCATGTTCACTTCCTAACAATCATGGATTATGGATTTTTCTACTAGTAGATATTGAAGTATGATCAATTCTTAGAAGATATGAATTATATTGTGCTAATAGTGAAGAGAAGATAAAAGAGAATAAATATGTTTATAATAATATAACTCTTTGTTAGATGTTTGTGTGCTAGCCTGCTAGGAGTAGCCTCGGCCTGAGGTATGCCTTTATCCACAACATCCCACAATTGTTGTGTAGCTTGTACGACAACTTTCATTTTGATACTCCAGAACTTGTAGTTTTCTCCATTGAAAATGGGAATAACTTGTTGCTGAGAGAATGCCATTGTTATATATTATATTGCGGAAGTAAATATAGGCCTTTGTGATCTTTAGGCTCTGATACCAAATGTTGGATATTTGATTATATTGTGCTAATAGTGCATGGAAGATAAAAGAGAATAAATGTGTTTATCGAAAATATAACTCTTCTTCTTATCTTTAATACATAAATATCAACCCATATTTATATCTGCCGAGTTAAGCACCCAATATAGTAACTGTACATATACCACTAATATTGGTGGTTTTTGTTTAACTACTATTAATAATTTATTGGTTTATGTATAATAACATATTAACCTTTCATTTAATATTTACTAAATAATAAAGTTCTTCATTATTTAACACTCCTCCTTGAAGAACTTTTCTGTATGCAAATTTTATTCCTCATCCTTGTTGTATGCAAAGCTTATTCCTCTACACAAGTTGAAAGGACACAAAAAGATGTTGAGGCATTAGCAAAAATACATCTTTCAGTTACAGATACAATATTTTCCAGAATAATGAATGTTACTTGAGACGTGAATTCGAGAACCTTAAGATGAAAGATGGTGTAATAATTAAGGACTACTCTTCCCGAATAATTAAGCTGGACAATGAACTGAAATCAAATGGAGAAAATATAATTGATCAAAGAATTGTAGAAAAAATATTGGTCAGTTTATCCGAAAAATTTGATACAATGGTTACTGTGATTGAAGAATCTAAAGATCTCACACAGCTAACTGTCTCGAAATTAATAGCATCATTAAAAATTCATGAAGATAGGATGTCACGACGAAATGAGGCATCCGGAGAAGGAGCTTTCCAATCCAAGCACAAGATCTCCTCCTTCAAACGAAATAAAAAAGGAGGCACATCAAATCAGTGGAGTCAAGCCTATGTCAAAGAAGGTGGGAGAAAAGTAAAATTTGCGCCATGTTCCAAATCCAAATCAAAGGGATGCTTGGTTGATTGATGCGGGTGTACCAATCACATGTCCAAACATTCTCAAGTTATCACAGAAATTGACTCGTCAATAAAAGTTATCTAGCTCCGAACTTATCCTAACTTATATGAAAATATGTTAATTATAAGATCGAACCCAAGACCTCACGCCTCCCTCTGGAGGGAATAAATTACCTAGCTCCGAAACGAACTTATCCTCATATATATATATATATATATATATATATATATATATATATATATATATATATATATAGGGATAGGATCAAATAAAAACTTTTTTAAGTTACAAACTTACAAACTTTTTTTTATTCTCCCATCGTGTTAATCCTTAATTATATAAAGTATCCATGTTGAAAATTTTTCAAAAAACATCATAATTTTTAAAAATAACGCATAAATAAATCGCGTTTTCAACATATTTATAACTGGAGTTCAACATCGGGTGTTGAACACTAATTATCATTGTGTTGAATATATCTAAAAAGATGTTTAAACTATACCTCTGGGGTTTGGGTAGGGTCTAGAAACATAAATATTAGTTATATAACATGTTTACCTTAGTTCTTACGTTTAAAAATTGGTTTATGTACTTCTCCACCACTATTTTAATCCATGTTCAACAAAATATGTTAAAAAAATGTTGAACTCAAGTTATATATGTGTTGAACAAAAAAAGTTTGTAAGTTTGTACCAGAACCCTCCCCTATATATATATATATATATATATATATATATATATATATATATATATATATATATATATATATATATATATATGTTAATTATAAGACTCGAACCGATCTCCAATACAAATACACTACTCAAACCACTTGAACTATACAATCAATTAGTTTTTTTTATTCAAAAGCATTAATTACATACATTAAAAATGTTGTATTTATATTCTTTTCAATATCTTATTTATTTGAGATAAGTTATTATTTCAGCTAAGTCTCATATATTGTTTACATGATAGATTAATATCTATAAATTAATTATTTACGTAAATAGATTTAAAATTGAAAAAGAATCTGAATTATTTAGATTAGTTTTTATTTTAAACTTATGAATTCAGAATTCAACGTGTAACTAAATTTTTTTAAAAGAAAATTATATATATAAGAATAGTGAGAAAGACATCAAATTTGATGTTAGAAAATATATCTAAATGATGTAATTTTGATGATATATGAATTTGAAATATTGTAACTTGTGATATGAAGGTGAATTTGGGAAAATTCTATATTGTTAATCAGAAGTCAACCAAATAATAATAAAACGTGTTTACGAGACCTACTAAAAAGAATTGAGTTATAAAATTTACTTGGTTAAAATAAAATAAAACATAGAAATAAGTTATATATATTAAAGTCTTAAAACTATAATTCTAATATGCCATCCATCAATATATAACATACCAGTTAAATAAAATGATTCAAACTACAATTAAATTAATTAATCTTTTACAAATTAAACTAATAAAATATAATTAATTCTGAACCAGATAATCCGACGCGATACAGTGAAAACTAATATCTTATTAAACGGGACTACAACATGAATAGTTTTTCCATAATCCACAGTATCGAAGACCTGATTTGATCTTTAACAATTGAATATGCTACATTGCTCACCCTTGAGAATTACGAGTATCAAAATATTTAAAAATATGAGTTTGCAAAAACCAAAAAAAGTAACTACACGACTAATTAAACTAAATATTTCATATTTTTATGAACTTCATGGGTCCTAACTCGTATCTACTCTATTTTTGCTATTTGAAATCCCGGAAAATCATTTTGAGATCTGGTTTATAATGATTACATGACAAATCATTAAAAATCTTAATCAACAAGCTCAGAAAACTAATGATAAAAAAATCGAAATTTTAAAATGAGACAATATTATAACATACTGTATTAAAGTAATAATCATCTAATATTTTAAATTAACAATAAAAATCTAAGACATTGAAGTACTATATAATTGATATGGAAATTAAAAAGATAAGCCACATCAAGAACAAGTTTTCATCAAAATCATGATTATATAAGAATAAGATGAAATAATTTAATAATTTTCAACAATAAATTACAGATACTTTTAATGAGGTATGATATATTTAAAATCTAAGAGTTTCAAAATTAATTTCAAATATAATTTTAAACATGTTGATAATATGATAGTGGCTCTATATCTTAACGAATTTAATATAGAAAAATCAGGCCAAATATAGTTTTTGATCCATAATTCTTTTTAAATATAGTACTTATTACTATCAATGCTATTAGATTGCAAACATTACGTTTCATATTTACATATATTTTGTCAAAGAATAAAACATAATAATTATACTCGAAAATAATATGATTACACATGGATATTATTCACAACCAAAACTAGAGGTCCGTGTCTTGCACGGGCTTTTATGCTAGTTTATATCATGTTCTTTGAATTCTAGTTAGATTGGTATGATTTCTGACATGATCTTTATATAAAATGATGATATAAACAATGTATGATCTTAAAGAACAACAAAATTCTATATTTTCTAATTTCATTATTGAATTACTGTTGAGGAAGACAATTTTCAAATTTTTTCACTCTTGTCCAAAGAGTTGAAAAATATTCTTCTTCCCATCCTTAAAAATTTTGAAAATTAAAGAAATTAAACCATCAAAACTGGACCTTAATTGATTAGGGAGGTGGGGTCTAGCTTGCAATTCAGATTCTGGTATTCTCATATTTTTTCATATTAATTATTTAAATTTATATAAGTATCCATTCAATAGTAATCATATAAATATCTAAGTTAATTTACTAAAACAATTATCTAAATTGTTTATCAATTTAACTAAATTGAAATTCAAATAAAATTGGCAGGTACCGAGTGCCGGTCCCTACTGCTGGTTTTCTGTCGTTGGATGAATATCTAGTGGTTAGGATTATAATATTTTTACTTTTAAATCGCTAGACGGGGACTCATCCATCGTTTTTTAAGCGTGGAATGGGTCATCTTCCCCGTCCAGCGGTTAATAACAGGACGTATTGGAAATTTGTTATAATCCTGGCTAGCTAGGTATTAATCCAACGATAGTAGGTTATATAAGATGTACTCGAATGCTGGACAGGACCCATAAGATACACATGGAGCTAGATATTCATCCAACGACAATAGGTTATATAAGATGTACTCGAATGCTGGACGAGGACCCATAAGATACACATGGCATAAGTTTTTAACGAGGTGTATTGGATTGAGATTTTAAAATATTTTTTTAATTCATGAAATTCAAGGGTCTTCGATTGGGATTGTTTGAAATCCATTAAAATTTTGGGGTATTCAATTGGGATTATTACATTATGCTACAAAATCTGATGGTATTCAATTAGGATTCTAAATTATGCTTTAAAATCCGATGATATTTAATTGGGATCGTTTAAAATCCATTAAAAGATGGTATTCAAATGCTAATGGATTTTTTTGGATTTCATAAATGATGGATTTTGTTGGATTCTTCAGTATATTTTAAGTTTTTTGAAATACCACCAAAATCCATGAGATTTTGAAGTATTGTGCTTAAATCCTATTAACTCTGCGACATTTTATCAGGAATCCGCACAAAATCAAAATCACATACAATCCATTTAAATTCATACTCTAAAAACAATCCATTAAAATCCCAATCGAATACACCCCGTAAATATAAGAAAGCTGGAATCTTAGGCGGTGTATTCGATTGGGGATTTAAAGGATTTTATTTCATTAATGAAATATGAGGGTTTTCAATTGGGATTGTTTAAAATCCATTAAAATCTTGGGGTATTCGATTGGGATTTTAAATTATGCTACAAAATTTGGTGGTATTCAATTAAGATTTTAAATTATGCTTAAAAATCCGATAGTATTCAATTGAGATTGTTTAAAATCCATTAACATCTGATGGTATTCAAATGCTGATGGATTTTTTTGGATTTTATAAAATAATGGATTTTGTGGGATTTCACAGCGTATTTTAAGTTTTTTGAAATCCCACCAAAATCTATGAGATTTTGAAGTATTGTGCTTTAATCCTAAAAAAATCTTATCAACTCTGCGACATTTTATTAGGAATCTACGCAAAATCAAAATCACATACAATCTATTATAATCCATTGATGAAAAAATAATCCATTGAAATCCCAATCGAATACTAATCATTTGTTGGTAACTTGATTTTGTCCGTGATGAATCTTATAGCTTTTATATATTTTATTGACAATATTCTTAAAGTTATTACTATAATATTTTTGATAAATTGAATTGGATATTATTTAAGTATTTTCATATTCGGCAGGATTCATGAAATTTTATCGGGACAAGTATTCATTGGACAGCTGCGATGGTAGGGAATAATTAAAAGTATATTTTGTGCAGAATCTTCTTTTTATATCATATATTCGTTTAATATTCTATTTCAGATGGAACCTAGAGGTACTATATAAAGATTGACCAACTAGCACCGGTTATCGCAGCAATACATACATAAGAAGCACTGTATTTTGGTTCAGTATTGTTGTTTTTTTCGCTTTTAACAATTTTTTCAGTTTCAAGTAATTCTTTAGTTTCAGTCCTATCTTCTATGTTTCTTGTCTCTTATATATATATACTCCGATTCAAGTATATATGAGTATTTGTTTGGTTGTAATTTTCTCAATTCCTTTTTAACCTTTGTATTGTAATAGTTATGCTTTGTGATATACCATTAAAGATCTGAGATTTTCAGTTGTGTCTCCTTAAGTTCTACTGATTAGTGGTTATTTGAATATCAGTAACTATATTTTCTTTTCGTTTGTTTTGAAAGGTACGGGTGCAATGAGTTCTTGGCCAAGTGCTGCTGAGATGGGAACCAACGGTGAACTAGATGTGGAAAAAACCATTGAAGCTATGGAGAAAAGCTTCGAAAATCTGGAGTGCATAAATAAGGTGAACATAAACTCCATAAAAAAGTTAACTGATGAATATGATATACTCTCTCAATCTTACAATGAAGGTTATATGCTTTTTCGCGTTCACTTTTTAAGTTTTTCATGTAATTTTGTTTTAAAAAAAAAGTTTTTCATGTAATTTATATTTTTCACGGTATCATTTTACTACTTTGATAACAATTCTAGTCTTGGAATAATGCAGATTTCGAAACGCTTACTTATAATGCTACAGAAGAGGTCAAGAAGCTGTCAGAGAACAAATATACCGAAGAAAGTATAAGAAAATTGGCAGAAGATCGTAAGGTGTGTTATCTATTTAGTCGGGCCCGACTCAATTAAAAAAGAGGCCTTGTGCTACATTAAAATATGAGCCCTTTTATTAATAAAATGCACACCACATAAACTTATTTTATTTTAAATTAATCTAGCTAGAATTTAAAACAAGAAAAACATTTAATAAATCATGTACATCGTTGAGCCGTATTTATTTTTTATGTAAATTATATTAATTTATTTAAAACTAAAAATAAATAATAGTTATAATATATAATTTGTGATAAGAATAAAAATTATATATTAATTATTCACTAAATATAATTAGCAAATCAATACAAGAGGCTCAAAAAATATTTTAATAAATAATACTTAAATTTAAAATAAAATACTAACATAAGAAAAATACCAAAAACTCAAAAAATAATTTAATAAATAATTAAATTTGAGATAAAATACTAGCATTAGAATATAATATCAGTTTATATAATGATAATAATAATGATAATGATAATGATAATGATAATAATAATAATGGCGATCAACTAACCATCAAAAAAATATATAACTAAAGAATTTTAATCAACATATAATAAAAAATTAAAGTTAATTATATATATGTCCATATATAATATAACATGGACTTTGAGAATTTTTGGGGCCCCTCAAATTCTGAGACAGAGAGGGTCTTGTACATGTTATTCACCGGCCCTGTATCTAGTTTTGGTGAATAATTGTTGTTTGAGTCTCAAATTATTTAGTAACACTTGTGGTTGTGGATTCAAATTTTAGAAACATGAGGAGAACTTGGAAAGAAGAATATCTGAGATTCGAAAAGAACTTGATGCAGCAGAGCAAGAATCGTCTAAGCTACATAAACAAGCTTTAGATAGTATAAAGCAAATTAAAGAAAGCCAGGTGATAGAAGCTCTTAGCAAAATTAAGGACCTAGGTGAAGATTGTTACTATCTAAAAGATCTGAACGAAACTCTGAAACTGAAAGAAGGTAAAAGTATGGAGGCGCTGAATAAAGCTCATAAGGCCATATTGGAAGACGTAAGTTTTTGGTATCTAGTTGCCATTGAAAAGTTTTTTTTTTTTTGAATAAAATCGTTTGATCTCTCTGTTGATTTTCAAAAATAAGCTTGACTAATGTGATTACCAAGCTAATTGTTTTGCAGGCAATTGTTGACCCTCACAGTCGTAGATCTTTTAATCGCTATATCGGTGAGCTGTATTCTGCGCCATTCATGGATGCTATGCGGAAAATATATAATTGTGGAAAAAAAGAAGCATTTTACTTGGCTAGACCAATTTACCAAGTTTGGGAGAAATACCTTCAAGATCCTGATTGGCGCCCGTTAAAAGTAGTTCATGTTGACGGACAACCTAAGGTGTGCTATTAATTTTCAATTTTTCACTCGCTTGTATAATTATATTATTTTGTGTTTGATATTTTATATCGAGTTAATGCTATTTTTAGTATTTCGTTAATTATTCATGCATCGAATTTCCTTTTTCATATTTTTATAATATTATAATACTCAACTTTTGATAGACACAAAGCTGATTATGCAGTGAAAAATTTATAGCATCATCAGGTGTTTGTTTATGTAATAATGGTTTTGTGTTTGTAGGAAATAATAGACGAGGACGATCCAAAGTTGAAAAACTTAAAGATTGAATATGGCGAATCGGTGCATGAAGCTGTGACCGAAGCTTTAACCGAGAGAATGCAGTACAATCCCGTAGAAAGACGCGGTGTAGAACTTCTTTGGGACCATGAGCAGAATAGACCTGCTACGGTAGGTGAGGCAGTTGCGCATCTAGTGCAACTACTGCAAGATTATTGGGAAGAATAATGTTTGTCCAAGAAGGCCATAACAATTCATATATCTACATGAGTTCATTTAGTTTTGTTCAAGATTATTGGGAAGAATAATGTTTGTCCAAGAAGGCCATAACAATTCATATATCTACATGAGTTCATTTAGTTTTGTTGAACATCTTACAAAGACATTGTTATGCCTTATCAAAGTACTTTTACAAAAAATTATATGTTCAACATTAGCTTCTGCTACACTCATCATTTGCCTATATTCTCTAATATAATTAGAGGATTCTTTTTACTTGGTTATCAAATCTTTACTATAGATATAAATTTAACATGAATATTTCTTTTTGACCCATATAAATTATAGCTTAATTTCTCAAACAAAAATTATCTTTTTTTTATCAAGGAGAAAAGTAGCTCTCATAATTAAATATGAAACATATTTGCAAGTTTTACGTAATATCATTTAGAACATGATGAATTGATTAGATAATGGCGTGTCTTTAAGTTAGTACAATCCTGCAATACCAGGTCCTATATATCTTTTAGACTTTAATATTTTTCGGAGACAGTTCCCACCTGTTCACAGAGTGTTTAGGCATCCATGATGTAGATTTGGAAAGCTATGCTGTAGTGTTTAATTGTTGAGAGGAGGATAATTTTATATTCAGTAATATGCAAAGAATAGGCAGCAACTTGAGGGTTCTGAATTGAGTCGTCTAGGTTTGATTAGAAGTAATTGAAGAAAGTTTGCTCTGAGTTGAATATTTGCCAGGTTTAACAAATTTAAATTTTAGTTCATTAAATTTCGTATATGTTTATATATATATGCTGCTTTTTTTTTCTTTTTTAACAAATTATGTATATGATAATAGTTTTTATTTCTAAAATTTATGATAATATCTTTTTAAATGAATAAACAGTACTACGTTAATACTACCATGTGATTCTTTTTAAGCATACGCATGCTTAGATTTAAAATTTGATTAAATATGTATTAATTCATGATGGGTATAATTCTTAATTGATCACACTTAATAAAAGATACTTGGAGTACTACTTGTTATTTATATTATATTTGATTATAGTGTGTCGTGAAATTTTATGTGTACTAACTCAATTTAATTTGAAAGAATTTTCTATATTGACATAGAAAGAGAGTTTGTATATTAGAATTATGATGCCAATAATGTGAATTCATCCAAATATTACATTTTTAATATATATTCAAACTCATAACAGTATTCAAAAACATTTTATTAAATTATATGGAGTAGTTGATTTAATTCAAATACTGTTTCAAACTACAACTACTTCTACATTATCTCATATCTATCTGAGGTGATTTTAAAGTTGTTTTAATCTCATATAATTATGTTTTCAATTTGAGTTAAACGAATCTTTAAAGTTTTTTGATCTTTAACTCAAACTAGCCGTTGTATACTTGCGTATATAATTAGCTTTTTAAAGAAAAATAATAACTGTTTGATACAAAGTTTTTATCACTTTTATGATTGGCCTAAGATCCCAAAGTATCTCGATCAGGTCCTAGTCGGTTCAACTTGGTATGTCTTATTATAAGGAAAAGAAAGAAAGCGTGGAGGATTGTTTACCATATGAGATGTACTACCCCTATCTAGGGGTGTACACTGGTTGGTTAACCGGACCAACCTCATCCAATCCGATCTCTTTTTATCTGTTCTAAACTGAATTTTCTTAAATCACAATGTATTTGGATTGAAAAACATAACTGCAGTACCACTATCGAGTAATGACGAGGGTTTAAGCGACCTGTCAGTTTTGACCATCTGAACCGACTAACTACATCTTAAACTGACCATCTTTGATGGTCGGAAATGCTTCCTTTCCCTATAGTGAATGTTATACACTATAAAAGAGATGTTATACACGATACAAGAGAGTAATACTTGCAATGTACTGATTATAAGATACAGCACAAGCAATAAGAGAAAGTATAGAAAGGAGTCCAGAAACGTAGAAGCAGAAACAGCAGAAACCAAAACAGAGTTTGTCAGCTCTTTATTGATGGAGATTGGAGAGCACCTGTAAACAGAAAACCGCGCCACGGAACAGATCATTATTTATATGGTTTCCGTGCTTAGACCTTTATTGATGACGCTATTTTAGATCCTTTTACATGTCCTCTACAGTCTACAATCTCCAGCAATACAGAGAGCTAGCTTGCTACATGGTAGTTTCGATTTTTTCTACTTTATTTATAGACGACTCCTCTCAACTCTTTGTTTGTTTGGTTTGCATCTTTTGTAATCTTCTTTCTCCCATTTGTGACAGGCATGTGATTCGACATCATTCACCAGATCGACCAACCCAACATGGTGCCACCTTGTTACACAAAAATGTGAATTCATTTTTTTTCTGTTTTTTATGTACTATAGCAAGTATAAAATATGATCAAAGTTATTTTTAATTGTACCATTAGCTTAAAAGGTTGATGCATGGTTCAGTCCTTGCATTCTTCATTTCGTCCTTATATTTACCTTTTTAACTTACTTCAATATCATTAGTTGAATTGATTGATAAAACAGCTGTAGTGCCCACATAATTCATCTTTATTCAGATTGATCAGCAAAATCCATTAATATTAAAAATTAATATAACAAATTAGTAATCTTTAGATTAATTTTTGTTTTCCATAAGAAGTTTTGTAAAGATCGATACTGCTATTTGTAATTTTTAATTTAATTTTTCCTCCCTCCCTCCTTCTCAACCAATTAACCAACTAAAATAAGATCGTAGATTTTTCTTCTTTACTAACGAAAATCCAGATCTCTTTCTAAAAAAATAAATAGAGTCTTTGTGTGTTTACTTTTATGCTGGTCGGTAATTTATTGATATTTCTATTATATTTTCAATCCTTGATATACATATGTGTGAGAGTGCGTGTGACTAAGATAAATCATCATGCTGACACGCGGAATTCAAATTTGCTTTGATTCTTGAAACTTAACAAGTTGTATATACTTCAAATAATACACTTTAAATATTGAATTATAAATGGGTTAAATATCACATTATGATTAAAGTTTGACCTGCTTTACTCACTTTTTATTTGTTCTTATTAATTTAAGAATGGACTTCAGAAAATTTGGTTCTACTTATTTAATCAACTAATTTAATCAACTTATGACTGGGATATTTGGATCAACCTAAGACCAGAATTCAAACACAATTCAAATTTAGGAGTGTGTGTGCCTAAAATAATCATCCTCCTAACACACACAAAATTTGAATTTGTTTTGATTTTTAGAAACTTAACAAATTTTATATTTTTAAAATAGTGCATTTTAAAAATCAAACTACAATTGGGTCAAATCACATTTATGACGCAAGTTTGACTCGCTTTTGTCACATTTCTTTTTCATTATTTTGTTATTCATTTCATTTTTTTAAGAATGAACTTAAAGAAGTTTGGTTATCATAAACTTATGACCCAGCTATTTGGATCAACTTATAATTAACCAAATAAAAAGGAATTGTCACTTTTTTTTATATAAGCCGAGAGAAAGAATTACTATAGCAAATCCATCCTCAGCAAGCGATCAACCATCCATTCTCAGGATTCCTATTGAACAATTGATCTCCTCAGCTAGTCCTCCCAATATCTGCTAAGTAGACTCACTTTATCAAGGGACAACAAAGGCCGAAACTCTTCATACCAAAACCAAGACCTACTTCTCATCCTAGGGGTTAAGAAAGAGGTCCCTTTCTGTTTGACACGGCAAGTTTATACTACTAAGGCGTTAAAGTAGTCAACTCAAAAATAGCCCTACATAACTGTTTCTCATTTTCTATTTAAAGTCTCGTTACTGTGTGAGTTATGTAATGTAAGCGCCACTACATACTGAATTTGTTGATTTGACATAATTCCCTCGAATGTAAAAATTATAATACAAAGTCCTCTGAGAACCTAACTCTAACACTAAAAAACCTCCAACGAAAATCAAAACACTAACTCACATTATCCCAAACTCTAATTTCTTAATCAGTCTATATCTAACTCATTACTCAGAACACACATCTCAGTACAAGAAAAACGCTAATTTCAACCTGAAGTTATTTTGGATCAAAATAGTTTTCAATTTCATCATTATAAAGGAGTCGAAATTAGCAAAATCAGGGGGATTTACTCCATATTCGCTAATTTTTTACTGCCGGAATTTATATTAGACAAACACCAAACATTCAATAAATAATTGTGTGAACATAATGTCCCTCCTTTTACAATACAACTTATTTAGAAATTAAAGATCCCTCACAATTCGTCTTTCACAGTTAAACACAGAAATTCTAAGAATTATACATGGTTAATAAGAGAATCAAAAGATATAGCTACAACATATAATTGGTTCCGAAATTAACTCTGCTCTGTCCACAACAGATGGAGTACAAAAGAAACATCACAGATTCACAATGCTAACTTAATCACTATAATCAATATCAGGATCAGGAACACGAAGTGTAAAACTTGTGGACCTCGGTGGCACCCACATCCTAGGTGTCGTCGTCGGCCTTATGCCAGCTGCCACCGTCCTTCTAGCTGGTCGCCTATTACGCATTAGCACTGTAGTATTCTCGTAAACTTTGCAACGGCACAAAGGACACGTATTCTCTCCACCAAGCCATTCCACAATGCAATTTTCATGAAACATGTGAGTGCACCTGAGTAAACAAACTTTCTTGTCGACATCGAGTTCATCCAAACAAATTGAACAGACTTCTTTTTCTACACGCTTTAACAGAGTAGTACTTTTTGCATTGAGTAACTTGATGAATTTTTGTGCTGGGTTGGTTTTGTTGGCTGAATTAGAAAAATAAAGGATGCTCATTACGACAGATATTCAGAGAACTAAGGTACGTAATTGCTGGGATTGAGGATATATTTATAGATACGGGTTCATGTTTCTACTTGGATTAGGATTTACGGTTGAATTGTTTTATATACTTCACATCCAAGTTTATGTTATAATTTAATTAGTTAAGTTAGCTATTAATTTAAATGACTAAAATATTTATTTTTTATGTCGCTTAAATATAAAATAAACTTCAATTAAACTTAAAATAAGTAAAATTGATTGATAAGTTTACAAAAAAATTCATGAAATTTTAGAAAAATGATACTGAATGTAAGATCTTCTGAATTCAAACAATAAATAAATTACAAATTTAATATGATACACATGAAAAGCGTTTAAATAAACATTGAATATATGTGTTAAATAATTTCAAATAATTTTTATTTTAAAAACATGAATTCATCAGCATGACAAGTATGTTTGGATTTATAATTGAAATTAAATCCAATTTTATAAGATAACTTCAAATGATCAAAATCACTGCTATAAACTATCATATACCACAAAACCGTCCCCTCCTCTCTCCCCCAACTCTAAAACCACCTGTAAATCATTATAAGGAGATGTGAAATAGCCCGCAAGGGTTGGTTCAACTATGCGCACCCAAAGGGTAGCGGTTGCGGTTCCTACGTTAAAAAAAAACGGGTTCCTACATTAAAAAAAAAAGGAGTTGTGAAATATCACCATATTTATATATTAAAAAAACCCACCATAATTAAACTTACACACCTACTATAGTATTTCCAATCAGCTTCAACAAATTCGCAATAATTAACACTAGTCATCACCTTTACTGCCACTAGTTATATCATTCACCATCGTCACCACTAACATAACACCACTAAAGTCACCCCACACCATCATGAGACCACCATCATATTCAACAAAATCACTAATAATAATTTGAAATAATCATAAAAATGAATATAGATCAACAATTAGCGACAGTTTTAGATATTTAACTAAAAATCTAATTCATATATATTCTGAAACTAAACCAACATGAAAGGTATGGCAAAATATTATCATGAGCGGTTGAAAAGTAAGAATGAGTGAAGGATGGACGGAGGGAGAGAAGTGAAGTTGCCACATATAAATAGAGATCGAGAAGGAGTCAATTTCAGAAATGTTATGTCCACATAAAACGCTAGAGAAATACTTACAGAATGACCTGATAGTGTGACCAGGACAGATTATTAAATGTATCGTAAGCCACTCACCTACTTATCTTTTCTATCTTTTTTTTTCTTTTAATTCATTTTTGTATCTTTGTTTGTGCTATCGTTTAATATTTTTGATTATAGAAAAGAGAAGTAGATAAATGACACACTTAAAGAAATGACGGGGGTGATACTTATATATTTATATGCTCGATTGTGTGATTTAGATGGAAATAAGTGAAAAGGCTAGGATATCTCATATCTAACACTAAGTTCTCATTTCGCAAAGTGTTACTCTAATACAAATCTTGTTAAAATACAAATTACTAACAAAAAAAAAATCACTTCGAAAAATAGCACATATTATGTAAATTTATCATTGGGAAATGAAGAAAAATAAAGTAAAATCAGATTTGAGAAAAGCTCACCGATTAACAACACTACAACAAAAACAGTTTTAGACAGCACTAATAATAATCAGCTTAGACGAAAAAGTGTTGTCCAGAGTTAAAGCAACAGGTTAAATCTCAGGGTGAACCACAACACTCTAAATTCGTGATGTTCCCTCGTTTTGTAAGAGTAGCTGTTTTTAACATTTGTATCTCCTTTATAGATAGAATTAAAGGCTTATAATTTGACTATGGGAGTAGGAAAAACTTATGATATCTTGTTAATAAGTGTTGACACCGTATATCTGACGGAAAAAAGAAATTAAATCAATAGAAGAAACATAGGACGTAGACACATCAGTATCGATTTCCTAAAATAAAAATCTTGTGTAGTAATACTCTCATGGATGTAAGGTTCGAGCTGATATACACAAATGAACTGTTACCTTCAGTAAGCTGAAAAGCTGTTGTTCTCTCAGTCATTGACAATGGTCTGAGGAATAGATGACACCTGAATTTATTCATGAAGAATGATTAGGTTGAATACTGAAGTGTTGCAGAATGCAGAGGAAAATGCCATCAGATTGGAAGCAGAGAACAGAATGAAAATGCCAGCAATTTCTTGTCGCCAGACATTCAATTTAGACCAAATCCATTTAGGATGAAGTAGGTCTGCCGAACAATTTTAACCAGCAACTGGATGTACTTTCTTATACTAAAAAGGCACAGAAGTTGATTAAAAACAGGTAGATCTTCGTAAGCAAAATTTAGCATAATTTTGACCTGCAAAAACAGTAAGTCACAAGTAGAATCTGCCCCTTTAAGATTCTAATTTCTCTCTTTTCTCTGTAAAAGAAATATATATAGTATTTCTTTTAGAAGCAGCTGGTTTGCCCTGTCCATTAAAGATTAAAACAACATAGTGTACATTGAAAAAATTGTTTTTTAACAATTCCAAATCATTCAACTATATATGACGACTAGGTGCACAAGATAGACATAATATAATAGACATAGAGTTAAACTCTGGTGCATAAAAAGAAACAGAATATCACATTCTAAAATTATTCATGTTAAAGGTTGCGCGCACGGACATCCTGGGCACCGTCGACCTGATTCTTGTTTGCTGAGCATTGACAATCAAAGGATCTTCATTATTGTATAATTTGCAGCGGCACAAAGGGCACGTGTTCTTCTGACGAAGCCATTGAACGATGCAATTTTCATGAAACATGTGATTGCAGCTGACTAAGCAAACTTTTTGGTTAACACCAAAGTCCTCCAAGCAAACTGGACAAACGTCTTGTGCAACCCGTTTTAAAAGAGCTGAGGTACTCCTCTTAATTTTAAGCGACTTGATGAATATTTCAGATTTAGTTTTCTTGGAAGAGGCAGCAGAAGAACTAAGAGTAGCCATGAAGAATATTTCCTGGAAAGAATGAATATTAATACTGGACGTAAATAGAAATGGTAAGAGAAATGAATATGTACTGTACTGGGAGACTCATATATCTGATGCAAAAACCTTGTACTTGGCCAACAAGTTTTGTTTCAATTCAGGTAAGCTATTTTTTTCTCAGTGTGCAATAGATTGAGTAGAGATTATTACCTATGCTATTTATCAGGTCTACCCAAATTAAATTTTAACTTCTTTTATTTAAAATTTGTAGTCCAGTTTAAATTGTTATATATGTATATTCTGATATATATCGAATTTATACCTAAATTACTACTTTAATTATTTAATTTGTATTAAATGTGTTCTAATCTATGGTAAGAAGATCTGTTTCCATTCAGGTAAGCTATGTTTTCTCAGTGTGAATTAGTTTAGGTAACATGTTGTGCATTATTTTGCAATTTTCAATTCAATTCATGGTTATTTTAAGATATTGTGATATTTCCATAAACTGAGTTTTTATATGTATTTACCTAACTGTTTGAGAGTAATTTATAAGAGGTATTAATTGTCGTTGGGATCTGAAAAATCACCCTAATATATTTCTCCCTAAAATTAGGGTACTATATCTTGAAGATATGCATGCAAGAAGCTACATGGCCTTTGAAATGATAAAGCAAATGCAGAGGTTAATTACTTTTCCTTCATATATCATCTGGTTCTAGCTTTTCCCTAATCTAGGGCAAGCTATCTGGTAATCTAGGGCAAGCTATTCCTCTGAAACTCATTCATGGGGAATGCAGATGTCTAGCAAATTTATGGACCTAGGTATTATCAATATTAATTAGAACTTGAAAAGTATATTTAAAGAGAAGGATTTCGAATTTGACAAAAGAGTGCTATGACCATTTTTATCCATGAACATCAATGCTTCAAAATGGATTTAAAAAAAAAAGATAAAAGCAAGAGGCCTTGATAATTCATATATTTTATAACTGTGAATCTTAAATTAAAATTGTCAAGCTCTTGGAAACTTTTTCTCTTTAAAGAAAAGAGCCATTGAATAACAGAAATGGTTTTATTGTCAAGACTCGATTATGAAACTAAGGAAGAGTAACTTGGATTATAAACCTAAAATGGTTGATATTAAGTTTAGTTCTTCTTTAAATAAATATTTGATTCTAACTTGGACTAAATCTATATGAATATAATTGTCGGTTTTCCCTATTTTTTTGCAGAACTTGTTAAGAGGTGAATGGTTTCATAAGATTATGATAATGTATTTCTGCTTTTTCAGTTTTGACAGGAAGAACTTGTTTTCCTAGGTTGATACAGTAAACTTGGTATTTTGAGACTTTGCATATGATATCCCAACTTTTTATAATTTTGGTGATAGTAACCTCCTATATCAATTTTGAATGATTTTGTGATGAAAGTTTAAATTTTGAGTCTGTCTTAAAAACTTGTAATTATTTTGAGATTGGATTATTATGGATACTTTAAATTTTTATTTTTTTTGATAAATGGATACTTTAATTTTTCTAAAGTATATCGTAAACACAATTTCTTAAAAATGAAATTTTACACCTACAAAATCGAGATAGAAGAAAAAGATGGTAATATACATCCATATATCTAGTCATGAAATTATAAATATTAATGATGACAAAGATGAAGAAGGCGATGACAACGCAGCGAGTGACAAAATAGACAATGATGATATGTATATTTCAATTTCCATAAATTTGAAAAGTCATATAGACAGCATCTTGAAGATATAGGTGTTTCAAAAGATGATTTGAACTATTCATGTTCATGTGTTGCAAAAATGTTTGACAGTTTAGGCAAAATAGAATTCTTTAAGTAATTGAGATTATGACACACATAAAGATTTGAAATAATAATTAAGACTTTAAAAAAAAATTGAAACAAGATTTTGCATTTGAAATTTGTTGAAAGCCTGGAAGGTTGCCATTTAGATCTTAGATAATGTTGGAAGTTCTGATCAAGACATCCAAAAATATTTTGCATGAAATATATTATCCTAAAATTATTATGTTTGATCTCAACATTTTTGGTATTGAATGTATTATTTGATGATTTTTTTTTTTTAATGTTGATATGTGGTAAAATTTGAATTGATTTGTGGGAGGTTTTAATAGGTTTATTATTTAAATAAATTGATAGTGATTTAGGATAGTTGTTAAGAACGTAATAGCGATTTGGGATAGTTGTTAAGGATGTGTATGATTTTTGTCAACATAATACCTATGTGTATCATATAGTAAAATTCTAATAAAATAATTTATTCGATTAGCTTTGTTTTCAGCACCTATATGTATCATATTATGGGACTACACTGGAAAAAATTAATGAACATAAAAATTTAATAGAATTTTATGGCCCTAAAGTCACCTTAGATGATTGTCTAAATTTATGGTATATTCAATACAAGGATTAAGGCTATTTTGGTATAAAAAAAATTGGGGTGAATTCAATTATTACAAAAATGCTTTTCAAATTTATATACACAAAATTACATATAAATTTAGATAACTTATCAACGGTCAACTAGCAATCCTTTTATCAATTTAATAATCTATTTTGTAAAAAAAATTGACTACACAAAAAATAAGAGAAAGATTAAAGGTCCCCAGAATCGAAATGGACATATACATGTTCAAAATTTAAATTTAAACTTACTTATAAAAATTAAATTTTGAACAAGAATATAAGTTTGAAATATGAACAAAAATCGATTATAAAAATTAGCCCATATATAAATTTAAAAATTAACACAAATATGTCAAAAATTGAAAAACATATGCCCTAATATACACATACAAGTTCAAACATACAAGATTTATACATACATAAAGAAGTTAAAATTGTGGATATGAAGCATAATAACCATAAATTACACATATCAACATTCAAACTGAAATATACATACATATATATATATATACATCAAGATGGAGTTCAAGAACTTACCTCAAAATGCAAGGATTCAGTTGATTTAGGAGTAGATCAAGTATTGTGATTTGATTTCGTTTGTGAAAGTATAAGCACAGTTTTAGATCTAGAAATGAGAGTATTTACATATACATTTCATATATGAATGATATTTAATTTATTTAAGGTTATTTTGGGAATATATAACATATAAAATTTGGTTTTATTATATTGTGTGTCTCTTAGTATTAAAGAGCATAAGCCTTTTCTTCCTACTTCAATTCTTGGTCATTGATTTAAATATTTGTAGGTGAGAGATGATTGTCTTTATCTTACATGTTATAAGTACCAAAGAGAAAATGAAAAAGATATGACCGTTACCTCAACCTAGATGATGGTCCTACATAAAGATATATGAGTGTTACTATTTAAAAAACGGTAAGACTATTAAGTCAACATATATGAGGGTCCTACAAAAAGAATTACTACTCCCTCTGTCCCTCTCATTTCTTTACATTACTTTTTGGCACGCTTTTTAAGACTCATTTATAGTATAGTTCCATAATATATTTTTAAAATATTTTTTTCCTGAATAAAAGTTTGATGTTTAAACTCTTATTCAAAAGAAGAAAATTTAAAAAAAAAATATATGAAACTATACTTTATAAGAGCCTCAAAATACGTGCAAACAGTAAACGTAAACTACCTGAAAGAACGGAGGGAGTAGTATTTTACATACATTACATGACATCAAAAATAATAACTATACCTAAATAAATTCGGAGTTAAATTTAAGTGGGGCCATTATAATATACTGAAAATTGTCTTTCCCACGCACAACCAACCACACATAGTATATATAAATGGGAGAATAAGATAAGGGGATACCATGTAGATTTTGTGAAATATTTTTTAAAAATTAAAGTATAATAACAAGTTACGACATAGCAAGTATGAAAATGTGCCAGCATTTTGCAATTATGACCTATACAGTGCTTATAGACCGCCCCTTAGGGCTGGCAATATCATACACGACCCGAACCCGTAACCCGATTTACTGAGACAAAACCCGAAATTGACACAAAAATCGCCCGATTGACACGAAATGAACCTGAAATGACCTGAAATTAGAATTTCGTTTTTAATAACTTCAGTTTTCAGTTTTATTCAATTTTAAGTGATTTCAGGTTGACCCGAAATCGACTCGATTCCTGACACGAACACGACCCGTTACCCGAAATTGCCACTCCAATACAGAGTGATGAAACTGAACAACATAAAAAAATTGAGTGCAAAATTTTTGAATAATTATTGAGATAAATTATTCAAACTCGGCTCATACTAGTAATATCAAATATATCATGTGCAATGGAAGCAAATGAATTACATGACAAGTCAAGAAGCAAAGCAAGCACCGGATTGAGTGGAATCTTATTTTATATAAGCCTCTTTGATTCATAGATCCGCCGTGCAACCATAGCATCATTAAAAATTCATGAAGATAGGATGTGACGACGAAATGAGGCATCCGGAGAAGGAGCTTTCCAATCCAAGCACAAGATCTCCTCCTTCAAACGAAATAAAAAAGGAGGCACATCAAATCAGTGGAGTCAAGCCTATGTCAAAGAAGGTGGGAGAAAAGTAAAATTTGCGCCATGTTCCAAATCCAAATCAAAGGGATGCTTGGTTGATTGATGCGGGTGTACCAATCACATGTCCAAACATTCTCAAGTTATCACAGAAATTGACTCGTCAATAAAAGTTATCTAGCTCCGAACTTATCCTAACTTATATGAAAATATGTTAATTATAAGATCGAACCCAAGACCTCACGCCTCCCTCTGGAGGGAATAAATTACCTAGCTCCGAACCCTTACCTAACTCCGAAACGAACTTATCCTCATATATATATATATATATATATATATATATATATATATATATATATATAGGTCATTGCTCAAAACAGAACACTCTTAAAAAAAGAACAACACAGAACACTTTAGAATCAAACATAGAATCTCATCAAAAACTTGATTTAAATTTTAACTTTAAGGTGATTAGCCATTTATTATGAGTAAAAACGGTATCCACCATGTTTAACAACAATTATGGATTAAAAATAATATGATTCTATGTGATATTAATCATGTAAAAAATATATACATGATTCTATTCTGGATTCTGTTTTGGATTCTGTTCAGGATTCTATAATATTTCATATTAATAATTTGGATAGTTTTGGATGTTAGATTTCAGATATTAAGTTTAGTTAGTGCTTAACTATGTAATTATAATCATAACAAATCATTTTTTATGAAAGAAAAAGTGTTATGATAGTGTTATGTGTTGTTCTTTTTTTAAAGTGTTCTGTGTGGAGTGCAACCCTATATATATATATATATATATATATAGGGATAGGATCAAATAAAAACTTTTTTAAGTTACAAACTTACAAACTTTTTTTTATTCTCCCATCGTGTTAATCCTTAATTATATAAAGTATCCATGTTGAAAATTTTTCAAAAAACATCATAATTTTTAAAAATAACGCATAAATAAATCGCGTTTTCAACATATTTATAACTGGAGTTCAACATCGGGTGTTGAACACTAATTATCATTGTGTTGAATATATCTAAAAAGATGTTTAAACTATACCTCTGGGGTTTGGGTAGGGTCTAGAAACATAAATATTAGTTATATAACATGTTTACCTTAGTTCTTACGTTTAAAAATTGGTTTATGTACTTCTCCACCACTATTTTAATCCATGTTCAACAAAATATGTTAAAAAAATGTTGAACTCAAGTTATATATGTGTTGAACAAAAAAAGTTTGTAAGTTTGTACCAGAACCCTCCCCTATATATATATATATATATATATATATATATATATATATATATATATATGTTAATTATAAGACTCGAACCGATCTCCAATACAAATACACTACTCAAACCACTTGAACTATACAATCAATTAGTTTTTTTTATTCAAAAGCATTAATTACATACATTAAAAATGTTGTATTTATATTCTTTTCAATATCTTATTTATTTGAGATAAGTTATTATTTCAGCTAAGTCTCATATATTGTTTACATGATAGATTAATATCTATAAATTAATTATTTACGTAAATAGATTTAAAATTGAAAAAGAATCTGAATTATTTAGATTAGTTTTTATTTTAAACTTATGAATTCAGAATTCAACGTGTAACTAAATTTTTTTAAAAGAAAATTATATATATAAGAATAGTGAGAAAGACATCAAATTTGATGTTAGAAAATATATCTAAATGATGTAATTTTGATGATATATGAATTTGAAATATTGTAACTTGTGATATGAAGGTGAATTTGGGAAAATTCTATATTGTTAATCAGAAGTCAACCAAATAATAATAAAACGTGTTTACGAGACCTACTAAAAAGAATTGAGTTATAAAATTTACTTGGTTAAAATAAAATAAAACATAGAAATAAGTTATATATATTAAAGTCTTAAAACTATAATTCTAATATGCCATCCATCAATATATAACATACCAGTTAAATAAAATGATTCAAACTACAATTAAATTAATTAATCTTTTACAAATTAAACTAATAAAATATAATTAATTCTGAACCAGATAATCCGACGCGATACAGTGAAAACTAATATCTTATTAAACGGGACTACAACATGAATAGTTTTTCCATAATCCACAGTATCGAAGACCTGATTTGATCTTTAACAATTGAATATGCTACATTGCTCACCCTTGAGAATTACGAGTATCAAAATATTTAAAAATATGAGTTTGCAAAAACCAAAAAAAGTAACTACACGACTAATTAAACTAAATATTTCATATTTTTATGAACTTCATGGGTCCTAACTCGTATCTACTCTATTTTTGCTATTTGAAATCCCGGAAAATCATTTTGAGATCTGGTTTATAATGATTACATGACAAATCATTAAAAATCTTAATCAACAAGCTCAGAAAACTAATGATAAAAAAATCGAAATTTTAAAATGAGACAATATTATAACATACTGTATTAAAGTAATAATCATCTAATATTTTAAATTAACAATAAAAATCTAAGACATTGAAGTACTATATAATTGATATGGAAATTAAAAAGATAAGCCACATCAAGAACAAGTTTTCATCAAAATCATGGTTATATAAGAATAAGATGAAATAATTTAATAATTTTCAACAATAAATTACAGATACTTTTAATGAGGTATGATATATTTAAAATCTAAGAGTTTCAAAATTAATTTCAAATATAATTTTAAACATGTTGATAATATGATAGTGGCTCTATATCTTAACGAATTTAATATAGAAAAATCAGGCCAAATATAGTTTTTGATCCATAATTCTTTTTAAATATAGTACTTATTACTATCAATGCTATTAGATTGCAAACATTACGTTTCATATTTACATATATTTTGTCAAAGAATAAAACATAATAATTATACTCGAAAATAATATGATTACACATGGATATTATTCACAACCAAAACTAGAGGTCCGTGTCTTGCACGGGCTTTTATGCTAGTTTATATCATGTTCTTTGAATTCTAGTTAGATTGGTATGATTTCTGACATGATCTTTATATAAAATGATGATATAAACAATGTATGATCTTAAAGAACAACAAAATTCTATATTTTCTAATTTCATTATTCATGAATTACTGTTGAGGAAGACAATTTTCAAATTTTTTCACTCTTGTCCAAAGAGTTGAAAAATATTCTTCTTCCCATCCTTAAAAATTTTGAAAATTAAAGAAATTAAACCATCAAAACTGGACCTTAATTGATTAGGGAGGTGGGGTCTAGCTTGCAATTCAGATTCTGGTATTCTCATATTTTTTCATATTAATTATTTAAATTTATATAAGTATCCATTCAATAGTAATCATATAAATATCTAAGTTAATTTACTAAAACAATTATCTAAATTGTTTATCAATTTAACTAAATTGAAATTCAAATAAAATTGGCAGGTACCGAGTGCCGGTCCCTACTGCTGGTTTTCTGTCGTTGGATGAATATCTAGTGGTTAGGATTATAATATTTTTACTTTTAAATCGCTAGACGGGGACTCATCCATCGTTTTTTAAGCGTGGAATGGGTCATCTTCCCCGTCCAGCGGTTAATAACAGGACGTATTGGAAATTTGTTATAATCCTGGCTAGCTAGGTATTAATCCAACGATAGTAGGTTATATAAGATGTACTCGAATGCTGGACAGGACCCATAAGATACACATGGAGCTAGATATTCATCCAACGACAATAGGTTATATAAGATGTACTCGAATGCTGGACGAGGACCCATAAGATACACATGGCATAAGTTTTTAACGAGGTGTATTGGATTGAGATTTTAAAATATTTTTTTAATTCATGAAATTCAAGGGTCTTCGATTGGGATTGTTTGAAATCCATTAAAATTTTGGGGTATTCAATTGGGATTATTACATTATGCTACAAAATCTGATGGTATTCAATTAGGATTCTAAATTATGCTTTAAAATCCGATGATATTTAATTGGGATCGTTTAAAATCCATTAAAAGATGGTATTCAAATGCTAATGGATTTTTTTGGATTTCATAAATGATGGATTTTGTTGGATTCTTCAGTATATTTTAAGTTTTTTGAAATACCACCAAAATCCATGAGATTTTGAAGTATTGTGCTTAAATCCTATTAACTCTGCGACATTTTATCAGGAATCCGCACAAAATCAAAATCACATACAATCCATTTAAATTCATACTCTAAAAACAATCCATTAAAATCCCAATCGAATACACCCCGTAAATATAAGAAAGCTGGAATCTTAGGCGGTGTATTCGATTGGGGATTTAAAGGATTTTATTTCATTAATGAAATATGAGGGTTTTCAATTGGGATTGTTTAAAATCCATTAAAATCTTGGGGTATTCGATTGGGATTTTAAATTATGCTACAAAATTTGGTGGTATTCAATTAAGATTTTAAATTATGCTTAAAAATCCGATAGTATTCAATTGAGATTGTTTAAAATCCATTAACATCTGATGGTATTCAAATGCTGATGGATTTTTTTGGATTTTATAAAATAATGGATTTTGTGGGATTTCACAGCGTATTTTAAGTTTTTTGAAATCCCACCAAAATCTATGAGATTTTGAAGTATTGTGCTTTAATCCTAAAAAAATCTTATCAACTCTGCGACATTTTATTAGGAATCTACGCAAAATCAAAATCACATACAATCTATTATAATCCATTGATGAAAAAATAATCCATTGAAATCCCAATCGAATACTAATCATTTGTTGGTAACTTGATTTTGTCCGTGATGAATCTTATAGCTTTTATATATTTTATTGACAATATTCTTAAAGTTATTACTATAATATTTTTGATAAATTGAATTGGATATTATTTAAGTATTTTCATATTCGGCAGGATTCATGAAATTTTATCGGGACAAGTATTCATTGGACAGCTGCGATGGTAGGGAATAATTAAAAGTATATTTTGTGCAGAATCTTCTTTTTATATCATATATTCGTTTAATATTCTATTTCAGATGGAACCTAGAGGTACTATATAAAGATTGACCAACTAGCACCGGTTATCGCAGCAATACATACATAAGAAGCACTGTATTTTGGTTCAGTATTGTTGTTTTTTTCGCTTTTAACAATTTTTTCAGTTTCAAGTAATTCTTTAGTTTCAGTCCTATCTTCTATGTTTCTTGTCTCTTATATATATATACTCCGATTCAAGTATATATGAGTATTTGTTTGGTTGTAATTTTCTCAATTCCTTTTTAACCTTTGTATTGTAATAGTTATGCTTTGTGATATACCATTAAAGATCTGAGATTTTCAGTTGTGTCTCCTTAAGTTCTACTGATTAGTGGTTATTTGAATATCAGTAACTATATTTTCTTTTCGTTTGTTTTGAAAGGTACGGGTGCAATGAGTTCTTGGCCAAGTGCTGCTGAGATGGGAACCAACGGTGAACTAGATGTGGAAAAAACCATTGAAGCTATGGAGAAAAGCTTCGAAAATCTGGAGTGCATAAATAAGGTGAACATAAACTCCATAAAAAAGTTAACTGATGAATATGATATACTCTCTCAATCTTACAATGAAGGTTATATGCTTTTTCGCGTTCACTTTTTAAGTTTTTCATGTAATTTTGTTTTAAAAAAAAAGTTTTTCATGTAATTTATATTTTTCACGGTATCATTTTACTACTTTGATAACAATTCTAGTCTTGGAATAATGCAGATTTCGAAACGCTTACTTATAATGCTACAGAAGAGGTCAAGAAGCTGTCAGAGAACAAATATACTGAAGAAAGTATAAGAAAATTGGCAGAAGATCGTAAGGTGTGTTATCTATTTAGTCGGGCCCGACTCAATTAAAAAAGAGGCCTTGTGCTACATTAAAATATGAGCCCTTTTATTAATAAAATGCACACCACATAAACTTATTTTATTTTAAATTAATCTAGCTAGAATTTAAAACAAGAAAAACATTTAATAAATCATGTACATCGTTGAGCCGTATTTATTTTTTATGTAAATTATATTAATTTATTTAAAACTAAAAATAAATAATAGTTATAATATATAATTTGTGATAAGAATAAAAATTATATATTAATTATTCACTAAATATAATTAGCAAATCAATACAAGAGGCTCAAAAAATATTTTAATAAATAATACTTAAATTTAAAATAAAATACTAACATAAGAAAAATACCAAAAACTCAAAAAATAATTTAATAAATAATTAAATTTGAGATAAAATACTAGCATTAGAATATAATATCAGTTTATATAATGATAATGATAATGATAATGATAATAATAATAATGGCGATCAACTAACCATCAAAAAAATATATAACTAAAGAATTTTAATCAACATATAATAAAAAATTAAAGTTAATTATATATATGTCCATATATAATATAACATGGACTTTGAGAATTTTTGGGGCCCCTCAAATTCTGAGACAGAGAGGGTCTTGTACATGTTATTCACCGGCCCTGTATCTAGTTTTGGTGAATAATTGTTGTTTGAGTCTCAAATTATTTAGTAACACTTGTGGTTGTGGATTCAAATTTTAGAAACATGAGGAGAACTTGGAAAGAAGAATATCTGAGATTCGAAAAGAACTTGATGCAGCAGAGCAAGAATCGTCTAAGCTACATAAACAAGCTTTAGATAGTATAAAGCAAATTAAAGAAAGCCAGGTGATAGAAGCTCTTAGCAAAATTAAGGACCTAGGTGAAGATTGTTACTATCTAAAAGATCTGAACGAAACTCTGAAACTGAAAGAAGGTAAAAGTATGGAGGCGCTGAATAAAGCTCATAAGGCCATATTGGAAGACGTAAGTTTTTGGTATCTAGTTGCCATTGAAAAGTTTTTTTTTTTTTTGAATAAAATCGTTTGATCTCTCTGTTGATTTTCAAAAATAAGCTTTGATTCTTGAAACTTAACAAGTTGTATATACTTCAAATAATACACTTTAAATATTGAATTATAAATGGGTTAAATATCACATTATGATTAAAGTTTGACCTGCTTTACTCACTTTTTATTTGTTCTTATTAATTTAAGAATGGACTTCAGAAAATTTGGTTCTACTTATTTAATCAACTAATTTAATCAACTTATGACTGGGATATTTGGATCAACCTAAGACCAGAATTCAAACACAATTCAAATTTAGGAGTGTGTGTGCCTAAAATAATCATCCTCCTAACACACACAAAATTTGAATTTGTTTTGATTTTTAGAAACTTAACAAATTTTATATTTTTAAAATAATGCATTTTAAAAATCAAACTACAATTGGGTCAAATCACATTTATGACGCAAGTTTGACTCGCTTTTGTCACATTTCTTTTTCATTATTTTGTTATTCATTTCATTTTTTTAAGAATGAACTTAAAGAAGTTTGGTTATCATAAACTTATGACCCAGCTATTTGGATCAACTTATAATTAACCAAATAAAAAGGAATTGTCACTTTTTTTTATATAAGCCGAGAGAAAGAATTACTATAGCAAATCCATCCTCAGCAAGCGATCAACCATCCATTCTCAGGATTCCTATTGAACAATTGATCTCCTCAGCTAGTCCTCCCAATATCTGCTAAGTAGACTCACTTTATCAAGGGACAACAAAGGCCGAAACTCTTCATACCAAAACCAAGACCTACTTCTCATCCTAGGGGTTAAGAAAGAGGTCCCTTTCTGTTTGACACGGCAAGTTTATACTACTAAGGCGTTAAAGTAGTCAACTCAAAAATAGCCCTACATAACTGTTTCTCATTTTCTATTTAAAGTCTCGTTACTGTGTGAGTTATGTAATGTAAGCGCCACTACATACTGAATTTGTTGATTTGACATAATTCCCTCGAATGTAAAAATTATAATACAAAGTCCTCTGAGAACCTAACTCTAACACTAAAAAACCTCCAACGAAAATCAAAACACTAACTCACATTATCCCAAACTCTAATTTCTTAATCAGTCTATATCTAACTCATTACTCAGAACACACATCTCAGTGCAAGAAAAACGCTAATTTCAACCTGAAGTTATTTTGGATCAAAATAGTTTTCAATTTCATCATTATAAAGGAGTCGAAATTAGCAAAATCAGGGGGATTTACTCCATATTCGCTAATTTTTTACTGCCGGAATTTATATTAGACAAACACCAAACATTCAATAAATAATTGTGTGGACATAATGTCCCTCCTTTTACAATACAACTTATTTAGAAATTAAAGATCCCTCACAATTCGTCTTTCACAGTTAAACACAGAAATTCTAAGAATTATACATGGTTAATAAGAGAATCAAAAGATATAGCTACAACATATAATTGGTTCCGAAATTAACTCTGCTCTGTCCACAACAGATGGAGTACAAAAGAAACATCACAGATTCACAATGCTAACTTAATCACTATAATCAATATCAGGATCAGGAACACGAAGTGTAAAACTTGTGGACCTCGGTGGCACCCACATCCTAGGTGTCGTCGTCGGCCTTATGCCAGCTGCCACCGTCCTTCTAGCTGGTCGCCTATTACGCATTAGCACTGTAGTATTCTCGTAAACTTTGCAACGGCACAAAGGACACGTATTCTCTCCACCAAGCCATTCCACAATGCAATTTTCATGAAACATGTAAGTGCACCTGAGTAAACAAACTTTCTTGTCGACATCGAGTTCATCCAAACAAATTGAACAGACTTCTTTTTCTACACGCTTTAACAGAGTAGTACTTTTTGCATTGAGTAACTTGATGAATTTTTGTGCTGGGTTGGTTTTGTTGGCTGAATTAGAAAAATAAAGGATGCTCATTACGACAGATATTCAGAGAACTAAGGTACGTAATTGCTGGGATTGAGGATATATTTATAGATACGGGTTCATGTTTCTACTTGGATTAGGATTTACGGTTGAATTGTTTTACATACTTCACATCCAAGTTTATGTTATAATTTAATTAGTTAAGTTAGCTATTAATTTAAATGACTAAAATATTTATTTTTTATGTCGCTTAAATATAAAATAAACTTCAATTAAAACATAAAATAAGTAAAATTGATTGATAAGTTTACGAAAAAATTCATGAAATTTTAGAAAAATGATACTGAATGTAAGATCTTCTGAATTCAAACAATAAATAAATTACAAATTTAATATGATACACATGAAAAGCGTTTAAATAAACATTGAATATATGTGTTAAATAATTTCAAATAATTTTTATTTTAAAAACATGAATTCATCAGCATGACAAGTATGTTTGGATTTATAATTGAAATTAAATCCAATTTTATAAGATAACTTCAAATGATCAAAATCACTGCTATAAACTATCATATACCACAAAACCGTCCCCTCCTCTCTCCCCCAACTCTAAAACCACCTGTAAATCATTATAAGGAGATGTGAAATAGCCCGCAAGGGTTGGTTCAACTATGCGCACCCAAAGGGTAGCGGTTGCGGTTCCTACGTTAAAAAAAAACGGGTTCCTACATTAAAAAAAAAAAGGAGTTGTGAAATATCACCATATTTATATATTAAAAAAACCCACCATAATTAAACTTACACACCTACTATAGTATTTCCAATCAGCTTCAACAAATTCGCAATAATTAACACTAGTCATCACCTTTACTGCCACTAGTTATATCATTCACCATCGTCACCACTAACATAACACCACTAAAGTCACCCCACACCATCATGAGACCACCACCATATTCAACAAAATCACTAATAATAATTTGAAATAATCATAAAAATGAATATAGATCAACAATTAGCGACAGTTTTAGATATTTAACTAAAAATCTAATTCATATATATTCTGAAACTAAACCAACATGAAAGGTATGGCAAAATATTATCATGAGCGGTTGAAAAGTAAGAATGAGTGAAGGATGGACGGAGGGAGAGAAGTGAAGTTGCCACATAGAAATAGAGATCGAGAAGGAGTCAATTTCAGAAATGTTATGTCCACATAAAACGCTAGAGAAATACTTACAGAATGACCTGATAGTGTGACCAGGACAGATTATTAAATGTATCGTAAGCCACTCACCTACTTATCTTTTCTATCTTTTTTTTTCTTTTAATTCATTTTTGTATCTTTGTTTGTGCTATCGTTTAATATTTTTGATTATAGAAAAGAGAAGTAGATAAATGACACACTTAAAGAAATGACGGGGGTGATACTTACATATTTATATGCTCGATTGTGTGATTTAGATGGAAATAAGTGAAAAGGCTAGGATATCTCATATCTAACACTAAGTTCTCATTTCGCAAAGTGTTACTCTAATACAAATCTTGTTAAAATACAAATTACTAACAAAAAAAAAAATCACTTCGAAAAATAGCACATATTATGTAAATTTATCATTGGGAAATGAAGAAAAATAAAGTAAAATCAGATTTGAGAAAAGCTCACCGATTAACAACACTACAACAAAAACAGTTTTAGACAGCACTAATAATAATCAGCTTAGACGAAAAAGTGTTGTCCAGAGTTAAAGCAACAGGTTAAATCTCAGGGTGAACCACAACACTCTAAATTCGTGATGTTCCCTCGTTTTGTAAGAGTAGCTGTTTTTAACATTTGTATCTCCTTTATAGATAGAATTAAAGGCTTATAATTTGACTATGGGAGTAGGAAAAACTTATGATATCTTGTTAATAAGTGTTGACACCGTATATCTGACGGAAAAAAGAAATTAAATCAATAGAAGAAACATAGGACGTAGACACATCAGTATCGATTTCCTAAAATAAAAATCTTGTGTAGTAATACTCTCATGGATGTAAGGTTCGAGCTGATATACACAAATGAACTGTTACCTTCAGTAAGAAAAGCTGTTGTTCTCTCAGTCATTGACAATGGTCTGAGGAATAGATGACACCTGAATTTATTCATGAGGAATGATTAGGTTGAATACTGAAGTGTTGCAGAATGCAGAGGAAAATGCCATCAGATTGGAAGCAGAGAACAGAATGAAAATGCCAGCAATTTCTTGTCGCCAGACATTCAATTTAGACCAAATCCATTTAGGATGAAGTAGGTCTGCCGAACAATTTTAACCAGCAACTGGATGTACTTTCTTATACTAAAAAGGCACAGAAGTTGATTAAAAACAGGTAGATCTTCGTAAGCAAAATTTAGCATAATTTTGACCTGCAAAAACAGTAAGTCACAAGTAGAATCTGCCCCTTTAAGATTCTAATTTCTCTCTTTTCTCTGTAAAAGAAATATATATAGTATTTCTTTTAGAAGCAGCTGGTTTGCCCTGTCCATTAAAGATTAAAACAACATAGTGTACATTGAAAAAATTGTTTTTTAACAATTCCAAATCATTCAACTATATATGACGACTAGGTGCACAAGATAGACATAATATAATAGACATAGAGTTAAACTCTGGTGCATAAAAAGAAACAGAATATCACATTCTAAAATTATTCATGTTAAAGGTTGCGCGCACGGACATCCTGGGCACCGTCGACCTGATTCTTGTTTGCTGAGCATTGACAATCAAAGGATCTTCATTATTGTATAATTTGCAGCGGCACAAAGGGCACGTGTTCTTCTGACGAAGCCATTGAACGATGCAATTTTCATGAAACATGTGATTGCAGCTGACTAAGCAAACTTTTTGGTTAACACCAAAGTCCTCCAAGCAAACTGGACAAACGTCTTGTGCAACCCGTTTTAAAAGAGCTGAGGTACTCCTCTTAATTTTAAGCGACTTGATGAATATTTCAGATTTAGTTTTCTTGGAAGAGGCAGCAGAAGAACTAAGAGTAGCCATGAAGAATATTTCCTGGAAAGAATGAATATTAATACTGGACGTAAATAGAAATGGTAAGAGAAATGAATATGTACTGTACTGGGAGACTCATATATCTGATGCAAAAACCTTGTACTTGGCCAACAAGTTTTGTTTCAATTCAGGTAAGCTATTTTTTTCTCAGTGTGCAATAGATTGAGTAGAGATTATTACCTATGCTATTTATCAGGTCTACCCAAATTAAATTTTAACTTCTTTTATTTAAAATTTGTAGTCCAGTTTAAATTGTTATATATGTATATTCTGATATATATCGAATTTATACCTAAATTACTACTTTAATTATTTAATTTGTATTAAATGTGTTCTAATCTATGGTAAGAAGATCTGTTTCCATTCAGGTAAGCTATGTTTTCTCAGTGTGAATTAGTTTAGGTAACATGTTGTGCATTATTTTGCAATTTTCAATTCAATTCATGGTTATTTTAAGATATTGTGATATTTCCATAAACTGAGTTTTTATATGTATTTACCTAACTGTTTGAGAGTAATTTATAAGAGGTATTAATTGTCGTTGGGATCTGAAAAATCACCCTAATATATTTCTCCCTAAAATTAGGGTACTATATCTTGAAGATATGCATGCAAGAAGCTACATGGCCTTTGAAATGATAAAGCAAATGCAGAGGTTAATTACTTTTCCTTCATATATCATCTGGTTCTAGCTTTTCCCTAATCTAGGGCAAGCTATCTGGTAATCTAGGGCAAGCTATTCCTCTGAAACTCATTCATGGGGAATGCAGATGTCTAGCAAATTTATGGACCTAGGTATTATCAATATTAATTAGAACTTAAAAAGTATATTTAAAGAGAAGGATTTCGAATTTGACAAAAGAGTGCTATGACCATTTTTATCCATGAACATCAATGCTTCAAAATGGATTTAAAAGATAAAAGCAAGAGGCCTTGATAATTCATATATTTTATAACTGTGAATCTTAAATTAAAATTGTCAAGCTCTTGGAAACTTTTTCTCTTTAAAGAAAAGAGCCATTGAATAACAGAAATGGTTTTATTGTCAAGACTCGATTATGAAACTAAGGAAGAGTAACTTGGATTATAAACCTAAAATGGTTGATATTAAGTTTAGTTCTTCTTTAAATAAATATTTGATTCTAACTTGGACTAAATCTATATGAATATGATTGTCGGTTTTCCCTATTTTTTTGCAGAACTTGTTAAGAGGTGAATGGTTTCATAAGATTATGATAATGTATTTCTGCTTTTTCAGTTTTGACAGGAAGAACTTGTTTTCCTAGGTTGATACAGTAAACTTGGTATTTTGAGACTTTGCATATGATATCCCAACTTTTTATAATTTTGGTGATAGTAACCTCCTATATCAATTTTGAATGATTTTGTGATGAAAGTTTAAATTTTGAGTCTGTCTTAAAAACTTGTAATTATTTTGAGATTGGATTATTATGGATACTTTAAATTTTTATTTTTTTTGATAAATGGATACTTTAATTTTTCTAAAGTATATCGTAAACACAATTTCTTAAAAAATGAAATTTTACACCTACAAAATCGAGATAGAAGAAAAAGATGGTAATATACATCCATATATCTAGTCATGAAATTATAAATATTAATGATGACAAAGATGAAGAAGGCGATGACAACGCAGCGAGTGACAAAATAGACAACGATGATATGTATATTTCAATTTCCATAAATTTGAAAAGTCATATAGACAGCATCTTGAAGATATAGGTGTTTCAAAAGATGGTTTGAACTATTCATGTTCATGTGTTGCAAAAATGTTTGACAGTTTAGGCAAAATAGAATTCTTTAAGTAATTGAGATTATGACACACATAAAGATTTGAAATAATAATTAAGACTTTAAAAAAAAAATTGAAACAAGATTTTGCATTTGAAATTTGTTGAAAGCCTGGAAGGTTGCCATTTAGATCTTAGATAATGTTGGAAGTTCTGATCAAGACATCCAAAAATATTTTGCATGAAATATATTATCCTAAAATTATTATGTTTGATCTCAACATTTTTGGTATTGAATGTATTATTTGATGATTTTTTTTTTAATGTTGATATGTGGTAAAATTTGAATTGATTTGTGGGAGGTTTTAATAGGTTTATTATTTAAATAAATTGATAGTGATTTAGGATAGTTGTTAAGAACGTAATAGCGATTTGGGATAGTTGTTAAGGATGTGTATGATTTTTGTCAACATAATACCTATGTGTATCATATAGTAAAATTCTAATAAAATAATTTATTCGATTAGCTTTGTTTTCAGCACCTATATGTATCATATTATGGGACTACACTGGAAAAAATTAATGAACATAAAAATTTAATAGAATTTTATGGCCCTAAAGTCACCTTAGATGATTGTCTAAATTTATGGTATATTCAATACAAGGATTAAGGCTATTTTGGTATAAAAAAAATTGGGGTGAATTCAATTATTACAAAAATGCTTTTCAAATTTATATACACAAAATTACATATAAATTTAGATAACTTATCAACGGTCAACTAGCAATCCTTTTATCAATTTAATAATCTATTTTGTAAAAAAAATTGACTACACAAAAAATAAGAGAAAGATTAAAGGTCCCCAGAATCGAAATGGACATATACATGTTCAAAATTTAAATTTAAACTTACTTATAAAAATTAAATTTTGAACAAGAATATAAGTTTGAAATATGAACAAAAATCGATTATAAAAATTAGCCCATATATAAATTTAAAAATTAACACAAATATGTCAAAAATTGAAAAACATATGCCCTAATATACACATACAAGTTCAAACATACAAGATTTATACATACATAAAGAAGTTAAAATTGTGGATATGAAGCATAATAACCATAAATTACACATATCAACATTCAAACTGAAATATACATACATATATATATATATATATATACATCAAGATGGAGTTCAAGAACTTACCTCAAAATGCAAGGATTCAGTTGATTTAGGAGTAGATCAAGTATTGTGATTTGATTTCGTTTGTGAAAGTATAAGCACAGTTTTAGATCTAGAAATGAGAGTATTTACATATACATTTCATATATGAATGATATTTAATTTATTTAAGGTTATTTTGGGAATATATAACATATAAAATTTGGTTTTATTATATTGTGTGTCTCTTAGTATTAAAGAGCATAAGCCTTTTCTTCCTACTTCAATTCTTGGTCATTGATTTAAATATTTGTAGGTGAGAGATGATTGTCTTTATCTTACATGTTATAAGTACCAAAGAGAAAATGAAAAAGATATGACCGTTACCTCAACCTAGATGATGGTCCTACATAAAGATATATGAGTGTTACTATTTAAAAAACGGTAAGACTATTAAGTCAACATATATGAGGGTCCTACAAAAAGAATTACTACTCCCTCTGTCCCTCTCATTTCTTTACATTACTTTTTGGCACGCTTTTTAAGACTCATTTATAGTATAGTTCCATAATATATTTTTAAAATATTTTTTTCCTGAATAAAAGTTTGATGTTTAAACTCTTATTCAAAAGAAGAAAATTTAAAAAAAAATATATATGAAACTATACTTTATAAGAGCCTCAAAATACGTGCAAACAGTGAACGTAAACTACCTGAAAGAACGGAGGGAGTAGTATTTTACATACATTACATGACATCAAAAATAATAACTATACCTAAATAAATTCGGAGTTAAATTTAAGTGGGGCCATTATAATATACTGAAAATTGTCTTTCCCGTGCACAACCAACCACACATAGTATATATAAATGGGAGAATAAGATAAGGGGATACCATGTAGATTTTGTGAAATATTTTTTAAAAATTAAAGTATAATAACAAGTTACGACATAGCAAGTATGAAAATGTGCCAGCATTTTGCAATTATGACCTATACAGTGCTTATAGACCGCCCCTTAGGGCTGGCAATATCATACACGACCCGAACCCGTAACCCGATTTACTGAGACAAAACCCGAAATTGACACAAAAATCGCCCGATTGACACGAAATGAACCTGAAATGACCTGAAATTAGAATTTCGTTTTTAATAACTTCAGTTTTCAGTTTTATTCAATTTTAAGTGATTTCAGGTTGACCCGAAATCGACTCGATTCCTGACACGAACACGACCCGTTACCCGAAATTGCCACTCCAATACAGAGTGATGAAATTGAACAACATACAAAAATTGAGTGCAAAATTTTTGAATAATTATTGAGATAAATTATTCAAACTCGGCTCATACTAGTAATATCAAATATATCATGTGCAATGGAAGCAAATGAATTACATGACAAGTCAAGAAGCAAAGCAAGCACCGGATTGAGTGGAATCTTATTTTATATAAGCCTCTTTGATTCATAGATCCGCCGTGCAACCATAGGATGGATTGAGCGGAAACTACTTTTGATAAATATGTCAATCCTAGACTAAGGAGATCAGGAATCAAGATAGTGAAAGGCGAAAGAAGATTCAAGTCAGATTGTCGTACACGGGATATATCTTGCAAAACTCAAGACATGTTTACCTTCATTGAGTCATTAATCTAATATTACTTTTTATTAATTTTATTAATTTTACATTTTTTTATAAAATTTTATTAGTGCTATGTTGTATAATTATTTGATAGTGACATAATTATAATTTATCATGATCATGTTTATTGATCGAGAGAAAATATAAGATAAATGAACAATGTAACTAGATTTTTTTCTGACAAAGTATAACTAGATCTTTTATTCCCTTTATATGATGTAATAAATAATTAAATGCTTGGTGTATCAAATTTTATATTTATTCGGTAATTTTTTTATAAATTTGTTACAAATAATAAATTTCTTAAACTAAAAAATATCAAAACAAGTACAAATAACATTCAAAACTAGAAAAGCAAGAAAACAAATTAGATAGTGTGAATTTTGTACTCCAAAAATTATTATTTTAAAATGGAAGGGTAAATTATTTCTTTTTTCCTTGAAATGAGAAATGATGATCAGGAGCTGACCAGATGCAAAGTTAATTTTGCTCAGCAGCATATAGGCAAAGTATGATGCCCTAAATTATTTTTAAAATTCTTTGGCATATTTACCCTATGCACCATTAATCTTCACGGGCTCTAACTTCGTTAACAATTGCCACTCTTGCTGGTTAAAATTTCAGCAAACTGCTATGTTTCTAGTCAAACATCAGAGAGCAACCAAAAAATCATGTACTAATCATATGAGGAACTTCAAGTTCTGATATACTGCAACTCTAATAGACAGCAGAATATATACTTCAGTAAAGTTTATGAGCAATATATCAGCGTTTTATGATGGAAATTTTTTAATCCCTCTATGCAACTGGCAGGAGTGATTGTAGCAGAGAGGCAACAGTGTAATTATTTACGTCATGGTTGATTACTGTAACTCTGTTAGCTAAGTTCATTGAATGGAGTAGAAGGCCAGAATCATCAACGGCAATGTTTACCCAACATCTGCCCAATTATATCAGATTCTGTCGGATATCATTCACATCTTACAAGTCTTATTGTCGTTGCAAGTCTCCCCCTGCAGAAAAACATTATGACCATGATGCATCAGGAGTGAACTTAATATAAAAAAGTATATAAATGACTATGTCCATGCGACCGTGTTCAACAATGGAACGGAAATGAAAAGTTGACAACAAAATTTGAAAGTGGATCACTGTTCAAAAAAAGAAAAAAATTGTATAGCAAGCAGTTGAGGTTTAGTACAATAGACATGCAAATGTAATAACAGGAAAGCATAGGTTGGATATGTAATTTCCAGACCTTTTTCTTTCTTGCCTCCAAAACTTCTTCCAGAGGGGGACGGCCTGAAAACAAGAAGTGACACATCTAAGGTGAAACAGACCAATTTCTGGTGCATAACAAGAAATAGAAATAATTATTTTATCAAGATTACCTCAAATAAATTGATTTTTGAAGACATTATTCCAGGGTGGCTACTCCATATACTTTGATAGAATATATATATATATTTGGGGACTATTCTAGGTGAGTAGCTACATTATTTCCTTCTTGCTAGTCACTATCTATTAATTATATACTCTAGCTGATGCAGGACGTACAGTAGATGAAGATTGAACCATTTAGTAATAGAGGGTAAAAAATTTACTGCATCAATTCACTACACCTCTAGGATATTTCTATAAAATATACAAAGAACTAATTATATATTAATATTTAATATTCAATAATTTGACAATCCTAAAGTATGTATAGAGATACATATATACTCATACTACAAAACAACAAAAATATTAGATGGCATAATAATTTCAAGAACTAACACAAGACTAGCATCAATCGTTTATGCCATTGTACAAGAGTCTGCATGTTGACAAATAAAACATAGATAACATGCAGTTTATGTACTCAAGAGCAGTGTTCCAGAAATTGCTAGGCGTCCCAGGACGGTCGGGGTACTCAAGATGCAGGTAATTTCTTTTATTCCGCTAAACAGGGATTTGCTATTTCAGAGACTTCTAATAATTAAGAGCATGTTCACTTCCTAACAATCATGGATTATGGATTTTTCTACTGGTAGATATTGAAGTTTGATCAATTCTTGGAAGATATGAATTATATTGTGCTAATAGTGAAGAGAAAATAAAAGAGAATAAAAATGTTTATAATAATATAACTCTTTGTTAGATGTTTGTGTGCTAGCCTGCTAGGAGTAGCCTCGGCCTGAGGTATGCCTTTATCCACAACATCCCACAACTGTTGTGTAGCTTGCAGGACAACTTTCATTTTGATACTCCAGAACTTGTAGTTTTCTCCATTGAAAATGGGAATAACTTGTTGCTGAGAGAATGCCATTGTTATATATTATATTGCGAAAGTAAGTATAGGCCTTTGTGATCTTTAGGCTCTGATACCAAATGTTGGATATTTGATTATATTGTGCTAATAGTGCATGGAAGATAAAAGAGAATAAATGTGTTTATCGAAAATATAACTCTTCTTCTTATCTTTAATACATGAATATCAACCCATATTTATACCTGCCGAGTTAAGCACCTAATATAGTAACTGTACATATACCACTAATATTGGTGGTTTTTGTTTAACTAATAATAATAATTTATTGGTTTATGTATAATTACATATTAACCTTTTATTTAATATTTACTAAATAATACAGTTGTTCATTATTTAACACTCCTCCTTGAAGAACTTTTCTGTATGCAAAGCTTATTCCTCTTCCTTGTTGTATGCAAAGCTTATTCCTTTACACAAGTTGAAAGGACACAAAAAGATGTTGAGGCATTAGCAAAAATACATCTTGCAGTTACAGATACAATATTTCCCAGAATAATGAATGCTACTTCATCAAAGCAAGCATGGGATATCTTGAAAGTTGAATTCGAAGGGAACGAGAAAACAACAGCTATAAAGCTTCAATCCTTGAGACGTGAATTCGAGAACCTTAAGATGAAAGATGGTGTAATAATTAAGGACTACTCTTCCCGAATAATTAGGTTGGTCAATGAACTGAAATCAAATGGAGAAAATATAACTGACCAAAGAGTTGTAGAAAAAATATTGGTCAGTTTATCCGAAAAATTTGATACAGTGGTTACTGTGATTGAAGAATCTAAAGATCTCACACAGCTAATTGTCTCGAAATTAATAGCATCATTACAAATTCATGAAGATAGGATGTCACGACGAAATGAGGCATCCGGAGAAGGAGCTTTCCAACCCAAGCACAAGATCTCCTCCTTCAAACAAAATAAAATAGGAGGCACATCAAATCAGTGGAGTCCAACCTATGTCAAAGAAGGTGAGAGAAAAGTAAAATTTGCGCCATGTTCCAAATCAAAAGGATGCTTGGTTGATTGATAGCGGGTGTACCAATCACATGTCCAAACATTCTCAAGTTATCACAGAAATAGACTCGTCAATAAAAGTTGAGAATGTTTGGACATGTGATTGGTACACCCGCTATCAATCAACCAAGCATCCTTTTGATTTGGAACATGGCGCAAATTTTACTTTTCTCTCACCTTTGACATAGGCTGGACTCCACTGATTTGATGTGCCTCCTTTTTTATTTCGTTTGAAGGAGGGGATCTTGTGCTTGGATTGGAAAGCTCCTTCTCCGGATGCCTCATTTCGTCGTGACATCCTATCTTCATGAATTTGTAATGATGCTATTAATTTCGAGACAGTTAGCTGTGTGAGATCTTTAGATTCTTCAATCACAATAACCACTGTATCAAATTTTTCGGATAAACTGACCCAATATTTTTTCTACAACTCTTTGGTCAGTTATATTTTCTTCATTTGATTTCAGTTCATTGACCAGCCTAATTATTCGGGAAGAGTAGTCCTTAATTATTACACCATCTTTCATCTTAAGGTTCTCGAATTCACGTCTCAAGGATTGAAGCTTTATAGCTGTTGTTTTCTCGTTCCCTTCGAATTCAACTTTCAAGATATCCCATGCTTGCTTTGATGAAGTAGCATTCATTATTCTGGGAAATATTGTATATGTAACTGCAAGATGTATTTTTGCTAATGCCTCAACATCTTTTTGTGTCCTTTCAACTTGTGTAGAGGAATAAGCTTTGCATACAACAAGGATGATGAATAAGCTTTGCATACAAAAAAGTTCTTCAAGGAGGAGTGTTAAATAATGAAGAACTTTATTATTTAGTAAATATTAAATAAAAGGTTAATATGTTATTGTACATAAACCAATAAATTATTAATAGTAGTTAAACAAAAACCACCAATATTAGTGGTATATGTACAGTTACTATTGTAGGTGCTTAACTCGGCAGGTATAAATATGGGTTGATATTCATGTATTAAAGATAAGAAGAAGAGTTATATTTTCAATAAACACATTTATTCTCTTTTATCTTCCCTGCACTATTAGCACAATATAATCAAATATCCAACACTCTTCTTTTTACGTTATTATTTGATCACACAACAACCATATATATGTTGTGAAATATATATTTAGTATATATATCTTGACCTCCTATATTTGCGGTGATAATACAATTCTTAATGACGACCATTATTCTTTATACTAAAATGGAAGATTTTCATTGTTTAACACTCCTCCTTGAAGAACTTCATTTGTATGCCAAGCTGCTTTCTTAAAGTTTCGAACTTCACTTTTGAAAGTGATTTTGTAAAAATATTAGCAAGGTTTTCTTCTGAACACCATCGAATTAAGCTCACTTTTCCTTTGTTTTTTGCTTCTCGAACAAAGTGATATTTTATTTCGATGCGTTTTGTCTTTTTACGTTGTACTGGATTCTTTGCAATAGCAATTGTTGATGTGCTATCACAATATATCTTTGTTGTTGATTGTCGTTTTTCACCCAATTCTGGAAGTACAGTAGAAACTCTTTAAATTAATACTCGGTAAATTAATAAACTCTCTAAAATAATAAATTTGTCCGGTCCCGACTTGGGCCAATGTAAAAAATTGGAAAACTCGATAAAATAATAAGATAATAATTTTTCGGGAGATCCCTTTATAATTTTTGGTCCCAAGAAAATCATAAATTAATAATTCAGAGAAACTAAAAAAAAATATTATACTCTATTGAATTATATTACATTTACTATACAGTACTTCAAAAGTCATTATTGATTTCTAATACATTTGAACCCAATAGTTACTAATTTACGTTGTCATTATTGAAATCTAATAAATATGAACACAGTAGTTACTAATTTACGTTGAGTCCCAAGGTTCGCTGTAAGGTAATTCTAAGAGGCATAGACTAATTAGTTTTTTTGTTTGGTATGTACGGTGTAATGGGTTAAAAACTCTTTAAATTAATAATTATTAATTTATCGATAAATTAATAACTCTATAAATTAATAAATTTATCCGGTCCCGACATTATTAATTTATAGAGTTTTTACTGTATCCTTCTAAGCCATATTACCTGATTAACTGCTGCACATGTTGCTATATACTCAGCTTTAGCTGTTGATTGAGCTATTGTATCTTGCTTTTGACTTAACCATGAAAATATATCATTTCCAGGTGAAAAGACGTATCCGTAAGTGCTTTTCATATCATCTACTGATCATGTGCCCAATCACTATCTGAATATCCTATTACTTCAGGATTTTCGTAGGTCTGAACCATAATCCATAATCCAAAGTACCTTTTATATAGCTCATGACCCTTTTTACAGTCTTCATGTGTAGTAGTGTTGGCTTCTGCATAAACCTTGATAGCATACTCGTGGCATACAATATATCCGGCCTTGTTGCAAATTAATACAGTAAAGTAAACTGCCAATTATACTTCTATAAAGCTTAACATGTGCTTCTCCTGAATTATCATCTTTGCTTAATTTGTCATTTTGAGCCAGGGGAGTTGAAATTGGATTACATCTATCCATATTAAATTTCTCCAAGATGTTAGTCGCATAATTTTTCTGACACATGAAAATGCTTTCTTTTGTTTGATCAATCTCCATCCCTCGGAAGTAATTTATCATATATACCCAGGTCAGTCATCTCAAACATTATTATCAAAATTATTGATCATAGTTAAGTTACTTCCAGTAACAATGAGATCATCGACATAAAGGGAAAGAATTAATCAATCGGGTCCTTCCACTTTGATGTATAGAGTAGTTTCATTTGGACATTTCTTAAATCTTTGTTGATGAAAATATTCGTCAATTCGACTGTACCATGCTCGTGGTGCTTGCTTAAGTCCACACAAAGTCTTTTCCAATCGTAAGACTTTGTCTTCCTTTCCTTTTACCCTGAAACCCGGTGATTGTTCAATATATATTTCTTCTTCAAGGAATCCGTTTAGAAAAGAAGATTTTACATCAAGCTGATATATATTCCATTTATGTTGTGCGACAAGAGCAAGAATTGTTTTTATTTTATCTTGTCTTAAGACAGGTGCAAAAGTTTCATTATAATCAACTCCAAATTGTTAAAAGTAACCTTTCGCGACTAATCTTGCCTTGTATTTTTGTATTGAGCCATCTGGATTTTGGTTTGTTTTGTACACCCATTTCACACCAATAGTGCCTTGTGTGGTGGTTTAGTAACTAAGACCCACGTTTGGTTCTTTTTAATCATAGGAATTTCTTCTTGCATTGTTGCTCTCCATTCTTTGTGTTGAGCTACTTAATCATAATTATATGGTTCATCCGAGACAAAATAACAGAATTGAAGTTGCTCGGGATCTAGATCCGGCATTCTTTCAGTATTTTTGTATAAATCTAACAGTCTTCGAGTTTTTGTAGGTGGAAAATCTGAAAAACTGTCATATACTCATATCTCGCTGACTCTGAGCCATTTGAGCTACTATCAGACTCCACCTGAAAAGGTTGTTCTTGTTGTCCAACTACTGTTGGTATTGGTTCTAGATTTAAGATTTCAGTAATAACATTTTTTTGTTGATGTCATTGGGCTCCTAATTCCAAGAAGCATTCTCGTCATATACGACATCTCTACCGACTTCTACTTTGCTGTTTTGACGGTTATAAACCCGATATCCCTTGGACTGCGAACTGTAGCCAAGGAAGAGTCCTTTGACGGCTTTATTTTTAAGTTTATGTCGCTTTTCACTTGGTACGTAGATATAACATATACATCCATATATTTTCAAGTGACTTGCCGATGGTCTATGTCCGGACCATACTTTAAGAGGTGTTCTTTTATAAACAGCTTTTGTCGGTAACCGATTTTGAAGATACACTAATGTGTAGACAGCTTCTGCCCAAAATTAATTCGATAAACCTTCATCTTTCAGCATTGATCTTGCCATCTCTATCACAGTTCTATTTCTTCTTTCACATACACCATTTTGTTGAGGTGTATACAGAACGGTCATTTGGCGATGTATACTTTCCATTTCACAAAATGCTTTAAATTTTGATGAGGTATACTCTGTCCCGTTATTGAATCTTACGCACTTGATTTGACAACCACTCTCCTTTTCAACATGACCCTTAAATTTGTTAAAAAAAAACCTCTGATCTTTCTTCGAGGAAGTATGACCAAGTCACTCGAGAGTAATCATCGATGAATAAAATAAAGTGCTTGTTACTATCAAGTGGCAAAGTTCTAATTGGCCCGCACACATCGGTGTGTATCAACTTCAATTTCTTGGATGCTCTCCATGCTTGTCCAGTAGAAAATGACTTTCAAGACATTTTTCCTAACTGACATCCTTCACATACACCTTTACTGTCTGGAATTAAAGAAAGACCTTTGACCATATCTTTTCTTGAAAGAAATTCTAAGTTTTGTAAATTACTATACCCGAATCGCTTGTGCCACAACCATGCAATCTCATTTGATTGGGCCTGCATTGATTGTACTTGTGTTTTAAAGTTTCATTCAATTGGAAAACATTTCTTTGCATTTAAACGCATGCAATATTATATCCTCTTGGATCATAAATTGAGCAAGTAATGCCTTCAAAATGAATTGTGTATCCATTTTCCATCATTTGAGGAATGCTGAGTAATTTTGATCCAAGTTTGGAACATAAAGAACGTCATTGATTTGACATGTCCGTTTTTTTTCCATGGCAATAGTACCTTTACCTTCAAATTTCACCATTTCTCCATTGCCCATTCTTACCATTCTTACAGGTATCTTAATAGAAGAGTCTATTTCTGTAAAAACATATGAATGTTTCGTCATATCGCCAAAGAGGCTGGAAAAAGGAGTCAGTTCCCTTCTTGTTCAATATGCAAGAAAAAACAAATCATGCAAAAAGGAATTGCTAGCACAAAGGAAAATGCCAATGCAATTACTGCAAGAAATTCAACCATATTGAAAATGAGTGTAGACTAAAGAATCAGCAAGCAGGAAGATCAGAAACAACAGATGATGAAAATCATCTATTTTATGCATGTCAGAATGCTAGTAATCAAAAGGATTCTAGCTTATTAACAACGGCTGTACAAATTATATGACGAAACATTCATATGTTTTTACAGAAATAGACTCTTCTATTAAGATACCTGTAAGAATGGTAAGAATGGGCAATGGAGAAATGGTGAAATTTGAAGGTAAAGGTACTATTGCCATGGAAAAAAAAACGGACATGTCAAATCAATGACGTTCTTTATGTTCCAAACTTGGATCAAAATTTACTCAGCGTTCCTCAAATGATGGAAAATGGATGCACATTTTATTTTGAAGGCACTACTTGCGCAATTTATGATCTAAGAGTAAATAATATTGCATGCATTAAAACGTAAAAGAAATGTTTTCCAATTGAATGGAACTATAAAGCACAAGTACAATCGATGCAGGCCCAGTCAAATGAGATTACATGGTTGTGGCACAAGCAATTCGGACACAGTAATTTACAAAACTTAAAATTTCTTTCAAGAAAAGATATGGTCAAAGGTCTTTCTTTAATTCTAGACACTAAAGGTGTTTGTGAAGGATGTCAGTTAGGAAAAATGTCTTAGGTATACTTCCTCAAAGAAAGATCGGATGTATTTAAAATTTTTAACAAATTTAAGAATCATGTTGAAAAGGAGAGTGGTTGTCAAATCAAATGCATAAGAAACAATAACGGGACAAAGATCGGATGTATTTAAAATTTTTAACAAATTTAAGAATCATGTTGAAAAGGAGAGTGGTTGTCAAATCAAATGCATAAGAAACAATAACGGGACAGAGTATACCTCATTAGAATTTATAGCATTTTGTGAATAGGAAGGTATACATCGCCAAATCGCCAAATCAAGTAATATGGCTTAGAAGGATACTTGCAGAATTGGGTGGAAAATAGCAATCAACAACAAAGATATACTGTGACAGCACATCAGCAATTGCTATTGCAAAGAATCCATTACAACATAGAAAGACAAAACACATCAAAATAAAATATCACTTTGTTCGAGAAGCAGAAAACAAAGGAGAAGTGAGCCTTATTCACTGTGGTTCTGAAGAAAAACTAGCTGATATTTTTACAAAATCACTTTCAAAAGTGAAGTTCGAAACTTTAAGAAAGCATCTTGGCATACAAAGGAAGTTCTTCAAGGAGGAGTGTTAAACAATGAAGATCTTCCATATTTAGTATAAAGAATAATAGACCATTAAATTGCAATGGTCATCAAGAATTGTATTATCACCACAAATATAGGAGGTCAAGATATATTTCACAACCCATATTATAAATAGGGTTGTTGTGTAATCAGATAACATAAGAAAACGAGTTATTTTATTATAAACATATTTATTCTTTTTTATCTTCTCTACACTATTAGCACAATATAATAAAATATCCAACAACAGGATAAGGAATTGGACTTGGTTTTGAATATATATGGTGACAAAGTATCATTTTTTGGGATATGAGGATATCTTTGCAAAGTTCTCAGGGAGATTTGGGGGGGGGGGGGGGGGGGGGGGGGGATTAAAACCTGTTGCATCGTATGACAAGAATTCAGATCAAACGAGATTTTATCCAATATTATTTCATAGCCAAGAAGAAAAAGATATCCCATGTTTCTTAAAAAAGATATAATGACGATTTAGCATGAACCATACCAGAGAGTGTATCTAAAACTAGTTATGTAGAAGAATATAAGTAGGAAGTTAATATATAATAATCTTATCTGATATTCTGGTTAATGAAGTCCTTGACATTGAATATATTGAAATGATCCTATGCATGTTAATGGAATATTCACAGGCAGAAGCACCTCAACAGAAATGAATTTCTTGATGATGATAGTGGACAACAACTTAAAGAGAATTCCAAATTATTGAACTATGTATTCAAGAGGATACCATGATGTAGGTTTAATTTGGCGGAACAGGTGATATTTTATCAAAATTAAAGAGACCTGTTTCACAATTGATTTTCTTGTGGCCGAATATTTTCTTCGAATCGATAGTGTCTTGTATTTATTGCTGGATTACAACAATAAGTTATTGATGACGAAGTTCTACACTAATAGAGTCCATTATGATTGCAGAAACAAATTTACACTCATTTCTTTTATTTGATAGTCTTGGTGCAATGGTGCTAGTTTATAATATAAAGGGATCATTGTGTTTATTTTAAGAAGATTTAAAAATTGAATAATAGTTATATGTTCTTTATCTTCAATTCGTCTGAGAGTGTATTCTTAAAAGCTTCTATTAGCTTTTGTTGAGTGCTAGAGCATCAATCATTTCTTAGCCTCTCTCTTGGACAAACCCTTTAGCTGTCCTACTCCAAGTTAAAATTTTGTGGAAAAATAATAACAATTTCCTTTAAACAAAGTAGTAGGTATTATTACAAAAACTAAAACATGCATGCTAAGCAATAGATAATGTACCTGTAATTTGCATACGATATTTTGCCCAAACACCATATACAGAGTCAGCTATTGTGGCAATCTGTAAACAGAATACTTTATAAGTTAGGACAAGTGGCAATATTCTCTAGTTCAGATTAGCTATATCCCCAAGGCAACACAATATACGATGGGGCGATATATTTGACTAACTGACTTACAGGCTCATATTTGGTAATGGCATATACCCATCCAAGTCCAACTGCTTCATATAATTTCCGGAAGGCCTACGCCAGAAAAAAAGGATATCTTAAATATATATATATAAATTACTTAAGATTTTGTGTAGAAGGGAGTGAGTACTACAAAGGCAAGGAGAGAGATATACCTCAACATCCTTGACTATTGTTCCGTCGTGCAGTATTGCATGAATTCTTCCCATTGCCTAAACAAGTGAACTAGTAAGTGCGCATAACCAAGAGACAAGATCTCCACACCATGACCGTACAAGACATTAAGAGATATAATGATTACGATAACCTTTTTAAAGTGAATAATACATCTAGGGATGAGAACAAACTGAAACTGAATAAAAAATGCACCATTGGTAATTGGTTGATTTACGGTTTCAAATTTTTGGAACTGTAATTATATAGTTTGTCTTTGTTTTAAGGACAAAACTGAGCCGACCAAAACCAAAGACGATAATTTAACACAAATTGGCCCTATTTGGCAATTAGTTGTTAGTGGTTAACGGTAGCGGATTGAGTTAGTTGTTATGATAAGCGATTGAATTAGCTATTTTGAATAATTGTTTGTATTTTAACTTGACAAATGGCCATCCTCGAATTGGAAAAGCTCCTCTAAATAGCTTTTTCAAAAATAAGAGGGTTAAGTCCAAACCACTGTTTCGATACTCTAACTACCAAACACCAATATTAGAGGATTCATCTGGTCAAACCTTTATTTATTTAGTTAGTTGTTTGTATATAAACTTGACAAATGGCAATCCTCGAATTGGAAAAGCTCCTCTAAGTAGCTTTTTTAAAAATAAGTGGATTAAGTCCGGACCGCTATTTCAATATGCTAACTACCAAAAACCGATATTAGAAGATTTATCTAGTCAAACCTTTAATTAGTTTCAATCCCCTAGTTTTTTCTCAAACCTCTAACTTCCCGACAGAGCTAATATATTTTAATTACTAAGTTGATGATATAAATATGACTAGTTATAACATTACTAGTGTGTAAATTAAATGATTCATATGTCGTTATGATAAAACAATATTAAACTCATTCAACTCCTCTTCCTTTTAATCAAAATGTATGTGCATGTTAAGAAATGGAGCGGGAAAGAAACTTCCACTTGTAGCATGTAATCATACAAGAATCAGGACATAATCTGAAATACACAAAGTATTGACAGATAAGGAATAACAATTCATGACCAACACATCACAAAATGAGGCCCTTCAATGCAACTAGTATTCACAATGAATCTCATTATTACTTGACTGATCTGGTTATCAGTTTTAAATCAAAAGGGTGCCAACGGTTTTTGGTTTACTTTTGGTACCAAATTTAGAAGTGCACTTAATCGGTTTCAGTGTGGTTTGAGCCTTTGAGCTGCATTACTGCACCATACAGCATGCTCATACATACCTCCTATGAACTAAAGTAATGTCTTAAAATGGAAAAGAACCAAATTAACTTGGAAGAAATGAAGTATAACAATGAACATACAGTTTCATAGTCAAGGCCCTGATTATCCTGAGCCGAGTAATCATCCGAACTAATATCAACAAACTTGATGGATTGATAACTTTTATTCCTCTCTTGAAGCATGTTCACCTGCCAATTACAACACATACTAAAATAACAAACCTACACTCTTTCAAACTTATTGTCAATCGCAGAAATTTAAATTCACACGCACACATGCCTCCATGACGAAGGGCATTCCGCAAATTAAACATGTAATAAACCGAACAATAGAAAAGAATACAAGCAGACCTCACGCATACAGAGAGGACAATCTCCATCATAAAGCATTTTAACCTTCCAATTCGACGGAGAAGATTCAGATTGAGATTCATTCGTTTGTGATTTCTTGGAGGCCGCGGAATCTGTGGCTGCCCCTTGTATTGCCCGAACCACTAAATGCTTGTAACCCCCTGTACAATATAATCAAGAAAACAATATTAAAAAATTTCAAATAAAACCCGAAAACTAAACCAGACCAAACGTACCCAGTATATTCCGCTCGTAAAACAGGACAGGGAAAAGAATTGTACCTGATTGGGGATGTGGAACTGAGAGGGGGTCGTGATGATCAGAGAGGGAAAGATGGAGCCTGGAATTCTTGAGAAGGGGAATAATTAAATTTGGGCGTTGCTTTCTTCCAATACAAGAAGCTGCTAATGCTGCTGTTCTCATGGCCATTTTTCATGAATTTCAGCTAATAATCCTTGCCTTGTTCCAGTATTTGTGTGATTCTGTTATGTTAACAACCTTTGTGATACGTGGCAAGTTCTGCTTCATTTATAAATGAAGGTCTCAGTTTGGGGGCTATTGTGTAAAGAGAGAAAAGCTGGTACCCAATAATCAATTAGTGCTATACTCCGAATGCCTAAATCTAGTAATATTGTATTTTAATAGTTTTTCCGCAAAACCAACAGCACGAATTGAAAGATTATAATTGACAGAGCATTCTTGATTCGATCCTGACTCGTCCTGAGAATATCTTAGAATACGGATATTTATTAGGTTCGATCCTAGATCACGCCGAAATATCTTTGAACAATACTCATTTGTAAGGTTATAAAATATATTTGTCAAAAATAAATTAGAATTGACAAGATATGGAAATTATTTTGAAATTTCTTTGTTTTAGTATAAAGGTATAATATTTGAGATTTTATATTACAAAATGTAGATTTATATTATTACAGTCTATATTATTAATTTTGAGATAATTTGATATACTCCGACATAGTCTTTGCATATCCCCTGTTGAATATTATTATAAAATGTGAGTCTTAGAGAATTTTATGATTTTATTTTTCTATTAAAAATATAATAGTGTTAATTTATATGGAGGGTATTTTTCTACTAGTAATATGATATTGTTAATTGGACGAAGAAAGGGTGGGGTATTCGAGAGGAGTTTATGGAACGATTTACTCTACATATGGGACTGGAGTTTCCGATTCATGTATTAATTAATCGGACTATTAAACATGAAATCAAACAAGTTCTAAGTAAATATATAACTTTTTATTAATAATAACATACACGTTAGATTGAATAATTGAAATCTATACTTTATCCAACATCATAATGTTCTTTATAATTCCTCTCCTTCAAAAATATATATTACTGATAAAGTTTATATTATAAAATTGTCATATTTTACCAAATATAGCAGCTTCTTGTAGCATAATATAAGATTAAATTTGAGTTATTTAATAAAAGTGGACCGACTAAATGCAAAACCAAAAGAGAAGGGAAGGAATCTATTGAGCTGTAAAAGGAGATTATTAGTCCAAACCTTAAATTGTTCGAAAATGTCAATGGTATGAATGCAAATATTAGTTGCAGCTCACACTAAAAAAAAAAAAGGAAAGCATGCAATAAAGAGACAGCTAAAAATTGGAAGCATTAGTTAACATAACATACTTAAAAGCAGCTAATGCCTGCTGCACTTCTTAACTACTCCTACATCATATTCATTTCCCACCTGTACTTTGCAAAATTAAATTTAAATCTCTCCCTTTCAAGAAATTCTGTACTTGGCTCTGTTTTCTTGCCAAAAAAGTTTGATTTTTATCGAGATCGTTTAGCTGGAATTTGTAGTTTGAAGAAAGTGATCATGGTGATGTTTACAGGGACAACACAGAAGTGTAAGGCATGTGAGAAGACTGTGTATGTGATGGATGAGCTCACTGCTGATAATAAAGTCTATCACAAGGCTTGTTTTAGATGTCACCACTGCAAGGCTACCCTCAAGGTCATACTTTTCTTCTTCACATATGCATATGTTTGTGTCATTCATGTTCATTGATTGTGTTTGCTAATTATGATCTTCAAGTGTATTGATTTTAAGTATTTGGAACAGACTTGTCAAGATCTTCGTATATGATGGACAGAAGACTTATTGATATTGTCTTCCGTAGACTTGGATAGCAATTTAAAAAATTATTAAGCATCCACATCAAATACATGATCTGAGCTTGTTAGCAAGGGATGCAGATTACCATAGCACAGTCTGTTAAGAGAAATTCTGTTACCAGCTTCTAACTATTTAACTATCAAATTGAATGGGCTATTACACAAATTTATTTAGTCATAGATTACAGCTGGAAGTAAACAGAAGTTTATACTTACTCTCCAGAAGTTTAAGACAAAACCTGATGGAATATGATTTGTGGCTTGACAAATTTTTATTAGTGGTTTGTGAATTGTGATTAAAAAAAAGTATCATTTTGCATATTTCATTGTCCAGTAAGTGGGCATTGTTGCAACCATTGGGATACTATGAATAAACTTGTGCTACCTGAATGAGTAAAACGAAGTTCACAGAAGATTTATACGATGTTTTAAAGTGTTGTTTAACTGACACGGCCATTTTCTATCATAGTTACCAAGCATTACTCGGTGATACTCTATCTGAAGTATGTCATGGTCCCCATTTTTTGCAAGCTTCAGTCTTAAATGATGAAACCAGTCTAGCTATTTTAAAACCAGTAGGAGTTTCACCAACTAGTTAAACTTTGATTGTCAGACACTGTGTTTGCAGAGTGAAGTTCTGAATCTCTGTTATCATCAATGTGTTTCTTCAAGCGCCGACCCTTGAGTTCCAGGATTTTACATTGTCTACTAAACAATAGAATTTTGAATCTGTTTTTGTCTAAATTCAGATTTGTTATAACTTCTCCAATTTTTGACAATTTTTATATTGCCTTCTTTTATTAATGCAAGATTATCTCGATTGGTATCTTGACTTGACGCTTAAAATTTAATTTTTCCATTTATGATTTATTACTGCATCCATCTTTTTACTTGGTTAATTCATCTCAGCATCTCTAATATGCCACAGTAGCTATGCTGAGTACCTTATATTAAGCATTTTCAGTATAGTTGAAAGCTTTACCTGCTTCACCATCATTGTACTACCTCATTTCTTGCAGCTTTTTAATTATTCTTCTTTTGAGGGTGTGCTATACTGCAAGCCTCATTTTGATCAACTTTTCAAGATGACAGGCAGCTTAGATAAGAGTTTCGAAGGTGAGTTATGTTTTTGTTAAATGTCCGATTCCTGTTGAGTGTCTTGTTCCAAACTCATTGGTCTTTCATTTACATGTCTAGGAGCTCCAAAAATGACAAAAGTTGATAGATCTGCAGAGCAGGTACTCCATTTTATGTACCAATCTCTCTCAAGTTTGCATAATAGTTCACATGAACTTGAAGTTAACTTAGAAGAAGTTTGTCATAACAGATTTGTATTATATTTTTCACAGGGCCAGAACAACAAAAGAGTCTTGAGTATGTTTGGAGGAACTCAGGAAAAATGTACTGCTTGCATTAAAACTGTTTACCTTATCGAAAAGGTATGACAAGTAAGCGATGATAAAAGAGATACTAGCACTAGGGGCTGGCTTCCATTTACAACCTAGTCAAAAAAAACAGAATCAATTAACAATTTACAACCAACTGCAGATATTTCAAATATTTTAAGGCCTTCTATGGTTTCAGAGTCTAATGTGCATCATCCTATATATAAACTTATAATTCTTTGTTCTTGCTGCAGGTGGTGGTTGATGGCACAGCATATCATAGGGCTTGTTTCAAGTGCAGCCATGGAGGCTGTGTTATAAGTCCATCAAATTTTGTTGCTCATGAGCATCAAATATATTGTAGGCACCATCACTCGCAGCTCTTCAAGGCAAAGGGAAACTTCAGTCAATTGGTTAAACAGAATCAAGTTAAAGAAGTCGTCAAACAGGATCGAGTTACAGAGTTGACTGACAACACAGCAATGGCGTAATGGTGCTGCTAAACCTCCGAAGATTTGCAGGATGATATCACATCAAACTGAGCAGCTACACCAGAATCCTGTGCAAATGTTGGAAGACCCAAGTAAAGAGTTTTTTTCTGTATTAATAAATATAGATAATTTATAATAGGATATATTCAGTGTTATTTCTAAATAGGTAAAAGGTTCCTTGTCCTGCATATGATGCTGGTTGAACCTGAAAATTTGCTGTCATTTGTTTATTAAGCTATGTTTCGTTTGGTATATATCTGGCTGAAGTTGTTATTGGACACTCCATGTATATAATCTGCATAAAGAGGGAAATGTTTTGCTGAAACAAATTGGCAAAATATAGTCCTAATAAACGTCCTCCCAGCACCTTGAAATTGCAGGAGAGATGGTAACTGTCTATACCTGATGGCTCCAAACATTTATTTCCGACAATAACATAAATAAAGCTCCAAAAAGATTGCAACTCGTTTCACTCATGCAGATTATGTTTGCTCTCCGGGCGTTTCACTCATGAGTCCATCTATGAGTGAGTAATAGATTCTCATATCACCACATTTAACATGATTTGGAAGCTAGAGTTGTCAGGTCATGAATAATTGAGTTCAATGAAGCACTAACACTCAGCTACTTAAAGGGCTTAATGCTTATACTTGTTATAAACTTTGGAACTTGAAATATTATTTATGAGGATCAAAGTTTGATCATGGAGTGCACAAATTTCTACCGGCAACAGAACCAGAACCAGAATTTCAAAGAAACAGTAAGAATAAGATAACAGAACCAGAATTTAGAAACAGTTTGGTTAAAATAAGGGATTGTTATATTTTAAAGATTGAGATGGACTGAAATTCAAAAATTGACCAAACTTTTTCAACCAAGAATCACAACTTATAAAATAAATATTCATTTAATTTTTGAAAATCGATCCCTGTTGTAGCCGAAGCTGATCCATGGATTCCGCCCGTGTTTGCTCTCCGGGCGTTTAACTGCTAGAGTATCTGCTAATAGATGGACGAATGCGCCTCTCTGTCTCATTATCTTATCAAAATGCCAGTATGATGATAACATTGAAGAAATGAGCATCACGACCTTTTGGTATGATTAACTAGCATAATTAAGTTTTATCAGAGGATGCCATATATAATGATCAAAATATCTTAATACTAAAGAGAGCTAGCATCCATTATTAAAGATTAAAAGCCACATGGTAACAGATATGATGCATGCTTCTCTGTAAGCACTTGTAAATTGGGATACATGCATTGCTTCAACTTCGGCTTGATAAAAAACTAATGGTATAATAAACAAACAAGTTGATGTTTGACTGTGCAGCTTAATATATGATCCCAGAGTTTACAAGGCCGTGAAAGTTTAGCACTTGAATTCGACTCATAAAATATGTATATATAATTTTTTCAACTCGTAAAATATGTATATATAATTTTGATATATAATTTGGCTTGCATGATATCTACGTGATCTCAATGCGTAAAAATATGTAGAATTTAACTCAATTCGTAAAATATGTACTGTATAATATAACTCGAATTTGTAAATTCGCATAATTTGGCTCAATATTGCTCTGTTTCTTGCTAGATGTTTTTCTAGATTATGATCTTTTCAGGTTACAAGGTTTGGAAGAGATCAACAGTAGCAAACTTGGTTTTCGATACTTCATTTCTATATAATCCACTTCAAATTTACAGAAACAAGGAAGAAGAATAAGTATGCCAAGCAGATTGTTACCAAATTTCAGATAATTTTTACTACTTTGAGTTAATTAGATACACTAAGTGGAACGATAAACGTGTGCAGCACAAAGGTCCCAAAAATAGCTTCGAAGAGCTAGCAGAGGGATTTGGATTTGACAAGTCAGGAGAAAAATCCAACTTTAGTATGTGTGTATCACACAGATGGAAAATATTTGTTGAGGTTGAAGGGAAGTGAGTAGAATTCTTCACTTCTTGTATCGGTTTTGAAAGATCGGAACTTGTCCCACCAATGTTTGCCTCTATCTTTCCTACTATCCTTCTTATGCAATGTGTTGTCTAGGAAAAATGCTAAAATGCCGGCAACAAAGGCTTCTGATGAGAACGGCACATTCACAATGTCATTGAACTGCAAGGGGGAACACGATAGGATTTTCAGACCAGTAACTAGATAGTTTGAAACAAAAATAATACATGACAGATAATCTGAATAACATGTAATCTTAGGCCTACCCATCTTCCAGACGTATGCACAGGGCCAAAGCCTTTAATGGCAGTGTACTCATTAAAGTACTGTGCAATAGAAAATCCCATAAAGACTGAGAAGCCAAGTACGAATTTTGTACGGAAGCTATTGAGATTGCAGAACTGAAGGAAACTTAGACCAGCGGCACCTGCATATATATTTTAAATTTAAAAAAAAAAAAAAAAGATTGATGTTTCTACAGCATATCCCTATCTGGTATCTGGATGTAAGAAGACAAGTCAAAAGACTTGCATTGTATTGGAACGTACCAACATAAGCAAAGAAAAGACAGTACAGTGCAGCAAATATTGGTGTTGGGATAGAAGCGAAGACTGCTCCAAATTTTCCTGAACATTGCAGATATGGTTGAGGAAGTTAAGATCATACACATAACATGGAGATGATGAATTTATGTATAAAAAAATATATATATATCAGTTCATGTATTTGTGCACTTAGACATTATTACACATACCCAAAATGGAAAAGAAGATCATAAAGCCAGCAGATATTTGGACAACTCTTCTGCTACCAACACGAGTTAAAGCCAGAAGACCTGCATTTTCACTGTGAAGATACCACGCTTAGGGTCATCCGGAAATTCAGGAATTTTGGAGCTAATTAATCAATACTCCCTCTGTTTTGAAATATAAGTCGTTTGACTTTTTTGCACGCGTTTCTAAGTCTTTTGACCGCATGCAAAAAATCATTATTTTTGAAATTTTCTTTTTTTGAATAAAAATATATGATTGATATTATTATTCAAAAAAAGAAAATTTTAAAAACAATAATTTTAAGCATGCGGTCAAAAGACTTAAAAATACGTGCAAAAAAGTCAAACGACCTATATTTCAAAACGGAGGGAGTAGATGGTTATTCAACAGAAAGTTGTCACATAAGATGTGTCTTACATAGATACTGAAGAGCCATTCACGGTTCCAAATAACCCAGACAACAAGATGCCAATTCCCTGGAAAAAGAAAGAATTAATTCAGTCATGTATTCTATTATTTCCAAGTCAGTTCTACGTGAGCTAAACTTTCATATAATCAATTTATACTTCCACCAGAAAGAGCTATGTCAAGAAATTAGTTCATATAGGGTTCTGCATATATCTCGTTGATAATTTCCTTTAAGTTTGCCTTTAAAGTTTAAACATGCAAAACTGATGCAAGGTATAAATGCTTCAAGACTGCATTCATTTGTGCTGGTGGACACTGCATATTAAGAACCAACTGAAATAGCAAATAATCAATGGAGATAACCTACCTGCCAGCCAACACCACGGCTGAGAATAGAAGGTGGCAAGGGAGTTGCACTGGCATATCTTGACACTGCAATGAATCCACCAGTGGACTGCATATCATATAAAACTAGAAATTAATCACTGTTGTGAGAAGATTCTTTTTAGCATAAAAATTTAGCAATGACGCTTTTCTTACCATAAATGTGTCCTAGTACTAATTATGTAACACTTGCAGATACAGTCCCAAATGTATGCTCAAAAGTTTTGAATTTTTACAGATATTAAAAGATATGAAGAAAATGACTAGACAGGAAATAGAATACATATCTTTGCCTTAAGTCAACTTTGCAGGATAAGAGAACGTTTTAATTCTTAACTGATATAATACACATTGTTTATATTGTGATAATATTCCTCAACTCTAGTCATTACTTCAATACACTAAAGAGATGAAATAGACCTCCACAAGTGCCACAAATGTAGCCATCATCATGGCAAAGGCTTCTCCCGCATCAAAGGATGGTGCTCCCCATTGAAATGGATATGGAACTCTTATCCTACCAATAAGAAACCAAAGCAGTCAAGGTATGTCTCACATTCATGTTGTTTAGCAATAGTCAGCAACATATGTACACATTAGAGATTAAATAGAGCACATGGAACTCTTTGAATATTTAAAGTGATAACTCGAAGTCTGATAGATAAGAAAATTTAACCTTCAGATTCATACCCTGCTTTGACTTTCAAATATTATTTGAGTCCTATATTCAAAATCATATGGTACATGATTATGGTATATAATTGTGTTCTAATGCAAATCTAGTATATTCTTTTGTAACTCATGTATAACTCAAGTAAATTTTTAAAGATCTTGGAAATTAAAAGACCTCCTGTTTTGGGAGGTAATAATGTAGAGGATTAATGAAGACGTCTTGAGTTAATTTCTGCTCTTACCATGGTGCTCCACTAATAAGCCCAGCGCGGTCTGTACGGCAGCTAATTTGTGTAGTGGGTGATTTACCGTTGTAGGCTCCACCAACAGTAAGTAGGTGAGCATAGATCCATACAATCACCACCGAAAATAGAACAGCAAAACGATCAAAGATATTTTTCCCTGGGCGTATTATATGGGACAAATACTGCAAAAATAACAAGCACAGTACATATGAATGGCCAGTTAATTTCAGATGACCATTTTAAATCACTTAAAAAGCAATTTGTACTTCAATAGTTGTATAAACTAGACATGGTCATTTCATGTAACGAGGGGAAACTTACCTGAGAGAATATTAATAAAATGACAAGCTGCGGCAATCCAATTTCAACACACTTGGCGACCTAGTTAATAAAAGCAAAGTTTAGAGAGATGTAAAAAATTTTAAGGACAAGCAAACTCCTCGTCCATTATGAGAAAACTAAAACATATTTGGATTTAAACGTACACCAGGAAAACCAAACTCATATAGCCCGAAACCAGAAAGTGCAACCAAAGGAACCGCTGATAGTGGACTCAAGAACCTATGACAAGTGTGGAAAACCTGGTTTAGTTATAGCGGAAACGTGAACACTAATCAATAAAAACAAATTGAACAGGAAAGATGTCTAAGCAGGCCTTAAGGTGATCCTAAATGGGATCGATGTGCTAAAAATTGCAAATAATTTCACAATGCATATGCCAACATTAAATTTAATGCTTTTCATAGACATGCTGACTGCAGCCACCTGGTGATGTTACGCCAGAGGCCACTGAAACCTAAGACTATCTGCAGCGTTGAAGCAACAATAAGTGCTCCCTGGATTGCCCGCATAATCTTCTCGAATTTCTACATAAACATTAAAAAATGATTAATATAAATCAAGAATCATGGAGACATAACTTGTCTTAGACATTACCAGTTCTCTTTTATCCTTGTTTTATTTTTCCAAATATAATAGATCATGGAAAGCCCTGAGACCAGTAAATTTCTACACCGTATGGATCTTTTTTAATGTATATAAAATGTGTTGATTTATTACACTAATCATGAAAGTCCCATCACATATCTGACAATGAACATCTCTCCGATTTTTTTGGTATGACTATTAATATAGATACGAAATATGGAAGAAATTTTAACTGCAAATTTACGCGAACGCAGAAAGGAATTAGTTAAATAAAATTCATAGAAACTTTAGTTCCTCTATTAGAGTAAGAAGCTGAGGACATTATTAATTCAACACATGAAATTCTTTTTAAATTCAGAAAAGAGAGATGAACGTCACTAACCACTACAGGGTCTTGATCATTCCATCTGTTAGACAGGATAATTGATATTGTGGGTGCAACAAAGGTGTATGACCCTCCGACAACAGCAGGTAATCTACTTCCAAACAAAGTTTGCAGCAATGTGTTTATTCCAGCGACAAAGAGTAAAGTTTGAACTACTTTTGCTTTCTCCTCCTACAAATAATCATATTGGCAAGTTCAGAAAGGTGCAGCTACATATACAAACTTAAGACATTAGTTTATAATCTATATATACGGCTCACATTTCCACCTCCCATTTGAGGAACAAGAGCAGTGGGTATGATGACTGTTGTACCAAGCATGACAATGAAATGTTGGAAGCCTAATAGGATAGCCTCAGCTGCATTAAAATAATTTAACAATTTAAGTCATCTGTGCTTATCCAGTACTTCAGTAAAGATAAGAGTACAAAAAATGACTGAGAAACATAATTCAACCTACATTCAAAAAGTATAGAATCTCAAAGATCTAAGTCAGAGTAGTTATGATTGCATGAATTTGCAGATAACAATATATTTTTTAAGCATGATATCTGCCTAGAATAAGTCATAGAGTCCTGGACCCACCAGTAACATTCACCAGCACACAACATAAAATGCAACAAAAATGAGAGAATGTAGAAGCTTGTGTAAACACACTAGTAGTGTACATCAACTAGGACTTCTTGATTGGACTGGCACCCTTCTCCGCAAATCATCAACAGTCTCCACACAAATGAATTCGGAAAAAACCGGCCACAATATTCACATGGCAACAATTCTGAGGCAATACTTTCCCCAGGTTATTATTGTAACAAACTTAGATTCCTTTTGTTCCGAGAAAGAGTTCCCAAATTGGCATATTTGCAGGTTCATAAGACTGTCACTGCAAATTGAACTGAATTTTCTTCCACTTCAGATTTCTAGTTTCCTATATTCTCATTCTTTTATCCTAAGAAACAGTTTTCAGACTATCATTGTAAATTATCTTCTCTTCACAAATATAGTTTCTGAATCTCCATCTTTCTTTTCATCTCAGCTCAGAGAATATCCACAACTGAGCAGCTTCTTCTAAAGCTTTAGATAATGAATAATGTGCAGTATATATTCTACAAACATAGCAATCAACAAAAAGAAATGCAAATTCAATAGCGAAAAGACAACCGCCAAAGAATCAGAACCTAAATATGTATAACTGATCCACCATAACTAACAAATGATTCCGATTCCAACCAAGTCAACCAAAGGAATCTAACCAACATATATATAGAGTTAAGACAAGAATATACCAACCAAGCAATGTAAACAAGAATAGCTAAATTTTAACACTACTCACGCCAAGGGGGTGGACTAGTAATGCAGTAAGACACATTGGGAAGCTGATCTTTGGGTGGATGTGGCGCCGGCTCATCGGCTTTTGCTGGACCTCCTCCTCCTGCCATTGCCCCTTCTCTCTTTTTCCACAATACACACACCAATATATATCTCTACTACCAAATGGCAATACAATGAAGATCACCAGTACTTAACTCAGCTCACTCAAAACCCAAATCTGCAAGCAGAAAAGAAAAGCAGATCCCAAATCTCTCAGAAACCAATCAAAATGAGAGCCCAAAAGGAATGAATAGATAGTAGAGCAACCACATATAAAGTGACAAGATTGTAAAGAAACAACCCACATGGAATGCCACTAACTATTACTCACACACAAACTGTATGTGTATGTATACATCACAAAGTTGGTAAAAAGATTGAAACTTTAGGTTCAAATCAGTAGAAAACAGTGAGGAAACTTACCAGATAGTGAATCTTGAGAAGCACAATCAAGTGGGTTGCTTTGCAAATGCTTCTACTGCATCAAAGTCAATAAATTTAAAGACCCCACATAGACAAAAAGTTAAATAAAAAGGTGTAGAGAAAGAAATAAAGAAAAGATTAAAGAGATAATGCCCAAAAGCACAAAAGGGGTTAAGAAAGTGAAAGCTTTGATGCAAGAATATTAAAGTTTTGGTTGAAGCTAAGTAAATGTACTTAAGATACACAACAAGATACACAGAAGAAGGGAGTTACTCGTAAATACAACATCTCTCTCTCCCTCTACTCTCTCTCCCCTGTCTCTCTCCACTATTCTACTCTCTCTCTCCATATAATTTAGTACACCAAGAATCTCTTTTATAATTTAATGCTTTATTTGTTTTTGTATAATAATAGCGCTCCCTGCTGCATACAGGATGGATATAGTTTTATATACAGGCCTCAATTTGAGGGTGATGAATGTTTGCGGGAATATAAAGTATTCTTGACGGTGTCGTTTTGTTTGTTTTAAGCTTTGAGTACCTGTCTTCTGTTACTTGGCCAATATTGTCATGACAATGTCACCGTCTAACCAAGATCTTCACTAATTGTTGCAATTATTACATGAATTTTGCAGATGTGTTCCGGTGTGTTGACCATGATTTCATGTTAATGTTCCATTTGGAATTTGATGGTGCAGATATAATGTTTTTAGAAAAAATATGACTGGAAGATTGTTTGATAAATTTTTTAAAATTAATTTTCGACCTAACTTTTGACGCCCTGTTTGATCCTTAAACGTGAGTGTGTGATGTCCGGTGGGTGTTTGGCCTCGGCTTTTACTTCTGGAGTTACAAGTTAAAAGCACTTATTTATAGGGGTGAGCAAAAAAAATCGGAAAACCGAAACCGAGCCGAAAAACCGAAAAACCAAACCGAAAAAAACCGTAACCGACAAAAACCGAAAAAAACCGTAACCGAACCGAAGCGATATAACGGTTTGGTAACGGTTACGGTTTTACCCCTAAAACCGAACCGAAAAACCGAACCGTTTCTATAATATATAATAAAAATATAACATTTATTATTAAATATAACATATTATATATATATATGCTACAATATATTAATTATATATTTTAGTAAGAGAAATTGATATAATAAGTATATAAATATTTTTCTAAATTAATAAAGTATTAAATTTGTATAGTAGTTTGAACCAAAAAACCAAACCGTTTATATAATATATAATAAAAATACAATATTTATTATATATTATTATATATAACATATTATATATATATGTGCAACAATATATTAATTATATATTTTAGTAAGAGAAATTGATATAATAAGTATATAAATATTTTTCTAAAGTTAATAAAAGTATTAAATTTGTATAGTAGCTTCTAATCATATAAAAACCGGAAAAAAAACCGAAACCGACTAACGGTTAACCGAACCGAAAAAAACCGTTTGAAACGGTTCGGTTACGGTTTCTACCTAAAAACCGAACCGAACCGAAATACACGGTCCGGTAACGGTTTTAGGTAGAAACCGAGCCGAACCGACTCGTGCACACCCCTACTTATTTATATCGTTTGTGTAAAAAGTCAATAAGTACTTATAAAAAATTAGGAATACTTACTTTTGTTTTATGCTTTCTGGTTCTTTCTCAAACACTTTAATCACTTATAAGTCTTAACTTGCTTGTAACTTCTACCTCACTTTTTTTACTTTAAGCAAAAAACATTTATTTAACCTCCCCCAAACAACCTCATTCTACCATCCATTTTAAAGCTTAGAGCTGCTCATACTTGCAAGTTTTTAGTAAAAATTATTCGTAATATATCAAAAATATAATTTATAAAATAATGTATAAATTCTACCATTTCAATAGTATAAATCCCTTATTCATAAATTCTGTCAATCAAATCAAAACATGCTTTCAGTTTTATTTTATTTAGGAAAAAAAAAAGAGAATGTGCAGAAGATTTGCCGACATGTGTGGCACCGTACTTTTGTATCAATATTCACACAGTATTGAGTATTGACCCTGCAACGTGCTAGAATACGCCCTTTTTTAAGCAGAGAGCCCTCGATAATTACTCCCTCCGTCCCAGTCATTTGTATACAAATGGCTGGGACACGGAGACCAAGAAAATGGGTAAGAAATGAGTAAAGTTGGATGAAAAGTGGGTATAGTGGTGGGACCCATTTATATTTAATAATAAATTTAAGATGGTGGAGGAAAGTAGTGGGTATGATAGTGTTTATATTATTATAGAATGGAGATAGTGGAAGAAAGTAGTTGGTGTAATGATGTTTTATATTATAAAAGTTTACTACTTTTGAAATGTATACAATTGATGGGACGTCCAAAAAAGGAAACTGTATACAATTCATTGGGACGGAGGGAGTACTACCTACAGGCGTTTTGTTTGACCAAACAAGGATGAGTACTCCAGCTCAAATATTTGGCCTGTTTGGGATCTGGCTCCTAATTTTCTTGACCCGTTTGTGTAAAAAAATAGAAGTATTTTTAAGAAGCTGAGAATGCTAGCTTATCTCTCGCAGCTTCTGCTTCTTTTCCAAACACTTTATTAACTTATTTACTTCTTGCTTCTCCTCCACTTCTTTAATATAAGCAAGAAGTTACTTCTTCTTTTAAGTTAACCCAAACGGCCCAATTATCCGCCGATTTCTTATTAAATTTTACTCCTTCCATCACTCTAGGTTGTTTACGTTCACTGTTTGCACACACTTTAAGGCTTTTATAAAGTATAGTTTCATAATTTTTTTTTCAAAATTTTCTTTTTTTAATAAAAGTTTAAGTATCAAATTTTTATTCAGAGCAAAAAAATTTAAAAAACATATTATGGAACTATACGTTAAATGAGGGTGGAAAAGCGTACCAAATAGTAACGTAAAAAAATGAGGGGGACAGAGGGAGTAACATTTAGAAAATTTAATATGAATAAACATATCTATATACATCTAGGAACTTAAACTGAATATTGAATTTTCTGTTTAAAAATAACATGTTTGAACCCAAAATTAGACTTTTGAAATTATCGGAAAGAAAAATTGGAAATTGGATTAAACCAAATTTCGATTTATTCTTATTCATCTATGATCCAATATTCTGAAATAAGAACACAATCTATTTTTAAAAAAGTTTATAATTTCAAAATTATTATGTTACAAACATAATCAAAAAAACACGGCAACACAAGTACACAACACGGAAAAAGAAATACAGGGTACAAAAGCTATTTTAATTAAGTAACTGATAAAAAAAAAGTAGCTTATAGATTAATTTATTCGAAAAAATTTGTTACTCCGAAACTAGATGATCACAGCTTACCTGGAAGGCTGGAACAGTACATTGTACAGTCAGGATTGGTCATCGCCGACGCCTTTGCCTAAAAGCCTCGAGGTCTTTTGTACTGCATGAAATCAAACACAGCTAGCAAATTGAACATGCAAGTTGCAAGTTAGGAGTATGCAAGTTAGGAGTATTTTTTTTGGCTCACAAGTTCCGATTATTCTATCCCCATGTTAGTGTGTGGTGCTCTTATAATAGTGGCGTGGTTATCTTAGCAATTATGTGGCGTGATATATATGTTTAAGTATAGGTCTTTAAAAATATATTTCTTTTTATACAATTTATTATTTAATTTATTCATAATATTTAAATAATTTATATATATAAATTTTATTCGAACCGAGTATGAGTTTCAAGTTCCAAAACTCAGCTGATTCTCAGTCAGGGATCCAATTTAAAATCTAATCAGCATCCATTACAATTCACAAGATCATATTTTGCGGCGGTAAGTTAAGCGAGGGAGTACATTAAATTGTGCAGTATAAACCAGAAAGCGGTAAGGTAAAGTACAGTGAACTAAATGTGCTTTGTGCAATTAAAGTTGAAACCTGAGTGAAAAAATGAGCAGTTCTGTCAGTATCAGTACATACTGTCAGTATGTACGCATGTATCCTGTATACAATTCAATTTTGTCGAAAGATTTCAAATTCGGATGAAATTGATTGGATATAAAACTTTGTAAAGAGGTTTCAAATTTGGGATACTAAATTTTGGTCGAATCTCGTTCGAATATCTGGACATTTGTGTTTATTTCAAATTATATAATGTAATTAATATATAAGATTTAGGAGGTGTTTGGCCGGGGTTTAAAAACTCAGTTAGAACCATTTATTCATATCGTTTGTCTAAAAAGGCAAAAAGTACTTAAAATAAGTTACAGAATATTTTAGTCATTGTCTTTTACTTTTTCTCCAAACACTTTAATCACTCACAAGTCTTAATTAACTTCTAACTTCTACTTCACTTTTTTACTTTAAACAATAAACACTTATTTCACGCTCACCAAACGACTCCATAATCAAAATTTTCAATTATATTCCTTCCGTCTTAATTATTTATTTACATTTTTTTTGACATCTGATCAACTAATTTCATTACTTTTCTTATATTAAATATTAATTATTTCTATTATTATTTCTATTTTTTCTTTCTTAATTTTTTAACTAGTATATACTCAATTTAAATTAAACATTCGGATAAGACGAGGAGGGTGATTATTTGTACATCCTTCTTACTGAAACGGACAAGAAGAGAAAGTAACGTGGGAGATCGTTTTCATAGCCTTGCTTTATCGCAATTCGCAACACCCTTCTTGTTTTCATATCGAAAACCCCATCCTCTTGCCTCACTTTCCCAATTTTCATGGGACATGTTGACACCACCAATTTACCAAACCACTCTCTATCGCCTGTTCCGTTACTTCTTCGCTTTTATTCACAAAACTCCTTCCATCCCAATTTAGATGAGCCTTTTGCTCATTTCACACATATCAAGGAGTATTAAATGATTGTTCATTTTTCCATCTTTGCCCATATTTATTGTGTTGACTTTATATAGTATTAGCTAGATGGTGCAGTGGAAATGATAAATAGGAAAAGGTAAGAGTGGAAGATTGTTGATAGATGTACATTGAAAAGAGAGAGGCTCAACTATCTTGTGATAAATTTTTTTACCAAAAAACTCATTTAATTTGGGATGGAGGGAGTATTTCGTTTTCTGATGTAGAAACACACTCATTTTTACAAATCTCATTTATTTACTCCCTCTGTTTTATATTACATGTCCACTTTTGATAACTAAAAATTGTTTCAAATTATTTGTCCCATTTCAACTTTCAATGCAATGTAGTCAATATTTGTATTTCCTAAATGAAGTTTATACCATATCCTACTAAATTATATTTTCTACATCAAATATATCTCACATATTATACTTGGTCAATGCAATAAATACAATAATAAATAAAGGTTTCTTACAAAGTTTTTCTTAATATATGTGATTTGTTTAAAAGTGGATATATATTATGAAACGGATGGAGTAACATACTCCGAACAACATTCTTCTTGAACGTTAATCCAAAAGTTTTCTATACTCTTTTCAACTTTACTAAATTTTATGCCTAATTTAAATACTTCCTCGGTCTCAATTTAGATGTCTCTTTTACTTTTTGAGAAGTCAAATTGACTAATTTTTGATCAACTATCAAAAGATATTTTATGTATTGTTTTAGATAATCAAAAGTTACATATTGAAATAGACCAGATTTACTTATCGATGATATTTTTTAGTCAATTATAATATATATATATATATATATATATATATATATATAATTTAGTCAATTTGACTAGTTAATAGTCAAAAGGGACATGTATACGGAGACGGAGGGAGTATTAACAATGGCAGGAATGAAGGAATATACTTTTGTTGAGTAAGAATATCTCCAACCATGTAAAACCATTAGCTAAAAATCATAAATACATACCATATATAAAAAAAATATAAAGACTGTGTAAACAAAATCAACTCCTATGGGCCATTCCTTTATCAATAAATATAGTCAACCTCCTGATGTTGGCTATATATTTGTCGAACATCTGCAAACGTGTACGCAATATGTAAGAAGACTCCACATTATTTATTATCATATTTAAGTGATATATTCTATTTATATCAACCAAAAATATTAATAACATACTAATTTTAAAATATAGCCAACCAATATAGTCAATACCATCGAAGCAAAATATCTTGCAGGTTCAACAAATTTTACAAAATGTCTTAGAGGTCCAATTTAGCCAACCACAATAGAGATGCTCTAATATGACATATTCTAAAAAAATTTCCCAACTTTTCTATAAATAACATGACCAACCAATGGATGATTTTAATTGGATTGTTTATTTGTACATAGAGGATCTCATTATTATTAAGATGATCATGACTAATTATTTATTTCCATTTGAGAAAAAATTGAATTTATTTTTTTGGGTACTTGATTTTTATTTTTTAATTTTCATTAGCTCATTGTTACTAATCTTAATTTTAAAATTTAATGCTGGGCAAACGCAGCCCAATACATGGTTTGCCTAGATTAAATCATACCCAAACCCAAAAGCCCAGCCCCTTTCGGGCCTGGATTGTCATTTTCATTGCATCCCATGAATCTCTGCTCTTCAACTAAACCCAAGAAGAAACCTCGTATTCATTTTATCTCTGAATCGAATACTACACTACACTTCAAGGGTTCACAGGTTTGTATCTCTAAAACCCCTCTACTGCTTACAGATCATGTATGTTTATTTGTGTGTTCATATAAATTTAATTTTTCAGTTTTTATTTAATAAAACCCCTAGCTTTAAAATGTTTATCCTGATTAAAATTGATGATGTTACATATGTTTTGCAGAATAAAAATGAAATCTTTATGTAATTATGTGGGTGTTAATTGGTTTTTAATTAGGCCCTCATTTACAGTTATGTTTTTGAATTTAAAAGTTTATTTATTCCAAAGATTGAATCTTTGCAGCATGTTCTTGGTTATGAAGAATTTGATTTTGATAAATGATGGTGATTTCTGATATGGGTTTACTTCTTTGATGTTGTTATTCAGTGACTTGGCGAGAATCATGTTTTTGACCAGAGTATTTGGGAGGGCACTCTGCACTGCTGCTAAATCTGAAAGTTCAGCTGCGGCTGCTGCTTCTATGGCTAGGATGGGGCATAACCCACTTGAGGAGTTTTTCGAGACTGATAGAAGCCCGGATGAGGACAAACCGATTGTTTATGGTATGTTGCTTTTCTCTCATTGTCCTTCGGTGCCCTGGTAGCACTTGTAAATTATAATAGAGCATCCTCTTAAGATGTTGTTTCTTCTATTAATTTTTAATTTACTGAAGAACATATGGTGCAAACACACAGAAAATCCGAACTTGTTTGAAATGTGTGATGTTATTAACTACGGTGATTCTATGCATAGCAGTGTATGAATATCTGTTTGATTTCATTCACTTGTATGTAATATGTTAAGATCTCCCAAACCTTCATTTTTGTTATATATGTGCTTGATTTTGTTATATTTTTATTATTTAGGTCGGAGTTGGAAGGCCTCTGAACTACGTCTCAAATCTTGGGATGATCTCCACAAACTATGGTATGTTCTGCTGAAGGAGAAAAACATGTTGATGACTCAACGCCAGATGCTTAATTCACAGAATTTAAGGTTTCCTAATCCAGAGCGTATTCCCAAGGTACTATTTAAATGCTTTGCTAAATTATTATCCAGTATTCAACTACGCTAGAAGACCCCTCACAAGTTAGAGCAACTCCAACCCAACACCAAAACACCAAAATGGTGTCACTTTTGGTGTAAAAGTTACTCCAATGCAACACCAAAATGGTGTTAAAATTACACCAAATGAATTGGTTGACACCAAATTTGGTGTCAAGTGTTCATTTGGTGTAATTTTTACACCAAATTTGGAGTTTTTAAAAATGCCTAATATACCCTCACACTTATGAGACAAAACAAATTTATTCCTTCTATGTCCCATTACACTTATTTTATCTTATGTTTTTTATTTTTCAATCATAATTATTATAAATTTTCTTCCTTTACTATTTAATTCACATTTTTTTTATGCCAAAATTTCAGTAAATTTATATTCTTGTATAATAATTTAAATAATTAAGTTGTTCTCTTGAATTGGTTGATGAATATATAATTATTTGAGATCCTTGTTTAGTTAACTTGTTAAAATTCTATGTTAAGCAATGATATTGATAAATATTGATATAAATAACTTAAAAAGTGAAGAATATTCCATTTTATGTGTAAAAAGATTTTTTTTGGTGTAGAATATGGTGTTGATGGGTTGGAGTGAATTTTTGAAATGGTGTAATTTTAACACCAAAATGGTGTTAAAATTACACCATTTTGGTGTTATGGGTTGGAGATGGTCTTATAGGGCGTAATGGTCTACCTTTAAGCTATTGTTGTAGGGAGATAATTAAATAAGCTGTTCTTTGGCTGTTAGATAAACAAGTTTCATGAAATAGATTATCTTTGTCTACTTTTATATCCTTCAATTTGTTTGACTAGTATTTTCTCTTTGTGCGGCCACTGGTTTTTTAATTTTCAAGATTAATTGAAGTCAGTTTGTTTATCTCAATTTATAATATGGCTCTGAAACAAGCAAATTGATGGCTGAGTGTCTGATCAAAGGGAATGATGACTTTGGGTTGTACCAAGTCTGTCTTTACTTGATCCAGGATGTGTGACGTATAGTAGGATCTTTTAGTTTTTGGAATGCTCCAAATTCTACTTGAGCATCCAAATCACCCACTCAGTCCTGTCGAGGTATCACAAAAATGTTGCTTCTGAAATAGAGGTCTTATTGTTCTTTATTGCAAATATATTTAAATTCTTCTTGGGAAAAACCTATATATGAACTTTATTTCTCAGATCAGTAAAGGTTTCTAATTGTGACCGTTCATTTTCGTGACAAAACTACACATATCTATAATATAGCCATCTATGATGTAACTGAACTTTATCTAACTCGAATTCAGGAGGCATTTATTCTTGTTTTGACATCACATTCAACTGTTAGTTTTAATGTCCAACATTTATTTTAATGTAAGTTCCATTAGTATCTTGAAGTCTATGATTATAAGTACTGTTGATGAAAAAGGCTTCAGTTACTATGGTTGTTAGTTACGCAACTACTTAACTCTCACACAGTTTCATTGTCAAATACAAGTTTCAAGTGCTATTGATTTTGCACTTAAAATATTAAGAGGCAGCTCCAGCAGAACATAGGATGACTCGGTTACACTATACTAGTGTCCCGCCTTCTCTCTGTGCAGCAAGATGTAAAAGATTATCTGCCATTTAATTTTCGTCTTGCAGGTAAGGAAGTCCATGTGCCGAATCAAGCACGTCCTAACTGAGAGAGCAATTGAAGATCCAGATCCGAGGAGATCTTCTGAGATGAAAAGGTTGATAAATGCTTTGTGATTAGCTTTGGGTCCTGGCTCAGCTGTAGTTAGGATTGTGTAGCCAGTTATGCTACATTTGTTTCTTCTGGGATTTGAAGGAGGCCCAGAGATTAGTTATTCAAGAATCATTGTACCAGCTTGTGAACGAAATGTCTCTTTCCTTGTATAAGAAGAGAAGATTCATTATATTTCTAACTCTTTTTTATATTTAACATAAGAGGTGAGTTGTATTGATTTTAAAGAATGACTGTTATGGTGACAAATTCAAGACAGATGAAGAAAATTTCAAGTTGGTTTTTTCGTGAACAAATTTGCTGAGCATATTGTGCACCAAATTAGCACGTAGACTTTGCAATGAATCGGCAACTATAAATATTTTGCTATACTAGTCATGGTCATATGGGTGTAAACAAGACTATTTTGGACCTGGTTGAGCTCGACTCTGCCTTGATTTCCAAGCTCGATATAAGTTGAAGAGGCTTGAATTATGTAAAGAGTAAATCACACTTTGCATCTGTAACTGTGGGGCGTTTGGCGATTTGGTCTCATTGTTTCAAACTTTGCAGGTTGCACTTATAAGTTTCTTATCTATAACGCTTTGCACCCACTTAACACTTTTCATCCACACTATCGTTAAGTCCAAAAGAAGGGAGGGGTGGTTTGGGAAAACAAAGATGCAACGAAGGGCCTTAGAGCAACTCCAATGCACCCATTCCTTACCTATATTTGATCTACATGGACAAGATTTGAGGGTTGAGAACAAAAAGAGCTCCTCCAACGCAACTCCCTATCCCCTATTAATTTTAGGTGAGAGAAAGTTCAAACCCTTATTTGAGCGATGAAAAAGCAACCCCCTATATGCTCCATGTCATCACCAGCTCATATCTTTTCTTATTTTTCTGTTATTTATTAGTGCAATCTTTCTCTCTCCTTGAGTTGTATATATAGATTTAAAATATAGGGAAGCAAATAGGGAACACCGTTGGAGCAAAATAGCTTTTTGATCCCCAATATTTTAGGTAACCATTAATATTTAATATTTTAGAGGTTAAAAATAGGGAATAGCATTGGGCTTGCTCTTACATTAGTTTAGCAAGCTAACCGACTTAATCTAAACTAGAGTCCCACAGCCAATCAAATATAGGGGTGTTCGCGGTGCGGGTGGTGCGGTTTTTCCCTAAAACCGCAGACCAACCCGCATATGCGGTTTGGTTAAATATTCAAACCACGATCGCACCACGTAAATCAAAAACCACATAAACCACACCACATAAAATGTGGTGCGGTGCAGTGCGGTCTATGCGTTTGTGCGGTCTAGAAATTTCACTTTTAAAATCATAAAAAATTCAAAACTTAAAATTACAATAAAATTTAAAAGTTACTAAATACTTTTTCTCTTCATCCAGTGGCCAAATCAACATTCGAAGTGGGAAATCAAATTACCAATACGAATTCAAAAGCTAACTTAATGTTCTGCATAATGTCAGGAACTATTACAGTGCAATATTAAAGACAAATACAACATTTCAAATGAACCCACCGGAGGGCCTTTGCCTTCTCATCCCTTTTGGCTCATTCCTTCCATTCTCTGAACCTATAAAATCTATTAACATAAAAATAATATATGTATATAAATATTATATATATATATATATATATATATATATATATATATTAAATGCGGTGCGGTGCGGTTTGAACCGCGATACCTAAATAATAAACCACAAACCGCATCGTACCACGCGGTTCGTGAAAAACTCAACCCGCGACCGCACCACAAAAATTTAAAACCGCATTTCGTGGTGCGGTTTGGTGCAGTGTGTAGGGGTGAGCATTCGGTTCGGTTAACCAAAAACCGGACCGAATAACCGAAATTTTTTCGGTTCGGTTAACCGAATTATAAATTTCGGTTCGGTTTTCGGTAGCGAAAATTCTACAATTCGGTTTTTCGGTTATTCGGTTTTTAACCGCCGGTTAACCGAAAACCGAACGGTTAACCGAATTTTCAATATTTAATAATATTTAATAATATTAATAATACATATATTTACACGGCAAGTTTCTAGCAATTCGATAACAAAAGTATATTACTCTAAAATCTTCTTCTTCTCTGGAGTTTTTGAGAATCCCAGGACTTAATATATACACTTCCGATGTGTGCTCCTAAAGTTAGAAAACATCCCGTTCAAATCCCAACTCAAGAGTGCTGCAATTTCATTTCAGGTCTGCGCTTTTTAGCTTGCCTGTGTTTCATTTTTTAAGTTTCTGTTATCTGGGTTTTCATTTGTATTGCTTTATTTGGCTCAGAATTGATACCGCTGAACACAGCAACACTCACATGTACTAGTTACTGGTCTTGAATTTCGGTTTTTAATTTCGGTTTTCGGTTATTACCGAAATAATATTTTCGGTTTCGGTTATAAACCGAATAAATTTCGGTTCGGTTTTCGATAGGTAATTTTTGCTCATTTCGGTTTCGGTTAACCGAAAAAAAGTTCGGTTTCGATTTCGGTTAACCGAATGCTCACCCCTAGTAGTGTGGGCGGTTCGGTGAACACCCCTAATCAAATATATGAAACCTGCCATAATATATGCAACATATCTAACATGTTCAATAATTCCAGAGACTTCTAACCCCATGAAGTAATGACCAATGGCTTTCCAATTTACAATCACATGCTTGAACAAGTGATACTTTCAAATAAAACATGTTAAATATAATATTTTTATTATATTTAAAAAATAAATAAAACATTCTCATTAAACCATATTTATTTTTACATATCCCTATATTTAAAATCTATTAAATACATATATTTAACAAAAATATATAAAACCAAACAAATTTATTAAATATTCAAAGTCTATTTTAACAGAAAAACACATATTATTCTTACATATCTCTATATTCAAAATAAAATAAATATTTAAACATATTTTATAAAATTCTTAAAATCCTTTGTAGTGATTTATAATATTTATTTGTTATTTTATAAAATATGTTTTAATATTTATTTTATTTTTTGTTAAAACAAATTTTTTTTGGTTAAACCTGCTTCTAATTAAACCGCAGATTTTTTCCAAATTACCCCTCCCTTTAGTTAGACTTAACGGTGGTTTGGATGGAAAGTGTTAAGTGGGTGCAAAGCATTACATATTAAAAACTTATGAGTGCAACCTGCAAAATTTTAAATCATGAGACCAAATCGCAAAATGTCCTAAAGTTACAGGTGCAAAATATGATTTACTCTTATGTAAAATGTATTTAAAAAAGCAAATATCTATAATATATGAATAAAATTAAAAGTAGATATCTATAATATATGATAAAATTAAAAGTAGACTTGGTTAGAGTCTTGAGCAATTTGAAAATCGTGTTTGTCATCATAGTTTCTAATTATTTTACATCTGTTTTTTATTTAAGAATTCGTGGTGGATAGCTTCCAACTATTTTGCATTTATAGAATTTTTGAGAATTTGTGATGGATTTATTTTTACATTTATAGATTTTCATACCATGTTATCGTCGATTATTTTACATCGACAAATCTTCACGGGGTTTATCGTGCGGTTTAGGTGATTACCATGTTCTCCTATGTCTTTACGAGGTTTATCGTGTAGTTTAAGTAATTACCATGTTCTCCTATATCAGAGAGAAAAATAATAGAAACTAAGAGCATATTATTTTCTTCCGTAGCGGTCTCCAAATGCGCGGTTCTCATAATCTTTACTATTTTTAAAAATATTTGTGAATATATTGCCCGCGACTCTATTTTTTATATAATTTGCAACTGAATGCAAGAATTTTAAGAATGCTAACTACCCGTTACACATAATATTTACCTATAAGAGTGGTAAAAGAAATATAAATTATGATAAATTTATTTCAAAAGAAAGTATAAATTATAAAATTTAAATTTTATCAAAGATTAAAGACCATACAAGTCAATTGTAATATTATTCTTTCATCTCCGTCGAAATCATAAACAACGTAATGATTTACTAGAATATAACATTTTTTCTTAAATAAATTTATGTCATAACATTTATTTGAGAATAAATCCTCCCTGATTAGAGTTTAGTCACCTTTTCGATTAGCTTCCAGGGCAATGTGACAATCTGTTTCTTGCATGTCCTCTGAGCTATATGGTACATTCATGTTATGGAAGCCAAGATGACATGGCCGCCCAAGCTGCTAGTCTTTAGCGCCTCATTATACTACAGAACGGGTTTATTGCCACTTTCTAGTTCTTCCACCAAAGCCAGGCAGTCTTTGATCTGAATAGTCAGAACATAGTTCTGATTCATTAGGCAGCGTTCTAATGGTGGTTTGTTGCTTTCGTCTCTCTGATCCTTTACTATTTCTTGAGTTATTTAACTGAAGCCACCCTCATGGCCCCATGAAACTCTTTTCTCATGGTACAAATAAGCATAACATTCCCAGATATTGAAAATGATAGCCACCAGCAGAAGACCAGAGACATAGTCTGGACTCTGGGGCAGATAAATAACTCAAGAAATAGTAAATTAAGGAGAGAAACGACAGCATAAAACACTATTAGAACGCTGCCTACTGTAACAGAATTACACAATAAACCTCAAATTTTTAACAAGGGTAAAAGTATAATGAACCTAACTGACTTAATTAAGTCTGATAGGAGTCATTATATATACCACTGAGCCGATATTAATAAAAACAATAGTCAACCACAATGCACACCAAAGACTGTTTTCCACAAACTCTGAGTAACGAAACTCCCTCAGTAATAAACCAAGGACATTGAGAAGCAGTGGCGGATCTAGAATTTTATCAAAGGGAGGGCTTCATTGCGAGAGCAGGAGGCAAGAGCAGTCGAGCATAGCAGCAAGAACAATTTTTTTTTTTTTAAATCTTTTCACTTCACCAAGTCCAAGTCTAGTTTAGTTGATGAGTTGGCTTAATATAAAAACGGACAAGCTTTTAGTTGGGATGGGCTCATTTTATAAATATACAAATTTTTTAAAAATTCTGAAAAATGTTATGGACTCGGGATTGGGCTGAAACCCCTTAAGGAGCAAAATCACGCAACATCATATTTATCATTCCTATCCCCAGTGGACCCTGGATTTACGACCAGGATTCACACACTGTGGAGAACAGGGCACGAGCACAAAAGAGTTAAATGCATAAAGAGATTATATAAAAATGAAAACAGTATAGAATAAAAATCCAAAAGATTCAATAGACAATGTATCTGGATACTACATCAGAAAAACAAATGTATCTGAAAATTAAAAAAAACTCGCCGGAGAAAAATCTCAGGCAACAACAGAAGAGAACGTTCCATACTAAAGTCTACAGCCAACCTATCAGCGCATCAATCAGTTGCCGGTGAAAAATCACTATCTTCAAAATGATAATCATCTGTCACTCGAGATGTCGAGCCTGTAGTACCAATGCCATACATTATATCATAGGAAAACCCCATATCTGCACCACTTAGTTCGTCGTTTTCAAGAAAAATTCCGTGAAAAATCGGTGCATCGGCAAAACTAATAGGCTCCATGCTTCCGAAACCATCATCATCCCGGAAAGGATTGTCCATTGGCATGCAGATGTTCATCGGATCAAATACCTTATCCTTTCCCTTGCGTTTATCCTTCACTTCTTCTGGAGCAGGCCGATTTTCATTTCGTAAAATGGAAGTTGGAGAAGTGAGAGTGTTCTGATGTGAGCCTTCCGCGAACTCATTACTTGAATCAGACTGGACAACAATCTGCTGTTTTACTCCCCAAGAGGGATTTCCGAAATTTGTTGTGGCTTTCGTACCACGAAGACTAATAGCAACACTATCATAGACCCTTGCAGCCTCTTCAGGAGTCCCGAAAGTACCTAGCCATCGCCTCTCCTTCTTCATAGGATCTCTGATCTCCGCTCCAAATGTTCCCCAAGCCCTGTATCGAACACCACGATACTTCTTCTCGGAGGATTCATTCACAGGCCTACTCGCCAGCTTTGTTTGTCTACCTGCATTGCCATTGTCTGAAACCTCCCTTTTTCTAGGCGAAGCAACACCTGCTTCGACTCGGATGACGTTAAGATATTTCTTAACCCTCCTCCGGTTATAAAGCTCCGCCTCCTCATCACTCGACGAATCAGTTGCATCATGATCCGTCACTGTAATGCGAACAATTTTTCGCAAACAGCGCCTCCTCTTATGGCCTAGTAACGGGCTTGTGAGCTTCCTTGTCAAGTTCATATGTTGAGTGAACTTCTCCGGAAAAGTTACAATTAACGTTCGACATTTCTACTGAATAATTTCACTTGACTCAATAATTCTCTTTTTAAAATTAAGATGCCGCAAAATCGAATTTCTTTTCGATGTGCGACACAAAAAGACGACCAAGAAAATTGTCAACGAGAAAGAAACATGCCATTGAACCAAGAGTTCAATGCTTTTTCTCGTTAACTGTTGTCTTATTCGTATTTTTAGTCGTCCCTCGGACAAAAATTCGATTTCACGATATCTTAAATGTAAATATAGAAATCTTGAGGCAAGTGAAATTATTTAGTAGAAATGTTGAACGTTGATTGTAAATTGCTTCCTGAGAAGTTCCCTCAACATATGAACTCGAAAGAAAGCTGACAAGCCCCTTACCAGGCCAAAAAAAGAGGCACTGTTTGCGGAAAAAATTCACATTACAGGGACGGATCATGATGCAACTGATTCGTCAAGTGACAAGGAGTCGGAGTTTTATAACCGGAGGAGGATTAATAAATATCTTAACGTCATCGAGTCAAAGCAGGCGTTGCTTCGCCTAGAAAAAGAAAGGTTTCGGACAATGGCGATGCAGGTACACAAACAAAGCTGGCGAGGAGGCCTGTGAATGAATCCTCCGAGAAGAGGTATCGTGGTGTTCAATACAGGGCTTGGGGGGACGTTTGAAGCAGAGATCAGAGATCCCACGAAGAAGGAGAGGCGATGGCTAGGTACTTTTCGGGACTCCCGAAGAGGCGGCAAGGGTTTATGATAGTGCCGCTATTAGTCTTCGTGGTCCAAAAGCCACTACAAATTTCGGAAATCCCTCTCGGGGAGTAAAGCAACAAATTGTTGTCCATTCTGGTTCAAGTAATGAGTCCGCGGAGGGCTCACATCAGAACACTTTCACTTCTCTAAATTCGATTTTACGAAATGACAATCGGTCCGCTCGGAAGAAGCGAAGGATAAAAGCAAGGGAAAGGAGAAGGTATTTGATCCGATGAACATCTGCATGCCCATGGACAATCCTTTCGAGGATGATGATAGTTTCGGAAGCATGGAGCCTATTAGTTTTGCCAATGCACCGATTTTTCCCAATGAAAAAATGTTGAAAATAGACATGATGACAAGGATCTTGGGATTGATCTCAGCTTCCCATTTCCACTGAAAAGGACGGAATTTTTCTTGAAAACGACGAACTAAGTGGTGCGGATATGGGGTTTTCCTATGATATGATGTATGACATTGGTACTACAAGCTGCACATCCCGAGTTACAGATGATCATCACTCTGAAGATAGTGATTTTTTGCTAGCAACTGATTGATGGCTATAGACTTTAGTATGGGGAGATTTAAGATCTTACAAAGGAGGGACTCTGCCTAGGTACTTACAGGACTCCTTAACAAGACCGCAAGAGTTTATGATGCTGGTGCTATAAGTCTTCGTGATCCAAAAGCCACCACAAATTCTGAAAATACCTCTCAAGGAGTAAAACAACATATTGTTGTCCAGTCTAATTCGAGTAACGAGTCCGCGTAGAGCTCACATCAGAACAATCTCATTTCTTCAACTTCAATTTTACGAAATGAACTTTGACACATGCTTGGGGAAATTTGTAGCGGAAACTAGAGATCCTACAAAGAAGGAGAGGCTATGATAAAATGAGGTGCCTTTTTTTTTTTGCATCTTTAATATCAAACTCTTATGTATCTTAAACTTATAAATTATATTATTTAGGGTCAATTTGTACGTTTCTCAATTTGAAAAACTTAACCTAAAGTATTTGATACCAAACTTATACACAAGCTGCTTAATATTTCAACTCACTCTAGCTAAAAATCTCCTATGAAAATTTATATAAGAAATTCACCCATAAGTTGGGTGGATTTCTTACAAAATTTAATGCCAAATTACTTAAAGAAGATACCACTACTAACTACACTACGATAACAGTGTGATGAGTTAGAATTACAAATCATGAGAGAGCCAAATTTAAAATTTCATAAATATCTAATGATAGACCAATATTTTATATATTTTAAAATTAAAATTTGAGTCATTAATTTAAAATTAAATAAATTTATTGTTGTACCAATATTATATATATTTTTAAGTTATTAATTCAATTTTGTATTACATAGATAGAGATAAAATTTAACAAAAAATAATTTCTTGTACTCATAATTGATACCCACTTCCCCTTATCAATGAAAAATCTTGTTGATGTTTGACATGTGTATCAATTATTTGTTCAACCAAGCACCAGTTATCACCGGTTATGATCTTGTAATAAACAGAACAAAAGTCACAACACATACCTAAAATCACAAATCGAAAAACCTTCAAAATCAGTTAAAAAAGTAATGAGTAATCTGTAAATACTAGCAATTTAACTAATAGATTGAGGCGTGAAATCTCAAAAGAAAAAATCTCTTTAAATTATGAATTTCACGGCAAATGAATAGAATAAAGCATTGTAATACTTACCAAGATCCGATATAGAAATAGGAGTCAATGTTGAATCGATGAGAATTGTATACAGAAGCTCTGTATATTATTTCACATATAGATCTGAAAAAACACAAACAAATACAACAAAAGGTATTACATTTTCATTCATAAATAACAAATTTAAATTTAATAAATATCTAAAAACTTACAAATCTTGAAGATTGATCAACAACTTAATAAATCTCGATCAATATATACACACAAAGATTATCTTATTCACAATGAAGAAAGATATATTCCATAAATATCAAGAAAAAAAAGCTATTCAAATTTGTGAAGCTGACAATAAATAAATATAACAAAGAATTGGAATACTTACAGAGAATTAGGAGTTGTCGTTAAATTAATTGATAATATATAGAGATTGTATATGTTATTTCATAGAAGATCTGGATCTGAAAAACTCAATAAACGTAAAAATAATTATTTCATCTCAAATCATAATTGAAAATAAATAGATTAAATAAAGATCTAAAATGTTACGAACCTCGAACATTTTCGAAAAATCTAACACATAAAAAAACACCAATACTGACATCGGCCGGAACAAAGCGATATCCATAAGCAGACATAAGAAGGCCCGCCGACAATCCATATACATCTCGATCAATACATGAGGTGGTTATCTTCGTACCCCTCTTCATATATGTTGTCAACATAGAAAGATAAATTTTACAAAACAAGTTTGAGACAAATAATTGTCTTTCATCTTAGCGATTTTGAATTGACGATGAAAATGTTCTCAGAGTAGTAGAGATCTAGATGTTTCATTTTGAAGAAAGTAAGACGGCTAGGTATTCAGATTTATATGAAAATAATTAATCATTCACCGTCAGATCAAATCGACGTTAAACGGCTTAGATTAATTATGAAATTTACTCAAAATAATATTTACGAGGACAATTAAGTAATTATGCAAAGGTTATGACAACAAAAATTTTTATATTTCTTGAAATCTAATTCTTTTCTCTCTTTTATTTCATAAATTTAGTGTAAGCGATTTATTTGGTATGCGGACATTTCTCATTTGTCGTAATAAAATTATAATTAAAAATATAATAGAGAAAATGCCCTCTTTATCAGATTTATAGTAGCGAGGTGCCCAAAATGCCACTTTTCACTGAGTGTGTCCAATTTACTCATTTAAATACGCATTTGAAGTAGGCGCATATAGTCATATACCCAATCTTTTAACTCTTTTTTATTTTGTCAGACCCAATCTCTTAAACTAAACCACACCAACGTTTATATGCAAGTGACTTGCCCTGTCATGGTTTCAGAATGTCAATGAGTATATGTCAATGAGTATATCTGAGAACTTGGAGAGAACATGGCATGGAGATCGAGATCGACGACACGAGCAATTTGATTAAGAGCAAAAGATGTGATTGATGGATTAGTTCAAGACAATTACACGCATCCGGCAAATGCGTATCTAGTTATTACACACGCATAACCTCTATGCTTATGCATAGAGTTCACATGCGTTAGTTGGTTATACATTATGGGGTGTTGAGGTTCAGTAACATAGCACTGAGTGAGGTAGAGTAGCAGTGGTCACTGGTTAGTGAACACACATAGTGAATGCTACAGTTCTGTGAGCAAAAGAGGCAAGTATAGAAAAGAAGAAGGGGAAGCCAGCACGCATACATACAATGCGTACCCATCAGCGCATTTACTAAATGCGAATATAAAGTGTGATTTTGGACATTTACTATGTAGACTGGTATTTTGGATATGCGTGTAGAAAAAAACGATATAAAAGATATTCACCCAATATAATAGAATATTAAAAATCTGGAAATAAATATATTAAATCAGAATAAAAAAAATAGATATTTACTTCATCGAAAATCTATCAGAGTCAAAATTCAGAAACTAGACTATTATTTATCACATTATTTTAATAAGATAATTTTAATCAAAAGAGTAAAATATGAATACAAAAAATTTAAACATTAGCCTTCAAAATTAATAATGATAACAAGAATATAATAAATTATATCCTTAAATAACTCCATTTTTCTAACAGTGTATAGAAGATTTATCAGGAAATTGCTCTATTTGAACTCGAGTAGGCTTGATATTTCATATGTTGTTCAACAGCTTTCTTAGTTTCACCTATGCATACGCATAGAGGTTACCCGTGGTGACTCGGGGATTTTTAATTTAAATCAAAATTTATATTTAAATACTTAAATTCATAATTTTGATTAGTTTTTAGTATGTCTAATTAATACCTAATTTTTAAATTTAAACAGATCTTCAATGATTTAATTATAACTTGATAGAATTAAATGTTAAAATTTATTTCAATAAACAGGTGATGTGAAACATATTAATATTAATAAATATTAATATTAATAAATAATTATAATATATAATATAATAATCGGGTCGGGATCGGGCCGACAATCAAGGAAAATCGGGTAGGGGATCGGGCCGGGGGAATGTGAAAAATCGTCCCCGGCCCGATCCCTGATTTTTTTTCAAAGTCGTCCTCGTTCCCCGACCGTACCCGAAAAAATCCCTGAATCCCCGAACAACTCGGTGCGGGGATCGGATCGGGATCGGGCGGGTCGGGTTAATGCCCATCCCTACATGGAGAGGAGATTGTTGAAATATCGGGTGATGAAGAAGAGGACGCAAGCGAGCTGGGGAGTGGGAATGGGGCGTCGCTAATCGGAGCAACAAAAGGCGGAGGAGTGAAGGGCAGCTAGGCTTTATCCCGATGCTGTTTTCAGTTTAATATAATTGTAATTAATAATAATTCAGTTTTTAGTTTATATGTAAGAGCAAGTCCAATAGGTTACTTATATGAGCTCCTAAACTCACATTTAGGTAATGAACCAAAAAAAACCACTCCAACACTCTCCTAGTGAGCTCCTAAATCACTAGCACATGCTCCAATATGCTAGCCATTACCTATTTTTAAGTAACCCCTAGCCATTACCTATATATTATTTATGAATAAAAAAATATCTCTCTCCTTCTTTCTTTGTCTTTTCCCTCCCTTTCTCCTTCTCTCTCCCAAATTTATTATTAAAATAATCTTAGGAGAACAAATATAGGGATTGCTATTGGAATTGACACTAAAAGTAGATTACCTAAATCACTAAGACTCACTAAGATTCATTATTTTATATTATTAATAAGTAATGAGATATGTAACCTATTGGACTTGCTTTAAGTGGTTTTGGGATGGATTGTGCTAAGTTCGTATCTTCAGGTATGTCTTGACTATGTGTCTCTTTTGATCGGGGCCTTTGATTCTTGTAAAAGCCATCGAGTTGTATTCGAAATAATATATCGTCTGCTTGTAAGAAAAAAAAATACCGCGTGTGGATGAAAAACACATCTTACGGTGAGAACATGCAAATAATATAATATTAAAAAAATAAATAATTACAAAACAGCTATGTACTAAAATCATATAACTAATAGTTTGGAAATATTTTTTCTTCTTTGGAGCGATGAAAATAATTAGTTTGTAAGAAAATATCTTACATTTTTAAAATCTTACTCTTCATTAATATGATTAATTAATGAAAAACGTTTTTATATCCGGTATTTTAAATTTTTATACCACTCCCACCTATACTAATGTGATATCCAGTATATCCACACATCATCCAATTAAAATCAATCATGTGGCTGTCACTGTCACGTTAACGTCAAAAAAAATTTGTTATGCGTAATATTAATCTTAATTAATCCATTAATTATCGGAGAAATACACGGTATTTGTGTGTGTCCAAATCAACCTTAGCAGAAGCGTCTATGTCTTACTCCCTTCTCCCCGCTTAATCTATATATGTTTATTATGCGACACACATTTTAATATTTTTATAAAATATAGTTCTACAATTTTTTTTTAATTTTCATTTTAAATATCTCTATAAAATATAATTTTATAACTTATTTTAAAAGTTTTTCTTTAAATAAAAATAAAAATTTAACATAGTTGCTAAATGCAAATCGATTTTGCTTGGTGCAGTTCAGGGAAAATGAGGAAATTACTTTACTGGACTTTTTTAGTTTTATGTGCAACACTAAATGACTATGGTAGTTTTTCTCTAATTTTATGTGCAACATTAAATGATTAAGTAGTTTTGTTGGAGTCCACAGGTTACAGCTCATCAACACTTATCAGAATTCATTTATATTTTTATCTTTTTGTTGAATATATGTAGCTAGTTTCATGTTTTATACGTAAACCCACGCTATTTTCTATATAAAAGAGTTCTTTAATATTAGTTGATGTTTTGATTTTCTAAATAAATGAGTTCTTTAATATTAATTAATATCAGTACCTTCTATAGTTGAAATAATAAATTTCATTTTTTCTAAATAAAAATATATAATATAAATTTCAATTAAAAAATACAAATTAATTAATTTTGTCATGCATTCAAAATATCTAAAACTACATGTTGAAACTCCAAATGACAAATAAAAAGTATAAGAAATAAGTTTTAATCATATTTTATTTATTGAGAGCAGATGTTGTAATTATATTATTTAGCAAAAAAAATGATATTGTAATTAAATTTAATTGCTATGTTAAATATTAATGCATATAACTTTTCACTAGTGTATTTAGTAGTAAAACTTAAGCATGTATAATATTTACTCAACTTTATTATTAATATATATGATTAATTATTCAACATTAAAATTATATCAAGTGAAAAATGAAAAATACAAGTAACTAGATATCAAAGCATGAGTTATATATATTTACTATTCCCTTTGTCCCTTTCAAATATTTACATTTTTTTCATTACTCAACACGTATTTTTAGACGCATATAAAATATAATTTAATATTTTTTTTAAATTTGTGTTTGGTATAAAAATTTATATAGTAAAAATTTATTTAGAAAGAAAAAAATTAAACAATTGAGATGGATGGAACAAATATTTTTTTTATTTACTTCACGCGTTCCAAGTTACCATTTTCCTTTTTAAACATGTATTAAAATAAAGACCAATTGCTCCACTGACTTTTACTTAAAAATATTATTTTCAGTAAAATTTATTTGGAAATTTTGTTAAAAAAATATTCATGACACTATCTTTTTTACTCAACTTTATACATATAAACAATTAATATGACTAATATCTGAGTCAAATAAAATATTAATTTTTTTATAAAATAGGAACAATATATATATTCCTGATAAAAAAAAGTAAGATAACTTCAAGAAAAAGCACATTTTTTTACTTCACACAATGATATATTAAATATATTGAAAACATGAAAGAAATATCGACAAAAATAAAATATCTTTTCAATAATTACTAATAGTGTGATGTCAATTTAATATTTGATATATATTCGAGAATTTAGAATGTTGAATTTAAATTTTTACCAAAGAGCATTTTAATGAATATTTATAATAAATAAGATATGATAAAATTATTATTAAATTAAATAATCGTTCTTCCAAATAACAGAAATAGGCCCCGCTAAGAAAACACTAAATGCATACTCCTCGTAAGTTGCATCTAAATTCTAAACGCGTTTAGTGCACCACGCTACACATTCAGCATAATATATTAACTGTACTAAAAGGTCAGGAGAGTAATTTGTGCGAACTGTATTAAGTAAAACTGATTTGCATTTAGCAACACCCAAATTTAAATAACACTGCGCTCCCCGCGTATACAGCTCGGACCAAGCGACTAATCCATGACATTCCCCGCCTTTACTTTTACAACTCTCCCCACAGTAACCCTAACCCTGACCTCATCAAAAAATGGGTCGAGGTCGTAAACGCAAAACCCCAAACCCCGAAACCCTAGACTCCCCATCCCCCCAAAACGACGCCGTCCTGCCCATCCCCACTCCCCACCTCACCAACCCCACCGCCACCACCTCAACCAACAACAACCCAATCCGCCGCCGTGGCCGGCCCAAGAAAACCCCCCAAGCCCAACCCCAACCCGCCGAGCCCAACCCAACTCCCTCCCCGACCCGCCACATTGAGACCAACGGCCATAACGGACTAGACCACAATTCCGTTGATTCTGATTACGAGAATGTCGGGGGGAGTCGCGGTGTTCCGTCGATGGAAGCGGTGGTGAAGGTGTTTTGTGTCCACACTGATCCGAATTTCTCGCTGCCGTGGCAGAGGAAGAGGCAGTATAGTTCTAGTAGCAGTGGCTTTGTTATTGCTGGCAGGAGGGTCTTGACTAATGCACATTCTGTTGAGCATTTCACGCAGGTTAAGGTTAAGAAGCGCGGCTCCGATACCAAGTATGTGGCCACTGTGCTTGCCGTTGGGACCGAGTGCGATATCGGTGAGAATGTTTAACATAATTATGCTCAGTTTGTTTTAATATAGTATTTAGTTTATCTTTGCTGGATTCTCTGGTTTTGGCTTGTTTTCGTGTTTGTGTATGTTTCAGTTTTTGTGTCGTTTAAAAGATTTTATAGAATTCAAGCAAACAATGTGTGTTTGTGTGAATGTGAGGTTTTGTCGTATAGATGATCATGTTAAATTCTGGCTGTCATATAGTTGTGTGACACATTGTGGCCTATCATGACTATTGAGTATTGACGGATGCTATAAAGTTAGAATTCTATTACCGGTCTTGGTGGTTGTTTTTTGAATTGGTATCTTTGTTAGGTGTTAATTGACGGGACTTACACATATGCATCTCTTTAAAGTATTGTTTATGCAGTTGAGTGTCTTCAGTTATGAAAATGATTTTGTCCAATGATGATCATGTTTATGTGTTTGTGATTTTTTTATCACTTGTGTTGCAGCCCTTCTTACCGTAGCTGATGATGAGTTCTGGGAAGGGGTGTCCCCTGTGGAATTTGGGGATTTGCCTACCCTTCAAGATGCTGTGACAGTTGTGGGTTATCCCATTGGCGGGGATACCATATCCGTCACGAGTGGGGTTGTTTCACGCATAGAGATTCTATCATATGTTCATGGCTCCACTGAGCTTGTGGGATTGCAGGTGGAAAAGCTTTCTACGCTACAACATTAATTATTTTTGAAGTTTTCTTACATATCATATTATTGAGTTATCTCACAACTTGAACCATTTACAGATAGATGCTGCTATTAACTCCGGAAATTCTGGAGGACCTGCCTTTAGTGACAGGGGTGCATGCGTAGGTATTGCTTTCCAATCCCTTAAACATGATGATGCAGAGAATATAGGATATGTCATTCCAACACCAGTCATCAAGCACTTCATTCAAGATTATGAGAAAAATGGAGGATACACAGGTATGTGTTGGAATCAGATTGTTTCATGATGATTTGCAAATTAGTGTGTTTATATTGACACTACTTAGCGCCGGCTCTTTAATATTATTATGCATATTTGAACCTACATGCAAATTGAAAGGTAGTATACAATGGTTAATAGACTTAATTCAGGGGAAACAAATGCATGTCCACAGCTTTATCGCTTTGTACATATGTAATAATCTCAGGCGTCTAATACTCTTCGATAGGGTGAGAAGGCTTTTTAAGCAATGTGTCATTTGATGTACATAAGCAATTATGTGGTGAAGATTTGTAAAGTTGGAGAAGTATTGAGCTCGACTGTTGTTACAATGCTTTTCTTCTCTTCATTCAAGCCCTTGAAATTATGCGGCATCACTTTGTACAGAAACACATATATGTTGATATATGTAATTTAATTACACTGCTCTGCAGTGCACTCTTTTTCCACTGTATAATTTGGACTTATCTGTAGTTCCTAGGTTGTGGATGAGCCTGTAAATAGTTTGCAGCATTTGTTGTTCAGAGATACTGTATGGGTTTTTTGTTTTCTATGTTTTTTTTTAATGAAACATCTGCTTCTCCAGGATTTCCTATTCTTGGGATTGAATGGCAGAAGATGGAAAATCCAGATCTGCGCATGTCAGTGGGGATGAAACCTAATCAGAAGGGTGTTCGAATAAAAAGAATTGACCCAAGTGCACCAGAATCTCAGGTTTTGAAGCCGTCAGATATTATACTAAGTTTTGATGGGGTTGATATTGCTAATGATGGAACAGGTAGGAGTTTTCTCAGTTGAGTGGGCCTTTATATTGTTTATATATATTCATAAAATTTTGATATCTATTATGTATACTTGATTCATAATTTGTGCTAGTTTTTATAGGAAATACTATCTAAGAAAGTTTTAGTATTTTTTTGAACCAATTTTCTTTTTTGTATTACTAGTTAAGTTACATTATTAAAATAACTGTGCAAAGTATCTCATTTGCAGATGATATTTCACTTTCTTATATAAATTTGGTGTTTCGTATGGGATTTAATGAATCTTTTGCTGACTTTACTTTTTGTAATTATCAGTTCCATTCAGGCATGGAGAGCGGATAGGTTTTAGTTATCTTGTTTCACAGAAATACACCGGAGATAATGCAACAATCAAAGTTCTACGCAACTCTGAAATATTTGAATTTGATATCAAACTTGGATCCAACAGAAAGCTTATTCCAGTTCACATCAAAGGCAGACCCCCGTCATATTACATTATTGCAGGATTTGTATTTACAACTGTATCAGTACCCTATCTTCGTTCAGAGGTGCACAAAAAATTTTTAAACTCTGTCTCTATGTACACAAATGCATGTGTTATGTTGTGCTTATAATGGTAAAAAAACTGAATAAATAAAGTCTACCACTTGCATAATATCATATAACTTATAAGCATTCCTTCCGCCCCCCTCCCTCTACTGATTTTAAATTTTGTTAGAAACTTAGGGGAGTAGTGGCTGTCAACACAACACCCAACCAATATTATGATATAAAAGAAGTAGCAGATAAGAACTTGATCTTTAAGTTAGGACTTGAAAAGTGATTAAAACAGGGACACGGTTTTTACATAATTGCTTTAGCCTTCTTGGTTGAATAAGATTGGGTATTTGTATGCATATATCTTTTGGGTTTTAAGTGACAACTTATCGGAATTTGGTTAGAAAGGTGATTAGTTGTTTTTTTTAAAATTATGGCATTGATTTAGGGAGGAAGAATAGACCAGATTTTCTGTACAGGAGTATGAACTAAATCATGGAACACCGGATCCCATCAGAACTCCGAAGTTAAGCGTGCTTGGGCGAGAGTAGTACTAGGATGGGTGACCCCCTGGGAAGTCCTCGTGTTGCACCCCTTTTAAAATTTTCAAAAAAAATAAAATAAAATAAAAAAAAATCATGGAACACCAAACTTGATTCCTTGCCCCATATCGTGATTTCATCTTGTCCAGATTCACTGTAAAACACGATCCGGTTTTAATAAAGAGAAAAAGAAAAACAAACTAATTGTTGCCAAGGTGACAACATGACGTCCTATGATGTATACAAACTAAAAATGTCACTACTATGAAGTGTCTCATTAATCCAAATTAGAGGCCCTTGTATCTGATTCTTGGTCCGTCAACCGCATACCGGTATGGCTTGGTTCCATGTAACACTGGTAGAGATTCGAGAGATTGTTCAAAACAGATTGTTTGTGCGTGTGTGTCCTTTTTTTTTTTTTTTTTTTTTTTTGGTGCAATTTTTAAGGGATCAGAACACATTGTATGAATATTTGAAAATCTGGAGCGGGATTCGTGTTTGACACACAAAGCCTTCTTTAGGTTCTTCACTTGAACAATGTCATTGTTTCTCTAGGCCAGTAGTTTGACTTGCAGCTCTCAAACAAACTTTCTGAGGATGTATATAATTTTAGTTGCCAAGTGTACTTATGTGAGGCTGTACTACTATTTAAACACATGTTGATTGGCACTGCATAATGAAATTTCATCCAAGATTTAGGAGTTGGTCCATTTCTTTATTTTGTCTTGTTCTTCCTTTTTATTTTTTTGTTCTTTTATAATAATAACTTATTACAAAATCAGGTATATTATGTCTGTTCAGTGTTCTCTGATTTTATTTTTCTTCGTTCCTTCTTGTTATAACCCTTATTTACTCATGTACTCAGTATGGGAACAGTTATGATCTTGAAGCTCCGGTCAAGCTATTGGACAAACTCTTGCACGAAATGCCTCAATCTCCTGATGAACAGATTGTTGTGGTCTCTCAGGTACTTTCATTATTTCCTGGCTTATATATGATATTGGAGGTATAAGAAATTGAAATTGCAACCCGTATGTTACTTACATTTTTTTCTCATGTCAAATTCTTTAAAGGTACTCGTTGCTGATATCAATATAGGATACGAAGACATTGTCAACACCCAGGTGAGTTCTGATTGACTATTGCAACTTGCAAATGTTAGCATACAAAAACTTAAACCGTTTAAAAGCTACTCATCCTCCTCATTCCATAAGTGTAGGTTCTTGCTTTCAATGATAACCCTGTGAAGAATCTGAAGAGCTTGGCCAGCATGGTAGAGAATTGCACTGCTGAATTTTTAAAATTTGATTTGGAATATCAGCAGGTATACCCTCTTCTTGTCTCCTCTAAAATTTGTCTATTTTTTAAAATTGTTCTTGAATTAATTTTCTGGTGCAGATTGTTGTCCTTCAGACAAAGAAAGCGAAAGCTGCTACTGTTGATATCTTAAAAACACACTGTATACCTTCAGCCATGTCTGACGATCTCAAGTGAGAGGTGTTGATTGTGATTTGTATCATGATTGACTCTCTTGTGAGACGGGGCTTCTCTTACACTTGAATACGTTAATCCATCATGATTGATTGTCTTGTGAGACAGGGCCTTTCTTTTCACTTGAATACATTAATCCATCTCAATCTCCTACTCGCACCAGATCTTAGTTCTTTGCTTTAGGCCACATATTGCATAAATATATACTTTTTTTTCCTGATGTAGTTGGAGGTACTAGTCATACACTTTTGTGTAGAAAGCTTTTTGATAGAAGGAACAGAGGATTTTATATCTTGACAGCCTTCTTGTAGTCATTTTTGGACAACTCTTGACATGTTCCAGATATGTTATAATGTGAGCTTTCGACAAGACTAAATTGTCGGAAAAGATTTAGCAAGTTTGGCGCGTAAGAATCTCACCAATTGTTTTGCAATGTTAATAGCTTATTTTGAATTTTATCTTGAATAAGTGAATTGTTTACACACATATTCTGTTATTTCAGATAATGTGAAACTTCTGATATCAGTGTCAGACTAGTATCAAGCCTTGTTAGGAATAATTTTGTTGGAGACTTTGGGAGAAAACATATCACTATATCAGCTACCAGGTACAGAACATGACTCGCCACTAGGTTAGTGGTAGTTGTTTTTGGGGCGTATTATCTTGTTTAATCTCCAAGTTGAGTAATCTTGTTTTAGGTCACATATCCAACTTATTTTTAATTGAAATAATTTTTATAACAACATATATCAGTTAAAAGATCTAGCTAATCTAACTTGAACTTATATTGAAGTCCTAATTATATTAAAATTATATATAAGAACAATAAAACATAAATATAAATACACACACACACATACAATTTGTATTGATATCATGATTGCAAAAATCAAGAATCAGGATTAATCGGTGAAGGTATTGACTAGGGATTAATCATAAGAATTAATCGGATTAAAATTTAGATATTTTATAATAATATAATATTATTTAATATATTAGTTTAAATTATTATATAACATATCATTTAAGAATATATATAGTCATTATCAGATTTTAGAAATTGAATCACGAAGACACCTTGCAGGAATTAATCGGCCGAATCAGGAATTTCTAGAACCAAGGTTGGGACTGTCAAAAAGTCCAGCATATATTTATAAAGAAATAATTCACAATATCTTAAAATCCAAGAAAAAATACGTACTGGAAGCTGATCCTAGAAATGGTAAACACAATATTAATGCTGTTAACTGCAGCCTCGCAGAAAGCAAGGATTAAACTTGTTCCATCTGCACCTCATTCGGGCCATACAAACGCTCATACCCTCCGAGATGATTCGACATGGCAGGCTTATCGATGCTCTCATTATGATACGACTTGCAGACGAAGTAGATGATGGTCTGAACAACAAGCTGATACAGAAATATGGGCACAAGCAGAACCAGGCACGCCATTCCCACAAGAACCCTCTTCCACATCTCCCAGAAATCCCCATATACAACAAACGTATAGAACACAAACTGTATCACCGCAACAGGAATATCCAGTCCCACAAAAACAGCCAGAGCCACCCAGAACTTCCCCCTGATCAACTTCCTGCTCTTCTTCATCGCTTTGACTCCGCTGGAATCTTCTAATACCGTCACAATACTAGCCAGCTGCCACACAATTGTCAGGTACACGATCCCTATAGCGTATACAAGTAGTAGAATCAAGGACAGCAACGCAGGAACGGTTCCGCTGTTAGCCAAGCAAAGATACAGGGTTACAATAACGACTACCAAGTAGACGAAAGTGAAGGCATAAGTAACAATGAATGTGATCATGAGGCGCTTCCAGACTTTCGGCACAATGCTGATGACTTTGCCGAAGCTAGAGAGGCTGCGGTTCGCGTAAATGCAGGCAATGGAGTAGACCACAGCAGAAGTGGAGAGCAGGGAAAAGATGAGAAAGGAAGTGTAGTATCCGAGCTCGAAAAGAATGTAGAGAGTCCAGTCTTTGAGTGAGGTGGTGTCTCTACCACCGTAGATATAATTGTATCTTTGTCGCGGAAACAGGAGATCAGAGATCTCCATTTCCGCTAGGTAAATGACGGTGAGTGGGAGGACGAAGGCTAGAGTGATTTGGTTGAAGATTTTTCGGTACGGAGCCATGACCTTGTGGCCTTCTCTGTATATGCCGAACACACCGAGAGCTTTCATTTCTTCTTGTGTTCTATCCATTTGTTTTGGTTGGATAGGAAGAATGTGTTTATGTTTTTTGTTTGGATTGGGAGCCAAGAGTAAATAGGCAATTTGTAGGCTGACTATTCCACGAAGAAGCTGGTATATTTCGGAGAAGGAGCTGGTGCTTTGACTTGCGTTGACTCATCTCAAGATATACAGTCATATAGAGGCTCTTATAAATTATGATTTTATAAAATATTTTTAAATTATTATTTTTTTATAAAGATTTAATATCTCAAATTTTTATTTAAAAAGAAACTTGGAAAATATTATAAATTAATATTTTATATAAATTTTAAAATACGTGTAAAAAAATAACCAACATGCCGGGGCAGAGAAAGCTCGAGGGCGTGGTCCATATTACATGGTGGCTTGTGACGTTGTGTAACCACTGGCCAACTTTACCTAATGGGAGTTAAAGCATGTTGGCGACATGTTTGGTTTCACGCGTCGAATTTATGCATCACATTTATACGATATCCATTGTTTTCCTGAGTCTATTATGTCTTATTTCGTTTTCTTTGACTTCTCAACACAGACCAAGTTATTAGAATATAGAAGAATTATTATAATTCATAAAAATAATATTTTTTTTAAATAATATCCTTTACCGTGTAATTATATCACTTGAAAATAGACTTATAAAGAACGGAGGGGATATAATTTTAGTTAGAATAATTCTTGTATAATATATCTCCTCGACTAGTGCTACGAAACCAAATAGAACTTAATTATTCATGTATAAATTCATTTTTAATTCTATATGTGAAATTAATAACTGATCATCACCCTTGTCACATTATTAAAAATCTATAAAAAAATGGATATGTTAATAATTATTTTTCTATTAAATAATAATAAGAATATATATTTTGAGTAGAAGCTAAATTTTTTGTTAAATCTATAAATTAACGGGCCTGTAAGAAACATGGCAGAAACCCAGCCCATAAGAAGCGCAGAAATAGCTGGTTGCTTAATGCTTGCAAATTGTTTCTCCAAGCCTATCTATTAAAACTCCCGCTCGTACTCGCACAATTCAACTCAATGGCAGACACGAAAGCTGTGGAAAAAGCTGAAGCGGTCGCAAAAATTGATTTATTTGAAGACGATGACGAGTTCGAAGAGTTCGAAATCGGTCAAGGTCTTTCCTCCCCACTCTTTGTATCCTCTATAAATTAATACTCTCGAAAGAAAAATACAAATTTATCGAAGCTGTAAAGTTTTTACTGTTTACTGTGTATGCACATGTTATTTACTGCTGTTATATCAATGTACTGTACTGATTTATATCCTGCTGAACCTGAATATTATTTACCTCCTGGTTTAATTTGCCTGCCTGATAGATTAATGTTTTTTAGAATATTTGTAATGCTGTGTTTTTATGATGTGTTACTTATCGTTATCGATAAACAATGATTTGATAGAGTTTGATGAAAAGAAGGAAGTAGGGAGTGATGTAACACAGCAGTGGGAAGATGATTGGGATGATGATGATGTGAGTGATGACTTCTCCTTGCAGCTGAGGAGAGAGTTGGTGAATAATTCTACCGAGAAGAAATGAAAATGAGCTAAGTCGTGCTTGTGTATTTGTTTAACTGCAGAATTTCGTTCGTCTTAAGTGTTTTTCTGCAAATGTTGTTAATCTGGTGAAAGAATGCTTTACTCTGGTATCGACTTTTGTTGAATTTGAAATCGGGTGGTTGCAACTTGCTATTGCACGGATATGAGCCCTTTATGATCTTTGAAGTTTAGGTTGACATTTACTCTTTATGTTTGTATGCCTATGTTTGTCTAGTTCATGAAGAATTCTGTAATGAATAAAAAATGGAGCACTCCTCAAGGAAATTAAAGACTAAAAGCGTATGTAAGTAGATGTAATCAACTATATAGATCCTTGATTATGCATATAGAAATTATTTTGATGAGACTGCAGGGTATTACAGATGAAATGGAGTGATAGTGGCTCAACTATAAACAAGTTGAATGCCTGTAGTTTTGACCGATTAGAGAAATATGAAACCAGGGAAGATGAAATTGAGAAACTAATCTGGTAAAGTTTAGGGAGGGGGGGATTTTTAGCTGGTAGACGCCTGTCAAGGGCTTGGTCATCGATCATTTTTGATGAAACCAAATTACTTCCTCTCATCCCATGTCAAGTACATTTTACAGGAAAAATACTGAGAGTAAATCTGTATCCCTCTTTGCACTTGGAGGATTCTTTAGATCTTAAACATAACTGACTATTTAACCTCAATTGGAATTTAAATTCTCACAGACCTAGCACACTCTTGAATATTACTGTCATTTTACAGTCTCTATGGGGAAGAATGTATATCGTTCGGATAGCACTTTCTTCATGTTTTTCCCTCACAATTCCTAGGAGTAGTTCTCTATAGAAGACCCCCCACCCAGCTCCACTTCCAGTCAGGTTATATATGTTTCGTATGTCCTTTACAGTTTTGTTTAAGTTTTAAATTTTATGTAGGAGTGTGATCATACATTCATATGTAATGAATTATTTTCCCTTGAGAGTTCAGACACGTATGTCATAGGGGTGTTTTATATGTAGGGAAATGGTAAAAAGGAAGAAAATATGTTTTTCTTATAAGATGTTACCTTTCGATTAATTTCATCTATTAAAGATGCTCAAGCCCCTAGATTGAGTGATGATGCCCATTGGCCAAAGATGCTGCCAGATGCCATCAAATTTACGAAGATGATTGAATCCATTGACAAGTATTATTTCTAGAGAGACTATCCTACGCTAGGCTCCATAAATTTAATCTTTCCAAGTACAAACACATGCTATCATGCACATTAATAATAATGATTGTAGAATATTAAGCCTCATTGTATTATTCATTGAGATTTGATTGCAAGTACTATTATTATATTTGTATATACAACTACTACATGATTTCATTTGAAAGATAATTCCAATTAGTGGACTTACTAGTTGCCACTTTGGTCAACTTATTAATATTTTTCTGACTGGTTAGCAGTGGATCTTGAAATGTACAGTTTCAAGGGTAGGAAGAGGAAGAGGAGGACATTAAGAGAATACATAGCACTTGCGTGCTACTTTTATAGAAACAACAATTTGAAACTAGGGTATGCATCATTTCAAAAGACCAAATCCAAGCTGAACCTTAAACCTCCTTCAATTCTTGCATACTATGCCATTTGAGCTCCAGCTTCACAAACACTGCACACACTGATCTCTAGGGTTCTGCGACAGATGGGACAAGAGGCTGTCTTAGATAACCACGAGTCAATACATTGACAATGAAAGATATGATTGCAATTTGGTAATAATCTGCACTTGTCACCTTCCTTGAATATCTCCAAGCACACTGCACAATCCAAATTGCTCTGGCTTTCCTCGTTCACCTCCCCCTTGTAATCGAAACATGGCAGTTTCTTTATTACATCAATGGAGACGGTTCTTCTTTGCAAAGCAATACCGCTCCCAACACCATTTTGTTCCCTGAAAGCTCTTTCAACTATCCAAACATGAATCATCACCAAAATAGCAATCCCAGTGATCAGTAGCATAACACATGTTACTATTTCATCCACCATGGTCACACCTTCGAACATATATTACAAATCTAACTAATAATTTGTGAGCCTCTCGTGATATCTATCACTTATTGCGACATATACATGCCTATAGCTTTGTAGTATCCCAAAATCTTTGGGATCACCTCTTCGACCAAAGAGGTGGCTGCAGCCTCAGGAGAGGTTACTCAATATACGTAGATTTGCTTATGTGAGAAAGCAGAAGTTTAGAGATTTGAATTGCCTAGAAAACTCGTGTGGATGTTTTTTTCGGAACTGAGTACACAAATAACAACGAGCTGATTCTGATGCAAACAGGGAGGCATTTGCTTGTATCAAAGACACTCTCCCATGGACGTGGGTAGCTAGCTGTAGCTTTTTATATGTGTACTGGATTGATAAGGATCATAACATTTGATATTACGATATGGTTTGTTTAATAATCTGTTAGAGGTTCTGTATAGGGGATTAGCAACTGCAGGGCACCAGGGCAGTGGTTATGTAGTACAAGCTTATTAGAGAAAGGTTGTTGGGTACTTAACCGCTGGAGAATTGGAATATGGCATTTTCTTACAAGTGCAGTGCATATATATATATAGGGGAGTGCTCAAATACAAACCAATTTTAAAATACAAACTACAAACCATATATAAAAATAACATAACTCAGTGCATACACGGTAGTTCATTCTCTCATTTTTTACTCAGATCTACTCTCTCTCTCTCTTCTCGTCTCTCTCACCTCTGTATTTCTCTCAACTTGTCACGCTGTAAATTAATATAGCTTGTTACAACTGGATTTTGTTCCCATCGAGATAGATAGACACATATAGATATAATTTAGTGATGAAGCTGTGGTGCTTTTGGTGTTTGATGATGCTACGTTTTGATAGTGGTGATGTTGGTGATGAGGTGTTAATGGTGGTGGTGCAGTGGCAATGGCAGAGGCTGTGCTATTCCCTTCAGTCCCGTCAGAGAACAAACTTGCTACAGAATTCAGGATTTTCTGACATATATATTAGTGATTTTCGTTGTGCCAATTAGTGATTTGTATTGTATCAATTAGTGATTATCACTTTAGAAATTAGTGAAACAGCGAGTACTGAACAGAACCTGGTGACAGTGACAATGGGATGGGAGATGTGGTTTCAGGCGACGGAGGTGAGGCTGGAGGCGACAGGGGTGAGGCTGGAGGTGACGGTGGTGAAGGTGGAGATGGAGGTGGAGGGGACGATGGAATGAATTTGGTGGTGATAGAACATATAACTGGACATGGAGATGGTGGTTACGGAGAAGCGGCATGGAGGTGGAGACGGTGATGATGGAGATGACGATGGAAGCGGAGCTCAAGGAGGTGGAGGCGGAAATGGGGTTGGTAGAGATGGGATTGGTAGAGTTTAGTGACACTAAGCACTGCTAATCACTAAATATTATTGTCATAATCATTGGTTTGTATGTTTGTACCATAAGGAGTTTGTACTGGAGTAGGACCCTATATATATATTTCTTTTTTCTATTTATATGGTCTTACGTTCCAACTTAATCTTACTACAACACATTACTAATTCATAATACTTGTATATAATAATGTTTAATTGTTTTGTGCATCATTAGTTGATGGATCTGTTTTCCTTGCACATGATTATCTAGCAATGAAATTATTTGTTCTATATTACAACTTGAACCACTGCATTATTTCTTTTATGAACAAAATGATAACATATTTAATAATGAAATGATGCTTACACACAAACAAATCATTAAATACAATAACTTCTTAGAACTTTTATATTACAAATCTTCTGCTATTCAACAAATATTTACGTGACTGAGTAGATCAATATGATTATACATATAGATAAGCTTGTTGTGCATTATGTTTATCTGTTTCATGCACTAAAATTAATTTTTTATGTATAACTAATTTTCAAAATCGAAATCATTAGGTCAATCTCAAAATGGTTTGTATCAAAGATACATAAATTTTATTAAAATTCATGAAGTCGTCAAATACAAATGTGTTAATCTGGGTTAGATAATTTCTGAACTTCTCACAGACAACTTATTATTTGTGGCTTTAATATATTGAGTAATTATGTAAACTATTGAGCGAGGAAGGAGCAGTTATCATGCATGGGTTCGCCTTAATTAATCGTAATCCCTGATTCATGCTTAATACCATGCTCGTCAGCAATAGACTGGTCTTTAAATTATAGTATCGATTGATTATATAATTAATCTTTGGACGACCTGGAACGAAGCATACAGGAAATTATATAAGATAAAGAATATAATTATAAGAATTTATCAAATTATCTTAAAATATATAATTTCTTTTTAAATTATATAAACTTTTAAAAAATAAACAAGTAAGATGAAATGTTAAGAAACAAGTGGTCAGATGAAGAGGGGTGGAGGCGTGGAGCATCGCTGTGACGCTGTCCCATTTTTTCCTCTCCAAATTGGGTGTTATTTGTTTCTGTTTTTTGTTTTTCCGGACTGATAAGATTATCATTTTCCTGTTTCTATAGTTGAACTTTATTTTTTTAAAATATATTTTCTCAAAATTACTTCTGAAAATCAGATCAAAAAACGCATGATTGTTTTTGTATTTCTAGAAATCCTGAACCACCCAGACACCGTGTTAGTTACTCCCTCCCTCTCATTTTCTTACGGGTTTTTTCACTCCTCGACACGTATTTTAACGCGCATATAAAACATAGTTGTATAACTTATTTTTAATTTTCTTACGGGTTATTCTATTGTTAATACAATATAAGGGTTAATAATCAGCTAAATCGATAAAATGGGCTCGAAATACACCAAACTCAAAATGATCTCAATCGATCACTTACAAGAATCTCTACATACGAGTTCAAAGAGTAAAAATATTATTTATATAAGTTTACACATTATTCTTAAATGTTACTCCCTCTGTCCCTCTCATTTCTTTACGGTTACTATTTTGGTATGTCCCTTTCATTTATTTATGTTACTATAAATAGTAAGTTTTTCCTATCATTACATCCACTATCTTCCCCTATGATCTCATATTTAACAATAAAAACTACTATTACACCCACTACTTTACTCCACTATCTCAAATCTATTATTAAATATTGATAGGTCCCACCACTTTACCCACTTTTCATCTAACTTTACTCATTTTTCATACATTGTCTTGGTCTCCGTGTCTCCCTCCAATGTAAACAATTGAGGGGGACGGAGGGAGTATTATTTTGAAATCTGATTGTCTAGTGGTGGTTCAAGCAATTAGAGGATCAACTCCAATGCAATCATATTTTGGTCACCTTGTGGAGGAATGTTAGCTTCTTTTTTTTTGTTAAGCGGTTTGGAAATACGATAGCTCATCAGCTTGCTAGGGAGTTTTATAATTATTTCGATCGTACACCTATCAAAATTATACTCCCTCCGTCTCAATTTATAGGTCCAGTTTGAAAAAAAAAATTGTCCCAAAATACTTGTACTTCTCTTCTTTCAATACAAATTTATCTACATATTAATTGTGCTTTTTTTGAAACTCAACATTATTCTCATTTTTCAATGCACTAAATCCCTATATTTATTGTGATTTTTTTGAAACTCTACTGTATTCTCACTTATCAATGCACTAATTAATGATACATGAGATAAGATTCTATCTAACCAACTTTTTTCTTAATATGTGTGTTTATTCCAAAATGGATATATAAATTGAGACGGAGGGAGTATTGAGATAGATTTGATTAATTAATAAAATCTTCAGCTTTTCGTTAAAATGATATAAAGAAGCAATATATTGTATTTAGGAAATAATTAAGAAGTTTTTAGAGAACCTCTAACATTGGTTTTTGATATTTTGTAAGGCCAGTTTTATCAGGTGTCTTTTGGGATACTCTTGTAACCTTTTCTATCTATGATTTCCTTGCCTTTAAATAAAAAAAAAAAGGGTTGAAGAGAAATACGGTCATACGGAAGTGTCCGACAGAGTCACGGACAGGCATAGCGAACAGGACACTGACTGTTTGAAAAGACACAAAAGGGCGTAGTTAGTTTTGGACCCTTTTGGATCCCCCTTTCCATCTGCCTCTCGTTTCTTGTACCCCTCGGTTCCACAATCCATATCAACGCGCTTTTCTTCTGTTCCTCTCTAGTCTCTACTCCCTTCTTTCTCATGTCCTCTTACGTTTTAATTACATTGATGAATGACTACCTCACCCTTGCCAGTTGCCACCATTTCCATTCTCCAGATTCTATGCAAGTTATTAAAATGAAATAACTTGATTAAGTTTCTTAACTATACCGATTTTCTTTAGTCTCCTAAATAAACAATTTCGTATCATGAATAATTACAAAAATTTTCTTAACAAATGTTAGAAATTTGCTCGTATCATACATTTTTAATTGAGTCATTTATGTTCACTAAGTTCTTTTACAAAATTAATTTTGGTTTGTAATTACATTTATATTTGTAGGGTCATATTCCTCGTAGATACTCCAACTCAAGAACGCTTGGAACCTTTTAGTATTAAAAAATTTCTGCATTAGAACTGCACATGCAAAATGACATAAAATTATTTTTGAAAACAAGCAACGATGAAAAAACATATATTTAAATTTATATCACGGAAATTTATTTAAAATTTAGGGTTCTTTTAAGCACTGGTTGCCTGTTCAGCGCGACCCATGAATCATATCTCTCCTAATACTCTTAGCCTAAGAACTCTTAGGTGGTGTTCACTTGGAGTGACTAGAATGGAGGGAGAATTGGATGAATTCTGTACTCAAAAATAATATTGATCAAAGAAAATTTATATAATTTTCATTTTTTTAATCATTCCATTCCAACTATTTTAACTATAATTCTAACCCACATATTTTATAAGGAATGCTCATTCCATTTCTACATCATGTTTCTTTATAATCTTTCTCACAAGAAATTTGCATATATTTATATTTTGTCTCTATCATCTCATACTTTCTTCTTCCTCCTTAAAACTCCTATATAATTTTTCATTTCATTCCATCCAAATGAACACAATCTTAAAATATTAATTAATTAGGGTTCTACAGCAGAACTCTACATACAAAAAATGTTGTGTTTATTATATTTTATTTTAAAATTATTTTTAAACATATACAACGATGCAAAAAATATGTATCTATATTTAATTCTAAAAATTTATTTAAAATTTAGGATTATGAACCAAAATGTAAGTGGTTCTATGATTCTAATTTCAGAACAAATTCTCTCTTGAACGCACCGCATGATTTATTAAAAAATAAAATAATTTATTAAAAGGGAAGGGGAGCCATCGCCATCAATCCGTAAATCCGTATACCCCAGTTTGTCCCTCCTAAGTAGATCTTCCCATGTTACTTAACAACAATACTTGCAACTACTTACCATACCCCCCATCACACTCCCCTAACTCATCACATCACCACCTCCATTTTTATTCTGCCTTCAATACCTGCATCCTTGCATATATATCCACACAAATCTTTACTCTGTTTCTCTCTTTTTGTCTAGAAAACCTAATTTCTTTCTTTCTTTGCACTAGCTACTTCCAGGATGTAGCTTTTACTCGACTCCATTTCAACCCAATCTCTCTCTCTCTCTCTCTCGCTCGCTCTCTCCCTCTCTCCCTCTCTCTCTATATGCTCCATAGTTTCAGTTTGGAATGTGATTATAACTGTCAGCTCAATTTCGATATTATTATATTTGCTCAACTTTTCAGAACTTTTGGAATGTGCATTTTCTAATTGTGTTATGTTCAGTCAAGATTTGTTGATGATATAAACAGAGTATTGAATTTCTCGATTACTAATGAAGAATCTAAACTGGTTTAAGCAAATTGCCAACAATGCTAAACTCGAGAGACGATTGTCTCTCGGGGAATATAATCGAGCAGTGTCGTGGTCTAAGTATTTAGTTTCATCCGGTGCTGCAATTAAAGGGGATGGAGAAGAGGAATGGAGTGCTGATATGTCTCAGCTTCTTATTGGGAATAAGTTTGCTTCTGGTCGACATAGTAGGATTTATCGCGGAATTTATAAGGATAGGGATGTTGCGATTAAACTTATAAGCCAGCCCGAGGAGGATGGCGAATTGGCTGCTTTTTTGGAGAAGCAGTTTACTTCTGAGGTTGCTATGATGTTTCGATTGAGTCATCCTAATATCATCACTGTAAGCTCTGCTGCTTATTTCATTTTTGGGTTTGTGAATCTTGTAGCATTGTCATTGTCGATTTTTGGTGTGAATATAGATTGTGATATTTTCTCAACTCTTTTAGTGTTGATACTAAGCATAAGCTTATGCTATTCCAAGTTTTGAGGATAAGAATGTCTCTAATTTAGTTATAAACACTAATATCACCCGTAATCGCAAAGATATAATTACCTCTTGACCAACATTGTCTCGTTAGCATTTTCATCGAGTGCATTAACTTTTTCTCAAAATCAAAAGATCTCTTCATTCTCCTTTATAAAAATCATTTTGGCATATGTTTCGTAAGTGTGTTCCTTGTGACATTACTTGACCTTTTTACATACACAATTAGGACTGACTTGAGTCCTGCCACATTCTTTTCATTAGGCATTAGCTTTTCATCGAGTGCATTAACTTTTTCTCAAAATCAAAAGATCTCTTCATTCTCCTTTATAAAATTCATTTTGGCATATGTTTCGTAAGTGTGTTCCTTGTGACATTACTTGACCTTTTTACATACACAATTAGGACTGACTTGAGTCCTGCCACATTCTTTTCATTAGGCATTAGCTTTGGCGAAAGTTCTTCTTGCTTTACAGCAATGCTATAACCTTTGCTTACTGATCCACAAAGTTTAATTTGGATTATGGGGTTCGATATTCTCATTTCTTTGAAAAATCATCTTACCCCCTTACAAAGTATTATTTTTACTACACCAGTTCTCATTGTTCTGGTTGATATACCATTTCCTAACCAAAAATGCATTTATTGGTACTTTTAGTAACAATGACTTCTAGGTTTATATTTCTCCTGTTTTTTTGTTAATTTAAGTAGTACTAGACCGAATCCCTGTTTTAACTTTTTCTGTGTTTATGTAAAAAAATGCATTCTATTGGGTTCTTGCCTTTTCTACTTTACCTCATATAGAATGTCTATAAACACCTGCCATAGCGCCATTACTTGACTTTTGCTTAACTACTACCTCGTGTGCAGATCAAGGTCATGGCAATGAAACCTGACTTTTATGTTAGCTGGATTTTGTTTGTAAGGAGTGACCATTTATTCTTTTCATTTCCGTCATGCAGTTTTTTGCAGCTTGTAAAAAAGCCCCTGTATTCTGTATCATCACTGAATACTTGGCAGGGGGTTCCTTGAGAGCATATCTCCATCAACAGGAACCATATTCGCTTCCGATCAACCTAGTCCTAAAGTTTGCTATTGACATTGCACGAGGAATGCAGTATCTTCATTCTCAGGGAGTGCTTCATAGGGATCTTAAATCAGAAAACCTACTCCTTGGTGGAGATATGTGTGTTAAGGTAGCAGATTTTGGCATCTCATGCTTGGAATCTCAATGTGGCAGCGCCAAGGGATTCACTGGTACTTACCGTTGGATGGCACCAGAAATGATCAAAGAAAAGGCTCATACAAAGAAAGTTGATGTATACAGTTTTGGCATTGTCCTTTGGGAGCTCTTGACTGCTTTAACACCATTTGACAACATGACTCCAGAGCAGGCTGCTTTTGCAGTATGCCAGAAGGTACTCACAACATTAAATTGTACTTTGTCCTTTTCTGTGGAGCAGAATTTTAATCCGAACAATTTGCAGCAAATGCATTTTGTTCGCATTGGCATTATCATCTTGCACGGCTCTTATATCATGATTTTTATTGCTTTTTATGTTGCAATGTCATATATAAGTTTAGTTCTTATGCTGCATACACATAAAATATATCAACTCTCCAAACAAAACAAACAAGTTCATATGTGCGGGGCTATTAATCTATCATTAGCTATAAGCAGAGGTTGTCACCTACAAGTTTTGCAATATACATGTATTCATTGTCTAGTTTGCTGATACTTTATACAGCCATTTAGAGATTTTCCGAAATGTACAAGATGAGGCATGGACAGTGTTTTGTGAAGTTGTGATTGGTAGATCTTAATAGTAAGAAAAATATGTTCTGGGATTTCTAATAAGAATCTGCTAAGTCTTTATAATTCATGATGTTGGTGTGATTTGTTCAAAAGTGATAAATACTTGGCACCTACAATGCTAGATTCTTTTCTTACATGTAAAGCATCACATAACTTCTTCAATGAAGAGTCGCACACAATCTGATCTAAATGTAGTTGATTCCATCCAAATTTGAGTTAAGGAGATCTTGGGGGTAGTTATATACGTTTATGGAATCATGGCCTCTTTGATTCAAAATGCTACAGAATATTAATTTTTTTTTGATGTTATATCATTAAAGTTAGTTAAAGATATTTTCTTTCTGTTGTGCTCGCAGGCTCCCTTTTATTAGTTGCATGTTAATGTTTGGAATTGGTCTTGACAAAAATATTTTCTTTCTTGTGACTTTGCGGCCTGGTATAGCTATTTGTCATGTCTTAATGTGGCTTTGAAGTTGCATACACGCCATTCAATCACATGTCATCATAATAAAAATAGAAGCAATCACTTATGTGCTGCTATGCAAAAAGTTATGATTACACTTACATAGGGTCTTGAATGAAACATCTCACATGAGGAGTCAAGAAAAAGTTATGTTAAATATAAGCAACCAATTAAGTCCATAGCATGACCCCTTTGGAAGGTGCCCAAAAAACAGATTTGTGTGAGCTTTGACTCTTGGAAAGTGGACAATATAATACTTATGCAAGTGAGAGGTTCAGCCGAACAAAAGTTTTATGTAGTTTAAAATCATAAACTTTCTCAGAACTACCGATATCTATCTGAGCAATCCACATTATAGGTCACTTTTCTAAACATTCATAATTAATTTTGTTCTGGTATTGAGTTTGCATGTGGTAATCTTATAAAATGTTGGTTTTAACATATGATTCTGCCATCAATCTGGTTATTGTATATCTGATAAAGCAGAGAAGCGGCATCTGACAATTTCTGCCCAAAATTCATTCCCTGCTGCACAGAAATACTTAATGTTCTTTTGAAGTCAGTTGCAAAGATTAGCTACAAACTTATTTCGTTCAAAAAGGCTATAGATCATCTCTTGTAGTCTGGACCTTGCTTGTTGAACGCTGCTATATGTGATTTAGTGTTTTAGTTAGGTATGCAAGTAACTCTATTGTGTCAGTGAACTCGTTTATGCATGAACGACATTAGCATGTTATACAATCGCCAGATCTGTGGCCAAGACAGTCATTTAATACCTCATCTTGATTATTTATCTGTTATTATCATACTGTAAGAAATATGTTATCATTGACCTTTCAAATTTTGTAGTATTTGCAATGCAATGATTATCAGACTTGTGATCTCCAAGTGGAAGCTTGATATAGAAAAAAAAATTAAAATATTAGATCGCCATCTCATGTAAAATTCATGCAGTTTCTACCACACTGAGTGAATTATAGATAACTTAATTAGCAGATGACATTTTTAGCAGATGGTACTTAGCTTTTGAGTCGATCACCTATGTTTTCAGTGTAGGTGTATCTAATTCTTCTTGCAGAATTTTACCTCCCTTAAGCTGTATAAGTTGAAGATTTATAGATGTAGTAGACTTTCCATAGATCAAGCAATTTGTATAAATTCTGTGTTGAAGCTCGATCCCATGCTAAAACAATGTCTAATCTTCCTACATAATTTTCTGTTGTTTTTGGTAGAATGCTAGACCACCGCTGCCCTCTACATGCCCTGCTGCATTTTGCCATCTCATCAATCAATGCTGGGCAGGTAATCCTCGCAAGCGCCCAGATTTCAATAAGATTGTCACAACCCTGGAAAGCTATGCAAAGTCTCTCGATCAGGACCCCGATTTCTTCTCATCCTACAAACCTCGTAGGCATCATGCTATATGCCGGTTCTTTCCGAAATGGACAACTGCCGCTAGATTCACTTAAGATGTCCTCTTCTCACCGTTTGTGACGCAAATGTATCACATTCTGTTGCAGATTGTTTATTTAGGTTTTCTATAGTTATGAATTGTACGTATGCCGTCTTTGCACAATGCGGAATTGGTCTAAAATGAAGACAATTCCTGTGCTTGTTATGCTAGCTTTAGATTTACCACTATATTTGTATGGCAAATCGGAGTGACAATGCTGGCATTGAATGAAAACTCGGCTTTTATAATAGTAACGCTTATGCTTAGTAATTTGAGGATCATCATAAGTTTTCCACTCAACTTCACTTAAACAAGAAAATAAACGAAATGATCTTTTCATTCTAACATTCGGCTCCTCTTTCCTTCAATCCTTGTATTCCACTTCAATATGATGAACATAATTTTTACTGTGGACTATAACATGATGAACAGAATTTTTACTGTGGATAGTGAGATTCGGCTCTTTCTTGCTATGTAATTGCGTAAAAATAAAAAAGAAATAAGGGGCCGGTAACATGTTAAGTAGTAGAGTCACTTGGTGACTTGCATTGCGTGCAATTTTTTTTTTTGAGAGCAAGACTTCATCTTCATATCTCGTCTCAAGTAAGATGTACAAGGCAAGCAAAATACATTTACACAATATCCCCAATATTTATATAATTTTAAAATTCACACACACGTTTGCTTCTCTGTATTTAAAAAAATTATACTTTCGATACATAATTTCTGTCAACCAATACTTAAAAATTAAATTATCAGGTTAAATATTTGTCAGTCGGGATTTCAGCCTACGCTTCGGTTCGAAGAAAATGCGAGGTAGAAGATATTACAGCGAGGCACAAGGAAACACAAAACAAAGCGGCGGTTGCATGCCAGAGTTTGTGTAGTTGGAGACAAGTCGCCTTCTACTTTCCTCCTGACATTCCACCTCTGTAAAATCTATTCCTTTCCCTCTATTTTATTATACACACACATGCAAAATTTATACATTAATGTTGATTTAATATTGCATTTATACACCTGTATTTTCCCACTATACCCTCCTCCAGCTCCTCTTCTTAAAGTCTCTCCACTCCTCTCCTCTTTCCTCTAAACCTTCATTCTTTACACCACCAAGACAGATAGATAATCTTTTATATTAGTTTCTTCTTCAGCTTTCTCTGCAATAAGAACTGCAAAAGAAGTTGTTGGTTCTGGTCTTTCATGGATTGTCTCTGGCTCTGAGGTATGTCTTGCTTTCTTGCTTGTTTTAGGCTCTTAATTTACTACTTTGCCATTGGATCATACTCATTTTAACAAGTCTGCTGCAATAATATAATTTTGTTGTTTGAGTTTTGTGATTTTTATTAATTTTGGTTGTAGTTGATGGGCTGATATGTAAGGATTCTTGACTATTTTATTAGTAGAATTGACAGATTGACAATGATGATTTGTCTATAATTCAAAAGATCAAGATTTTGGCTTTACTTGTCTCTCTCACTTGTTTTACTGTTTTAATCATTCTTGTTTTACCTCTTTTGAGCTTGTATGTTAGAATTAGCACTTAATTGTTTTTACTTTTTGATGTTTGAGTTTTTTTTTATTTTTGTTCAACTGTTATGCAATTTTTCTCTATTCTTAGGTATGATGTTTTGACCAACTTTCCGAATGTAATTTAAACGTTCTGCTTGTTTGTTTTGAATGTTTATTAGGTTAATATAGCAAGACTTTTGTTTGATTTCAAGAATTGTTTGTCGGTTGGGTATCAAAGAAGATACCAGGAGTTGGTATGGGGGAAATATACGAAGAAGGGTTGGTGGTTGAACCGACTGAAAATGGAAATTCCACCCCTTTAAAGGAAGATTCTATAGTAGATCACTCCTTAATTAGTGAAAAAAGCCCTCAAATTGCAGGAAATGGTCATGCAGTTAATGAGGTAGTTGACACTTCAATTGAGCATCTTTATGAAAATGTTTGTGAGATGCAGAGTTCTGACCAGTCACCATCAAGGCGTAGCTTTGGATCTGATAATGAAGAGTCTGTAATTGATTCTGAGCTCCGACACCTTGTTGGAGGAGAGATGGGAGAAGTGGAGATTATGGAAGAAGAAGTTGGGATGCAAAAGGAAGAAGTTGATGATGATATTCGTAGTGATTCTGGTTCGAAGAAGGAAAGTTCCTTGGCAGGTAGCAAGTCGAGGAAATCAAGGACCAAATCTGTTTCATCTGCCAATTCAAAAAAAGTTTCTCGCTTGCATTTGGAGTCGGATTCAACTTCAAGTCCCAAGAGCATAAGCCCTCAAGAGAAACCTCCTCGAGATAAGTTAAATAACAAGGTGTTGGTGAAACCAAGTGGCGTAGACAACTCCATCAAAAAACAAAAAAACATCTCTTTAAGAGGGGTATCGTCTCAAAATGGAGGAGATGATTCATCTGATTCAGGTCGAGAAAACCCCGACCTTGGACCCTTTTTGCTTAAACAAGCAACGGATTTGATATCTTCTGGTGATAATCCTCGGAAAGCTCTCCAATTTGCTCTTCGAGCAGCAAAATCATTTGAAAAATGTGCAGATGGTAAGCCCAGCTTAGATATGGTCATGTGCTTGCACGTGACTGCTGCAATATACTGTAGCTTGGGTCAGTACAGTGAGGCTATTCCTGTTCTTGAGCATTCCATCGATATTCCTGCAATTGAGAAGGGTCAAGATCATGCCCTTGCTAAATTTTCTGGTCACATGCAACTTGGTGATACTTATGCCATGGTGGGTCAATTTGAAAATTCAATAATGTGTTATACGATGGGTTTGGAACTCCAGAGACAGGTTATGGGAGATGCAGATCCAAGAGTTGGTGAGACTTGCAGGTACTTGGCTGAAGCTCATGTTCAAGCATTGGAATTTGATGAGGCCGAGAAGCTTTGTCAGATGGCTATAGATATTCACAAAGATAATGGTTCACCTGCTTCTATTGAAGAGGCGGCTGATAGAAGGCTTATGGGTCTTATATGTGAAACTAAGGGTGACTACGAAGCTGCTCTTGAGCATCTGGTTCTTGCTAGCATGGCCATGGTGGCCAATGGGCAAGAAAAGGAGGTTGCATCTATTGATCTAAGCATCGGAGATGCATACTTATCTTTGTCTAGGTATGATGAGGCTATATTTGCTTATCAAAAGGCAGTCACAACTTTCAAGTCTACCAAAGGAGAGAACCATCCGACCGTTGCAGCAGTTTTTGTCCGTCTGGCTGACCTATACAACAAGACAGGAAAATTTAAGGATTCAAAAAACTACTGTGAGAATGCTCTTCGAATCTACGAGAAGCCCTTACCTGGATGTCCTCCGGAGGAGATTGCCAGTGGTCTGACTAATGTTTCCGCAATATATGAGTCGATGAATGAGCTTGATCAGGCTCTTAAGCTACTAAAAAAGGCATTAAAGATCTACGATGATGCCCCTGGTCAGCAAAACACAATTGCGGGTATTGAAGCTCAGATGGGAGTCATTTACTACATGTTGGGGAACTACCCTGCATCATACACCTCCTTCAAAAACACCATTTTAAAGCTTCGAACTGGTGGAGAGAAAAAATCAGCCTTTTATGGCATTGTGCTTAACCAAATGGGCCTCACCTGTGTACAACGTTATGCTATAAATGAGGCTGCAGAATTGTTTGAGGAAGCAAGACATGTTTTGGAACAAGAGTATGGACCATATCATCCTGACACACTTGGAGTATACAGCAATCTTGCTGGCACTTACGACGCTATAGGAAGGTATGCCTTTTCTGTTCATGCATTTCTTAAAATCTTTTCAGGTTGCAGGATTTCTATGTATACATATATATCTGTGTAATTTGTGAGCATGGTTAATCAACTAATCAATATTTTGAGTGTCAAAGCGAAATCCTATTGTCAATTCTTGAGTTCCCAAAGAATCCATGTGCAAAAATAAGCATATGAGCATTCGTTATAATCTCAGGTAATAATTATGTATGTTTGAGTGTTTCTCTCTGAGGCACACAAATTTACCAAAAGTTTCTGCCTGAGCAAGTAGTCTCTCTGAGGCACACAAATTTACCAAAAGTTTATCTTTGTCCTTTTCTCTGCACAACCTTGTGTCACCCTCCTAAGACTAGTCCAGATAATAATTAAAACTAGATTAGATGAAATCAGAAAAGTTGGCTCACAATTCACAGAAACTAGAGATTCTCTTGACTGACTTATTGAATGTTGTGAGCTTTTATTGATGACCAGGTAAAATAAACTTGTTAAAAGTCTTGATTCTTATTCCCTGTCACTGCCATATATTCTTGAACTTTATGGATCATGCTGTTTATTAAAATCCTTGGACAGGTTGGATGATGCAATTGAAATATTGGAATATGTTGTTGGGATGAGGGAGGAAAAGCTTGGGACAGCAAACCCGGATGTGGACGATGAAAAGAAGAGGTTGGCAGAGCTATTGAAGGAGGCAGGCAGGGTTCGTAATAGAAAAGCCAGATCATTGGAGAACCTTCTCGATGCCAACCCTCATGCTACAAAAGGTGATGGTATTAAGTTAAGATGATAATGTTGTTTTTTATCGATATGCTTTTTGGATGAGACGAGGTACCATAGAAACATATTTATTTGTACAGCAGAGGAAAGGAAACAAGGTACAGAGAGGTGGTTTTATGGATGTGTTCAATAGCAATACTGAAGTAATAAAGTGTAAACTGGGATCTTGCTGTAATGTTCATTTGATTTTTTTGTTTATTTTAATGCACATTTGTATATTCAGTACACCATTTTCATCTGGTAATTGTTTTTATGAATAAAATCCATATATTTGTTCTGTCTCATTTTATATCATTCCCTAGCTTGTGTGATACAAGATACATTTTCTTCATACAAGATTGTTGAGCTTTTCTTCCGTATAGTTTCTTCCGAATAGCTCCCGAATAGTAATCAAACTGCAAATTTATGAATCGATTCCCAAAACTGGTTATCGATCGGGCACCTTGAAACGCATGACTCTACCTGCATAACTTGTTACACAAGCTATTAATGTCTCGTAACTCAAGCAAAGCGTTCCTTCCACTGCTACTGCTTTTCTGCAGAAAATCTCGAAACTTCCATCTCCTCATGAAATGGCTGCTCTTGTAACAATATTCCGGGGAATCATCAGCAGTCTTCGAGTCCCAGACGCAGTACGTTCTGCCTTCTACTCCTTCCAGCTCGTCAGTCAGTGATGAGGAACACGAGGATACTGAATTATCTAACTCTCGTTCTACCACAAACAGCTTCCTCAATGGTAGCCGAGCTGCCCTAGGCATCGCGTGAGATGCTACATTATTGTTCTCCATTTTGAAATGTGGATAAAGAGGTCGGATCTGGCCGTTGAAGAATATTTGGTCAGCTGGAACTGGAGACAGAACGGAGGCTAAAGCAAATTCAAAATCATCTTCCGCATCGTCGTCATTGCAATGCTCTTGTTGTTTAGATACTAATTGATCGGCGTCGTCTTTGATGAATGCATCTTTGAGCAGGAATCTAGCGGCTGAGTTGCTATTTTCGCTAGCGAGTTGATGTGCAGAAATCTGATTGGATTTATCGACAGAGGCCGAGCAAGTAGTGGGAGAATCGCAGAAGAGGGAGCTCAGAGACTGCATTCTCGTGGAGTAACGTGAATGAATCGGCAGAATTAGAATGAGAATGTTGTGAGAGTATAAATAAAAGATTGATGTGCGAAGAGAAATGTAAATCGAGTGTTGCAGAGGATTAGTGAGAAGAGGCGAGAGCGTGGGGAGCAATAGTTGAAGTAAATTATGCTAACTCTTGATGGTTGCGTATTTACAAAGTTTAAGTAGGGCGATATGATAGGTGATAAATGATAGGATTATTACACCTCCACTTTACTCCTTTGTTTTACGACTACATGAAATATCACAAATCCAATTTTTATGTTTTTGGAATTAAAATTTCGAAAAAATAATATTTAAAATTTAATTATAAACAATATTTTAGAAATCAGGATAGTTCCAGTAAAAGTGACTTATGTGTGCTTTTAAACTGGACTCAATTGAGCACGATTGGATAGCCCAAGTGGCGGGCATATCCTCTGTTGTCTCGGTACACCCGGGTTCGACTCTGGCTCACCCCGAGAATTATTAGAACAGATGCTAATTTGTAAGGCATATAAAAAAAAAAAAACTGGACTCAATTTAAACTGTTCATGAACTAGTTTGTGTCTGGCTTGTTACTATCGAATCAATTCTCAACATATCTGTTTAGTAAGAAACCTCGGATTCGTTTGATTTATCTCAACAAAATTCAACATACAACCCTGAATATCTTGATTCGACTCCGTTCTCCGTTCAGTTGATCTAAATATCCCCGTAGAAATTTTAGGGGGCGGTTGAAGTTAGCATGGATGCTGTAAAATTCAAATTCAATGCTAAAGTAACTCTGAATTACATTATCATGACAATATTTACCTCAGCATACTTTAATGACAATTAATCTCTAACATATTTTTATGGCCTTGCCATTAGTGGTTTTCAGTTACAAATCAAAACTCATTAATGTTATTCAAAATTTTAATTAATTTCAAAATTATTAGGCTACATTTGTCTGTATAACTTTTTTCTAAAAACCAGGAATATAGTAATCCAAAAAACTACGTAATACCTAGTCATTCTATCAGCATTTGCAAATTTAAAAAAAAAATAAAATCTGTAAGATAATTTCATGAAATGTTAAGAATTTTGATATGACTTTGACCATAATAAACAAAAACAAATAAATACTACATCCATCCCAAATTAGATAAGCTAGTTGACTCTGGGCACGTAACTTAAGTGCATTGACCGTCTGATTCTAAAATTTATTTTTTCAAATTTTCTTTTGTAAACGAAAATTTCATATCTATATTTTAATTTACAAAAATAAAATTTTAAAAATAAATAGTGTAGCTCTGCGGTCAATAGACTTTAAAATGCTTGCTCGTCAACGAGCTCATCTAATTGATTGGGGATGGAGGGAGTATTACCCTACAGAACTAGGGGTGTTAACGAAACGAATTCGAAACGAATACTATAGTTTTTGTATTTGTATTCGGTTTAAATATACATATTCGGATTTGTATTCGTTTATTATCCGAATAGTTATTTATATTCGTATTCGTATTCGGTTAAGTTCACGAACTATTCATATTCGTTTAAGGCACTCATTTAAAAGAAAATGAAAAAAATAACTAAACTGCTGACACGTGACAAAAGTTATAAACTCCCATACTTCACCGATTCAAGCAAACTATAAAAAGTACTAATAATACAGACTACAGTCATCCAACTCAAATAATATAAAAAAATTCAAATTACTGATTGAACAAACCAGAAGGTATAAACCAGAAGGTGTGACATTTTGTTTCTGATTTGTCGGTCTGTGGCTATAACTAGAAGAGCTCCCCTTACCTGTACATAATCTTATTAAATAAAAATATAATATTTTTCTATATAATATAAAATAATATATATATATATATATATAATTTAATTTCCGAATAATTAAGCGAATAGCGAATACGAATATTTATCTATTCGAATTTGTATTCGTTAACAAACCGAATATTTTTTAAGATTTGAATTCGTATTTGTATTTGCTAACAAACGAATACGAATAATGTTAAACGAATTCGAATACCGAATATTTCATTAAATATTCGTTTCGTTAACAGCCCCATACAGAACATTATTCCATCCTTGTTAACACAGGTCCAAACCTTTGACTGAATACCCATTTCATGCATGCAATCTTGGCCCTTAGATGTTCCCACACATCAACGGTCAGTATAGTTTCCCTCAAGAATAAATACCCTCTTTACTCACCTATTTAGTAACATCAACAAGTTAGAAGCTCTCACTATATAACATTTCTTTTTCACTCAATCTACCTCTCTTTCTGGTGTATCAATGGAGCTTGATACACATCACAAAGAAGATCATCATGTCTATCAATCAATTCTCCTCCCTGGCAACTACATAAAACCCGAAATCGACAATGATTTCTCAGTGAATATTGGTTCATCCAAGGGCTTCTACCAAGATAATTACCAGACTCTTGACCAGTTTTCTTTCACTGGATCATCATCATCTTACAACCACCCTAACAAAATTTCTTCACCCAATGTTTTTTCTGATCCTTATGATCCCTTCATTTACCCTTCTGGGAAAAGTTATGATATTTTTGATCAGTTTAAACCTTTTGAAGAAAATGGTGGCAGCTCATTTGTACAAAACAGTTCTGATTTGCAGGTAGGTGGATTTGTCAACAATCCTACTGCAGGTAAAGTGGATTGTAATGCATCTGATCAACGTCGTCGTTTGGGGAAAATGTCGGTGATGGTGCCAGATGAGGGTTCATGTGTCACGGCTGACCATAAAAATATACCTGGTAAGTATTTTGGTAAAAGGAGTGATGCATTTACTTCTTCTTCTACAAAGCCAAGCAAGAATACAAAGAAGCTCAAGTCATCCAAGGGACAATGGACAGCTGAGGAAGATAGGTAGAAAAATACTACCAGTACTTCTATGAATATATTTAAATTTGTATACTTTCTTTTTTTGTAATTAGTACTATGAATATCAGGCTAAATTCGAAATCTGCAGGCTGTTGGTTGATATGGTGAAAAAGTATGGAGTGAGAAAATGGTCTCATATTGCTAGCATGCTGAAAGGAAGGATTGGCAAACAATGCAGAGAGAGATGGCACAATCATCTGAGGCCTGACATCAAGGTCTGTTTCAGTACTTGATTAGCATTTCTTTAAGTTCTGATTTTAAAATCCAGCCAACATTTTGTAAAATTTGGAAAACTACGGCCATCACTTTGTCGTTTACTCTTTTATTTTTTTAAGTTAAGGGAGGAAAATTAACCGAGGTTCATGACCGCCACCTTCGGCCATCATTATTTAGTTTTTAAAATCCAGCCAACATCTTGTCAAATTTTGAAAACAACAGCCACCACATTGTCGTTTACTCTTTATAATATAAGTAATTTATTGGTTAACCAAGTTAACTTTGTTGTTGATGCCTTGAAATGCAGAAAGACTTGTGGAGTGAAGATGAGGATAGAATACTAATCCAGGCTCATTCAAAAGTTGGAAACAAGTGGGCAGAGATTGCTAAAAGGTTGCCTGGTAGGACTGAAAACTCTATCAAAAACCACTGGAATGCAACAAAGAGAAGGCAGTATTCTAGACGTAAATGTCGCACAAAATGGCCAAGACCTAGCTCTCTTCTCCAACACTACATTAAGAGCTTGCACTTGGATAATACCAAACCAACTAATTACCGTAGAAAATCCTCTTCAATTAATAAAACCCCTGCTGAAGTTATCCCCAAGCTCAACATCCCAACAACAAAACCACCAAATTGGTCGGAGAAAGCAGAGTTTTGTCCTAACTTTGATGATGATTTGAAAGAGTTGGCTGAGCTTAATTTCATGGAAAATCCGTTTGAGGGGGTTAGTATTGATGATCTTCTTGAAGATTTGCCTCCAATTAAGACTCCTCCAGTGGAGGACAGTGGCATAGATATGAATCTGGATTCGAATGATCAAAGGCCTACGCTTATGCAGTGTCAAGTGAAAAAGGATCTTGATTTGATGGAGATGATCTCTCAAATTAATATGTAAGAACGCATATCTATGCATGCATGCAGTCCAGATGATCATTCCTTTTGTTGAAGTGATTATTAAATTAGGATGAACCGAAGACAAGAAAAAGAATTTACTTGTGGGTCAAAAATAGATTGAAAATAATGTTAATTTTAGTGAATTGTAATTCATTTTAATTTATAAAATATAAAATACATTCAATAATTCGCAGAATTCATCATTTTATAAAGTTAAAAAAAATCACTAATTTTTGACTAATTTCAATTAAATATAATCAGATATTTGAATATAATACAAAAATTTTATATAAATTTTCAGCTTCAATAAATACTTTTATATAATAGGTCCAACATATATCCGAAAATCTAAATTCGTTATATTACATGAATCAGAGTTGAACACCGATTAATCTATATTTATACTCAAGATCCAGTTCGTTCTCAAGATCCAATTCGTTCTAAATCTAGGAAAATTAAATAATTACTTTTACAAATTTAGTAAATAAATTTTTTAATAGATTTAGACTGATACAACAATCCAAGTCTAAATGTAAACACAAATCGTTCTCTCTTTGGTAAGGGCAAAGGGACAGTGGAAACGCTTGCAATTTATTGTTTAGTTGTAAAACAGTAAAGATTAATAATAACATAAATAGATCTATTACAATATGCAGAGTCTCTCCTATCCGACTCTTTGTTTTTGTTTTTTTTTTTTTTTTGAAAATTATCCGACTCTTTGTTAGCAACAGCAGAAAATATAAAAAAAATTAAAATTAAAAAATTAGTGAATCAATGATCAGAAATTCATTTGAATGATTTGTAAATCCATCTACAGAGCAAACATATATAATAATAATATAATGAACCAACTGAGTAATTTAAATTCATTTCTCAAAAGACTACATCCTTGCAAAAATGGGCGGGCTAGACATTTTGCATTTAAATGACCGCAAGTCGACTGGGAGCTACACAGAGTGAAATACGAGATATGAACTAATACAAGAGTAAAAACTGTCCATAAAGGAAAGATTAAAACTGAAATACAAGCAGATTCTTCAAGGGCTTTCTCACCACTGACTAACTGGTACATGCAAAACTTTCCAGCAATAACGAACTTCATGCAGTCTTGAGCTGCTGTGTGGAAGTCTTGTGCAATGCAAACTTCAAGCTGTCTTTGGCTTGATGCGCTTTACCCTTGAATACAGGAAGACTCCAGCAAGAGCCACTCCGGTTCCTGCACCAAGACGCAAAAATATTTAATTAGATAGAGGAGCTAATGAGACTTACTAGTGGCTTACACTATAAAAGGAGTGAAAGTAGAGAGCTCGTGCAATTAAATTACAATGTCTCTTTTTTCTTTACCACACAAGTAATGTCATAAGATGTAAATTATAGAATCTTTTAAACATACCAAGAGAGTTGATGGGTGATACAGGTGTACGGAAGAAAAGAACAGAGGTCACGATGACCACCACCCGCTTTACACAGTTTCCTACTGAGTGGGTTACTGGAGATACCCTCTGCAATATCATATATGAGACCTGCACATAAAATGCACAATAGAAACATTAGAGACAAACTCTTGTGGAGTTCTATTGAGAGCTTATCTCATTACTTGCATTATTTACTTAAAACTGCATTTTATCATTACTTGTATTATCATCTTAAAACTGCATGTATCATTTGCTCAAATGTCAAAAACAATTATGAAATTATTAGTAAAAAGGCTAGAGTAAGAACCAGATTCTTTATTTGGAGTTTCACAGAAGATTATCAAGTGTAAGTTTATTACAGAGAGTGACATGCTATATTTGATCAGTTTTTATGAAACTCCGCCCACTAGATGCAGCTAACGAGAAAGGCTTCATATAAAAAGAAAATCACAATTCTAAATCATTGAGTGCTTTGAGTAGCTGCCCCTCTTATCAGACCTCGCTCTCTACATATATTGTTCAATTGCATCTTCCTAGCCCTATGTTTCGAAAAGATTTTATCTTCCCCTGTAACTGAATCCGATAACTCCCCACTTCTATGTTATTCTAAAAGCAGATAAACTAGTAATTTTCATTGGCTGGCTCCGTTGAACTTTTCATTTTATCTACAAGCATACCTACGATTAATCTGTGTCAAAGAAGTTGATAAAACATCCACCCCAGAGTCCCAAAACCAGGAGAGAGCTCAACTTAAACATAACAAAAGGTTTCCAAGAAAGGTATTAAAATTGGTTAATATAGGAACTCTATGAGACTAAGAAAACAGGTTTGCCGTTTGCACTTGAATTTCAGTAATAAAAGCATATCGCCACAAATTACGAGCAGTATGGAGAAGTGGTAGGTCATGGCCGGGGCTAAAGCTCCATACACATTCCTTTTCTGGTTACAAGATATGTGCATTAATTTTATCCAATTTATAGTTAGCAATTCAGAAGACCCCAACTTGTATCAGCTAAGATAAATGTTTAAACAAGGTCATACTTCATGACTAAAACGATACTCTTACAAAGCATATCAAGGTATCTAAGAGCTTACCTGCTGGTAAGCATGGAAGCAGAGTGCAGCAATAAATGACCTAGTGTAAACTTGGTTGACATTTAATCCCTGTCAAGTAACAATGAAGAATTAACGGCTAGAAATGCAAAAGATGTTCCTGTTCAAAGGTCAAACAAGCTCTTTGTGCAAAGAACATTTGAATTTGCAAATTACTTACAGCAGATTGCAGGTATGAAGGAGTAAACTTGACCCCTTCCATGAAAATTGAAACAGGTGCCAACAGAAAGAAGGACATGATTGTTATTATTGAGAACAAAGTAATATTGTCCAATGATTCCTGAACACGATACATGGTATGGTTATTTGTGAGAAGGTGAGACTGAATAAAAAGCAAAAGACCATTTCGATATTGGGTCTTTCGCAAATTGTAATAACTACAGTATTCATAACAAACTTCATATAGAAAAAATGTATTATTTTTGGTTCCTCTACCAATTCCTTTTAAGAAAATAATGACAACATCTAGAGTCAGTCTTATAATATCCATCCAACTTGTACTCAGCTATGTGCAAACAGATGCTAATATACAAAGATACCTCTTTCTTAACCATGAACTTTTTGCTAAGGACGTTTCGAGACTGATTGGTCAAGTTAGAAGCCATGGCACTCCAAAATCCTGCCCTGTTAGCAGACACATTAAAGATGTTAATATTATCCATCTTATTATAAGTTAGACACTATCTTTGATACAGTTTAATATGCGTCCTCAATTCTTTAATAAAAATCTTAATCAGCTGTATGTTTAGAGTAGAGAAAAAAATCAAAAGTAAAACACATGTGTACTATTGGACCCTTTACCAATTAAATGATGCCTCAGTCATTGATGCTAGTCCTACTCCCCCAACAATTGGTAAAAGCGACGAAATTATCCATATACTTGGAACCTGTGGAACGAGAATGATAAGAAAACTAAAGTAAAGCCAATTCCATATCAACAGTAAATATATATGTTTTATTTTATTTAGCAATTAATATTACATTATAGCAAGGAAAACCATCACTTAACTGAAAGCAACATATATACATATATATGAGCTAGAGCTACATAAACTTTTATCGTGAAATTACATACAATGTGTAGTATTGATAATAAATATAATCATTAGAAGATTCCCACCTCCCCAAGAAACATTGCTGACAAAACAACTGAAAAAAAAGGCTCCATAGCTTTAATTGTATGAGTAAACGAGACAGAAACTTTTCCGAGGCTCATATTAGTAAACAGGTTTCCCAATGTGTGCACCGCTGCCAGTGGAAGAATTGCTAGAAGCTAGCAGCAAATGTAATGGACAGGGTCAGTATCACAAATTAAAGTTAACATCAAAGGAACCAGATTAACAGACTACATTTTACCTGTGCGCCGGTTATTTTTGGACGCTTGTAAAGATTAGTTGTCCACATGAAAAGAACAAGGACTGATCCCACAGCAAATTGAACAGTGGTCACTGTTACCGGATATGGGAACACTTTGAGCACCTACATATTACATAATAAACCACATCTCTGATTCATCAACATCAACAAAACAAATTATATTATCACATTGTTTTCCAACTGTCAAATCAGGGCACGCATGAACATATATGAAGAAATTGAAATTGATATAACATATTTGCACTGTGTAAGCAATAACAATATGAAGGCTTGAGCGGTTTACTGTTTTTTGAAAATGTTAAATACTTATACATACTTTTGCTTGATTGCATATACAACATAAAAATTACAACTTGTCCATCTTTCTGTGACACATGTCATATAAATACACAGAATCTGAGGTTGATCAATTTATGTGCAGACTATAAAGCAATTACAATACGGGAATCTAATCCTCGAGCATTTATAGAGAAATTGCAAGTTGTGACACAATTGACAACAACAATATTACAAGGAAATCTAATGCTGGACTGCTTGAAGCATTAAATGCAAATAACTACATAATCCTACTCCCTAACAATTTTACCATAATTAAATAGTTTCATAATTGAAGCATAGAAATGCAACTAACTACAACGGCGCTACAATTGAATAATCGAGAGATTAAGCATAAAAAACGTGAATCGAGATTCGAAAACTACCTGCTTGTTGTAAATGTTGAAGTAGATGTTGAAAAGGTACCAAAGGCCAAAGAGCGAGCCAAGCACCAACGTGTCCTTGAATTTGGACTTAGAGGCCTCATCGTCAGCGCTTTCGGAGATCGAATCAGCTGCTTTAACTTGCTGTAGACTATCCGATTGGCGTTCTTTCGCAGGCTCGGGAGTTGAAATCCAACCGTTGAGTCTCGGAGAAGAAGAGCACGAGAAGGAAGGAAAGCGACGAGAAGACGAAGAAGAAGTAGTGAGAGGATTGAAAGAAACGGATTTGGAGATGAGAGGATTGAATCTGTGAAGTGAAGGATGTGAGAGTTTGTGAGGGTTTGGTGTGGGGAGAGTGTGGGAGAGAGAAAACGCAGAGCTCTGCATTTTCGAGATTTAGAATCTGTATTTTGTGTGCGAGAGAGAGAGAGAGAGATTGGGAGAGAGATTTGTGTGTGTATGTGATGTGAATGAGGGCTTTGGGGACTCCGTCGAGAGAGTTAGGAGAGGGGTTGGTGGAAAGATTTAAGTGGAGGAAGTGACAGAAAGGCGGAGGGGAGATTTATGTAAGGTGGGATATTCTTGGTATTTCAGCCCTCCTTTGCCATCCAGCTCCTTGCTTTTTTTCGGCTTGCTCTTGCCTTTTTCCACCCGATTGGGCTTTATATGTAAAACCCATTTATGTAAACCTACCTAATGTCATTTTTCATTTTCCACTTTCGTGCTCATTTCAAATAAAAACCTACTTGTACTCGGTCTACGGTGCCTCATCCATTTTTTTAAATTAGTAATTTTTTAATTTGACTTTTTTTCTCTGTCATTTTAAATAGTTTTATTATTTTACTGGCTGTATAAACTTATTATGTTCTTTTATTTGTATTGTATCTTTCAGGAAAAGCGAGTAGAAGAAAGAATGATAACGGAACCTTTTATGAATATTTTCTATCGAACATTAAAATTTTATTATCTAAGTGTATTCTATCATCTCTGCAGAGGGTTTGATAAACTTTGTTGAACGAAAGAAACTCCTGACACCGGTTATTGTATTCTGATAGAATTCATTATACGAGAAAGTATCTTGTGACAAAATAATAATAATTTTTAGTAATATAAAACACTATTAATTCTGTTTATTTCACTATTTTCTATTCTCTAATAATATAAACGCTATTACATAAACTAATATCTTAAACTATCTCAAACTTATTAATTCCTCCTTAATATGTGTCTTGTTTTGACTATTATATCACTAAATTGATTAAAGTTTGATCGATAATTAAAAAGATATTATTAATTATCTCAAAAAACTGCAAAAATATATTTTAAAGTAGAATAGATCTATGCTATAATGATATAAATTTTAAATTTTATTAAATATATTTTATATAATTTGTGATCAAAATTTAGTCAATTTAATTTTGATTTTAAAATTTAAAATTTCAATAATTGTGAGCTTGACTTTGAGATATACTATATAAATTTTCGCTTTAACATCAAAATAAGTGTATTATATATGTAATATTCTCACTTCTCGTGCTTAGACGGAGATACACAAGTGTTTATAAGATGATGAAAAACTTTCCTCCTAACATAATAGGTTTTAAGGATTTAATACTGAACTCTCCTGTGATACACACTGCATATGATATGGAGTCGTTTATAAGAAAACTACTATACAAAAGTTATAACATCATTGTCATGTATTGGGGGTGATCTTAAGCGCAAAACTGAATAAATAGAGGTGATCTTAATACGCAAAGCTGAATAAGCAGTGTTACGGTGACAGCTTACCATCTGTGTATATTGCTTTTGTTAATTAGCCTGTTATACAGGGAAAAACACATAAATTACTGTCCTACTTTTGTTCCCATCGTTTCTCATCTACTGAAAAACAAAAACAACAATCTGCATGAAGAATTCATGTTATTTCACCTACCCTTTAAATCCATAAAGTGTTCACTTCTTTCAATTGCAGAAGTTACTGTGCACTGCACCTACCATGGAACTGACAGGTACAAACTCGATTAAATTCCAAATATATAATATTAATGCATAAATTATTCATGTTACTGCAAAATCACTGTGCATGCTTGAGATGCTAGCCAAGAAAATATTGCAACAAAAACATTCGAAAACAGAGATATATGTGTGTGTCCAATCCATCAAACTAAGGTCTGCAAATGAATTTAAGCATAAGACTCCGAGGGGCCTGGAATGGGGATGTAAGTTTTTTTTACTTTAACTTGTAGGCTTAGAAAATGGGTATCGGACAACGCAGCAGACAAACATAAGCTACCCTCATTCGTTTGTATTATTCCAAAAGCATCTCATCAGGGATTTCGATGGATGCATCTAATAAAATAGAGGTGGATCCCATCCATCTTCTCCTCTAAAAAGTTTACTACTCGGGAAGTGAAAACACTAAATTATTTAACCAAGGCTGCTCTGTTTAGTGGGAAAAGAAATCGTAGGAGAAAAGCTTCATGCCTGGGTAAATACACGGGTCCAAGTCTTATCCACGGTTTAGACACTTATTCTGGGATTTTCTTATTTGTGCAGTAAAATAAAATACCACATATACATTATTGTTAACAATCACGTGTCGGAAACCATCTCCCTAAATACATAATAGATGTACCGGAATATTATGAAAAATGTAGATGCGGGCTTGGTGGCCCGCCTTCTCCAGTTGATTCTATAATCCAGAGGTTGATCTTGCTTGATTTTACGACTTGTAGTCTAGTACTGACTATTTTACAATTTGACAGAAATTTGAGTAGCTAAAACGATCTTATTCGGATTTTTCTGCATAATGTTGTGAGTTCGAATCATTAAAGTCCCGTATGCCTCTTTACTTGCTCAGTTCTTCGTATTGATTTGATTCATGAGTTAGACATACATTTTGCTTTCTGCATATTGACTTGTACAGTTTTACTCTTGAAGTTGTGTAATGTGTGTGTTGTGTTAAACGTAAATCAGACATGGTGTTAAAGCCAAATGACATCTCGAATACTTAATTAGCCATGGCGCAGTACATCAATTAGTATTTAAACCTGCAGAATGACATATTAACATGGGAATCTATGACCACACAGGACTTTGCGACAGACAGGTCCATAGTTAATTAGTTATAAGATTTCATGGGGACGAGAAAATAAAGCATAATAGGTCCAAAGCATTACATCCTTTTAAAATCTCTTTTTCTTCCTTTATTTGTTTGTATTCAAATATGTAATGAAGCAAAGCATCTCTTCTTCTGCACACCACTACATACCAACTGCATTCTGCAGGGGCATGCTTTCCCCTGTGAGCATCTCTCCAACTTTTCTCTCCTCCGCTTTCCTTTCAGTTATAAACTTAGTTCCCTCAGTTTTAATCTTTAAATTTGATGCATTTTGTACATATTTTTAAATTTATTTTAGTCTAAGTACAAATGCCTTCTTAAAGTTCAAAATCTTGGCTACTGATGAATACTGATAGTGAATGATGTTATAAGTGTTTCTACGAGAGGATAAGTCATTATTCAAAAACCTCGAAATAGAGAACAAGAGTCTAGTAACATAATGAGTGTGCTAACAGGGTCCTCACAAACTTCTTGGAATCCAGTAATGACCACGAGCACAATAACCCCAGGCTACTGGCTGAATTGGAGGGTCTTGATTTGTGCACTTTGGATTATAAGTTCTATTTCATTGGCAGCCTTCCTGATATCAAGGTATGAAGGCCCTCCAAATTCAAGAAGTAAAAGGAGGGAAACTCAGGAAGGTAAAACTTCTGGAGGTGTGTTGTATGAGGATGAACTCTGGAAGCCATGCCTCAGAGGAGTGCATCCAGTGTGGTTGCTTGTATATCGTCTAATTGCCTTTTTCGTGCTTCTGATAATGCTGAGTTTAAATGGTGCAGTTGATGGTGGCAACATATTTTGCTACTACTCTCAGTAAGTGGTCAATTTCTCTCAAGATCCCAGCTGCTGCATGTGATCCCGAATATGAGATATTATTATTTCTGCCCAAATAGATTCCTCATAAATAGCACCTTATAGCATTTTAAAAATAGTTATTATCACTGATATTGGTTTTTGGAACAGATGGACGTTTACTTTGATAACCATCTATTTTGGGGTATGTTTAACAACCTTCTCTGGTTTTGCTTTCGTTGTTGACATTATATTGCAATGTCTTATTTTATTAATGTTTTTGATTTCACATTGTAGCTCGGATCCTTGCTATCTATTAATGGATGCTACAAGCACCACAATAAAGTGGACGATGAAAGAATTGCTAACCTTGAGATGGAGGGAGAAGTTGAGAAAGGCACTCTGCATACTTCTGGACCCCCAAATTTTACTAATACTGCAACTTCTACTAAAGAATCTGCTAGAAATGGACAAGATCGTGAAATTGCTGGCTTGATGGGCTACGTTTTTCAAGTTATTTTCCAGGTAAATCCTCTGTGATTTCATACAATCAAGTTGGACTACTAATAAAACTATGAAAACTTGATTTTAAAGTCAATTTATATATGTTGTGAATAATTTGTTTCTCATATTTTCATCTCCCTGGCAAACAGATGAATGCAGGTGCCGTGCTGCTAACAGACTGTGTGTTTTGGCTCATTATTGTGCCATTTCTTACCCGCAAAGATTACCATTTGAATGTTGTAAGTATATTCTGATGTGCTTCATCTAGGTATCACTAAGAAAAACTGGAAGCTACTAAGCTTTAACGCGCTTCTACTATTGAATATGCTGCTAAATATTAAACACTCTTCTTTAACTTTCTGAAATATACTTCTGCAGTTACTAATAAGTATGCACTCGGTCAATGTTGTTTTTCTGCTTGGTGAGGCTGCATTAAATTGCTTGGTAAGTTGCAGCGCGAGACCTAAATTGGGACAGTTAGCTTTTCATGGTTTGCAACTTCTTATAATACATGCTCTTTCCTTACGTTTGAAATATATTTCAGCGGTTTCCTTGTTTTCGAATTGCATATTTCTTCTTGTGGACAACTGTATATGTTATTTTCCAGTGGATCTTACACTCAGCTTTGTCAACTTGGTAAGAAACTCCTCTCTATAACTTCTCCAGTATTTTTCTGTTTCAGATGTTTGCGAATTCTTAATGCTTTTTTCTCCTTAAATCAGGTGGCCATATCCATTTCTTGATCTATCAAATTCATATGCTCCCCTATGGTGAGAATTATCAAATCTTAACACCTTTTATAATGTACTTTTTGCATTCAACGATCATAGTAATGAAAAAACTAATCTTATGTTAAATAACTGAAAATTGCAGGTACTTGTCGATTGCTCTGTTACATATACCATGCTATGGTGCTTTCGTGTTGATAATAAAGCTCAAACACTTGACGTTTCCAAGATTATTTGGTCAGTCCTACCAATATGTGTACTAGTTTGGATTGCTCTAGCAATGGCACATCACTGATGTGAAAACTAATCAAATTTTCTCACATGGAGAGCTAAAGCTTGTACGTTCTGCACATGATTAGAATGCACAACAGAGGCTGCAAATATGTCTGCAGAAGTTACACGAAGAGATTTGTAGTAGTTTTGTTTATGGAATTAGAAGCAATGTAATGTATATATCCCTTGTATCCGAGATAATGGTACCTTTGAATGATAAGTACTTAAGTACCTACATTTCCGATATAAGCTAGGCTAGACATCCAATCATGGAATTCACAGAGGGGAGTAAATTCGAATTCTGATACGAAGAGGGACAAAATTCTGTTGTGGAGCCTCTGTCGTCTGTGTTGGTACAGATAAGGTGGATGCTGACATGCTAAAGGCAATGATCTTGTCAAAAGTAGATTAAAATCATACAACGCTTCTTGTTTTCTCTCACTGAAATTCTAGTCTGAAACTCTGAATATTTAATCTGAAACATGAGCTTTCCTCACATGTTCTGAACATAGTTGGAAATCTTTAATGTTCAGGACAGCATGAGCTTTCCTCGCACTCATTTTTTGATAGTTCATATCCTCGAATCCAAGAATCAATAAGCATCATGATCTAAAAAGTGAGTTGAGCTTAACCAACTAAACTTTGTCCTGATAAAGCTTTTATTAAAGAACCATGAAGAATAGCTAGAAATTATGAACAAATAGTGAATATATGGTGGTTCCGAATCTTCTTATTGTCTCGCAACTATTTATAGAGTTGATTTCAGAGGTCCCTGAACGGAAATTGTTTCCTATATTCAATCCAATGCACCGGACAGGAGCTGGAAAAAAGAAGAAGAGAACTATAATTACTGAGCTGCTTGAACGAAGTCACTAGAATTACTTGTGCTCAGGTGCTGGTTAATGAAAATTGTTGCAACTTCCAGGATTACAAGTTACAAACCGTCTTCATGTAAATTTTCAGGGTGTCTAGAGAGAGTTTTACTATGCAGTATAAAAACCGAACTTTACTGGAGTCAACTTTGGTATAAATGAGGAGATTGTCAAGTATACAGAAGTGGAATCTTTAAAAAAAGGAGGTTCTACCGAGAATTGAACTCGGGTTACTGGATTCAGAGTCCAATGTCCTAACCGCTAGACCATAGAACCATGATGTCTGATTTCTTATTGTTAATAAATTACATCAACAAAGATAATGACCACTTGCCGTCTGAAATAATATTTTATTATTAGGTGCAAGTGGACATTAGTTTGACCATTTTACATGTAAAGGACTTAGGTCATAGTTGGACGGTTAATATATATTATAATATGATTTTTAAACTTATTTTTGGTTTTTACTCGTTAATTAGTTATATATAAACATTATTTTTTTATATGTGAGTTAGGTTTTCCTTATGCTAATAAATTTTTAACAGGGAGCCGGAACTTGACTTATAGTGGGTGTTTGGCCGACAAAAAAGTTTGCTTTTTTTGTTTTTAAGCTAGCTTCTACTTCTCCATGAATGTATGGCAAATAAGTTTCATGGGCTTACCGTGGGTTATGTGGAAAGAAGTAAGAAGCTCCCATGTGTAATTTTTTTCTCTTGCCACAGTTGCTTATTTGTTTAATCATCCAAACACTTAATCAATTTATAAGTTCACGACTACTTATCATTTATAATTCACTTCTTTATTTTAAGCAATAAATAACTTCTTTTAAGTTAAGCCAAACGGCCCCATAATCTTCTGCTAAATTCTACGGAATTAAAAACTTATATAAAAGGTCATAAATAAAAATAAGCTGTTTAAATCAACATACTTATATAAAGGAGAAGCGAGGGGCGTCTAGGTGGCGCCTCTCACATCGCTCCGTTTTATTTTTCTAATTTCTGGAATTTTTGGATGAAAAATACCAAAAATTTGAACTACTTTTTTTAGTTTCGGATATATTAGAAGCAAGTTTCAGAATCTGATTTTGTTTCAGATTATTTATGGAGCTTGAAAGTTTTAATTTGATTTTGTTTCTATATAAATCTGATTTTGTTTCAGATTATTTATGGAATATAGTAGCTTGAAAGTTTTAATTTGATTATGTTTCTATATAAAGGACGAGCGAGGGGTTTTTGGATGAAAAATACAAAAAATTAGGACTACTTTTTTTAGTTTCGGATATATTAGAAGTAAGTTTCAGAATCTGATTTTGTTTCAGATTATTTATGAAATATAGTAGCTTGAAAGTTTTAATTTGATTTTGTTTCTATATAATCTGATTTTGTTTCAGATTATTTAAGGAATATAGTAGCTTGAAAGTTTTAATTTTATTTTGTTTCTATATAAAGGAGGAGCGAGGGGCGTGTAGGTGGCGTCTCTCACATCACTCCGTTTTATTTTTCTAATTTTCTAATTTTCAGAAATTTTTAGATGAAAAATATCAAAAATTAGAACTGCCTTTTTTAGTTTCGGATATATTAGAAGCAAGTTTCAGAATCTGATTTTGTTTCAGATTATTTACGGAATATAGTAGCTTGAAAATTTTAATCTAATTTTGTTTCAGATTATTTAATTATGGGAAAGAGTAGCACACAAGTCTCTCTGCACCTATAAATACCTCTATAGGTTGTAGGGTTTTGGATCATCTTAACACAACCTTATCTCTCAGTATCACAACCCTAACACAACCTTCTCTCTCAGTATCACAACCCTAGCTCTCTCTGGTGATAATTCTATTGCTCGATTTCTAACTCGGTGTTGCCGTTCTTCTGGTGAAGGCTGTTTATACAGTATTAAAAAAAAATAAAGGTTGTTGTAAGCAAAGGTAGTTATAGACTGCTATGTGGGAGTCGACAAATCCAAACACCGGAGAAGAATATAATCTTGACATGATATTGATGGATGATATCAATAAATTAACTATTAGTGATGTATGTTTGTTGGTTATTCTTTTATAAAATTTGTTTTGTTCATCGGACATGTTTGTTGCTGTTAATTTTTATATGATTTACTTTGCACACAAGAAAATATTATTCATGCATTATCTGTTTGCTCCGTTCAAACAACTTTTAAGTGAAGACTGTTCATACAGTATTAAAAAATAAAGATTGTTGCAAGTAAGGGTAGTTATAGACCGCTATCGCACGAATTTAAGTTAGATGTTTTTGTGCACAATCAATCCCAAAAAATTGGAGGAAGGTGACAATGTAAGAACATGATTACTTTTCAAAAAAAAAAACACAAATAAAATTAAGATTTGTCGTGCTTTAAATTGTTAATTACGTGTAGAAATTTATTTTCAACATGAATTATAGTCTAATTTTGCAATTTTATATATTAGTATTGGCATTACATCTAGATTTTTATAATATAAAATTTAATTTATCCTACAAATATTAATTTTTAATCATTAATATATTTTTTATATACAGCCACAAAATTATTACATTCTACAAATATTAATATTAGATCGTTAATATAATTTTGGGAAAATAGATTTTTTTGTCACCGAACTTATTATGTTTTTAGAATCTTGTCACTCAACTAAATTTTTTTTCCTTTTAGTCACTGATGTTAGGTTTGGATTTGTTTTTAGTCACTAACTTAGGTTCGGATATGATTATTAGCATTGTGATAATTGTTTGTAGCATCATTAATACATAGTGATAGTATATAATTTTTTGATAATATGATGTATGTTTATATCTTTGTATATAGCAATAATAACATAAAATGAGGTGATATAATTTTAAAATCAGGAAAAATCGTAATTAGAATTCTAGAAATTCATTAAATCATTAGTATGGAATCATTGACTTCAAATAATTCATGCTCTTCACGATAAAATAAAGTCTAATTGAGTGATACGATGCATCATCTTTCACTATTAAAGTTTCAATCACCTAGTTCGGCCTAAGATCTCTCTTAAATTTATCCTCATAATTTTTAATAACTTTATCTTATTATAATTTTCAAGATAAAGATAAATAAATAGAGAGGAAAACTTAATCTTCCATGATTTATGAGATTTTCTTTTTGCGTATAAAAATTCAAACACTAAATTTTTATTCAAAAGAAAAAATAAAATAATTTAAGAGAGTACACTTTTAGAAACCGTAAAATGCGTGTTTAACTCTTATCACCGAAAATAAACGATCTTGGTACATAAAAGTACTATATATAGATATAAACATATATCAAATCATCAAAATATTACAGGTTATCACTATATTTTAATAATACTACAACAAATTAATATAATGGTAATAATCAAATCCGAACCTAACTTTAGTGGCAAAAAAAATTCCGAACCTAACATCAGTGACTAAAAGGAAAAAAAAATTGGTTGAGTGACAAGTTTCTAAAAACATAATAAGTTCGGTGACAAAAAAATCTATTTTCCCTATAATTTTTATAGGCCGCCGCAACGCGCGGCTTCTCAACTAGTTGGTGAAAAAAGAAAATCCCGCAACCCATATAAGGAGAAAAGGAAAAAATTGAAAAACAAACATGTAATTACATAGGAGTACTATTTAATTAGAGTAAGAAATATTTAAGTAACATCATATTTATGGGTACTTGGGTAGGCAAGTGGCAGCAAAGCAAGTAGGGAAACATCAAAATTTCTATAAAAAGCAAAACCCTAACTACAAACCTCACACATCCGCCTCCAATTATAAGCCTCTGTCTTTTTTCTAGATCTCACTTTTCTTAGCTTGCCTTGTCTTTTTTTTTTTTTTTTTGGTTCTTTCTTTCCATTTATGGTATCATAAGGTTCTTATATCAACTTACTATACATGTAAAATGAAACTCATGTCAACAAGTATACTACTCATCATGTATTGATATTTGATCCTCCTCCTCAGTAATTTATCTTCTGATTTGTGAAAATATCATATGAAATGAGTGCAAAACTCTTCCATCCGCTTGCTACTCATGAAAGTGAGCAAAGTGGCCATCTTTTGCGCAGATGAAAACAAGTATTTGAGCACTTATATCATATTAAGTGTGCTTTAATTTGCTGGCTTAATCTAGAAGTTGGATCTACCTAAGTGCACTTGCTTCTTGGTTTCTTTAAGCAGACATTCTTTCATTTTTTCTTAATTTCTTTCTACCATTTCTGGTTGGTGGAGTTTGGTTGAGTTCGGTTAGTTTGTAGTGGGGTTGACTTTTGATCTTTGAACATTTCTTGGTTTTTAGGGGATAAATGTTTTTTTCGTCATCACTGCATGTATATTGATGATCTTCCCTTGGACCTCTTGATCTATGTGATCTTTGATCCCAGTACCCTATCCTTGAGATTCCTTTAAGATTCCTCATCGAGTCACTAACAAGTAACAACGCACCTCAAGAAATTAAATAACGAGGGAGATAAACTTGTGAACCTTAAGTCCACAAGTGCTTGTCAGTTTTATATTCCCAACTAAAATAAAATTTTGTGACCAACTTAGATGTTTGCAAACAAGTACTAATACTACCTTCATCCCAAATTAAATGAACTTAAATTAAATGAACTAGTTGACTTTGATCATGTAACTTTATGTGCATTAACCGTCTAGTTCTGAATTTTAATTTTTTGATTTTTTTTTGTTAACGAAAATTTCGTATCTAAATTTTTATTTGCAAAAGTAAAATTTTAAAAATAAATAATGTAGTTATGCGATCAATGGATCTTAAAGTGTGTGTCGGAAGTCAACTAGCTCATCTAATTTGGGATGGAGGGAGTATATTTTATTAAACATCTCCGGTACTACAAAATCTTTAGCAAATATTTAGGTTTGCAGGTCATTAATAAATATACCGAGAATATGCAAAACAAAAAAAAAACTGTGCATTTTAATGGAAATTCCTCTTAAAAAAGTATGATAAATAATTTTATTTTGTTTGTATTTGGTCAACTTCTAAAGATTTGCGGGGGCCGTTTGGGTGAGCTTAAAATAAGTGCTTCTTTCTTAAAATAAATAAGTGGAATAGAAGTTAGAAGCAAGATAAGACTTATAAGTAATTAAAATGTTTGGGAAATAAGTAGAAACTCTGAAACAAAAGCTAGAATTCCTAAATTTTTACAAGTACTTCTTAACTTATTACACAAACAGTACGAATAAGTGCTCATAACTTATAATCCAGAAGCTGGACTTATAAGTCCTAAACAAACATCCACGTAACAAAATTATGTATCATCAATTATCATAGTAAAATAATTTAATTTTTAAAATATAATTAATTAATATAATCATTTTTATCAGAACACAATGTTTTGTAAATTTACAGTTTTGCCAATAATTTTTAACTAACACGTCCAAAGATTTTCTTAGCCATGCAAGTCAATAAGATTTTTAATTTGATCTAAAGCTTTTAATATATTTGTCCAACATGAACACAATTAGAACACACCCAAAATTTTTGAATCAACTGGATTCGGCCCGACTTGTTTACGGGGACTGGGCTCATGGCCTTGGTGATTGAATGTGTGTCGATTTTATTTTTATATTTAATTTGGACATTAATTTCATTTTTATCTTGGTATATCAGAGTTTAAAATTCTATTCCAAGATATAAAAAAAGATTATAAAGTTAGGAATAAATTAAGTATGTAAAGTCCTGATTTGGAGAATTTATCACATTGCATGAGACCTCTTATATAATATATATTATATAATATATAATATAAATCGGATGAAATATCCACAGTCAGGATTATAATTATTTTTACCAATTATTTTTTACATTCAACATGTAAAATATTCATTTCGATCATTATTTTACTAGTTGAGCGAAAATAAAATGCTGAATATTATAAAAAAATGTTATAATTCTAATACTGAATATCCGTCAATATGTTATAACCCAGCATACATATGCCGCCAACCTGACCCAACTGAAAAAAGGTAAGGAACTTGAAAGAAACTTCCAAGTTGGATCATTTGTTATTCAATTCTTAAGCTTGTGATATGCATTCTTAATTTACATGTGGTTTATCTTCTCATCATCAGTTGAACAGCCTAAAAGACCACAGGTAGTTCATAACATGCTCCGGTTGTGTACATAAAAAGCGTTCGATAATAATGACTTCACATCTGCAATAAATTAAGTCACTATCAAGGCAGCTCTAAGAACAGGCTTGCTCTGGGATGAAGACCAGCATCTTTGAGTGTTGTTAGCATCTGATCCACACCGTATACTTTCCTAGGAAAGCTCGATATCAGCTTGTAACTCCCGAGTCCAGCCATGTTTAATGAATCAATGTATCTATAAATTGCACCAATTTTCTCTGTGCAGGAAAAGCTTTTCTCCCTCCTTTCTCCGTTTGGAAATCTTATTAGTATCTGTTCACCCAATTAACCATTTTAATCGGGTTGGAAACTTAACATGGTATCATAGCCGAATAATGCTATAGGCCTCGAGTTGGTAGTATAAAGTATATATTTTGAACTTGATTCGAGTTGAGTTTATATAATGCTAGCAATGGTAACAACTAACAATTAACATACCTGAGTTAACGGAGCATCCCTATCGTTAGTTGAAGTAACTTTGTGCGTAGTGGTGACCTTTGGTGCTTTGCTGTTCTTCTTCTTACTAGGATTTGGTTTATGATTTTGTTCATGTTTTTCCATACTTGAAGCTTCTACTTGTTTCTTGCCTTTATCTTTCAACTTCAGATTCATCATTTCATTTTCCTGAGTAACAGAGACATTGATCTATGAGACAACAGCTATTGTCACCGTTCACTTCATTTCTAAAGGAGTTACGGACTTTACTTTGGATTCAACTGTTAAAATTAATAGTCTTATAACAAGAAATGCATATTACCATAGCCTGATCCTTTTGCAGGGATGCAAGATATGCATTGTCTTGTTCTTCCCTTATGCGACGATCTACTCTTCTCCTTTCTTCTTCTTCTCTGGCCTTTGCTGCATCACCAAAGGCAGATCCTTGCTCTTCCATTGTTCTTTGTAGAATCTCCACTAGTTCAGCTGGGGAAACTGGCCCTTCTATCTACATATGCAAGTTACATTTAAATGATGTCAAACATATAAGATCCTTAATGGACTTTCAAATGAGATTGAACTTCACAAAAATCCTTAGCATTTTGGGAAAATTGTTTGCTAACAAATGACACAGTCTGATACATTGCCACTTAATTATAAATTGTGGCTTGAAGCATACAAACTTATAACTTATAAGTTATAAGCCATGACTGTCTCCAAGAAAATATCTATACTGTATAACAGAACATCCTCAAATGTAGTAAATTACTACTAATCATGCATTCCATTCCATAAAAATACTGCCTTCTTCTAGACTCAGAGATTCAGACAGATTGAAAGATGTCAAAAATTGTATATATAACATTGATTACCTGTTGCAGCACAGCTAAGTTATCACCGGGAGCTGGAGCAACAATAGCGCAAAATGGAAAGCTAGCAGGGCGAAGCGTGTTAGCCATATGCAAACCTTCTCCTCTATCAACAAGTCCACCCCAAGAAACAAAATTTGCATCCAGGAACTGCACTACTACTTCAGAACACAAGGTCTCCTTACAGAAAGATGGTGTGAAGGGGTGATCAGGTGAGTGAAGGTACATAAAAAGGAACTTGTGCTCATCTTGAGCTATTTTCAGAGCCTCAATGAACCGACAGGCATAGAAGAAGGGATGGACTGTCCCAAATTGTTGTTCATAGTTAGACAAGAAAGCCCACTCTTCTTGAATCATTAAAGGCTGAGGCTGATATTGCACAGGAGGAAAGTTCAATGGTGGATTTTGGTTTCTTCTTCCTCCAATATTCCCCACAAGATCAATTCCTTGGTTCATTACTCTTGAGAATCCTCCTAAAATATTACGCGGTAAGTTTACCATTCTGCGATAAATTGCTTTGTTAGAGGCCTCCAACATTGATCTTCCACTTCCTCTCCTTGATGACATTGTCTAGCAAGATTAGTAATTATGTAATGGAATTAGGAAGTTACTCCATGTTTAATATAGCATGGTCTCAGAAATCCTATCAGAAAATAGCATCAGAGAGTTCATTTCTATTTTGGTTACTGTTCTTCAGCTTTGGATTCTTTAGCCTGTTCTTGTTTTCAATGACTATAGGCCCTTTATCATCAATACTTTATTTATAATCAAATCATCAAATTAATCTTTTAAACATGTTCTGATAGCTTTCTAGTTCATTGTGGGGAATATTTAATCTTACACTCTTGGAACAACTTAAAATTAAAGGTAAAGTATTTGTACAAAGATCTTTCTCATGAAACAAACACAGCCTTAAAATTCTAATTCAAAAGTGATAGAACATCAAAGAATTTCTATAGTTTCTTTTGAATTGTTATTGATTAAAGAAGGTGTTGCTTTAGGAATTTCTTTGCCTTTCAATTCTTGTCTGTATCATTAGTTATTCTGTATAAAAGTGAGAAAAACAGTAAAAGAGATTCTGATCTATGTAAAAATTAAAATTGACCATAGTAGAAAAACTAGAAGAATCATTCAGTTGATGATTATCACTTGTATTCTAGTGGTCTTGTGCAAGGATCAGTGAACAGCTTTACACAAGGGTTGCTTTAGGTACATGATAAATTGAGTGAACAGCTTTTTTCAACAAATCTATTAAGAGTTGCTTTAGTTTTTATGAATAGTCTCAAGGTATGTGCAGGCCAGTTATCATGATCTTTTGGCAAGAATATTGTTAGTTGTTCACAGCAAACATTTTTGTCTGTAAGTAGAGTGATCCCAGTTCACATTGAACAACTTTACCTAGCTATGTAATCTTACAAGAAGTAAAGATTAGTCTCAGTTTGTTTCAAGTCGTGGCTTAGGTTTCTTTGTTCTAAGCCACGACTTACGCTCCTATACAGGAGACTTGAACTCTCGACCTTTACTTAGACATATGGATGCTGCGGTATCCTTCAATTATAACCTTATCTAGATTATAACGAAGTCGGGGTATTGCGAGTATATAAATACTGCATTTTTTGGACTAGAAGATTGGAAATAGTGTTGTTAAGTTGTAGGGCTAATGTAGCAAAAAGAAATATGCATTCAAAAGTCATGGACTGCTCATTTGGACTTTGGAGTGCATTATCACATTCCAATATTCCATGCTCCACTAAGATGTCTTTTGAGTTTTGAGTGCACTTTGCCACTGTCTATGACCATATAAAATGTGATGCATGACTTGAAGCTTGAAATTTCAAAGGGGAAGCAAAATGATGTACAATGTACTACAGTCTCAGTACTCTTTGCTAATACGAAAAACATCATCAGTGTCCTAGGGACAAGCAAGGACCGCACTATTTCATATTATTTGCAGTAGCAAACAAATTATGAAAACTGTCATCACCTGGAGTTCACATATTAAAGGTCATCCCCTTTCTTGTACTTTCGGCCATGTCTAAATACGAAATTTACCTATAGTTACCGTTAAAATATAGTATAAGATCCATTCAGGGTCTTCCTCTAATACCTTAAGATTTTAGATGGACTAGTTCGACTCTCCGTAGCCTGTGATCCACTCTTAGATGGACTGGTCAGAAATTAAATATCGCAGACAAGGAAAGTGCAGATACTGAAACATAAACTGTAAAATCAAGAAAATCAAATCAGTCTACAAGTATTTGCTACTTCTGCTACAGAAAAATATTCGGTCTAACTGGACAGACGACGGTACATCAAAAATCAAGATTGTCCGGCAGGCTCCTATACTTTATAGAACCATAGTAAATTAAACTGCATATCGATAACACAAAGTTTGAGGGAAGATGTCCATTAACTAAAATTCTAAATAAGAGTTAAAACTTATAATAATTGTATAAATATCATATATGTAATGCATCTTTGTATTTTGCATATGGTGCTTATCTGAGTTTTAGTTGGAATCTATTCTCTGAGGCACACTTTACAGAAGAATCATATTTGCACAGATAAGCAATTTTAAAGACTAATGTATAGTAGTATATGAAGATGACCCTACTTCATGGGACAGAGTTCCCCAACAGTTCCCTTACTTTAAACAGGAGGTGGGCAATGATAACAATATGAGTGGGGATTTCTGAAAAGAAGATGGCAAAACTAAAGAAATACTCCTGCAGGAGCTGGTGAAAATGACAATCACTAGTTCACAATTGCATTGCCCCCAGATGATTTTAAGAGAGATCAATGGAAGTGAATAAAAAAAAAATCAACAGATTCAGTAGGCATAATATTTTTCAGAGGACACAACCTCTTCATGAAAGAGGTAAGGTTGCGTTCATTAAGAGCTTCCCCAGACCTCTATTTACGCGGATCTCTTGTGCATCATGTCCAACATTGTCCGGTTGTCCCTAGTAGAATCTTAGCAAAACGAACGAGTCTCCCAATTCAACTAGTTCTTAACCCTCTATTCATACAATCCATACAATGCAGTAAAAAATCAAGCATTAATAAATACCTTGATCAGAAGCTAATCCCCTCTTAGATATCAGATATATTATCCCTAAGATTCAGTTAGTACATGTGCATGCATTGATATTATAGTAGATTATCTACTGAAGTCTCTAGCATACAGAAGTTTGGGCCTGCTAACATTAGAGACAAAAGAGTAGTTAGATAAATGAAAAGAACAGAAAAATATACTGGTAAGTAGTAATAAAAATGTTGCCTTGTAAAATGTATCATCTCCAATGACCTGTAAAAGAGGACCCATAGCAACAGACTCAGAGTAGACTGAAGACCCCCAATTTATTTTCTCCTCTGGGTAAGAGTGCAAGGGCACATGTCACCCACTCTACAGCCATTTCAATCATAGATATATACAGTTAGGTAGTTGCTCACTGAACTGATACTTATGTATGTATTCACCAAACAGATGAATCACATTTCTTCTACCCTGAACAAAAAGGTTTCTATTTCTTGTTCAGATTAATGAAATCATATGTGATATAAGTTAATGCAAATGACATGCAGACTAGCTCTGATTATCTGCAAATAACCTTAGGTGCTATATATTAGTGGAATGAGCCAACCACTCATCAGCTCAACCTTTATATTTCAACTAATCCGCTTGGATAGATTGATATTCCAGGGAAAAATCATAAAAAATGATAGATGTATAGGGTCATGCTCGATGATTACAAACTACATAAATTTGACGAATTAATTTAAAACCAGGGGAAACGCTGGCCTTCACCAAGTAACTGAACTTCTATGAATTTTACCAAGTATTTTAAGTAATTAAGTTTCTAATTAAATTTAGTAGACTTGACTTGAGTAATCATATATACCTAACATAAGAGCTGAGATTGAGAGTGACTCTTACACATGCAAACACTAGAAACTGAATGGACAGAATAGAAATAAGACCATACCATATAACAAATATAAATTATATAATTGACATGGCTGATTTATAATACTTCATGTACTGGTTTTTTTGAAACAAAGATATCTCTCCTCTCTCCTCTCCCCTCTCCCTCTTTCTCTCCATGTGTTTGTTTCTATATATCTATTCAAAATGAAAAAAGAAGTAATATTATGCAGTGTTGACCATTGTTTCTCAAACTAAGTTCCCACTAGATCAGGGTATATGTTTAATATACTTGTGCCTGAAGGTTCTCTTTCTCTCAGTTTGTGTGCTATATGTCAGAAAACTGAACCACAATGCTCCCAAGAGACTTAAAAAAGAATTAGGTTTCATCAAAGTGCTGAAAGGGTTTAGAGAAATACACATTAGGAGGCAGTAACTTAGTAGTTTAAGTTTTTTGAATTGGTTTTTTCTGCTATGTATTGGATTTGTTGAGGGATTCTACTAAGTTTCCATTGACAAAAGTTCAGAATAAACTACCTTGTTGGGTTGTTGATCCTTCCCAGTAAAGGACAACACTAATGCTTCCAAAGATAATACTAGTTCTCAGAAGAAACAACCACACGGAACACGATCCTCAAACATGGCTTCTTCTTTTGCTAGAGCTTCATCTCAGCAAACTTCTCTCTCTGTCATTGCCTCAATTCTTTCATTTTTACTGCTGGCTTTCTTCTTGACTCATGCCGTCTCAGATTCCAGTCATCAGCTACGGTCTAACCAAACTTTCAGGGCACAGCAGGAGTTGCTGAGGATCAAGAGAGTAAGGTCTTACCTGAGGAAGACCAACAAGCCTGCAGTCAAGTCAATTCAGGCACTCTCCTTTCCCTTTTGTAGTTTTAGATTTTTCACCTTAATGTTACTGCATTCTTAGTACCGGGCATCTTTACTAAAGTCTTATATGTATCTTATTATATTTAGACCCTGCTCTCTGAGCAGGATATGCTACGTAAATTTAGTTTTGTTTAACTAGGTAATGTTTATAGCCTACTATTGTGGGTTGCGCTCCATTGATTTCTGTTTTCTATTTGCTCAACAAAGAGTCCAGATGGTGATATCTTCGATTGTGTGCCATCTCATCTTCAACCAGCCTTTGATCATCCCCAGCTCAGAGGGCAGAAGCCACTGGTAAGTAATTTTTCTTTTTTATGTGTGAAGTGTGTCAGGATGTAAAAGATGAGTTTATTTTTCCTAGTCAAGACCTAATAGAGACTAAAAGAATAATGCCATAATTTTCAAAATACAAGTGTATGAACATATAATCTCAGGTACACTGACAACTCTGATAGAAGACAATGAAGTTCTAATTTTTTTTGAGGCTACAATACACTTCTCTTTGTGTATGCAGGAACCACCAGAGAGGCCAAGAGGTCACGAGTCAATAGATGTTACGACTGAGAGTATTCAGCTTTGGACAAATACTACTGAATCATGCCCAGTAGGTACCATCCCAATAAGAAGAACTACAGAGGAAGATGTTTTACGGGCAAACTCAATCAAGAAATTTGGAAGAAAAATTAAGCGTCGTGATACAATGAGCGATGAACATGAGGTTAGTGAACATTGAGAGAAGAAATTCATATTCTACTTCTTGTTCCATTTACTGCCTGTAATTCCTGTAATTTACAGGCATTGGTTTAATCTTAAACATAAAGAATATCACAATTCTCATTTACATAACAATCCTTTGGAATGCAGCATGCAGTTGCTTTTGTCAATGGCGATCAATATTATGGAGCAAAAGCTAATATTAACGTCTGGTCACCCCAAGTTTCAGATCAGAATGAGTTTAGTCTATCACAAGTATGGATCATCTCTGGCTCTTTCAGAAATGATCTTAATACCATTGAAGCTGGTTGGCAGGTAGACAAAAGAAAGTTTCTTTCTATATGCAAGATACTAGTTTTTGAATGAGATACATAACATCTCGACATCCAGGGGTAATTCACCAAACTGTTTTTCAGGTTAATCCGGAGTTATATGGAGATAGCTGTCCGAGGTTCTTCACTTACTGGACAGTAAGTACATCCTAGAAGTGATCGCCATCACGTACATTATCTTTATGGATATATACACGAATGATTAAAGAACTAACTGTAAGTTTCAATGAATGTTACTGTACAGAATGACGCATACAAGACCACAGGATGCTATAACTTACTTTGTTCAGGATTTGTGCAAACCAACAACAAAATTGCTATTGGAGCAGCAATCTCTCCTATGTCATCTTACCAGAAGAGACAATTTGATATAGGCATAATGATCTGGAAGGTATTTTTTCTAAATCTAATTTAAATACATTTGTTAGTCTAACATCAAATGGCTCAGAGATAGAAAGTGTTTTAAACACATCATATTTGTTTTCCCAGGATCCCAAGCATGGGAACTGGTGGCTTCAATTCGGTACAGGCCTAATCATAGGATACTGGCCCTCGTTTCTCTTCACTCATCTAAGGAGTCACGCAAGCATGGTACAATTCGGAGGAGAAATAGTCAATTCAAAATCAGGATTTCACACATCAACACAAATGGGAAGTGGTCGATTTGCAGATGAAGGATTTAGAAAAGCTTCTTACTTCCGAAACATGCAAGTTGTTGATTGGGATAATAACTTGCTGCCACTAACAAATCTTCATCTCTTGGCTGACCATCCAAATTGTTACGATATTAAAGCTGGCAAAAATTATCTTTGGGGAAATTATATGTATTATGGAGGTCCTGGAAGGAACCAAAGGTGTTCATAAAGAAAATTTTCACAAGTATAGAGTGTAATATATATTCATTGTTTCCATCCATTTTTTTCCTCCATATTCTATTAAGCTTAAAAAGGATAGGGCTCCTCTGTTAGATTATAACTGGGAGAGAGTCCCTTTCTTTTTTAGCAGGCTTACATTTTAGGTCTTACCTTAGTAACTTGTGTAATATGCAGACATCAGGATTTAATTGTATATCTGTGTGTACTTCTAGGACCTATTAATCAATTTGAAATTTTAATTATTTGTAGACCTACAGAGTACAGAATACAAACACAAAGTTTCAGACATATACACTGAGAAGTTTCAAACAAAGTTGTATCTCGGTTGAGGCACATGCACAAGATTCCCTCTGGAAATGAAAAAATAAAATAGAATAATGGCAGTCAAAGACTCAAAATATGACACATAGTTAACCAAGTACATAGAAAATTTTGCAGAAGCTTGCTGTTTCTAACATGGCATACTGAATAGTGTTTAAGTATCATGTGGTCTCTACTTGACTAGTTCTCCTGATTAGATACAGGGTTCGGATTGCAAGCAATTAATGCAACCATCTCTTGATAGTTTTCTCTAATAACGAGAGACTTAAGACAGGGAATTTTTATGTGAATACAATGAGCCACGTCACCCAATCTGTAAATAAAACAACTATTTTATTGTTTTCATCTTATAAGAGACTCATATATCCTCTAACATGTCCGTCATATAATATATAATAAAAATATTTTATATAGAGTATTAATTGAATAAATACATGTTATGCAATATGTTTTGCATATAAAAAATATTGACAAACATAAGCGGAACATGTTGCAGAACATGTGGGTCTTATTCTATAAAATACAACTTTTGATAACAATCTCTTATTAGAGACCCGCTTTCTTATATATGTTAGCTTAATTTGCATGTCAAATTGAGAATCTTAAACGCGTTTCAATAGATATTTGCACAAACAGCTATATAGCTTAACCATTGTTTAATCATTTCCGTTGCAATCAGGGTGTGAACACTCATCGTTGTAGCTGTTTTTTTCAGTGTGTTGTTTCAAATTATTTATTCCTATCAATTGCATCTTTAAAATCGAATTTTCACCGACATTAACATAAAAAATTTGCAAATATAGTTCACCTTGCCTGCAGAACGTAATTTTGAAGATTGGGCCGGTTCTGGAACAAACGATCTTTGTTGTCTTCCTTATCCTGCATCAGGGCATAGCATTTCTTCCAAACTAGAAAAAGCAGACAGCTTCTGTTAGGTATTTTCTTCCAAACAGTTTTTTTTTTCGATTTTCAATATGTTGGTATTTTCTTCCAAACTAGAAAAAGCAGACAGCTTCTGTTAGGTATCATCAAACCTACCTTCCATATATAATCTTATGATAGTTACATCTGCATTAAAGCTTATTCACCCGCAGAACACTAAGCAAGAGACAAATAAAATAGCTTGCTTGCCTTACGCAGTACATGTTACCATAGAAGCATGATTATGTTTGCAGATTGCAAGTAAATTATGCTGTCTATATAATCATTTCCAAAAATTTAAACACACAAAATATTATGTCCCTTTTGTTGGGAAGAAAAATAAGAGGGAGAATGGAGATTGATGAAACTACACGATATGAAAATCAATACATCCTTATAAAAAAGCATTTTTTTTTTGTGAGCATAATAAGCTGAATGCTAGCACACTTTACTCCCAATTATGTATACTCACTTCCTATGGAGAACATCTTTTTTCACATGAGAACAATTGTTCTCCACTCTTAAGAAAGTGCAGAACAAAATAACACAGAATTATAGAAATTGTGCACAATGTGCAGTACAATTGCCATGCACTTGCTTAAAAAAGTGCAGAACAATAGTTGTCAGGATTTTAAAAAAAAAAAACATTCTCCGCCTCATCACTGCCTGTATATATGAATACTGAAAAGACATAGCTTGCTGGAGACTTAAATTTGGGCTCAAGAATATGGTGATGTCATCATCCAAATGACTCAATTGCAAATCAGGTAAAATAATTGAGAGTGGAAGAAGACTATATAATTGGAATTAATATTCATCAAAAAAAAAAAAAAAATTGGTGGGCATTCGTTAACAGCAGTAATTAACTTAGCTCGATATTAATTATCAAAAGAAACACATCATCAAACAAATTCGTTTACATCACATTTCAATAAAGGGCAGCTGCTCGTTGCAGGAGGTAGGCAGTTCATCAGCTTTGGGTTACAGAGCAGCTGATCCTATGTCATTTCCTGACCTGCAAATATATATAAATGGTTTCCATTTAAAATCACATAAATCATCTACTAAATTTAGGGGGCATTTGGATGGTGGGTGGGAATAGGAATCGGGAATGGGAACGAGGGGTGTGTGAATGGATATCCCAAGGGGTTTGGAAGGAATGATTTACCCACCAAGAGGGAATGAGGTTCCCATTCCACACAACAAAATTGCTGATGCAGACACAAATAAATGGATATGAGCCTATGAGGTTCCGATTCCCGTTAACCGGGCTCATTCACCATGAACCAACCCCCCCCCCCCCAGTGAATCCTAAATCAACAAGGTATTATCGCACATACTATACACTAGAAAAAGGAAAAAAAAATGTGTATGTGTTGCCTGTGCACCCTGTAACTCGTAATTTCTATTGAAAAACAAAACAAGCTAACTGTATCTCAAATAACAAACATTTTTATAATAATTGTAACTTTATATTCAGAAAAGTTTACTGTTCGTCTGTCACTTATGCTATACAAGACAGCAGTTCATATCCTAATTATTTGCATGTTCAAAAGAGATGCAATTAGAGAAAAAAAAAATGCATACCATGAGACGCGGTGAACGGCGAACAGATGAATTTTCAGGTGACTTGATATCTGATAAACGGCCTTTACCACGGTTGACTTTCTTGGGAAGTCTGTCATTGTCTCCAGCTTGGAGTGCTTTTTGCTTGACCGGTGATTGACTTCTACTACCGGTGGAAATTGATGAAACTGGAGCAGATGCAGAGATTGTAGAAGTGTCTTGTCCAACGGTTACATAGTTAGGATTAGTACCTGGAGTCATAAGAGTCTTACTTAGAACTTGCCGCAAATTATAACCTTATTTAGCAACAGCCAACAAAACTAGAACTATAAGTGGCACAAGCAACCAGGCCCTTTAACTTTACAAAGTTAAAGGCGGACCTTTTTACACCAATCACTTCTACAACTAGATTGCCAGGCTATCATTCTATCAAGTGTTATATAGCAGCACAGAAGAATGTGAGAGACAACAGATTACCACAAGTTGTAGCTTCAAACTTCTTTCTCATAGTCCGTACGAATTGGAATAAACCATTGCTCTTATTCAACTCAGTAATCAACTCTTTTGTGTCATTAAGATATGGATCACAATCAAGTACTGAAGATGAAAGAAAAAGAAAGTTAAACACAAAAAAAAATAATGTGTGTAGACTAACTAACAAATAATATATTCATTACTCACAAGAGTACACATCATTTTCATGACGGACGGTAAAGTAATATTCTTCCTTAGGATCATTTGGGTTGATTTTATTAAAAACAAATTTTATCCCTGCAGAAACAGATAATACAGTAAGAAACAATTTCCACAAGATTGACAAGACCACATCTAACAAGTAAACGTACCATGTCCACATTCAATCCGAAAACCAAGAACTCTGTTGTACCAAGAGATAGCCTCTTCTATTTGTTCTTTGCATTCGGAGTCCTTGCACTTCTCTTCACATGCTGATAGAACTTTAAAATATAGATAGTAGAAGTAAGGAAACATGAATTGAGTAGTAATATCATACATATAAACAAACTAGTACTGGCGAACAACATACACATCATAAACAAAACCAATTTACAAGGAAAACTACCTTTAGATTGCCGGGATATGATTTCAGCATACTCATCTTTCCTGGATTTTCGCTCCTCTACCAATCTTTTCAGTTTATCTACTCTTTCTTTAGTAGCAACCATTGAATCCATCATTGCCATCCGCTTTGCCTCTTTACGTGTCTTTACTGTAAGTTAAGTCCAAAGAACAAGTTAGTAATGACAAATTCCTCCATTAATGAACATGTTGATCAATTAAATCATTAACAGATAATATCAAGCGATCACCTTGCACATAACCAATAGACACTTCAACTAGCAAGATACTTAATTACAATAAACACTATAGCAAGCAAACACAACCAAACGAAGGCTAACTGCACTCACATTTTCAGACTGTATACAACAACAAAAATACAACAGAAATTCAAAATTCATAAACAACCCACTTTAGGTCTCTAAAAAGTTTAATCAGGAATATATTGAGCTCACAGAAATAAATCATGTTAGTAATAAACATCGAAAAAGGGGGAAACAGAAAATACGAGCAAGAGCCTTGACAAAATCATCCTCCGCTGCACGGAGTTGTGCTTTGAGCTTTCCTAATTTTGCTGTTAGCCACCATCAAAACAAATTAATAATGAAACCCTAGAAACCAACAAAAACTAAAATGAAGAGAAAATTAGAGGGAATAATTAAAGATACCTTGATTTTGAAAAGTGGATTGGGCAATTGAAGATTGAGATTCGAGAGATTTGCGAAATGATTGGAGAGATGCAAGTGTAGAGTGGTGGTGAAGTTGAATATCTTTCTCGCATTTCAATCGGAGCTCCTCCATCTCGGAGCGTACGGACTTGTCCCCCATTTTCGACTCGATTACTTGTTGATTAATCGATATTCTGTTTGTTGTGTTATCGAATTAGAAGGCGGAGGATAGCTTCAAATTCTTGAAATTTTATGAGATCCCGCCTTTTTTAATATTGCTTTATCCATCCAACTGGAGTACCATACACCTGTCACTCTGGTAGTCTGGTGTGTTTACACGGACTCCGTTCGAAAACGATATTGTACCCATATTTTTGGAAATCCAAATCGCACTATCTATTTTTTCATTTCAAGAACGATACGCACTTCCTCCGTTGAATTCCGTTAATTTCCGTTAAAATACTCCTCCGTCTCAATTTACATGTTTCTTTTACTTTTTAAGAAATCAAATTGACTAATTGTTTACCAACTATTAGAAAATATATATTTATTATTTTAACAAATAGAAAGTTATATATTAAAATAGACTAAATAATAGAGGTAAATTTAATAAAAGTAAATCTAGTCTATTTTAATAGAGGCAAATAATCATTTCAAAAAAAAAAAGAGGTAAATAATAGGGGTCCGAATTGCAATTACCTCTATTATTTCCGAAATTCGGACCCCCCATTATTTGCGAAAACAAATAGACTAGATTTACTTTTTGATGAAATTTTTGTTTAATCAAGTTATCCCCAAGTCAAAATGATTTTACATATCGAAGGCTATTTTAGTATGTAACTTTCTATTTCCTAAAATAATAAATAAATATTATCTTATAGTTGGTCAAAAATTAGTCAGTTTGACTCCTCAAAAAGCAAAAGGGGCATGTAAATTAAGACGGGGAAGTATTTTAGATAATAAATATTTATTCATAGGAAAAAATTTAAAATAATTTATCAAATTATACATTATGAGAGTATTAGAATACGTGACGAGCCCCGTTTTCCGGTGTAAATAATTGAGGATGACGGAGTGTGTATTTAATATTTTTATGCAGAAAAAAAATTTAGCTTATGTCGTATAAAAATTTACTACAGTCCATTATCCCCTCCTTAATTCGAATTTTCCGAATTAAAAAGATTATTTCATATTAGAAAACCTTCCCTCTTGTCAAGTGTGTATCAATAATCTTTCAAATTATCTTTCATATTTTTCATTTTCAATATAATTATATGAACACTATTTTCTAGTGAAAATTTTAGTGGCTATTATTACAGGTAGAACATATTTTGTATAATAATATATTTTATGATTATTTTGCCGAACATGTATAGGCTCTAAACTTTGTAATTGAAAAGTGATCAGCATGGAACTCAAACATCTACAATGAAAGAGGGGACTTGTATCCTCGTGGGTTTACCCAGTGCGCACCCAAAGGGTAGCGGCTGCGGGTTCCTACGTTAAAAAAAATAAAATAAAAAAATCTAGTATTAGTGCATGCAAAATATTGATCGTGCAAGCAAAACATTGATCCTGCAAGCAAAACAGTCTTTCTAATTTTTGATGATAGCTACAAGAGAATGTTGATGATCACATACAAAAGAAATTGTCATACTTTACATATCAAGTTTAAAGTTTAATGATTTGTTAGCACATGGTTGGTAAAATTATAATCAGTCAGGCTCTTTAAAACCTGCAAATCTGCAATAATCTTTCAACCGTTAAGTTGTATTTCTTACATCTAGAGATTTAAACAGGCCTTGTATATATACATGACTCAATGTAAAGAATAATAAGCCTTGTCATTGTATGATACTCTATCTACACTCTACAGTTTACACATAAAATTAGATAGGCAGGTAGTAAGAAGTAGGAAGATGCATTAGTTGTTATCGCTGTAATCTTCTCTGGATCAAAGCACATGATTGCATCCATAGCTTCTGTGCTTCGGATTCATCGTCTGCCAGTCCTGAGCAGTGAGTCTCGTTACAGTCTGTAAGGTATTTCCCACTCACCCCTTCCATTTGTGGGCTCAGTGCAGCATAGCATGTGGTGGATGCACCCTTTAATAAGGAACGGTAAGAATAATGCTTTGCTTTGCAGGAAACATTAGTCGGATTTATCAGACAGGCATGCAGAGTATTTACCTGTGATGTCGACTTTAAGAACTTGGAGGCCACAAAAAACAGGGAATCTGAATGGAGATAGCAAGGATAAGTCAATTCTCATATCTGTCCTTAACGTACACAATAACGATATGTAAGATGTATAAATACCTGTGAAACAGCCTTTGTGATCCCTGATGATTCCAGTCTTCACAATGCCTGGGTGCACGGCATTGGCAGTAACATTTGCTTTCCTTGCCTGATAGATTCCAACAAAAACACTTTGAGGGGATCCAGTAACATATTGCTTTATGTCAGCACAAACTGTTTATCATGATCACAAAAAACAATGAAATTATTGATTCCATTCCTACCATGAGCTGTCTTGACACTTCCTTTGCATGCAGTATATTCGCTAGTTTTGATTGGGCATATGCACGAGTGCTATTATATCTGCATGACAGTATAAACAATATGAGGTTTCTGTTTAAGATCTTTAAAGATACTCCTAGTTGCTTGCTTATGATTAATATTCCCAATGTAAGAACCAAATGTGCCCTGTCAATTGTAATAGCTATAGATATTGCTATGTTTTTTCGCCAAAATTTGGATTTCGTTTCTCAAGTAAAAATTAGACTCCATTACTCTGACTCCATTTAAAGCCGGATTTTGTTGCTAAACTAGAACTCTCAACTCTATTTCCATCCTTCTTATAAGTAACAACTATCTTTGGATCGAAACATCACCATGGATGTATCATTTCTGGATCTAGTTTCATGCTTATGTTACCAGTTTTATCACTGCACTGGGATTGCTCTTAGTGGAAGAAATAGTCTTACTTTTTTGGTTGGAGCATCTGGTTAAAGCAAAAATGTTCTCTTTTCACCCAGCCATGGACGACAGAAGATACATTGACTATTCTTCCTTGGATCCCTTTTTCTGCCGCTGTCTCCACCATTTTCTCCATTAGTAGCTCTGTAAGCAAAAAGTGGCCTGCGCACCCAAGAAGCATAATATGATACCACTAGTTCAGGCGAGCTCGATCACAAAAATTCTTACTTAAATAACATTCTACTGACTGAAACGGAGCAAGAAGTCATATGAAGATATAGTTAATGAGCATGAGGCATAGATAGATACCCAAGTAATTTGTGGCAAAGGTCATCTCAATTTTGTCTTCAGAAAACTCCAGCTTATTTGAAAATTTCCCAGCATTGTTTCTGCATCAACAATACATATAAATAGTTTGACATCCACCACTAGTTATCACATAAATCCATATTACCAGCAGAGCATATTTAATTTTGTTAGCATTAACTTCACAATAGTGGAGAACACTCACATTAAGATGTTAAGGGGTAATCTTAGAGCCAGGAACTCGGTGCAAAATCTCTTGATGGAAGAAAATGAGCTCAAATCAATCTCCATCAGTATAATTTCAGCCTCAGGACTCTCCTTCTGGATTTTTTCTTTCACTTCAGAAGCCTTTTTCAAGTCTCTTGCCGGCATCACTATTTTTACTCCTCTTTTAGCTAAAATTCTCGCAGTCTCCTCTCCAATTCCAGATGTTGCTCCTAACAAAAATCACACACATTAGAACTCCATGTTTATGTCTGCTGCAGCATTTCTTGAAATATCTGATAAATGAGATTGTGACTGACGCCATATAACAGTCATGCTGATGCTATATATTAAAAAACTTATTAAATGTGAGAATTCTTCTTATCTAACAAAATCTAGCAATGATCAATCACTGAGAAAATCCAAAAGAGACAAAGTTATGAACATCTTTTTTCATTCTTCTAAAGAGCCACAAACATTTACATTGAAACTGTTATGGAAGCAAAGGTCCTTTTCCTTTCAAAGTATCCCTGTTCTTCTAAATAATCTATGCCAGTTTTTCACTCCATAATTTCAGATATTAAATACTAGCAGAGACTAATAACCTTAAAAAATTTATACTCAGGAGAGGAAAAACTATCTGGTCACATGTATCAGATTCTGATATATTAAAAAGGGCAATCCATTAAAATTAATCTGACACAAAAACGATATGACAGAGAAGTTTGAATGAATAACGCTATGTTACCGTCTCTTCTAAAATCTTACGATGTTAGTATACATAAAGTATCCACCGTAAAATGCAGAACATTGAAAGAGTATACTTGCACACACACATCTAAAAATGACTAAAAGTTTGAAACTCTATCACTGTGGTCTGTAACCATGCACAGATAGAATAGCATGAAGAATTTGAGTATTAAAATAAACAAATTAAGTGCTAACCGGTGATTATTGCAGTAAGATTTCGAGAACAAGGAAGAAAACAAGAAGCAAAATCTTCAGTGACTTGATCAGCAGTTGATTTTGATCCATAACCACTTGGACCTGCAGAGCCTGCTAAATACTTGAGTGTATCATTAATCATCTTATTTGTAATAGAACAAGAACTTGTGTTGTATACTAGACAGCAAGCAAGAATGAGTTAGTTCCCACAACCCTCACACATTTATATACTAGAAAACAGATGGCTCATATAGTATATAGCGTGAACGATAAGATTTGCATACAACCTCTCTCTATATACTGGTCTGTTTTGGAAAAAAAAGAATTCTTGCCAACAATAATTTTGTCTTATGTACCCACTAGTTGGCATTTCTTTTTCTTTCTTTTCGGTGCGTTATTACCATGTGAAGTGTGTTGCTATTTTTACAGTTTTCAAGAAGGTTGTTTTCTTTTTACTACTCCAGCCTTTCAAATTACATGTTCATTATCTAAAAATCATATAATTTTAAAAAAGTTGATTTTAAGGGGAAAAAATTATATTAAATCATTAATTGAACATGATATGTTGTATATGGTTGATCTTGTAGATATAAATTAAAAATATGTAGAGGAGAGTTGATTTTGGAGATATAAATTTATATTTAAAGTTGAAATGGACAAGTATTTTGAAACAATTTTTTTTTTTAAAGTATACATGTATTTTGAAACGGAGGAGGGAGTATTAGCTTTTTCGTTGTCATACAGACATGCTAACAACGACATTTTATAAATTTAATTTACTTTTATTTATTCCAGTTTTTTAATAATAATTGAATCCTTATATATATAAGTATTATGTCAGTCAAAATAAATTAAAAATATAAAATTTAATATTTAGCATGTGATATAAACAATAAAGGACCATTTTACTATTGGGGCAATTCTAACAATAATTTGAAAAGGCCACATTTGTGTCGGGGATAAATTTAACCGGGTCCTACTTGCATGACACGCATTGTTTTTCTTGTTTGCTAAGCGAGTGTACATACATCTGTAACAAATTTTCTTTAATTAGTATTAGATAAATTTGAAAGAAAAGAAAAGGGATTGCGTTCGTGTGGCAAATCAGTGCACGTGAAGCTGTGGGTGAACAAATTATATAATTAATAATTGTTGTCTGCTGTGAGAGGTGAAAAATAAGGAAGATATTGAACAAAATTAACTTTAGTTGGAGCAAAGCATTCATGTCTTGTTGCAGAAGTTGAAATTGTATGGGCAAACAGTAAAAATGAAAAATACTTTTGGATTTGGGTGAGCATTTTGGGCCATCTTTTGTGTTGTGTGTTTGTGAGCCAATGAAATTCAGAATTGGTTTTGACAAATGATGGTGCGTGTCGGAGACTTGAAAGACCAAAAGCGAGATTGTGAGATCGACTCTTCCATTTGTGTTTTCAAATTTATTAGATTGGTCATGTTTATGTCTAGGTATGTAAAGAGATTGGAGAACTCATTTATTTCGACCAATAAAATTTTTTCCATTTTTTTGACAAACATAACTTAAATGAGTATTTGTTCTAAGAAATTCTCAGTACAAGTCGGGGTCAAATCATGACTAGTGAGGACAGATGATAAGCCTTTAACCACCTCGATTTAGTTACTCGACAATTGAAATTGTTAATCAGCTTGGCTTTCCATTGCATGTAGTCTTATCAATTGGAGCCCTAGCTCGTGGTCTCTGATTGTAGTGCACACTTCATCAATTTGCCTCCCTCAGGTTTCCACGGGCTCTGCTACTTTTCTCTTTTGATTTTCCCAGACAAACTTAATTACCACTCATTTCTTTTTATCTTCACTTCTTGTTTTGCATGCCCACACAGAGAGGTTAAAAAGCAGGTGTACGGGGTCAATTTGCTATTCAAATTAAGTTTGATTAAAACTAAAGCCTTAACTAAAACATGATTAAGTTCAAGAAGTCATCACATTAGCTTTTAGTTATGGAGCCCAGTTTTTAGTCCGGCACAACATTATGGAATTTTGGTTTAATTAGGCATAAGAAAGTTAAGGGTACGATTATCGTGTGGAAGAAGAAAAGGTTGTTAATGGATATTTCTATATATCACTTTTAAAAATTATTACCTTGGTCTAAAGAATTTAAAGGAACAATAATTAAAATTTTCACATATTTTAATTTATTTGAAAAAAATATTTATACCTGTAAAAAATGATTTACTTAAAAATGATATTTTTTTCAAAATTTATTTAAAAATATCAAATAATAAATAATATCATTTACAAATTACTACTCCCTCCGTCTCTTAATACTTTCCCGTTTGCCTTTATCACGTTTGCCAATACACATTTTTGATTGTTAATATCTTTAATTTCGTATTAGTATTAAATATAAAATCTTCATCGTATTAAAATACTCATGAATGCGAATCCAACAAGATCACTCATGATTATATTTAGCGTTATAAATTAGACATAAATTAGTAATTTGTCTCATGTTATGAACAGTTCCGACATATCACACGAGCAAAGTAAATAGAAACGGAGAGAGTATTGCATGAACGAATAAATGAGAAAGTCCATTTTCTAATTCAGACAAAACAGAGGGGGGGCAGGGGTGGTGACCCGACCAGAATCTGACCCTAACGCGTAATTTAATTTATTTGGACAAAATCTGAAAGTGATCCGAAAATCATTTAATTAGTTTAAAATAATCTGTAACTAGAATTTTATTTTTAAAATTTAAATTATCAAATAAATCACTTTAGGAGGGTAAATGCTTTTAAATAATTTTAATTTGGTCCGTTTACCGACAGGAAAACCACTTTGTTATTTAGGAGGGTAATTTAGAAGTAGCTAGCAAAGCAAACAGGACTCTTAACTACCTGAAAACATATCGGACCCAGCTTGTACCATCATGTCTCCAGCTTGTACCATCATGTCTCTTCTTGTCCATGAAATTTCTTACTCCTAAAATGATGTAACATCAACAAAGTTTAAGACACCTTCCCATACTAACTTTTAATTTTTGTTTAATCAATCAACGCAATTAAACTTATTCATCTTCAATCTGTATCATCTATGAAGGACGATACACTGTCACTATATTCTGGGCTCCGTTCGTGTTCTGCGTAAGTTCCTTTTTCTTGTGTTTGTTAAGCTGAAATAACAAGTAAATGCACAAGAAGATGCCCCTGTGTAGAGTAGTGTAGTAGAAAAATATAAAATTTGACGAGAATATTGTCGATTTCATTTCCAAATAACACAAAGCAAGTAATCACTTTAACACTCATATTTATAATATTTCCTTCTTTCCAAATTAATTTTTCGGTTTAACTTTTGTATTACACTCATTCGAGGTGATATCTTTTAAGATGCTGCTATTTTAGATCATATTTGTGATGGTTTTGAACATACATGCACGATGATTTCTCTCTATAACTTAGTTCTCCGTTCACTTTCCCAAACTAACCTACTTTGTTCAATTCTTCCCAAAATGACCTACTTTTTTCAACTCTTCCCAAACTAATCTAGTTTTTTCATATTCTAATATTTGATTATAATTATAAATATACAATATTATTAATATATATATATATTTACTGAATTAATATTTTAATATTATATTTTCAATAATAAATTAAAATATTAAAATTACAATAATTGATAAATACTTGCTTGAATATAATATACATTATATTTTTTTTCTATTTTGTTTCGCATATTTATTGTTTGAGCAATTTAAAAAACTTATTTTTGAAGGCATATTGAGAGCTTTAAAAAACATGGTTTGAAATATATTTTTTTCATTTTTTTTCTTCGGTATTCAAACATTAACGTTCTACTTTGGAACAAACTAAAAATCTCGAAAAAATATAATGTGTAGTTATATTATTTTAAGGTCCGAAAGTGACTAAAAATAAGCCCCAACACATTATATTTTTTGAAATAGACCCCACTACATTATTGATATCAGATATGATCAAACATAAAATCTAGACAGCCAATAGAAATGAAGATATTGAGATAATGTTTTATCTTTAAAATTTAAAAAAATAGTGGTTGATATGCATGTAATCTTGACAACCAATCAAAACACTGAACAAAATAACCCTTATCCTATCTCTAAAATGCCTATATATACAAACCAACCTGCAGCAAACAAATCATAGAAAAACAAAACAAGTAAATTTGCAAATGGATAATGAGAGTTTTCTAGATTTGATGGCGAGAACAAATGCAGTGTTTAATTTAAGTGAAGCTGATCATTTAATCTCTCCACACGAGTCCGAGAGTGATGAAACTGATGGTGAAGATGGAGACGATCCCAATTCAGATTCAGCAAGTTCTGAAGGTGAAGAAGGAGACAATCCAAGCACAGCATTCAGCACACATGTACCTACTGCCCCATGGTTTTCAACGGAGGCTTTTACCTACAACAATGTCACTGATAATTCAGGTGATTTTTCTAGTGCCTCTAGTGTTAATCCTCTTGGTAGTAGTATTTTTCAAGGTCAGTGTTTTGAAGATAAACAATCTGCTATCGATTCAATTAAGTCTGACCACATAAGGGAGTCTAGAAATTACCGTGTGGTAAAAAGTACTCCAACGTTATATGAAGGAAAATGTGTAGTAGATGACTGTCCATGGAGAATTCGTGTTACTCTAAGAAAGAAATATGGCTTCTTTGAAATCACCAAACTACCTGCTGCGCATACTTGTCTTTTAAGGACAATTGAACGAGATCATCAGAAGCTTAGTTCGAGTCTGATTGTAAGTACTATAAAACAACAAGTAAGGTTCTAATTTTTTTATTTTTTCACTTGATATTTTTGATATGTAGGAGTATATTTTTGATAATTTATTACATGTGATTAGGTCCTGGAGAGTCCATCAATAAAAGTAAATAATATTATGACTCAAATGATAACTATCTACAAGTATCATGTGAGTTATAAGAAGGCATGGCTGGGAAAACAAAAGGCAATCTCAGATGTTTATGGTGATTGGACGACTTCGTACTCCAAACTTCCACAATTGTTAAGTGCATTAATGTACTATAATCCAGGAACTGTTGCTTTAATTGAAGCTGAAGTTGATGTCGATGCATCTGTTTGTAAACGTGTGTGGTGGTCATTTAAACCAATGATAGAGGGGTGGCAACATGCTCGACCAGTTATAAGCATTGATGGTACATTTTTAAAAGAAAGGTATACTGGAGTTTTATTAATTGCAATGGGGTTCGATTCTAATAACCAACAATATCCGCTCGCATTCGGTTCAGTCGATAAAGAAACAACCTCCAACTGGTCTTGGTTCTTGTATCATCTTCGAAGAAATGTATGCTGGGAAAGAATGGGTGTTTGCATCATTTCAGATCGTCATGTCGGAATCATTGAAGCAATGAGAAGGGAAAGAAATGGCTTCACAGGTGATATGGGTATCCATCGTTTTTGTCTTTTACATATTCGTAGCAATTTTTCTTCAGCTCATCCAGGTGCACAGTTGAAGATGTTATGTTGGTTGGCTGGAAATACATCTCAGGTGAGGAAATTTGAAAGAGCAATGAAAAAAATCAAAGAACTTAATCCGACTGCTGAAGAATGGCTACGAAATATTCCACTAGAGATGTGGACTATGTCCCATGATGGAGGATATCGTTATGGCCAGGTAACAACAAATATGGTTGAAACATATAATGGTCAATTACGATCCGCTCGTCATCTCCCAATCACTTCAATGGTGGAGTACATATATTATCGGAGTGTCAAACTTGTTGCTGAAAGGCGAACTCAAACACTGAACGATCTTCAAAATGGTCATGTATATTGCAAGAATTCGAGAGAGCTCTTTCAAAAGATTGAACAAAAGGCATCTGCACATAAGATTATTCCATACAATCAAGAAAGAGGAGTATATGAAGTGACAACTGCAAGATACAAAACAGATAAGGGATTTTGGAAAGGTGGAAACAAGCATCATATAGATCTCTCTAAAGGATACTGTTCTTGTGGAAAATGGCATAGGTATCACTCTCCTTGTTCTCATATAGTTGCTGCTTGTATGACATGTCATCTAGATTGGAAGCAATACATTGAACCATATCATACTCTACCAAAATTATATGAGATGTGGCAACATGAATTCTCCCCAATACCGCATCAATCATATTGGACGTTTCCACTAGCAAATAATTGGGAGAGGTATGGAATGCTCGTACCTAATGAGGATTTGAGGAAGAAGAGGAAGAAAAGGCACAACAAAGGTCAAAGTCAAAGAATTCGCACGGAAATGGATAACTCACAGACTGGTAAAACGTGTGGAAAATGTGGACAACAAGGTCACACGAGACGCAGTGCACGTTGTCCTCAAAAAGATCTTTAATGTAATATTTTTAGTATTCTATGTATTGTCAAAAAAATTGTGTATTATATTATTTTTTATGGTATTGTAGTGTATTATCAAAAAAATTGTGTATTAGTACTAGAATTATTGTAATTTTAATATTTTAATTTATTATTGAAAATATAATATTCAAAAAATTAATTCAGTAAATATACATATATATTAATAATATTGTATATTAATAATTATAACCAAATATTAGAATATGAAAAAACTAGGTTAGTTTGGGAAGAGTAGATCATTTTGGGAAGAATTGAACAAAGTAGGTTAGTTTGGGAAAGTGAACGGAGAACTAGGTTAAACACGGAAAGGCTTCCCTAAAATGATGTAACATCAACAAAGTTTAAGACACCTTCCCATACTAACTTTTAATTTTTGTTTAATCAATCAACGCAATTAAACTTATTCATCTTCAATCTGTATCATCTATGAAGGACGATACACTGTCACTATATTCTGGGCTCCGTTCGTGTTCTGCGTAAGTTCCTTTTTCTTGTGTTTGTTAAGCTGAAATAACAAGTAAATGCACAAGAAGATGCCCCTGTGTAGAGTAGTGTAGTAGAAAAATATAAAATTTGACGAGAATATTGTCGATTTCATTTCCAAATAACACAAAGCAAGTAATCACTTTAACACTCATATTTATAATATTTCCTTCTTTCCAAATTAATTTTTCGGTTTAACTTTTGTATTACACTCATTCGAGGTGATATCTTTTAAGATGCTGCTATTTTAGATCATATTTGTGATGGTTTTGAACATACATGCACGATGATTTCTGACCACATATCTATTTATCATTTTGTAAATGGATCTCGTTCCAAATTCTTTTGAATTAATTGAATAGTGAAAATTTATCTGGAAACTAATAGAGTCAGAACAGAAATAAAACTAAACATATATAGTAAGAACAAATATAAAACCAAACATATATGGAGATACAATCAAGTTATGTGTTAAAGTTGGTACATTTACATGCATCGTGTTCATCCCATTGACCATATTTACAACAGTGTATAAATTATTACTCCATGTGGTCTTTATTATAAGTCACTTCGACTTTTTGCACATAATTTTATGTGCTTTGACCACCTACTTAAAAAAAAATTTAAAATTTCCTTTTTCTAAATTAAAATATGAGGCATATATTTTTATTTTAAAAAGAAAATTTTGAAAAAAATATATTTTTAAGTAGGTGGTCAAAGCACATAAAATTGTGTGCAAAAAGTTTAAATAACTTATAATAAGGACCAAAGGGTGTATCACATGATCAAACCTTCAAAATCCGGTGGATTTAACATCCTCAATATTGAATCGCACTAAAACGCACAAAAAACACACCAAACGGCAAACTCTTACATGAAAAAAAAAACAAAACCTAAATAAATTGGGAACAAAACTGACTCAGAAATTATTTTTTTCAAGCAAATAGTACAATTTGCGGAAGATAAAAATCGTATTTGGGAAATAGTAATATTAAAAAAATAAGAACAAAACAAAGAAAATAATTTGTTTAAGACTATTTCACCTACGGAAACCCCCGGAAATGGCTAGGAGAGAAGAAGAGAGTGAAAGTTTTTCTTTTTTTTTTTTAGAATTTTGGGGAGAGAGCTCTTTTTAATAATACAAATAGATTTTGTACCTTAAAAGTTACTCTTTGAATAAACCTATTTTTCCACCTTATGAAGCATATCGAGTTTAATATTTAATATATATAATCTTATAGTGGATTATACTCAATAAATATTTATTTTATTAGATGCAGCGAGGTATTAGATTTTATTTTTTACACCGAATATTGTATGCTGATACAACTTACAACACATTTTCCAAAAGAGGGAAGAAAAACTTCAATTACACCATATAATTGGGCCGACTTCATGAAAACTGGGTCGAGCCCAATACCTGTTTATCACTACCAGTTCTGCAAGCTCTTTAGCTTTCTGTTCCCGATGACCCGCGTGAAAAAGAACGTGCTACTCACTTTCGTCTGTAAGTTAGTAGTTTTCTTTTCTTTTTGCCTAAAAGGATTTTTCATGATTTACTAAATTTAGTTTTAATCTTTTCAATTATTTAAAAACTAGTTTAATTTTTTAATAATCATAAATTTATATTTTAGTTTTTTGATGGTTAAATAAAAAGCAAAAATGTATCCCAATGATATTAAATAAAACAGAGAAAACACCTGTTTATCATATTCGAAATGGTAAATATACATCTTTCATGAAATAAATACAAATTTGATATATGTTTGTGGAACAGGATTGGAACTCCTTACGATTGTAGTTAAGGTGGAAAATCCACGACCAGAATTATACACGAGAGTATTTATTTTGAGGTAAATAGGTAATTTATTTAAAAACACGCATCAACTATTTTTTAAGTTATAAATCAACTCACTCCTCCTGGAAGTGCTGCCCAGACCACAAAGCTTCCTGAATGAATTTAGACTCGGTTTGTGATTTGAGAATTTCTTTCAACACTTTGGATCATGTTTGTTTGATGAAACTAAACAAGGAATAGAATTATAATCTTTCAAAAATAATTTAATTTGCATCATGTCTGTTTGATGAAATTTAAACTCGGTTCTTTATACTTTGCATAATACACCTCACAATCAACAAGTTTTGACACGATTGAATATAATTTTGCCCTTAAAAGTTCAAAACTACTTAATTCACATTTAATTTAATTTGTTTATCTAAAATTAAGCATGAAGAATTAGTTTAATTTGATAGATTACTTATAGATTTTTTTTTAAAAAACAATAATAATATTACCCGAAGTCTCCCAATCATACATATCGGTTCCCGTTATACTCAGCCTTCCCAACAAAACTTGGTGCATTAATTTTTAATCGATCTATTGTGAGCGGCACCATTTTTGGATGGTACCATAAACGAGAGTATAAAAATCTTTTACCCAAGTCTCCAACCGTGCATCCTATATTTTATTACTAAGTTAACCGTGCCGTGCAACCTTCTCAACAAGAATTTTATGGATCAATTATCTATTTTGGGTGTTACCGTAAAAGACAGAAATCGTTTGATTAGTGAATTCATTAATCAATAATTAAATGTCATATAAAGTGATTAATCGAATATTAATAGAATGTATACATGCCTTAATTAACCTCACAATAAAATTTCACACACATCTTATTTATAAAAATGAGCAACTATGTATATATGCAAGAGTACTCTCAAAACCCTAAACGGGTCCTGGTCTCTATATACCCAAATCTGGGGCCAAATTCCTCATTCTCCTGCTGCTCCTCCTCGACCAGAAGCATTGTTATCATTCCATGGAAATGAAAACGTAGAAGGTGTTGGATAATACGCATTATTATTCGGCCTTATCTGTCGCGGTGCCTGCTGACTAGTATACTGAGTAGTGGTGGTGCTTTGAATTGGCAGCGCGCTAGACATATTCTGATGAGGATATCGATGGTTACAAGAGCTAGCATACTGGATTAAATCCGCATTCGCCGCATCCAGCTCCTCTTGTAGCCTCTCGACTTGCATTTGCAGAAATGAAATGGCTCCAACGCAGCCGTAAACGGGATCTCTGACACGCGCCTCGGCTTCGTAGGCAAGGGAATTCACCGCGTCTTCTCTCTGGTGAGGGAGGATGTCGTTGAGGAGCTTGGTTATGTTGCTGGCGCCGAAGATTTTGTGCACATTGGCGAATTTGTGGGGCTCTTCGGGTGGGAAATAAGGGGCGAAGATGCAGTCTGGAACGCATTTTCTTCTCAGGAACTTGCAAGCGGCGCAGGGTGTGTTGTAGGTTGCAGTGTTGGATGAAGAAGCCATTACTCAAATATTGCAGTTATATACTAATGCCCATGGTTGGGATGCAAAGGAAAAGACCAAGTTAGATCATTTCTTTTCACTCTTAATTTTTTTGAATTATGGTTAAAACAACGGAATCAACGTATATTGTTTAAATTTACATTGAAAAAATCATCTACAAATCAGTTTCGACATTCTAAGTTCTGCTCCTAAAAGAAAAGAATCATTGTCTTGATTTACAATGAAAATCAACTTCAAATCGATCCATTGACATTCTAGTTTCTAATTACTTATATTAAGACCTACACTTAATTAAGTTATTTTTAATCATGGGAAGACATATTAAAGAGTGAGGATAGTGAAGCCTCCCCAGGTTAAAAAGAACAGAAAAACATATATTTTATACATACAAATAATTGTGAAAATTAATTTACTCCTCACAAAATTATTGTAACTAGACGTGTTTTTTATATTATATGTAATATTTCTCGTCCATTAATTTCTTCAGTAGCCCCTTGATAACAAATACTGATTCTCTAACAATTGTAAGGTTTTTCTTATACTGATGCATAGCATGACAATTGACAAGGTATACATCAGTTAGGAGACCCATGATTACAAATTTCAATAAGTTGTTATTAAATTGTTAAATATCAGTGACATGAAACACACCAAGACCAAGCACAAAAATATTATTTCTAAAACTATTTTCCCGTACTAGACCCCTAATTTCTTTACTTTCATTGAACATTTTCAATGATAGTTCCTGCCATGGTTTCTGATTTTCATGCTTTACCAGTTGTACTTTCCATAAATCTTGCATAAATACAGGAGAGGCGTGTATGTACTGCTTTTCAGATTTGAAAGATCTCCAGTTTATCTCAGAGTTATGATAAAATAGTCATGACCATATACTTGCATATGAAAGCAGGTGAATCTATGGGACCTGTAGCACTGCCATGACTAATAATTGTGTTCTCTCTGCAACTCTAACCTAACACGTAACCACAGATTTTAAGAATAACACAGGCAGATTCTGATATTCAAACATATATAGTCAAACCCTAGCTAGATCAGGAACTCTGCATTTCACGTACCTAGAGTTTAATTTACCTTTTCAAAGCAAACATAACTCAGAAAGCATATGAATGATAAACAATTCACACAAACAGAAACAAACATAATTATGATCCACATAATATATAGGTTTCTTAATAAAATAATACAGTTAAGGAAAATATAATAGAGAAAGAGTAACTCAGAGATCATTTACCTTTTCAAAGAAATAAATACTTTTAGTTTGCTAGCTTGCTGCAGCTAGAGAGGTAGAGTGATGATCTTTCAGTATCTGTGAGCTTTGCTCTTGGTTTACTTATCTAACCAATTACTCTTACAAGGCAAAACAGATAGATTTGTTGAAAGATCGTAAAAACCCTAATTTTAGTGTGGGAAATCAGAAGCAGAAAGTAACTATTTATGCAGCAGAAAAGGGGAGAAGCAATTCAAGGCATTTAGTGAAGGGCTAGGGAACGAAGCAGAAAGACAAGGGATTTAATAATAGATGAGGGGCACACATAAGAGATGATGTCTTTGACTAGTGGCAAGTATCATAACAAGTAGTACAATGTATTTATAAAATATACTTAAATATATGAATTTACAATATTTTATACATTTCAAACATTAATATATGTATACAATTATCCATCCTAAAAACAAATTAAAAAGTGTATTAATTTTTTTGATGTATATATATAATCACACTTTATCAAAAATCATTTTATATAGTCTAGTACAGAACAACTACACACAAATTTCATGTATTAGTCGTCTCTATTCATATCAAATATATAATCGGTAAATTAAGAAAAAGTTTTATCATCTTTCCTAAAAAAAATTAAATTTAATCATAATATACAAACTAAGAGTATGATTCGTTCAACACTGCTACAAAACCGGGTATTTATAACATAAATTAGGTCTTAGAATCCATCGTAAGTTTCGAATTTATGACGGAATATTTCCGTCGTTTTTGCTCAAGTAGTAAATTCGAAAAAACGTCACAATTTTTCACATGCGTCGTAAGTATGGTCAAGTGTCGTTAATTTTATTTGGTGGGACCCGTAATTTCACTAAAATAATAGCTAAACTTACGATACTTAGTTCGTCATAAGATTGAGAATTTATGACGAAATTTTCCTTCGTAACATAACTACCGACAGTATCTACTATGAACATTCGTCACAAGTTCCAGAGAAGAGCTTCGTTTTGTTTTCAAATCGCTTAAAACATAAAATATTTAAATTCTTTAATCTCAAAAGTATTACAATTATATCTCGAGCAATCCAACTACATGAGTTGTGGACATAATAGCATAATTGAAGTTCACATAAGTATCATCTTTTGCCCAATATTCAGAACTATTAGTTACATAAATTGATATTGGAGCAACAACTACCCTGAAAATATGGACAATTTTTTTATGGTGAAAGGTGAGCTCTTGCGATATTCACCATCGTGCTATATTTTATGCTAGCCTTGCGGATCGTCCAAAATTGAATATAAGTTCTTCTTATAAAATTTAATGAAACCGATAACAAAGCACACAAAAAAATCAAAATACAAAACACCAACATCCAAAAAAATGGGCACGACTCTCAACAAGAACTCGTCCAAAAACGATCATATCTTGATTGTACTAAAAAAAACTAGTAAATACAAGGGAGGTTGGAAGAGCACAATGAAGGTGATGAAGATTGAACAACGGAAAAATAACAGCTGAAATCTTAATTTTGAAAGTATGATTCTCAAAACTGCCGAAATTTTAGTGTAAATTTTTTGATCTGTGTTTTTATAATTCGAATGGATCGGGTAAAATTAGATAGATATACTTAAAGCACTAAGAGCAAGTCCAACAATGTCCTAGCAATTGCCTCATAAATATAATAAAAAATAGTGTCCTAGTGATTTAGGACATCATTTTAATATACCAACTCCAACAATATGCCTTATTATTGTGACTTATTATTAAAATAGTAATATATTTGAATTATTGTTGGAGGGAAATGAAAAGGAGTGAGGAGAGAGATGTGTTCAAATGAGATAAAGCTAATTTTTTATTTGTAAAAATGATTTAGGGCATGCATACTTGTGCCTCAAAAATAAGTCATGCATTTGAAAGATGTCTTAGTGTTTTAAGGCACCACTAGGACATTGTTGGAACACTCATTTGCTTCGAATGCCTTAAATTTTGATTTAGGACATCAATCTGAGGCACTCTTGAATTTGCTCTAAGTCCGTAGCCTACATGTCATTTTTTAACACATGAGCGCAAGCGAAGGTTACGTCAGTTCAATTAATGTATGTATGGAAACAACTTATAACATTTAATTTTTCTTAATATATGTGTTTTCAAATGTGACAACTAAAGAAGGACGGATGAGTACGCGGTCTCTTGATTAATAGTTATAAATACTTTATCTAGTTGGCTGCATGCATATTTTTTTCAATTTAAAGACCGACTCACAAGTTTGATATGAGTTTGACTATATTTAAGCTGTTAATTCCAGACCATGAATTAAAGCTTAGATATGTGTTGTTGGAAGTGAAAAAATAATAAGAGATGGAAGAGAAAGGAGGGATCGAAAGGCCGAGCAATTTGTTATGTGAAATTTGATGTAGGTTTTGTATAACGAGGGCTCAACTTTTTAAAAGTGTTTCCACTTATTTATATAAACGGCTGATGAAAAATAGAAACTCAAAATCAGCGGTTGCTTCTAATAAACCGGGGCTATATTTCATGGGCCGGAGATGTTTTCCGCAACCATAATCTTCCCTGCGGCCCGATCTGCCTGCTTAGTAATAACGAGCCCCATGCTTAATTTGGTGCTACCCAGCCCAGGCCATTACTGTTTCCTCCGCTATTCTCATAATTATGCATATATATCATAATCTAATGATTTACAACCTGTGAGATATTCATGCACGACACGTCCTTGTGAAAAAGATGGACAAGAGAAATGTGGACATGTTATTCAACTGGGATGTATGATAGATCGGTATCATCACATATACCTAACTACCTAAGATTTATGAATAATGGTGTCCCTCCATCACTGGAATAGCGGCGGGATTCAAGTTGCTTGGTTTCCTTGATTTCTTATGCTAATTAACTGGCATTGTTTGTCATGATTCAGTTTAACACATTCACATGGAGGCTGTAGTTATGTTGATCTGCTTTTGATTTGTTGCTACGGAGCGTAGTGTTTGTTATATATGGACATGCATATTCATTGGACGGTTTTTCTAATGTGCGTCCATGGGCACATGCTAATCACCGGCTTTTATTAAGATGACTTAATTTGATTGGTGAAATTAGTGTGAATGCACGGGGATCATCAACATTTAATATCCATCCAACAATCAAAAGTTAGTACTCCCTCCGTTTCAAATTACATGTTCACTTTCAAAAAATTACACAGTTTAAGAAAAGTGGATTTTGAGAAAATAGAGGTGTGTTAAATCATTAATTTAACATAATATGTGGTGTATGGTTGATCTTGGAAATATAAGTTAGAAATACGTGGATGAGAGTTGATTTTGAAAATATAAATTTGCATTGAAAGTTGAAGTGGACAAGTATTTTGAAACAAACCTTTTTTTTCTTAAGTGGACATATATTTTGAAACGGATTGGAATATTTTCACACTAGCCGGTGACTATTGTGTTCGTTCATTTAACATCAAGAGGGGAAAGCGGAAGCCATGATCAGATTCAGTGTGATGACAAGAGACACGGAAAAATGAGCGTGGCCCCTGCCAGGATTGCAATTATTGGCACGCACACAAACCACGTACATTCAACATACACGATACAACTCCTTTTCTCGATCAACCATGATGATATTCATATTCCATATCAACTTTCTCAAGACCCCGGAGACATAAGCAATCAAACCATTAAAAATTTATTATTTTATAAATGTATTCTATAAATAGTGTTATTTTATTAAAAATCTAAAAAACAAATATTTTGCAAGCTAGACATGTTTTAGAGACCTATGTTATGCAATGCCGATACTTACAAAACATATATCATTTTTAAGATATTTATTAAAAAATGATTCTCATATGATATGATTCATAAAATTATACATTTTATAATATTGTGTCTTCCATGAAAAGTGGTCTTTATAAAACTTTACTATATAATAATTTATTAAAATAATATAAAATGATTACTTCAAGACGAGAGTAATTCTGCGCCAGTAATTAATACTCCTTCCTAATTATCTGGCTTTTCTGATTTAAAGCCAGGAAAGTAATTCTTTTCTTTTTTGCAATAGCATCTACAGTATGACCATACCTCCGTTGAGGAGGCATAGCTAAACAGAATGACATGTGTCTAGTTCCCCTGTTCTTTGCTAACCTCCCAGCTCAATCTAGTGCTGATAGCAAGAAGGTGCACCCTGCTACCTCAGAGATAATCAGAATGCTGTAACCGACTAGAATGCCGTTGTTTGATATCACTCCACACATCTTACAGAATACAGGACAAAGACCAAAATTTCGCAGATTTCTTCCCAGCCATTGTCCACATAATCAGCTTAGCAAGTGAACATGAGATAGGGAATAGAATATCAATGAGCATTTTTGACAATATTATGTGCAAGTGATTAGCTTCTAAAATCTCACAGAACCTACTAAAACAGTATATAAAGGAAACAAGATTCTTTGCACAAAACAGAATGAAACAACATAATAGTAGATCTGCATTCATTATCCAATGTTCCACAAGAACAACTCTTGGAACAATTTTTAGCAAGGTTTAGTAATCTGGATTAATGACGTTGCACTTTATTATGCATGGAAACTGTTAATCAGTATAAACTGAAATTTATCTTTACCATTTGGGGAAGAAGCAGCCATCTCTTTCTGCATATCAAACTTAGTAAAACCTAAATTAAGAGAATTGGACTTTTATCAAACATGAGGGGCATTGGACCAAATAATACTGTGCAGGAACTAGAAAATTTAGAGCTCACCAAAATTCGGGTGTTCAGGACAACTGCTTTATGTAAGATTGAGCTTCTGCAGCATCCATCATAGGCTCACATTGTTGAGTGTCAACACAATTGTCAATTTTTGTGAAGTTTGGAGGCAAGGGACATATGAGGAGTTGTTCTCCCAGAAAATTATTTGTATCACAATTCATGATTTAAGACTGTTTCAGTTAAAAAGGGGTACAAGTGTTAAGATATTTGTGCGTATTCAGCTCTGCAACTTACAGATTTGAAAAGCATTTAACCGAGACCAAATGTTTCAAGACAATTGTGCATTGTTATAATGGTGTACGCCACAGAATGCCAATCCTCCATATGGATTGATGGAGTTTTAAATAAAAAAGGCACATGCCATTCACCTATGATGAACTCTCTCTGCTAAGACTTACAAGTTAGGACTTGTTCTATTGCAATATCCCTTTCTTATTAAGGCTCTACCAACTAGGAAAAAGAGAAGAATGTTTCATATCAAGTAAAGAAAACTGCAGCACTAAATATGCTAATAGTCAAAATACTATACTGATTCGACTTACGAAAGTTTTATATCATTGTCAGGCTAACAAATTTCCTACCTTTAAAGAGCTTGCAAGTGCCTGGGATTTAGCAGTGCTTGAAAACCCTAGGGAAAACTTTGCAATCTGCATGTTATAATGGACAAATATTAATTACCTAGGATAAAGTAAGTACTTTTGCCAAGAGTGCCAAAGTTAAAGAACTTATATGAAGGGCTGTCGAATCATGTGCAAATGGGGACAGTTCACAGACATAAATCTTGCTCGTCGTCTGTTTACATGTTTGCTAGATAAATCACAACAATACTGGTTCCTAATTACTTGTAAGCTAATATTCTCATTGTCCACATTCTACAGGATGGCTGCACCCCGTTTTTCCCTCAAAGTGAATGGTGCAGAAATGCATGTGCTGCACTTAGGAGGTTACATAAAAGGCAACTATATAATATATAAGTATGTAATGTATGCAAAGCTTGGAGCATACATTACATGTAAGGATAATGAACGCTCTAGAAGCATCTGACCACCTCGAAGCTTTGGTGTTACATGTATATATGTATATATAAACAAGGTCATGGTCCCTGGCAATCATATGCCTGGGATGATTACAGAAACCACCTTGAACATCTTAGATAATAATTACGTACTTGATGCTTTAAGTAACGGTGTAACAACACAACCAAGCAATTAAATTGAAGCTTGCAATACAATTATAGTATCTTCTACAATAAACCTTCTTAGCAGCATTGAGGAATAATAAACAGGGTAAACACAATGTTTTTTGTGATGGCGCTATGTATTATGCTAGGACTGTAAAAAAGATACCATGCAACTTAATAAACTATGACATATATAATACCAGCATATTAACAGTCAATATATAAAGGTGATGTTATACATATCTGTTCCAGAAAATGCCCTTTTTAATTGAACATTATCAAGAATCTTGAAGGAAAATGTGCAACAGTTCATGACATTAACATATTGAAACCTGAGAAGTGATAATTACATTATACTATTTACTATATTAAAGTCCATATAGAAATATAAGTGATACTCTAACTATAATAAAAATTAAAACCCTAACAAAGATTCAAAGCAACACCAACATAAGATTCTAGGGTTCTCTGGTTCCTATAGTTCTTATCCCTTTTGTATTTCTCTCTGATTATGTTTTAAAGAGTAAAAGCAGAAATTATGCAAATGTGGAAGGATATAATCCAACAGAACATCTGGAATATCTTAAAAATTATGTTTTAAGGAGAAGAAAGGAATATCTGGTTTCACATTCAAAATTCACTTGAGAATATGACAGATAGCTAGAACAGAGTGGTATGAATGGGTGATAACAGCTCCAATTAGCAACAAAGAGAAGTGGCAGTGTTTTAGCCTTTTACCGCAATTCAGAAATATTAGCCAAAAATATCACAATTTAACTTTGACTCTTTATACTATATAGACATGGATTTCTGTTGAGAATTCGACTTAAGTCCAAAACTCAGCTACACATGCTTTCAATACCTCGAATCATCGACATATTGTTACCAATAGTATACCCATATCAACTAAGGTACAACTAAGAATTAGATTCCTCAGACTTCACGATAAGGCCTCCACATATCTACATATAGTTTAAGAGACTTAGGCAACGCTTTTCTCCATGATTCAAGATTAGGCATTTCACCAATAAAAGCAATAGAACTATCATCTTTACCATTTCCCAGACTCATAACGTAAACTTCCCCAGGAAAAACCTTATGCATTGCCTTCAAAGTTTCTTCCATGATCACCCTTCCATCTCTTCTCGAGTCCTCAGGTTCAACACAACTCCCACCAACATTCACCATCATTTTCCCGCCTTTTCTCAACCTCTTTTTCAACATTTCCCATGTTCCCGGGTCTTGCAGCTCCGGAATTAAACACCCTTCCCCAAACAAATCAATCAAAAAACCTGAATACCCACCTTCGACACTAGCATTCAAAGCATCCCCAACATACACAAAGAGCCTGTCATCATACTTCTTCTCCATCTTGGTAAGCCCAAAAAACTCCCTACCAACTGAAATCACATCCGGGTCAATCTCAAACCCATGAATAACCCCATGTGGGTACAGCTCCAATATCAACCGGGCCGCCGACCCGGCTCCGAACCCGAGAATCCCCAAAGGACCCGGAGGCAAAATTGGCGGGAGAATCGCGAACACATCAAAATAAGTACTAGTTAAAGACTTGAATAGATATGAAATGCTATGAATATTACCGGGTCCATCCAGTAAGAGAAGCCTTGAACCGGCAAATGGGTGGTCGGATCTTCTTGAAACTTCAATGACCCGAATGTAATTGTATCTGGATTTGAAACTAGCCAATGTTTTAACGAATTCAATTGGGATTCCATCTTGGGGTTTTATTTCCGGGTCGGGTTTCTGGGTTTGTTGGGCTTTTATTGGATAATAACGAAGAGGGGAGATTTTAATGAGATTGGGTTTAAAAGAACGACGAAGATTTCGTAACGGTGGGGAAGGAAGTGGTTGTATTTGGAGAGGGGTGGAGAGACGTTTTTGGATTGTTGACAGTGTGAGTGTAGTAGACATTTGGCTCACGCTGAACTGGGGTTTCGCATTTTAGAATTTTAATTTATCTATGTACATCTATGTGCAATTGTGCATTATAATTGCTGTTGCGTCTTTGGTACAATATTCTGTCCGTGATGTAAAATTGCCCTCCAAGCTCCAAGTTCAGCTTATTTACAAGCCTGCCATCGCTCATACTTATCTATGTGCATTATAATTGATGTTGCGTCTTTTGTACAGTATTCTGCCCGTGCTGTAAAACCGCCCTCTTCGTTCAGCTTATCTACAAGCCTGCCACCGCTCATACTTAATGCATTTATTTTATGATGGACAAAAACATGCCACGTTGCCGTTCTTTTTCTTCTCTCCATGCTGCCCATAAGCCCACGTGCAGTTACCGCTAACCACATACACATATATTTATACGGAACTGAGAACACATACTGTACATTACAGTGTAGAAGAAAGTGCAAAGCTTCTTGTTGAAGCTTTCTCGCCGCTGCAAGGACGAGCAACCTGCGATTTGTAATATTTACGATTTTTAAATAATTCAATTTTCAAAATCAAAAAACAAATTACTGCGATTTGTAATATTTTACAATTTTTAAATAATTCAAATTTTAAAATCAAAAAACAAATTAGTTTGTAAATTAGTAGTACAAGAGAACATAGAAGCAATGCAAAGCTTTGAGCCCCTTTCAGACCCTTAAAATAAATGATACATGACTTCCCATATTCAACTTCACCAATTTAAAATATTCTAGAATGATACATGACTTCCCATATTCAACTTCACCAATTTAAAATGTTCTAGGTGTGAGAAACTCAAGTGGGGGAGGATCTGGGCTTGTATTGAGGTGGGCTTAGCCCAAACAATATCAATAGTTTTTAAACAATTACCAGCTTTGTTAATCCGAGTCCAATTTGTTTCAAAGGACACCGGGTCCAACTCTGCCACGCCTCTGTTTTTTTAATGGATCAAGGCTCTTCTTTAGTATAAAATCTTTTCATTTTGTAGACACATAATTACATAAATATGCATTACATTAAGACTTCCTCTATGAGAAGTTTACAAGTCACATGATTATAACTGTAAACTCATACTTTCTTTTTTATAATTATCTTGACAATATTAGATGATATATATGTCAATCATGCCAAGTATGAATACCTACATGCATGTCTATCAACGTAAATACATATCTGAAAATTCAGATTTATGTTCTTATCTGGCTTTCTGCATTCATATTAACTTAACAATCATTTGAGATTAGAATATTAGACTATTAGAGCAATTGTGCAAGTGTAGAACATGGCTTCTAGAAGTCACGATCTGGCAATCATTTGACATTAGCATATTAGACTATTAGAGCAATTGTGCAAGTATAGAACATGGCTTCCACAAGTCACAACCGTAAAGAAGATTAGGAAGGTAAGCTTGTCTTTACGGTAGGAATAGCACTCACGTACATAACAAATTCTGAATACTCTTTTGCAAAACTATTTATCCACAAATGAGTTCCTCATTTGAAATTTGAACACCAACCACCATAGTGGCGTAGACAACAATAGTCAAAATCCTCTTAGTTGGTCATATATGCAACATAACAGAGGCTTATTTTAATTTTAATACGACATGCAATTCCTTTTTTCAAGATTTAAATAATGGGAAGCTTTCAAAGAACGTGTACTGGTACAAAGACAACTCACAAACAAGCTTAGAGATTTGTAAATTACAATAGGGTAAGGTTCAGAATGTAAATCTTTGTCTTTCTCATAGTATTATTAAATTTTGGTTTTCCGTAAAAGAAATTCAAGTAATCTTCTGCTGCCTTACAGTCAAGATGTTTTACTGCACAACTTCATGGAAGGGGATTCATCGTCATCGCAAAAAATGCAGGTGTAAATGAGTGCATGATATGCGGTACAACTGGTGAGCAAGATAAATGCAGGTTTCTATATGATTATGTTGGTATCCACCATTCTAATCAAAGTGGACATGACTTATTTATTTTGTTAAACGGTAAAAAATTATATAATATAAATATTATTCTTTTTCCTGTGTTTATTCCGATTAATCATCATTACAAAATATTATATGCGACCCTTATTTTCGGAGCTGGATTCGCCACTGTGATTAAGAAAGTAAAAGATATCCCGAACGAGGTATGCATTTATAATTTTTAGATTTTGTATAAATTTTTACATGTGTATGGATTATAATTTTTAGGTTTTGTATAGATTTTACATGTGTATGGATTATTTATGTGGTATGCTTTTATGATTGAATGTTTATATGCTTAATGTTTGTATAGATGTATGAAGAGGGAGAGACATGTATGAATAGTTAGTGACGATAATCTTTTAATTGGCTGATTGAATTGAATTGAATTAGGGAGAGGGATGTAAATCTAATGGTTACATATGCTAATTTTGTGCTGTTTTGGTAATTCATTATCGAATTTCAATAACTATCACCAAAGATAGAGATATTCCCTACATCGATAGTAACAATTCAAAAGCTGATGGACTTTCAAACTCAGGGCATATGTTACTTGGAATATTCGTGTTGCAGAGAAATGAAGTCATTCCTCCGTTTTTTAGAAAAGAAAAGATAACGAATCTAAATGAACTTGTAGAAGAGTCAAGAAGCTACAACACTGGTACACATAATTTTCACAGATCTGAAGCAACATTAGCCAGCCTTCTAGTTGACTTTTTCAAGTTCTATGGTCAAGATTTTGATTACTTTCGAAAGGCTTTGCCAATTCGAGAAGGCTGTTTGGTTACGTAAGTACATTTATTAACTTTGTTAGTATTTAAAATTATGCTTCTTAGTACTTACATTATATTGATATGTAGCACTGATATTTCTGCTGCTTGCGTACGTAAGTATATTTATTTCCTTGTTTCACATGTCTGTGCCACCTTTTGTTTCTTGACTTCGCAACGTGTAGAGCTACACATAGTGTAACAATAATGTTGTTTTTTGATCACTTTTGTAGGAAAAGATCTGTCCCTGTGCCACATAGTTATAATATGACAATTCTTGACCCTTTTAGTGGTCACAATGTTGCTGGAAGAGTTGGGCTCGAAGGAATAAGAAAATTCCAAAATGCATTTCGGAAGGGCCTAGAAATTGTGTCTACTGGAAGTGAACATGAGAAATTGTTCCAGACATTTTAGTGAATACGCGAAATTGGTGCTAATGGAAGTAGATACGAGAAATGCATACTGCAATCTGCGTACAGTATCAAGTTCCACTGCAATCTTGCAATCTGCGTATTATATTTCAGTGACTTAAAAACATCCTGTGTACAGTATCAAATTCCACTGCAATCTTGCAATCTGCGTATTATATTTCAGTGACTTTAAAACATCCAGTTATTGGAATTCGCCAAGTATGCCTGTGAATTTTAAAGTTTGAAATATGTATGCATATGTTGTTGGAGATATGTCAGAAGGCCTTTGACGTTTATGCTTTTTTGTTTCCATAATGGGTCTGTTATTGGTCAAGTTTATGCTTTTTTGTTTCTTTAATGGGCCTGTTATTTGTCAATTCGCGTTAGTAGGTTGTTGATATTCATGCTTAGCTTCTGTATCATCACCTGATATGGGATTAGTTGTTTGATATAAGAAGAGTAGCTTTTTTTGTTATTTACCAATTCAGGCATATCAGTCAATCCGGAGTTATTTCCATTTGTTTTGTTGGGGAAGAAAGTGGACATAGATGGTGGGAACGGTCGAGCAGTAAGAATACACTCATTTACCATGACTTATGCATTTAAAACAACTTAAGTGTACCAAATGCATCGCACAGCATCATTACTTGGAACAAAAATGACATGAACAACAAGTTAAACTGTGCAAGTCTCAGAAAAGGTAGCCCGGGACTGGTGTGCTTCTAGAAGAAATATACCATACTTTATGAAATCCGCGTAATATGGCTACAACATACTTTGAGACATCTGCGAAAGAGGGCTACAATGTTAATGATGCATTCTTATTATTTGCACAAACGACACTTGCTGCAGGACACCATGATAAGTATCGGTAGTAATTAAGATGACATAACAAATAAACACTGTCAATAATTACATAAGCAGGACAACATATTTTCCAGAATTAATGAGATGATGATTTTAACATAATGCACACAATTGCCACCACAAAAACTCCAGTTCCCGACCTTGAGTAACCAAGGACATAGTATATCCGCTAAACAATATGCATAATATATCACTTCAATTGGATTTCACACTGACAAGATCCCTTGAAGGTATCTCATTCTAAAATGATAAACCTGTACTCAGCACAGCTAATTTAATAAACAAAAGATCATAAGAGCACCCACAGTGGCACTACCCACTCCCCCCCCACCCACCTGACACGCTTTTGACCAATGTTCTAAAAATCGGTCTAGGCGGCCGCCTAGGCGCTAGGCGGCACCGAAACGCCCCGATTCGATCCTAAGCGGTGAATTAGGCGTTTTTTTCAAAAATCGGTATAGGCGGTCAAAATCCCGCCTAGGCGGTCCAGGCGGCCAATAACAAAAAAAAATAATTTAATAAATAAAATCTAAAATTATGATTATATTATAAGAAATTAAGTTTTCACTTTTACTTAACTTAATATCCTATAAAAAAACTAAAATGATTAATTTTATTTAATATTTTTCACATTATTTATAAGATACTGATTGGTATATATTTATTTAATTAATGATTTTGTATTACATGTATCAAGTATTAATTTTTAATATATGATATTATATTGTTTACCAGTTTGACTCTACTAATAATGAAAAGTAGATAAAATTATTAAATTATATTAAATTATAATAATGAAAATAATATATGCCCGATTAATGCTCCGATTAATCCCTGATTTCCCGATTAAGCGCTAGAAGGTACCCCGACCGCCCTGGGACGCCTAGCGACTTCCGTAACATTGCTTTTGACACCTCAACCCCAAGTGGGTTTATAAAAAAAGCGACCCCCACTCATCCAATGCTAAGCCCATTTCTCATATTCTGTAGGACCCTATAAATTATTATATATATATATATATATATATATATATATATATGTAATAGAATGATTATATAATTTATTTTTAAATTTAAGAAAAAATGTAATAATCAAATAAAAGTGATTAAAAAATTTGAATACATTATTAAAATAAAAAATGACTCATAATTAAAATGCATCATATTATTAAAACATGAAGTAAAAACAGCACACTAAAAACATCAAATTTAAATGTTACAATATAAAAAATATTAACGGTTGGTGTGGAACTGCGAGATATGCTCAACCAAGTCATTTTGTAGCTGACTATGTGTTCGTTTATCTTTATCATGCATCCGTATACTGTTTTGAATATACATTTCATACGAGATAAAAGGTTCTTCACCTAAGTTTGGTTGAGAATTTGGATTTTGAGAATTTGAAGGTGGAGAATTATTTGGATTTATCTTTTGATAAGAAAAAAATTAGGGAAAATAGATTTTTTTGCCACCCAACTTATTGTTTGTTTAGAAATTTGCCATCGAACTATAATATTTTTCTTTTTTGTCACTAATGTTAGGTTCGGATTTTTTTTAGTCACTAATTTTAGGTTCGGATTTGATTATTACCATCATGTTACTTTTTGGTATTATTAAAAAATATATTGAAGTCTGCAATATATTATGAAGATCTGATATATGTCTATATCTTTGTATATTATACTTCATATGTTCGCTCGATAGTTTATCATGGAGGACGAGAGTTTGACACGTGTTTTAAGACTCCTAAAAGAATTAGTTTCATAAATTATTTTAATTTTTTTCTTTGATTTTTTATACACAAAAAAAAATTCAAAATTAAATTATAAAACTATGTTTTATAAGAAGTAGGAACCTTAAAATACGTGCCGGGCAGTGAAAAATAACTATAAAAAAATAGGAAGATGGAGGGAGTAATAATAACATAAATGAGTGGTAAAATGGGGAATAATTATTATTAGAATTTTAAAAATTCATTAAATCATCAATTTGAAATCAATGACTTCAAATAATTTATCATAGGGCAATGCTAGAAACCCCAAATTTTTTCCCCAAAATTTGTACCAAATGACGTGGCTAACAAGTGGCGAAATTTGATTGGGTGATTGATGAATCTGCAGGGGGGCCACATTATTATGGGAATGAATACAACCAATGAGATTTTGCCACGTCATTTGGGATAAATATTTGGGGTCCCTAGCATTTTCCTTTATCATATACAATCAATTCTCAAGCAAAATCGAGTCAAGTGATACTATATTGTGGAGTTCAACCACCAATTTAGATATGATATAAACCGCAAATCAAGGTTAAGAAATTCTATAATTGTCTATTGTCTACTTTTTTTTATGGTATTCGTCTGTATTTTTGTACAATAGTTTAAATAATTGTAGATGACATCTAACCTTGATTTTTATGAAATAATATATAATATAGACAACAGACAATCATAACTTTTATTTAGAAAAAAATAAAATAATTTATGAAACTAAATCTTTTAGGAGTCTTAAAATACATGTCAAATTCTCGTCCTCCAAGGTAAACTACCTCGGACACATATGGAGTACTACATATAAAGATATAGACACACATCAGATCATCCGGACTACCATTGTGTTTCAATAATGCTAAAAAGAATAATTTAATGTTAATAATCAAATTCGAACCAAACGTTAGTGACAAAAAAATAATCCGAACCTAATATTAGTGGCAAAAAGGAAAAAATTTATAGGTTGATGGCAAATTTCTAAACAAACAATAAGTTGGGTGGCGAAAAAATCTATTTTTCCAAAAAATTAAAAGGCAAAGAGTGTGAGTAATGAGGTGTGAAAATTTTATATTTATAGGAGTAAAAAATATAGCTGTTACTAAAATTATATACGTTATGTAACGTTAATATTAATGTTACAAAAGTAAAGTAGAATAAATTGTGCAGCACTGATTAATAACACAATTTACGAGACAAAAAGCTGATAAAGTAAAAAAGGCTGTTGAAATGGCTCAGCCCACCACGGTGGGACTGGCCAGTTTTTTCAGAATCCATGCAATGCTAAAACTTGATAAAAGAGCAGACCCAAGTCCTTTCACGTGGTTCGAAGCGTGAACCGGGCCTCCACTGCATGTGCTCTAAAAAATTTGTCCAAGCTAGGAAGCATACCATAACTTGTTTGGCACCGTCATTAAGATCTTCATCGAAGAAGATGGCACGAGGTTTCATACTAATTCTGGCAACAAAGCGAACAATTACTACAAGTGTGGCTCTAGTTGAAACAAAAGCCAACAAATTACAAAAATGGCTCCTGCGCTACAAAACTGACACTTAATAACTAGTCAACAAGCGTTATATATGCCAACGGCAAGCAATGAGGACAGAGGAATAACACTTGCAGATTAGATGTAACTGAAAGATGAGCTCGACTCCTATACACTGAAAAGCCATGTCACTATATAAGAAGTGGCCACATGCTTCAGAAAGTCAGAAATGCTGGGCTAAGTGGTTAACAAAGACAGAAGGCTGTGAAGCCTGTAACTAAAACACATTGATACTGTTAGTAGACTAGCAGTTGGTCAGTTACTAAATCAATTGCAATACTGGCCCTATCTAAAGTTATTGCAAACGCCATTAAAGCTTGAGAAGAAGCTACTGTATTAAAGCTAAAATGTGTATTTCAGAGAGAGAAAAACTAAAAGCATTGTTTTAGAGAGAGAATTACAGAGTAAGAAAAGTGAATCACAATTACAAAACTAACTTGCACTATATACACTGTATCTGTTACAAAACGGTTATGATAAGTGGTGGAGGTGATATGCAGTTGTGATATGCAGGCAGTTGTGATAAGCAGGTGCAATAGCCCCCCGTCAGATTGAAGGTGGATGAGAGACATTCAATCTGGACAAGAGATGCCAATGAGCAGCACGTCCCAGACCTTTGGTGAATATATCAGCAAGCTGGAAAGTACTAGGAAGATATCGTGGATGAATGAGTGAAGACTGGACTTGTTGTCGAACAAAATGGCAATCCAAGGCGAAATGCTTGGTTTGTGGGTGAAAGACAGGGTCTGCAGCAATGTCCAGTGCAGCCTGCTTATCACTATGAATAACAACTGGTAATGCTTGAGGGACTTGTAGTTCATTGAGCAATAAAGTGAACCAAGAAACTTCGCAAGCAGTATCTGCAATGGCCCTTAGTTCAGCTTCAGCTGTGGACCGTGAGACAACCTTTTGTTTGGTGGAGTGCCAATTCACAAGGGAAGAATCTAAAGTGAGGCACATGCCAGTAATGCTCTTTAGCATTCCTGATGAATCCAAAGTAGAACCCCAGTCGCTATCACAATAAGCTTCGAGCTTAAGAGTGGTTTTTGCTGAGTAAAATAACCCTTGATAAGGAGTGCCTTTTAAGTAGCGTAAGATACGCTGTAATGCTACCATGTGAGGGACTCGAGGTGCCTGTAAGAATTGGCTCAAATGGTGAACTGCATAGGTAATATCGGGTCGAGAAACAGTTAAGTAGAGTAGTTTGCCCACATATTTGCGATATATGGTAGGTTCAGTCAGAAGTTCTCCATCAGTAGGAGAAAGCTTGATTGTTCGATCAACTGGCAAAGAAAGAGGTTTGCAGTGTTCCAGACCTGCTTCGACAAGAAGGTCATGAATGAATTTGTGCTGATGCAAGTACAACCCTTCATCAGTTCTATGTATTTCCAAACCAAGGTAATACTTGGCAAGGCCCAAATCCTTAATGGTGAAGGTGGAATGAAGAACACTCTTGACATGGCCTATGAACTCATTACTACTGCCAGACAGTAATATGTCATCGACATAGACTAAAGCTGTAACAAAGATGTCGTTTTTCTTGTAGACAAACAAGGAGTAGTCTGCGACTGTTTGAGTAAAACCAAGATCCAGTAAAACGGAGGCTAGTTTCTCAAACCATACACGGGAAACCTGTCTCAAACCGTAAATAGATTTGATAAGACGGCATACCATACCAGAGCCATGAAGAGGGTGTCCTTGAGGGAGCTCCATATACACTTCTTCAGATAATTCACCGTGAAGGAAGGCGTTGTTAATGTCTAACTGGTGAATGTCCCAGTTTTTGACAGTGGCAAGAGCCAAAACAGTGCGTACGGTTGCCATCTTGGCTACTGGAGAAAATGTATTATGGTAGTCTTGTCCCTCGATTTGTGTATACCCTTTTGCGACTAATCGAGCCTTGAACTTATCCAAAGAGCCATCTGACAAATACTTAACCCGGAATACCCATTTACAACCAACAACTTTCTTGTTTGAGGGAGGTGGAACAATCCGCCAAGTGTTGTTTGTTTCAAGTGCATTGAGTTCTTTGGTCATAGCATCGACCCATTTACTGTCTTTAAGAGCCTGATTGTATGTGTAAGGTTCAGGTATGACAGTATTTGTGTTGACAGAACAAGCATATACTGGTGTGGGTGATGTATAACTAGAAAAATTATACTTGAGGGGATCAATGGGACAATCTAGTAAAATAGTACTGGCCATGTTGGCTGATGATGTACTAGAATTCTGTATGGTAACTTCATAATCTTTCATCCAAATGGGTGTTACCCTACGTCTAGAAGACACACGGGGAGGAATGGTGATGATAGTATCATCAGCAGGAGGAGATGAATTTTGGCGAGTTTGAAATAGAGATTTCAGGACTAAGTGTGGAATCAGATGATTCATGTGGAGTGAGAATAGAATCAGATGATTCATGTGACTCCTGTGGAATGGTTTCTAAAGGAGTAAATGAAAAATCATCATCAAAAATGCAGGCAAGGGATGGAAGAGGTACAGAATCAGTAGATTGACTATGAAAAGGAAAAACATTTTCATTGAAAATCACATGACGACTGGTGTGAAATTGTTTGGTGGTAGGGTCGTAGAGCTTGTAGCCTTTTTGTGTCATGGAATAACCAAGGAACACAGTAGAAATGGCACGAGGGGAGAATTTGTCTGATTCGTGAACATACATATTAGCAAGACATCCAAAAGCACGCAAATGAGCATAAGAAGGAGGCTTATTAAACATTTTTTCATAAGGTGAAATGAAGCCTAAAACTGTTGTTGGGATACGATTAATCAGATAAGTGGAAGTGAGAATGCAGTCACTCCAAAAAGACTTGGGCATACGAGCTTGAAACATTAAGGCTCGGGACATTTCTAAGAGATTTCTGTGTTTCCGTTCTACCCTCCCATTTTGTTGGGGGGTATGCGGACATGAAGTCTGATGAATGGTGCCTTGTGAGGCCAAGAAATCTGACAGATCATTACTAACAAATTCACCACCATTGTCTGTCCTTAGGCATTTAATTTTGACAGAAAATTGGGTTTGAACGTAGGCAAAAAAATCTTTGAGAGATTGATTGGCATGCTGTTTAGTTGGCAAAAGAATGGTCCATAAACCACGAGAAAAATCATCAACTAATGTTAAAAAGTAACGACAACCATTGTAAGAAGGAACCCGATAAGGGCCCCAAATATCACAGTGAACCAATTCAAAAGGTTTAGTAGTAACAGAAGAGCTATTAGGAAAAGGAAGATGGCATTGTTTAGCCATTGGACAAATATTACAAGGTTGACATTTGTCACCAGTACGTTTACCGTCTAAACTAAGAATTTTAGACAAAACTAAAGGAGGAATGTGACCTAGTCGCTTGTGCCAGACGACATAGTCTGAAGTTTGAGTTGTGAGGGCAGTGAAAGAAGGAAAAACTGATGATGTAGACATATTGCATAACTGGTAGAGTCCATCAACAAGATTACCAAGAACCAATTCCCTCATCTGGTATTGGTCCTGCACATAGCAAGATGTGGAGGTAAAATGAATAGTGGAATGAAGCTGTGAAGACAACTTACTAACAGACAAGAGATTGAATGCGAAGGAAGGAACAAGAAGAACATTTGTGATAGTCTGTGATAGTAAATGAATGTAAACAGATCCTATATGGGTAACTAAAGTGTCGTGACCATTGGGAAATTTCACTGTCAAAGGTGTAGTGAGTGTAGTAATATTAGTCATGCAAGAAGCATTGCAACACATGTGATTAGTAGCACCCGTATCCAATACCCAAATATTATGAGCAATTTGGACAGAGGAAGACAAAGAGAATGCAGTACCTGCAAATTGAGCTGCAAGACTGTATTGTCCAGAATTGGTAGAACCAGTGGAAGGCACAGGAGAATTGCCACTGAAACATTTCATGAGAGAGTTCAGTTGGGACTGCAAAGCATCCATTTTAGCAGTTAAAGGATCACTCTGATCAGAAGCAACAGGAGATGTAGTTGAATCAGAACTATGAGAGGCCTGTAGAGCAGCAGCTGGCCTTGCTTTAGAATTCTGATTGAACTTTCGTTTTCCTCGATTATTTGGATGATTAGGATGGTCTGCAGGATACCCAACCAATTTGTAGCACTTTTCTTTAGTGTGGCCTTTAATGTGACAATGCTCACATTCTTGCACAGGATTTCCAGGTCGATCACTAAAGCGATTTGGAGTATAATTTCCAGGTGTAGTCTTTGACATGTTGACCATCATGGCAACGGGAGTTACAGAGTTATGCACTTGCCTCTGTTTTTCTTCCTGTTTCATCAACAAGTATGCCTGACTAACTGTAGGCCATGGTTTCATCATAAGAACCTGACCACGAGCAGCAGTGTAGCTTGAATGCAAGCCCATCAAGAACTGAGTTAAGTGAGTTTTCTCAATTTGAGAATCCCAGACTTTATGAGCTCCACAAGTACAGGGAATGGCAGGTTCCAAGGCCTTAATTTCATCCCAAAAACCTTTTAGTTTGTGAAAATACAATTCAATAGAATCATTTCCTTGTTCAAGTCGAAACAATTCACGCTGCGTTTCATAATACTGCTGACCAGTAATTGCTGAAAAACGCTCAGCGAGTTCATTCCAAACATTTAGAGCACTATCCATATAGGTCAAGCTGTTACCAATGTCATCGGAGACAGTATTCAATATCCAAGTAATTACCATGTCATTGACACGGTTCCAGTGGACGAACAATGGTGAATCAGCAGGAGGAGCGACAAAATCGCCAGTCACAATAACAAGTTTATTTTTAGCGGAAAGAGCAATTTTCATAGAACGCTTCCAAGAAGCATAGTTTTCAGATCCTACTAACTTTTTAGAGATAAGAATCATTCCTGGTTGATCATTGTTATGGAGAAATAGTGGATGAGAATTATTCTCAATAGCTTGTGTGAGAGATTGTTGTGTGTTGTTGACAGTTGTGTTTTGAGTATTCATGACTGTGTGTTTGCCTAAAACTGCATCTACATATGAGGAATGATGCATTCAACCGAGACAAAAGTAATTGCAGAACGAGAGAGATAAGCGAGATATAGGAGAGAGATAGAAGAGAGATTCATGGAGAATATACAGGAATCAAAGCTTACAAATCAAGGCGACGACGATCGAGAATCGATCAGGAGTGGCGAAGGCGATGTAGATTCGATGACGACGAAGAGAACACGAGATCAAGGCGGAAGAGAAACTCTGATACCATCTAAAGTTATTGCAAACGCCATTAAAGCTTGAGAAGAAGCTACTGTATTAAAGCTAAAATGTGTATTTCAGAGAGAGAAAAACTAAAAGCATTGTTTGTGATAAGTGGTGGAGGTGCAATACATCATTCCCGCGATGTATCTTAGTCAGGACACAATATTCGCAATATAATGATGCTTCTCAAGATACTTGTGCACTCAAAGGATAAGTAAGCATGATTTTTTTAACCAGTTATTTTAGCAAACGATATTATTTGAAGATGACTGACTACAAGGAGAAACAGTAGTACATGCTTTTACATGTTATTCTACCTATATACTTCTTTTGGTCGAGGTAGAAATATGCAAGTGCAACTCGACTGCCCCCTTCTATACTTAGCCGTGGTGTGGGTTGGCAGGTAAAAAGCAGCTAGGTCTTATATGAGGTTACCAGATTTTCTGTCAATTTCATGTCCTTCAAGCATTTATGTCCTGCTGTTTCTGCTTATGCTCATGTAAATAGTACACTCACACTCATGCACACAAACTGAATCAATCGAGTTTAAATGTAATAACTAATAAGAGATGGCAACCTGGTTTACTTTTAACAGGCACATACTCACTGATTCTGTGACATTCGTTGACCGATATAATTAGTATATAATGTGCCTTACTTTTTGAGGTGTGCATTCTACTCCACTAGACATGCAATATATACTTTGACAATTATCTTGTTCTTCTTTTTGGTCAGAACTAGATAATTATCTTTACAAATGAAAGGGAGCACACAAGATCCCATCAACTACTTGATAATCTTAATACTGAATTAAGCTTTGTAATATTATCAGGGAATTGGAATATTGTTGTCAGGGTTATTTGGGACTGGGAATGAATCTTCAGTATCCATGTAAGCTACATTACAACTTGACAACGTTTCTGCTTCATATTATTAATATGTTGGTAAACTCTGCAAAATATATGTTTTGATCGAGGTATGGGTCATCTGCAGTGAGAATGCTGGTCTTTTAGCACTAACTCGGGTGGGTAGTTGAAGAGTCCATCTTGGGTATGTTTCATTGATTTACTGATTGCAGTGCTTGATATCTTTCAAATCTGCTCTGGGATCTGTTCTAAACATGTCAAACACTTCACTATGTTCCTGCAGGAAAGTTTGGGGCGGTATTCGCTTCTATCCCATCGCCAATTTTTGCTGCATTGTATTGCCTTTTCTTTGCTTACGTTGGTATGTTATTACATGGGAACCAGAGCTGATTCCTTAATATTATCTGTTCCACCACCGATGGTTAATCAGCTAATTCATGTCGTGCAGGTGCAGCAGGTGTCAGTTTCCTTCAATTCTGTAACCTCAACAGTTTCAGGACAAAATTCATACTCGGATTCTCAGTATTTTTGGGATTTTCAATTCCCCAGTACTACTGGAAGATGGTAGGAACTAAAATAATTTAACCATTAAAATTTTCTTTATTTGTTCCTCAGGTCTTTGATCTTCTGTCATACTTGCCATTTCTAAAGAAGATATAAAATGTTTATAGTCTTTTAATTTAGCGTTTCATTCAATCAGAAGCTTTCGTTGCTGGCATTCTAGCATATTTTCTGGACAACACATTACATAAGAAAGACAGTTCAATCAGAAAGGACAGAGGCAAACACTGGTGGGACAAGTTCCGGTCATACGAAACTGACACAAGAAGTGAGGAATTCTACTCACTACCCTTTAGACTCGATAAACATTTTCCCTCAGCGTGGTTCACAGATAGTCGACTTGGAAGGAGCTCTTCTAACTTATTTGATGTTTTTTTTGCTACTGTAGTATAAAATGATTGCTGTTCTTTCAGTTGATGCATGTAATTAGCTACATTAGTATAAATGTATCCAGATATTTATGCTATGTGATTAGCAAATTCGTTTATGTTCCTTGCTGTAAATTCTAAATGAATAACATGGATATGAATAAGCAAGAAACAATTTTGCAAAAATACTCCAGAACGCTTCTTCTTATTCTCCTAGTAGCCGAAGGTAAGTTTAAGTTACCTAAAATACAATTATAGTGCAGTAACTTAGTATTCGAGTACAGTTTTCCTGAATAGTTACTAGAGTCGGGACCTTTTCTTTTTTCTGAGTACTTTCTGAAAGACTGGCAGGCTTGCGAATTTGTGAGCCAGACTGCCAGAGTCAAGTTCTCTACTCTGTTGCACCAAGTAAGCTTGCATCTGATAACATTTTTAAGAAATTTATCAACCTTTTATGTGCATGTGCCATGTAGTGATAGATAAGTGATTCTTTTGCCTTTTTTTTTTTCTCGTTGATCTGAATCCACAAATCAGACTCTCGGGAGGGCACCTCATATCCAAAAGCATTTTAGTCGGAATCTTCTTGGATTGAGTTAGTTGCTGAAATTAAGTTGCTGAATTTAATACATTAAATTAAGGATACACATAGAAACAATTTATAACATTTAATTTTTGTTTAATATGTGTGTTTTTTACAAATGACAACTAAAAAGAGGGAGAAATATTAGAAATATACCATCGGTTTTTTTATGGTGTAACTATGAACACATGCTAAGTATCAAATTTCATGTATTTAACTCATTTTGATGGATTATTAATCAATCATCAATATATTTTATAAAAGGCAAGTGAGGGGCGCGGTGGCGCCTCTCAGATAGCGAGGGGCTAGGGTTAGAGAAAGATGAGACATCCAACTCTCATGAGATTAATTTTATATAGACAAATTCTAGGCAGCTTAATATTTTATATTCTCTCCCAAAAGTATGGGTAGATAACTCATACCGGTGTCATACAAGGGTCGTTTTGTCCGAATAGTAATATCAATGTGGGGTTGGAATGAGAAATCGGGTGTAATTGGTATGGGTATGAGATATCAGATATCATGTGTTTGGTTGAATGTTGCAATCAACCTATACAATTTTTGTAAAAAATAAGTTATTAATCTATATTAATTAAAAATATTAATAAAATTAGTATTGTCATATATTTTTGCATCATTGATTAATTTTGTATCAAATATTAATATTTCATTATTTAAATAGAGACAAAAAATAAAAAATTAAAACATATCATATCTCCATCTTATACCCACCTCCATTTGGTATCAAAAATTTATATCTTTGAAGCTTAAGGTATGGTTTATATTTTAATTTTTCCAACCAAATACCAGACATGAGTTTGGAATAAACAAATCTCATACCCGATTTCACATACTCATGAACCAAACGACCCGATAGTGTTCTTCCCTTTCAACTGATTGAACTGGAATCTCGTATTCCAAACAAACACTTAATATTCAATGTATTTTATTATATTATTAATAAATAAGGATATTTTCACCAAATCCAAATCGAAAATACTTTTTGCAAATATACTATCATTTCTTTAAAAAAATATGAATACTATCTTTTAAATAAAGTTTGTAAAAATATGAAAGTTGCATTTGCACTCATATATGCAACTATAATACCAATTAGAAAAAATCTGTTAAAAATTATATTTAATTACATAATAAGTTGTAAGTAATTGCAAATAATAAAAATTGAGTGTTCCTGCATGATCATTATTAAACAAAAACAATCAAAATCAACTAAAAACAACCATTCGTCCTAATTTATTTTTACGTACTTGTATAACCTCCCTATCGGAATCAAATCTTCCCACAATACACAACCTCCAACCTCTACCTCACCTTCTCCTTCCCGCCGTCGAACAGCCTTCACAGTATCAAATTGGTTCATGAGCTTATTATTTTACTCCCGCCGTACCGGTGGGATGCATACGTTCACTATTTGCATATATTTTGAGACTCCAATAAAATATAGTTACATAATATTTTTTTAAATTTTTTTTTTTTTGAATAATAATTTAAATATCAAATTTTTATTCAGAAAAAAAAAATTTTAAAAAAATTGTAAAACTATACTTTAAAAGAGCATTGAAAAGCGTGCCAAAAAGTAGCGTATGCAATTCATCGGGACAGAAGAAGTATAACATCTTTTGATAAATATTTTAAATTATATATATATCACACTTGCTTATAAAATTAAAATTTACAAATTACAGAATAGGCATAAGTTTGTCTAAGAAGAATCGAGTACTTAGTAGGAAAAACATAAGCGTCATTAGGTGTTGACATCATTACTAATATTCTTGTCCTCTTTTTATCTTTCATTATTTCAATCCGTTTAGTGGAATTTATCTTGTCACCTAATTAAACAACAGTTAACTTCAAAAAGGGTTTATGGAGTTTTTCTCTGCTAATCTTAGCTCTATAATAAGATAGTACTACTCTTGTAATGAAGCTTCTTAGCTACTTTGTTTGGTCCCCTAATATATCATTCATCATCCATGCAACACACTCATAGAGTCCTAAGCTACTTGAGGTACTTGCATTTTAAAGTCAAAAGTTGTAATCACAAAACCTTGACATATCATACCTTCTAAGTCTAACCACGGACCATATGGTCCATAGCTGCATTAACGAGTAGTAAGTATAGTTAGATTCAATTCCGGGTTTGCTTAATTGGTTGCTTATACGGACTAGATTGATCGAGTTTAATAGCTAACTATATTATGAAATAAATGCAATTTATATCCACTAATTATATTAAATATATTAATTAAACGTGTTCATTCTCTCACAATTTTCTATGTTATTCCAAAATTTATTTGGAACACTATATTTTATATTATTAATATTATATTATAATAAAAGCTCAAGTGGTGTAGATTATTTGAAAAGTGAAGCAATTTACTTTCTATAAAGAAGATAATGATGAATTTCTATGAAATAGTTTCACGAGAGTCCGCCGATAACATTGATCACGAAATACAAATCTGTGTTAGTAAAGGATTTTCTACTATTATGTAAAATAATAAAACTAATATAAATTTAATAAATAATGCCCGAATATAAAAATTTGACAGATAATATGACATAAATAAGAATGTCAATCGTGAACACTTTTTACATTAACTCAATCTTCACCACACTTATATTTTGAGGCTGTTTAAGTGAGTTTAGAATAAATGTTTTTTGTTTAAAATAGTTCTCAAAAACAACTAGTAATCTTAATTTCTTTTAAGATTCTTGATTTCTTACGTACTAAGTATGAGTTTTTAACTTAGATCAGGCTTATAATCGATTGCCACGCCACCGTTGTTCATAAATATCATTACAGAAAATTTGTACAATTGTACTCCCCCATATAAACCACTCAAATCTCATTATCTTCGTTTCCTCTCATCTATTCTATTCCATTAATCGCAGTTCACAGTATCTTACATACAACTCCTTATTTTTATTTTTTTTAACAGTTAACTAATTTACTTTTCAGACCTGAATAAATTATATATGAAATTCACCAAAATTCTTGGCTAGCTGTTGCCTGCATATAATCATGAAAAATAGCAGAAAGAAACGAAAAACAAGATCAAACTTAAAAGTAAAGGCATGTCTTCACTTCACACACAAATATATAACTATAAAACTGGTAATTCTGAATTGCCAGCATGCATGCCGCCACACTTTAAACATGTAATTTAGATTTAAATAATTATAATCGTCAAAACTTGATAAAGAGATTCAATATCGCCAAGCAGGAAACAAAACAAAGATATCGAAGATCGATTTGTAAATAAAATAAAGTTAAAGGCGAGACAGATAATGTTGGCAAATAAAAAAATAGTGGGTGCCGTATTCCAAGCGTGGAAAAATCCAAGACTGCAGATAAACATTTATTTATATACACACATGCCGACACTGCTTTCAAATGTTTGAGTTCGCTGTATATGATTGAAGTAAAAGCAATGGAATCGAATAATTCGCAAGTCAAAAACTTGTTCATGGTGAAACAACGACACTGTATTGTGAAAGACCAACATGCTGGTTACATATTTCAAATCTCTTTCATCATAGAATCAACCAAATCTATGGCAAAATTTCACCGTGTTAATAATGATAGAATACAATTCTAAAAATCGGTTATTAATTAATAAATTAATTCATATTTAGTAGTTTATTAAGTTTACTAAATTTTTAATTATTATCTGATTAATCAATTTAATTAATCCTTAATAATTTATTTTTTCATAATTTTTATTAATTAAATATGATTTTTTTATTGTAATATTGGATGAGAGGTTTTGATTAAAACCAAAAAAATTTAGAAATTTCGGAGTCATTTTCCACCGTGATGATTAAAATATTGATCGATTACCCTAGTGGCCACAAAGGTACGAAAAAGGATGTGTGTATTATTTCAAGTGTCAATATCTAATTTTCTCCGTCACCACGTACGAATGCGTTGCAAAGCTTTGCTTTTTCTCTTCTGATAACCGACAATTAGTCGTACTCACTATCACCGGTGTTATTATTCAAATAAATAATTTAATTATATTACTCATCTCAGTAATGAGTTTGAAAATATTTTAAAAATAATGGTTATGAAAAAGGTATTATTTAATTTAAATTTTTATTTATGACATATCACCGATGTTTTTTCTTAGAAAATTTTAAATGTTGAAGATGCTCTTGAGGACGAGGTTAAATTTTCTAGACAACGAGGTCACGTATAGGTCCGTGATTGATCACGTTTCTGACAAATGGTTTCATGTAAAGTAGAAAAACGGGCGTTGTTTCGGAATAGATAGACCGACAAATTACGAGAAAGCGGAAATTGTAAAGAGAATAATAAAGCAGAATGAGATGAATAGGATGAGAAGCAGCACATCAGGTGAGGGGATTAGGATTGAGATTTGAGAGTGTGGACGTGTGGTGGGAGCTTGACAGTGCTACTGGTAGGTTAGACAAGGGGCTCTCAAACTCAATTTATTATTTTATTACGCATAAATAAATATCACTAAATATATACTTGTATTGTCCCTACGTTTGTGATTTCACTTCCATCCATGCAAACTGTGATGTTACCTAGGCCTTAATCCCGAGTTTTTTTAGCAGAGAAAGCAGGTGAATGTAAATGAAAGTAAATGAACTTTCACTTACATCTCATTTTTGGAGCGAAAATTTTGAAATAAAAATATGTTATATTTATATTCATTTTCACTTGATTTTCACCCTTTAAAAAACTCAGAGCATATGGCAAAAAGAAAAAAGAAAAAAAAAACTCAAAGCACGAATAAGAGTGAAAATTATAAAAGTTTACTTCTTCATCACTTGTTTTCCTCCCTATTTATAACTTGAGAGCAGGGCTTAGTGACTGTCTGGGCGAGTCCGCGTAATTTCCACGAACAATTCTAGATTTTCGAGATGATTCTCCAGATTTTTCCTTGTTCATAATTGATTAACAGCACACATATAAATTAATAAATATTTCAAATTATCGACATACACGCGTAAGTGAGAACCACTTATGTAATAATAATCTGTCTTACAGAACTACGGTAATAGAAAATAAAGGTGAGATTACAGACAAGACGAGGTAAAAAGAAGTAAAGGTGGTAAACGGAGTTTTGCGAATGAATGATTTCGTAAAGTATAAACTACTTTATGTTTTCAAAAGATTTTCGAGCAGTCAAACTTTATTTCGTATGTGGAACCTACATCAAACCTACAAGTTTCGACACCATTGCTGTCGGTCGATTTTTATATTATGGAATATCTATTTTCTACATCAATAATACAGTATCCATTTACTTGTTAATACGTATTACTAATTTTTTGCTGTTATTATTCCAAAACTTTGATTAAATCCTGCTTTTCTGAGTGATCATCTAAAGTTTAGCTGATATAACAGCATTTAGTAACGAGACGGGCCAAAATTAAAGCTCCATTATTTGTTTGGGACAGTTTTGCCGAGTGACAATATGTCTGGTAAGTGTCAATTAGGGTTGTATTATTAGGGAAATTATTTGATTAATACTTGATTATATAATGTAAATGATGCACGTCTACTTGACAAGAAATGTATATATAAGTTGGTAGTGTAGTTTGTAATAAGAATGACATGTATAAGTAATAAGAGTCTTTCCCTTGTGTAACACATGAGCTGACCAGACCTTCTATTTTTTCTTTTTCGAGATTTCGATATCTTTAATTCCAATTCATTCCAATGCGAAAGCAGCACCAGATTGGCGTAAATTCCACTTGATTACCCTTCTCTCTCTCTCTCTCTCTCTCTCTCTCTCTCTCTCTCTCTCTTAACTTGAATTGTAAGGATTGAAGTTTCTCTCTGATAGTCTTTTAGGCCAACAGAAACTATTCTATATATATACACATCAAAGCCTCGAGGACAGGAGCTATCACAACACTGCTGTGTTTAACAACCTTGGAAACACAAGAACTAGTAGAGTTCTTTTTAAGAAACTCTTTGCTAATGGGAAGACACCCTTGTTGTGTAAAGCCTAAGCTGAGGAAAGGGTTATGGTCACCAGAAGAGGATGAGAAATTGTTCAACCACATTGCTCGATTCGGTGTCGGTTGCTGGAGTTCTGTTCCTAAATTAGCTGGTAATTAAAGTTTCATTCTCTAGACGTAGAAATGGCGAGGTGTGAAAGATTTTATATCCAATTTTGTGCGTGAAGCGTTTTTTTATATTAATGCATTGTTTATGCAGGTTTGCAGAGGTGTGGAAAGAGTTGCAGACTGAGATGGATAAATTACTTGAGGCCTGACTTGAAGAGAGGAATGTTCTCACAGGAAGAGGAGGATCTTATACTCAGTCTCCACCAACTTCTCGGAAACAGGTAAACGACTTAAATCCAAACATATACATCCTCCTCGTACACCAGAGTCCGAGAAGGGTAAGATGTACGCGTTATGCAGGCAATAGTTTTTCTACCGATCAAATTTCAATATAGAAGAATCAACATTTGAATTATGGGTGGAATCGTGAATACTGCTACTAATAGTGTTTGATATTAAAATGACAGGTGGGCACAAATTGCAGCACAATTACCTGGAAGAACAGATAACGAGATAAAGAACTTCTGGAATTCATGTTTGAAGAAGAAGCTGATGAAGCAAGGTATTGATCCCAGCACCCACAAGCCATTATCTGAATCAGAAAACAAAATTACAAATGAGAAGAATTACAGAGATGAAGCTTCTATGATGCAATCATCACAAGCACATCATATTGAATTTGCAACCACCGAAACAGAGAAACCATTCACTGTCGACAGAGGCTGTCGCGACAGTAGTGACAATGATACATTAGCAAAAAGTCTGGCGGAATCTTTGCACAGCAAACCCAACTATGATCCTGTATTCTTACTCGAATTCCAGGAAAGAATCAATCCAGAAGGATACAATTCCAACCTTATGGGGCATTTTCAGCAGTATCAACCCTCGTATGACCACGACCAGTTTGAAGCCAAGCCGAACTTTGGGTTTTCCTCCATGCCAGAACTAACAAATTACGACATTCAGGGAATTGCAGAAGCTGAATTTTCTGCAAATTCCGCTTCTACATTGACTTCATTACTGTTCAGTGAAGTAAAAGAATGCTCGAGTAATAGCTCAATTGGAACTAGTACTGCAAATGCCGGATTTGAGATGGACAAAATGGTGGGAAATCATACTACTTTTCCATGGGATGCTGCTAACAGTTTGGAATCATTGTTCCAATTCAGCGGAATCAAAACTGAAGAATCAATGGAAGCGAGTCAATGGCAAGGACAGCCTCAATGTTCAGATGATTACATTAGTTATCAGCTAACGTCTCTTTCAGAAGATATAAACGCAGAAATCTTTCACCAGATATGAACTTTAAATTCAATGGTATTTTCAACACAGCACAAGTAAACATATAATGGTGTTTGTAGCACAGTTTTTAGATAAAAGGTTTGCGGTGAGTTAGTTTAGTTGCTTCTATTCTTTTCTCCTCTGTTATTCTGTAGGTGATAAACACATACTGTCCTCATTGTTATTTGTAGATACTGTATTATTATAAATTGAATAAAGATTTTACATTTGTTTCTTTATAGTAATTTATATGGATGGGGTCAATCAGTGATCTAGCATGACCCAAGGTATATGTTAGAAACTTCAGTTACTGCATTCGTCTAATGCCTCTCCTTTAGCACTTTTCTAATACCAAAAGGGCATCCATCTAATGCCTCTCCTTTAGCATTTTTCTGGAACCTAATTATATAAACACAGTATCGTAAAAAGCACAAATCGGATTTAATCAGTGTAATCGGACTGATGTAGATACCTAACAAATACTAATGTAAAATTTAATCAGTTCGACGATTTATAATTATTTATAAAATAATGATTAATCGATTAATCACCAATTTTTAAAAGTTAATTTTATTTAAAAATTGGACTACTTATTCCAAAGCCCAACTCCAATGTCCCACTTACTTATTTTATGACTTAAAATAATTATCAACTTTAAAATATTATTCTTTGTTATTATAATAAGATAAACAAAATGTTAAACATTTTACCAAAACCACGATGATTATAAACAATATTCCAATAAGCATAAAGGTTCTCACAATGAAGTTGAACTACAAGATTGGGTTAATTATCATGTTGGTCGGTTACTGAAATGGGCTTAATGTATCAAGTTGGTAGCTGAACTGAAAACGGTATCAAGATGGTCACCGAAGTCATCATAAATATCAAACAAGTACTTTGAAATATGAGTTCAAGCAATAAAAATATTATTTATAGAGTTTTACACAACATTTTTAAATGTTACTACAACCAACTAAAAAGTTATGACTTCTAGCATTTATGATAATATATTTAGATTTTTTCAAATTTATTTATGTTTTATTTTTAATTAAAACAGAAAAATAATTATATAATAATAATAAATAAATAATAAACTTGATAAAATCTAAATATATAATTATAAATACTAGAAGTCGTAACATTTTAGTTGATTGTGGTAAAATTTAAAAATGATGTGTAAAATTCTATTAATAATATTTTTATTGCTTGAACTCATATTTAAAGGTACTTGTTTGATATTTATGGTGACTTTGGTGACCATCTTGATCCCGTTTTTCAGTTCAGTGACCAACTTGATACATTAAGCACACTTCAGTGACCAATTAGATAATTAACTCCATCACATTAAAAGGATAAACGAAAAAAAAACATTAATAATAATAAAGGTGGGCTCTATGCCAACTCTACAACCTGGTACAGTGGTGCACAACAAAACACACACTAAACAAAACAAAAAAAAAAAGGCCGAGGCACGGGACAGCTGAAGTCCTGAACTTTAGACAACTCACGCGTATGATCCCACACACAAATAAACGCCTGCATGATCTCCGAAGCAGGACTGGAGCATGGAGCTTGCTAATGCATTATTTGCTGATTCTTACAGTTCTCTAGTTGCAGAATGTTACTATAAAGCCTCTGTAATCGCCTATTAATTCCTATTCCATAACTTGCCGAACTGATTAAATTTTTATTTTTCAATTGATCATCCGATTAATCCCCGATCAATCCAATTAATCTCCGATTAAATCCGATTCCCGCTTTTTATAATACTGTAACGGGAAAAAATTTACTTCACAGCAAGTCATTAAAGTACATGCAAATATGCAATACCGCTTTTCACTACATTGTCGGTCCTAACAATAAAAAAAAGGACTCCAAAGAATACTCACACAAGGTAGCTGAACTATACCTAATCACTAATTAATAATTATATTAGCTAAATAGTGTTGATACATCAATCTTAACTAGAAGTTAAGATGCATATAATGTGGATTTGAGAGTGTTAGACCTTGATTTGAATCTGGTCCATGTATTATTTTCCTCCACGTCACAGTGACTCGAATCAGAAGGATAATAACCATGTATTAAATGCATACATCCATCACAAGTTCACAACTATCACATGTATTTTCTATGAGATTAACGAGTAGCTTTTGTTATCAAGGATAGTAAAGTTGCTTCATCAGCTACTCAGTTGAGGTAATATTTGAACTATACACAATAAAAAAACATAGCAAAAGCTGTTGTTTCATCATAAAACTTTCCCCGTCAGCTAAAATATAGTTAATAGTACACAAAAAATAAATAAATTATATATCTATATATCTATAGCACACAAACTTGTGCACCTTTGATGGTGAACCTATATAATCTCAAAAAACACCAGCAAGACTGCTGAAGACTGAAGAGAGTAAATGCAAAAATCAGATGGAAAACAAGTAAATAAGTGTTAACCATATAATGCTCTATCAGCTGATCTACATGCACTTTGTTTTAAGGTCGAAGATGACTGAATCAAGTAAAAAAGTTAATTGCAGAGATCATTGATATTTTATCTTGAAGAGGCGATGGGCAAATCAAGTAAAAGATAGGTTATGGTACTTTCAAAAGGCCCTATGTATTATACTTTATCAATCACACCGACCAGCAATATTTGATGAAAACAAAGACCATTAAGGTATGCAAATCATTACACATTAGGGGTTTATCTATCTTACAAATCTCTAAGGGCACAGAAGAACATACTCAAGGTGTAAAAAACACAACATTTTCACACAGGAAGAGAAATCAAATTACACAGATAGATGTAGATCACATGACAATCCGAGGATATTCATATATGTACCAGAGAAGGGGTTTTCCATATCTGATACTGTAGATATTTGTTCGGCAAAGACATACAGCTAGGACAATTATACCACTCTCATGCAATGACAATCAGCAGGTAGGTTTTGAGTTGGCAGCAATTTCCCATCACAGTTTAGCTATTAATCCACTTGGACTTGGCTTCGCTTGTCCATTGTCTTTAGTATCACTGTCTTTTGCCTCCAACTGACATGGATTTGGAGGGACATCTATAGCAGGTGAGCAGTTGAAGAACCCATGTGGCTGCACAAATAATTTTTTTTTATATGAATTAAAGAGGAGAGCGCTAATTCTCAAGATTCAGCAAGCATGCAAGAATGTAATGGCTTATCCAACAAAAAATTAGGCCATGCCCAAGTAGGCTTGAGGTTGATGAGGAACGGATGTTAATACAAAACGGAGTTATTATATTATTTAATATTTATTTATAATTAATGTTTTGAAATTATTATAAACAACCGTTAGGCCCTGGTTATTTAGATTATTAATAATAAGCTCAACTGTTATCGGCCCTAATATATTAGGGTTTTATCCATCAGTATCTGTACTTACGTTGTACACAAGTTCTAAAGTAATTTTAATATCAAACATTCATCGAATCTGTCGTTTTGTGGTGGAAACCTATTGTGGATTCATGGTTCAACTCATATTTCTGTCCGGCATCAAAGGTCACAGTGCCAATTTCTTACTAGTCACCATTCCCATTTTCCTAATTTCTTAATTAATTCAGTCATTTCTATCAAAAACGGTTATCCAATTTTCCTAACAAGTTGGCAGTTCTGATCATAACCATAGAGGTTCTAGACAACAAATTAATTTTGCATATATATATTTAATAATTATTACATAAAAAATAAAATAGAATAGAATGATCTTAAAGTACAAATTGAACAGAGAAGCAGAAACTTAAATCTTGCTAAACCAGCTGGGCAATAGGTCTCTAAATGTGATTTGTACCAAGCAAGTTCTGAGTTGAGCAATACTAAAGGACATGCAAAACTGATACCTAGAAATACTGAAGAGCATGCACCATTGATAATTATAAAAAGGGTATGCTAGACACAAAGGGGTATCCCGTATGCACAATTGGAAGCTCTAGCTAAAAGTGATCCTAACAACATTACAACAAAGCTCAAGCCTAATAAAACACAATGATCACTGAGAAATGGAAATGAAATAACAAGCCCAGTGACTTGCAATTGCAATAATGGCATGTGTTGTCATTTATTAGTGTTAAATTATACTTATATACAAGCATTTTGATTGGGAAAGGAAAAGGCATGGTAAAATCGTTAAGGATGCTCACAGAAAAAAATACAAACGATTACTATAAAAAGAAATATAGAACTTACAACTAAGAATCAGTGTTCAGAACAGAATACCTGAAGCATGAAACCAATACGTTCTACTGGCATAACAGGCCAGTCTTCCAATCGAGGAACATGGGTGATTCCAAACACATACCTGGATTAATACGTGAGAAAAACAAATATGTTATCAAAAGTCTGAACAATATCGTTATGTGGGTGGTGTAATCTCAGCATGAAATGTTACAGCACATGTAGGGTGTAGTGCAGCAGTAAATAAAGCAATACCAATATACTTGAATCATAGTAGTACAATCGGTTTTGCATCAGCAATTATTAGATGAAAATGAAAGACATACATACTCATCTCCTCAGGAATATGAAATTTAATATATCACAAGAGACACAATTACCATGAAATCGAAATATACATAAAAGTGCTCAAGACGTTTTTTTTTTTGGAAATGAACAACAAACTTACCAGAGAACTATATTTGTTTCCTCCAGAGATCGGTTTTGCTTTACCCAGGAAGCCAAGCCCTCGCCAACTCGTGGATTCTGATTAGGAAATTCTCCTCCTGGAAAATCCTCATCGCGTGTGTATGGTGTAACCCAGAGATTATGCTTTAAGAATGCAGCCCTTCGCAAAAATTTGGCCTCAGAACCAGCCAGAGGAAGACAGTTAGAACCGGGCACCAACTTGTAGCCAGTTAGCTGTCCAGTCCTATTCACTGTCCTTGTATTCCTAACCTAAATTCAGGAACGGGTACGTGTGTTTAATTATCAAAAGTAATATAAAAATAATAAAGGAATATGCAAACAGGTCCTAAACTCGGCTTATCCACCTTGCTAATACACACAATTTTGATAGGACCCAATGAATCACAGGATCCCAACTTGAAATACTACCACAACAGACAAGTTTGGTAGGACCCAATGATTTCAGGATCCAACGTGACATATTGCCACGTCGGAGCTCCACAGGTATCTACTAGAGAACCAAAAAGAATGAACCCGAAAAACAAATGAGGAATTAATACTCTTTGATGGATGGACCTACTAAAAATCACACAATCTGGGGTTGGGGATGAAGAACAGCCAGTGTCCCGACCCTTTGAAGAAAATAAGAGAGTTTATCTGCCCTTATTTGGAGGTTTATATAAAAAAAAGATATACTGAACTAAAAAATTTAACAGTATTATAGCTTAAAATATGATACTATCAATAATTATGTAAAACTAAATGACAGGTCCTGAAAACATGGTAATACTCTTTACATAATTCTCGTTGACTTAAAAATAAATTATCAAAGTTAAGGATGAGAGAAACATGCAATGGGAATTATTAACCATACAATATATAGAATAATATAGATGTACACAGAGGGGCTTACAATCCAATGGCGAGCAGACGAAAAATTGCAATCACGCATTGCTTGCAATTCAGATTTAAGAACTGTTTCTTCAGTATAGAAAGCATTGTTGTGGACATTGTCCTTCCCAGCTTCTTCAACTTTAACATCAACCTCAACAACCTACATAATAAAAAAGTCTTTATGAAGAAATCTGAAAAATATTATGGACTGTCTAAGGATATTGAAGGCATCAGATTGGAAAAATACAAATCAACAGAAATCAGGCTTATCAGCATAAGATACTGTGCTATAAGTGAAAATATTGAGTACTGAAACAGAATAAGTGGATATCAAGTGCAAGGATAAAAAAAGCAGTACAGTGTGTACCTGATTAAATGCTTCTCCAGGCTTACAATCAACAGCCATATCCATCCGAGCAACAAAAAAGTGCTGGTGAACTGGTGCATACAGTCCAGGAGCAATTGTTGTACCATATTTTCGAACCTCCCCTGGCTGCAATGCTCCTAAGCTGAGGACTCCAGTAAGTTTAACTTCCGCCTCAATTTTTCCATCCTGCAATATAGATCACATTATCATGAACTGATAGACTTATGTTCGCCAGCAATAAGTATAAGATACACTAAAAAGGAAAAGAAAAATTAAATGTGTGCATGTATAAATGTACTGGAGGCTTAAGTTAAACTTTAAGTTAATAACCTAGGTCTCATAGTATGTTATTATTTATTGGAGGCTATTTATTAATTGAGGTTAAAGCATATTTTGGAAAACGACCAACAACATATATTATCTAATCGAGCAATGACTTGTGGACTTCACATTTGGGGAGACAAAAGTGGGTAAAAAAAAAAAGCAAACGCGAGATTTAGTTCGTAATCAAAAACATACAAGCAAATTAAATCTTCATTTTACAAACTTGATACATCCAACTTGCCTGATAGAAGTGCCAATAGAAACCATATTCATAGTTAGCAACTGTACATATGAAAGAAACTGTGAGTCGCCTGGATCTCCGCACTTCAGCTAAGCCAGTTCTCCAGTCCTGATGCTTCCAAAGGATGCCATGATCCTCCTCATGCAAGCATACACAATTTTCAATCGTATCAACTCCTCCCGTAAAATTTGTGAAATGGGCATCAAAGTATTTGATATATCCTAAGCAATCACAGCCCTGCAACAGCAGAGGCCACAATAATAGCATATCACAAGATCAATAAAGGACTATGGTTAGAGCTTTAAAATATACATATGTCAATATGTGTATAAAATTGGCAAACCTTTTTAAGTGAGTGAGCATTTTTTCCAAGGCCATCTTCCCCTGCATCAAATGCATTCTTCCTGTAATGAGGATCATTTGGATCGCCATAGGGTACAACCATCTCCACAAAACTCAACCTATGAGCAATGGGCCTTCGCCCCCTACTTCCATCAACATAAGCAATGGAATGTATAACTAAACCCTCTCTAGGAGTGAAACCAATTCGAAAATTCCACTGCCAACATGTAAATCAAATGTTAACCTCATAAATATTCGCTGCAAGTAGAAAATTACCAAAACTGTTAACAGAAGAATGAACAACCTTTTGCCACTCTATGTAATGTCCACTAACGCGAAAACTTGGCCCTTCGGGCTGAACAATTTGCAAGGGCTTCACATCACTTCGATCAACCCCTCCCCTTGTTTCACCAGGAGTGTAGTTCCTCAACGGATCAGCAGGAGGTAAGGGAACGAGTTTTCGATCTTCAAACTCAATCACAACCATGTTTTGCATATCAACAAGCGCATAAATGCCTTCAACCGGACGTGCATAGCCATTTTCCATCGGGCAGTCACTTTCTGTTCTACAAAATATAAGTGGTTTGGCCAGTCTGCGGCTAGGAGCATCAGCATCACTATGATAACCAACACACCTGCTTAGCATTATGTAGGCAGGTTAGTATCACACAAGAGAAATTATTTAACCGGAAGAATCTGCAGAAGTCTTTGATTTTACCAGGCATCAACCATGACAAGATCCATATCCTCAATGCCCCTCTTTTTCATGGCTTCCCTAAAAGGAGGATACTCTTTCACAACTGCTTCACATTCAGCATACTCCACGGCATCCTACAATAGCCAATACATAATATAACTGTTGGAGTAATATATTTACAATAGAACAGCATGCAACAGATAGACTGAAAGTTCAAGTTGCTTAAGTGGCAGCAGTGAGACATGGATGGCGAAACTATTAAGCATTGCTGAGGGTCCATAAATTCATATATGGTGAACAGCTTATCTATTTCTAAGTTGAAATGCATCAATACTAGATAGAGAAGGCCAAAGAATTTCAATTTTTTACGCTATAAGAAACCCAAATAGGTGTCCTAGTTATATTTTATGCACAGATTCCAGAAAACGGCCTGAAGGCTCTTTAATTCAGATATTGCTTTCCAACATTCATGTCGTAACAAAATTCAGAACACTCTCACGCCCATGCTTTTAGGCAAATCCATGGAAGTAATTTAAAAAGGGATAAGTGGTAGTCTATCTCCTGGAATCTCACTGGCAAAAGATGGATCTATGTGAACTTAGCATGAGAATCTGTTAATGTATACCATATCAAAATCGTATCTGTAACATCATTACCAGAACCAGATAAGAATATTGTAAGAAGCATTTTTTTTCTATATCAGTTAAGTTATTCCCTGCAGAGAAAACAAGTAACTTTTTAGGCTTTATCGTATAAAAAACTAATATTGTGAAAATACCATTGGTGGCTGGACATCTTTAACAACTTGTGAGGATATAACTTTTCCTCTATGGTGTCCACCTCTGGTTGCAGCATGTACTTCAGATAGCTCCACAATCCAAACACTGGTCTCATTCGACTTCTTGTTATATACCACAAGTCTAGCTCTCCTTGCAGGTAGCTTACTAGGAATTACAGCTCCTCCTTTTGTTCTAGGCAATAATGATGGTTGGAATGGTGGGAAGAAGTATGCATCTGCCAATGCGACAACATTTTTATCTGGCTCTGACAGCACAACCTCCACGAAACGCATACCATCTCTGACCTGTAAAGTGAAATAATTTATAGTTGCAAATTACTTTATCACGGTGATTATATTACATAAACTACTGGAATATAGAGAAACTCAATGCAGTGTCAGAACCTCAGGGGTAGCTCCAGCAGCCCTCACGGTTGCTACAGCTACTGATATTTCAGCAGCAGATAAAGGGTCCAAAGGATGGCTACTTTGGGCCCTCAGCATGATCGGGATCCCTGCACAACAATGAAATTAATCGAAAAATGAGCTGGATACAAGGCAGAATATCTAATAAACATATGTAGACAACGGCTTGGAGTAGGAGCAATCAACAAAATTAGTAAAAGTCGTGTGGCATCCGTCTTTGCAAGCTTTTGGAGTAAAGCAGAAACATGCATCGCCAGATACCAATCATAAACAGCAGAGTGAAACAAAACCATAAATGATTTAAGTAATATATATATCTAAGAACTCCTGAGTCCTGATTTTAACTTTGGAATGCAAAAGAAGGAACTAGTAAGTATCTAATGTAGCACTGTAAACCACATAATAATTGGAGCGAAATTCAACCATGGCCCTAGATGCCCGGAAATTAGCTAAGGTATCTGATGGTCAAATTTCCTCATCAAATTAAGATACAAATGTCCAACAGCTTGAGGAGTTAAATAAAGATCTTACATGGTTTCGAAATATAGAATTATTTTCCAAAATTCTCCTTACATTGCAGGAATTCAAATAAGGGATTATTGTTAAATTGTAGCCCTCACATACTCACACCTAATTACTATCTTAAGTCATGAAAAAACTCAAAGAGAGCGTCTGTTTATGACACTTTCAGATGAGACTGCAGGGCATATCATCTTGTTTTTTTCTTTTTGTTTCTTTTAATAATGAATGATGGACCTACGTAGTTTAAACATGAATTTCTATTTATAGATTGCTCACTCTGCCCATCATGACCTCCAACATTCCTACAATACAAGAGCTCATCATTCCACCTGTACTCGTCTTATCAACATATAATATGAGGCACTTCATTTTCACCTATAATCAATGGTCAACCATTCAAACTAAAAAAAATCAGATTCTCATATTAATTGAATCTCACCATTATTACTAATTATAAACATACAGACTCATGTTTAAATACAAAAAACCTTAACCTACAAACCACAAAACAGATAAATATAACTTTCATTTGAAGTGAATTTTATTTATTTTCTTAGTGAACAGTGCTTGACATATCACAAACAAACTTTTCAGTTGATATGTTTTTGTGAATATGATCATAGCCTAAATTTTGTGGAGTTCTTATCTTGAAAAGTTTGTAGCTAAACATGATCAAATTTGATACAACAAGAATAAACAAGTGATCAAGTAATATAAATCACTGGACTAGTCATCTAAAAATCATTAAATCCTCTCTCTCACCCCCACTCTCCTTTGCTCACTCTGCCTCCCTACCTCTGCTCGCTCTGCCTCCCTCCCTCTCTCTCTCTCCCCCCCCCCCTCTCTCTCTCTCCCTCTCTCCCCCTCTCTCCCGGAATTCTGTCATTTCTGTTCCTCCGTCATCTTCTTCATTTCATCAACTCCAGCTCTATTTCTAAACATACAACTATCCTGCATCAACAAGCACACTAAAAACATGATCCTCAGATATTTAATTTCGTCTTCACCGAAAAAACAATATATTAGCAATGTCTTACAACAACACAAGAAGCGTACAATACATTACATACATACATACATATAAATACACATATATATTAGGGGGAAAGTAATGGAGAGTTAATAATAAACCTTTCGCAGAAGCACTAGAAGAGACAGAATCAGTACGAATCAGGGAAGCAATGGCGGCCGGAGAAATGGAGTGATCGTCGACGAGCTCCGAAGAAGCCTTACGAGAAATAGAAGGCGAAGAAGACGAGGAAGATGAATCGTGACAGGAAGGAAACGTCGTCGTTTTCTTAGCTGCGGCCATTGCAAAGGATTAGCAAGCTCACCAAATCCACCGTAGAATTGCCTTCCACACCTATCTGACATACAGCGACCCTCTCTGCGTTTCCTCTCTCTCCTCTCCACACTTTCTCTCTCACTCTCTCTCTCTCTGTCTCTCTCTTTCTGACTCTCTCTCGTGTGTATTTATTGCAGTGAGTGGAGATCACAAGCTAGGGCTTGTATTGGAAGAACAATGCGTGTGTGTTTGATTGTGTGTGTATATATAGAGGACTGGCTATGGCCTATGTATTTGGTTAGATAGATATGGAAATTAGAAAGAGAAATAATTGAATTTTCATTTGTTTTTTGGGATTATTTAGAGAGAGAGCATCCGACAAGGCATGGATTCCACCTCTCCGTGGGAAAGCGAGCCTCACACGTGACGAACCTCTTTCTTTTCTCTCAATTATTTTCTAAAATATTGCAAATTCCAGCGACACTGGTCTGCACATGACGTCAAATTTTTTTTATATAAAAGGAAATTAATTCATTAATTAAAACTTTTAATTCATTAATTAAAAGTTGTTGAATCATTCTGTCCAAGAACCTAAACGATTTGAAGATTTCTTGGGATCTAAGCGATTTGAAAATGATTTGAACCATATATATTTGTTTCCATTTAATTGGTTTTCACCTGACTGTTCTCAACAATCGACCACTAATGCGATCTTATAATAATTTTTAAAACATGAATCAATCTCATGAAAATTATGCCGATCTAGAATCTCAGTAATGTAGAATATCATAACACACCAAAACAAAACAGCTCAAACAAAGAGAGACAAATAAAACCCAAATAAACTGAAAATTTATTAAATAAAAAATAAAATTTCAAAACAAGAAAATAGGATAAAAGAAATGAGTGCGTTTGAGCGATAAAAACGGATGAAAGCCCCTCAAAAATTGTTAATGAAGGTTAGGGTTTTCATAAAGAGGGAGGGCGGCCAATAAAATTGCCAGCTGTTACTCTCGTGTTCCATATAAATGACGTCAATTTTTTATAAATCAAATTCAAAATGTACTTCAACCGACGTCAAACCATGCACGAGAATTTGGAAACTTTTACGACATTATTTATTTTTTCACATTTTTCTTTTTTTTTTGAAATAAAAACACTTGCATTACTTAAATAGAATCATAAACAAGACTCTCAACCACAAATTCAGGAGGATTACTGATCCATTCCTGCACATCTGACATAAAACGCGTTGCTTTTGCTAAAACATGAGCTGCACATCTGACATAAAACGCGTTGCTTTTGCTAAAACATGAGCTACGACATTCGAAGACATGTGAGTAAACTCAATTAGCACATTATCAAAATGCTTACAATAATCAACACAATCCAAAACAATTGTTTGAAAAAATGACTCTCCCGCTACTTTAATTTTTCGGGATGGAAGCAAATCTTTATTTGTTGAATTTATTTAGATTTCAAATATTTATTTGTCAATATTGTATTATAATCATCTTATATAAAATATTTTTGATGACATTTGAAATATGTGATAGTTCACGCATAAGGTGAAAAATAATTTTTATAAAAAAATAGAAGACACACTTTTTCTAAATGTATTTTTTGAATTACAAATTACTCCCTCCGTCCCACCACGAAGCTTATGTACACTGTTTGCACGTATTTTAAGTCTCTCGTAAGTTATAGTTCTATAACGTATTTTTAATTTTTTGAATAAAAATTTAAATTTCAAACTTTCTTTTAGATTTTTAAAAAATATATATATATAATGGAAGTATACTTTATAGGAGTCTGTCGAAAATAAGGTACAGAACAATGTTTTTAGATTAGTTAATATGCTCGCAATCATACGTGTGAACTAGACAACCGTAAGTTTCAAATCCATTAAAAATTTAATGATATTCAAATATTGGTGGAGTGTGTTTTAAATTTTTTTGAAATTTCACCAAAATTCACAAGATTTTGAACCATAATGTTTAAATTCTAAATAATTTATATCAACTTCGCGATATTAAAATCAAAATCAGATATAATCTCATAAATCAAAAATAATCCATCAAAAAACTTAAAGGATTGTATTGAGAGGTAAATTAATATCGCGTTTATAAATTTGTAGCAAATCTTATATAAAATCTGAAATAGTTTATATATGTTTTCAATTATAAAATTAGAAAATGAATTAATTATCATGATTTACATTCTTCATTGAGACTTAGAGTGAGTTATCACAAATAACACCCAATATATTAAATTATTAATTCATATCTATATAACTCTAAACTAAGCGAAGTAATGTGTCATGTTTATCCAAACTCGGAGGAGATAATAATATCACCCACAAACCATCTACGGTCATTGCCACTGCCTCAAGACGTTAATAATTGAATTGTTCTATTAAAAAATGAGAGTGGTTCTATAGCTTTAATAATATTATTATACTGATAGATAATGTCGTGCTTCACGATGGTGTTATTATAAATTTTAGAAACTTTATAGAAATGAAAAATAAATTTATAGTTTTAAAAAAAGTACACTATTACAGTAATTAGTGGTAATGGTGTTTTAAAAAAATTAGACATTAGATTGATAATTGAATATAACTTTTTTTTTTTGAATAAGATAATTGAATATAACTAATCAAAATTATTATATTATATATATTATACACGTATAATTTTTCTTAAGGAAATTACAAGATGAATTAAAAAGAATTAGATATAACTGAATATTCTCTAACATGAATTTGAAATAAATAAATAAGGATCTTTCCTTAATATTCTCCATTTAGTGCATGCTTAGCATACTTTAGTTATTATAATGATTTTTCTAAAAAATCATGCACAACAAAACATATGATATAAACAATAAGTTTTAGTATCAAACATGTCTCCTTTCTAGAGAATATTCTTCTTGTCATACATTTTCCTTTTTCAATTAAGTATCTCATTATTTCTATTTATGAATTTTGAGTTTAGGATAAACTTCAAATTATAACGTATCATTTATTATTTTAGTAATTTTATTTCAGTCATTTTAAGTATTTAAATATGCATAAAAAATCACTCACAAAAAATTTCTCAAATTTTAACTTATTATGAACATATGACAAGAAATACACGAATAGATGTTTGATGACTTATTAATTTGGATTTACAATTTTGTCAATCTTTTTGACAATCTTACAAGATAAATTACATAATACAAATATCTTTAAATTTATAAAATATTTGTTGGATAAATTAAAATATGTCCGTATAAGATCATATCTATTGTAGTTTTTTTTTTTACAAATGTTAGAATTTCATTAATGTGAATATAATACAGCGGGACAAAACCCCGATACAACCCGTGGACAAAGAACATACTAAAAATAAAAATAATTAGATGATTCGTAACCTGATCGTTTAACACATAGAATTTAAAAATTCTTGAAGCAAGAAACGAAATCAACGACATCCCAGGCTATCCAAATTGCACCAACATATCGCAATTGACCATATCACGTAAAAATTATTGTTAGCCCAATGTTCAGAAACACCAATCACATAAATTGAGATCGGAGAAGCGGCACCACAACTATCTATGTGCCGGACACCAGCTACAGACATGCCGACGACACCCTAGCTATCTACATGCCGGATACCAGCTATAGACATGCCGAAAATGTAAACCCGTGAAGGATGAACAATCTTTGATTGTGAAAGGTGAGCTCGTGCAATAATCACCACCATCCTAGAATCGATACAGTCTTTGCAGATCACCAAAAATATCAATAAACTTGTTCTCAACAGATCCAACACTAAATAAACCCAATCATAATTAGACAAAAACATAACAAACACTCCAAAAGTAGAGACAAAACACACACTCCACGAGGAAAGACATACAAACACTCAAAAGATTAGATTTTATTGAGAGGAAATTAACGAGAATCAACAATAAATGAAGAGGTTGTAGTTTTCCATCAGAAAAAATCAACGAAAGCCTCTCAATTTACTTGAAATTGGACAAACCCTCGCAAAAGAGAGGAGAGGAAGGAGCCGGCTAGGTGTGATATATCTATTGTAGTTAAAAATTCGTAAGAATGACACAACCTTTCACCAAAGCATGTATCATAAGCACTAAGAAATTGGATATAAAAATTGAGCAACATAGTGATAAGCAGGTGTAACGCATATCAATAGCTTAATGCTAATCTCATATATTGTAAAGTTCCAAGCTTTTGGATAAAGTTAATAGGCAGTCATACTTTTCATATCTATAGGCAAGACCAACGTCACATATTATACTCCAATTTTATAGTTGATGTGATTCTGCACGTCCAATTAGTGGCAATGTTCATGTAAAATCCAATTGTTAAAGTAGAAACTTTGAAATCTGAATAGACATCCACTTTGAAAGTTTGCTCATGTGTTCCATCAAAAGAAGTTGACATTTCCACCAAACTCCACCATATTTGATATACTACCCAAATGACCAAATCATATAACTATTTTCAACTTTAGCCAAAAAAAAAATATCAACCACTTAAAAAAAGAAAAAAATCTTAGATTACAATTAATTGATATTGATATCAGATATAGTTCCAGGCTTCCAGCTCTTAGAGCAGAATTGTGGGAACAAGATCTTCGCAAATTTTATTTTCACTCACACGAATAGGACTAGTGAAATTTCAATTGTTGAAATAATGATGAAAAGATCACACCTCTTATGATTTTTTTTTTTTGACAAAGACCTCTTATGATTTTTTATTATTTATTTATTGCGAAGGGCCCTTATTACTTTTAAATATACATATAAATTGTAAAATTATCAATTAAAATGGAACGAAGAAAGTGTAATTTTAATACCGACCTACTTCATATTGTGCAGCTTTATTCTTCTTTTTTTGTTAACGCCGTCAGGGATGTTCAATTTTTTCCTGTTAACGCCAGTAGGCACGGCAAGGTTTGAGTAGAGAACGAGGGAAAGGGGCGTAAGTTGTCAGGGTGTTACATGTACTATTTAGACAAGTTACATCATTCATTTGATAACAAATATTCCTGGCTCCGTTTAATGAAAAACATTCCTGTCAGAGTTTAGCTATGAATCCATTTGAACTTGGCTTCCCTTGTTCATTGTCTTTAGTATCAACGTCTTTTGCTTCAGACTGACATGGATTTGGCGGGACATCGATCGCAGGTGAGCAGTTGATTTGAAGAACCCATGTGGCTGCAGCACCAGAACGAGCTCTCAGGAGGGTGTAAAATAAAAAATACCAACCTTTTCAATACTAGTTCCGAGACTATAGGTTACGATACCAGGTTCTTGCTTAGATGCATTCCAGTTTCCCCAATAAGTTCGTCATTCATACCCGAATAAATTTTGCAGATAACAAGAACGGATAATTTGATTTACATATTTTACGAAACTAAACATAAAAAATTAAATATCAAAGGGCCGACTAATATCTTATTGAACTGAAAAATATCAAATCCAAACATCAAGCCTATCTTATGGGAGGTCGCATTTAGTTAAATTGTAAATGAACGAACTCTTTAAAGTCTTAGTTAAGTCTTCAAGTGTGCATACATGCAATAAAGACTAAAAGGAGTGTGCGCTCAAAAACCTTCAGCTAAATCCCCTAAAAAGATTCTGAGACATTGCTCAAGGCAACAGGATTTTAAATTTGAAAAAAACAAAGACCTATTTATACAATTACTCTAACACTTACAACTTTCAATTCACAATGAAAACATAATTTCAATAAATTTGTGTTTAGAAACTTATGCCGAGAGATGTTAAGGATGCTTAGAGACAGAGAGAATCAAATTTTTACCACTCTAATGGCCTATGTGATTCAGTACATACCTGAAGCATGAAACTAATGCGTTCTACTGGCATAACAGGCCAGTCTTCCAATCGAGGAACATGTGTGAGTCCAAATACGTACCTAGATTAACAAATGAAGAGAAAATAAGCTTCGACATCCTTAAAATATGGAACAGAATGTTCCCTTTCAAGCTCAATGTAAGGAGATTTAGGTCTTAATTCTAACAATTGTCAGAATATAGAATATAGGATCACCATCATCAAATATGTAACTCTATCCTATAGATCACATGTATCTCGCAACAGAACACGTTCTAACTTCTAACGCAATACTTAAATAGTTAAGTCTGTATATACCGATATGGGGTGCGCATAAGCACAGACCACTTTCAATATGAAAAGTTGTTGGAGATGCAATTTCAGTGGAATTAAAATTATTTTTATTCAAGCGCTGCTGAAAATTAATAAAATGAACTTCAAACTTACCAGAGAACGATATTTGTTTCCTCAAGAGACCGGTTTTGCTTTACCCAGGAAGTCAAATCATCGCCAACTCGTGGATTCTGATCAGGGAATTCTTCTCCTGGATAATCCTCTCCACGGGTGTACGGAGTGACCCAAAGATTATGCTTCAAGAAAGCAGCCCGTCTTAAGAACTTGGCCTCAGAACCAGCCAGAGGCAGACAGTTTGAACCCGGCACCAACTTGTAGCCTGTCAGCTGTCCAACCCTATTTACTGTCCTTGTATTCCTAACCTAAAGTTGGAAGAGAAGAAACATGAATTTCCAGCTCATAGTCATATGAGTTAACACGACACAAGAAAGTAAATAGAGTAGATCACAAACCACTCTTTATTATGAGGGGAACTTGCAATAACAATAAATTACCCTAAAAGCATAAATAATAGATATGGAAACACAGAGGCTAACAATCCAATGGCGAGCAGAAGAAAAATTGCAATCTCGCATTGCTTGCAATTCAGATTTAAGCACAGTTTCTTTGGTGTAGAAAGCATTGTTGTGGACATTGTCCTTCCCAGCTTCTTCAGCTTTAAGATCAACCTCAACAACCTACATGACCAGTTATTTTAAAACAATCAGGAAATAAATTGTAAACATTTTCATAGTGTATAAGATAGCAGTGCATTTTAAATAAAATTGCAAAAAAACAGGCCAGCATTATAGTGAACATAATGACACAATATGAAGCTTTTAAACTTAAAGATGCATTGTCAATAGAAAAACAAAATGCCGTACTGAAACAGAAAAGTGACATAGTGCAAGGGTGAAGTAAGAAGTATATACCTGATTGAATGCTTCTCCGGGCTTACAATCGACAGCCATATCCATACGAGCAACAAAAAAGTGCTGGTGGAATGGTGCATATAGTCTAGGAGCAATTGTTGTACCATACTTCCGAAACTCCCCCGGCTGCAATGCTCCTAAGCTTAGGATTCCAGTAAGAAAAACTTCGGTCTCAATTTTCCCATCCTGAAAAGACAAATGTGACACATAGTAATAAACTTTTTATATCTTTTACCATGTGTGGAAAGTCAAAACTCTTATGTTGCGGACCTGAGAGAGTATTTATATATTGAAGTATGTGGATGGGGAGAGTACTGAGAGAGTTAATGCAAAATCACAAGCATACGTGTAAATTAAATAATTTGACTTTCGAACTTGAATTACAACATGCCTGATAGAAGTGCCAATGGAAAGCATAATCGTAGTTAGCAACAGTAAAGATGAAAGAAACTGTGAGTCGCCTAGATCTCCATACTTCTGCTACACCAGTCCTCCAGTCCTGATGCTTCCAAAGAATGCCGTGATCCTCTTCATGCAAGCATACACAATTTTCAATTGTATCAACTCCTCCCGTAAAATTTGTGAAATGGGCATCAAAGTATTTGATATATCCTAAGCAATCACAGCCCTGCAGCAAAGGTTAAATGATAATAGCTTATCTGCATATTGTAAATCCAACAGAGGATTATGGTAAGAACTTTAAATCATAATAAACCTTTTTAAGTGAGTGAGCATTTTTTTCCTAGGCCCTCTTCCCCTGCATCAAATGCATTTTTCCTGTAATGAGGATCATTTGGATCGCCATAGGGTACTACCATCTCCACAAAACTCAACCTATGGGCTATGGGCCTTCGCCCCCTACTGCCATCAACGTATGCAATGGAATGTATAACTAAACCTTCCCTGGGAGTAAAACCAATTCGAAAACTCCACTGCCAACAAGCAAATCATATATTAACTTCATAATCCGTGCTGCAAGAACAACACTACTGATAGTGTTAAGAGAACAAAAAAGCAAACCTTCTGCCACTCAACATAACGTCCACTAACAAGAAAGCTTGGACCCTCGGGCTGAACAATTTGCAAAGGCTTCACATCACTACGATCAATCCCTTCCCTTGTCTCACCAGGAGTGTAGTTCCTCAAGGGATCAGCTGGAGGTAAAGGAACAACTTTTCGGTCTTCAAACTCAATCACCGCCATGTTTTGCCTATCAACAAGCACATAAATGCCTTCCACTGGACGTGCATAGCCATTTTCTATTGGGCATTCACTTTCTGTTCTACAAAATATAAGTGGTTTCGCCAGTCTGCCGCTGGGAGCATCAGCATTGCTATAATAACCAACAGTCCTGTTTAACAATATTTAGGCAGATTATTGTCACACACACACACAAATAAAAAAATCATTCCCCCTAGTACCCCATAGTAATGCAGATTTATTTAAACTAACCAAGCATCAACCATGACAAGATCCATATCCTCGATACCCCTTTTTTTCATAGCTTCCCTGAAAGGAGAATATCCTTTCACAACTGCTTCACATTCAGCATACTCAACAGCATCCTACAATAGCAAATGAATCATATGACCATTGGACAATACACACCATCATGCAACAGGTAGATTGTATGTTCAACTTTCCTAAGCAGCACAAGTAAGACAGATACTAGATATATACCTGAAGCCGAAATAACAATACTGTTCAAGATAGCTGAGTGAATTTCATATCTATCCAATATATGATAAATGTTCTAATTAAATAGGGCTGTCAAAAAAATCCGAAAGATCCGATATACGTCCGAAAAATCCGTTACCGTATTCGGGAAAAAGCGGATATAATCCATATCCGGAATAAAACGGATATTATCCGTATTCGGATCCAGGGTTTTCGGATACGGATATAGGCGTATCCATATCCGAAAATATCCGTATCCGAAATTATTATTATTATATATATAATAATACTTATATAAATTTATTATTTACTTATATTTTTTATTTTATCATATAAATTTTGAAAAAGAATTAATATTTAAAATAAAAAAGAAACATTAAGTATCTTGCAAATAGAGAAAATCGAACTATCTTCATCAAGCTTTTTCTTTTTAAAATTATTGCAGATAGTGTTGTTTTGTGATTTTAAGTTGTTAAAACTAATATTTTGTTCGAAATATTTGGCCTGAATGCCCAAACTTCTGTTAAAGTATGTTACTGATTTTCTGATTGAACGGTTCAAAATATATATTTTTTTTAATTAATCTCAGAATGTATATTTGATTTTTGGTGATGTTTGAAAAAGCGGATACGGATATTATCCGTATCCGGATAATATCCGGCCGGATACGGATACGGATCTTTTTATTCTAAAATTTGCGTATCCGTATCTGGATCCGGATCCGATTTTGAGTAGGTGGATACGGATACAAATATGGGCAAATCCGTATCCATTTTGTCCGTTTGACACCCCTATAATTAAGAATCTAAAAGAACAGTGGTTTATATATTGAAACTTCCAAAAGTTATCCTTAATTTATCATGAGCATGGATTTTAACATCCTTTAATGCCAAACTTTGAACTTAGTCCGCACCATTTAATTAGTTAGGTTAGTTTATCTTTTAGCATAGTAAGCAAGCAACTTTTAAATACACTGTATCAGATAATGAAGTTGTGGAAATACCATTGCTGGCTGGACGTCTCTAACAACTTGCGAGGTTACAACTTTTCCCCTGTGATGTCCCCCTCTAGTTGCAGCATGTACTTCAGATAGCTCCACAATCCAGATACTTGTCTCATTTGACTTCTTGTTGTATACCACCAGTCTAGCTCGCCTTGCAGGAAGCTTACTAGGAATACCAGATACACCCTTTGTTCTTGGAAATAACGACGGCTGAAATGGTTTGAAGAAGTAAGCATCTGCCAGTGCAACAATCTTTTCATCCGGTTCTGACAGCAATACCTCCACAAAACGCATACCATCTCTTGCCTGTAAAGAGCAGACAATATAAGTTCCAGAGATTTATCAGGTTCTTTCATGTAAGTACCAGAAACAGTAGATAACTTGAGTCAGGGTAGGACCTCAGGGGTAGCTCCAGCTGACCTGACAGTTGCTACTGCCACTGAGATTTCAGCAACAGATAAAGGGTCCAAAGGATGGCTAGTTTCAGCCCTTGACAAGAACTGAATACCTTCACAACCATGAAAGAATTTTCTATATGAGCTAAATCAAGGCACCGTAACTTACTAGTATTTATACACAACAATCAAAAGAATACAAGGGAAAGTCATCTTATAGACGGTGAGGACAACTAACCACACATAGCTTGCGATAATATTTACAGAGGTACGATCTGGCACCTTGAATGCCGATGTGTATATTCAGTCAAACATTGAAAGCCAAAATGGTAAAATTAACATGTTAATATTTATAAAAAATCCTCAAATTCTGACCCCAGCAACCATTTTTTCTAGCTACACCCTAACTTACATATGACAACAGTAATATAGGTATATTATGAATTATAGTGATGACTTTATAGTATTAATTTGAGACAGGGTCACACTCCACTGAAAATCATCTTAGCAGAAATAACAGATATAAATTACCAGTCACCACGATACTAATCACATTAGAGCAAGTCCAAGACATGCCTTATATCATGTCCTAAGTTATAATTTAGGGCATTTGATGAAAAAGGTTGATCCAACAATGTCCTAATAGTACAAACCACTTGTAAAATTGTATTATACTACATAATGAATGATTGTGATGTGGTTTTAGTTCTAATTTAAGCACAGACATATGTAAATACATATCCAATCTTCATCATAAGTAGTAAATACAGTATATATTTATTAAATCAATTCAACTGAATGTAGATGTGAATAACTAAATAAATCTGAGAACAATATTCCATTGTTACCAAAATGAAGACATCATTAGCAATGTCATACAACATGCAGATATACGAGAGAAGCAGGAATGGTGAGTGATCCGAGTACCTTTAGTAGAAGTATTAGAGGCAGAATCGGGCGGGATTAGGGAAGCAATGTGGACAGAAGATATGGATTGATTATCACAGGGAGGCATGGAAGCTGAAGCAGAGGATGAAGAGGTATTATGCTGGTGACTAGTAGAGATCGTCTTTTCCGAAGTTGAGGCCATCGTCCGAGATTTACAAGCTCACCAAATCTACAGTAGAGTATAGTTAATCAGGGAAGTAGAAAAAATGAATATATAGGCGGGAGGAAAACTTGCAGTTTAGAGATGTTACCTTCAGTTATCTTCGATATTGTCCAATCTTGACTAATGATTACAATTTTCCATCATTCCGGCTTAATTATGGTTTATGACTATAACTCCTTGTTCTATGGAATTTAGGTTCCTAGGCCTACTTCCAAATCCATTAAAAACATAAAAAGTGAGCAATAATCTTACACATGCTATTCTGTGCACTTGTAGTGGTGATATTTCGATGTGCTGGAATGATGGATACAGTTATAGAAAGTAAAGAAGGACAAGAAGGGAATTCAGGTAGGAGAGAAACAGATCCTAGAGGAAGAGTCGAAGAGATGGCTGATAAAAAGTGCATGCTTTAAAAGCTAGATTGAACACTTATTTATACATCTAGAATTTGACACTTATTCCTAATTACAGTTCACTTGCATGAAAGACTGCGGGAGACTAACGGAGCATTTGTTTCATGGTTAATGAGCACGATTACAGGAATCGGAACCTCAAACTCATGTGTTAGGGTTTGAATTAGCCATTTTCGATTCTTATTCCCATCTACCATCCAAACGTCCCCTGAATTCAAATATTAACTTTAGCCTCAAAAATTTGGCACGCCAGTTTTCACGTACTTCGGCTATCGTTTAATCTTGACCGAATTCTAGGTTTGGTTGGTTCATTGTTCATTATACTATTAATCCCCTTGATAGCCTTTCCAGTTCCCACCCAACTACGAACGGCAGTTGGCTCATTCACTTATCCAGTTGTACAATCATACAAGCAAAATAGAGGCAGGAATCAGCTTTTTAAGCTTTTATCTTGGTAAGCTGCTGGGATTCATTTTATTTTAGAATCAAAATTGCCTAACCGAGAACCAAGACACACAGATAATTAAATTAAACATAAAGGACTGGACTTCTCAAACTTTAGATCAATCATCGTGATCTCTAAAGCAGTTCAATCTTCTTAAATCCTCTTTTTTCTGTTTCTTGTGGTGCACCACAAAACTTCTCCATCATCTAAATATGAAAAAATTTCTAACTGTACCCAATTTTTCTTATTATTTATTCATATAGAACATAAAATGTTCTTAGTGTTAAAACAACACTAGACAATGAGGACATACCTGAATACGAGCCAATTTACACGTAGCATTACAAAAAGGATACTAGAGTAACAATAACAAATTTGCAACTTCACTTTGATTTTGCTATTGCGACCCTCTGCTTACCTGGCTTCCCAGTATAATCAACTTGTACGCTAATCGTTTGCTTAATGTGTCGTGCGATTATAAAAGGAATATCATGGAGTGGGCAAACACAGCAAATTTGTTTTAACTATAGCATCAACTATGACAAATTATTCATCAGAATTCTGAGTTGACATAAGTGCAGAAGCAAGTTTATAAAGGGAAAGCCTTTTCGTCGATGAAGATCCCTTTACAACTGTTTGCAATTTGCAGTTTGTCAACTAGTTGCTGCTCTGATGGAAATTAGATCGCAGTCTTAATCTGGCATGACCCTTGGATAAACAATTCACTTTGGCAAACTATACAGGGCCTTCCAGCATTTAAGCTTGTAAAATGTAAATCTACTAGCATGACTAAAATCAAAACTTTTAAGAGGTGAATAATAATATACAACATTTTCCACCATCAGATTTCTCATGAATAAGCAGAGGTAGATGGTCTCCGATGTTAATGTGGGTGCTCAAGATCCCGTATCATCATGGCATAGTCAATCCTTAAACCTTAAAATACTGTTGGGAAGATAACTAGATATAGACTTAACAGCAAGAGAGATTTACAAAAGGTTTGAAAAGGTTGGGGGAAGTGACCGGAGTAGATTGACATCAATTAATACATAGCGTTCTGCCTCAAATATTTGCATGAAGAGGCAATACAGGTAAAAAGCATAGTGGCATAAAATCATCAATAAGAAATTCTGAAGGATAGGTATATATAATCCCCTGCACAGCCATACAGATGAAGAACGAGTATTCTGATCCAAATTCTTAACTATGAAGCAGAGATATCAAATGAACCAACTGGAGGAGTACATCCAATTTAGTTACAGCACACATACACTATTTAAATGGCCATCTCAGAAAAGGAGTTCCCAGCACTTGTTCAGAAGCTATTATGGACAGACAAAAAAACAGAAATACTTGTCACATTCTAGCAAGCATGCAATAGTAAGCCTAATCAGTAAAACAACCACATGCACTAATTATATCTAGCAAATGCTTATCACAAGTGACCACTGAATAGATAGAGACCAAGCAGAGCAGCCGTTTCTTTTAAGTTTTGAGCACAATTCCACGCAGGAATGGACATGATTAATGTTGGGGGGGGGGGGGGGGGGGGGGGAATCTCATTATCAACCCTGCAATGCCACTGGATTGAACATTTAGGTGAAAAAGAAATCCAGATGTGCAAGATTCCACCCAGAATCACATAGACCTCAGCAACCTAAACTCGAGGTGTGTATTGATTCCAACTAAATATTCAGCTCAACAGAGTAACTCACTAACTCTGCTCCGTGTTAAAGAGGGAGCCTAGAATAAAACACAGACGCTGCCTATTCTCAAACCACAATCAGAGCCTCAACTACAACCATCACTACAAGAATCACTATGACTACATACACAATCAAACATTATCAATCACAACACAATAAAAACCAAACAAATACCATCAATTCCAAAACTAAAAGTACCATTAACCATAAAATTATCCAAAAACAGTATTCCGCAACGCGAGAATCCATAATAACCATTACAAACAATAAAATCCATTTTAATTAAAACAGAAACAACCAAACCTAAGCAGTAAGCACAACAGCACCTCCCGCCTCCTTAATCTTCTTTTCCGCAATCTTCGACACCAGCTTGGCCTTCACCACAATCGGCTTCGTCACAGAGCCCTTCCCCAGCACCTTAAAGTAGCCCAATTGCGTCACATCAAGCACCGGCGCCTTATCACCAGTCGCCTTCTCTTTCACATCTTCCGGGACCATTGACCAGAGCTTGTCGATGTTGACTATGGGGCAGTAGAATTTGTTACGGAGCTTGTGAAAGTAACGCATACCGACCTTGCCGAAATACCCGGGATGGTACTTGTCGAAGAGGATGCGGTGGTGGTGCATTCCTCCGGCGTTTCCACGACCTCCAGGATGCTTGCGGTGCTTGCCGATACGACCGTGGCCGGCGCTGACGTGGCCGCGCTTCTTGCGATTCTTCTTCAAGCGGGTGGTCATTTTGGGATGGGGATTAGGGTTTGTTGTGGGGAGCGGCGGAGGGGAGAAATAGGTTGTTAGGGTTTGGGTGGGATTTATAAATGTGGGCAGGGTGGATATGGGCTTCGCTGTTTACTGTTTTACCCTCGGCAGCGCAAGTCTTTTCTTCTTTTCGAGAGAATGTTGCTCGAGGCCAATTCGGTAAAACTATAATTTGTCATTTATATATGAAGTATACATGAGAAGTTGTTTATGCGCATATACACAATTTTACCCGAATGAAATCAATAATAAATCATCTATAAACAAAATTAAACGGACTTTCTAAATTACGAAAAAATTACTCTCAATCCCCCATGTTATACGAACACCTCAACTCAACCGCTCAAGCACACCAACCCTAATTAAAATGCTTCCTCCATAGTCACTTTAATTTTTTGTACATTTTTTTAAAAAAATCTCTATACATTATTTTCTATATATTATTGTTTCTGAATAAGAATACTAATGATAAATTTTTATTTAAAAAAAGTGATTATGTATAGAAATATATTTTCGGAAAAATGTATAATTTTTTTCCACCTCGATTAAAAATTCAAACGGACTGTTACAGTCTTATAGTGAAAACGAGAGAGAGTACACGTGCACTGCACCATGTTTACAAGCGTACTTGGAAATCAGGAATTGATCAAATTTTATACTTGGGATGAAACTGCTGGAATTCAACATTACGGTGATTCTAAGTCGAGTGCAACAAATTTCTACATCGAATCCGCTCACTGGCCAGTGGCCATTTGCACTGATAGATTGTAATACTCCAGGCTCAAGTGCTCAACCCATTGAACCAAATTATGTCAAGCCCAGGACTGACACGTAACTGGCGTCTGGCGCTCGAAGGATGATCTGCCAAAACTCTGCCTTTTACTAGTAAGGCTACACCTCGCCATCTCTTTTGTGGATAATGCCAGCCAGCACAAGTACTACTGCTTTCCGCAGAATTTTCCAGAGAAGCATATGCAGTAATCAAGTCACTTTCCTGAGGTTGTCACTTAATTTATGGGGGAAATATCTCAAGAATATAACGGACTTGCCAAGCCTGCTTATATTTTCCGCAGAATAGAATGGACTTGCAAAGCCTGCTTATATATTTCGCCATAACTTATTTGCCATCATAACTGACTGCCCTTGCACTGTTGTTATCTCTATTTGTGATTTTCTACACCTTAATAGTTTGAAAACAAAGCAATGACCATTTTGAATGCTTGTAAAAGTAAAAACTAAACTCAAGCTGCATAATAAGTTACAAGTTACAACCACATAACAAGGCATCACTTGTTCTTCATAATCATGCAAGTTGCAACATAGGGGATGTAACAGAAGCAAGAACAGTTCCCTTACTTTAAAATTAAGAAGGTAGCAAACTAGCAACTGCTGGTACACAGGAAGTTGGGCATTTGCCTGTTTACGCTTTCTGAAATCTGTACTGGACCAATTCATTGGCAGCTCCTAAATTATTAGCCAGTGTCAGGCTATAAAACCTTACCCACTTAATGATCTGTTCACTTGTGCAAAGCCTTCTTTTTATTTCTATAACAGTAATACTGAGATTTTATCATATGGATCACCACCGGGTCAAAATGAGGACCGGAGAACTAGCAACAAAACATTATTAAAATGGAAAAAATCATGTAATGTGATGAAGATTGAACATCCAGATCAGCGACATTTCCCTGTTCTTTTAATGCACCTGAAGTGCTTCCCAGATTCCGAAACAACATTAGATGGCAGCAGCAAACGAGACGTTAGACATATATGCCATTACTCTGTTATTGCTTTCATGATGAACATGTATCGACTGCAACTTGAGAGACTATAACACTGAAACATTCAATTTTAGGTTTCTCTAGCAAATTTTGTTGCACAAATTCTTGTACACAGTATATAATATAGTTCCACGCGCAAATTTAAACAAAAGAAATAAAAGAATCTGAATTAAATTAAAGCAAAATGAACACAAACAACCTGGAACAAACATCTTTACGCAAGACTGAAGACTGTCACACAAGATCTGCACTCATGAGTCATAACTGCTAACTTATGCCAGATGGCGTTTTAGATTAAGAAACAAACTACACCTCGGTATAAGATGCACTTGGTATTTACACAGAAAGGTGAAGAGGTGTCGTCATATCTCCATCATCATCATCGTCATTTCTGTAACTCTTGTTCGTTGTCAATTCAGATAACAGCATTCTCGGTGATGCAGGTGTGGCCTCACCAACTAAGAGGGAGACCACTTGTCCCATGTCCGGCCGCAGAGTAGGCTTAGGGTTGCAACATGCCAATCCAATTTTCAGAATTGCTTCCATTGCTTCCACTTCATACTCCCCTCTAATCCTCTCATCTGCACTTGCCAGTATGTTATTTTTCTCATAATGAGCCTTAACCAAATCAACCAACAGTATGTCATTATCACTCTCCGGCTGCATCTCTATCGGTCTCCTTCCAGTCATTACTTCCAAAACCACGACTCCATAGCTATATACATCACTTGCAGCTGTAGGAGATACTGAAGTTGCCAACTCTGGGGCCAAGTAACCGATGGTGCCCACTACCCGTGTTGTTGTGGGCACCTCACCATGCGCGTACAGCTTTGCCAGCCCGAAATCACCCAATCTTCCTTTCATTTCACTATCTAGCAATATGTTGCTTGATTTTATATCTCTATGCACGATCAATTGATCCCAACCATTGTGAAGATAATTCAAACCCTCTGCAACATCTCCAAGAACTCTCACTCTCCCTTGCCAATTCAAAAGCTTATTAGGCCTGTCAAATATCCATCTATTAAGACTTCCATTCGGCATGTAATCATAAACAAGCATCAACTCATTAGCCTTCCTACACCAACCTCGCATTGGCACTAAATTCTTATGTTGAAGTCTCCCCATACTCGAAATCTCAGCCATAAACTCTCTCAACCCCTGCTTAGAATCATGATTCACACACTTCACTGCCACTTCCGTGCCATTACCCAACACACCTTTATACACTTGTCCAAAACCACCAGCACCAATAACCGAATTTCTAGAAAACCCATCAGTCGCCTTAAAAAGCTCCTCATACGATATCCTATGCGGCCAATACTCCAACTCCCACTCCTCAACATCCTCTTCCTCTACCTCAACATCCCAAAACACCCTCCAAACCCAATACCAAACCCCCAATCCCAAACCAACCAAAACAACACAACCAACAACAATCCCCGCAATAACCCCACTCGACAACTTACCCGAACTCCCCCAATCATGATCAAAAACAGGCAACCCCGTCGTATTAACATCCCTCGCCACACCCGAATCACTAAAACTCCAAGCCAGAACCCTCTGCCTCTCAACCCAAGTAGTCTTGGAAGCCGAAAACCCCACATACATCTCCCTACTCAAATATCTCTCAATCTTGCGGTCCCGATACGTAAGCAAAGGCCTAACAGGCTTATCCATCCCCACAGGCGCAATCGTCACATTAATCTCAAACCTCTCCCCACTAAACTCAATCCACGCACGAATATTCCTCCCATTCCTCATATCAACCCTCACAAACCCCCCATTCCCATCATAATAACCCCCCGTCGCAGTCTTCACAGACTCCACATCATTCAAGTCCACACCCACATGGTTCCCATCCGGATCATTGAACTCATCGTTCTGTCCCGTATCAAACTCCACAGCAAAGAGGGGCCCCACAGTGGGGACAGTATCGTTGTTAAAAACCCCAAAGTACTGGCCCGAGAGCGCGCCTGGTGGCTCGGTGGAGTTGGCCAACACGAAGGCGAGCCCGAAGCCAGGGCTCGAGGCAATCTGGGGGACTACGGAGAACACGAACTGAGTTGTGAAAGACGAGATATTAGATGAGTTGGGGCCGGGTTTTATTCTGATGGGTACGGGGTAGAAGCAGCGGCCGATGGAGAACTGGTTGGAATCGTTGGTGAAGCGGATGACAGACGAGTCGACTCGGGCGTCGTCGATGAGAAGGAGGTTGGTAGTGGCATTGAAGGAATTGTAGATAAAGTCAAGGGTAGAAATGGGAGAGAATGAGAGGAAGAGTAGGAGGAGCTGGAGGAGAGGGGCCATGGAGATATATGAAATTTGTGTACATTTTATTTATGTTTGAGTGCAGTTGTGTTGAATAAATTTAGTCAACTTTCTATATTTTAAGTTTAGGTGACGATTTTGCTGTAGTCAATGATTTAGAATAATCATTAGGAAAAAAAAGTGATTTAGAATAATCTCTGTAGGCGGCTAAGCTCGACCTCGTCCATCAATCAAATGCTAATCATCCTCCCTATATTACCAAATTTTTGTTTCGATTCAAGTTCTCAAAATATTTGAATTTCATATTGATTTGGTTGCTAAATGCCCATATAAATTTCTGAATTAGTAATTTTACTCTTTCGTGATAAGTTACACGAACGATAATTTAAAAATTAGAAATTTAAGCTAAATAGATGAAGTAATAAGCAAAAATTTCTTTAATTGGATAATAATACGTATTAGTAGAAAAAGATTGAGAGAGTAAATTTAATATACTTGCTTCATTTTATGCTTGAGAGAAAATTTTAATAAAAAAATTAGATGATATTGTCTGTTTTTCAAAAAAAAAAAAAGAGGAACAAATCTCTAACTTATAATCATATTAATCGCCGTCAGATTTTAAAGTCTCGAGATCGAAGAGAAACAATGATACTAAAATATCATTCAAGTCCTTTCTTAATATATATATATATATATATATATATATATATATATATATATATATATATATATTTATTTATTTATTTATTTATTTTGTGTTTTTATGAAAAGTTGTATATATTTTCGTTTATTATAACCGTATTTGATTATAACACGTATATGTATATATATAAGTTTTTATGATGTCAACATCTACCATAGTCGGATAATGTCATACATTTTTAAGTTAGAAAGAACAAATACTGAGAAACCGTTTTGAAATTTTCCTTCGTGTAGATAATCATTACGACAGCTTCATTCATGTTTATCTTGATAAATTTAACACATATTTGTTGATATACATCAACTTATTTCTAAAATTTATATATCCTATATTACTCATTTAGCAATAAATTAGAAATTACTAGTATATTGATATTAATTATGAATTTAAATTGATTGTAGTGAGATATATATATATATATATATATATAATAGGTCATTTTAATTGACCTTGCACGTTTTGAGTGGTTTTAACTATTAAATATGCATTCTTCTTTGTATGACGTTTAACAAGAGTCAGGGTGATCAACAGATTTATTTATTATTATTGAAGCATAAAAACATGTAAATTATCATGATTATCTACATAAATGAATATCGGAGATGTGTTAATTATTGTTTGGATTTGAATTATGATATTTTCGATATTACTCGTTTCGATAAATCAATAATATATTGTGTGCATTCCCACTTGTTAGATGAGCCACATATACATGGGTAAAAAATGAATCTTGTGAATACTAATTTTAAGAAATATATTCCCATTTAGGACAAATCATACCTTCATTGGATGGCTAAGAAATATGTAGCGACTAGTATTCATTCAGGTAGCTAAATTATGTGAAAATATGTAGCGATTAGTGTTCATTCTGATAGAAGCTGTTAGATTATTATGACCCGGCTTTATTGTTGGACTCTCACAAAAAGGTTTCTATTACTACTAATTTTTGGACAAGAAACTCTCAAACATCTGGCTTACTTGTTTTACAAGAACCTCATCTACCTTGCTTTGATCCCTCGTAAAATATATTATTTTTTATTATATAATTAGATTGTGGACATATAAAGAATTTAATTATTATTTAAGTTGTTCATGAACCACCGATTAATTGATGAAACAAACATGTTCATAAACTTATTCATGAATTTGTTTATGTGTTAGTTCATGAACAAAGTCACAAACTATCGAGTTGAACTACACTATAATTATGTTTAACTCATTTATACATGAATGTAATATCGTGTTCAAGATCGACTTATTTACGAGTAAAACTAAACCTGAATCAAATTTTTTCGCGCCGAACGCCGAACCATTCGCAAGTGTATCAGCTATTTTGAATATTAGGCGTCGGACAAGAAAAATGAGATGGTAAAAGAGAAAAGTATAGACAAGAAAAATGAGATGAGTTGACAGCTTTTGATGCCGATCTCCAACGAAAAATGAGGAAAGCGACACTATTTTGCAAGGACAATACATGCTAATCTTCAGTACGGATCCAAATCACACGCCGTATCCATTGGTTGACCCAATCAAATCACAACTAACATATTAAACTCTGACACTTCGAAACACATAGTACTACAACATTTTAACTAACCATCTCATTGTCCTTGAGTGCCTTCTTATTCAATCTCCTTAATTTTACATTAACAACAATACAATGGATCCTAGCCCGAGATCCCTCCCTATCCTTTCCTACGTGATGAAGAAGTTCCCTAGCTTCAAACGCCCCGCACCCTCGGATTTCGATGTCGAACAGCCTCTGCCAATGTCTCCCAGCTCTCTCCCTTCTGGACCTTACTTCGAGCTCAAGGAACGCATGCCTCATCTAACTAACCCTAAATTGATTTCCCAGATGCGATCAGCTGTTGCGGATGTCTCCCAGACTCGTTCGATCTTGAAAAAGCTCGGTCCCAGGCCTGATCACGAGGCGGTTGACATTGCCAAGGCCAGGCTGGCGGAAATTGAGAATGAGCTCGAGGAGGTGGAGTTGGCAGAGGCCAATGCCGATAATTTGAAGAAAAAGGAGGCGGAGAGGGAGAAACAGATGTACAAGACGGTGATTTCGTTGGATGAGATGCACGAGTCGTATGGAAAGTTGTTGACGGATGCAGAGACAAGGCTGGAGAAGATTTATGAGGCTGCTGCGGCTGGATATAATGGCGAGGATGATGTCGCGGTGGTGGAGGAGGTTAATGAAGAGGTTGTGAGGATTTTGCAAGAGGCGAATCAGAGGGAGGTGCAGAGGATTGATTTGGCGAAAAAGCATTTGAGGTTTCTTCCCGAGGCGTTTGGGAAGATTCGACCTCTGGTTGTGCTTGATCTTTCCTCTAATCAGTTTCAGGTACACCTGCCATGATTATCAGTATGTTGAAATTTGGAATTTATTTGTTACACTTGATTTGAGATTCTGGGGACGTTTGGGCAACAGCTTATTAAAAATGCTTCTACTTATTTATACAAACTGGTCAAGAAAAACAGAAGCCAGAAGTAGCTTCTCCTTCTTGAAAACAAACAACCAACTATTCTAACTTATTGTTACTTCTCTGTTTATGCAGATGATTCCAGATTCAATTGCAGGGCTCGAAAATCTTGAGGACTTAAATCTGTCATCGAATATATTGACGTCTTTGCCAGAATCCATTGGGTTGTTACTCAAATTGAAGACTTTAGACGTCTCTAACAACAAGCTTGTTGCTTTGCCTGACAGCATCTGCCATTGCAAGTAATCGTCGAGACTAACAGAACTACTGCAATTTTTTCTGTAGGTTCTCCTCAATTTTCTTTATGATTATTCATCGTATCATTTTAATTTTGCAGGTCACTAGTAGAACTAAATGCGAGCTTCAATAAATTGGCTTATTTACCTACGAAGATAGGGTTTGAACTGGTTAGCCTACGTCGACTTTCAATCCAACTGAACAAAATCCGTTCTCTCCCCACTTCCATTGGTGAGATGAGCTCTCTGATATTTCTGGATGTGCACTTCAATGAGCTTCAAGGTCTTCCACGTTCTATAGGGAACTTGACGCACCTTGAGTTTCTTAATCTTAGTAGTAACTTTAGTGACCTAACTGAACTTCCAGACACATTTGGCGAATTGACCAACCTCCAAGAACTTGATCTGAGCAACAATCAGATTCGTGAACTCCCCCTGACCTTTCGTCATCTAAACAATCTCCGCAAATTTAACATAGAGGAGAACCCTCTTGTAATCCCTCCAAAGGAAACTGTGAAGAACGGGGTTGAAGCTGTCAGGGCCTATCTGACTCAGAGGTATCACCAGCTTTTGCTGGAGGAAGAGGAAAAGGAAAGGAAAAGAATTGAAGCCCAAGATGAGTCACCGAAGGGTTGGTTTACTCGAAGCACCTCCTGGTTGAAAGATTCTGTGACCACTGTCTCTGGTAATGTTTCAGAAATTATGGGTGTTGAGGGAACTCGTAACCAAGACCCTCTCCTTAATCAGCAGTTATGAGTATGACTATCTAATATATAACAGATTCAGCATTCAGAGGCACGTCGACCTTGGAAGATTTACAAAAATATATCATGTACTTGTATTCTCTTCATCTTTAACCTAACCAGCATCTGTGAAACCAGGAAACAATTTTCCTTTTCGGGTGTCCTTTTGTTGGAACACTTTTGCTTCCTTTTACAGTTGGAATTAGAAGTTTTTTGTAAATTTCTTTGGTAATCTTGCTACCTCAGTTCCTGATATTTGCAATAAATGAGAGATAAATTGTGTTAGATAGGAAAATACAAGTAAGATGAACGTAATCACATGCTTAGAATGATATACTTTACACTGCATTTGTTGTAGTAAGATAGTCTACCCTCTGCTGTCGTTTTATACACTGCAAATGTGATTCAGATGCGCTAAAATGGAACAATTCTCAAATGCACTGTATTCCAAACACTTGCTTTTACACTACGATTATCAAAAACTTTTGTTTGCCAGACAAACTATAGATATAAGAAAATAGCCAAGTCCAAGTTCATTGGTTCACAAAATTCCTCGTGAAAGATTTTGAGATGTGGAGAGCTTAGAGCATCTCTAATGGTTGGCACCCTCCAAGGGGTGCCAATTTTGACACATAACTCAAAATATTATTTTTTATATTCACACTCTTCCAAATCATTTTTAGCACCCTTTTTTCAAAATACACTCCAATGGTTGGCACTCCAAGATGCCAACTTTATTAATAGAGAAATAATACCTTATGTATTATTGGGACCACAAATCTATATTTTATGTATTATATTTTATGTATTATTGGGACCACAAATGAAGTTGGCACCATGCTTTATGGGTTGCCAACTTTTGGCACCCCAAAGGCAACTCACTTGGCACCCCAGTAGCACTCCAAGATCTCCAATGGGGGTGCCAACGAGAGTGCCGGTCCATGTCATGCCACATGGCGTTGGCACCCTCTTGGCACCTCCCATTGGAGATGCTTTTGTTTAATTCCCCACGCTCATGGCTCACCAAGAAGATATTGTTGCATATTAACGACGAAAGAGACAGTTTGTTAATACTCTATTTCGGATTGATCAGATTTTTTTATAATCTGTTCACATACTACTTGTTAAATTCTTTGGTAGAGCACAAGACATAGTTTAGCACATTAGCGCCTGGCAGTATAATGTTGGTGACAGAACATGATGGTTTCGGGTTTAGAATAAACTAGAAATATTTAACTAGATTGGCTCCCCTGTTTGCCAACCAATCCATGTGCATCACCACATGGCTCCAATTCCATACAGAGCCCTGATATCTTTTCCAGCAACTCCATGATTGTAAAGTCCAACCCAAAGGCCACATTGTCCTCAGCTCAAATTCTCTCTGATATTTTGATAGATGAACTTTCTTCGATCCAAAGTAGTCCAAAGATGTTTCTTCTTTTTCTTGATCATTACCTTCTGCAACTTCTTTACGAAAGCCAGCTGGTTCACCTGTCTTGCAATTCTTGGTGCCTTGGTTATTTCTACTGCTGTCATTGTTGCAGTTAAGACCACGGTCGTGACATGGATTACATTGCTGGTGCTGCTTGCATTTTCTGGGAAACGACGTCGTGTTCTTGTGATTGAAAGAAAGAAGATTACTGTGGATGTTGCAATGTTTTTGGTTAGGGTTGTGCTCAAAGAAAAAAACGTCGTTGCTGCTGTTGCTTGTGCAACAACTATTGTCAGCTCAATGGCTGCTATGATGTTTCTTAGGGAAAACCAATTGAGTTAACTAACCTGTGATCAATTGTTATATTGTTTTCCAGTTGTCAAAAAAAATATCTATATAGCTGTGAGTTTTACTTTTTACTGATTTTAGCAGATTCCTGTTTCTTTCTTGACTCTGTATATAAAACTGATGTCTCAACTATATGATTCTTTCCACAGCTGCTTCAGAGAATAGATTCACAAGCAACTATTCTCAAGGTTTTTTTTTCAATTTATTATAAATGGAGGAAATGAGAAAAAACTTGAAACATGGCTTTAAAACTTTATTATAAAGAGTCAGAAATCGTAATTTTGTTACAATGAATTAATTAAACCTCTCTTAGCAAAAATTGAATAAACCTCTCTCACTCTGCAATTCTGGCAACAAAGTTAGTATCTGAAAATTACTAGCTATCGAGTAATCTTTCTGATCTTTGATGCAGTACTATGAGGGGTTGAGAATTGAGATCACTATTAATGCCAGTAGTTTTAATGTTGAAAGGCATTGCAATTTTTTCTTTTTGAAACTTTGATAGGCATTACGTCATCATACCAGTAGTTTATCAGTTTCTGGTAACGTCTGTAAACGTTTTAGTATGGTGTTAGAATATAAGATCCTGGAAAGGGCCATTCTCTAACACCTTGAGGTTTTAGAGTAACTGGTTCCTTGACATATGGCTTTCTTTAAACCAAACTTGATCGGAAGAAAAATATCAAGCAAGCATTCTTCTGCCTTCAAGGACTCAGTAAAATGCGGATGCATCAACTATGCCACAGCTGCAACATTTGAACATCCATTGCTTTAATAAAAGATGTGTATCAGTATCACATTAAACTTATAGTCCGTTCCATTGTCCCAGAGGTACCTTGGTTTCAGCACATTCCAGAGAGGTCTTTTTGACTCAGTTGCATACCATCTCCAGAGAAGACGACAATTCTGTTCCATTTGTATTTTGAGGACCGTACCTCATGCTAATTCAGTACAAAATACGTGAAATAAAAATGTTGCCAACTGAAATAATACAATAGGCACTGTAACATTTAAACAGAAATGCTAGTTTTACATTTATATGATGTGCATGTTTTATATGTTCACAGAACTAGTTTAAAATGATAACAGCAGGGAAATATTGTTCACAAATCATTTTTTGATTAATTTTTCAATACAAAGCTGAGAAGAGTGATCTTCTGGGTCATCTCTGAAAAGAACGTCGACAAGTCATTTATTGTACTTTTTATTCCAAATCTGATACACGCACAGGGGAATCAGTATAGTGACAGAATAAGAAACAACACAACTTATGAAATAGAAATCTTGGCTACATTTATTAAGCCGCAGTTTTGGGATATATGTGATTGCTTGCTAGTTACTGCTCTGGACTTTCTTCTTGTTGATCCACACTCCTGCTTCATCACATGGAAAGAATGACAGCTTTGGGCAATTCACATTCTCTAGATATATCAGTTCTGGAAATAATTTGAGCACTTCTTTCCATTGCATTGCTAAGCAAGTCATGTACTTGAGGCGAAGAACTTTCACTCCCCATGGATTTACTGGTCCATTCCATCCACCAATATTCCCACAGAGATCACAGAGTTCTGAAGCTGTTATGTATAGCTTTTCTAGCTTCTTCAGCTTCACAGGATTCAGCCAATGAGGTGCGGTTCTCATAGGAAAGCAACGGAGTTCCAGTTTCTGCAGTTGAGCAGGAAGCTGTGGGCAGTCAGCATCATTGTTTTGCATCTGATTGTTGTCCAGTTCTTCGACCCCACATAGGTTGTTTAGGTACTTCTTCATAGGATTCATGTAATCAGGTGTGGTTTTCTCAGGAACGCTTTGTACTTCTGTTTTTTGCAATCTAGCTGGAAGCTGTTTCTGCATCTGATTGTTGTCCCCTCTTATTTGCTTCCATAATCTTCTCCACTCAATTTTTAGCTTGGTAAGTCCTGCAAGTAGCTGAAATGCTTTAAGATCGTCTTCTTCAGGAAATTTTCTTAAGCGGGTGAGAATGCTTAGTTTTCTCAGTTTTGGCAGTTCAGATAAATCCCTAAGACTACATGTATGTTTCGAAGGTTCTCCAACTAGAAACCCTTTAAGAACTATGAGGTTCTTTATTTTGGAGAGTCCTTTGGGCATACTAATGAGTTCACACTCAGACAAGTCTAAGTGTGTCAGACTCTTGAGCAAGCCAATGTCACGAGGAAGCTTCTGAAGACGAATACATGCTCTGAGATCCAAAATGATCAAGTGTTTAAGTTCAGTGACCTCATCAGGAAGCTCCATTATTCCCAAAATCCCTTGAAGGCTAAGAAGCCTGAGATGCTTCATATTATTTATGACTGTTAAGAACAGATCATCCACTACGTGTATGGAGTGGTTTGCATAGGATTGCCACCTTCCCAAGTAAAGAACTGTAACATTTTTCATTGTGCTTATCCATTCAAGTGAAAGGCAGAGAACATTTGCACTTAAATTGAAAACCAAATGGAATTTCTCATACCCCTTATAACATTCTAGTTGCGGACTTCTGTCCAAGGCTAACCGGAATGAAGAAGGACAATCAGCCCGAGGTCTACCAATTGAATCAAAGTCAAAAAACTTAGCTCTTGCAGCAATTGTAGTTACTACAGAATGTATGAAAGTTGGCATCTTGCAGGTCTGCACTTCCAGGCGGCGCTTATCATAATAAGGCTTGAGAAAGTCCTTCTCCATAAGTTCATAAAAATACTGTGCGCCCAATTGCTCTAAATCTTTCTCATTTCCCTCCGTCTCTATAAAGCCTTCTGCAATCCACCAGTAAACCATAAGCCTTTTCTTTATAATGGCACCCACCGGGAACACTGAGAAACATAGCAGACATAGCTTCAAGTTGATCGACAGAGCATCATATCGCCCCTCAGCATCTCTGAATGCTGCACTATTCTCAAATGCCGGATTCCTGAAAAATACAGGGACATGTGTGTCACGCACATATTGGTCTGTGTTTTCGTCAGTAGACTTGTGAAGCACATTCAACATATTTTCCAAATGCTTTGCATCATAGTAGGAAGGTTGCCATTTGGGGCCTCTGGGCAGCTTCAACCTAAGGATGTGCCTTTGTAATTGTCGAATGTCATCTTCAAGATCATATCTTGTGTCATCACCAAGCATAGAGCTAAATACCGGATCATACATAATGACTCTGTATCTCTCTTTCAACCTTGTTATAGCTGTAAAAAGTTGGGAAAGAACATGCTCGCTGTTGTCTTGCAGTTGTCGACATTTTTGGCTTATGGATTCTATCTGGCTCTTTGTATTAAGAATGTAGTCCAGTTCCCGGAGAAACTTTTGTATTTCATCTTCGATTTCATAGTCTGGAGGCATAACTGGTGAAATTATGAATGTTTGAAAAACTCTTGGCTTCGTTTTGTATTTCAAAAATCAAAACTGAGAATTTGGTTATTTCATGTCGATAACAAGTTTTGTACCCAATTTTGTGGGTGCAGCATTATTCTGCGTGCAAGTCCTTACTGCACATATTGGAATTTAATAATGTAAAATGCACGTATAGTATCTGGGAATAAAGAGAAAACAAAGATCTTAAGCAATATAATACTCTAACATAGAATCTAACAGGAGGCTGCAGAAAGATTTTGTCTGTTGTTTTTTAAAGAAGAATCTCGCCTTACAACTTCTTAGTTAAGCTTTTTATTATCTGTTCTGTTATAACACGGCTATAATCATGTGATTCTCTTGTATTATCAAGTTTTTGCACAATGCAACTTGATTTTATCTGAAGTTCATGCCTTTTTTTTAGCTAATTGTAACATGTTAAACGAGGAAAATCCCCTTTGTGCTAAAGCACATGAATTCGAAGATGCACTATGCTACGAAGCAATAAGTCTAACAAATTACACAGAAAGATGATCACAAAAGAACAAATAAAACATGGTTCTAGACGCAGGTTCTCATAAACATGGAAATCAAGATTAGCAACCAAGCACTGGCCACTAGGCTCTTGAATTAGGAGAGCAATGTCTCTGCAACGCTTCCTTGTGTTGCAAAATCTCTGAGTAAACACAGTAAGGCCTGATGCGAAACCTCTACATTTAGTGGCTGTGATCACAAGAAAATGGACGCAGATCTGTAGTATATTTTTAAATGTTTATAATTTTTGCTTTATTTCTTATCTACTAAATATATTTTTGTTTCTTATCTAGATCTTATAAGGTCCATGTATAGTTTGAATGTGGAATAGTGTGACGGTCTATGTCTCCATGACAATGTTACCGGAAATTGAGATTAAAGATGAGATGAAGAATGTCATAAAATAATTGAAGAAGTCGGGGAAGTTTAGTTGGAGCAGGAAGTATACGGATTTGATGTTTGAATTCAGATAACTAATAAGTTACAACTAATTTGTTAAATTTGATATGTACATATTTTTTGGAAAAGGGAAGAATTTCTTAAAAAATATATATGTTGTCTCTTCACTTTTCATGGATTCAGTCACTTTAAAAAGTATATGATTATCCGTCAAAAAAAAAAAAAGTATATGATTAAATTTGTTTATATATTTTTTTTAAGAAAAATGAAGAATTTATCGAATAATTATATATCTTGTCTTTTCAATTTTTACATAATTATGCATCCATACACGTAAGTGCGGATATGTGAATATCTTCATTTTTTTGAATACAGTGAAATATAACTCATATTCTCTCCGTCTTATATTACAGATGTTCTTGGAAAAAATATTTATCTTAAAATACTTGTTTTTCATTTTTCTAAACAAAATTTTGACGGACATTTTTTGAAAAATTAATATTTAAATTCTCACAATATAATTTATTTAATATAATTATTAAGGATATACAAATAAATTAAGTACACTCAACTGATGATTTTTTTTTAAGAAAACATATAAAATGGACAATACCATGTTTTAATTTAGAAGTGCAGTATAAATATGTAAACATTTCGATTAGGGGCACCTTATTTATTTATCTTAATTTTAAAATAATTAACCTTTTTCGGAAGTTGAGCTGAAAAAGTCCCAATTAATTAAAAATCCAAGACTTGAAAGTCACAGTGTCGCATTAATTTTCCTGGATAGGATATGGCCCATGGTACGACTTTTTAGTTTCCTTAGCAGTGTTGTTCTCTACTTTCTTTGGGAAGAAGTTACTCCAAACACGGTCTTATTTATTAGAGGCACAAGAGTATAGGATCGGGCTCTCTATTACGCTTACACATTCAAGTGCGATCATATCGCTCTAAAATTGAACAGTTCTATACATATAAAAAAACCCCAATCTTGCTTTCTAGGGTTAGCGAATATATATAAACTATCTATTACTTTACGCTCCGTGGGTTATATTAATTGCTTTTATCTGATTCTACCTCGATATGGAGTCTTCTATCGTCATAAAGGTTTGATCTTTACACTTATTATTAGCTTTTCTTGAAATATCACACACATAATGAGTTTGGTGGTAGTGTAATAATATGTTGATTGTGCAATTGTGATTAGGGTCTGCCAAGATTTTGATTCTTTTCAAGTGGGCTATTGTTATTTTTTAGAAAATACTGTTGGGATATAAGTTTTTATTATGATTAAGCATTTTTTTTCCCTTTTGATTAAGGGTTATATTTTGCTGATTGTATAATTTGTTATGTAGTATTCCTGGTGTTAACTGAAGGGTTTGTTTGACTGATGATTAATATGATTTGATGCAAGTAGAGATCATTTTAAGCTGAATTTGTGTGTGCATGCAAAAGAATGGTGTGTGGGTTCGGTCTTAAGAGGGAAAAGAGGAGTGACATGGTGGATTATGATTTTGACAAGTGATAAAAAATATGAGCTATGGAAGTACTTTGAATGTGATGACCTTGTACTGGATCTATTTGAACAGGATTTTTTTCTTTAGTGGAATCAATGTTATCGCTTTTTCTTTAGAACTTCCATGCATGTGGTCAAGTTATTATCAAGTCTTAAGTTGCAGAGTAGTGTTGTGTATGGTTCGAGAGAATGAGATGGAATGAGAAAATAAAGGAAAAGAATTGAGGCAGGAGTGGAGATTTATTAAAAAAGAGAACTAGTTTAAATGGATTTGAGGCTTTGAGCTCGAGTTTATGATTTCTATAATATAGTTCAAATATCATTCTGTGCCTACTTACTTCCAAATTTACTCTAACCGAACATAATCTAAGTGTTTGGATTTATTGTCTGAAGCATTTTGTAAATGTAAGATTAAATATATAAGGAACATGCTTGGTTAATATAGTCTAGGATGCATAATTAACACAGTGGGAAGCTTACTCCCATCTCTGCCCCGTGACAATGTCTTAGGATCAAATTCTTGTTACATCCCACCCTGCATCTAGAATGTCATGTTCTTAAAAATATATATAATACCGGAATATATAAATTATAAACCCTTACCTTTGAATGTTAAATGTTTAAATTTTTGTATGTATAAAAACTTATACTTTTAAAGTCGATTCCCTGGTTCCGGTGTGCGCAACCCTAATTTCTTGATTTGTTTTCATTCATACATATGCTGCTTCATTGTCTCACCTTGAATTAATTTTTACAGGTGAAGTTTGGTGAAACACTTAGACGCTTTAATGTGTCAATTATTGGAGAAGAGCTTGACATTAACATGAATGGATTGAGACAGAATATCAACTCTCTCTTCAATTTTCCTCGCGATTCTGAGTTTACTCTCACATATCTCGATGAAGATGGTGATATAGTGACGTTGGCTGATGACAGTGATCTGGATGATATAGGGAGGCAGCGTCTGAATCCTCTGAGGATATCTGTAACATTGAATACAGAGCGGAGCTTTAACTTCCATGGTACATCCAGTGGAAGCTCTACTCCCATGAGATCTCCTAGTGTTGAGCCTTTGATGCATAATCAGGATGTCAGTGTCTCTGAAATTTTGAAATCTGTTCCAGAAGCTATCCTTGAAAAGATCTCAAAACTTCCGACTGAAATGGGTTCTAATACTACAGGCTCTCCACCAGTATATAGTGAGATCCTTGAATCTTTATCGAAGATAGGTCTCTACTACTTAAAAGAGGTTGTTGGTACGAAAAGTGTCCCTTCACCTTCAGTAAATGCTATAGGTACACAAGTGAATAAAGACAACTCCAATATAAAGTTTGATGGTACTGTCCAGGCTCTCAAATCTACAGGCAAGGATCTTGATGCTGCTACTCATGGCAAAAAAACCTCAGTTGGGTCTTCAACTATCAATCCATCTCATAGCTCACTTGGTGTTGCTGGCTTTCCAAGTAAAGACACTGGCAGTACTTCTACTCAGAAGTTGAAAGAGAAATCAGATGAATCATACATGGGATGGGGATCCATTTTATCACCCAAAACTGGTGTTTCAGGGACTAAAGATGCTTCTGTTGAGTCTAGGAACTCTTTTGGGTCTCGAGTTGGTGTCAACTCTTTTGGTGATTGTCCTTTTTTAGGCTTACCAGTAGATAATTCATCATCATTCATTTCTGGACGCCCATATGCTCCTCACATGCCACCATTTAAAAAGACCTACAGTCACAATGATGGCAGTGGAAGCATATTTCATAGAGGTGTATGTTGTGATGGCTGTGGGGTTCATCCAATAACTGGACCTCGTTTCAAATCTAAAGTGTAAGAAAGTGTGATTTGGTATTTTTAACATTATTATATTTTTGTTAGTCATCAATACCTAATATATCAATGTGCAGGAAAGAGGATTATGACCTGTGTAGCATCTGCTTTAGAGATATTGGGAATGACACGGACTACTTCAGAATTGATCGACCAGTTAGTCATCGGCATCCTTTCTCTTTGAAAGGGTTGTGTAAGCCTGTTAGTGCATCTATCTATTTACCACTCAGTTACTTGTTATAGGCATCTATCTGTTTGCCATTTAGTTAGTTGTATATCAACCATGTAAAATTTTTGACTCCTTTTAATTATTTGATGCAGCCGGTCAGAGGACTGTATCCTCCTAAACTTCCACCTCCAGTCTTGAGAGGTTCTCCTAGTAGACCCAAGCTGAACTGTCGTTTCATGCTAGATGTCAGTATAATTGATGGCACTGTCATGACTCCTTCTGTGCCATTCACCAAGATTTGGCGGATGAAGAATAATGGTAATGTTGTTTGGCCCAGTGGTTCACAGCTTGTGTGGATCGGGGGAGATGTGTTGAGCAAGATACTTTTTGCTGATGTGGAGGTTAGAACTCACTTGAAAGGGATTATATGTGTATTTTTATATAAAATGTTCTATTTTTTAGCTAAGAAATTCTACTATTTTTGTTTGTATACATATTGCAGTAACATATTTGGGTAAATGGGAACTATATGAAATTATACATGTATGTCTCTTATAAATGCAGATGCCTCCTGATGGTTGTCCTGTGGGTACAGAAGTCGACATTGCTGTAGATTTTGTTGCTCCTGAATATCCCGGTCGTTATGTTTCGTATTGGAGAATGGCTACACCATCAGGGCAAAAGTTTGGACAGCGTGTTTGGGTTCACATCGAGGTAACCTAATGTTCTGACAGAATTTTATGTAGCTACTATACATAAATGAGAACCATTACTTAAAAGTATGCTTTTGCAGGTTGAAGCTATGGATGAGAGAAGCATGCATAGGTTTAACTTAAATATGCTTCCTGTTAATGGTGGCATTGTGGATCCACAAAATGAGGATGTTAGTGCTCAACTGGTTGACAACATTATTAGCAAGGCTGACAATGTGGCAAGAACTGCCGAGCTAGTAGAACCAGTGTCTGATGCTCCTTCTAATCCTGACCAGGAGCTTAATTTCCCAATCAATGATACATTGCTAGTTGGAGGGACGGAGTCAAACCCAGTGCCCCTCTCAGCATCTTCCCTTGTTGCAGATGCTACTTTATCAGAAGTTGCTGCCCCCATTGCAACTTCTCCTGTTCAAACCTTCTCTACTGGTGTTGACACCAAGGAGCAGACTCTTTTAAAAGAACTTGAGGAGATGGGGTTTAAGCAGGTTGATCTGAACAAAGAAATATTGAGGAGGAATGCATATGACTTGGAACAATCTGTTGATGATCTTTGTGACCCTCAGAATGGATTATTGAGGATGAGCGAAGACGACGTCGAACAATCTGTGGATGAACTCTCTGGTATTTCTGATGAGTGGGATACTCTTCTTGTGGAGCTAGAGGAGATGGTAAGAAAGAGTATGTGAGCAAAAGTTTTTAACCATTTATTTGGATGGTGTTTAACCGTTTACCGACTGTTCTGTGCAGGGTTTCTCAGACAGGGAGAAGAACAAGACCGTGTTGGAAAAAAACAATGGGAGTATAAAGCGTACTGTTATGGATCTGATCGTTGGCGAGAATACTCAGAGTTAAAGAAATTGCAGTTGTCACTTATTGATGATCGTAATATATAAATAAAATGCAGAGGCATTTGCTAAGCTTCCCTCCCCTCCCCTACCCTCCTCTTTTGCTTGTAATTAGGTACAATTATGCTATGTTTCTGTAAGGTCTACTAGTATGATGTATTGATGTGGGACTTTATTATATATATTATTTGTCAACTAAATGCTTTTGTTTTCTGTTAAGTTCTCTTCCCTGTTGATGTGTCATGCTTAATCCACGGTGAGAGTTTTCGAAGGTAGAGTTGATTTCAAAGACTCAAATGAATTTTTTGTTATATATTTCTCTAAGTTTTTATTTTATATATTAACTGGAACTCTGGAACGTTTAATGTCAAATTGAATTTTAGACGCTTGTCAATAGACATTGCAAGTGGGAAATGACCAGGTTTCTATGAAGAACTGAATGAGGGTTATAACTTGGAAAGCAACGGTTATCGACATCTAAATAGAATATCTTTGGTATTTTTGATTAAAAAAATTATGAATTTCCAAAAAAAACTAGGAATTAAGTATGTGTAATTTATAATAAATTAGTATTTTGAAAAAGGATTTTTAATAATACTTTCAAGTACTCAATTTGAAGTGTGTGGTTGGTTTTATAACAGCACACTACGTTCATCATTCATAAAGAACTTTATAGTTTAGTTGCGGCATCCGCATCAATGATCGAGTCGAACAAACAATAAATTACAATAGCTTGTTCTCATAAAAAGACCGCAAATTACAACCGCTTGTTCTCATAAAAAGACAGTAAATTACAATCGCTTGTTCTCATAAAAAGATAGTTAAACGATATTTTGAAGATAATGCATGTACAAATACAAATACTCATATTTCATGCATATTCATTGAATTACTGGTAACCTCTTTATCATGTCTTGATAAAGCTATCATTTGAGTTATTAACTAGAATTGTGATTCCATATAAATTTTCATAACTAAATTAAGACCACCGCTTACAATTAAGAGCATCTCCAATAGGCTCTTTACACGAGCTCTTAACTTGAAATTTGAAGAGCAAGTGAGAAAATGTTTATCCAAGAGACTCTTGTGGTTCTTTAAATCACTAAGAGTCTCTTCTCTCTCCTCTGTTATGAAGAGCACTTAAAAACTCTTAACTAATATTATATGATATATTCTCTTTCTCTCACGACTTTATTCTTGTACTCTTATGATTGCATACTATGTTTAATAATAAAAAAATGAATAGGGAGTGAATATGAAGAGTATTGTTGGAGATGAACACACATTAACTTACTAAGAGTCAATATTTTATAATATATTTAAGAGTGAACTAAGAATCTATTGGAGATGCTTTAAGAAGCGAAAAACGAATCTCTCACTAAGGGGAGAAAACAACATGAAAATATAAGTCAAAAATCGAAATAAAAGTAAACCGAAAACAAACGAAAATTAAAAAAAACTTAAAATTGAGGGTCGAAATCATAAGATAGACGATCAACTCTCGTATCCGATAAACTCCGTTTGAATCGAATAAAAAAATAAACTGAAAATTCCGATGATGTAGATTAAAAAACAAATCAAAAGAGATAAATCCTTCTTCGACGAGTAAGATCATTGAAAGAAACAAATCTAAAAAACAAACAAAAAAGTTTGGGATTTTGCACCGTGAAAACCTATGAAAGCGCATTAGATGATGGAGACAGTTACTTCAAAAATATTCGAAAATAGAATTCTAGAATATAGGTTTAAAATAGAATTCTAGAATATAGGTTTAGTTGCTTATAATTATTCACAAAAGTGAACACTACTTACATACGTTATGCATACTTATATACGTTATACAGTATAGTAAGTTAATTTATTTAAATATTAATAAATACTTTATCCGATTTATTATGTATAAATTACATAATTACAGGATAAATTATATGATTACAGAGATCAAACCGACTACACCTCAGAATTATGAAATGAAAGAACCCAGACCAACCAGACATAGGAATTACATGAAATAGAATTACACACGCACATACATTTTAAATTCAAAGTCCAGTTGGAAATAAGAAAATTTCCCAAGTGACTGACCTATAAAAAGACCTCTGTAATCATCATGCTAAATCACATACATCGACAACTTTATTTTATAAAGTACAACCACACAACTTCCATTATACTATAATGTCTTCCGTCAGGTTCGATCTTGTTTTTGATACTTCGACTCGTGTATTACTTATCATTCGTGTCCCTTTACGGGTATTTCGTCTCGAGGAATATAGTCAAACTACTTACGAGGTACTTATTTATTGATTCATATACAAAGTTAAATTGTTTTCTAAGGTTGTAGTTTATAGCGTTAATGACTTACTAAGTCATCGCGATATTAACGATTGTGACCATGTAATGCAGGAATTTCTTGAGCTGTTAGAACTGGTGGCGGTGGGGCGAGTCGGTGGCGGATTGTCAGAGGAAACCATTATGAGACATCTGAAAATAAGAAGTCATGATGTTACGAGTAAAAAAATGGATGAAGAACCTGACATATGTGTTATTTGCCAGGATGAGTATGAAAAAGATGAATTGATTGGAGGTCTTCAGTGTCGGCATGAGTATCACGTGGAATGTGTAAAGAAATGGTTGAAACAGCGTAATAGTTGCCCCCTCTGCAAAGCTGATGCGGTTCCACTGTCGACATGAATTAGGCGGCTTCACTGACAGATGTTTATAAGTTCGTTCTGCAGAAGGAAAAACATAGGATGACTGTTGGAATTTTAATTGCTTAGGTTTTTAGGTCTAGTGTAAAGTTTATGTGTTAAACTGTTCAAGTCTGCATTACAATCAACACATATGTTTCGTTCTTCTAATAAAAAGTATTTCCTTCATCCCTTTTTAGTTGTCTTGTTTTGATTTTTAACAGTCAAATTGAGATGTTGACAGATCCCAAAAAAGTGAACCGTGGTGGATGCTTTTTATTATTCTTGATTATCCTGTCGGGACTTCCTCTAATATCTTGAGATTTTAGACCTAGAATAGATTGACAAATTTCCATATCATGTATAGAAATTGATGTCATGTATAGATCAACACTAAATTGTTCACTATTCTAACAGATTAGCTTATGTATTTTCCTACTGTGATGTGAAGGCCACATTAAGACATTTATGTGTGTTTATTGTTTAACTGAGAACAAGTATTTCCAAACAAGAGGAAAATCCAATAGCATTACGACTGATCTAGGTGATATCACGGTGAGAAATGTGATTTTAGACTTATTTACATTTTATAATATTCTTAAATATTACGTGGGTAATATCATAAGTTTTTTTTTTATCCAATCAAAAAGTCTTTATAAATAGATAAAACTTACAACCAAACATCACACTTGAGGATCCAAGGACATACCAGCTAATTCATGGAGGGAATCAAATGGGCCCTTTCTTCACTAAAGAGAATCTAACTAGAAAAAAGGCTCAAGGAATGTAAAACCAGCAACCACCAAATTCAATACCACCCAGGGTGGTGCTAAAAGATGGTTCAGGGTCTACTGATCGTACCATTCAAACCTTTCTATTAATTCTGTCACTGCCTCTTTTTCCAAACCGCCAGCATAAAAGGGAAAATCCACGTTATTCATTTCAATCCTGGGAAATTTTGTTCTCCTCACAACCCTTCCATCACCGTCGAAAGCAAGAAGTCCAACGCCTTGTCTTAAAAGACGAAGTAACAGCTCAAGTTGACATGATCCCTCAAGTAGAGGGGGGTGCCACAACCACGGCATTGTGGCACGATGCTTACCATTAGAAGATACCTGTTTTTTACGGATGTGGATCACTTCAAACTCTTTAGACGTGCCCTTCATTTTGGAATACCTTGCTTCTAGCATCCGCCAAAACTTTGCATTAATTCCATAATACCAATCATTCTGGGCAACAAGCATGATTCTCTTTCCCACGAGCTGCGATAACTTAATTTCAGTCCCATCTTTTTGTATGAAAGAAGTGTTTCGATCCCAGAACATATCCAGCTTCAGTTCCTTTATATAATTAACCTCTAACTCAGCAACTCTTTTGCGGCTGAAAGGATATGCTGATATACTAAAGTTCTGCGCGATGTCAACACCATATGGTTCAACAAATTTTCCTTGTGGTCCAATAATTACAAGACTAGGATCTGGCCCCGGCCCCAAGGCATCCAGAGGTAGATTGAAAACCCGCTGCAAATCTATACACTTTTGATCTTTGAATGGGAGCGCCAACCATGGCATTTTGTTGAAACTTTTCCAGAATGATTCTTCACTTGCACGTGCAGACGTAATAAAAGAGTTATGAATATAAACAAGCATGATTTCAAACTTTTTATCCGCCAACTGTTTATAGGTCATCTTCAATCCTTTTGTAAGCGGGTCAAGTGGATACTCTTGACAGAAGTACAAGGCTACAACCTTGTCTTGAAGAGTATGAACAGGTATCTCCGGATTCTTATTGTTGATGACATAATCACGTTGAGGAGATGTCAGGAGATTCGTAATGGACGGATGCTTTAGGGCCTCCTTGTCTCGAGATTTAACGAAGCCTATCCTTTTGTCAGTGAAAGGATAAGCCTCTGGTCCATACCGAACAAAATAATCGTCAGCAAACCACTTCAAAACCACGCCTGTGGGATCAACAACGACTGAAGCCGTGTCGGATTCACCAATCCAAGGAGACAACGGAAACCTTAATTTAGCTTCCCAATATTCCGGCGATTCAATATCAAAGAACAGGATGTTAGTTTAAACTAAAACTGGAAGTAGTACAGGTGCTGAAACTTTGTTTTGTATTCACTGAATTCAACTTGTTACAGCATAGACTCATATATAAGAAAACAACGCACTACCCTGAGAAATAGCAACAACTAAAACCACTACTCAACAACTAATCTGAAATTCAGGACTCAAACAATCACATCTAACAGCTAGTTGACAACTCCTATAAATTAGGATTTATTATTTGACTCAGAACTAAATAGATAAATGTAAATAATTCTAACACGGGATGGCAAGCCAGGGCATCATAGAAAACTTTTGCTCAAAATGCTTGAATAGTTTTTGTGGGTTGGAGGCATTTTTACCAAACTTAACCCCAACAAAAACGACCTAAAAACCACCTTTAGGGTGTCTAGCATTGTAAATATCCACCAACGACGATACATATAGCCTCAACTTATTAGACCAGCGGACAAGTGGCACAAAATGTAGGACAATAACCTTACCCTCCAGGTGCTTAGCCTGAACCGGACCATGTCGGTCATTGTAGGTGATGAGAAAGTCTCTGTGTTTCGTGAAGAGAATATCCGATAAATTAACTCTGTCTTCTTTCAATTGCCGGTCATTGTAGGTGATGAGAAAGTCTCTGTGTTTCGGGAAGAGAATATCCGATAAATTAACTCTGTCTTCTTTCAATTGCCTTTTTTCTTTGAACACTTGCGTGAGCTCGAGTCTTTTCTTCTTTTTCTACCTAATTTTTGCAAAGCACCGCAACCGTCGTCGATCCTCATCTTCTCCGATTAGGGTAGTGCCGTTGTGGTGGGCTCGCGGATTAATTTGTCGCAGACTCGCAGTGAGCAGCTGAGTCAGGAATTAGGGTAGTGTCACGGTGTGTGCGTTGGGGAAATATCACAAGTGATTGAGATAATATTTCTTTTGGTGACGCCATTTAATTTTATACTAGTTGAGAAGCCGCGCGTTGCGGCGGCTTATAAAAATTATATTAATGATTCAATATTAATATTTGTAGAATGCAATAATTTAATAGCTGTCTATAAAAAATATATTAATGATTAAAAATTAATATTTGTAGGATAAAATAAATTTTATATTATAAAAATCTTGATGTAATACCAATGCTAATATATAAAATTGCATTATGAAAATAAGAAGTCATGATGTTACGAGTAAAAAGATGAGGAACCTATATGTGTTATTTGCCAGGACGAGTATGAACAAGATGAATTAATTGGACGTCTTCAGTGTCGGCATGAGTATCACGTGGAATGTGTAAAGAAATGGTTGAAACAGCGTAATAGTTGCCCCTTATGTAAAGCTGATGCAGTTTCACTGTCGACATGAATTAGGCGGAGGGCTTCAATGACATATGTTTACAAGTTCGTTCTAGAGAAGGAAAAACATAAGATAATTGTTGGATTTTTAATTCGAAGTGTGTGATTTGCTCAATCGTGCTCCTTGTCCTCGAGTTGCTTAGGGTTTTAGGTCTAGTGTGAAGTTTATTTGTTAAATTGTTCAAGTCTGCATTACAATCAACACATATGTTTCGTTCTAATAAAAAGAATCTATTTTGTCAAATAGTCACATATATTCGTGTACTGAACGTTTCCACACTATGAATCTGTGGCGCAATGGTAGCGCGACTGACTCTGGATCAGAATGAGAGCAATGGTTTATTCAGATTGGAAAGGACTATGAGTGGGAATTAAAACGCTACAACGCGTGGTAACTGACAATATGCTAACTCTTGTACAATCTCCTCTGCTGCTACAACATCTGGTTATATTACAGTAGACAGAGACTGGCATCTTAGTAATCTATCTGAAGGCAATTTGTTAGAACAAGGCTGACCTATAACTTCTTAAAGAAATGCAAGGTGCTTGGCAGCCTTGGCTTCTAGTGCCAGTCATACTGTCATAGTGCTATTTCTGTTAAAGTTCATTTCCTGGGCCAAGTTCTAAGTAAGAATTTTTAAGACTCTAGGTACTAATCCTCACCTTTCAGCCCTTGAATAAGCCACTCCTAGAATCTCTGCATCTGCTGAACTGTGGTGGACACTGGTTATCATTCATGATTCTCCTGTCGGGACTTCCTCTGCTGGCTTGAAATTTTAGACCTGGTATAAATTGACAGATTTCCATATCAAGTGTTGACTTGATACTAAATTGTTCACTATTCTAACAGATTAGCTTATGTATTTCCCACGGTGATGTGAAGGCCACATTAAGACATTTATGTGTGTTTATTGTTTAACTAAGAACAAGTATTTCCAAACAAGAGGATGATCCAAGAGCATTACGACTGATCTAGGTGATATCATGGTGAGAAATGTGATTTTAGCCTTACTTACATTTTACGATATTCTTAGATATTTCAATACAATTTAAAATATAAATAATAAAAGTACAAATGTTATAAATCACGCATGTCGGCATTGGTGTACGAATCTCCTTCATATATAACGTGTGCTAATAATTCTTTTTATTATCAATTAAGTTTATACATTTGAAAATTCATTCAGTATAATCGGTTTGTATTTCAATACAATTTATTTAAATATAGATAATAAAGTTACAAATGTTATAAATCACCCGTGCATGACACGAGTTATAAACCAGTGTATATAAAGTACAATCAACAATAAAAAAGATAAAAATTTAATTGTGAAATATCAAATATATTCCTATTCAATCCATAATTACAATTAAATGATTATTTAATATATTTTAAATTTGTACTTTTAATTTTTAAATGTTTTAACTTAATTGATAATAACAAAATTTATTAGAACACGTTATATATGAAGAAGACTCGTAGAATAATATCGACCGGTTGATTAAACTCGACCGACCAACAAAATTATTAATATCTCAATTTTAATAGTATAATAATAACGATGATGATAATAATAATAAATAGTATAGTATATTCTAATAAATAGATAGTATAGATTTGTGATATTACTTTTAAAGTGATAACATGAAATAATTAAAAATAACATTCATGTATTCAGTTAAAACATATCATCGATTGTATATTAATAATTATATATAATAATATTATCTTTTGCGACGTAGGTTGCATGTCTAATTGTTGGAAAATTGATTTTTAGTTAAGAATCCGAAAAAGATAATATACTTTAGTTAAAACTGGTGATTGCTATGCTGTCTGATGTTAATTTTAGAAAAATTGAGTTTTCTTTAGTTAAAATATATAAAAAAAATATAATTTTATTTAAAGAGAAAAATTATTATATAATATTTTCGGTTTAATAATATAGTTATAGATATGACCAGATAAGTTGATTCAAAATCAGATCGAGAAAAGTAAAATAGATAATTAGATTCAAAATCAGATTGAGAAAAGAAAAAGTGGGCACACACCCTCAACCTAACGGCTAACTTATTAAATACATAGATCTTCCTCTCTAAACATCTCCACAAATCACAAACAGAACATCTGCAATTTTAGCATATTAAACACGCCATTCTCATAATGACAGCCCCTGCTCATCGTCTTCCTAATCACCCAAGACATCAGATGATGAACAATCCATACCTCCAATCTTCTGCTGCAAACTACTTGCCACATGCTGCTGCTCATTATCGTCGCTGGCCTGCCTTCAATTCACCGCTTTACCTGTCTCTGCATTCTCCCAATATTGCTCTCCACCTTCAAGTAATCTCTCTCTCTCTCTCTCTCTCTCTCTCTCTCTCCCTCTCCCTCTCCCTCTCCCTCTCTCTCTCTCTCTCTCTCCCTCTCCCTCTCTCTCTCACGCCCCCTCTCTCTCTCACGCCCCCTTCTCTGTTGCTTTGTCTCTCTCGCCCCCCTCTCTGTTTGAAACGAAATATATATCCATCTGTTGCCATGAAATATACATAGTTATCGTTTAAAATTAAATTTGATAGAAATTGTTTTTAACCCTGTATTCAAAAATTCTTGCAGGATGAAACAGCGATAATTGGAGGAACAGGTGATTACCGGTCAAATGCTTGGTATTCATATAATCAGCCTAGTTACGAGGTAATATATCTGTAAAAGTTAAAGTGTTTTTAGAGCTTGCAATTTGAAACCTTAATGACTTGTTAAGCCATACTATACTGGTACCTACAATAGCGAATTATGTAATGCAGGGAACTCTTGAGCTTGAGGAACAAATGGGACGAGTTGATAGCAGATTTGTAGAGGAAACGGTGATAATTGAATCAACATATGATTACCTCCCGATTCGGGCACATTCAATCCGTTCACGTTTATATAATCAGCCTACTTACGAGGTAATTTATTGTTGTACAACTTAAAGTGGTTTAAGAAATTTCACATTATATCATTATTGTTTTTAACAATATAATTCAAAATTTTTGCAGGATGAAACAGCGATAATGGGAGGAACAGGTGATTACCGGTCAAATCCTTCACATTTATATAATCTGCCTGGTTACGAGGTAATATATCTGTATAATTTAAAGTGTTTTTAGAGCTTGCAATTTGTAACCTTAATGACTTGTTAAGCCATACTGGTACTCACAATAGCAAATTATGTAACGCAGGGAAGTCTTGAGCTTGAGGAACAAATGGAACAAGTTGATAGCAGATTTTTGGAGGAAACGGTGATAATTGAACCAACATATGATTACCTCCCGATTCAGGCACATTCAATCCGTTCACGTTTATATAATCAGCCTACTTACGAGGTAATTTATTGTTGTACACCTTAAAGTGGTTTTAGAAATTTCACATTATATCATTAATGAGTTGTTAAGTCATAATAATACTAACGTTATCTGATCATGCAATGCAGGAAAATCTTGAGCTTGAAGAGCAAATGGGACGAGTAGATAGCAGATTATCAGAGGAAACAATTATGGGACATCTAAAAGTAAGAAGTTATGATGCTACAAGTGAAAGGATTAATGAAGAACCTGACATCTGTGTCATTTGCCAGGGTGAGTATGAAAAAGATGAACTGATCGGAGGCCTTCAGTGTCGACATGAGTATCATGTGGAATGTGTAAAGAAATGGTTGCAGCAGCATAATAGCTGCCCTATCTGCAAAGCTGATGCTGTTTCATTGTCAACATGAATTGGTAGGTCTTCACCGACAGATGTTGACAAGTGCTAGAGGAAAAACAGAAGTAGGACTGTAGGACAGTTATTGGAATTATAATTAAAAGTGTGTTATTTGATGAATTGTACTAGGTGTCTTCAAGTCGGTTAGATTTTAGTTCTTACTCTGTATGGAGTTTATTTGACTGATTGTTCAAGTCCGCATCTATAATCTATATTATATGCCAGCTTGCCCTTTTTTTGGTTTACAAATTATCTTTTCACCCCTTGAGCCTTAACCAGAAAATCATCTCCTGTGTATGCAAGCCTGGGTATACTGTCAACAGAGAACTGCTATTACTCTGTTGAAATTTGTATATACCATTCTGGATTATTTGTTTTATGTAGTCAATTGGATTTTGTTGCTCTATATTAGGGAATTGTGATTGGGAGCCCAGTTGCAGAAGTTATTACTAGAGCTATGATTGTCCTTGTTATACATAAATTTGGATGCAGCTACAAATGTTTTCTCTTTGTAATGCATATTTCGCAAATGTTTTTATGATCGTAACGTTAGGTTCTTTCTTCAATGTTGTTGCAGTTCACTCGCTCACATTGAGAGCTTCCCAGTCAAGACCTTGGTATGTTTTTCACCTTGTTTTCTAGATTTCTCTGATTTATGGACCTGTTACCTAGCATTTCATGAGATAGAAATTTGATCTTGTATAAAACTGAGTCGTTCGGTTAATATTGGGTGCAATTTCTTTGATGAAAGGTGCAATATTTTTAAATGCTTGTGCTGTTATTATACTTGATATATAGTATATACGACCACCTTACAATATGAAATGTATTGTAACCGCTTTATGGTATCTTGATATGTCTTAAACCAAGTATTAGTAGAAGTGGTTCCAGGAAAAATATTAGTATAAGTTGCAGTTGATTTGATTAGATTATATTGTCATTTGCCAACTAAAATATTAACTTTCATGGCATAATATGCATTGTTCAGTATCGAAAATCCTACTAAATTTGCATTAACTTTAGTATCATGCAATTATATATAATGAAAAAAATAATTAGCAAAAAGCTTTCTCGAGATCACAATAGGCAGCACATTGAATAATCGAGTTGCATATAAATTACAATATAGTGGATAAACATGGACAACTACTTTATCAGGGAAAAGAAAATATAAAAGTAAACAAATCCATTTTGATGCCTACTTGTGGGTGAATTTTAAAATGTAACATTTAAGCTAAAGTGCTGCAGAAGGCTCTTTAGAGCAAGTCCAATAGGTTATCTATCTCATTACCTATTAATAAGTGTGCCTAAGAATAACTGAGAGCTCCTGCGGTAAAGATCTTGGTACGTTTTCCACGTAATATTCTTGATTTTTTGTGATTTACTGACATCTTACCTAGCTTATAATAAGATATAACTCGGATCATGTATAAGGTTAAATTGTTTGGTTAATACTGAGTGCAATGTTTTTTTTGAAAGGTGCAATTTTTTTAAATGCTTCTACTGGCAGTATACTTGCATATTCACCCCCTTGTAAGTGATATGTATTGTAACCTGTAAGTGGTATCTTTATATGTTTTGAACCAAATTATAAGTTGCAGTTGAGTTGATTAGATTACCTTGTGATTTTTCAAATAATTTTTTTAACTTTGACGGCATATGATCTGTTCTGTATTAATCCTTTTTACAACTTTAGTATCTTGAAATTATATGAAATGGAAAAGGTTATTCAGATAAAAGCTTTCTTGCGATCAGAATAGGCAATGACATTGAATGAAGGAGTTGCTTATAAATGATTGTATAGTAAATAAACATGGTTAACTAACTATACTTTATCAGGGCAAAACAGATGTAAAACTGAACAACTTCATGTCAATGCTAACTCCTGTGTGAGGTTCAAGACATGACATTGAGCTGAAAGCGCGCTACAAAAGGCTGTTTAACAAGAAATAGGTTTGTTAAATATTACAGAAATACAACACAATTCTTTTTTGGATTAAATTTATCTAAAAAGGCCATGATGTATATGTCTCGTGTGTTTCCATGAAATTCTAGCTATGATAGGTTACATGCGGGCCTTGCCATGCCAAGAGAAAGATTAACATGCCAATACACAAGTGAGTTTGTTCTATTTGTTACCTTTAGATGTTATATTAGTACAAGGAATGTCCTCTTATGCAGCTGCCTGAGATGCTTGATTGAGATTAGCTCATTGCTTCTGTATCGATTCATTGCTTCTGTATCGATACTTCTTTACTAAAAACATAGCAAGTGCACATAAATTTAATCAGGCGAGAAATAGCAGATAAGAATTTTGATGTTGCCCGGATATGATGTCCCAGCTAGTGATCATAAGTCCCATTCAACATTGTCAGCCTATTGTAAATGTGGGAATTTGATGATGAAATTAAATGAAAAAAAATAATGAGTAGACAAATTGAAAACAAATAAAAGTTCATGAGAACTAGTGCACATAAGAGTAATTCTAGATTTATAAAATTATTCTTTTTTGAGTGGTTTAATAACGATAATTAAAAACTTAAAATGACGCACATTTTTCCCAGAAACTAGAAACCAATAAATGTTGCAATAGAAATTAATGTTAAGATCATTTAACAAGATCATTTCAGAATTCAGAAATGGAGACCACTGAACTTTAGAAAACTAGAAGAGAGCAGGTTTCCAGTTTCTTGTGTCTTCCTCTCATAATGTTGCATTGAGTGATATGTGCAATAGTCGACATGTATAGCAAATTTAGATTAAAATTTGAATAGATTGCATTTTATAAGGGCAGTTCATGTTAACAACATAGTCTGCTTTTTGCCACACCGTTGGTAATCTAACATGTCCCTTTCCAAATTATTTGTTTCGTTTCTTACTTTTTAACGTTCAGTAGTGTGCATTTTTTGAAAGAAAATCGCATTTATATCCCCATTGCTTGTAACTAAGTTATACATCTACACAGACAAATTAGGAAATGTCACTGGTTTACAAGAGTAGGTAATGTATAATGTTAGCTTCGAGTGCTAAATAAAAATGATAAGCATCTTGTCTGCGCAACTCACAGTCCTGGTTGTTTCAGCTTTTCCGTTAGAAAGCTAACTATACAGCATCACATGAAAGTGAATGATGTGAATGGATGATTTATGTAATATACTTTCTTCTGAATGATAATCAAAGATTACTCTCGAGAAGTGCTACATGCCTACAAGGGTATATTCTGTCTATCATTTCAGTGCAAGCTCTTTTATTTTGTAGTGTTGGCTACTTGGCTGTGAATTTTTGCTAGGCTCTCAAGGCGACTTATCAGTAAGACTTAAGAGTGTTGTTTGCTCTAATTAGGTTTGTTTTTGTTAAAACGACTTCCTGGTCAGTATTGTTTATTTCTAATAAATACAATATTTTTTATAAATGGATCTGTGGCGCAATGGTAGCGCGTCTGACTCCAGATCAGAAGGTTGCGTGTTCGATTCACGTCAGGTTCATCCATTTTTTTACTTTCCTTTGTGATTACTGTATACCAGCAGTTCTCTTATAAAATCTTCTGTGACAGAATAGTCGACAGATTTTTTCTCAAACTTTGGTTTGCACTTTTTTATATTATACCATAAGTTAGATCAAGATCAACTAGAATCTTGCCCCTTTAACCCCTTTACCTGGAACAAGAACATTGAACTAACCCTTTTTCTTTTTTGATTAATAAATTTGATAAAGATTCCGATAAACTTGTTCAATCTAAGATATTTTCCAAGTTAGGCATGGTACCTTAGAAGTCCTTCGTGTCTCTGTTCCTGTATGTTTGGCTGGCTAAAGAATAAGATGCAAAGGCAAAACTCATCTATCATCTTGGCATATTTGGGATATCTGCACTCTATATAAATGCACCTTCGTTATCGCTTGTTTTGCCAAGAAAGCTTGCTAGATTTCACAAAGATTTTGCTCACTGCTAAAGAAATGTTCAAAATCAGCTCGAACAACAACGATGGTCATGCCAATGACAAGCTGGATTATGGCTGGAACACTACATCCCAAGGGTACCATGATCATCTTCTAAGGATTGAAAGGATGCCTAGCGTTGTCACTGATCTTCCTCGCTATCCAAATATCTATATGATGCATAACAATAATAATAAGGCTAGTACACAGAGAGAGGGAGAGCCGCGTCTGATCACTAATCAGCCGCATCACAGGAATCAAGCTCCACAGGGTCAAAAGAAAGTTCATTTCATCGAGCAAGAAAGAGCTAATGGAGGAAGTGTTGATGCTGAAGCTGATGGATTCATCAGGCAAAAGCACAAGACGTTTGAGCTTGCCAAGTGGCAGACCTTCAAAGCGGTTTAAAAGCGCGGAAACTCCATTTTATATGATGCATAAGTAATTCACAGCTTCTATGTCACCGCCTAGAATAAAAAGTTCACATCTTTGATGCATAGCCAAAGTTATATACTTAACTTGGTCTTCTGTATATGTACTGGACTACTGAGATTATATAAGCAGCTACGATATGTAATGTGATATACTAATTTATCATGAGTCTGATGTAATTCTAGCAGATAAGTATGGTTTCTATAAATGAACTTGATCGATCTTAACCAAAAAAACAATAATAACAAGATGTTAATATGATTTGATATATAAAACACTACTACGAGTGAACATGCGTACATTTACCCTCCCCGCGGTTTTCAAGGGGATATACCGAGTACGTTTGGTTTGGTACAGAATGAGTAAGCAAAACTCTGTGATGACCAAATCTGAGTTTCATTCTCCCCTGAATCTTCTGGATGACACTCTCCCTAACAGACTTGCTAAACTATTCGAGTTTTCTTTAGGCTTCCTCTTCTTCTCCCCTTCACCAGCCTTATCCAAGTCGAAACAACGATGGTCAAGCACCAGAGCAGCATCTAGTTTCTTGGACACGCTAACAATCTCATAAGAGTCCCACAGTGACTGCCCAAAGTCCCAACTGCCACCATTAGTATGCTTCATCGCCAAGGACTTATTATTGTAAGCTTCGAGCTTAAATCGAGACGGCTTGCTCTTAAAATTCATCCGGGGTGCATCGAATTCACTTGTCGAACTAGAAGTACTAGGACTTGTTGAGTGTCCATACCATGCTTGTGCCACAGCCTTGATAATCTCAAGCTCATGCTCATCTTTTACCTCTCTTTGCTTCTTCTTCATTGACAAGTAACAAGTGACATGTATGAGCTAGAGCTAGCTAAATCTTTGGTTCTCTGCATATGGGAATATGTTAACTAGTTTTGAAGAGATGAGAGCCTTGCATAAATTGGTGATACAGAATTGAGATGTTTGAAATATGAATTTGAGTCCATAATCAGTGCTAGATATGTTTGTATGAGTGTGTGGTGGGAATGAAATTGAAAATGATGGATTATCTTTTGTCATTTTCTTGGAAATATCTTACCGAAAGTAACAATCAGCAATTCAGCAGCATCAATGAGACACACTTATGATTTCATTGAATTTGTCTGAAGAAAAAATTTTGTTACAAACACGAGAAATTTCTGTTATACAAAGAGATATTAGTCCTTCAGTAGTTCAGTTTGGTGATGATTTTCGTGTTATTTTAGACACTTTCTTATACAAGGGATAAGGGAATTTTTGCGGATATCATTAATGGATCTTACAAATAAGTACGTGTTCTACTAAATTGTCGCTACAGGATAAACTCTTAACCACTTGATTTATGCAATAATTATATATCATAATTGGTGATCATCAGAGGATGTTCTTTTAGGATAAACTCTTAACCACTTGATTTATGCAATAATTATATATCATAATTGGTGATCATCAGAGGACATTCTTTTTTGAACCAGGAATGATGAGTTGTGAATTTATTACTCTATATTTTTAACGTGATCATCAAATGATTCTTTTTTTCTTTTTTTTTGATAATGCAGTCTTATATGTCTTACAACTTAGTATCTGTTCTAATAATTCTCGGGGTGAGCCAAAGTCGAACCCGGATGTTCCGGGTCAACGGAGGATAAACCCACCACTGGGCTATCCAATCGTGCTGAAATGATTCTCTTTTTGTTATATTTAATTTCGTATTCATTATTTTTACGATTTTTTGGTTGGTACCATTATTTAGTTTTTCAATTTTTGTGCATGTTGATTTGTATTTATTAGTTCATCGTTTTTTTATGTAAGAACTCACAGCCCCTACCCTTCATATGCGCACCGGGTAAATGCAAGAGCTCACGCAATGGCCTACGTGTTTTTAGAATTAAATATTTCATATATTGATATTTTATTATCTAACATACTCGTCATATTTATCTATTTTATAATTATATGATAATCAATTTTTTTGAAGAAACTCCATGCTCCAACTATTATATTAGGATCTAGTTTAGTAACGTGTCTTAATAAAAAAAAAAAGATCTTTCAAACATAAAAAGAAAAGAGAAAAATAGTTAATTAACAATTAAAAAACGACGCCAGCAATCCAGAAAAAACAAACTACAGCAACCCTCCCGCGCGCATTTTGAAACTAAAATTAGAAGTCCATTCCCCCTTCTGCTAATTTCTAGGGTTTTGTATTCTCTCATTGCTAGCTACCTCAATAATTTACAGAGAGAGATTGGTAGATATATATAGAGATAGATTGAGAGAGAGAGAGAGAGATAAAGTGACAGAGGAAGAGAGAAGAAATGAGTACTCCAATGGAAATCTCGGAACAGCAAAATCCTGTGAATGTCACCCCCTCCGACCTAAACGGCGTCGTTTTCGAACCTCCTCCACCTCCTGCTCTTCCTTCTCCGGCACCTACAGCCATTTCCGAGGACAAATTTCTCGTTTCAGGTACACACCTCTATATGTGCTACCTCACTTCAATCACACACACATGTACATACAGATATACTTGTATTTTCCACGTGTCACATAATATGTGAATTTATTTATGTAATTGCAGTTGAAGTATGCTTAAAATCATCAAGTACGGCTCGAATCGAAGATGTTCAGACTGCAGTTGAGAAGTAAACTCTTGTAACTCTGTTGTTTACTTCTCGGATTTTATCGATAGGAATATTTGATTAATTGATTTTGACGTGCTCTCGTTTTTTTCATATTGTTGAATTATGCTCTGCAGTTTGAGTGTGTAATTAGTATTATGCATTTATAAATGTGCGCAGGATGCTTGAAAAGAGAAGCTTGAGCTATATTGATGGTCCCATTGTAATACCACCTGATGACCAGTTTCTGGTAGACAATGTACAAAGAATCTGTGTTTGTGATACAGGTAACATTGTTCTATTGAAATTACCGAGTTTTATTATAGTTCGAGATATGAATATAATCTTTAAACTTATAATAGTTATAACTTATAAGCCAACATATAAGTGAAACATACAATATGTACTCCTAATTTAAGAAAATAAGATGTGCACTTTTTGTACACTAATCTTCAATAGTGTAGAAGATAATATATTAGCAATTTCTCAAGATGTTGTTTGTGCAAGTCCATTTTGCTTAGATTTTCAGAACATATGCAAACTACTTTTTGATCTTATTTTTTCGAAATAATATGAGTTAGTGGAATATATATTTATCCCTTTCAGCTCTTTCCATTATATTTTGTGATAGTGATAGGGGCATTTAAGTATCTCTCGTAATTTTTCTGATTCTAATGCTTGCATTCTCTGCACCTCTATTTCTGGGGTTTCTGCATCCTTATTGATGATTGTTTGCAGATGTGTGGGTGGAGAACCATGATATTCTACTGTTTTGGCAAGTTAAACCTGTAGTGCATGTCTTTCAGGTATTTTATTTATTTGGCCTACTATGAGCATTATATCCAAAGGTTTTCTTCCATGTATGCATTTGTGATAACTTTAATATACAACAGTATGATATTTTTAGCCTAATATATTGTGGATGCTCATGTTGAACAACGCAAACAAAAGATATTTTGCGTCCTCAGTTACATAATGATAAACTGGGAATTCTCAATTTTATACCCCTACAACCACAATGTTTGCACGAGATTCCTCCTAAGATGTTCAATAAAGTTTACGATGTTTCCGCATTTAGAAAATTTCTCCTCACCTTTTTAGTAAATTTTCTTTGAATTTGCACACTTAGAAAACTTCTTGCCTCGCCATATGATATTATAAATACAAAAGTACTTCAATTTTTAGAGTTAATCCTAGGTCCAATACTTAATGTGGCTAGTCCCTGTGAATGTATCAAATTTTAAGAAGTACTGGTAATGCTTCCTTCCATAACTACTGCATAATTTTGTTTGATGCATTTGACAAGCTGACAGTGATTCTGTGAATTTTTTGGGTTGTCCTTGAATACAGCTAAGTGAAGAAGGACCTTGTGAAGACTTAAGTGGGGATAACAATCTTTCCAGCTTTAATGAATGGATGCTTCCTGCAAAAGAATTTGATGGAATGTGGGAAAGGTTGATCTTTAATAGATATTCTACTCTTTAGATTTCACAATTCTTGACTCTAAAATTTTAATATATGCTTATGCAGCTTGATTTATGAGTCTGGTCTGAAGCAGAGGTTATTGCGATATGCAGCTAGTGCGTTACTTTTTACCGAAAAAGGTGTTAATCCCTTCCTTGTGGCATGGAACCGGTATGGATATCTTTGTTCAGTTGACATATGTATACAAATTCAATATAAGAACAATCAACTTGAAGTTGTAACTGAATTTTCAAATTTTTTTCAATTTTCTTTATAAAGGTGTATAATTTTTGTGATCAGTTGTTGATGATTTACCAGAAGGTGTATAATTGTTAGATAGAGAACGCATACAACAAAATACATAATAATTTTACTTGACACATACATCTTGTTGCATGAATACATTTGCATGTTTAATGAGAAAAATAGTAGATTGCTGCAATTAATTATTACTCGTATCTTTTAGCATCCTAAATATTAACAAGTTTCGAGTGTAGAGTTAAAGCTCGTATTCTGTTTTCCTTTCTTTTCAATTCCCGGTGTACAAATTATTTACAAGGATGGTCTGTTAGAAATGCACTAGTTCTCAAAAGATTATTCTTATCATGTCTATTTGACCTCTTGCTGATGCTTTATGTCTATTGTTTGTAGGATCATTCTTCTACATGGACCTCCAGGGACAGGCAAGACATCCCTGTGCAAAGCGCTGGCTCAGAAGCTTTCCATACGTTTTAGCTCCAGGTTCTTACTGTTTTACATCTTTGTAGTCTGTTGACTGTTTTGTTGCACTTTCCTGCTGACAGCCACCACCGTGTCCAATAATCAGATACCCACAGAGCCAGTTGATTGAAGTTAATGCCCATTCTTTGTTTAGTAAATGGTTTTCAGAAAGTGGAAAACTGGTACGTTATACAAGATTGCATATCTTATGACGTATTTTCTTCTCGGAAACCCTATTTGTTTGTTATCTTGTGGCTTATATATATTCCACATGCGTTGTTTAGATATCAGTATGGCACTATGAGTTTGTGCTTCCTCCCAAATCTCTGATAATTAGATTCAAATGCAACCATGAGATACTGCGATCTGAATCACTAAAAAATGATATCAATTATTTTGGGTGCATTCATATCGTATAACTTATTGATGAGTTCAGTTTATGTTCTCTGAATCCAGAGGTCAATATTGTCTTTGATGATTTATGAATTCCGTAAAGGACACTCTTCACTTTTGGTTTCTGCATTCTTGTTTACATGCTTTTATTTTTCTCCATTCAGTCAGCAGATAACGGATAGCATGGTACAAAGTTTTCCAAAATATTAGTTGATTAAATAAGGTCAAAAAGTTTGTACCATAACAAAATGTGATTCTTTCAGGTTGCGAAGCTTTTCCAAAAAATTCAAGAAATGGTGGAAGAAGAGAACAATCTGGTATTTGTTTTGATTGGTGAGAATTGATTATCAAGTGACAAGTATATCTGTTCATGTTTCTGGTTGTCTGTCCATCTGAATGTGTATTCATATTTCTGGGTCAAATTTGCAGATGAAGTTGAAAGCCTTGCAGCTGCTAGAAAGTCTGCTTTGTCTGGTTCTGAGCCATCAGATTCGATACGGGTATATAGCTATTTTCTTCATTTATAAAATTAAAGTACTGCAAAATTAATCATACAATTCAGTGATAATTTATTTTTTCATGATTTATCTAAGCACTCACATCACATTATATTACATATAGGTTAATTCCTACATTAGCACCACATGTTGAAAAATAGCTGTATATATATAGGAAAAAAAAGATTGTTTTTCACTAAAGCATGCAGTTATGCAGTCCATTGTTTATCTTTAAGGCATCTGGGGATTTGAATGTGGTTTTGCAGGTAGTGAATGCTTTATTGACCCAGATGGACAAACTGAAATCTTCGCCAAATGTGATAGTTTTGACAACATCCAATATAACAGCTGCCATAGGTAGGTCATGATGATCATTGATCACTTACCTGTAGAATTCACAGAATCGTCAACATTTTCCCTTATTACCCACTGTAGTAATCAGATAAGTAATATTGATACGTTTAAGCTACAAGCACATAATTGATGGCTTTGTAATGCTGAGTGGTCTCTTAATAAAATCTGACTTTTGTATCTTCGGTATCTAGATCTCATCAGCCCACATGTTTATAGTTGTCTACTTGCTATTCTTCTCGGTGTTGAGCAGTTTATCTCTCTAAGTAACCCCAGTTTGATATCAACAGTGCATGTTCAATTTTATTTATTTATTATTATAATATTATTTTATTTTTGTTTTTGTGGTATGTCAAATTTTCAATAGGGCATATATTATATGCAACCTGCATTTACATCTTTTCCATATGAAGCTCAGAAACAATTTTACCCCCTCTATCTAACAAAAAAGATTGTGACCCACAAATGAGAAAGATAAGCCACACTGGTCATTTCACACAAATGGGCAACCTACTCTTTGTATCTTGGAACCAACACCTACCAAGTCACAGAACCAGCTATTAGTTTTTTGCTTCTTTGTGCCAAGTTCTAGGTTTTTGACACGCCATTACTTGATCAAAATTCAGGAACTGGGAACTTGATGACAAAAAATATTTGCAAAATGTTTAGTATCCATGTCTTGCTTGAGTTTTACCATTCTTCTTCTGTCTACAATTGTGAGTTTTTTTGGGCCTCGTTTTCTTCTTATCTATGGAATAGGGTCCTGTCACTATGATCTTGGCATCTCATGATCTCGGACTAAAGACCCTTGAAATCTATAAAATATACATTTTATTTCTGTTGCAGATATAGCTTTCGTTGATCGTGCTGATATAAAAGCCTACGTAGGCCCTCCAACTCTTCAAGCACGTTATGAAATATTAAGGTCCTGCTTGGAGGAGCTTTTGCGGACTGGAATCTTATCTTACTCCCAGATACAGGTGTGCATTGAACAAAATTTATGCCATATAATTTCATATTTTTATGACATGATGACGTTTCCCTGATAAAGGCAGGTAAATGGTTCCAAATCCATGTCCTTATACTTTAATGCCCTGTTTCCCTCTCTTTCAGTTTTACATTAGAAACTTACAAGAATATAAAAAAATACTGAAATGTTGTAGGAAGGAATAGGCCTTCAGTCTCTACCAAATTACTGTAGTCTGAAAGAGAAGTTAAGTGTAGCAGTAACGCAAGAGTCCCAAACCCCATTGCATTTATGCCAACAGTTGTATGAAGTTGCTGAAGCATGTGAGGTCAGAATCCATGACATCTAGACCAAATTAAACTGAAATTCAATACTATCATAAATTTGACGAAGTTTGTAATCTTTCCTATGCAGGGTTTGAGTGGAAGATCATTGAGAAAACTTCCATTTTTGACACATGCAGCACTCGCCAACCCTAGTACTTGTGAACTCTACAAGTTTTTGTGTACAATGAGAGATACAATTAAAAGGGAGCGTTCTGATTTACCTGATTGAATTCAATAGCTCTTAACCTGAAAGATTCTTGCCGGATAGTATGAGATTCCAATCCTGCAGTATCCATGACTTATGAGCCTTGGTATATGAGTGATAGGCCATCGAACGTAACTTCATTGCAGTTCTTATCAAAGCAATTGGTTACTGACCTAGTTCTGTTGTACAGTTACATATACAAATGGGAAATCACAAACTTACTACTACGTAGTGATGTTTCAGCTGTTCTTTACTCTTCTGTTAATTTGTACGTTAGACATGTATAACCATCACTAAATACAAATTGGCAGAAACTGTCTTTTTTTTTTTTTTTTCCTCCTTTATTTGAACTTAAGCCACCTCTAGCTATTTATGTTTACATTCACCAGCTAGCCTGGATAATAATTTGTTTGTGCAAGTTGGTTTAAGTTTTAATTTACCCTCATCTATATTAGCATGTAGATTCATTTTCAAATAACTAATTTAGATTAGATCAACGTTTCTGACTTAAAGTGAAGAGGTCTGTGGTAGTAATAGTTCATTTGAAAAAGACAATTTAAATGTGGACTCAGTTTGTTTGTGGAAGACCCTTATTTATTGCAGTCTAGAACTTTACTTTCTGCGAATTGAGTAACCATTTGAATTCTGGTCACCAAAGATGTCCTCTCAGATGATCATGTGAGGAATCTTAAAAATTGCAAATTGGGCAGCAGGACATGATTGCTTTCCAATTGCTGGTTGCTTATCTTTATCTTGCTAGTTCAGCCAAGGGAGACACTTCATAGCAGTGACTAGTGAGTCATTCCGGGCATAGGCTAAGATTCTCCAAACTGCTCGTTACATTTGTTCATCCACAGATGCCAATGACTTTGGAAAGTCGATTGAGTTTTCGCTTTTCTTTGAAGCAAGTATGAGTGCAAAATACATCCAACAAGACACAATATTGTCTAAACTAATAAGATCCAATATAATGTTAACTTCGTGCCAAATCTTTGTCTTCAATGTCATTTACATATTATCTTCAGCAAGGCAACCCGCTTCAGACAGATAACAAAAAACTTACATTATGCCCAATGCTTGCACCTACAAATCTAGAAGGATATGCTCTTCACAGACTAAGCCAGCTAGTCAGCTACAACAATAGATGAAGTAAAAAGGAAAGCATCATGTAGTAAATTGAGGAAGTCACGACAAGAAATAACTTTACAAGGAAATTTTATAAACTAGCAGTGGTGCTGGTCTATAAAGACCCAAATTAGAAAATTTCAGGTACTAGCAGTGGTGCTGGTCTCTAAAGAACCAAAAAAGCTGCATATAGCCTTGTGCTTGCGAATATGAAGAGGGCACTTGTACAAAAGATCTTTTGCCTCAGAATATCTACCTTCCTGAAAGAGAGATTGAAACATTAGTTGATAAGCCGAAACAGCTGGATAATCTTTCGAACTCAAAGCCTTGAAGAAGTCCAAGGCATTCTCCACAGTTCCATATTTTGAAATATAATTATTAAAAGGTTCCGGGTAGGGTGGATAATTGTGTTTTTTCATCAGCCTAAGAAGGTCGAGGGCTTCTTCAATTTTCCTTTCTCCTAGAAGTTTGTCAATGAGAGTTTTAAAGGTAGCTTGCCAAGGTCTCAAATGAATATTTTTCACCAACTCAACCAACAACTTGTATGCTCCAGCAGTTTTGTTCTGGTTAAGGAATCCTTTCACTAATATGTCCAAGAGATCAGCATCAGCGTCAAAGTCATTCTCCATCATCTTTGCAAAATAAAACAACGCCTTGTCAACTGCACCAGCTGCACAATGTCCTTGTATCAGAATCGTCCAAGTCTTAAGATCAGGTATACATCCATTTGCTTCCATAACATCAATCACCTTACACGCCTCTTCCAGTCTTCCCGCTTTACCAAGTCCATATATCAACTGGCTGTAAGTTATGTTATCAGGCTCGTGTCCTCCTTTTCTCATGGCTTCCATAATTTCCTCTGCTTCTTCGAACCTTCCCACACTAGTCAGTGACCTATGGATTCCATCATAAAAGGACTTCGAGAGTGCATGTCCTGCTTCTTCATATTTCTTTGCAACTCTAAACACCAGCTCCATATCTGGATTACTAATCGCGGAAATGCTCCGGAGAAGCAAGTTACAATCATTCATTGAGGGTTTATACAGGCCATCCATCATATGTTCATAAAGCTTGACTGCATCTTCTAACATCTTAATCTTCTGAAAGCGCCTCGAAATCTTCACATACGTATCAATATCAATGTCATAACCCTCACTCTTCATTTCCTGAACCATATCCCAGAACTCATTTACACTGTCATATCTTCCAAGAACCCTAACAATCGCATTATAAGTCACCTCATTATGTTTCCAGCCACAACCCTCAGTAAACCACTTAAAAACTCTCACAGCTTTCAACGGACTCTGTCGAAGTTCCTTCAACACCCTAACAACAAAATTATCAGAAACAGAAACCTTCATATCCAACAACCTTTTCTCAACCTCATCACCCCACTCCAAACCCAAAACCACATCAACAACCTCCTTCACAACACTATCCACAGCATTATCCTGAATCATCCCATTATAAAAATGGGTAAAAGCTGCAACTTCATTACTCATCTTCAAACTCTTAAAACCCAACAGAATAGTTTTATACGTATCCCCATCGATAAAAAACCCGTGCTCTTTCATCTTTGTCACAACAATCCAAAACTCTTTCATTAACTTATTACTAGCCAAAATCTGAAGCAACAAGCTATACATTGCAGAACTAGGCTCAAATCCATTTTTGTCGACAACCCAGATAAAGAATTTGAAAGCTTTAAATGGGTCTTTATCAAGTCTCTTTAAAACATAAATAACAGTCCCATGGCTCAGTTCAGGTTTTGTATCAAACAGTTCTTGTTCTAATTTTTTTGACCAATCTTCAGACACAACAAGCTCTAAAATCGGCTCAGGTTTCGATGAAAAGAACACATTTTGATGTGTAAATAAACAAATGGGTGGGTAAAATATTGCAAAATGCGATGAGATTGAAGGAGAAAGATGAGCTACCTGATAGGAGAGTGAGTGAGTTGTAAAGAACCGAGTCGAGTAGAGCGAGTTGGCGAGTTTAAGTGAGCTGAGAATTCTCCTTGTTTGATTCATTGTTTGTAATTGTGATGCAGCTTGAAAAATCAAAGTAGATATCAAAATAATTGGGGGTTTGTTTGTTCTAGGGTTTATCAGAGCTAAAACCCTAATTAAGATCCGTATGTACTGTGTAAATATTTCATCTAAATGCTTTGTTATACAAAAAAAATTGTTAAATACAAATAAATATATATTAATCAAAATAATTTTATATAACTAACCTTGTATCAGTCGTAGGAGTGTATTCTGAGATTTTAATTTAATATTGTTTATAAGAAAAGTAAAGCGGATAATAATTTTAAGTGATTTCAGCTTGATTCGAAATTGATTCGATTGCTTCCACGAACACGATCTGTTACCTGTAATTGTCACCCTTAGAGAAAAGCAAGACTGAAGTTCTAAATATCTCATTAGTCAAAATTTTTAACTTTTTTTTAATAATAATTATATATAAATCATTTTTAATTTTATTATTATATTTATAATATCTCATAAGTCATTAATAAATCAAAACTATCTGAACAAACATTTTACATTCCCAGTTTATCACATTTTAAATTCAACTGATTTTAATGAATTGTTTTTAATATATGAATTTTAATGAATTATATATGATTTTGACTTTGTTCGGATTTTAAATAAAATATCACTTTTTTAAAACTTAAGAATATCATGAATTTTGGTAAAATTCAAAACACGTCCCATTAAATCGTTAGTCAATTTTAAACTTGGCCAAAACATATTCAAGCATATCATTTGTATGGTTAGTCTTTTAAGATTAACGATAAAAAATAATACGTGAAAATTACAACTTGTTAGTTATAGAAGTTCCGGGGAGTCAAATTTATAGTGCAATAAAAGAACAGTATCAATGTATGTGCCAATTTTTGACGGACTTCTCTGATTCTTCTCTGATTCTTTATACAGGGTGTTGATATATTCACACCCTAAATTTATTTATCAGACACCATATACCCTATTTTATACCAAATTACCATGTATGGTTCTCTGCAGAAAAATCAGAACACCTGAATAACAAATACAAAATACTATAAAAGGAATGAAATATCACAATCTGCCCAGAAAAAATTAGTTTACATCCACATTGTTTTTTATACATTTATCAAATGGAAATCTATAAATCCTTTTTTATACATTTGTCAAGTGAAGAAACTATGTTGCAGAAATTATTCTCCAAAACAAGTTAACCTATATGAATCAACTCAATGAAGTATCTAAAAATGGAAACTATCTAAAACACATATAGGCCAAACACAATAAAATCAGCCCAACATGCTGTCATTATACTATATGTTGCCATATGTACAAGTACACTCTTCATAAAACAGTGATAGTACTGTAACTAGAGAGTGGGTCAATTGTGTGCCGAGACAAGTAATCGCTTCCAATGCATATGGAACTTATATAGGTCCCCATTAAACATAAGCAACGTCTCACCTCGGAAGCACCATGGAATCAGCAGTGAGTTGGTACTCTAATGCAATGCTAATCACCACTTTAAAAAACCATAGAACTTTAGATGATTTCTATCCAAGTTATAACCTCGTCTCACAATCTCAGAAACTCCCATTAGCCAATATCGTCAAGTTACAAAGGCCTGCTTCTAACCTTCCAGAGAAAAGCTACAACTTTGTAGATCTGTCAAATATCTTCAAACTTTGAAGGACGACAATATGGTTGATGCATTCTAATTCTATCCAACTTATTATCCACAGCTGAGCAGGAAAGGTAAGATGGACTCACTAAAATACGCAGCAAGGAGTCCTAATTGGATCACTCTTCAGCACTTTCAGATGTATAATCAGAAATCTCCATGTCACAGGTTCTTACAATTTTTTCACGAGTTTCTGGAGGAAGCTCTTTCAGAAGACCTGAAACAATCTGTTTGTGCTTCTTCTTAAGTTCATCTAGCTCTCTTTGCTGCTCAAGCAGAAGGTTCTTTAGTTTCTCTGCAATCATGTTATCATCATTTAAATCAGTGTCATCTAGAGTTTTGTCTTTCAAGAGAGGATGAGCTATATCGCCAGAATGGGAATCAAGAGAACCATGTGAATGATCACTCAAATTAAATTCTTGATTTTCTACAACATCGTCAAGAACACCAACATTTTGCTTTTCCGGTGAAGCATCATCGTTTACATTATCCTCGTACTGACAGCTAGCTGTTGATTGCACATCTTCATCAGTCAAACTACCCCCAGGGGTTGCAGACTCCTCATGAGACAAGTTTGAAGGTCCCAGTCTATGCGGGGAGCAAGCATCACCTGTTTTGGGCGAATCAGACCAATATTTCCTGCCTGAAGGCATCCGCTCCAGGACAAGACTTCCGGAACGAGCTCCTGACTCATTTGTTAAGGGAGAAGTAGCATCCTGACCTTCCGAGACAAAATTTTCACAGATTCCAACTTCAGTATCAGTATGATCACCAAAAAGATCTCCAGGTGCCCATTCTGGAATATATGAATGAATTTCTGTATCAATCATCTCAGCTATGGCTGTTACATCTTGATCAGTCAAATCTAGCTCTTCAACCATTTCACTAGCAACAGCAATTGACGTATCGACTTCAATATCAAATGGGAAGTGAATATTTCGTATATGACCTGAATTAAATTCCAAAGTTCAGTTGAAGGCCTTATCAAGTATAATCCTATGTATTTGTAAATATGAAAAATATTGCTAAGGAGATGAGAAAAGCAGATAAACCTGTGGAATCTGTCATCCTTAGCTTCAAAAATATGGTGTTTAGATCTTTCCTCTGACCCTGCACAGTAAAGTCTCTATTTCCCTCGTGTGTAGGATCTTCCCCATTCTTACCATTATTTAAATGATCCCTGTTATTATCTGCACATTACAACTGTAAGAAAATGAATGAAAACGATGTAGACTAAGAGACCAGAAATATTTACCTGCCTGTTGACGACAGGATTGTGAGGATTGACCTGTAGCTTCATTATTTTCATCTGACCGCAGAAATGGATCCATTAGTAGCTCCTTGGCAGACAACCGATCAGATACTTTTGCAATACACTTCTCTATAAAGATTTTGACTCCAGGATCCTTCACTTTAATTAATGATGCAGGTTTGATTCCCTACAAGGGAAGGTCGGAAAAAAAAAAAGCAGAAGAGCAAAGGATTATATAATATATAAAAAATTTAGACGTGGAAACAAATCTAGAAGGATTATTTAATGGAAACAAATCTAGTAAGTTACAATAAACAAGACATGCCTATATCTATTCTCTCAAAGTTATAATACTGATGATTAATGTTGCATAACGACCTCTAACGTTCCATGAACTGGGAACGAGAAACAGCTATATACTATACATAGTAAAGTGTAAAAGGGATCATTGATCTTTGGTTGTTATCAGTCGTCTCTGAGTGCTTTACCTCCATACCAAAATTTTAAGGAAGCTCAAGGGTTTACTACGTGGCAACTACAAAACTATCCTATGTATAATAATAAGCAAGTCCTTGGTTGTCGGTCGTCATTGGGTGCTGGACCCCTGTACTTAAATTCATAGGTAGCTCAAGGGTTCAATACTTGTCCACTACAAAAATAACAAAGCATATATTTATTATTAAAAGATAACTTTTGGGACTACAAAAAAATAACATAATAGACATGTATTATTAAAGAGGTTCAGGGTTCGATACATGACATAAACAAGAAAGAACATAAATTTATTTATTACTAAAAGAGGTATATAGTTCCTGACCAAAAAAAGAAAAGAAAAGAGAGGTCTATATTTTGTCGGCAACACAGCAAATATATATTATTTAAAATATACAAATATTACATAACAACAAATCGCTGGTTTAAATAACATATAGAAGAACAAAAATTAATACAATATAATAAAGAACAAAGAAAAAAATCTATGTATTGCATTTGTACCACTCATAAGCTTGTATGAAATAATGAGGACAAAACTGTTTAGCCTGCCAAAATTCATCCAAATTCAAGAGTTTTATGAAGATTGAATTCTTTGACTAAGTAATTACCAAGAGTGCAACCAATTGTCGTTTGGTAAATCGTAACATACATCATTAGTTGATTGAGATCTCATTTAATCTACATGTATTAAATGGTTCACTTATTTACTTCTGAATCATTCACAGCCTTAATTAGCCAACTGCGATTTCCTTTCTCCAATAAAAGCATATTGTTACTATTATATATTTTTCCAGATAAAGAATAATAAGAATAATTATGACTCAAGGTGAAAAGACATCGAAATACTGCTAATGTCATCGAGCCGCGTTAAGGGTAAGCCAGCAGTTTACTTATACGCACTGCTCTAAATAAGACTCCTATATTAAAATTATCTCTAATCTTTTTAAGGCAGAATGACATGTATATGATGGCCATAGCCATGTTGTCCGACTAATCGGATTAAATAAATAAATAAATAAATAGGAAACTATTCATGAATATGTAACAATTTCACAACTATTTACAACTTATAAACAGCAATGTAATATATTTGTCCATCACCCAATTTAATCATACAAAAGGACAGTATTATGGACCAGAGAAACAAAGCTGGACTAAAAATAAACCGAAGAAATCACAAGCTGGCAAGCTTACAGATGTCACTTTCTTATAAATTTGAGCCGCATTGGCGCATTCCACATAAGGGTACTCAAACGTCACCAACTCCAGCAAGCACATCCCGAAGGCATATATATCTACTAGCTCGTCATATTCCTCCTCATAAAGTTCTGGTGCCATGAATTCAGGAGTACCTGATGTGAAATTATTGCTTATATATATGCGTCACAGAAAGAGGTAACTAAATAACCCAAGACATAAAAAGGGCACAGAAGCGAATGAATAAGGATTCACCAATGACACTGTGTGCTGAACGAGCTTGTTGAAGAATGGCAGCAAGCCCCAAGTCTCCAATTTTCACCTCTCCTTGATTGCCATTCACTAGAATATTGTCACACTTGAGATCCCGGTGAATAACCGGCGGGTCGTGGCTATGGAGATAGGAAAGTCCCTCTAAAATCTGCCTAGACCATTTCTTCAACGCGCGCAAATCAACATGCTTATGCTTTTTCCGATATCTGACAATATAAGAAACAAAATTAACACCCAATAGCAAAATGGCAATTCAGCAAAATCAAAAAAAAAAAAAAAAGAAGAAAGGGAACACATAAACTTACTGCCGTAGAGTTCCAGACGTGAAAATTTCAGTAATAAAGTTAATGTTCTCAGTTTTCGTGTCCACCCAAGAATTATAAAACTTGATAATATTCTTATGCTTGAGAGTCTTCAGCAAATGAACTTCGGAATATAAACGCTCCAAGTCCTCCGAATTCCTCAATAAATCAGCAACTTTAATTTGATTCCAAGCTACTTCAATCCCTTCCAATTCATCAAAAGCTTTATATCTACCCAATTTTATTAAGGAATATCACACATACTACAAACAATCTTCTAATTATTTTTTCTCGGGTTATCAAAGGCATCAAATTTAAGTACTAAAACCAAATATTTCACTATAACAATACAGAAAAGGATACACTTTCTTGAAAGCCCCCTTCCCTAAAACCTCTTTATACTGCAAATCACACAAGAGCTCAGATTCAAGATTATAAATGTACTAGTCTCAGCTCAAAAGCAATGCAACTACATTACACAAAACATCAACAAAAACAAAAACAAAAATCACAATCGCAATAAAATAAAAATACTGACCCGTCCATATCTGCCAGAAGGATCAACCTCAACAAAATCAGCTTCAGAATCATCTGGGTCATGATCTGATGTCGATTCATTGGCCATTCTTTATCAACCAAACCCTACTTTCTCCTTAAAAATCAAATCTTTATATGAATTTACCCAAAAAATTCGATCTTTTCTAGAATTTTGAGCACAATTGTAAAGAATGATCCTGAATTAACTGTAAAGATTCACAAATCCAATACAAAATGAGATGAAACTAAAAAACAAACAACCCCTTTGTGTAGTACGCACGTACGTGTATGTATGAATCGAAAGTAGCAATGAAAATGTGAAACGAGAAATGGCGATGTGAAACTATATTTTTAGCTGCTTACTGCAAATTGTTGTTTTCTCTCTTCTATTCTTACGTTTCCCTTTTTCTTTTTCTTTTTTTTTTCAATAATTAATTAATTAATATTTTATTAGAATATTGTTTTAATATGAATTTAGCTGAAATGAGTGAGATCTGAAAAGGCCCCATTTGGGCCAAGTCAACAAAGGTTTGTTTGGCCGTTTGGGTATGGAACAGAAGGCGTTTTTGGTTTTATATTCACTAAAATATATAAACTCAACTTCACAAATTTTTAATTTAATAATGAGAATTTGTTGGGCACGGGACAAGTTGCGTCTATTATTGTCAAAGGTCTGTTAGCAAAGTCAATGTTGTCTGTTCTTGTTGCTGAGAGGATATTTCTGTTTCAGATCAATTACAAAAATTCTATCTATTCAATTCGGACGTCGATTTTTTTTAGTTATTAATACTGTTCTTAATTATCTAAAACCAGTGTTCTAAAAGTCGGCGATTAATCGCTGTTCGATCGGCCACCGTCTCGATTAAGCGTTAATCGGTGAAAAATCGTTTTCTCAAAAAATCGGGATTAATCGGTCGAAAGTCGGGATTAATCGGAAAAAGTCGGTCAAAAATCAGTAAATTTAAAAAAATTAAAAATAAAAAGTAAAAAAAATTAAAATTTAAAATTTAATTTTAAATAGAATAAAAGGCACGGAAATGACAAAATACAGAAATTAATTTTTTTTATTACCTTTCACTCTTTCAATATTAGCTCCTAAGCTCTAATTACATAAATTTGTAATATTTTCCTTCGCAGATTCAATCAAATTCAAGTTTATATATGAGATGACTGCTTGTATATTATATAAAGGCATGTTTGTGTTATAAAAAATCATTAATCTTTTAATTTTATATGACTATAAATTTATATTATATAAAATTATATTAATATATATATATATATATAATTAATTTAAAAAAATAATATTAAATTGATTCCGATTAATCACTCCGATTAATCTCCGATTATCCGATTAATCGCTGGACGGTGCTTTCACCGACTAAGTCCGATTCCCGTTTTTTACAACACTGTCTAAAACGGAAAAATACACCGCTATTCTGTAATTCGTACTCCCTCCGTCCCAATAGATAATATACATTTGGTGTGGACACGGAGACCAAGAAAAAGTGTAAAAAATGAGTAAAGTTAGATGAAAAGTGAGTAAAGTGGCGAGACCTATTTGTATTTAATTATAGATGTGTGATAGTAGGGGAAAGTATTGGGTATAATAGTGTTTATATAATTATAAAATGAAGATATTGGAAGAAAGTAGTTAGGGTAATAGTGTTTTACATTATTAAAAGTTGCTATTTTAGGAATGTATAGAAATGATGAGACGTTTCAAAAAGAAAATTGTATAGAAATGACTGAGCCGGAGGAGTAGTTATTTTCAAGCACAAACAGAAATTAGGAAAACATGATTACCACAACCGATGGCATTATCAGAAGAATGAGCAAAGCAATTGGCATTGCTGGAATGCTCATGATGCACTGTCAGGTGTCAACTAGTGGATATTGGGGCCACGTGCAAGCAACAAACAACATGCAAAGATTACAAGTTGACTAATCACACAAAAGGAAAAGAAATTAATGGTGAAAGATAAAAAAAAGAGAATATAAATTAATTATTTGAAAAATGAAAATGTTAGATAATAAAAAAATATCTCAATTATTTTTTTAAATATCTAATTGGACAATGTATATGAAACTAATAAGCGAACTCTTATATACAAATAAATTATGGAAGAAAACATTTAAGAAGAAAATTTGGAATGAATATCATCGCTCAACCAAAAATGACACAGAAAGAGTATGCTGTACTGTGTGTCATGAGAGATTGACACTTGGACAGTTAGACGATATGAGCTGTTTTTTTTATTACTAATGTGATTTATAACTTTATAATTTAAGTATTTGTTTTAAAATATCCTCAAAATGAGTTAGAGTCGAACCTGACCAAAAGAGGATAAACACTTGATCACTGGGTTATGGTATCTAATCGTTCTCACATGAGCAGTTTTCTAATTTGGTTACGTAGAAGAGCTTTTCCTTGAAATAAAACACCAACAATTATATTTGACCCTTCACAGTTAGTCTTCGATCTCGGTGTTCTGGGCTTGAGCCGAAACAATACTAATATACCATCTCTATTTCACATTTCAGTTTTCCTGAGCATAGGTATATTCTGCGTACAACATGACATATGCATGTTTAATTTGCTCTTAAACAACAAGTTTTGAAGCATGGCCTTCTTAAACTCTGTGGTGTTACACTTTACATCTCGGATCTAGTACGCTTTTCATCCTTTGCAAGTTCATCTATCTAAGAGGCCGGTTCTTGTCGGTTGAAAAATTCATTACGCAACAGAAAATATTATATATGAACACTGCCTTCGCCTTTGGTGTTAAAATATAAAATCTATAAAAGACCTTCTCTAACACCTTAAAGTTTTAGATGGGTTGGTTCTCTACATGGTATCATAATGGGACGGTTCGTTGAGAAAAACAGAGAACATGTACCAATCTTAATTTCTCACGTCTTTTCCCCAACTTGTTCTTCATCAAAGTAGACAAGTCAATACTGTAAACACAAACGTTACTCTCCACAAATCGCAATAATAAAGCCATGCATGCGCGATGATCCTCCCTAACGTATAAGTAGAAGTCTGATCAAAGGAACATCCCACACCACATTTCACATATGGTTAGCATGTTCCTTGTTCTTAGGTGGATTCAGGCCGTCACTACGATAATACAATTGGCCCGTTCGCAGTAGCGGATCCCGGATTAAATTTTACTGGGGCACAATAATTCAGTTAAACAAGTTTATAGAACTTATATGATCAAAATCAACCCGAATATGTCAGTATATATAATTATTTGACTTTAAACTAACTTGTTAGAATTACAATTTAAATGAGTCGAGCTTTGTATTTTTTATAGACAGTAGCCCATTATTATGATAGAATGCAGAACACTTGTACTAAACTTCATATAAGGCTTGGGCCGGGAATTGGTGAGGGCCCATCCGCCAGTACTGTAAATGTCCGCCCATGCCCATTAGCATATTCTTCTTGTCCAGAACCTTCATCTTGTTTATATGCTGCGCAGCACTGCCACTGAGTGTCTGAGTGGCATAATTAAAAGGGAAAATTAATTCTAACGTTCTTGAATTATTGACACTTTTTTTTATAGGTCCCTTAATTATAAATAAAAATGAATAAGTAATTGAACTTTTGATTTTTTACTATCATAGTCCTTCCGTTAAATTTTTGTTAACGTCCGTTACATCTTGCTGATGTGAAAACATTCCGGCCGGTTCTTTACCGTCATGCACCTTCTCTGCCCGTCTCCCTCCTTTCTTTTCTTTATATCACTCATTTTCTTTCTATCTCGTGACCCTCTCTGCCATAAAACACCCATAATACATACTATCATACCCACAATATGCTCTGGCCGCTCTTAATCCTCTCCGATCGCCACCGTAAGTAGTCGGCCACGGGTGTCGCCTGGCGGTGCTCTGACAGCCTCTTGGCTTAATTAAAGCCTCCAATCCTTTCCCCTGACCCATTTACCAACAAATTCCAACCCAATTAAACAATCCGACACCGCAATTATAAAAACCCCAATCTTATACCAAGAACCCTAGTTTACTGAGAAACCCTAATTTACTGAGATATTTTTTATTTATTTTTTAACTTGCCACATCAGCAAAATGTAACAGATGTTTACTAAAATTTAACCGAAGGATGGCGATAGGAAATATTCGAAACTTCAGTTACTTATCCATTTTTATTTATAGTTTAGAGACCTAGAAAAAAAAGTGTCAATAGTTCAGGGATGTTAGAATTAATTTTCCCTAATTAAAAACATAGTATTTTGTTTAAGTGCCTGGATCTATAAGGTTGCCGGTTGGAGTTATATTACCTTTCCTTTAAATTCTGAATTTGAGTTACTTGGATACGGTGTAAATAGACGGGATGATTTTGTATATCATAAGATGTATAGTAATCAACTTTCAATATTTAGAAATTGACAAAACAAAACTTCTAATGCCCCTGTTTCTATTCAAGAAGCGGAAGCTGCTTCGGGCTTCTCCTTTTTTTGACCTGTTTATATTAATAAGTGAGAGCATTTCTAAAGAGTTTTAAATGTTAACTTCTCTCTCGAAGTTTCTATTTTTTTTCCAAACATTTTTTCAACTCATTTACTTCTTACTTCTAATCCACTTCTTTACCTTTAAATAAAAAATCACTTTTTTAAATTTTGTCCAAATTAACAGCCCCAATATTTAACAATGATACAAGCTAAGTTAGCTTACTTGGGGTTATTTGCGGTCGTTTGGACAAAGAAGTTGGAGAGACTTATTCCTATTCTGTTGTCAAGAAATTAGACTTCTTTTTACGAACTGAACTTCCATATTATAAAATTAACGATATGCTTGACTTGCATATCAAATGAGTGGAGAATGAAATGAAATTTGTATTATAAATTTAAATGATGATTATGCGGGTGTTTGGCTCATCAACTTCTGAGCTTATAAGTACCAGAAGTCCACTTCACTTATTATGTAGACTGTTTGGCAAGTTCTCACCGGGGCTTAAATTAAGCTAAAAGAGCCCAAAAAAAAAAAACTGCGGGAGGTGGCTTTTTTTCCCTCCAACTTATTGCAACACCTTGTAACGGGTCTATTTATTTGTTTTGGCCTGTTCATTGTTTTTGTGCGTGCCCGCTCATTAAAAATTTAAACCTCTCACATTTAGTCACTATTTTCTCGTACCTTCTTCTTTTTCATATTTTTTTTTAATAACAAATTAGGTAAGTTAAACAGAGGCTATGATAGTCATTTGAGCTAAAGATTAACGAGGGCTCTTCTAAATTAGAACTTAAATTTAATGATTATCAAATGAGACAGAGGCCAAGAACTAAATATTTTGTTTATGTTTGTAGATGCACTGATATTCTAATTTCTAAACCATACTCTAAACAGTCGCCTAGTGCGATCCTTGGATAAAGCGACCAAGAAGAACGTTTACGGCACCAAAACATTTATATATACGTAGTTTATAACGATAAATTCATGCATTTATATATTTATATTCATCTAAATTGATTGTGTTATTAATTTTAAAACAATATTTTTGATAATGTCGATGTATAATTTTAATGTATATAAATTTTTTCTTTACGATCTTGAAAAATAAGGACACCGTTTTCAAAATTCGTTTAGACCATCCAAATCTCTAGGGCCGCCCCTGCAGTCGCCCGTTCTTTTTTCTTAACAAAAAACAATCGCAAATTTTGGTAATCTTTGCGTGTGCTAGTAATTTAGCAGTAGATTTTTCACAAAGCATGTTAATAGCATGCTTATACCAAACAATAAGTTTTACTTCATCAGCTAATAAAGTTGTCGTTTTAAGCCCTTGAAACCTTGATAGCCTAGTCGGAGAAAATGGGCCAAATTTTGACTTTTGAACTCAGAACAATCCTTTCTTTTCTTTTGTTTTTTTTGGCTAATTCAATCCTTTCACTTGTAAGTTGTACCACAAAGCTACTTGATATCTCGAGTCTCCACTGTCGATTGTCATTTGCTCTTTACACGGCCAATAGACACTGTGAAACACCTAAGCTTTGATTCTTTATATCAATAGCATCTCCGGTGTGTTGGTCTAAAAAATATTTGATTAAATCGTAAATGTAGTATGTTAGAACATGGTTGGATAGCTCAGTGGTTAAGAGTTTATCCTCTGTCGTCCCAACTCCTGGTTCGACCCTCATTTTGTTTGAATAATACTAGTTATATTGATAGTTCATATATTAAAAGTACAATTTTATTATTGTTCGTTATCAAAAATAGACTAATTCTTTATTACAATAATAAATGATATGAAATCTTGAACTCCATAAGTTGGCCAGATATAAGCTAGCAGATAAAAGGAATGTCCCCTTAGACTTGTTTTTTCTATACATAATCAATGCATTTTTTTATTTACAATATACTTTAATCACTTTTTATCCTTGGCATCTCATATTATGCATTTTCCTATTATTGGAATAACTTGTTATTAAACAAAATCAGAAAAATCTCAGTACTCGGAATGGTATTTCAATGACAAAATGGAAATACAACAACGAATGATAATCCAAGTAAAAGTCAATGTAAATAAACTAAACCCCAATGCCTAACCTTTCATATTAACAGAACCCCACGTCCCACACCCCTTGAACAAGCTTGATAGCCAATACAACATCTAGTAAGTATCATCTACTTATCAGGCATTATTCTAAGAATCGTTTGTAAATTCCCAGAAGTTGGCAATTTTCATTTGTGGCCGTCCTCTATATAAGTACCAAGCCCCTGCACCATAAACTTAACATTCCCATCTCTTCACACCCTCTTATCTCATCTCATCAGCACTAAATTTGCTCAAAACTGGTGAATCTTACGATGGCGGCCTCAACTTTACTGTTTGTAGCTTCAATTCTGCTGTCCTCCTTCGCGTTGAGTTGCAATGCTAGCGGAACCTTCTCAGCCCTGCAGAAATCTATTCTTCTCACATCTTCACCTAAAAGCGGACAAGGTATGTGTAGATCAAATATTTCCTTAGTATAGTAGTTGATTTTTATGCAGGTGTAAAATGTACTATTATTAGCAAAACATGTTCTGTTTGTGCTCTCCAAGGTCTCCAATAATAAAGTGGTCTCCATGTAACTTTTCCATGTTTAACTTGTGCTATAGGATTTATTTTTGATATATCTCAAATTAATGAAATCGATTGTTTATTAATTTGGTTGAGAATTGCATTGCAGTCTTGAAAGCTGGAGAAGCAAACATCACTGTGACATGGTCTTTCAACAAAACCTATCCAGCTGGAACAGATTCGGCGTACAAGACTGTTAAGGTAAAGCTCTGCTATGCTCCCATCAGCCAAAAAGATCGCGGATGGCGCAAAACAAAAGACGAGCTTAAGAAGGACAGAACTTGCCAGCACAAGATTGTGAAAAGGGATTACAAACCTGAGAGCGATTCGGTTACTTGGACTGTAGAAAGAGATATTCCCACAGCAACATACTTCGTAAGGGCTTATGTTTTCAATGCAGAGGAGAAAGAAGTTGCCTATGGCCAAAGCACTAATGATGGAAAGAAAACGAACTTGTTTGAAGTAGAGGCAATCACAGGGCGCCACGTCTCCCTTGATATTGCATCTGCGTGCTTCTCTGTGTTCTCTATTGTGTCTCTTGCTGGCTTCTTCTACCTGGAGAAACGAAAGGCAAATGCTTCGCAGCAAAAGTAAGGGGAGGTTATTTGTCGTTTAAAGTAACCGAAAGGCAATTGCTTGACATTGAGCTTTGATTGATGCTCGAATTAGGTCTATTGAAGAAGTAGTTTGTCATGAGATTGCATAGATTTTACAAAGCTAGAAGTTTTGGGTTTGATTAAAGATACAATTTGAAGTAGATATGGAAATTGATTGTTACTTGGATAGTGCAAATAATTATATGTAATGTATTATTTGAGATTATAGTGAGTGATGGTAGAAAAATGTTATGTGAGTTATCAAATGTAATTGTGTTATAAGTTGGAGATAATTACAAGTTTATAACAAGTGAAGACTTATTATTTATTGATTATTAATTAAACAGTTTCAAAAATTAAAAACACTTGTGATGTATTATATATAATACGAATCTCTATTATAATCCTTTTAAATATAATTTAAAATTAGTTAAAAAGTAAAATTATTGTCAACTACATTTATTAATATTTAAACAAATCTTATAAACAAATGTATAACTTATAAAAGACAAACTGAAAGTGAATTAAAATTTCATATAAATAAATATGAATCTTCTTAATTTTGGTGTTTTTCTACTCTAAAGTAAATAGTAAGTTATCATATACCCGACATATGATAAAAAATGTTCTTCTTTTTATAAATGAAAAAATAAAATGGAATATTTATAAAAATACTAAATTTTTACAAAACATATACAAAAATACTGTCAAGTGGATATTTTTTTTAAATTATTATTTTTTACAAATTATTTATAAAAATACAATTTGCAATTTCACTTGCAACATCAATTTGCAACTGTTGCAAATGAGGTTGCATATATTGCAAATAAAATTTCTATTTATAACTGTTGTAAATGTTGTTGAAAATGAGGTTGCAAATTCTATTTATTGCCTAAGTTAAAATCGTATTTAGTGAGTATTGTACAAACATAATAAAAATAGTGTTCTATTGATTTAAGAAATCATTTTAATATATCAACTCCAATAACATGTCTTATCATTGAAATAGTAATATATTTGAATTATTATTGGAGGAAAATGAAAAGCAGAGAGGAGAGATATGTGTTGAAATGGAAGGATGATAATTTTCTAATGATAGAAATAGTTTTGGGACATGCATAGTAGTGGCTCAAAAATAAGACATTTGTTTTTGTCCTAGTGTTTTAAAATACTATCGGAAAATTATTGGAACACTGCTCAAATGTCTTAAATTTTGATTTAGGATATTAATCGAGGACATTGTTGGACTTGATTTTACTTTCTTTTACAAATTGCAATTCCTAGAACTTGGAAGGCTTTGTTGATAAATCAACGTCTCATAGGCTCTGTCACTTGGATGAATAAAATATGTATTCTAAATTCTAGAGGCGATTAGAGAAAATTATTAAAATATTAATAAAATGATGTTAAAATTCAAATTACAAAAAGTAAAATTTGAACTATATAACCTTGCTCCAACGGGTTTAAAACTATTGCAATATGGATACCAAAAATAAGTTTTACTTCTTCGGCTAATAAAAGTCGTCGCTTTTGGTTCTTTGGAAACCTTGATAGCCTAGTTGGAGAAACCGGGGCCAAATTTTGAATTTTAAGACTCAGAATAATCCTTTCACTTGTACCACAAATCCACTTGATGATCTCGAGTCTCCGCTGTCTATTGTCATTTGCTCTTTTAGTCTTTACACGGCCAACAGACATTGTGAAAAATTAACAAAATCAGAAAAAATCTCAGCACTCCAATGCTATCAAATATGAAACATGACAGATGAACATACAACAACGAATGATAATCCATGTAAAAGTCAATATTAATAAACTAAACCCCAATACCTTACCTTTTATATCAACATAACCCCACGTCCCCCACCCCTTGAGCAAGCTTGGTAGCCAATGCAACATCTAAGTATCATCTAATTATCAGGCATTATTCTAAGAATCGTTTGTAAATTCGTAAAAGCTGGCAATTTTCATTTGTTTTGACTATGATTATTAAAAACCAAAAAGGCAGTCCAGTGACCATTTCCTCGCCCTCTTTGTCCTTGTGGCCGTCCTCTATATAAGTACCAAGCCCCTGCACCATAAACTTAACATTCCCATCTCTTCACATCCTCTTATCTCATCTCATCATCACTCATTACTCAGTTTATTTGCTCTCTTACGATGGCGGCCTCGACTCTACTGTTTGTAGCTTCAATTCTGCTGTCCTCCTTCGCGTTGAGTTGCTATGCTAGCGGAACCTTCTCAGCGCTGCAGAAATCTATACTTCTCACATCTTCACCTAAAAGCGGACAAGGTATGTGTAGATCAAATATTTCCTTATTGGTAGTTAATTTTTATGCATGTGTAACATGTGTTGAGTTTTAATCGGAGACTTTGGACAGAACATTGTAAAATATATTAATAGCAAAATATGTTCTGCAAGCAGTACATACGTGGTCTCTGATGTCTCCAATAATAAAATGATCTCTACATAACTTTTTCATGTGTAATTTATACTATCAAGATTTATTTTTGATATATCTTAAATTAATGAAATGGATAGTTTATTGATTTGGTTGAGAAATTGAATTGCAGTCTTGAAAGCTGGAGAAGCAAACATCACTGTGACATGGTCTTTCAACAAAACCTATCCCGCTGGAACAGATTCGGCGTACAAGACTGTTAAGGTAAAGCTCTGCTATGCTCCCATCAGCCAAAAAGACCGCGGATGGCGCAAAACAAAAGATGAGCTTAAGAAGGACAGAACTTGCCAACACAAGATTGTGAAAAGGGATTACAAACCTGAGACGGATTCGGTTACTTGGACTGTTGAAAGAGATATCCCAACAGCAACATACTTTGTAAGGGCTTATGTTTATAATGCAGAGGAGAAAGAAGTTGCCTATGGCCAAAGCACTAATGATGGAAAGAAAACGAACTTGTTTGAAGTAGAGGCAATCACTGGACGCCACGTCTCCCTTGATATTGCATCTGTGTGCTTCTCTGTTTTCTCTATTGTGTCTCTAGCTGGCTTCTTCTACCTGGAGAAACGAAAGGGAGCTGCTTCGCAGCAAAAGTAAGGGAAGGTTATTTGTCGTTTAAAGTATGTGCGCGGTTATATTAGGCTCCGCAATCTTATGTTAACTCATCAATAAGCAGACCTTGTTGTAACTTTATAGGGCATAGATGAGTGGATGAGAGACTTGGGAGTTACATAGTTCTTTCTGTTTGTTATATACTGAAGGTTTTAATTTACATCTTATGAAATTTCTGAAGTGTCTGTTTACTAGTACTATGCAATTTGTGTTTGCTATGATTGAGTTGTTCATGTATAAGATCTATTATTATATCATTTGATAGAAAACAGCATAGTTCTAACTTGTCATCTGGATTCTGGATGACAGAACTGCATACTCAACGGGTGATAAGCTAGTATGAGCTATATTTTTTTTTTTTTTTTTTTTACACACAAGGGGGGTGGTCTATCAAGAACTTTGGAGCTCTCATCTTCCTTGTAGAAAATTATCAGTACTTAATTAGTAAAAAATATGTTTATGGCGAAGTATATAGTACACTGTAAACAAGACTTCTGCACAGAAGATCTGTTATATGCAGTTTTATTCTTATATTTCATAGTAAGTGACTGGTTTCTGGTATAATATATCGGATAACAAACAGATCGTGCAAATGACAATAATCGAAAGAGAATTCCAGTCAAAAACCTCCTTATTGCAGGTCTGAAGTCTGAACCACCAATTGAGATCAAATATAGCATTTAGCATGCACCCGAGGCCGAGGCAGTTTCTTAAATAACTAAGCTTATATGTCTTGCAAACTAGTATTTGTTCAACAAATTTCGAAATGAGTGAGAATTGAACCTAGATGCTGGAATTTTGGAAGTTCGGCATTCCCTTAATCTTAATTACTGCAGAATAAATTAAATGAGGCAAAATCACAGCTTATAATAGTCAACTTTGCCAACTGGTCAATAAACTAGGCCAACATCATCTTTCTTTTTCTGGTTTTCATTATCAATTGCACTCTGAAATTAATAATGGAAGTCAACTAAAACAAAGTAATATTAACTTACTTAACAGTTATCAGCATGATCAAACTTATACCTCACATGGATTCCGAATAGTAAATTGAAGTCAACTGCCAAAGATGCTGAAAATTTTTGCAGTAGGTTTATATATGACCACATAGGGCCTCGTGTTGCGAGTTAATTAGTGAATGAAAGTACCGACTCATTAGCTCTCTTGTCCTAACATGATTAAATTTTGCAGAAGAGTAAAGCAACCTCCACGGAAATGGATACAGAATAATATCTTGTTCGTCATTTACTTGACAGTTTTTTAAGCCAAAACTAATAAGAGAATATTTTAGGATAAAAAAAATAATACAGAATCTGTTACGATATGAGTCGGAGCATCAGGTGTACAACGTAAATAATATCTTGTCCGTCATTTACTTGACAGTTCTTTAAGCCAAAACTAATAAAAGAATATCTTAGGATAAAAAAATATTGCCAAACATAATATAGTATGGTCTGTTCTTGACATACGTCTTTTAGTACCATATATTTAGCTCAAAAAAAAAAAAACCCTAGACAGTTTAATCCTAAATTTTTGATGTATATACACTATCATTCAACGAAAAATTGACTCATCTTAGAATTTTTTTACATCCAGCAGTATGCCAGTATCATTTGTATATTGTGGACCGGTTGTCAATATAGTAACGATAGGTAGGGTTGATGTTTCATTTTATTAATTTTACAAGTTACGTACAGTCCGTACTCCATAAGAATAAAGTACAAAAACGTCATGTTTTAAAATGCATAGATTAAATATTTCACGGAGCAGGAAGATTCCTAAGGAATTGCTCCTCTCCAAAGTGATGTCTAAATGCTGAACAACTGATTATTTAAATGCTGAACGGACAAGGATACAATTGATGGCTTTAACATTGATAGAGATGGCATCAAAGCTCTGATCCTGGTAAATTCAGTAACATCTTTTGTTCTGTCAAGTGGGTTCCAATTCAGAAAATTGTTGATACTTCATGAACCATGAACTAGATCCATATAGCAACAATAACTGCATTCTTGTGGCACAAAGTTGCTTCCTAGAAAAAGGTCCATTATTGTGATTTTTTTTAATGTGAAGACATTTACATCTTTATTAAATGTTAGTGCCCACAACTATAATTTCTGATGTAGCATCAATGCATCTTGACACAGGATATAATTGCTGGCGGAACGGATACAATCTACACAGCTCTAGAATGGACAATGGCAGAACTTTTAGGCAACCAAAAGCCATGAAGCTAGTGCAAGATGAGGTAAGGTATATTTGCAGAGGTAAATCTAACATAACTTATCCAGATGAGTTTGAAAACATGGACTACTTAAAAGCAGTGGTTAAAGAGACCACCAATCACAGAAAAGTCCCTCTGCTTGTAGTTGCAACTCCATTTTCTAGTTAAGTAGGTTATCTTTATTCTTCTACCATGTTTTGCTTGGTCCATTTAATAATTTTGAAAATAAATTCAAGAATTAAATAAAATTAACTACACCATCTAGCTGTGTACCTGTATTCTCCTAATATAGCCCAGGTTTTAGCTCAGTGTTCTGGATGTAAAACAAAATTAACGTAGCGAATGGATCACACGGAGATATCTCATCAATGGCATGAAAGCAAACCAACCAACCAAAAAAAATGTTCGCACCAAGATTTCATTTTAATAAATTAAAATCATGAGATAATTTGAGCACGATTGGATAGCCCAAGTAGTTAAGAATTTATCCTCCGTTGGCCCAGTTTGCAGTGAATTGAGGAAAGTATGAGTTGAGTTGTTCAGAAAAGCCTTGAAAGTATTAAAGTTTTGAAATGTAAGCAATCAAAAAGTAGCTAGTTTTTCTCTTCCTGACATGTAAATTTTCTCCAATTCTTTGCTTATCTCTCAACATCTCCATGGGAAATTGTCTGTGATCCGGGATTCTATTTGAAACATGTACAACAGATACCACACCTAAATCATTCAGCTAAAAATAAAATTGAAAAATGAAAGTGCATATATACCTGACCAATAAAGTATTGAGTAAAGTGCAATATGTGTACCTAAAGTATGCCTCTAATGCAAGGTGTGTACCTAAAGTTTCGATTAAGTAAAATGTGTACCTAAACTATACATAATGGTGCAATGTGTGTGCTGCTGTGAAGTGTGGCTAACAGACGTTAAGTCTGTGTTCTTTCCCTCCATAAAGCACATACTTGCTCCCTCTTTCCTAGCCGCCGCGGTCTTCATTTTTTGCTTGGATGGAAATGTATTATGCATGTGGGTTCATGCATGGCTGTGCAGAGGAGTTTTTGATTTAAAGGGTTCTACTGTAGTCATAATTTACCTCGATGTGCTTGTGTGTTGTTCGAAGATTGTTCTGTATTTTTAAGACATGGTCGCATGCCAAATTCCCAATTATCCTTGGTTTAGATTAATTTACTCAGTTGTTTTCATATTGTTCAGTTGTGCTCAAATTAAATTAATTTTTTAATTTTGTGCTCAGAGAAATACATTTCTTTTAAAAATTAATAGTTTAGGAGGCAACGAATTGAAAGGATTTGGACGTATTTATACCTCAATTACAATAAACATTTTGAAAAGTAAAGTCGTCTATTAACGCTTGCAAGTGGAGCATTTGAGCCGGGACTCAAATTTTAAGGGGTCCAAATTTGATAAAACACTGTATATATTAAATATAGTACTTAATTTGATTAAATAAATTATTTATTTATTTATTTATCTTAAAATCTTTGATTTTTGTATAAAAAATTATTTAAATATCTAATCAGAATTTAATATTCAAAACTATTAAAACTTAACTTATGTAGTTTTCTTTTACAATTTATAATTTAAAATTTGTTTATAAATTAATCTTAGAACAGATACTCATTTGTAAGTTTATAAGCCTTATTTGTCAAAAAAAAATTATATTAATTAACGTAAACAATCACATATACAATGTAATATTATTTGTAAAAATAGATTATTCAATATAATATTTTTTTTATTATTTTTCATATAAATATAAATAATATTACTTTTATATAATTTATTATCTATGATTTATAATAATATAAATTTATATGAAAATACAATTTTTATATTTTCCGGAGGTCTTAAAATTAAAGACATTCTTATTTTCTACCAGTCCACCGTACCAAGAATTTAAAAGAATTACAAGTTCACAGTGTTCAGATGCATTCTAGGCAAATTTAATTGATCAAGAGCTTTCATTAACAAAGCTTACACATCATGAGTTTTGCCTTCAAAATAACCATCATCAACATTCTCACACTATCTTCTTCCGCTCATGGCCAAATGAATTATACGCGGTCATTTGGAAAAATATATGCATTTGGAGACTCCCTCTGTGACACTGGCAACACAACCCTCCTTATGGCAAAACATTCTTTCAGCATTCCACCAACAGATACTCTGACAAATGCCTCGTGATCAAATTTATTGTATCTAAGTTGTTATCTTTATCATACTAGCCTTTAACCCGTGCAAAGCACGGCCGGGAATATAATTCGTAATTTATTAATTATAATTTAAATTTTAACACCATTTTATTAGTATTTTAGTATTAATGAATTGGATTTTAGTTAAATTATATTAACCAACTGATTATATCTTCTAACGGAAATTTAGCTTTCACAATTAATATTATTCAATTAATTTTAAATCAAAATTTTCATATTTCATATATCTTCATATGTTACGTAATGGTTCGTGTTTGTAACGAAATAGAACACGTTACAGTTAAATTTCGAGTAAAATACGTTATAATTAAAAAGTAGCGTCTCTAATTATTTATATGTATTTTAGACAAAAGATATTAAAAATTATATATTTATAATTACTTATACATTTGTCTATAAGTATTTTTTAATATGAATATATGTTATTAATAGTAGTTTCACCTTTTTCAACTAATTATAAATTATATTTAATAAGATATTAATATACATAAGGAGTGTTTTTAGTATATAAAACTGTTTAATAGATATCTACATGTTGTAGAGTTTTAGTTTTAGAGGAGAGTACCAAACCAAAATTTTGTACGACTACAAATTATACACATGTTGGCTTTTTATAGTATAGTATAGATTTATAACCACCTTATCGTAACACAACTGCTGATAAGTCAAGTGGTGTAAATTTTGCAGCTGCTGGTTCTACGGCTATAGAGCATGAATTCTGGTTGACAAAGTTCTTAGATAGTCAAGGGTGTATAGACATAAAAGCTACATCACAGAAGTGCAAGGTAGTGTTTGATGAGGCCTTGATATGGGTTGGTGAAATTGGAGCTAATGACTATGCATGTATAGTGTTTGAGAGAGCAAGTATGTGCTTTATGGAGGGAGAAAATGAAGGGGAATTAAGAAGACAGACTTAACGTCTGTTAACCACACTTCACAGAAGCACACACATTGCACCATTACATATAGTTTAGGTACACATTTTGCTTAATCGAAACTTTAGGTACACACCTTGCACAAGAGGTATACTTTAGGTACACACATTGCATGTCTGTTAGGCAGGCATAAAACATGCATAAAATTTCGGTTACATATTTTTATTAAAAAATAAATACAGTAAATTAAAAGTGATAAGCAGCTGTATCAGACTTTCTCATCAAGCCTGCCATCTATTTGCACGAAAGTCTTTCCACCCCGTCTCCAATAGTTTTGCAAAATAATGATTTGAATGTACGGTTAAAGCAAAGTGTCGTATATAAAAAAACAGCGTAGTAAGTAAATAGCAGGGCAAGTTAGTTACTCACATGATAATGTAATATTGTGTATGAGCTCCTATCAGAGAGGTAACACTCTTATGCAAGCCGAAGAATGATGATCCAGGACAAAAGTCTAGCAAAAGTCATGACACATTAAGCAGCAGAGCTGCAGAAGTAACTCCAGGGAGATCAAATCTATAAACCAATTCATAGTGAATTTCAGATAAATTAGAAAAGACTTTACTGACCTTACTAAAAGGCGACTGGCGTGAGACCCAAGCGACCTTGCTGACATAATAAATTTCCAATGTAGAAGAAGAGGTGGAAGAAATTGGTGAAGTAATATTGATGTATCCGGTAGACATTACAGGTGACGGTCACTCCAATTTAATCAACATGGTTTGTCTCCAGACTCTGTACAAATGTGACAATCTATTATAATTCAAAAGGCTAAGTCATGAAAGGAAAGGCTTTAAAATCTTTAATTACATAATGCCTTGGAAAACTAGCAACAACCAGATAAGTTCCTAATAAGGACCCTCCGGAAGGGTTAAAAGTATGAGACATCGTCAGGGAGGGATGGTCCGAAAAAATTCATCCCCACATGTTCTTAACTTTTTATTCTCATTTGTGATGACTGATGAATGCAGCATACAAGTTGTTCTGCCTTAATTCTGTTACGAACTATTAGAAAATGGAAAATTTGAGGCATATTGAAAACATGTTCTTGAAATAATTTTGCCGAACTCATAGTTGTAAGTAATTTCTTGCTATGAGGACTTAAACTTTTATGGTAGATCTAAGACATTTCTTAGTATAATCCATGAATAAATTGAGTTGGAAATGGTTAAGTTGAAGTGGGTTGTGTGGTTGCTTGAATCGTAGCAATTTGAATATCACATTGATTGATAATGAAAGATTATGGATTTATAATACTTCACATTAAAGTGTAGTGTGCTTATCTTTATATTATAAGGTTTGACCACATACTTAACATTAGTATTTTTAAAGTTTTCTAATTATATCAGATGGGGTATTTTTGTAATTTTTGTGCCTGACAAAGAGAGCAGAATTTTTAAACCCTTATGTTGTGTTTGGTTGGGATGAATGATTCTGGACGGAATGGAATGGAAAATGAACTATTTTATGGACAATTTTTGAAAAATTTCATTCTTTCCTCCATTCCATTCCTTACATCATGTATGCTAGATATCACATCTTCAATTTGAGATGGAATCTCTCCCCTCCTCAATTTCTTCTCAATCTTATCATAGCAATTTTGCACTTCCTCAAAATTTTTTCAAAACTTTCTTCCTATCTCTATTAGTTTCAAGTATTTTTACTTATTCCATTCCATTCTCCCCAACCAAACACAACATTAGTTCAAGGATTAAGCGTAAATATAACGATTTGCAGCCGTAACTAGTTTTAAACATGATTCCCATTTCCCACTATTAACAGGAAATCTTGATTCCCCTTGTGGATAATTTAAGGATGATACAAGAAAGAAAAATATGAAAGAAAGATAACATGCTTTAGATGTGATCTAACACCCTGCAAGATCTTAATTTACTTGTTTAATTCCCTGGTGGCCAGTTTAAATCTCAAAGTTCCACTTAAACCCGAAATAATAATACCGTCCAGACTAAATGCAGTCGCGAAAGTGGAGCAGAAGATCCTTAGGCCGGAACTCTCTGCGTCCCTTTTTAGTTGTCACATTTGATTTGTGCCGGTCAAATGGATCAAAGTTTAACTGAAATTTATTAATATTTTGTCAATTGAAAAAATAAAAAAAATATGTCACCGGAAATAATTTTTAATCTACTTTAAAATATAATTTTCAGTTTTTTAAAATAATGAAAGAATGACTTGTAATCTTTAGTCAAAACTTAGTCAACTTGATCAACAAAAATAAAAATATGACAACTAAAAAAGGACGAAAGAGATATATAATTTAAAATTCTCCAACGCCTCTTGATAATATAAAACAAAGTAGAATAAATCATCACACATATACAGTACTACCAACTCACTACCTAGTACCTACTACTCTTTAGAAAGCTGGAACACTTAGTTGTTTTTATTGGAAATACAAGTACAAATATCCTAGCCCTTCATTTCATTTTTAATCCATTTACTTTTGTCATCGCGTATGTATTTTTTATTATGGAATTTTTTTGCACTCCAATAATTCTAACATACCAGTTGAAAGCCATGCACAGGCTATTTTCAATATTTATCATATTGTTTATATTTTGTGTTGTTTTTTAAATTAATACCATGTGTCTAGACACCTCAATTCATAACAAAATTATGAGAATAATTCTCCCCTAACAATTACTAGTAATTTAAAATGTCCCAATAATCATGGAAGGATACTGACCACCGCATTTAGAAAAATGGTTATTTTTGCTCCGAAGAGTCAATTTATATCAACATGCGTCTTGAACGTTTTTAGCTCTAGCGGAGTGTAGCCCATGCAGATGCAAATTCCAAAGCCCCACAGCCACAGGATTAAACAGGTGATAATCGAGTTCAAATATTTAACTGAACTCTGACTCATTTAATTAACTATTTTAAATTAGTTTAAATATTTTACCGAATTCACGTGTAAATTATTAAGATATTAGTTTCATTTTATAAATCAGGAAAATAAATTTTAGTAATTATTTATTTATAATTATAAAAGAGTTCTAATTCGAGTCAGTTCTGAAATTCGAGAATTCCCGGGCATCTCGAGAATATCTGAGAATAGATACTCAGCGGTGATAGTCGAGTTCAAGTCGAATTACCGGCAAACTCTACTTAAAGTACAGCTCTCCATGTATTGGACCTCATTACAACAACTTAAGAAATCCCATAATTTCTCAAGAAGCTAAACAACTACCCCGAAAGATGAAACTATCAGCATGGCTGCAACCTTTCATCACCTTTCTCTTACCCTTGATCTTAACTTTCTTTCTTTTCCATCGATTTTTGGCTAAAAAACCAAGTAAAAAAAACCTCCCACCCTCTCCGCTAAGGCTACCAATCATTGGCCATATGCATAAACTTGGAACCTTACCGCACCGTCCACTCCTCAGCTTGTCCAAAAAATATGGACCACTCATGTTACTTCACCTCGGAAGCATTCCAACTCTGATTGTTTCGTCTGCCGAGGCGGCTGAAGAGGTCATGAAAACTCACGATCTCAAGTTCGCGGACAGGGTTCGAACCTATGCTAATGAGAAGCTTCTGTATTGTTACAAGGACGTGGGTATGGCGCCTTATGGCGAGTACTGGAGAAAAATGAAAAGCTTTTGTGTCGTCCAGCTTTTGAGCAACAAAAGGGTTCAAGATATGGGAACAATAAGAGAGGAAGAAGCGGCTCTGTTGGTTAATAAGATTGTTGAGTCTAATTCTTCGGTTGTGGACTTGAGTGAAATGTTGGTAACGCTCACTAATAATGTTGTTTCTACAGCGGCTTTGGGTAGAAAAGTTGATCAAGGGGGGAGTGGGAGGAAGTTGTGGATGTTGATGAAGGAAACAGAGGAATTACTTGGCCGATTTGATGTGGGAACGTTTATTCCGTGGCTTTCATGGATCAATACAGTTTCAGGTTTTAATGCCAGAGTGGATAAAGTTGCAGAGGAGAATGATGAGTTTTTTGAACGGATATTGGAAGAGCGGATGAAGGGTGAGAAAGTTGAAGAAACAGAGGATTTTCTTGATGTTTTGCTCGGGATAGACAAGGATGCCCCCGGTGGCTTTGACATTGATAGAGATAGCATCAAAGCTCTGATCCTGGTAAATTCTTTAAAACCTTTCTGTTTGTCAAAGGGATTTGAATTCAGATCTGTTTGGGAACGCAGATTTCATTTGAAACTCTGAATTTGCACAATTAACCTGTTTGGTAATATGAATTTGGATTTCATTTGAAGTACATACTATTCAAATGTTAGTATAAACTTGAGAATTTGAAATGACAACTCAAATCCTGTTATTTGAAATCCATCATTTGAAATGAAATGTACGTTTCTTAACGCCGTCTTTTGTTTATATACTTCATGAAATTTGGATACAATTCATATAGCAATAGGTTAAATCTATGTGGACGAAGTTGCTTCCAAGAATAAGGTGTATAATGCAATATTTTACTATTAAAACTTGAGATTTAACAATATCATCATCTTCGTGAAACAGGATATTATTGCTGGTGGTACCGACACTACCCACACAGCTCTGGAATGGACAATGACAGAACTTTTAAGGCACCCGAAAGTCATGAAGCAAGTACAAATTGAGGTGAGGAATACTCTCAGAGGCAAATCCAACATAACTTATCCGGATGACTTTGAAAACATGCACTACTTGAAAGCGGTGATTAAAGAGACATTGCGAATCCATCCACCACTCCCATTACTAATCCCTCGAGTTGCAAGACAAGATGTGAAGTTTATGGGCTATGATATTGCAGCTGGAACAATGGTTATTATCAACGCCTGGGGGATCGGAAGGGACCCTACTTTGTGGGATGAACCGGATGAATTTAGGCCAGAAAGGTTCTTGAATTCAACAATAGATTACAAAGGTCATGACTTCGAGTTGATTCCATTTGGCGCTGGAAGGAGGGGTTGTCCCGGGATAAATTTTGCCATGTCGACTTATGAGTTTGTGTTGGCAAATCTTCTGCACAAGTTTGAGTGGGAACTCCCTAATGGAATGAAGTGTGATGAGCTGAATATGGATGAGTGTGCTGGCCTTACTGTTCACAAAAAAGTACCTCTTCTTGTCGTTGCACGTCCATTATCTAGTTAACTAGCTTGTCCTTATCCTTCTACCATGTTCTGCTTGGATGATTTTCATTATTGAATATTGAAGAAACATGTATGATGGATGGATCCTCTTTGCCGTCCATTTAATAATTTAAAAAATGTAAGGTGAAGAAATAAAGATATTTAAGTAGCATTTGATTGTAGCATGATCTCAGGATATAGCCTAAGTTTTGGTTCAGTTTTCTTTATGTATAAGAAAATTACAACAGCAAATAGATCACATGAGATATCTTGCCAATGGCGTAAAAACGAATCAAGCAAACGAGAAAATATATATCACTGACAGTCTGACATGCTTAAATCCCTCCATTGCGCGACACTAATTCTCCGGCTTGCTTACGATCATTTGTATCATCGGTTTTTTTATACAACTGATCCTGCTCCATGGTCTGAAGTTGAAAATGGTTCAACACTGTAACATATTCAGAAAGACAACTCCATAAAGGAAGCAAGAAATGAGTGTGCATACTCCATAACATAACATTTGCGCCAAGACTAGTATACTTGTTCTCTTGATGTCAGCCACTAAATACGAAGAGCAACAAACGTAAACATCAAGGGGTGGTGGCGCAGTTGGCTAGCGCGTAGGTCTCATAGCATTAGAGTTATCCTGAGGTCGAGAGTTCGAGCCTCTCTCACCCCATTCTTTTTTTCCCTGGAGACCAAATATAACTTCAGATATCTCCACAAATGCCGATACAAAACTCATGAAGCTGATGTGTGAATACGGAGAAAACAAGGAATTCGAGTCACAGTCATAGTTTGCCTAGTAATAAAAGTGTAGACAATTTCTATGTTCTCTGCAACAATGAGATTGCCTCATCATATTCAACTTCTCCACCTATACACTGCATGACAGAAATGTTCAAGATCAGCTTATCTTTTTCTACTCATTAAGAATAAAATTAATTAACTTATATATTGCAATCAATTAAATCAAACTGATAATTTAACAAAAAAACTTCATATTTTGACACAAAGTGTCTGTGTGTGGAACTTGGAAGGTGCATTTGAGATGGGTGGGGTAAAATCGACTATGGCAGCCAAGCTTACGTTCTTTCCACCTAATCCTCCGTCATATAGACTTGTCACAGACGAGTTTACTGGTTTGTTGTTGCTGGAACCTTTTCAGCACCGGGACAACGTTGATGTTCTGCAGCTTCCTACTCGTCGAGGCAATGAAATTGTGGCAATGTATGTAAGGCACCCTAAGGCAAACTCAACACTGCTGTATTCTCATGGAAATGCAGCTGATATTGGGCACATGTATGAGCTCTTTGTTGAGCTGAGCACTCACTTGCGTGTTAATCTCATGGGGTACTACTACTGAACCTTTTTCTCTAAATTTACTTTCCTATAACCATCAGCTGTAGAGGATGTTTTGATCTGTTGAAATTATGTAGGTACGACTATAGCGGCTATGGGCAAGGGCGGATCTAGGATTCAAATGTTAGGGGGGCACGAAGCAAATTTTCGAAAAACACCTATATGTTTTTAAATTTTGTGGGGACACTCTTATAATTTTACAAAATTTAAATGGTGAAAAAATGTAAAAAAATATTTTTGGGGGGACACGTGTCCCCACGTGCCTCTTCCTAGATCCGCCCCTGGCTATGGGCAATCAACTGGGAAGGTGATAAATGATTCACTAATAATAACAAGACTCGTACTTCAATTAAATGAGACCTTCAAAAATTCTTAAACATGTATTTCTGTTGCAGCCTAGTGAACAAAATACTTACGCGGATATTGAAGCTGCTTATAAGTGTCTTCAAGAGAGCTACGGTGCTAAACAGGAAGACATAATCCTCTATGGACAATCTCTTGGGAGCGGACCTACGTTGGATCTTGCTGCTCGTTTGCCTCAGCTGAGAGGAGTCGTTCTGCATAGTGCTCTACTATCAGGATTGCGAGTTATTTATCCTGTGAGACGAACATACTGGTTTGACATCTATAAGGTGACTTTTGGTTGGAGATGCGAGGGGATCATAAATTTTACATAGTTGCATCAAACATATATTATGTCTGAACTGATCTCAACTTTTTGTGCAGAACATCGACAAAATACCTTTGGTGAAATGTGTCGTTCTAGTCATTCATGTAAGTGAATATTCTGTTATTTACAGTTCTAATTGCATAATAGTGCTTCCATATCTGTTTTTTATGAAAATAAGGACTTATTTCGAGAGAGAAATACACATTTACATAAAAAAAATCATATTTTTTTTCAGAAATAAGTGACTTATTTATGAAACTCACCGGGGCTGTGCTTATTTGCAGGGTACTTCAGACGAAGTTGTTGATTGCTCTCATGGTAGACAACTTTGGGTCCTGTGTCAAGAGAAATACGAGCCATTATGGCTCGACGGAGGGAGTCATTGCAACCTGGAACTCTATCCAGAGTATTTCAAGCATCTCAGAAAGTTTATATCTCATATTACAAAATCTCCATCCGGCCAAAACACTTCTACAAAGAGTGTCGAGGGGGGACCTAGAGATATTAGTACAGATCATGTCGAAAATCCACAAATGAGCACTAACACACGAGAAAAACGCAAACAGAGTGCCAGTAGAAACGAAAAGCTGAAATACAGTGAAAGGAAACTTGATGCTGGAGACAAATTTGCCACCAAGTTAAATATACCTTTCGACCAGATTGGAAAGTCCCATAGGAGTGTTGAGTACCATGAGAAGTCGCGGAAAACTATTGAAAGAGAGCGTCGAACCATGGATTGGGTAACCACAATGCAAGCTGCATAAATGGTTTAAATGCATTCCAGTCCAGCATATGTGAAATGAATTAGTACTCATGTGGTAAAGCCTGATGAATGGGTGAAAGTATTTGGTGATTAGTCTGTAACTGTGGGTGTCATCTTTTTTGTTGTAATCTTTTCAGTTGCTTAAAATGTGATGATTTGCTTGAAACGTTTGTGCATTGTCAAAATTTTACATTACAGTGTCAGCACAACTACTGGGAATGTTTGTTGGACTTATCTTGCAAAAGTAAGACTGATTTAGAGGAAAAATTTAAGAAAAGGCGCCATATTCCACAATCTTCACAAGTAATGTTCAAAATACGATAATTATGAAAAATAGTTCAAAATATCACTTATTAACATCCAAGAGTTCAATATTTTAATTTTTGAAGAAAAATTATGTATTTTATTGCGTTCGATATGAAAATAATATGATATTCAACACAATTTAAATAATAAGAAATTATGAAAAATTATATATTGTATTGCGTTTGATATGAAAATAATAATATGATATTCTTGACCTCACCCTCTTAGCCTAATTTGTATATGTAGAGATCCATCTCACTTTACATCGAGGGAAAAGACTATCAACGCAGTTCTCTGAAAATTAAACAAACTAGTATCGCTTGTGATTTCAAGTTTAATAACAAGCAAGGGTGTTTTTCCGCGCACACAAGGTGTTTGATATGAGTACTGTTACAAAAATTGAGTTTTGTGAAGAAGAAAATCGTTCGTCCCTTGCGGGGCAGCCTCCGAATAAGAAACAAAAATATAATGATTCGAGTACAGGCTTAAATTCTACTCCTGTGTTGATTCATAAGTATCTGGCTATCGAGCCAAGTGGAGAAAAGCAGGAGTCTCGGCTAGCTGCATTGTCTAAACGGACGATATTACCGAATAAATATGTGGATCCCCTGTCATTGTGGTCTTTGGGAATTCACGAGGAACTTTCAGACAAGTTGGAAAAGATTGGATGGAGCGATTTGATGGTAATGGATGAACCCTCGTACGAAACTCTCGCTCTTGAGTTTTTAAGCTCATTTGAGGCGAGCGAGGAAGGTACATTGTCCTTTAGGATTGGGAATGTGCGACATGAAATAAGTAAGTCTAGGTTAGCTGGAATGTTTGGATGGGAGATTGTTGAGCAGCAGGTGCTTTCAAAGGATTATGCTACGCCTTTCTGGCTCAGAATCACCGGGCTGCCGAGAACTGAGAAGCACAAGGCGCGGAGTACTTCTTCAGAGATGTTCAGTTCTGCTGACCGTTACTTCCACAGACTAATGACATACACTATTTATGGTCGAGGGGAGAGTAATAATAAAGTTCAAAAGGGCGAGCTTTTGTTGCTGTATCATTTTGATGCTGGCATACCTGTGGATTGGACAGGCCTTTTGATTGAAAGATTTTTGTATCAAGCTGCGAAATCAGGTGGTGCTCTTGTGATGGGTGGTTTCGTGACTCGAATTGCTGAGAGACTAGGTGTGTTTGATCGCCATAAAACAAGCTTAAAGAAAGTAGAGGGGTGGTCGTGTGCTATTGATAATGATTACTTGTTTGGCATGAAACTGCTGTATCGCTCTAAAAATGGTTTTGTAGGGCCAATTCATCATAAACATGATCCACGTCAGGTGGTAGAGGAGGATGCTACAGAATGTGAGTCGGAGAAGGACAGTACTCTTGCAGAGCAGCTTGCTGAACTCCGAAGCACTCAAGCTCAGATACTAAAAAGTCGAGAGAGGATGGAGATGCAATTAGCAAACATATTAGACATACTAAAAAGTAAGTTTGCACACCCTGCACTTCAATCAGTCCCAGGTTCATAGTACTATTTTGTGCTGTGAGTAATATGAAATGATCATATGGTCTGAGTATTGTATCTGTCAGGTTTATATCAAAGATTTTACTAAGTATGTTTGTGTGTATATTGATACAATCTCGTATGATTCAACATCATTATTTGTCCATAACATCAATTTTCAATCCACACCCCTAAATTTTCAAATCTAAGAGCATCTCCAACGGTGTTGGCTATAATCGTTGGCTAAATTGGACCTGTAAAACATTATGTAAAATTTGCTGAACCTGTAAGACATTTTGCTACAATGGTACTGGCTATATTGGTTGGCTATAATTTAAAAATAGTATGTTATTAATATTTTAAATTGTTAAAATAGAATATATCAGTTCAATATGGTAATAAATGATGTACAATCTTCCTACAGATTTTCTTACAGACCTGTAGAGGTTCGACAAATTTAGCCATCCATAGGAGGTTGGCTAAATTTATAGACAACAGCTCATCATGGTTGGAGTTGAGTTTTTGGAGCTGTTGGCTAAATCTTTTTATTTTAAGTATGCCAACTCATCTTTTGGCCAAGGGTTTTAGATGGTTGGAGATGCTCTAATAAAAAAAAACACACTGTAAATTACATGTAAACACACTGATGAAACTCTTTCAGATTGCATACACACAAATAATGAAATTCGACAAGCACATGAAATACTACTGATCAAGTAAGCATGTATACTGGATTCCAAAGGTTTTCATTAATCAGACTGATATGTCCAAACAGCACACACCTCGAACAATGTAAGGTTTATTCAGCATAAAATGAAAATGCAAATATTGCAAGCAAATATTATTATGTGGGTGGTGCATAATACAAATACTCAAACTTTCAACCATAACATCTGATAGGATCATTGCAGCTTTTTGCAGCAGACTGTTTCGAGCCTTGGCCTCCACCCTTCTCCAAATACTGCTGGTGGTACTCCTCAGCCCTGTAAAATCTCTTGGCAGGAAGAATCTCCGTAACAATCTTCTTACCATCCAATGCTGTTTCCTTCACTTGAAGTGACTCCCGTGCCAAACTAGCTTGCTCCTCAGTGTAGTAATATATCCCGGAACGATACTGCTCGCCAACATCACCGCCCTAGAAAAAATCCACATAATCATTAATAACATGAATTGCGTCCTTGTCCTCCTCCTCGGATTTGTGTCACTCGGTAGTAGGTGGTGTAGCTGGTGATCGGGAATCTACAAAACAATGCCGGAGGGGTTATCGCCCCATGGCACCTCCAGCATGAGAATAAAACACAGTATTGGAATAAAGTAGGTAGAGAGTAAATATGGATTATAGTAAGAGTGGTGTGTGCATGATGATTGTAGAGTGATTATTGAATAAAATTGAGAGAGTAACCCCTAAAAGTACCATCTAGTCGAACGATTGGTGAGTAGAGATTGATACCTTGATCTTGTCCTTTAATTGGGTGAGCCTTTAGGAAAGGTGTATGTTGTATTGTGCTAGGGGGTGTAGGTGTGTCGAAGGCGTGTGCCGCTGTATAATAAAGCTAACGTGTCTCGTATAACAGCGCGACAACTTGTAAGAGTGTTTTGACTGAGGGGGGCCGTGACTGCTCCGACAAGTAAGTACCCGGAATGTGCTCTCCAAGGTGGGGCAAATGATAGTCTATAGTATGCTTCATCCTGGACATTATGCTTGTATGCAGATTCCAGATACTCTACCTGTGGGACTAGTCACGGTCCCAACTTAGTCAAAACACTCTTACAAGAATGAGACACATAAACTTTATTATATGGAGGCACACACCTTCCACACACTCCTGTCTCCTGCACCTCCCTAGCACACCCTGGATAGTGAAAGGCACACTCCCACACCATGGAAACAAGAGGACACATGTCCTCCATCTACAAACATACACCTCCCCTGAAGGCTCGTCCAATCAAAGGACAAGATTAATATATCAATCCTTAAGTATCACTGGACTATAAATAGACCACAATCCCCAAGTACCATTGGACTATATAAATAGAACAATGATCGGTACTTTCATGGTTGCTCTCTCTCAAATTTATTATTAATCATTCTAAAATCATCATACACACCACTTCTAGTATAATTCAATATTTGTTCACTACCTACTTTATTCCAAAACAATGTTTTATTCTCACGCCCGGAGGTGCCGCAGGATCCGACATTGTTTTCTAGATTCCCAATCACCAGCTATATCCCTACTACCGAGTGAGACACATCCGAAGAGGACGGAGACTAGGGTGTGATTTAGAGTTATCAATCATAACAAAAGTTATATTTTAATTTTCTGAAGCACCTTAACCCTTACATAAAAAATTACTTGAAACAAAAAACACCCATAAAAACATTATTGATATAGTCACCTTCGATCCCAGAAGGTTGAAATTTAGCCAACTTGGGAAAGAAAATTTTGGGGAAAAAGAACTTTTTTTCTCAATTTCAAAATTTTACTATATTGCTGGAGTGTTTATATTTCGTTGGAGTAAATTGCATTCTAATGACCCGTGAAAAGATTTTTTTTCTCAGCGCGGTGGCCAATTTTTCATATCTTACAAACAACAGCTAGCAAAAATAATTGTAAAACGATGAAGGCTTCAATTAAATAAATCCATCTTAGAAGAAGACATCAATTCTGCATAATAAACGACATTAACAAAGAAACAAGCTTATTAACATGATGCAAAAAGGGAGAATATATATAAAGACGTACTTGGCGATTGAGAGACGTAGGATCATGCCTAGCCCAGAAAAGAGAGAGAAGAGTCGAGTAGTCACAAACAGCCGGGTCGAACTGGATCCGAACCACTTCCACATGTTCAGTAGTTCCAGTACAAACCAGTACATAATCCGGGTTGTCAACATGGCCCTGAGAATAACCCACCTCTGTTTTCACCACACCTGGGACCCTCTGGAACGCCAGCTCTACTCCCCAGAAGCACCCGGCTCCGAACTGGGCGAACTCCAGACCCGGTCTCTCCGGGTTCGGGTTGTCCGGATCCAGAGCTGGGTTGGTTGACTTGTTAATCTCCGCTTCATTGCTAGCCATTGCTCGGTATAGGAGTCGTCGTTTGTGCGTTGACTCTTCTCCTATGGTAATGAAATGAATTTATAGAGAGAAATTAATATGAGGATCGGGATATTTGAAGCTGACGATCATTATGGACAGGTTCGTAATAGAACGTAGACGCGTATCCGACCGGAAACTTGGTCATATATTCTTTTTTCCCTTCAAAACTTGGTCATATATTCTTTTTTTTCCCTTCAAAACTTGGTCATATATTCTCTTATTCTATTGCTACTTTAGTTATTCGTTTTCTAAAATTCTATATGACAAATTTTTTGATAAACGAAATCTGAAATTTAATCCCATTTAATATTGTAGATTTTTATTTCGTAAATAATAGTTTTTTTTTAATTATGTTTTAATCAACAGATTTTAACTTCAACGATCACAAATTAACTAACTTAAATTTAGTGTAGAGTACTAGCCATTTTCAGAAAATAATAAAACTATAACTATATCTTTAATATTGATTAAAATATATTTATCGGAACCAATAACTCTATAACATATATTATTAATTTATTAGGGTCGCGCTGAAAAAAGGACCAATACTTAAGATAGAATAACAAAACCACTAAGGGATCGTTTGGTTCAGCTGATTCTGATATCAGGTATGGGTTTTGTTCATTCCAAACCCATACCTGGTGTTTGGTTGTCTATTTTTATAATATGATACCCATACCTCAAACCCATCTGGAATCAGATTTGATACCTTAGGGAGGAGGTGGGTATGAGAGAGGGGTATGAGGTATCAAATGAAAATTTTATTAATTCATTTTTATTTATAAAGTTAAATACAATCTCAAAACACATAAATTAAATGGGATATGATATTTTTTTAATTTGAAATAAGTTATACTTATTTTTATTTACTGTTAATTAGTAATATTAGTTATTACTAATTATTTATTTTCATTCTAGTACATAAATTATTTCTTTTCATTCCAGTACTAAACCAAACACAAGATATCAAGAATGATTCCTCAACCCCATACCAGCTTAACCCGACCAAACGACCCCTAAAGTCTACCTGAATTTTCTATCTAATGATTCTGTTTTGAACATGAACTTATATTATTAAGCGCCCGGTAGGATTTTTCAATAATTATTAATCATATCGAGTTTTTAATGATTGTTATCATTATAATCAGCTTAAATATATATATATATATATATATATATATAGGGTTGCACTCCACACAGAACACTTTAAAAAAAGAACAACACAGAACACTATCATAACATTTTTTTTTTTCGTAAAAAATGATTTGTTATGATTATATTTACATAGTTAAGCACTAGCTAAACTTAATATATGAAATCTAACATCCAAATCTATCCAAATTATTAATATGAAATATTATAGAAACCAGAACAGAATCCAAAACAGAATCCAGAATAGAATCATGTATATATTTTTTACATCATTAATATCACATAGAATCATATTATTTTTAATCCGTAATTGTTGTTAAACATGCTAGATACTATTATTATTCATAATAAATGGTTAATTAGCTTAAAGTTAGAATTTAATTCAAGTTTTAGATGAGATTCTATGTTCGATTCCAAAGTGTTCTTCTTTGTTCTTCTTTTAAGGGTGTTCTGTTTTGAGCAATGCCCTATATATATATATATATATATATATATATATATATATATATATATATATATATATATCAATAGATGTATTTAACTTGGAATTTTTTTTATAAAATTTAAAGTGAATGAATTGCATTGTAGAAACATAAATTTTCCACAATTGGAAGACATATTAAAAATTTCACAGCTATTGCTGGAATCATTAGACTAAATTTTAAAAAGAAAATATATTCATATTTAAAATAAATATTTGAATTATAACTGATAAATTGCTTATGATTTATCCGTTACTAAAGTATTTTTAAAATGTTTGAATAATAAAACTTGTAAGTTATAGAAGAACAACTCTCATCTCTAATGATAATTTATAATATCAGTATGATTTTAAAGCATTTGCACAAAACAAAGTTTACCTCTCAGCTGATATAAACCAAAGACAAGGAAACATACTACTCGATTACCAACAAAAATAAAAACAATAAAAATAAAAGGAATATCCTGACAAAAAAAAGGAACTTACAAGTAAAGAGGGGTGTATTCGATTGGGATTTTAATGGATTGTTTTTAGTCTATAGATTTTAATGGATTGTGTCTGATTTTGATTTTGTGTGGATTCTTGATGAAATGTCGCAGAGTTGATAGGATTTAAGCACAATGCTTCAAAATCCCATTGATTTTGATGAGATTTCAAAAAACTTAAAATACACTGATGAATGCCACAAAATCCATCATTTTATGAAATGCAAAAAAATCCATCAGCATTTGAATACCATCAGATTTTAATGGATTTTAAACAATCCCAATTGAATACCATCGGATTTTAAAGCATAATTTAAAATCTCAATTGAATACCACCAGATTTTGTAGCATAATTTGAAATCCCAATTGAATACCTCAAGATTTTAATGGATTTCAAACAATCCCAATCGAATACCCTCGGATTTCATGAATGCGAAAAAATGCTTTAAAATCCCAATCCAATACACCCCTCAAAGTATCGACAGAGACAGCCACTCCTTACAGTTTTTACAAGTAGTTTAACGGCATACAAAATAAAACTATGTTTACCATCAACCCAGGAGGGAAAGGACAGACTTTCACTTGTAAGGCCAAAGAACCATGACCAACTCATATAAGAAATGAGATATTTGGGCCATCTCCTACACAATGACACCCCAGCCAAACGTGACCCACTTTAATTAACAGTGAACCAACTTAGCAGGAAAAAGAAAAATATAAGACTCCATACATGAACCTCAATACAAAATAGGATCTGAAACTTAAGTATTTCGTGATTCCCTGTAATTTAACTTACGGACACAAATAGCTGCTTTTAATCATATTGTGAAGCTTCTAGTGCTAAAATGATCACCATTATGCATGTCCATCCCCCTGGGCTCTTGTTCTCTTTTCCTCTTCGATACGGACAATGAAGATATGACTTTGGCAGACACTACTTTTTTGGCCAATAGTTTCCACCTTGTTACATCCTCTCCCTTCTTATCTGATTGGCTTTTCAACTTAAATTGCCTATTCGACATAACACAACTCAAACATATCAGCACATATAAGCCACTGTAAAGTTTAGTGCTTAAAAATATCAGGGCCTGTAAATTGACAGTTGAAGCAACATTCCAGGATTAGATTAGGAAAATTACAAAAATTTTGGCATCTTCTGTACAAATAATTAGATTAGATATTTCTGATAAAGATGATTACTATCTTAAATACTTGATAGCCACTTGTCCAAGGTTTCAAAAATATCAGGAAAACTATCTGATACACTAACAAGCCATATGTGAATGTATGAATGAATGAATACAGACATAACATAAGCTACCCCACTGCACAATTAATTCATAAGAGTTCACAAGAATTCAAACATACTAGCAAATTCTTGCTCTGTGTCCCACCAAATTAATTGAAGAGCTTTCAGTAAGTAGGTGCCACTTAATTTTATAGTATGTTTCTTGTCAAGTTCGCAAGTATAAACATTTGGAAAGTGAATAAATTGAACGCCTTCACGAGTTACCTCAATACATTGTTGTAGGTTTTAGAATTCCTATGAACTGATTCATTTTATGGTAAAAAAATAAAATAAATAAGAGATAAACCAAACAAAAGTGAATTTGAACAACTGGACTCAATATTTAACAACAGGAAAATTTAAGTATGTTATTAGACTATCGGGACAAAAAAAAAAATCTTACCTGCATAGGGGAACTTTGCATGTATCAGATTGCTCACATATGGAGGAATGAAGTTTAAGGAGCTGCCAAAATCTCTTGCACCTCAAGCACCCTCCATTAACCTTTCTTTTACATGCAGCAAAATGTTTGATTGAATGCTGTAGACCTTCACATGTTGAGAACTTGCTACATGGACCCTTGTTCTTACTTGGCTCTATGTCGTGAGGTCCAACACTGGTACAACCTTCTGTACATATATGTTCCAAACATTCCATGGCTTCACTAAGCTGTAAATACAAGCCCTGCTCTTCTCTGTGCTTCTTTGTCCTTTTTTTCCTCTATTTTCAATCAACGACCAAAGTTAGCCTCATGTCAACCAGAAAACTTTGATTTTGCTTTGTTGTGTGAATTAAATTAATCGATAATCCAAAAAGCATTGCATATTTACATAGTAAAAAGTTTCTTTGTGCCAAAATCATATTCGAATAGCACAAGTTTAAACCTTCAAGGGTTTTGTTGTAAAACGTACCAGCTCAGCTTCATCAATGAAGTGTAGAATTTCAAGTTCAAGATACGGGTCGTTATTTTGAAGGAATTGCCATCCTTCAGTATGCTCAACAGCCTTGAACTTTTCAGAGATCAGCTTCATTGACTTGAGGTAAAGATCCGGTGCATCACAAAGTCTAGCAAGTTGAAGAACATCCACCACATTCTCAATTGTCAATCGCTGAGCCAATGCCTTGGTGCACCTTTGCTTTAGCTGTGGTACCAAGTACACGTGAGACAGAGCTAGCAAATGAATCCCAAATTTTTCCATTTCTTCCTCAGAACACCTGTATTCCAAATGCATTCTAATCATTTTCTGTAGTTTAGTGTTCTTAACCTTGACTTCATCCCATGCAATTTCATCAAAGCAGAATAAAATTTGACATCACAGACAAAAACATACATAAAGAATCTTTGACAAAGTATCGTAGTACAAAAAATAGAACATGAATCAGACTATTTGTCACTTACAGAGTAAATTGTTAATACATTTATATAACAAAGAATGAGATCGCGTACAAAGACAACATATATGAGTTTTGATTCGAGTCAAGTCAAATGTTTAAGGTCCAACCTCTTCTTATCAAATTCCAGTCAAGTTAATAACTTAAAAGTGCAAAATTTCTTGTCTGTGGTCAAACCCCTATTAAGTGTGTTAAGACACGGTATTGACTGTACTAGCTACAGATTTACAGTTCACTTTAGTTAAATCTTAAATCTGAGTCAAGTCCAATACAACTGAATAGAGTTCTAATGAATTACAACCCTGGCCCTGAGAAATGGACTATTGGATCTATTTGTCATGTTACATACGGAAGCTAGTAGGAATAACGGATCATTTATAAATATAATACAAACTTGAAATGACAGATGAAAACAACTGTAAAGAATATTTTTAATTCAATAAAAATAAGAATCATGACCGAGCCAAAAAAAAAAAAAAGAATAGTGAGAACCTGGCCATGTGTCACTAGCACAAGAAACAATTAGATACATTCAACTCACAAAAAATAATATTCCAAATATCATATAAAGAAATTTAGAGTTTTAAATCAAGTCAAGTCTAAGTGGTAATCAACATCCTATTTTAAACTCCAAACTATTTGGAATTAATAACATAAACAAACGAAGCTTCTTGCTTGATTAATAAACATATCAACATCGAGAATTGCGTGTGCAACGAGCACCACGAATTTGATTCTGTTACAATCATATCCCTCAGAAATTGATCTACTGGATCTAGGTGGCAAAAATTAAATTTTTGAGCTACTAGGAAACAGTAAACACCGAAATCATCAATTATTAAAAAATAATATCTACTAAAATAATCAACGGCTACTAACCTGGAAGCATAGAGGAAGCCGATAAACACAGAAACGGCATCGTTTGGCACACCGAGAATCCGAATAGTGTTCTCGGAGCTCCGATGCTTTCTCGGACTATCTATTATGCTCTCTAACACCGGCGAAGCCGACGCCTAATCATTTAAAAATATCAAAGAGTTATATTCATTTATCATATACATAAACAACACTATATAAACTTATATATACACAATCGATTAAAATATACACAATCGATAAAAATAACAATGTAAAATTCATTTTCCAGCGATTATTGAATAATAATCGAATCTATTCATTACCAGTACGCTAGCGTGCGCCGGAATTCGAAGTCCTCCGGAAGTGATGATGTGTACGTCGTAGTCTGGGGTGTCGCCGGAGCTCCGATCGGAATCCACCGCCGGAAATGGAGGAGTGTCTTTCAAGTAAATCGGCGACATTGTTGTTAAAAATAGACAGAGGTGTGTATGTATACTATATATATAAAACTTTTATGAAATTTAGAGAGACGAAAAGAGAGAGCTGGAGAGAGAGAGATGGGGAGAGATTGTTTTTGAGTTTGTTGAACGAGGCTGCTGCTATGTATGGGTCAGTTGGGTATTTATAGAAGAGCAGTGCCTCGAGATGCGTGAGTGAGGAAACGGAAAGCAGGATAGATGCGAAAAGATATTTTATTTGAGCTTTGAGGGTTAAACGTTGCACGCGCTGTAACAGCTGTGACCACGGATAAATACTCTGTAACTCTGCTCATAAAATAATTATACTGTATTTTTAGTTTTGATAAAAGAATAATTTTGATAAATTAATAAAAAATTCATTATTGAAAATTTTCAATTTTAATAGTTTAATTACAAATTATTTACATAATGAGCAGCATGAAGGTATGTTTTTACCTTTTTCATATATATATTTATTTTTTTTAAAAACAAATATTTCTAATTATATAATGATGTATTGTCGTTAGGTTATTTCTTCACGAGAAAATAGGAATGCGTTCATATATAGAATTAGTACTACTTCTGAGTCTTTTCATATGAGTATTGCTTTTCAGTCTATTAGTTTGTTGATAGATGAAGAAATTTTTTGTATAATTTTTTGCACGGAAGATTATTGTTCTAAAATTCATTCTACAAAATATAGCAACAAAGTTATTTTAGTTGAATATTCTGGTTTTGTTATCCGTTAACAAAAGGATCTTCTGGGATATATACGATTAATCTCTAGGATAATATAACTCCCGGTGGTTGCATTAAATACGAAGACGGTGACACATGTATATAAGATAAGTAGCTAAGGAAGGCTGTCAAACAATACACATATGTTTAAATCGAAATCGAAAAATACGTTTAAAAAAACAGAGCAACATAATATTAGATCAAGGGGATAAGAAGAAGGATTATTACATCGAAGATCGACGTCACGTATTAATTTATTTTTTTTTGAAAATACGTCACGTATCAATTTAAAAGCCACTTGTTATGCATGCATCATGCCACGTTTTTGGATACACATCATAAGAGCCTCCATTATAATAAAAGAAATAAAAGTCGCGGTAACTGATTTTCTGTGGTTTTATTTTTGTTACTCCCTCCGTCCAACCGCATTTTTTACGATTTTCTTTGTTGGATGTTTTATTCATTTTTTTATATTACAAAATTTTAATAATATATTAATGAGTATTGAGTCCCATCTCATCTTTCCTCCATTTTCACATTATTTTTGCTATACAATCTCTTTTTCATATATTAAAATATAAAAATCAATGGGTCCCGTCAGTTCACCCACTTTTTTTCTATTTTCTCTTATTATATATATTTTTTAACTTTCATGCCCAGACCCAATGTAATGAATTGGGTGAAACGGAAAGGGAGACCGTTTGGTTCATCAGAAGGAAACGGAATGGAATGAAGAAAGAGAAACGTGGAGAAAGGAAAGGATAGAGGCTGAATTGTTTTCCTTGTTTGGTTCAGATCAGGAAACGGAATGAACAATTATCCGTATTTTTTTATATCTATTAGTAAAAAGTTATTTTGTGAAAATTTATTATTTCATATAAATTGCAAATATTCATCTTGTCAATACTTTTTTATAAAAGATACAACAAAATAAAAAAAATATTTTTTGAAAAAAATCAAAATTCAGATCATTTAAAATATGTTTCAAAAAAATTACATAAAGATATTCCCTTAATAAAAATATTTTTACCACCAAAAATATTTAAAACTAAATATGTCTTGAAATATATAAATTGAAAAATTGAAAAAAAAGAGAGAAGAAAAAGAAAGGGAATTCAAATACCCAAGGACAGGTGGGTAATGGGATTAGAGGGTTGTGGGGTAAACCCAAAACCAAAAATGGGGAAAAGGAATGATTGTTTTTGTAAAACAAACAACAACAAAGGGAATTGATCAGATTGACTCTCTTTCCCTTTGTTTATTACCCTTAACCAAACGACCCCTAATTATTATATCCAAAAACAACAACGCTTTTTTCTTCTCATGGTTAACAAAATTTTAACTCAAACGAATAAAAACAAACAACGCGCTATAAATTGGTAATCTAGCCTCCTAGGCGTGGATGTTTGACTCGGGGTTACCTAATTACCCAAAATAAAAATATAATATGTTTTCCTGATCTATTTGATGTTATTGTCGTAGTCGAAGTTAAGAATAATAACTTTTAAAAGTTAAAAGGAGAAAATATTATTTAATTTATATGTATATATAATATATTTATATTTGTAAGTTTCTTTATATACAAATAATGATTCGTGATGTATAGATGAATGATATTCACTGTTAAAAATAGTGATCAAAATTTGGCCAGAAACTTGATTCCAACTTTTAGACTAATTTAATTTTTGATGAAGTTATTCTTATACTTGTTTCTTATTATTATAAATAAATTTGAATTTTAACTCTATTTTGAAACGAAAATAAATATAAAAATTATTATTATATTAATATAAATTAATGAAATAATTATTTACTAATGATTTTTCAAAAATAAATAAGGCTCGCAGGTCCTTTCATGTTTAAGAAACCACTAGAGACTTTTTTATAGTACTATTTTTTGTTATACTACAGCCTCTTCTTTTCGTCATAAAGCTATTCGATTTTATTAAAACCACAAGTCATCCAACATTACATAAAGAAATTCGGGGAGGACATCTCTCGCTTTTCAAATACGATCAGCAACTGAACAAATATGTCTCGTTAAGTAGTGAGTTATCCTATTCGCAGACCGTTTGACAAATCTAGCTAAAACGAATGTTTTTGTTACATAAGCTTGCAAGTATGTCACGGCTTTCCTGCACAACTATTCCCAGATATATATGACAGGCTTTCCTGCACAACTCTTTCCAGATATATATGACAAGCATGAGGTAGAGCTGCAAATGGCCTGAACCACATGCAAACAATCAAATTCCACAATTGCGCTTTAGAATAGTTGTTATCCCTAACCCAACTTAAAACCTCTCGAAAATCGAGAGCTTCTGTCAGATCTGGATTAGGCTGTCCTATCTTGCATCTTGAGCGAGCTTCGGTTAACTTGCCTTCATGATCACGGACTACAAATGCATAGTTGTAGCAGTTTGTATTCTCGAAGATAGCTGCGTCTACGTTGATCTTAACTCTGTTAAGCAAAGGTGTATGTCAGTGTTCATCACCATCATCTTAATTCATGTAGGCCATAAATCGAACGAAGGTTCTATCCTGAACACTCTTCCACTAGTTAAGAATAGAATATGCAGATTCCCCTACCTTTGTGATCTTCAAAATGCGCTGATTCCAGACAAGTTCATTGCGGTGTTTCAAAATCATCCAACAGATCATGACACTAGTATGAATTCTCTCATTATCTTGCTGCTCAAAAACTAGTTGGATCCACTCCTTGAAAGAGTTTAACACCCCATGAGTAGGCTGAGTATGTACTCTTGTCCAGCAAGTGATGGCGAAAGAGCACAAAACTAAAGTGTGAAGTGGTCTCAGGAAATCATTACAAGTGGGGCAAGACTCACTCACCTGAACTCTTTTTGACGTAGAAATTCCTTGGTTAGAAGACAATTCGTTGAAGCGCGCCATAGAAAGTTCTTGACTTTTGGGGGGATTTTTAGGTTTCAAAGTTTTCTCCAAAACCCTGAATTTGAGTCTGAGCTTTGGTTGATCTTGATATCTTGCAACAGAGAGTATGCACTTTTGACAGAGTAGCTACCCATCTAATACCATGAATCATGAACTGCATTATTTAAAGGAATTGACAAAATTATACTGGCATCTCTCTCTTCAAAAATATCCGTAACAAGATCAACGTCCCAATTGCCATAATTATCTAGAAGCGAGGAGGCCATCTGATCTTGTAAAGCTGGGTTGCTTGTGTGAACATAAGCATCTTGATCCAGAGGTAACCACGGGTCTTCTATAATATTAATGGATGAGCTAGTGCAAACTCTGCATCCTAAACCTTGCTTTAGCAAGTACGGGTGTTTGTTACCCACTGAATCAATCCAAAACTATCCCATTCTCATTTGATCTTAACTAGCGAGATATCAGACATTGAGTATACAATAGAATGTATACATGTCTAAGTGTTAGGTATCAAAATTCAGGGATCTGGAGTAAGTTGTGGAAAATTAAAGTTCCCTCGAAAGTGCTTCATGCATGTTGGAGGGCTTTAGCTGGCTGTCTTCCGACTATGACTCAGTTGTTTTGTAGACGGGTGCCAGTGCAGAAGGTGTGTCCAGTTTGTGGTGAAGAAGAAGAGATGATAATCCATGCCTTAGTGTTCTGTCGGTTTGCAACAGCGTGTTGGCATAAGCTTCATTTGGCCGTAGTTTCTTTTGTGACAGATGACTTTAAGGAGTGGTTCTCGCAAATGCTTAATAGGTATTCAAAGGAGAGGTGGTGTGATGTGGCAATGGCTTGCTGGGGAATCTGGAAAGCCCGAAATGAGCTTGTATGGCAGCAGAAACAAGTTCAGGTGGATAATGTGATTAAGTCGGCCTTTAGTTACTTTGCACAGTGGAAGCAAACTCAGAGTTTCGAAAACATTGCTCTCTTTCCCAACGAAAATGTGGGTGATGGAGTGTCTAGCTGGGTTAAACCTCAAGTGAATGAAGTCAAAGTATCGGTTGATGCAGCCATATTTCCTGAACACAACGCTTGCGGCTTGGGTGCTATTGCGAGGGATTCGGAGGGGATGATGGTGTATGCTAGAACATGCAGGTACTGGGGGAGAGTAGCTCCGGAATTCGCTGAAACTATGGCTGTGAAGGAGGCTTTAAGTTGGTCTAAGACAGCGGCCATGAAAGTGACAATCGAATCGGATTGTCTGGCAGTAGTGCAAGTTCGAAGCAAAGTGCCTATGGTTTCCTCCCTGGGCTTGTTGGTCGAGGAGTGTAGACAGCTTCTTGGCATGCAAAACAACAAGGAGTTGTTCTTTATTAAACGGTCTGTTAATATGGGCGCCCATAGTTTGGCTAGGGCTTCATATTCTTTTCCAGATCGAACTTTCAGTAGGAGTTATGTTCCTGTTGAGGTTGCTAATTGTATTGTGAACGATTTAGCTTCTTAATAAAAGTTCCCCGCTTTGAGTAAAAAAAAAAAAATTTATCCCAGAAATATTTTTAAATATTGATATATGACAATAATAGGTTATACATTTATTTATGAATCAAACAATCTGCAGTAAAACCCGGATAAATCAATACTCGATAAATTAATAATTTCGTTAAAATAATAATTTTTTGTAGTTTCGAGTCAGGCGCCTTATGCGAAATTAATAATTCGCTAAATTTATAAGATAATATATTTTCATTAATGCATATAAGTCTCATATAATATATAAATTAATAATTACATATTACATCAAAATAATACTCCCTCCGTCCCAGTGAGTTATATACATTGGGATGGGACACGGAGACCAAGAAAAAGTGTAAGAAATGAGTAAAGTTAAATGAAAAGTGGGTAAAGTGGTGGGACCCATATATTTTTTAATAATAGATTTGAGATAGTGGAGGAAGGTAGTGGGTGTAATAGTGTTTTATTATTATAAAATGGAGATAGTGGGAGAATGTAGTGGGTGTAGTAGCGTTTTATATTATAAAAAGTTGATGTTTTGGGAATGTATAGAAATGATGGGACATCCCAAAAAGAAAACTGTATAGAATTGATTGGGACGGAGGGAGTAGACATTTATTATAAGATGCGCTTTATAGTAAGACTCCAGCGTAATATGCTTCCTTTTGAAATTAATGTCATCTTGTACTAACCAAATTAATTAACAAAATAGTGCTATTCTCTCTCAAATTAGGGTTTTGAGAGTCGACTCCCAAAACTAGCCGTCACTTCTCCATTCTTCACCTTCATCCTCTTCATCCACCAAATCATTTTCGCTCTCCCATCTTCTCCACTATTTACCAGTTTTTTGTTTTTCAATAAAATCGAGTGTTGCTTAAACCTCGAAGATTCCAATCGAGTTTCTTGGATCTGTTTCGGATTTGAGTTTGGGCTTGATTGTTTTCTGAATAAATCAGATCTTTTGAAATCAAAGGTCCGATTGTGTTTTCCCGTCTCGCCTTTTGGCGTGTGTTGATTTAGTACCCCATTCTTGGGTGATTCTGCGTTGTTATGTCTTTCTGTGTTATCAATGAGAATGATTGTGATGGAGTTTTGGGAGATCTGGGTTATCGCATCATTATTACTTTCGGCATGTCTATAGCTGGCTCCCGGCATGTAGATAGCTGGGGTATGCTTGGAACGGTGGCGATCGCATGTGCTCACCTTTCACAAATTATAGTTGTTCATTATTCGAGGACCCTTGTTCCTCATTGCTTAGTTTTTACAACTGAGTCGTCTGAACACCGCAACAACCATGGAACTATTGTGAAGGTCAATTGTGAAGCTACCATTTTCGGGATTGATGTAGGCTGGATTACTCGAGAAGCCTTTGTATTCATTTTCAATTTCAAGAATCCTTGGATTCAGTTTGTTAAGCAGTCTGGAAACAATGCGGCTATTTGTTTAGCTCGTTTTATTGTTTATCAACCTGATTGCATTGTCAGTTGGGGATTTGTCCCGACTAGACTTGTTTTAATTTAATGGAATGAATTTGCATTTTGTCAAAAAAAAATGTCATCTTGTACTTCATCTTGAATCTTTTTAATATATCCTGAAGCTTTTAGAGCATATCCAAGAGTCTCTTAATTGGTATTTAAATATAATATAAAAATATGAATTTTAGAAATTTGGCACAAATTTAAGAGCATGAAATATATTTTTTATATCATATTTTATTCATGTTGAGTTTCACTATAACAAAGATTCAAATTCTAAAGTGAGAATGAATTGGAGGGAAATAATTTTTTATTAATAAAAATAAGCCAATTTATGGCTATGAAATAAAGGAGAGAGAAGGGGCTAGCTCTTAACTTTTTGAAGAGTCTCTTGGAGTCTCTTGGAGTTCTAATTTACCATGATTCCTTATTTTTTCACTCAAAAACTTGAACAGAGAATCTCTTGAAAATGTTATAACGATTCTTACATTGCAATAAAAAATTAGGTAACATAATTATTGCTTTAAGAACATCTTTTCTGAGACAGACTCTAACTGTACTATCATCTTCAATCAAGGAATTTCATGAACATAAAATTGAGTAGTTTAACCATGAATATCATGTCAACCAAAGGACATAGATGACAGGTTATTTGTTTATAGATTATGTGAGACAACTCGACAAGAAATGAATGGAAGGAAAATATAGAAATATAGATGGATACACTTATTAGTAAAAAGGAGTGGAAAAAATTAGAAAAGAATGAAGAGATTCATCAAATTTTTATGTATTTTGATTATAAAATCAAATTACTTTAAAGTACGTGTCCAAAAGGCAAAAATTGATATATAAAAATGGAGATAATTCTTATTTATTATATATCTCCAACTATATAATTATAGTCACAAATATATCATTTCTCTTACAAAAAATTTAGATAGTTATTGTTTATAATATACTCCTTCCTTAGTTGTCACAATTCTATTTTTGTTAGTCAAATTGACTAACTTTTGATCAAAGATTGTGAGTCACTCTTTCATTATTTTAAAAAACCGAAAATTACATTTTAAATATAAATTAAAAATTATTTTCATTGACATTTTGTTTTATTTTTTCAATTGATAAAATATTAATAAATTTTAGTCAAATTTTGGTCAATTTGACAAGAACAATATTGATAACTAAAAAGGACGGAGGGAGTATGGTGGTGTTTGGCAACAGATAATAAGCCAGCTTCTGGATTTATAAGTTAGAAGCACTTATTTCTGCTATTTGTGTAAAAAGTCAAGAAGTGCTTAAAATAAGCTGGGATTTAATCACTTATAAGTCTTAACTTGCTTCTGGCTTCTATTTCATTTTTTTATTTTAAGCAAAAAACACTTATTTTAAATTCAGCCAAACGCCCTGTATCAATTACTTCTAACTTCTGCGGAGTCCGCTTGTCTCCAATTTCACGTACAGTCTGCATAAGTTGTATCCATCACATAACTTGAGAGTTGCGATGCAAATGGCACTCAACCCCTGTTTCTTTCTTCTTCCTCCTTTATGTAAACCCCCCACTCACACTTACTCAACCCTTCACAACTTCAAGTCTCCACACTATCCCTCACTATCCGCCACTTCTGAGTCTTCCCAGTCCTCATTTTTTCTACCTCATCTTCAACACAAACAAGACCCGATTCAAGAAGACCCACCGCAGCCCACCCACGACCCGTTTCTTAAATTCTTCAAAACCCGGGTTTCCACCCCACAACCCGACCCGACCCGTGAAGGTAAACTTACCCTTCAGAAGAATCGCCGGACTTCTTGGCACCTAGCTGAAGACATTGATGCCCAAGAAGTTGAACCCGATTTTCCCGCTAGGTCCCACCCGGGACCCGACCCGGAAGTTGACCCGGATTGTGGGGGTGGTGATGGTGATGTTGTGTTTGAAATTTTGAAACTTGCTAAGAGTTTGCCTGAGAACAAGACTCTAGGAGAAGTTCTGAGGCCTTACGAGGGCAAATTAGGGAAAACAGAGTGTGTGAAAGTGTTGGATTTGATGGGTGAAGAGAAGGGTGTAGTGTTGAGCTGTTTGTATTTTTTTGAGTGGATGGGATTGCAAGAGCCTTCATTGATTAGCGCCCGGGCTTGTTCAATTTTGTTTATTCTGTTGGGGAGAGCTGGCATGGGAGATAAGTTGATGCTTTTGTTTAGGAACCTACCAAATGGGAAACAGTTTAGGGAGGCCCATGTTTTTGCTGCTGCAATTTCTGGCCTTTTCAGCTGTGGAAGGTATGGATTTAGGTTTTCTACACTTAATTGTTTGTTTCGGGTTTGGGGTCGGGTTCGAAAACTGTCAATATTTGTGTTGTTTTATAAGAGCAAGTCCAAGAGTGCCCTAAAATCATGTCCTAAATCAAAATTTAAGGCATTTGAGGTAAAATGGTGCTCCAACAATGTCCTAGTGGTGCCTCAAAACACTAGGACATCTAACAAATGCCTTATTTTTGAGGCACAATCATGCATGCCTAAACCATTTCTATCACTAAAATATTAGATTACTCAAATTCCAACACACCTCTCTTCTCTTTCTTTTCTACTTCCCTCCAACAATAATTCAAATATACTATTATTTAAATAATAAGGCACAATAATAAGGCATATTGTTGGAGTTTTTATATTGAAATGATGTCCTAAATCACTAGGACATTATTTTTTATTATATATATAGGGCACTTTCTAGGACATTGTTGGACTTGCTCTAACTCCCTAAGAGCAAGTCCAATAGTATTGGATACCTATCTCATTACTTATATATAATATAAAATAATGAATGTTAGTGTGTCTTAGTGATTTAGGTAATCTACTTTTAGTGTCAACTCCAATAGAGATCCCTATATTTGTTCTCTTAAGATTATTTTAATAATAAATTTGAGAGAGAGAAGGGGAGAAGGAAGGAAAAGACAAAGAAAGAAGGGGAGAGATGATTATTTTATTCATAAATATTAAATAGGTAATGGCAAGGGGTTACTTATAAATAGGTAATGGCTAGAAAATTTGAGGTTGTGCTAGTGATTTAGGTAATCACTAGGATAGTGTTGGAGTGCATCTTTTTGAGGCATTACCTAAAAATGAGTTTAGGAGCTCATTTAAGTAACCTATTGGACTTGCTCTAATGGCCTGTTTGGAAACTTAAATATCATTGGAAATCCTGGCTTTGAGCAAATGACATGTTTGAATACAAAAAAAAAAATTGGATCTTGATTTTATTTGAAATTAAATACATTCAAATACTAGTATCAAGTTGAGTATTTGAAATGCCATTTCAAATCATGTCATTTGAAATGAATTGCATGTTCCCAACCACAATCTTATGTTTGATTAAAAGGCTTAATGGCCTTTTGGCCAAGTTTACGACCGTTTAGCTATTTAGGACAAATTAAAGACAATTGACTATGATTTTCCTCCGAAAAAACAAAAGGGGTGTTTGGATCGTGAGTGGGAATGAGGGGTCCGGGAATGGGCATCCCAAGGGGAGTATAAGTAATGATCTACCCTCCAAGTGAGATTGAGGTTCCCATTCCATATCACAAAATTGTTAATCCAAACACCAAGACATGGGTTTGAGTTTCCGGTTCTCGTTAACCGGGCTCATTAACCATGAACGAAACGCCTCCAAAGTCAATACAACTCTTCATCTTTTTGGGAGGGTCAATAGGTATTTGAAGGGAAATCACAAAGTCAATTGTCTTTTTTTCGTGTGATATATAGTTATACATGTGTGTCGCGGTATAAGGGTCAATACTCAATAGGTATATATCAGATACCTTGGGGCTAAACAATGCGAGTTTAAACTTTAGGGCTTGATGGGTACACGGTCATAAATTGAATGGACTAAAGGTCATTACGATTTACACCTGATTAAAATGAATATGTATATAAGTTAAAAGGAGTGAAAACTTTGAAATGCTAGCCATTCGGGTTATATGTGGGTTAAGTATTCTTGTGTCATGTTTGGGCTTTGTATGGAAATGTCATTTTTAAGGGAAGGAAGTGCCTCTTTTCGTCTATGGGAAGCAGCTTTTATCTATTGCTTGTAGCTATTGAGCTATCAATCACAAGAGGAACAATAGTGTACAATTGAGTCGGTTCTGATTAGATGATGGATTATGTTAGATATTGTCACCCTACTTCACATGTTTTTGTTTATCGTAGTTATTTTGTCGGTACATAATCATATCCTGTTTTATGATTGGTGGAAGATTGGAACTGCTTAGTCAGATACATACTGGGGTACTACTTACTACTTACTAGTACTTACATATTACTTGTCTCACTATGCATGCACTTTGTGTGGTTTATCTGAGTTGCTAGCATCTGTAATATATTCTGCAGTTTGTTGGTTGCACGGTTTAGTTGTTTTGGTTCAAAGGGACTTGTTTATAATTGGAAGTTACTTGTATTGTATCAGGTATGAGGATGCTTGGATAGTGTACGAGACAATGGAAAAAAATGATGTGCAACCTGATCATGTGACATGTTCAATGATGATTACAATCATGAGGAAGAATGGAAACAGTGCAAAAGATGCATGGAAATTCTTTGAGAAATTGAAAACGAAGTGGACTATAGAAGTTATGGGGGCTCTAATTAAATCGTTCTGTGATGAGGGGCTGAAAAAAGAAGCTCTTATTATACAACAAGAAATGGAGAAGAAAGGGATTGCCTCGAATGCTATCGTTTATAACACTTTAATGGATGCATATGGCAAGTCAAATCAGGTCGAAGAAGCTGAAGGCTTATTTGCTGAAATGAATGCAAAGGGTATTGCACCTACTGCTGCCACCTATAACATATTAATAGATGCATACAAAAGAAGAATTCAACCTGAAACCATTGAGAAACTGCTTCTAGAAATGAAAACTATGGGATTAGAGCCAAATGTCAAATCATATACATGCCTGATTAGCGCCTATGGTAGACAGAAGAATATGAGTGACATGGCCGCAGATGCTTTCTTGAGGATGAAGAAAGCTGGTGTTGAACCTACCTCACACTCGTGTACAGCTCTTATCAATGCTTATTCTCTCAGTGGCTGGCATGAGAAAGCCTACATGACCTTTGAGAGCATGTTAGAAGAGGGCATAAAACCTGCTATAGAAACCTATACAGCCATACTTGATGCATTTCGACGTTCCGGTGACACCCAAACACTCATGAAAATCTGGAAAATGATGATCAAGGATAAGATTGAGGGGACTCGGGTGACTTTCAACATACTTTTAGATGGATTTGCTAAACAAGGTCACTACACTGAAGCAAGAGATGTGATTAGTGAATTTGGGAAAATTGGTTATAAGCCAACTGTAATGACGTACAATATGCTGATAAATGCATATGCTCGGGGAGGACAAGATTCAAAGATACCACAACTGCTGAATGAGATGAAGGGTCTTAATCTAAAACCTGACTCGGTTACTTACTCCACTATGATTTATGCCTTTGTTCGTGTTCGTGATTTTAAGAGAGCATTTTTCTATCATAAACAGATGGTTAAAAGTGGCCAACTGCCTGATGCCGAATCATATGAGAAGCTACGATCAATCTTGGATGTCAAAGCTGCAATAAAGAACAAGAAGGACAAGAGTGCCATTCTTGGTATTATAAATAGCAGAATGGGTGTAGTGAAAATAAAAAAGAAAACAAAGAAAGATGAATTCTGGAAGAACAAGACAAAGCGTTCAAGAACTCATGGCCCTGGTCGAGTTATGAAGAACAAATTTTAGAGTTTGATTACTGTTACATCCATGGCAGGTAGATTATATGAGGGATGCTTCTATAGTGGTCTTTTGCATGCTATGGACGGAGCTAGATCCCAATGTGCCATAAGGTATTGTGGTATCCAACTATTCACTGCTTTAATTCTAAAAGGTCAAGAAAGAGGAGTCCCAAGTTTTATCTGATCTTGTATCAGAAATTTGATGTTTTGTGCAGATCGGTAATAGACTTGACCGATCATTGTTTCACAGAAGGACATTGCAATTAGTTGGGAAACTCCTTGTATACATAGGACACTGCTTCTGCTTTGTACATCTACCAGATGCTTCATGCATTCTTCATCAGGTTGAGACTCACCAGGTGGTTACAGATCCTGTGGAAGCATAACTCATCGAAGCTTGCATTACCCTGCAGATGCCTGCAAAATCAGAAAAGCATATTGATACTACAGTTATTGCAGCTTACATTAGTTCTTGATTGCGGAACTGCAGACTGAGTGTTAACTCATATATAGGAAAGTTCTATGGAGAGTACTATTTCATCGGAGAGCTGTGAGACTGCAATCAAAATACTATAAAATATATTATCCTGTGAAGTATATTCTACAAATATCACTAATTCATTAAAATTGTTGAAGATCGTTTATGTTTAATAAGTAGATTGTGTAAATTCAGTGAGAGTTGACCCCATTCTCTCTCCTCATCCGCCGTCTTCTTTTCCCCTTCCCCTCTGCTCATCTAAGTAATCATAATCATCTTGGGAGATTTTTAGATCATAATTATCTTGGGAGATCTATTTTCTCCTGCCTATTGTTTTTTTCTTCATTTTTCCTTCAATAATCTTCACCTTTGGGTGAGAATCTTGCATTCATCATTTGGGTGTTTCTATGTCTCTTCTTTTGAAGTTGTTTGTGTCTCCCATTTTGGAGTGTGTCGCATGTTTTAGTATATTCTGGTGTGTTTTGTTTTGTTATTTTGGTCCTTTGGGAGTGATTCAATTGGTGTCTTGGGAGATCTGGAAAGATCGTATCAAGGCTGGAGCGGTGGTGATTATTACAAGAGCTCGTCTTTCGCAATTGGGATTTTTGAACACTAGGTTATCGTTCTTATGTGTTAATGTCAATTGTGATACTACTGTTTTCAGGGATGTCGGTGCAATTTGGATTGATTTGGGTGTCTTTGATTTCATTCATAGATTCAAGAATGTTTAAAATTCTATTTGTTAAACAGTCAGGAAACAAATTATTTTGTTTTTCCACTTGGTTGTATCGCCAGTTAGGGTTGTCCCAGCATGTTTATTCTGATTAATGAAATCTTCTATATTTATTTGGCAAAAAAAAAAAACAAGTAGATTGTGTTTGTTCTACAGTTGAACAAATATTCTGCAAACTAAATATATTTCATAAAATAAAATATTTTGTCATGTTCTACATGCAAAACATATATGATATTCAAAATTTCAAATAAAATAATAATTTTTGTACAACATAATTCACAAAATTATATATTTTTCAATATTTTTATGTAATATTTTTTACTTGTAGAACATAAGTGGGTTCTATGACTAATGATTCTATGTGGAACATGACCCATGTGTATTATCAATTATCATCATTTATCCTTAAAGAAATTAAACATATAGTTTTTTCAAGACCTACCAATAAGATAACAAATACCAATAATTTGCATTTTTGAGGGTGCTAATGGTATTCAAAATCCCTAAAATGTTCGCACATATATTATTAGTGGTGGTACTAAACATAATTTTCAACCGTGTATTACGTGGATCTACTTGAATAATGACCGTGTATTGCCTCCACTCGAACCTTAAACACTTGCAATCTTCCTCCATACTTGATATCTACAATCATATAATACAAAATCAAATTAATCAAAATCATAAGAACACTAATCGAATTGAGAAATCCTAATTACAAGATAGAGTATATAAATTAGATGAAAGGAAGAATCGAAGATAAACTTCCGTATCAATCGAAAAGCAAAGATTAAAATGAGTGTCGCACGATGGTCGTTGGGTAGGGTTTCAAACAGTAGAATAAGAGAGTAGCCGGATAATGAGAGCGCAACAGAGGTTTTTGATGTTCTGATATGCCAACTAGGTTTTTAACTAAGGACTCTTCATGTTTGTACAAATAAACTTGATAATAATACCTAAATATATTATCATAAATACTAGAATACACAACCTTGTACTTAATTGTAGTAACATTCAAAAATAATGTGAAAATCTTTGTAATTAATAATTTTACTCCTTGAACTCATATTTAAAAATACATGTAACTGACTTAAGTGACCAATTTGAGACGGTTTTGAGTTCAGTGACCAACTTGATATATCGAGTTCAGTTTGATGAGTTATTCCCTATGTCCCACCAGGTTCTTTACGTTACTTTTTGACACGCATTTTGAGCCTCTTATAAAGTATACTTACATTATATATTTATTTTTTAAAAAAATCCTGAAAAAAAGTTTGACGTTTAAACTTTTATTCAAAAAAAAGAAAATTTAAAAAAATATTATTGAACTATATTTTATAAAAATCTCAAAATACGTGCAAATAATGAACGTAAACATCTGTCGGTGGGACGGAGGGAGTGCTTGGTTATGAACCGATATTGTTGTGAGCAGCCTACGCCCATTTTTCTCAATTTTAAAACGGATGTACAAATTTAATTTAATCATTTAAACAATTTTGGCATTTCATTTCCTTAAGTTGCTTTTACGCTTCTACCCTGACTCCCCTCCTGTGTTTAACGATATTAAACAAGTGAGTAGCCAAGTTATCGGGTTAAATGGCAGTTAGGTCACTCAACTGGCCTATAACTTTCACTTGGGTCATCGCACTCAAAAAGCTGTCACTCAGGTCACTTAACTAGTAAAAGTGTGCAAGTGAATCATCGAACACGATAAAAATTTCACAGCCGTTAAATCTCGTTGACTATAGACGGTCCTCCGTTAAATCTTTACAGAATGGAAAATCCGGCCGAATAGCCATTCCTTCCGGCGAAAAGCTCAAGAAATCCGGCGAATATCGATTTCCTTCGTTTCTTAACCAAAATTTACGATTCATACACCAAAATAAAGCTTATAACATCTACAAACTCATAACCATATCAAGACATACTAACAATCAATGAATAAAGCAGAAAATTGAAATTAAAAACTAAGAAAAACTAAGAACTCGACTAACCCATTTAGCAACACAACAAATACAAAAATTCATATAAATAGACTCGATTAAGCATGGAAAAACTATTGGTAGCATCAAGAACATCCAAAACAGCCCAGAAATGAAGAACCCAATTCGTATATATATATTTTTTTTAAAAATGAAATAAAGCAATGATCAACCTTATACAATGGTGTTGGTATCAATAGAAAGAGCTCGAAACAAGCTTCAATTTGGTATATAGAACATCAAAAACGGTGATATGTAGCTCCTGAAATCGTGAGATGAAGGTCAAGAACAAATTTCTCGAATTTTCAAATTTTCATCCATTATTTGACTCCGTTGCTGAGTCAAATTTTCATCCATTATTTAACGTTAGTAACGGTCAATGACCTATCTGAAAATTTTAAAGACAGTAGTGAGTTGACTGACAGTTTTTTGAGTTGGATGACCCAACTGAAAGTTACTAGTCAGTTGAGTGACCTAACTGCCATTTAACCCCCAAGTTATCACTCCACTTCAGTCGACATTTCCAGAAAAGGGCAAGACATATGTAACTGGATCTAGGGTTTCCTTACAACACCGGCCCTCATTTTATCTACACACACAAAATTGTATCTATATCTCTATCCATCTTCCTCAATTAGGGTTTCGAATCGCCGACATTCATCATCTCCATCCCTCACTCTCTTCGCGACCACAATTAGGTAAATTTCAAAACTCAGTTAATCTAATTTAATCCTATGCATTGTCATTTTTTTGATTTTTACTGATTATTTTAACTGTTTTAGATGACTAGTTTGTTTAATTAGTTTGATGTTGTCTGTAGGGTTTAGAGTGTGACAAATGGCTTCGAGTGAGTGTTTTTTGACGGAGGAGCAGAGGGAAATGTTGAAAATTGCGGCGCAGAGTGCTGAGGTTTTGTCGACCTCGCCTCTGTCGCCTTCTAAGCTGGTGTCGGAACATTTTGTGAAAGCTCCGGTTGGTGGTAAGGCCGGTAATCCTGGGGTTGGTTCTAGGCATTTTCGGAAAACTCACTCGGGGAAACTTGGTCGTGCCAAGAAGGGTAATTGCTTATACTCTGTGGTTTTATTGATTGTTTGGAATTTGGGTATGTGTTGGGATTTGGATAGTTTGAGTAATGATATTATAGCTTTAGATTGAGTAAGAGTATATGTTATGATGTAGGAAGCAGCCAGCAGGTATTCCTAGGTCACCCAACTTATGCTTGTGTTGGATTCCCCAACACTTGAATCGTACAATCCCAAATAATAATATAAATTTTAAATTGGAGTGAATTGAATATGTAAGAAGACAAGTACTAGTGTTAGTTAGCAAAGTAACTACCTTTTCTTGTTTTATAGATGATTAGTTATGCTTTTGAATTTTTTGCATTAACTTTCAGTTTTCTTAAGAGATTTGTGAAATTTGTCTTACATAGCATGAAATATGTATATATCCTAAGGTGATGTATCCACCTGCACCCAAATCCCCATATTTTCATGTTTTCTAAATGACTCAAATCCACGTATCCCCATATACACGCCCGAACCGGTATCCTTGATTCTTAGGTTGTGACGTATAGTAGCAATGAAGCATGCAACAGCTTTTTGAATCCATACCCCAACTGCATTTATAACTACACATGTGTCACTTTTTCCCGCTAGAATTAGTACGTGTGTGTTTCCATATATAACAAGTTTTGGGGTATAGTTCTGTGTATTAATGAAAAGACGTTGTACATTGCCCTGTTAAGTTTGCATTGTTTTATTACCTTTTAAGCCTATCTTTTTAAGGCGGTAAAAAATGGAATAGGCTTCCACGTAATGCTCTGATACAAACTATTTAATATATAGCTGGGACAAAATATACCAGGATTTAATAAGCTATATAGTTTCTGAAGTAGTTGATGCATTTGTTTGATGGATACGCTCGCTGCTTGTTTATGAATCCATCAGACTGTCTGCTTATGAATTCACATTAGCTGTTAGTTGGTGAATCTTTTTTACATCACTCGTTTTCAGTTAGTGAATTAATAGTTTAAGTTACTTCCATCTCTTGTATAGTTGAAATATGCAAGTATTAGTTGACTAGAAGAACTATTATGTCATTATAAACTACTTTATACTATTAAAGCTTGACAATTTATTTCCTATCATGCGTTCCATTCGAATATCAGTTAAACTTTGTAGAATATGTGAATTTTTAAAGTGTTTCTCTATTTTTGTGAATAGATGAGTCATGACTCATGAGTGCTTATGAAACTCTTTATTAAATATTAGTTTGTGTTGAAAGTTCAAAATATACACATTGACTTTGAGCTGTTGTGGATAGATGAGTGCTTATGAACTTCTGTCTAAATTATTAATTTGAATGTTGAAAGTTCAGAATATAAACATTGACTTTGAGCTGATTAATTGCATTTAATGTGTGCATGTTATAATTGTGACTTTGTGAGTAGCTTTTTATCTTATTGAATGCAAGAATATTGATCCGTGCCCATCGTAATTCCATCTCTTACAAAATACTTCTAGCTCTAGTTGAAGTTTGCATGTTAAATTGTAATATAAGCACCTGCTATCTCAACCTTTAGAAAGTGATTTCAATACTATTTTGAGCACTGATTATTAGCTTTGAATCTAAGTATGTGTGCGTGTGGAGTTTAATAATGCTGCTCTTAGAAAAGTTTACAAGCTAGTTGCAATGTGGTTCATGTATGTGAAGTTTAGTAATGTTGCTCTTGTATGGGTCTTTAAAAAAAGTATAAAAATCTAGTAGCAACGTTGTTTTTTTGGCTTCCTTTATGTTTTTGCGTAAAACGTAGTCTTTCTTTTAATTATGATCAAACTTAAAAAAGTATAGGCTTGGCACCCAGCCCTAGTGCCATAATGGGTAAATAATATTCGATATTTAGGAAAAATTTCCCCGAGTAGGGAGATCAGAAACTTGAGTAGCAATTGTCATGCAGTTTTACTTTTTAATTTACTAGTATGATTACACTAGTTGAAATGCTGGTTTTTAGATGATCTTTTAATGAATTCCTTTTTTCTTTTTTGCCTGTAAGGTTATATCTTTAAGACTTTAACTAACTTTATCAACAGATGGTGGCGGTGGTAAAGGAACCTGGGGTAAACTACTCGACACTGATGGTGAATCCCATATCGATCGAAATGATCCAAACTATGACAGTGGTGAGGTAATTACTGGATATAGTAAATTTTACCGCTTGGGTCTTGTATATCAAGGATTATGAAGTATGGGCATTTATGGGAGGAGGAATTATTAGCAGATTTTGTTTTCTTGTATTCTCATTCTTGTGCCTCACAGGAACCATATCAACTTGTCGGGTCAACCGTACGAGATCCACTTGATGAGTACAAAAAAGCTGTAGTCTCTCTTATTGAAGAATACTTTAGCACGGGTGATGTTGATGTGGCGGCTTCTGATCTGAGAGGACTTGGGTCAAATGAGTACCATCCTTACTTCATTAAGCGGCTTATCTCCATTTCTTTGGACAGACATGACAAGGAGAAAGAGATGGCATCTGTTCTACTTTCAGCTCTCTATGCCGATGTCATCACCTCAAAGGCGATTAGTCAAGGTTTTCTGATGCTTATCGAGTCTGCTGATGATCTTTCTGTGGACATATTGGATGCTGTTGACATTCTTGCTCTGTTCATTGCTCGTGCTGTGGTTGATGACATTCTCCCCCCAGCCTTTGTCACTAGGGCAAGAAATGGACTCTCAGAATCCTCTAAGGGTTTTCAGGTTCTCCAAACTGCTGAAAAAAGCTATCTATCAGCTCCACACCATGCAGAATTGGTTGAACGGAGGTGGGGCGGTAGCACTCATGTTACTGTTGAGGAAGTAAAGAAAAGAATATCAGACCTTTTAAGAGAATATGTTGAAAGTGGTGACACATTGGAGGCCTGTAGGTGCATTCGGCAGTTAGGAGTTGCATTTTTCCATCATGAGGTTGTTAAGAGGGCATTAATACTAGCCATGGAGATTCGTACGTCGGAACTAGCTATTTTAAGTCTTTTACGGGAAGCTGCAGATGAGGGTCTTATAAGTTCAAGTCAGATGCTAAAGGGTTTCGCTCGGTTGGCTGAGAGCCTTGATGACCTTGCTCTTGATATTCCATCTGCAAAAACTTTGTTTCGGTCATTGGTTCCCCAGGCCGTTAATGAAGGCTGGCTTGATGCTTCCTTCCTAACGTCCTCGGACGATAATGGAGTACATGAAAAGGACTCTGAAAAGCTGAAGCTGTACAAAGAAGAGGCTGTTGCAATCATCCATGAATACTTTCTTTCAGATGATATTCCTGAGCTCATCCGTAGTCTAGAAGATCTCAGGGCACCCGAGTTTAATGCAGTCTTCTTGAAGAAGTTGATAACGCTTGCCATGGATAGAAAGAATCGGGAGAGAGAGATGGCATCTGTGTTGATATCTGCACTTCACATTGAGATCTTTTCTACTGAAGATATTGTTGATGGTTTTGTCATGCTTCTGGAATCTGCTGAAGATACAGCACTTGACATTTTAGATGCTTCAAATGAACTGGCTCTTTTTCTAGCAAGGGCAGTCATTGATGATGTTTTGGCCCCGTTGAACTTGGATGAAATAGGAACCAGACTTCCGCCGAATTGCAGTGGAAGTGAGACGGTGCATGTGGCCAGATCACTTTTAGCTGCTCGACATGCCGGGGAGAGAATTTTAAGGTGCTGGGGAGGTGGAACAGGCTGGGCTGTGGAGGATGCTAAAGATAAGATAGCAAAGCTTCTGGAGGAATATGAAACTGGTGGTGTGGTGAGTGAAGCGTGCCAGTGTATTCGTGATCTTGGGATGCCCTTTTTTAATCACGAGGTTGTAAAAAAGGCTCTGGTCATGGCAATGGAGAAGAAGAATGACCATTTACTGGATCTGTTGGAGGAGTGTTTCAGGGAGGGATTGATCACAACTAATCAGATGACAAAGGGTTTTACTAGAATCAGCGACGGGCTTGATGATCTTGCCTTGGACATTCCAAATGCAAAGGAGAAGTTCAAATTTTATGTTAAACATGCCCAAATGAAAGGATGGCTCCTTCCATCGATCGGTGCAGTCAGTGCAGATGGTCCCATCATCCCACCTTCGGCTACATCATAAGCTTGCCTTTTATAGTTCCCTATATCAGGGTTACTTGTTAGTATCAGAAATGTGGTCCAACTGTTTTAGTTATTTTTCTTCATCCATGTTTTCGCTTTCCTTTCATCTCTTCATCTTATGAAGATGGAGTTTACTGATTGTGTAAAGTAGATCTTCGGTTTTTTTTTTAGACAGTTTTAGTTAGTGTATGCATTTTGCTTAGACAATACAAAAACTTACATAAGCGTATGTGTCATTGCTTTTCTGCCCATGTTCAGTGAACCAGTGGTGCTAAATACCAAAGTTGATTCTCTTCTTATATACTTATAAAGTTTGACACGGTGATTGTGTTTGTTCGGTCAACAGTTTGGGCTCCTAAGTTGCTGCTACCTTGCAGGTGGTGATGGTATATAGCTGGCGAGGGATGATTTGCACCACTTGGGTGCCTCAGATGAAGATGCTAAATCATGAGTCCCGTCGGTGCATTGTTGAATTCGTTGGAAAAGCGCTTATATTTTTGCTGTGTGTATGATTAAGGAATTATCGCTAAGCACTTGGAGGAGAAGAAGTTGGGTTTTTAGATTCCAAGAAATGATGGATGCTCTTGCTTTCTTGCAAAAGAAACCGGTTGGTTAGGATTTAGGACTTGGGAGCATTAACAAATAACAATGACATACATCTATACATCAATGTAAAAAAGCAGGAATTAGGATTAGTTTGGGTTTGATTAATTATTTATAATCGATTTTAGTAGTGCAGTTGAAGTAAATTTTTCATTAAAAAGAAAAGGGAAATGTGGGAAGACATCTGAATGAAAAATGATGATATTATTGTATGTTCATTATAATAATAATTATTCTATTATCCCTAGAAATTTGAGATACACTCGCATATTTGTATTTAAAAAAAATAAAAGTATATATTAAGAAAAAGGTATAGTAGACGGAGATCACATATTTGATGGAGCGAGGTCCGTTCATATACAATTTAATGGTTTAGATTTGATGCGTTCAAAATTGCTCCTATAGTAGAAAATCAGAATAAAAATATACGAGAATTATTACATCATGCGGACAATTTAATTTATTTTTGAATGCCTGTGTTTAAATATTTATATCGATGATTAATATAACCAAAGAAAAGATATAACATGAAATTTGAAATGCCATTGTTAAAGTTGTCCATATTGAAGTACTCTATTTTTGGTTTATTAAGTGATTTGAAATTAAAATGCTATTGATAAAATAGCAAAAATTAAAATATTGCATTTTTCAATTTAAAATATTTATGTGTTATGATTTAAAAGTAAAATATACTATTATGTAATTTTTTCCACTGACACAAAATTTACAAGGATAAATTGATATCGAGAATAGCCTGTAGTACCCGCGTAGGACACAAAATCTTAAATTCAAACAAAAAATAAAGTTATGCTCTATTTGCTCAAATCTAGATTCTTCCTGAAAAAATAGTAGTAATATCTTGCACGATTATATTCTCAACAACTTGGTCCAGTTAGTTAGATCACTACTCAATTTCTTACGTCTTTCCGTCGTGCCCAACAGCTCCACCGCGGCGGCGACGGTGGTCGGAGCCCCTCTTTGTATCTCTTTCAGGTAACTTATTCAATTCCTTTTTATTTTTGTTATTCATATATTTCTTGATGCTTGTGATTTATTATATATGTTCTGATATATGTGAAAGTCTAAGAGTCTCTTATATAGAATTCTACGATTGAATTGAAATGATAAACGAAATTGAACACGGAGCAATTATTTCCCAAATTGTGTATGATTTGGTGTTTACAGAATGTCCTGTAGCGGTGAATCATTGGCTCAAATTTGTTGTCAAGGTCGTGAGAATTTAATTACGCACTGCGAGTGTTTGATTTTTCGTTCCATCACGCGTAGTTGCGCGTATCTAAAAAGATTAATTGTCTGAAAATGCCCCAATTGTAAAATGATACTGCTATAACATTGCTCAGTCAGCATTTGGTTACATGAATGAGTTAAGTCGCATGTCAATTGGACTCGTTGCTCCGAATTGACATGCTTTGAGATTTAATTTATTTGCTGTGAAGTTCATACCTATTCTTATATCATAAAGTCGGGCTTGCTGAAGTTGTATTTAACCAGGCTAGTCACTATAGAATGTCATAAACATTCTGTCATGCTATATAGATTCTGTCAATTTATTTCATGACTAGTTGTGGTGCTCAAAGAGCTTCTCTTCAAGAGCTGACAATCTGAAAATCTTCAATCAGTTGATATGTGCACGGTTTAACACACTGTTATTGAGATTTGCTGGCTTTTTTTCTCCTTTACCTTCTTTTTTATCAGGTAAACATTGAATCAGCCAATGGCAGAACCGACTGGTGCTCCGAGAAAACCTCGGATTTTACTTGCTGCCAGTGGAAGTGTAGCATCTATAAAGTTTGGCAACCTTTGCAGTAGTTTTTCTGACTGGGCTGAAGTAAAAGCTGTTGCGACTACAGCTTCTTTGCATTTTATTGATAGAGCATCACTACCTAAAGATGTGACTCTGTATACGGATGATGATGAATGGTCTACTTGGTCGAAGATAGGGGACGGTGTCCTCCACATTGAGCTCCGCCGGTGGGCTGATATCATGGTAATAGCTCCATTATCAGCAAACACCCTTGGGAAGGTAATTTGTCTTATATAGTTATATGTGGTATTTAATTTAGTCCTTTTACTCTCTTAGATTTTGGTTAAATTAGGAATGAGGCCTAAATTGGCTTCTTTTTTTTTTTTTTTTCCTTTCATTTTCTGGAACAACAAGAGAGGAAGTCTAATTGGTCATTGTAGGGTTCTTAGACCTCAAGTATTTTGGACAGCTTCACAAGAATATTTTATATTTTAAAGTGTACCTGTACATATAGAGACACCACAATTACAATTTACACACCCTTGTCGGCGTATAGTTTGTCTCAAGTGGTCTAGCAGCCTACTGTGATATAGTTGATTTTGTGTAGGTTTTGCTGATACTCATTTTGCTTTATTACTGCAGATTGCTAATGGATTGTGTGACAACCTGCTGACCTGCATTGTGCGAGCATGGGACTATTCCAAACCTCTCTTTGTGGCCCCTGCTATGAATACCTACATGTGGAACAATGTGTTCACAGAAAAGCATCTTATGTCAGTTGACGAACTTGGAATTTCTCTAATTCCACCTGTGTCCAAGAGGCTTGCCTGCGGTGATTTTGGGAATGGTGCCATGGCTGAACCGTCACTCATCTTCTCAACTGTAAGGCTTTTTTTAGAGTCAAAGGCACAGTCAGGTGGTGGTAGTAGTAATCAGTAATTACTAATAATTTCTTTTAAATCAAGTGCGAGGGAGACGGACTGGTCCGTTGCTGTTGTACTTTTCCTTGTTTGGAATTTTATGTATCATGTTTGTATGTGTTGGGTGTTACCTGTTGAATTTAGATAGGTCTTGTGTAAGATCTAACCTGTCTGATAGCTTGCTGAGGAAAAGCTGGTTAGGGTTCCTGATTCTAAAATGTGTTGGAAGTTTCGCAAATTTAGCAAGTGTTGTTATGCTAACTGATTACTGAATGTCTGGATTTACATCGGTATTTGAAAGACTACTGAACAGTTTAGTATGTTACTTGGTTCCCATATTCCCTATTTTTGGATTTAAGACTTGATTTAGCACACCTATTGGACTTGCTCTAAGGTCCCATGCTCTCTGTTCTGTTCACTTATCGGCCTGTTACATTCATCATTCATGTATAGTATTCTTTCTCCCTACTCACCCATGTTTGTGGATTAATTGTTCAAATGTAGAAGAACATGGGTTTTTTAGACCTTTGTTTTGATAGTAGTTTGAGAATTGGATGCTAGAGTGTAAGCTGATACTGATATTTTATGATTCCCGTCTTGCAATCTCAACACTTTACTTTTTATTACTTTTTTTTTAAAAGAACGAAAGCTGGCTGGAGGAGAAAGTTCGTTCTTAAAGTTTGCAGTCCAAAAGTGGGGATGCAAGGAAGGTTGGTGTATAAATTTAAACTCTTATCTACCAAAATGGTCAAATATTTTTTTTTTTTGACAATGCAGGCTTATATGCCTTACAAATTAGTATCTGTTCTAATATTGATAGACTAAAGTTTTCTCTCCTTCTATGTGAGAGGTGTGAATGTTTTCTCTCCTTCTATAACCTAGAATTGTGAGAGGCTGTGATCTTCATGGCAACAATGGATGACATAGAGATGCAGATGGAGGATTTGAATATTGAGAATGAGGAGAATGAAGAGTTAGTCCTTGATGAAGGGGTGGAAGATGACTGTAACAGATTTGAATTATGTATTGTGGGACGCTTTCTGACGGAGAAAACCATCAATGGCCGTGCAATGAGGACAAAGCTTGCTGATCTATGGAAACCTGCAATGGGCATAAACATCAAAGATCTTAAGCCTGGGATCTTCTTGTTTCAGTTCTACCATAAGGATGACATGAATTGGGTGCTGAATAATGGACCTTGGACTTTTGATGGAGCGCTCTTGGTGATGAACATAGTAAAGGTGGGAGAAGATCCTGTTAAGGTCTCACTGAATGAAGTGGATTTTTGGATTCAGATACATGATCTGCCGGTTGGCTATATGACGGAGATGGTGGGTAAGCAACTGGGAAACTTCTTTGGAACATTCTTACAATATGATGCAAAGAATAACTCGAGTATATGGCGTGAATTCATGCGACTAAGAATCCGAGTAGATGTTCGTAAGCCTCTGAAAAGAAAGAAGAAGATAGTCAAAAAAGATAAAACGGAGATTGTGGTTAACTGCAAGTACGAGAAGCTGGGGGATTTTTGTTTTATCTGCGGTCTACTGTCACATACAGAACGCTTCTGCAGAAAGAAACTGGAGACTAATGATGGAGAAATTACCAAGGACTGGGGACATTGGCTAAGGGCTCCACCACGTAAAATGGCTGGCGGCAGTAAAAGCAAATGGCTCCGGGAGGAAGGTGACGGCGACTGGGGGCGGCGGAAAGGGATGGATAATTACAATGCTGGAAATCAGGGATTTCAAAAAACTGATTGGACGCGCTCACCAACTGATTTGCGTGATCAAAGGGATAAGGGAGATAATCTGGAGAAAAATCAGGGATATAGTGAGATGTACAAAAGTAGTGTATCAGCTAAGGCGGGGAATTCAAATTTAAGTAACGATAATGGGCTGGACACAGATGAGTTATATGGGCTAAATCTGGAGGAAAGGAAAAGGCAGAGAATTGAAGCCCAATTCACTACAGTGCAGACACAACAAAAGGATACAACAACTAAGGACCCTACTCTTTCTAATGTTGATTGTGCAGGGACCTCTTCAATCTTATTGGCTCAGCTTGCTACGCAAGCTAGCCAGCAGCAATGAGTCACATTAGTTGGAACTGTCGAGGCCTTGGGAAGCCTTGTACAGTTCGAGCACTTGGTGATCTGATAAGAGATCACAAACCCATCTTTGTATTTTTAAGTGAGACGATTTCTTTTGCTAATAAAATAGAGGACCTTAGAGTTAAATTTGGTTTCGATCATTGTTTTGCAGTAGATAGAGTTGGACGTAGTGGAGGTTTGGCTGTTCTGTGGAAGCAGATTGCAAACTGTCAAGTGGCTGGTTACTCTAATCACCATATTGATATGCTGTTCATGGAAAATAGCACTGTGTCATGGCGTCTCTCATGCTATTATGGGTATCCGGAACGTACAAGACGTAGAGAGTCATGGAGGTTAATTCGTAGACTGGCGGATATATCAAATGTACCTTGGTGTATCTGGGGAGATTTTAATGATCTCCTGTTTGCTTCTGATAAAAAAGGCACGATTGCACACCCTCAATATCTTCTTGATGGCTTTCGTAAAGTGATTGAGGAGTGTCAACTGGAGGAAATAAATCTAAGAGGTGGTAAATTCACGTGGGAAAGAGGTCGAGGTACTAATGCTTGGGTAAGAGAAAAACTGGATCGTGGTTTTGCTAATGCAGGCTGGTTGGCTAAATTCCCCGCAAATAATCTGAAAGTAGTTCATGCGCCAGTGTCCGATCATGAACCGATTGTACTGGATCTTTTAAGCACGGAGATATCAAGGAAGGAGTGGCGTTTCCGATTTGAAAACATTTGGTTAAAGGAACCAGACTTTGTTAAGGAAGTTTCTGAAATTTGGGTTTCGACCCCAATATTACACCTTCTCCCAAAAATTGTTGAAATCACCTCGTTCATGGCTAGGTGGGGAAGATCGTTCTTTCATAAATTCAGAGAGAAAATAAGAAAGCATAAGGCAAACTTAGAAGAGCTCGTAGACTGTGAGGATGCTGAGAATGTTAAGAAGTATCTAAGTGAGAAAGAACAGTTGAATACACTTTTACTTCAGGAAGAAATTTACTGGAAACAGCGTGCTAAACTATTTTCGCTACGAGAAGGAGATGATAATACGAGATTCTTTCATGCCTCTGCTTCTGCAAAGAAGAAGGCAAATAAAATTGCTTTTCTGACAAACGATGCTGGAGAAAGAGTTGAGGACCACGATGGAATGTCTGAAATTGTTCGGGAGTACTTTGCCAAATTGTTTACTGAAGAGGAAGGGATAAATAATATGACAATGCCAGACAGTCATAGAATGTTATCTGCAGAGCAGAATCGAAGGCTGACAGAGGAGTTCACATTTGATGAGTTTACTACAGCACTAAAGCAAATGCACCCTGATAAAGCTGGGGGCCCTGACGGACTCAATCCAGCGTTTTTTCAAAGTTTCTGGAAAGTGATGGGACATGAGGTGTTTAATCAATGTACGCAGTGGATTAAAAGAAAGGAATTTCCAGGGGATCTCAACAGTACAAATGTGGTCTTGATCCCGAAGAAGGAGCATGCTTCTAATATGAGAGACTTAAGACCCATTGCTCTGTGCAATGTACTCTATCGAATTATGGCAAAGGTGTTGGCTAATAGACTGCAAGAGGTGCTTCCATCTCTGATTTCGGAAAACCAGTCTGCGTTTATAAAAAACAGAGGTATTACAGATAATGTACTCATAGCTTTTGAGGTGATTCACCATATGTCTCGCAAAAAGAAGGGAAAGGTAGGAGAAGTTGCTCTAAAACTGGATATCAGCAAGGCATATGATAAGGTAAATTGGTCGTTTCTGCAAAGACGAATGAAAGCTATGGGATTCTGTGATAAATGGATTGAGTGGACAATGCTATGTGTCAAAACAGTCACGTATAATTTCACTCTAAATGGCTCTCTTATTGGACCAGTTCTCCCTAAGAAAGGTTTGAGACAGGGCGACCCGCTCTCCCCTTACCTATTCTTGTTGTGTGTTGAAGGCCTGTCAAACGCAATTGATGATGCTTCTGCCAATGATATGATTCATGGTTGTCGAATCAGCCCAGCAGCACCAACGATCTCCCACCTCTTGTTTGCTGACGACAGCTTTCTGTTCTTTAAAGCTACTACTGAGGAAGCAAGAAACATAAAAAACCTCCTTGTCAGTTATGAGAAATATTCAGGCCAATCTATAAACTTCCAGAAGTCGGGAGTTTATTTTAGTGCGAATGTTAATCAAGCCAAGCAAACTGAAATATCCCAGATTCTGCAGGTGCATAATGGGATCACAAATACCATGTATCTTGGGTTGCCATCTTTGGTAGGACGATCGAAGAGAAGGGTGTTTAACTACATAAAAGAGAAGGCCAGCAAGAAGATTCAGCAGTGGCAAACTAAACCAATGTCTCAAGGTGGGAAAACGGTGCTAATAAGGAATGTAGCCCAGGCAATCCCCTCATATAGTATGTCCTGCTTTCTGCTCCCTACGACCCTGTGTCATGAACTTGAACAGATGTATAACAATTACTGGTGGCGATCGGGAAGAGGTGACAGTCAAAAAGGAATGAATTGGCTTTCTTGGAATAATATGAGTTATGCAAAGAGTAAGGGAGGCTTGGGTTTTCGTAATTTACACGGTTTTAACATTGCTCTACTGGGAAAGCACATATGGAACTTTATGCAGAATCCGAATTCTCTTGTTGCAAGAGTGTTCAAAGGTCGATATTTTCCGAATACTCATGTACTAAAAGCAGTTAAAGGACAAGGAGCAAGCTTTATATGGGCTGGAATATGGACGGCAAAGGAGGAACTAGCTAAAGGGTTCAGGTGGGTGTTGGGAGATGGCGAAGAGATTGTAGCAGCTCGAGACCCATGGCTGAGAAACAAAATTAATTTTCATGTGGAGCAAAACCAGTTTTATACAGGCCGAGAGGAGAAGGTCTGTAGCTTATTTCTTCCAGGAGAAAAGAAGTGGAACATGGCCTTGATCCAGCAAAACTTTCTTAAGGATGATGCAGAGGCAATCTTATCAATACCTATTCCTCAACGTGCAGTAACTGACAGAGTAGTATGGGCTCACTCGACTGATGGTTCCTACACAGCTAAGCATGCGTATCGCTTCTGGTATGATGCTCACTTTGGTGATAATGGTGTTCCGCAAAGCACAGGGTGGAAAAGCATCTGGCATCTGCAGTTACCTCATAAAATCAAGGTGTTTGTGTGGCGTTTCTGTCGAAATGCCGTTCCAGTACGATGGAGACTGAGTTCCAAGGGAGTCAGAATTCCCATTACATGTCCCATGTGTACAGGGGATGTCGAGCATATGTTGCATCTGTTCTTTGACTGTAGTTTTGCTACTGGATGCTGGAACCGTGTTGGATTGGTTTATGATTGGAGCCAAACGGAATCTGCCCCGGCATGGTTACTACACAAGCTTAGTTCTGCAACAAGTGAGGAGAAGGTGAAAATTTGTGTGACTTTATGGGGTATTTGGTACTGGCGAAATAAGAAGGTGTGGGAAGGGAAGATAGTTACACCAGATTTTGCCATGGACAGCAGCCTTCGGGTACAGTCAGACTGGTTTCAAGCACAGAAAAAACAAGAAGCTAATGCTCCAGGAAGAGCAGATGGTCAAGGAACAATGCCACGGGTCAGTGCAAAATGGAAACTCCCTGCATCTGGGACCTTTAAACTTAATGTGGATGCATCTGTCTACCCAGGTGCAAATGCCTTCGCAGTAGGAATGGTGCTGAGGAACGATACAGGCAATTTCATGGCAGCCAGAACATATAAATGCAGTGGTGAAGTGTCAGTAGTAGAGGCCGAGACTATTGGTGTTCGCGAAGCTTTGTCGTGGATTAAAGAACTGAGGATGCAGAATGAAGAGATAATAGTGGAATCGGATTCTCAGATCACTGTTAATGCAATTCAAAAGGCTTGTACGAACTACCTAGAGGTTGGCGAGATATTGGAAGAGTGCAAGCAGATCCTCCGTAGTTTAAATAGAGTTTCGGTTGTTTTTATCAGGAAGAATGCTAACAGGGTAGCGCATGAGGTAGCTAGAATCCCGTGTTTAGTAAATTCCTATAATGTATTCACGTCTCCTCCTACGTGTTTGTTGGAGGCCCTTGCATATGACGTGTTGATTTGAAATGAATTGAGGTAGCAAGTTTCAAAAAAAAAATACTTTTCGGTCAAATATTTAATTTTATTATTGGGTTGTCTTTTTACCCCCCAAGTCAGAAACACGCCAACGAGATCGCAGAGTAATTTCTTCAGTAAATAAACCTCGAGAGCAATAAATTTGATTCTTTCACTGTTTTTATCTTTTATTTGGGTCTACTACATTTACGTCTTCTCTAAGCTATAAAAAACTGGAGTACATGGGCTAAGTTAGATGGGGTTTTGAGAGTCGAGAGCAGGGTCCCGTAAATGAATAACTATACAGTGAATGTTACTGTAATGAAACTTCATGTACAATGAATTCGGATCCTAAAGCCACCAAGTAACTAACAAAGAATACAGCGAATACAGCTTCTCTAATAAATGCCTGTAAATTCTAGGCACAGCATTAAGGCCGCACCGATCCCGATTGACTAATACAAATCTTCCCAACAATATTTCACCCATTTCATGTTACTACATTCAAGTACAGTTCATGTATTCAGACTTCAGATTTTTCCAGAATTCACAGCAGTAACTATTTTTTCGAGCATTGCGATCCAGGTCGACTTCTCCGTTTCAGAGTGTGAAAGATTATTTCCCCGATACCCGCTCCGTTTAGTCTATTATAATGTTTTTAGTCGAATCGACAAATTTTGACTGACATATACACACAAAAAATGCAAAATAAACCAGACACGTGTATTTCCTTTTGCGACCTGGTACTACTCGTTGGCATAACCAATTTTTATCAACTCCTAACTCCTAAGCACGAAGACTGTTTCCAGTTGGGAAAAAAAAAAGATTTTACTCTCAAACTCCCAAATTTTACCCTCAAACTCCCAATTTTTACGTTGCGATTATGCGATCATAGATGAAAAGAAACACAAGAATATGGTTCTAAAATAGCGATGAGCAAATTTAATTGATCATCTATATTTCACCAGTCACACCGACAAGAAACTGCACATTTAATTCCCTTGCCTTCAACAGCTCACAACTACTTCTCAACTCCATTATTAACTCTTGCACAGACATATTTATCTGATAAGCCATGCATTTCGTAGCTCAACCTGGACCATACCGCCTTCAACAATGCCTTCTTTGTTCACAATTTTCTTTAGTCTATTCACCATTTTAGTACTAGCTTCTTCTACTCATGGATCTGGCACCAGGACCGGAACAAACACACGCCCCTTCAAGAAGATCTTTGCGTTTGGAGATTCTTACACCGATACTGGCAACACGGTCTCAGGCAACGGCCCTGCAGGTTTTTCATTTGTGTCGAACCCTCCTTATGGCAGCACCTTTTTTCACCACCCCACCAACAGATACTCTGACGGACGCCTTGTCATCGACTTCGTAGCTGAAAAACTGTCATTGCCATATCTGTCAGCATATCGCAATAACAAGGCTGATAAATCAAATGGCGTGAATTTTGCGGTTGCTGGTTCCACTGCGATAGAACACAGGTTTTTTGTGAGGAACAATTTAACACTGAACATTACTCCTCAATCACTTCAAACACAGTTGTATTGGTTTGACAAGTTCTTGGCGACTCAAGGGTGTGTAAACATGACTACAACACCGAATCAGTGCAAAGCGGTGTTTGATGAGGCCTTGATCTGGGTTGGTGAAATCGGTGCAAATGACTATGCATATATAATTGGATCTACTGTCACTGGAAATACCATTCAACATCTTGCACTTAAGAGGAGTACTAACTTTGTACAGGTATAAACCACAAACCTTTTCTATATTATTATTTGAAATGCAAACATGGGCATTGTTATAAAATATGTATGGTTATTATTCATTCTAGTTTGTACTTTGTAGCATCTCCTTGGTCCCTTTTGCCTGAAAGCTGACTATAATATGGGGTATACTAAGCATAAACATTAAGAATCAACTAAAAATTTTGCCAAGTCCAAAATACTACTTTTTATCCTTCAGATAAATTTAAATAGTAACCATGTCCGCACGTCTGTGAAAAGGGTTCCAAAAAGAATCAATGATATTACATGTCAACAACAAATTTAGCAGAACATATACAAATCAAAGTGAATTTACCTATTGCTATTGAATACAGGCCTTGCTCAACAAGGGTGCCAAGTATGTTGTAGTCCAAGGTCTGCCTACCACAGGTTGTCTCACATTGTCCATGTATCTCTCTGGAGATGATGACAGAGATGATATCGGATGTCTAGGAAGCCAAAACAGACAGAGCTACAGTCACAACACCATCTACCAAGCAAAGTTGGAAGATTTTAGAAAAGAATTTCCCGAAGCTGTTATTGTTTATGCTGATTACTGGAATGCCTATCACACGGTCATGAAGAACCCAACCAAGTATGGTTTTAAGGAGCTGTACAAAGTTTGCTGTGGAACGGGTGGTGGAGAATTGAATTTTGATTTTTTTGGAGCATGCGGCTCACCTGCCTCAAGCATGTGTACAGTCCCTTCTCAGTACATCAACTGGGATGGAGTGCACCTCACTGAAGGCATGTATAAGGTGGTTTCTGAGATGTTCCTTAACGGAACATTTACTCATCCTCCATTTGACTACTTGATAAAGAAAAAGATGCAAGCTGGGATCAACTGATTAGGACTTCAAGGATATTTAAACAGGGAGAAGTGATAGTTTAGCCATCTAATAATATCATACCATCTTCTTGGAGTGCAATAGACCCGTCAATTTTGTTTGGTTGTGTTTTAAAATTTCCTATATTTTTGTGTTTTGGCCTTTGGGTACATGGAAATAATTTGTTTCAGATACCGGCACCCCACCATTTCAATGGCATGAACAGCCCGAGTGTTCTTATAAGTAATTAATGTCACATAATAGTACACCAGTGCACATAATAAATAATTAGTATCTATATTAAATATTTTATCAGATTACACAAAATTTGGTGTCAAGTGTTAATCTTACACGAAAAATTATCCCCTCGTGTTTGGGTTTGAGAAACTTAACACAGAGGAACACTGAGTGCATTAGTATTTTCAAGCTCCAAGACAAAAGAACACACAAATCATAAGGTGCAAAGCGATCCAGTTACATTTGTTAATACTTAATACTAACAGTTATGTATATTTGACTATTAGTAATAGTAATGAAAATACAAACACGTCTAATAATTTCATAATTGTAAACGTTGCATATTTGCTTTGATGAAAAGTCGACTTGCACCATGTAGCTCAAAATATTCTAAGCATTCTTCCTATCAACTTCATACAAAATTTCCAATAATGAAGCAGGGAATAGGACTATTCAAAGCAAAAATACAGCTGAAATACAAAAAAGCAAGTGCAAGAAGTCAACCTTCCAGTCGCATGTGGGAGTGAGCCTATGAACGAGCCCTGGTTTGCTGCCCTTGATGATAAGCAGTCATACGTAACATCGATCTTCAATTTTGCTTATCTGAAGTGACATTACATTGTGCCAAAATGAAGTTGATAGATGTCTATATATTGCTGCTCTTTATGTCGAGCATAATAGCTAGAATGTAACCATCATTCTACAAAGTCCGAGTTGCATTCAAGCTTATGAAGATATGGCCCCAAATGCAAGCGATATCAACTCATTTGACAGCAGAAATCCATCTGGATCACTTAGACGGATATATGCCAGCTCCTCTTCCATTCTCTGCTCATCAAGTAGTACCTTTTCCAATTCATCTGCCACAATTTCCCTCCTGTCCTGATCCATATAGACCACATGTCCACTTGCTGCGTATGGTTTATAAACATTACAAAGTGAGATAACAAGGGAGCCACCAAAAGCTTCCCTATAAGACCTCAAATTTAAGCCTTTTGAAGTTCTTAAAGAGAGCATTACTACATCCATGGCTGCTTCATTGGAGTCAACGTAATCATCCTCACTCTCCAGCTCTAAATCCATCAGTGCTTCAGTGGAGTCAACGCCACCATCCTCACAGCTTTCTGTTGTTCCATCCTCCAAATCTTGAACATAACTCATATATTCCTTCAACTTCTTTGGTCTTGAAAATCTTACTCCATCAATATAACTAGCTGAACCCAAACCAAATCCATAAAATGATTTATTATTATCCCAGTACGTAAGGTTATGCTTGCACTCAAAACCGCTCTTGCTGTAACTACTAATCTCATAATGATTGTAACCTGCATCTAAAAGCATTTTCGAAGCCATTCTATAAAACTTGGCGGACTGTATGTCAGAAGGTAGAGGGAACTCCCCAGGTGTGTACCTGCATAATTTGTATCAATTTTAATTAAAAATCAAATTTACCAAGTTTAAAACTACCATGCACACCCCATAATGCAACTAATTTACTTACAATACTCCAAATTTGGTGTCTTGTTCAACTTGCAAATCATAAACCGACACATGGGTAGGCTGCGCCTTAATGGTAAGCTGCAAACTCTCTTCCCACATTTCCGGTGTCTGGTGTGGCAGCGAAGATATAAGGTCCATACTCCAGTTCCCAACCCCGCATGATCCAACAATCTCAATCGCCTCATGAACTTCATCAATACCATGCGCCCGTCCACAAGATTTCAACAATTCTTGTTGAAATGCCTGAACTCCTAAAGACACTCTATTAACACCCAAGTCAATAAACTCCTTCAACTTCTTACTATCAAACGTCCCGGGGTCCATTTCCATAGATATCTCTGCATCAGCACACAACCCGAATTTCGAACTCAATATCTCAAGAACCGAAGACACAAGCTTCGGAGGCACAAGTGAAGGAGTCCCACCACCGAAAAAAACAGTCTTAAGAGGAACACATTGGCTCATTTCCACTTGAGTAGCCACAATCTCGCGGGAAAGGACATCAATGTAGTTAACAATTCGCGGGTCATTGTCAACCTGAGCAGAAGAGCCGAGAGCAAGTATTGGGAAGTCACAGTAGTGGCAACGCTTGCGGCAGAAAGGGAGGTGCAGGTAAGCTGAAGCAGGAGGGTGAGGTGTTTTAGATGTTGTTGTTTTGGTTGAGGCATTTTGTCGAACAGGTGGTGGGGGGGTTTGAGCAATTGCATTGCAGGTGCTTAAGGAAAGCTTTGGGAAAATGGGTTTGGCTGGGAAGGTGGTAAAAATGGGAGTGAATGTTGATCTCAGCATGGCCGGACAGTTATGATGATGATGATGAAAGTGCAAGAATTCTTCTTTTTTCCTTCTCGCAGAAATTGGTAATGTTGCAATAGTTTTTTTTTTTTTGCTAAGTAATTTAAATTGTAATAATTTTAAATGAACTTCAATAAATTTGTCATTTTCAGTCAGATATATGCTCGAATATCCTTTATTTTTCCTAGAATTTGAAATATCTTACACAAAAAATTAAAATCATTAATCTATATAATGCCTTGATAAATAATTAATTAATTATGCAACAAAAATTTGACATAAAAGCTATAAAATTATACTAGTAATAGGAATTGTCATAGAAATCTATATTGAAAATAATATTGATTAACAAATTTGAAATTTATTAAAAAGTTTCGAGATTAATAAAATTTTTAATTTAATTGAAATATATTGATAAAATTATCAATTTATTTAATTTTTGAAAAATCATCGGAACCGAGGATATAAATCGAAAATAAACGGGGATTTGTGAATTTGGAAAGAAATAGCAGCAGAGATGGAGGAGAGCAGAGCAGTGCAAACCAAGAAGAAGCAATTGGAGAAAACACTTCTGAACAAGGTGGAACAAGTCATCAGCTCTATCAACGCCGCTAAACACGTCGATGACGTCATCCTCAGCCTCCACTCCCTCGCCTCCCTCTTGTTTCCCCTCGATTCTCGTGCCTTTTCAGGTACTACTTAACCCCCCACTCTTCATTCACTTGTCAATATTACCATTTTTAAAAAATTATAATTGTATGATTTTGATTCTGTAGGTTCAATTGATCAGCGTTACAGGGATCAGGTGTGTGTGTCTCTATTCTAAACTTGTGTGTTTTTATGTATATTGTGTGTTTTGTTTGTTTACAAGCACCGAATTTTGTGTTAATATGTTTGGTTAGGTGCTTTCTACGAAAGCTCCTTCGGTCGAGGAGAGGGAGAATTGGTGGGAGGTTTTCTATGGAGGAGCTTCATTTCCTACACTTTCTCGACTTCTTTTGTATGGTATAATTTCCTACTGATTTTCCTATGACTTCTTTTGTATTTTAAAGGAATATCATTTGTTTGAGGATTAGAGATGCATTTTGTATAATTTTTTGTTTGATAACTAGAGATGCTTTGTCGAATTTTAATAGATGAAGATGTTACTCCTATGAGTACCCATGAGTTAATTAAGATCATATTGTAACTTTAAAAAGTCTATAAAAATTCCAAATCTTTCACTAAAACTCGGTGGTTTTTGGAATGGATCTCGAGTTTTGCAGAGAAGTATAATTATTCTGTGATAATGTCGAATTTTTTACTTTATTATTAGTTCCTGGGAACGACAATGCAATGTATCATAGCTAACCGGAAGTGTTGTTTTGTGTAGATGTTGCTTTAAATTGGCTACCATGTTTCCCTATTTCTTCAAGGAAACATGTGTATGATGTGTTCTTTGTTAGTGGTCGCACTAGTGAGGTTGTGCAGACTTTAGTTGTCGCTCTACAGCAAAATGGAAATGGTAAACTTGACAACAGTCCAATATGCTCCAACGCTGAGAGGTAGGGCTAAATGTGTCAGCTTTCCCTTACGCGAATTTTAGTATATACTCCCTCCGTCCCTTTTTACATGTCCACTTTGAAAAAAAAATTTGTCCCAAATTACTTGTCCACTTCTCTTTTCAAAGCAACTTTTTGTATGTTTTTTCAAAAAATAACAACTTCCAATGTTTGACTAGCATATATATATACACAACTCTATCTAATTCATTACATTTATTAGGGATATGTATGAAAACAAGATATCCAACTAACATTTTCTTAAGATGCGTTATTTTTTCAAAAGGGACAAGTAAAAAGGGACGGAGGGAGTACTATTACTACGTATATTTGACACCATATTTTGCTAATATACAAATGATTTCCCTGTGTTGCAGTAAATTTGAAATGATGAATAGAGTTGTTTTTAAAGTTTGCAATTATGTTTGTCTGCAAGGACTGCATTCACTTTACTGCTTATGATTTGTACTAATATCATCAAATATTTGATCCCTTGGAATAATCCTAAAAGTTTTGATCACTTTCTAGTTCAGTTTGCAGAATCATTTAATATTACCCTCTCACATTAGAATCCCATGAAACAAAAAAAAACAATTGACTGAAATTTGTCCATAGGTTAATTTAGAGGGCAAGAAGAGCATTTTATAATTAAAGTAGATAAGCTAATAGTCCATGGAATATAATTCAATGAAATTACATGACCGCAGGCTTTTCAATTAAACAGTAACAAGTGTATGTTGTTTGCTCTTGAACAAGAAAAAGTTGTGTTTTTTCTATTTGTTTGTAGATGGTGTGCAAGATAATAGAAGCAAAGTCTTATCTTTTATTTCTTTTTAACATGATACACTCTTTCATACACTGTATTTATTCACATTCCAGATTAGTTGCACTTTGTTTACTAGAGAGTAATGGGGTACTCCAGATTGCTCGAGAATTTTCTGGTTCTTGTTCATCTGAAGGCCTACGAGATGTGCAGCGGAAGGCAGACATCTCAAGGATTGCCCAGCTTGTTACATCTATTCCTGATAAAGCACGAGTGGAAGCCCCAAAGTCACTCTCATCACAGGATCCTTTTTAACGATTATTTATTAATTTTTTTCCACTGTACCTGCTTCCTTTAAACCCTTTTGTATTTTGTGTTACTGCATAAGTCCACTGTTTACTAGTATTACTTGCATGTATCTGTAATTTGTGAAACATAAAACCAGAGCCAGACATTAGGCGCTATCTTATGACACATACTATTGCCAACTATGGTTAGCATAAAATTTATCATTGTATAAAGTTAAAAAATGGGAGGAAAGGAAACTGCATGTTTGTTGGACATGGGTAGAATGATTCTACACTGTTGTCTCGGACGCTTATTGATTAGTTGTCTGCTGTTTCAGACTTTATGGTTTATTGTCCACTTTACTATCTTTCAGCTTATTCTTCAAGCAGATTACCATTCAACTCCTTAATGTAGCAGAGGAACTTAAAACGAACTTTTGCAATGGGAAAGTTGTGTTACATAAAACTGATGTGGATGGAGCCATAATATTTGTTGGAGAAATATTTTCTCGCATTTGTCGACGAGGGTCTGCAGGTAAAATACCTACTGTAGGCACCTATGTTGATGGCGAGAAATAATTTTCTGTAATATGCTGGATAATTATCGCTTGTGTTGGTGTACCTTGAATTCATCTTTGCATCAATATGTTTCTTTTAAAATATATATATACTTATTATGAGCATTTACAGATGTGCTGTTAAGCAAACTGGTGCCTGGGGTTCTAAAATATGTTCGGGGTTTCTTATTATTCAAGGCAGATTTATCGAGTAATGAGATTGAGCCAGTACCTGTTTCTGGTTTCTGGTCAAAAATAATTGGTGCCATCAAAGATCCATACACTGTAAAAAGAATTTCCGAACAGATTTTGCGTCATCTAGCAACTCAAGATATTAGTGATGTTGAAGCATACTGGATTCTCTGGTTATTGTTTCATCAAAGTTATGAAAATCAAGCATCCATCAGGTATGTTTAAGACTAATGCTCAACATTTAGTTTCCTTTTCCTGTAATACATCTATCTGTTCTTAGGACACTCCCAATTATTGTTTGGTATGTGCTTTTGACTCTTAAAATGACCTTTGTGAAAAATAATCTAAAGGGAACTTCCATACGAGGGAAACCCTGAAAAGAAAAAAGTAAAATTGCCGTTTTAATGGGATAGTGTGAGTTATATTAAAAAGGTTATCGGACGTAAAGGATACTACTTTAGATTTCTGTAAATGTGTTTACATCTGTTCTATATACACATGGTCATGGCCAATATAAAAAGGACCAATTTACAGTTTTTGATGAGCTACCTGGTTATATCCATTTTCTATTCGATAAATGGGAACACCTTTAGCATACTTGTGAGATCTCCATCGGTTCAGCAGAAATACTGATTTTGCTCATCCTTTTTAGATCCATGTTTGTTGAGGATTTTTTGTTCTGGAAGGTATTTCCTGTACGTTGCTTGAGATGGATCCTACAATTTGCGATTCTTAAATGCCCGCCTGATGCTGCTTCACTGGCTAAAGGTTGCAATCGTGGTCTTGTGGAGACCATGCAGCATCTTGTCACAGTATGGTCCAAAAGAGAGTTTGTGCAGTCAGCCTCAGTAGAGCAACAAGCTTGTATCCTGTCTATTCTTGTTCATTTTGAAATTTATAATTGATCTAGTACTGCTTTATGGCATATTAACAAGAATCTTGGAAGGGAAAACCAAGGGAAGTTCGAGCTGGAAGGAGTATACTTTAGAACATTTATCTTTTATTTAAAACTGAATAGATAAGGAAAAGAGAAATATTATTTATAATTTATTCTATGCAGCAGATTTTATTTGTTATTTGAAGAAACATCCTTCCTGATTCTTTTTTTTTTTTCAACGCAATCTGAGTCGCCTTTTCTTTTGTAGTGTTTGTTACTTCTCGTTCTACTTACAGAATATATGAAGAATTAACCTTTGTTCAATAATTGGCCTTAATACAAGACTAGATATAACTGCTGCAGTTGGCCTTTCTCTAGAGCAGATGTCAAAAGAAGATCTGGACACTACCAAGGATGCGTTGCAGTTCATTCTTCAAGGAGTTAGCTGTAAGACCTCATTTACTTTTACTCCTAGATTTTAAATTGTAATTGATTTCTGCTTCTCATTTTATCCTGTCCCATTATATGAATATTGGCAGGTAGGTTAGAGAGCCCATCCCATCTAATTCGCAAAATGGCTAGCTGCGTTGCCTTAATTTTTTCTAAAGTGATTGACCCTAAGAATCCTTTGTATCTTGATGATTTGAGTCCTGAGGAGAAGATTGATTGGGAATTTGGTACGGTAACTTCTGAGAATGGTTCTCTTGCTTCAACAAATGTCATAGGAAAAGATACTGATGAGGTTAAAGGATATGGTGCTTTGGAGAAGGATGTTAAGACATCTAGGGATGGAGTAAGTTCTGAGGATACAAAGAGAAAAAAGTCTGAATTTGTTCTGGTTGATCCAGATGAAGTTATTGATCCTGCTGTGCTAAATAATGAATTGATATCCGATGAAGAAGGCTATGATGATGATGCTGTTGAGGACTCTGAAACCTCAAGTAACTCTTCTCTGCAGCCATACGATTTATCAGACGACGACACAGATTTGAAAAAAAACTTTTCGCAGTTAGTTGATGTCATTGGAGCTCTTAGGAAATCAGATGATGCTGACGGAGTAAGTTGCTTATGCTCATCGATAACCATTTACTTCTATTGTGATTTTTTATTAGTATACTACAGGCTCGTGCTCAACTGAGAACAGTTGTGGAGTGAGAACACTTGAGAACTTTTGTGCTGCACTTTATGTATATATACAAATTTTTAGAAGTGCAGAACAGTTGTTTTCGCTGTTCTATATATATAATAAGTTGCACTTAAGACTTTTTATCATCTATTGCATTGACATCTGAATGCGATTATGAGTAAACTCTTTAATAGATGAAAAAGGATCTTATCTACCATCTGCAGTAACTCTGGAAAGGTTAAGAGTTATTTCACTAGATTGCTGCATTTAAATTTTCTTAATCATGGATAATCCATAGATCAACAATTATCCTCCAGGAAGTGTTTCAAAATTTTCAGCTATTTATATTTTCTTGCTGAAAACACTTATGCAAACATTGTTCCATTTGCAAATATCACAAAGATGTGTTTCTTGTAAATGTTACTTCTGGATACGGCAGCCTACTAGATTATTTCGGCTACCTAGACTGTTCATAATATTGAAAAGCAATTTGTACAGCTCACAACATAAGATGCAATAACAGTAATTTTTTTTAGAGAGGTCAGTTCTCTATATCATATGCATTACCTACTTAGACCCAGTTTGTTCCAGCTCTGAGGCCATGCATGCCTCATCAATATCCCCTCCCCTGCCAAGACGTGAAAGAGTGTCAACTCAGTTTAATAATCAATGCAACAAATTGTTTTTACCTATACTTATGGGTTAATACTGCAGAAGATGACAACTTTGTGGGAGAGTTTTGTGATTTGCGCTAGAATATGCCTCCCGGAAGAAAAGACTAGCTTCTTCAGGTTAACAGGGCATGAAATGTTACTGAAAATCTATAATATCTTTGCAGGTTGAAAGGGCTTTAAATGTTGCTGAAAAGCTTATTCGGGCATCCCCAGATGAACTTAAATATGTAGCTGGCGATCTGTCTAGAACTCTTGTACAAGCTCGTTGCTTTGATTCAAGTACAGACGGTGAAGAAGACTCTGCAGAAGAGAAGAGGCAAAAAGCGCTGGTTGCATTGATTGCCATGTCACCTTTAGAGTGTCTTGATACTCTAAATAAACTCCTATATTCACCCAACTTAGATGTTAGCCAAAGGATCATGATTCTTGATGTTATGACAGATGCTGCTCAGGAACTTTCTCATGCAAGAACTACAAAACCAAAAGCTCTATCTAGAGCACAGATATCAACCATTTCAGAGACTCAACCTTGGTTCATGCCAAGTAGTGTGGGGCCTCCTGGAGCTGGTTCCTGGAGAGAGATATCTAGACCTGAAACTCCATTAAATTGGTCGCACTCTTATGAAAGAGAACTGCCTTCTGTTCCAGGTAAGCTCGAGAAAGGAAAGTCACGCCGATGGAGTAGCAGATTGGAGAAAACAGATCAGTTGGAATGGTCTGAGAATCGTTTCCCTCAATACGCAGCAGCATTCATGCTTCCATCGATGCAGGGTTTTGATAAGAAAAGGCATGGAGTTGATTTGCTTGGAAGGGATTTTATTGTCTTGGGAAAACTAGTTTATATGCTTGGTGTTTGTATGAAATCTGCAGCCATGCATCCGGAAGCATCTGCCTTGGCACTTCCCCTTATGGACATGTTAAGTTCCAGGTAGCAAAATCAATATCCATACATGTAGTTCTTGTAACTAATATTAGTATGTGATTTAGCCTATTGGGCGGTAACTATTCCAAGTAGGGTACAAAATATATATTGGCCGACTGCGGTACACTTTTACCGGCTTTCGTTCTTGACTGTTATTCAATCATATGGGCAAAATGGTAAATTACTGTGCAGTGTGCATGCTAGCATGTTTAGTTTCTTTTCTGTTCTAAAGGCTTTTTCTTTTTATGCAATGCAGGGCGTTATGCCATCATGCAGAATCATATGTCAGAAGATCAGTCCTGTTTGCAGCTTCATGCATACTAGTGGCTCTTCATCCCTCATATGTAGCATCTGCCTTGGTTGAAGGGAATTCTGATGTCTCAAAAGGGCTTGAGTGGATTCGGACTTGGGCCCTTCATGTAGCTGAATCAGACACAGACAGAGATTGCTACACTGTAAGAAATGCTCAGTGCAAATTCTTTACTTATTCGACTTCATTTCTAAATCCTTCATTCATTTCATATTAATGGAACCTTGGTTGTCTTCAGTGGCGGATCTACAGCATGGCCAACATATATATTTATATATATAATTTTACATATATTCTTTTTAAGTTATAACCTCCCAAGTTGCTGCAACTTGATGAAGGCCATACCAACAATCCAGCTCGTCCGTCTTGTATTTGTATTATGTAGCATTGTTTAAAACATACAAGTGAGAAAACAAACCAGATGGCAAAGGACAATGCCACAATTCTCCTCTGGTGTGATGTGCTGAAGAAAGAAATAAGGTTATAGTATAGTTGGGCCCCCTCTGCCTTAATTTTCTAGGTCCGCCACTGGTTGTCTTGATATTTCATCACCCCCTCTAGCAGTAAATTATGAGCTAAACCATAAGCAATCATAATGAAGCTCAAATGTCAAATACATCAGTGCAGACAAATTAACCGAGGGGCTCAAGTTGACTACTTGAATATATAATGTTTTGCATTTAATCTTTCAATAACCTCAATATATTATGGTTTCTTCCCTCAGAGTCCTTAATCTTAAATTAATTTTAGCAACTACCTACCCATAGTTTTATTATGCTCACCAGTTATCATCCGTCACATGTATTAATTTCGTAATTCATCAGTACAATTTTTCCAACAGCGTCTATGTTGCTGCAAGGGCAATGTTAAATCTTTTTATGAATATGATATTATCTGCTCATCATACTGACATATATAAAACTCATGATTTCAGATGGCTATGGCATGTCTCCAGCTCCATGCTGAGATGGCTCTCCAGGCTTCACGGGCAATGGAGTCGGCAGACAGTACATCCAACGGAAACATCATTGGTCTCCCTTCAAACATGTCAAAAGAGACGATTAAAATTCCCCTCTCAAATGTAAAACTATTTTAAGTTGAGGATTAAATTTTAGATATGGAAAACTAGTGCCTAGTGTATATAGATATTTTAAGGTCTTTAGGCATAAATGTACTGTCTAACTAAATGAAATTAGAAGTATTTTGGGTATTTTAAATCCACAGAATCCGGCTCTTTAAAACATTTTTTTCTTCTTTTAGGACTAGGAATCACACTTACATGGTGTCTTTGATTTCACTCCTTCCGGCAAGTATATTTGTTAATTCGGTTTGGCTAGTGTGTGCCCATGGGCACATGCTAAGCGCGGAAATTTTTATATTTGGGAGATTTTGATTGGTGTGGTTGGTGTATTTGCAGGGGGGTCCACCATTATCATGAGATAGGAGCCAATGAAAATAATCCAAGCACATAATTTTCCGCGCTTAGCATGTGCCCATGGGCACACTATAGAAAAACCGTTGTTAATTTACTTCAGACATATTTGGGATTTTAATATAATAGCAAAAATAGAACCCTCAAATTTTGAATCCCTGGGAACAAGTGGAATGAGCAGACTGTTTTTCTTCAAAAAAAGCGTATTACAGGACACCTTGGCTTGCCTAGGATTTTTCCCTAGGAACCTGCCGACTAGCTCCATAGCCAACACAGGTAGGTAAATCAAACTAACCGAGCGACAAGACCCGGTGGGTGGGAACTTCCCTGCGATACGCACGGATTGGAACCCTATACCTTTTCTTCAAATCATACCACTGTCTCTTCAACTCGGGTGAATGCCCAGAAGGTGGTGAAGTTCAAACCCGTGACCCTTTGGATCAACGCAAGGCCTCGTTTCCACCGGGACAGCTCTCACACTTGAGCAGACTGTTTTTGTATGACTAGTACTTTGTGCAGCTGCTTGTAGGAATCATCTATGTGAATTATTTGAGTTGGATGATTAGATCATCAATCCAGACAGGTTTCTGGTTTATGAAGATGTAATATGGTTTCTGCCAATCATGTAAAGAGATGCCATATCCACTTTCGTTTCAGTACAACTTCTACGAAGAATGTAGTATTAGACACATTTTGATCAGATTTCTTTAACAGTCCATCAAATTTAGGAGTGCAAAATGCAGTCTTAGTAAAAAAATCACCTTTGTTGGCAATAATCCTTGGACAATTAGTAGGGTAGTTACTACTAGTACTGGGCTCCTTCATTTGTCCGAGCATCGCTATGATCAATGAACCTTACTTCCTGAAGCTTGATTACTGTTTCTGAACTTTGATTGCTAGAATTGCTCAGAAATATACAAAATCCATCGACCACTAGCTCTAGTTGGCAAGTATAAACTGAGAGACTAGGAATGTACTGGTAAATTTGATTTCAGAGAAAGAAATTACAGCTTCTCTTTTCTTAAATTCAATAAATCTCCTCTTTCCAGTCATTTACTTGTGTTGTCGTGTTTTTACTTTGGCAGCATTTCCATATGCATTTTGCTCACATGATAAATATGTTTATTGTGATAAATGATTAATATCCTCTTCTAGACCCTGTCATCATATCTAACTTGAAGTTAGTCAAGAATGGAGGAAAAATTTAAAGGTTCATTGATAGCCTGGTGGCAAGTTCATGCCAGGCTCCCTATGAGATCACGACTGCCATGGGCTTGCGCTCCCCCTCAATGTGTACTTAAAAATTCTAATGCATTGAATAGCACTCTATGATTCCCTAAAAAAGAAAAACACTAATGTATTTGTGACGCCTACTTGTTTTTGGTGAAAATTCAGTGCCACTTCTAATGAAAGTGGAGATGCAACAAATATAACCCATGAAGTCTGAGCTCAAAATTTCATTTGGAGCATAACATCAAGAAAAATTTATTATATCAATGCTTATGTATCATCATTATGTGGTGGCCGCAAGACTAGTATACAGAACCAGTACTCTATATTGTTTTTCAACCAAAAAAGAGCCGGTACCCTACAGGGGACAGGGTTATGTAGTACACTTATTCTATTAACCATGGTGCCTGAGCTGGTGTCCATTCACAAACTTCACCTTCTTTGAACCAGAGAGCTGCAGAAAGAAACAAGAAGAATTACTATACTATGTACTAATATCTATGGCATCTAGAGGATTTTATATGTTAGTTGACGCTTGTATAGTTTATCCAGTTGCATCACAGATAAAGACAAATATCTATTGCCAAACTAAAATTAAAGTTCCCTACTAAACCGGAATATGTATCCCATAGCTCATCGTTAAACAGTGAATGCTGGGTCAGGTGATCGTTTCTAATCTTCCAAATCTGCAGCCTATTGACAACTAACATAAATATTCCTTTTCTCCCATAGATGGTCTCTTCTTAAGCACTAACAATAAAAGTCTCCAAATTAATAACAAGAGATAGGCTGCATATCTCCTTTTTTTTTTTTTTTTGCTGGCACAGTTTATTAAATTTTAATACTTTTCAATAATAGAAGTCTTCAAATAATTATTTTGAACGAGAAATAACCTGCGCAGCTTATCAATTTTGACCAGATTATAATGATTATTTGTCAAATTTGATAATTTCCAATAACTAGGCATTTAATGATTAAATTATAAACTATTCCGTTGAACAAGTAACTAGGCATACTGTAAACAGAAGCACAACAAAGAGGCCTTCCTACATGAAAGAGCTATGACAATCTAAAACCAATAATATGTATGTTCACAATCTCTTTAGGTAATAGACAAAGGAATTACCTATTTCACGCTGACCATTTTCGGGGCTATCACTCCCATGAACCACGTTCCTGTGAAAACGAATGACCAGTAAATCATATTTAGCATATACATTTTATAAAAACAAACGTTAGATTCAGAATGACCGCAATATATATACAATGCATGAACATAGGACGCTTAATAAGCCAACGGCAGCCTACCTTCCAGTCTGGACCGCGAGGTCACCTCTGATTGTGCCTGGTTCAGCTTGAAGAGGATTAGTTGATCCAATTAGTTTTCGAGCCGATGCTACCACACCAATACCTTCCCAAGCCTTTCCCCATCAAAATATGAAACATATATATTTAACAGGGATAAGAAAACAAAAATATCCATATCTCACTATTGGGGGTAAACTCAAAGAGAGACTGCAGTGAATAAGATATATTACCATGCACACAACAGGTCCTGAAGTAATGTAATCAATCAATTTCGGGAAGAAGGGCTTGGACTTGAGATCCTTATAGTGCTCCTATCCATTAGAGAACAACGAAAATGCCACAATTAATCTAGCTTAAGCATTTCACAAATGAAAGACGTGAATGCTTCTGAACAGTGACTAGTGTATGTTTGATGCACAAGAACTCTATAAAAGATGAAGATCAAATGCTATTGTACTTCTATTAATTCCATATTCAATCAGTAACTTTCTGTTTGACTAGAGATATTAATAATACACGAAACAATATTTCACAACAAACAATTGGATGTCTGAAAAGGGGAGAAAGGAAAATCGAGGAAAAGGACAAACCTCAGCCAAATCTTGAGGGCATTGAAAGAGCTTCAACCCACTTAACTTGAACCCCTTCTTCTCAAACCTAGTAATTATCTCACCAACCTATACCAAAAAAAACAACACAGAAGCACCGAATTAAATTAAGAATCAAACTTAACACACCTGACTACTGAAACCCAGTTTCTTAAAGTCACCATCTTAACTAAGTCCAAATCTCTACTAATAACGGGCTTCGGTTAGTACATTTGTTTCTATCTAACCAATAAAAACTAGATAGTACACAAACTAAACATATCCGGTGTATTCTGCTCCTTTTTGAGAGGTTATTTCTGTAAAGACCCTAACTTGACAATACAATAACAAGTATATGTAACAGTAAAACAAAAGAAGTTGAAGAGCAAATTGGGAGTAAATCTTACAAGACCCCGTTGAACCCCATCAGGCTTAATCATTATGTAGGTCTCCTCCACTTGTTCCTGAGCAAATTATCAATAAATAAAAAAAAAATGAGCGATGAACTCAAATTAAGATGGGTAATTGCACATATAGCATATAGATATAATAATGAAATTAAGAAGGGGGAGAGTGGGAGAGAGAGACACAGAGAGAGAGAGAGTACCATGGAAGCAACCAAGTGGGGCAGAAAGATAAGGGGTTTGTTTCTAGTGATGGCATTAGAGGGAGATGAGGAGAAGAGATGAGATGGAGGTTGAAATGCGGCTAAGTGACGGCTAGTCCGCAGATTAAGCTTGTCGGAGGTGGCGTAGGATAACAAGCAGCAGCTGCTTCTACTTGTTCTTGTTGTTGTTTGAGTCGAATGAATTGCAGATAATGAAGTTACAGCTGGGCTCCCTCCTAAAATTGCAGCCATTTTTCTATCTTCTTTATCTCTCTATCTCTATCTTCTCTACACAACACAACAATGTTGGTCTGTGAATTGCAAGGAAAATACAATTTATGGAATCTGTACTGCTGTATTATAATTATATTTTGAATATTCTCGGATTTTATAAATGTAAAAAAAATCTTTAAGATCTTAGTTGAATACACTCTCTTTTTTTTTAGACCCAATTTTATTTTCTTTATTATAATTAAAATTTTGAAGTTTAATCTTGTAAATTCTCGAGGTGCGACTTGAAATTTAAAATATTTTTGTTGCAGTTTTTAGATTGAGTAATTCAATAATTTGGGGTAGCAGAAAGCATAAGAAAAAGAGAAGTGAGTTGGGCAGCTACCAAGAAGCCAAAAATGATGGTTTTGCAACCAAGCGAATCCAAATGAGAATCATGCTTGGCATTGACTTGCCCAAGTAATGTCAAGCTCAATTGTTTGTCCTCATTTTGATATAAAATCAATTCTAGTGGTCTCAGAGCTCAAAGTGCAGCATTTCAGTGTCAAAAGAAAACAACTTCCCTCACTTCACCCTTAGTTGCCCCCTTGCGACTTCATAATGCCCGCGTCATTGGAATATCGATGCAAAATGTGCCTGTGAATGTCCAGGCTGTAGCATCACATATTAACGGGTGAGCCAAATACTTTGATTCAGCATCAAGGTCGAAAGAAATCAAGAACTATGAATCTTCAGAATGATGCGATTTTTTTGCCTCAGATCCCAGACATTTAAACGTGTATTATTTATTTGAACTTCATATTGCTGCATTATGTTTTTACTTGGGCAGAACTTACAAATCAACAATAAAACATGATACCAGAACAATGTCCGCATATAATGATGATGGAGGGAGCTAGGAAAGCTTAAACAATTTTAGAATGACAAGATGAAACTAACTAAGCTTTCTAATGATCTGTATGATGATCCACCTTCCATTGAACAAATGTTTGCTTTCTCCTTTAAAGAAGATATTCTCATTTTCATCTCTATGCCTTCTTCATCAACCATTACTCTCCTTATTGCCCTTGTAATCTCCTCTCTTTCGATTCCATTCTCCAACACTAATCCCACTTTCCAAACAGCCTCTATATACCTTGCATTTGTTTGCTGATCTCCAAAGGAAGGGGAACAAATCATTGGAACTCCTTCACAAATACTCTCCAACGTTGAATTCCATCCGCAATGACTCCAAAAACATGCTGTGGCAGGATGAGCCAACACCTCTTGCTGTGGAGCCCATTTAACAATATGAGCCCTTTCACTTACTGCCTCAAGGAGCTCATCAGGAAAGGGCTCTAACCACTCTGAGCCACAAATGGCTCCAGGTCTAACCACCCACAAGAATTTTTGCTTACTATTGGCCAAGCCCCAAGCCATTTCAAAGAATTCAGTCTTATCAATAGCTGCAAGGCTCCCAAAACTGACATACAAGACAGACAGTGGTGCTTGCATGTCCAACCAAGAAAGTGCAGTCTGGTCTTGTGCGATTAGGCTACTTGCTGAGGCTGTAAAGTATTTGTGGAATGGACCGATTGTGAAATTGGGGATGGGAAATTCTTGTTGAATAGTAGGAAGCATAGATTGTTCAAGTTCTTCAAAGGAGTTCCAAATGAGTCCTGAAGCTGCCTTGGTTCCTGTCATTAGTCCGGAGAGCATCACATCCAAAGCCTCTCCCTCGATCTTAAAGGTCAATGAAACATCTTTTACTTTGAGTGGTGGAGCCTCTAGAACTGGTGCTTCTGATTCAGAATCTGTAATCAAAATTGACAAACCAAAGTAGATCAGCCATGCACTTAAGTACCTTAATAGTTGTTAAGTGCCATTATATTTGTTGATAGAATTCAAAATTAAATGAAAAAATCTTTTTTTATTACAGGTCTTTCATCCTTCTGTTTTTAATATGCTATACATAAATTTAAGACCCATAAAAATCATTAATCATATCTATTTTTCCCAACTACAACAACTTAACATGTCCAACTAACTGGGGCATAATAACTCAAATCATATTTGATCACTGCTCATCTCATGCATCTCCCCACATCTTTGATTTTATAGCAGTAGTTATCTTGAGATGACATACAACTGCATTGTGAGCCACCACAAAACTGATTATTGTTTTGCAGACTGCAGCCACCTAATTTTTACATCTGCGGATTTATAGTACTCATCCTGAGATGACATATCATGCATTGTAAGCCGCCCACAATAAGTTATTTTCTGCAGACAATCAACTTATACTTATCCTGTCATCTTAGTAGCTACTTTGCTATTTTTTCTAGCATGCATTTGATTTATGAAAGAGAGATAGTTATACTCACATAAAATGTTATTTACAAGCAAAAAAAAAAAAACATGCTTGAAATCAGATTTTTTCTTATGTTTGTGTGGTTAGGGAAACCAAGTACCCAAAAATAATTGTCCAAGTAAAAGTTAAGATAATAATGAAAGTGAGAAAAATATATACTATATATGAAAAAAAAATGGGATAATTCTTAGTCTGCAGAGAAAATTTAAACGTATATTTTGCTAAGTAGTAATGCGCACCTTCCATGGAGAGGTATCCTTTTTGAAGCAGAAGTGGGAAGGCATGGAAAACATGAAATGAACTTAGACTACTCGTCCTCAAAACAATTCTGGGGAGCTTAAGTAAATCCGCGACAGCTTGAGTGAAGTACAGAGTAGCATCTGAAATCAAGCAGCGTATAGGATCCTCTGCAGAAGAATTTGATAACAGCCTTTTAACGCAGTCAAGAAACGGATCAAACCAGACCTTGTTCATGAGGTTGAGTAGTAATATGATATCCTTGACATCTCCTAGCAAGCTAGTGCAACCAGCAAGACTTTCCTCGGAGAATGACTCGAAAGTGAAGTGAGGGTAGCTGGATTTGTTTGGAGAGTTGAAGGAAGTGTGTATGATCGTAATGTTGAAGCCCTTGGAGTGGAGGATGTTTGCGAGTTGAAGCATGGGGTTTATGTGGCCCTGGAAGGGCAGTGGAAATAGTAATAATCGCCCTTTAATCATCTTCCTATCCTCACAATTTCTTTTTCTCTCAGTTGTTTCTATATCTTAACTTCTGTTGATAACGAAGATAAAGGTTGTCAGTAATTTATAAGAGCACGTTTGGTGGACAACCTTTAGGAAAAATATTTTATAAGTCGCGCGCTTGCATAATGTTACTAGTTCTGACTATTTTTTAACAATTTGGGTTTATATGCCGTACAAATGAGTATCTATTCTAATACTTCTCGAGATGAGCTAATGTCGAACTGGGTGTACTTGAGCTATCCAATCGCGCTCTATTAGTTCTTACTTAAAACTTATGTCCAACTTATAATTGATAAGTAAGAATTGAGTACACATTCAAGAAAAGAAGATAAAATCTGCATAGAACTAATGAGCAACTCATTCAAAGGTAAAAAGAATAGGCTCTGATTTCGCATACAACTACCTCAATTCAAAAACGTCGAGAAACAAGGCATAGAGTTTAACATCAATATCGTACGTTATATGCATTTAAATGCACAAGTTTATGAAACACACCTCGGGGATTCGTGGGCAAAATTTGTCCACAGGGGTTATGGAAAGTTGGTTAGATCTGTTATTAATCACACGTAACAGGCACCAATAGCAGCTATGGAGGAGCCCAACTCAGTGTCTTCACTGATTGAACATCACATGGCCAGTTGAGGAGCTAGTTGAATGCCTTGTTCAACTTGCTCACTGAAGCTTTCAAATGTTTGTAATGGATTTCATGTCAATTTTTAAGGTCCAGTCCACCTCAAAATCACAGCAATGATCGAGAACTACTTCCCGTTCAAGCCACGAATTACTCCAGATCGAACAATTCGTCATTTTTAGAAGTTGTATGAGGACATTTAGTCGGCAGAAGTTGCATGTACTTCTTTTGAAGCTAAGATTAGAGGCAAATGAATTCACTTTCTAGGGATATCAGAAGTTTCTCTTCATATGATACAAAACTGTATCTAAAGAAACTTATAAAATATGAGAGCTGAATTCAGTACCAGTTGAGTTTGTATAAATTTTGTACTTCTCATTGCCCAAAATCTAATTATTTCTCTTCAACCAGAATTGGGTTCCTTGGAGTCGTTGGAGTCCATAAGTGGACCGTTGGATATAGAAAACAATGGACTGCCGAGATTAAAACATGCAGGATATTTAATAATTAAAAACTGAAAATGTGGGATATACTCGATGATAAATGTCTATAATATTATATAATTATATAAAAATTTATATAAATATATTATTTTATGAGTACATATGTAAATGCACAAACTATAATACACACTTTATGAGGTTAAAAAATACTCCCTCTGGTCCTTATTTTAAGTCACTAAGACTTTTTGCACACAATTCTAAATGATTTGACGACACACTTAAAATTATTTTTTTTAAAATTTTCCTTTTCTGAATTAAAATATGTGATATATATTTTAATTCAGAAAAAAAATATTTTAAAAAAATTAATTTTAAGTAGGTGGTCAAAGCACCTAGAATTGTGTGCAAAAAGTTTTGATGCCTTATAATAAGGACCAGAGGGAAGCACCTAGAATTTGATGCCTTTCAAATTTTTGTACACATGTTTTGAAAAAATATATCTCTGCGGGATATCGTTAACAATGAATTTTTTTAAAAACACTAAAAAAATGTGAATAATAAAATATAATATACTTATGTAGCACATTATATACTCTTTTAATTGTTGATTAAAATACTACAGCAGTATAAAATACTACTACAGTATATTGTTTATTATTCTTTAGTAGGAATGAAAAATTAATAATATTGTTACGGTACCTTATATATTATACATGATTTAATTAGAGTATTATACGGATACTGCTACAGAACTTTTATATTTTATAAGAATGTTTGTACAAAATATTAGTATAATAAAAAATATAATTAAAATATTTAGTTAAGAAAAATATTGTTGCAGTACGTATATATTATACACGATTTTATTAGACTATTGTATTGATGCTGCTACAGAACTTTTATATTTTATAAGAGTGTTCGTACAAAATATTATTATAATGAAGGATACAATTAAAATTGTTTGTTAAGAAGAATATTGTTGCAGTACGTGGATATTATACATGATTTTATCATACTATTGTATTGATATTGCTGCAGAACTTTTATATTTTATAAGAATGTTCGTACAAAATATTAATATAATAATAAATACAATTGAAATTGTTAATTATGAAAGATAATTAAAGATTTTATTTATATTTATAAAATGAAATACAACTTGTATATTTACTATCATCATTATTATTGATATGCAACTCATAATTACTATATTTAAATGCTTGTTACATCAAGACCGTCCATTCTATCCTAATCTAATGAATATAAATAAGGTCTAAGTTCTAACTTTAATATAGGTTATAATTTGAACCTACCAATAATATTTAAATATCATGTATATATAATTTTTGATTCGGATATTTTCAAATATGAATATGCCTATATTCGTATCTGTAATTGTTGGATTCTGAAGTTTGCTTGAAACAAAAACCCTATATTCACGTAAATAACATCACTTACAATATTTGTCTTAAATATCATGTATTCGACATAAAATTTTGTACCCAATTCAATACATATAACACTGCTCATTCTTCTGCCCCTCTATATATAGTTCGTGTTGATACATCAATCTTGCCAAGCAGAAAACAAAGCTTTCAGCTTTCACCTTACGATATGGCTTGTGTTGAGAAATTGCACATAGTAATGTTCCCTTGGTTAGCCTTTGGTCACATATTTCCTTACTTGAAGCTAGCCAAGCTCATGGCTGCAAAGGGTCACAAGATCTCTTTTGTTTCGGCCACTCCCAAAAATATCGATAGCCTCCCAAAAATCCCTCAGAATCTAGCTCCTTTCATAAATCTTGTCAAGATTCCACTGCCATTAGTACCCAACTTACCCGAAAATGCAGAGTCCACAACTGAGGTTCCATTCCACAAGGTCAAGTACCTGAAACTCATGTACGATCTTCTTCAAGAACCTATTACTCGTTTCTTGGAATCCAGCACAGCGGATTGGATACTCGCTGATTATGTTTCTTACTGGCTGAGGCCTATTGCTTCGAGACTCCGCATTCGATGGTGTCCCTACAATATTTTCACTGCTTCCTTCATGGGATTTTTAGGCCCCCCTTCTAACTTGATCAAGGGCGATGGTTACCGCGTGAAGCCAGAAGATTTCACGGTTAAACCTGAGTGGGTTCACTTCGACACAAATGTCGCAATGTCTCTGTATCAGAGTCTAGCCCTGGCTGCTGGTTATGAAACTGATGAGGAGACGGGAAATGTGAGCGAGGCTTATCGTGTTGGGAGGAGTCTCGAATATTTTGATATGGTGGCAATAAGAAGCAGCGTCGAATTTGAAGGGGATTGGTTAAAATTACTACAGGACATGTACGAGAAACCGGTGATTCCAGTGGGCTTGTTGCCTGATGTTGAAGAGAGCAAAGAGGATGACAATGAAGATTGGAGTGAGATCAAAGATTGGCTCGACAAACAAGCAAAGGGAAGCGTACTATTTGTAGCTTTTGGGTCCGAGGCCAAATTGACTCAAGCTCAGACCACAGAGTTAGCGCTTGGTTTGGAGCTGACCGGGTTACCATTCTTTTGGGCTATGAAAAAACAAAGAGGCTTGTCTGATACAGAGCCAGTTGAGTTGCCAGAAGGGTTTCAAGACCGAACACGAGGGCGTGGGATGATTTACACCACTTGGGTGCCTCAGACTAAGATATTAGATCACGAATCGGTTAGTGCCTTGCTGAATTCATCAGGTTACAGCTCAGTAGTAGAGGCAATGCAGTTTGGAAAGGCGCTTATTTTGTTGCCATGTGTGTATGATCAAGGAATTATTGCTAAGCAGCTGGAGGAGAAGAAGCTGGGGTTTCAAATTCCGCGAGATGAGTCAGACGGTGGGTTTACTAGGGAATCAGTGGCGGAGTCAGTTAACTTGGTAATGCTCGATGAAGAAGGGAAGATCTATCGAGACAATGTGAAGGACATGCAAGCTATCCTGTGTGACATGGATAAGCAAAACGGTTACGTCGATAACCTGCTGAATTATCTGCAGAACCACAAGTTTTCGAAAAATTAAGTCACTCTGTGTAATGTTTTCCTGGTGGCTCAACCCAGGGATCACTGTATTTCATTGCTTGTCTTTTAATTCGGTTCACTTGTTTTTTCTTTCGTATGTACGACCTTGGTCCCGGTGTGAGTTGTATGAGACCGAGGGTTCGGCACACATTTTAATATCATTGATAGCTAAAAAACCTGTAAACTAAACTACGGCTATGCATTCGTTTTTTCTACTGCCTACGGCAAGACTGCAACTCTGTAAGCCACCCCTGAAACTTATATCTATGGAGCTTCACCACCCTTGCGGGATCATCCGTAGGGTTACGAGGATGATCTCTGTCTAGTTATCAAGAACATGAACAAGAGATACAGTGGATGATATTAGCAGAGCCATGAACCTTATAAACAAGTCTGAATGATGGCACAACATCTCCTACGGGGCACAACATCTCTTACGGGCTGCAACTCTCTACGGCGAGACCGTAGCCCCTTCTCTACGGCAGCCACGTCACCTCTCCATCACCTGCCTGCTCCATCACCTGCTTCCTGTTAGCCATTCCAGATTTTCTGGAAAACCCGCCACATGTAATCCTAGCCTTTCCTCGTCACCTACTCTACCTCTACAAAGGAGACACTTGTCCTCCATTCCCGAAACTTCAGATGGTGACTCATCTCCATCATATTATAAAAGGAGAGAGCAAGAGCAAGATGAGGGGAGGAAGGGACAATAGCCAAAAACTTTGAGGTGATGGCCGTGATACGTTACAGCATATTGAGCAAGTTTTCATCGTCCATCAGTTTTCATATTTTTGCAACCTCAGTTTGGTAGATGCACACACAATTATGAAGAGGGGCCAAATTGTCGGTTCAGTCACAAGAGTTCTATATTTGGTGAATGCATGCAATCACGGATAAAGTGTGTTGATAAATAGAGGCAATGTCTTACGTAATTAGTAAAAAACACGAGGCAGAGTTCGTTTGAGAAAAACCAACAGTCAAATCATCCCAAATTTGTTGTGCAGTAGAGTAGACAAATATGCAACACTTCTAAAGAAAAAATATATATATATATATGCAACACTTCGACGAATGTCAGTGGATATGAAAGTGGTTAATGCTTTATTTCATCACTGCACTGCATTAAAATTTTCAGTTAGCCTACCGAGTGAAAAAAGCTTTCAGTCAACTAATTGTACTATTTACAACTTGCAAAAAAGTCATTCTGTTAGCCTCCGTTAAATACTTAACGTGTTAATGTTCTGTTTCATCACTATTTTCGATCAAAATTTTCAGTTGTCCTACCGAGTAAAGACAACTTTACAAGCAATCTCTCCACTCCACTTCCTCACCCCCCCCCCCCCCCCCAACCCAAAACTGTGTTGTTGATTCATATGATCTTGATCTGGAAGCATGTAAACATTTAGACGTTACGTTGGAAACATGGAAAACAATTGTATACACCATAAAATGGGCAAACCAATCTATTTAACAGGAGCATTGTTAATAAGATAGGCACAGGATCAGTAACAATATGAGCAAGACACTATATACATGATCTGGATCATTAAAATTGTGCATACAGTTTGTAATTTAAAATTATTCGAATCCTTAAAGATGTTGTATGTGATTTTAAGTAAAGTATTAAGATCCGCATCTAAAACCATTCAACACAGTGAGCACATACATATTTTATACCAATCATGAAGCACAAGTTAAACAGAAGAAAGCAAAGCTCAAGACGTACATATGTAATATTATTTTACAGATCATAAGCTTTCTTCAATTGTGAATATTATTTTACAGATCATAAGCTTCCTTTACTTTCATGAGCCATTTCTCTGTATCTTGAGAGACATGGAGCTTAGATGATGCCTTCTGGTTACCATTTACAACACTACATGCTATACTATCACTCTTCTTATCTTTGCTAACCAGACACAAAATCAGACAGGCCATTTGCTTGTCCGTACAAATTTGAAATTTATTGGTTTTAAGGTAGAAGAAACACTTGCTCTATACCTGCACGCTCAAAAGATTTTCTACTGGGCATGCATAAAGGATAAATCCATTCCCCAGCTCTTCTAAAACCTACTGAACTGTATAAGCAAAAACAGTCGCCAGAACCTATTCAACCTCCGACCCCTTTTCTCAATCATCCAGACTCAAATTAACCTTAAGAACCCTAATTTATACATGCAAATCTGAAAATTTTATGCAATTTAATGTTTTCCGTTAAAGTCAAAGATATGGCTAACGGCGCTGAAATATTTCTTAAGATTAATTATGTGATTGTAAGTTTTTAGACGCTTTATTATTTAAATGAAAACTTTTTTGACTTGGTAGGCCAACTGAAAGTTTTGGTCCAGTACAATGGCAAATGGAGTATCAACCCGATATGAAATTAAGCAACCAGGAAACAACCATATTGACAACGTCCAACGTACCATGAAATTTATTGTGTGTTGGTAGAATTCAAAATTAAATGAAAAAATCTTTTCGTATTATAGTTCCTTCATCCCTCTGTTTTTTATATGCTATATATACACAAATTTAAGACCCAAAAATCATTATCATTTCTATTTTTTCCAACTACAAACAACTTAACATGTCCAACTATATACGGCATAATAACTCTATCATATTTGATCACTTGCTCATCTCATGCATGATGCATCTCCCCTCATCTTAGATTTTATAGTAGTTATCTTGTGATGACATACAAGTATACAACTGCATTGTGTGCCAGCACAAAACTGATTATTGTTTTGCATACTGCAGCCACCTAATTTTTACATCTGTGAATTTATAGTACGCCGTCCACAACAAATTATTTTCTGCAGACGATCAACTTATACTTATCCTATCATTTTAGTAGCTATACTTTGCTATTTTTTCTAACATGCATTTTGATTTATGAAAGAGAGATAGTTATACTCACTAGTGCTTTTCCACTTTTAATTTAGACAATATTCAAATTAAATGTTTATTTACAAGCAAAAATAAAAATAAAAGCACGCTCGAAATCAGATTTTTTTTCTTATGTTTGTTTGGTCAGGGAAACCAAGTACCCAAAAATAATTGTCCAAATAAAAGTTAAGATAATAATGAAAGTGAGAAAAATATTTACTATTAAAAAAAAATTGGAATAATTCTTGGTCTCCAGAGAAAATTCGAACGTATATTCTGCTAAGTAGTAATGCACACCTTCCATGGAGAGGTATCTTTTCTGAAGCAGAAGTGTGAAGGCATGAAAAACATGAAATGAGCATAGCTCGTCCTCAAAACAATTCTGGGGAGCTTGTATAAACTTTGTACTTCTCATTACCCAAAATGTAAAAACAAATTCTTTCTCTTCAACCAACCTAAGATGATGAGTTACATGAAGGAAAGGGGTACTTAACATAATTCCATGAGGCCGTTTGGGCAAACTTAAAAAAATGATTTATTCCTTAAAGTAAAGAAGTAGATTAAAAGTGAGAAATAAATAACTTAATAAAGTGTTGGGAAAAGAATCAAAACTCTGACAGAGAAGTTAGCATTCTCGGCTTCTTAAAAGTGTTTTTACTCTTTTACGCAAAGGGGTCAAAATAAAAGTAGAATCCAGAAGCAGCTTCTACTTCTTAGAAACAAACCGACCCTATAATTTAAAAGATCGCGTCTGTGATGCAATTTCTGGGACCAGAAATGTGAATGTCACGGTTGACATCACGTAGGGTGATACCTTTGACCAGACATGTGCCTGCCCTCTCTATATAGTTCATATTAATACATTAATCTTGCCAAGCAGAAAACAAAGCTTTCAGCTTTCAGCTTACAATATGGCTTCTGTTGAGAAATTGCACATAGTAATGTTCCCTTGGTTAGCCTTTGGTCACATATCTCCCTACTGGAAGCTAGCCAAGCTCATGGCTGCAAAGGGTCACAAGATCTCTTTTGTTTCCACTCCCAAAATTATCGATAGCCTCCCAAAAATCCCTCAGAATCTGGCTCCTTTGATAAATCTTGTCAAGATTCCACTGCCATTAGTACCCAACTTACCCGAAAATGCAGAGTCCACAACTGAGGTTCCATTCCACAAGGTCAAGTACCTGAAACTCGCGTACGATCTTCTTCAAGAACCTATGACTCGTTTCTTGGAATCCAGCACAGTGGATTGGATACTCGCTGATTATGTTTCTTACTGGCTGAGGCCTATTGCTTCGAGACTCCGCATTCGATGGTGTCACTACAGTGTTTACTCTGCTTCCTTCATGGGATTTTTAGGCCCTCCATCTCACATGATCAAGGGCGATGATTACCGCGTGAGGCCAGAAGATTTCATGGTTAAACCTAAGTGGGTTCACTTCGACACAAATGTTGCAATGTCTCTGTATCAGACTCTAGCCCTGGCTCCTGGTTTTGAAGCTGATGAGGAGACGGGAAATGTGAGCGAGTCTTATCGTGCTGGGAGGAGTCTCGAATATTGTGATATGGTGGCAATAAGAAGCAGCGTCGAATTTGAAGGGGATTGGTTAAAATTACTACAGGACCTGTACAAGAAACCCGTGATTCCAGTGGGCTTGTTGCCTGATGTTGAAGAGAGCAAAGAGGATGACAATGAAGATTGGAGTGAGATAAAAGATTGGCTCGACAAACAAGCAAAGGGAAGCGTACTATTTGTAGCTTTTGGGTCCGAGGCCAAATTGACTCAAGCTCAGACCACAGAGTTAGCGCTTGGTCTTGAGCTGACCGGGTTACCATTCTTTTGGGCTATGAAAAAACAAAGGGGCTCGTCTGATACAGAGGCAGTAGAGTTGCCAGAAGGGTTTCAAGACCGAACACGAGGGCGTGGGATGATTTACACCACTTGGGTGCCTCAGATTAAGATATTAAATCATGAGTCGGTCGGTGCCTTGTTGAATTCATCAGGGTACAGCTCAGTAGTAGAGGCAATGCAGTTTGGAAAGGCGCTTATTTTGTTGCCATGTGTGTATGATCAAGGAATTATTGCTAAGCAGCTGGAGGAGAAGAAGCTGGGGTTTCAAATTCCGCGAGATGAGTCAGACGGTGGGTTTACTAGGGAATCAGTGGCGGAGTCAGTTAACTTGATAATGCTCGATGAAGAAGGGAAGATCTACCGAGGCAAAGTGAAAGACATGCAAGCTATCCTGTGTGACATGGATAAGCAAAACGGTTACGTCGATAACCTCTTGAATTATCTACAGAACCATAAAATTATGAAAAACTAAGTCACTCTGTGTAATGTTTTCCTGGTGGCTCAACCCAGGGACCACTGTATTTCATTGCTTGTCTTTTAATTCGGTTCACTTGTTTTTTCTTCGTATGTACTACCTCGGTCCTGGTGAGTTGTATGAGACCGAGGGTTATGTAGAACTATCATAAGCTCAAATGGTTGAAGATCTAAACTATAGAAACACCAAAAAAGGATCTAACTATAGAACAGCTATCTTTTTATTAGAAAGCAAGTGTGTTTGGTGGATACAATATCTTAACTTCTCCACAGGAGGAAAGATAGCATGCATAAAGCTACTTGTTTACAAAAGGCAATCATAAGGACAAGATGAAATTAACTAAGCCTTCTAATGATTTGTATGAAGATCCACCTTCCATTATACAAAGGTTTACCTTCTCCTTCAGACAATACATTCTCATCTTCATCTCTTTCCCTTCTTGATCAACCGTTACTCTCCTGATTGCCCTCTCTATTTCCTCCCTCTCAATATCGTTCTCCAATACCAGTCCCACTTTCCAAACAGCCTCTACACACCTTGTATTGGTCAGCTGGTCTCCGAAACAAGGGAACAAATCATTGGGACTCCTTCACAAACGCTCTCCAACGTCGAATTCCATCCACAGTGACTCCAAAAACATGCTGTTGCAGGATGAGCCAACACTTCTTGTTGAGGAGCCCATTTAACAATATGACCCCTTTGTCTCATCACCTCTTGGAGCCCTGTTGGCAAAGGCTCTAGCCACTCCGAGCCACGAATGAGTCCTGGTCTAACCACCCACAAGAATTTTTGTTTACTATTGGCCAAGCCCCAAGCCATTTCAAAGAATTCAGTCTTATCAATAGCTGCAAGGCTCCCAAAACTGACATACAAGACAGACAGTGGTGCTTGCATGTCCAACGAAGAAAGTGCAGTCTGGTCTTGTGCGATAAGGCTACTTGCTGAGGCTGTAAAATATTTGTGGAATGGACCTATTGTGAAATTGGGGATGGGAAATTCTTGTTGAATAGTATGAAGTATAGATTGTTCAAGTTCTTCAAAGGAGTTCCAAATGAGTCCTGAAGCTGCCTTGGTTCCTGCCATCATTCCGGAGAGCATCACATCCAGATCTTCTCCCTCAATCTTAAAGGTCAGTGAAACATCTTTTACTTTCAGTGATGGAATCTCTGGTACTGGTGTTTCTGATTCAGAACCTGTAATGCAAAATTGACTATTTTCATCGTTGAGTACTTATCTTGCTCAGAGAAGAGCTAATCACAATACTGTAATGTTTTAGAGGGAATATACTGCATAAACTGGGATTGCATTGGAACATGCATTTTGAATAATAAAAGGCATTCTACTAGAAACCTAGTGTTGTATATAATTAGTATAAATGTTGAAATATGTATTAATATATTTTTTTTAAAAGTTTTCAAGAATTAGTACGGTACCCCAATCTCTAGAAGCGATCCTCAACTTATCACCTTCACCATCTATAAGAGCAGATCGAGTTTGAGTTGAAGATGGTTCTGATTAAACTACGACACATTAGCTTCTTTTTTAATAATCACATTTATTGTTTTTTGTTCTTAAAAATAATGCTTTTATCAAGTGTCTCAACTTTGAGTAGACCCAACCTCAGGAAAAAAACTTTCATATAATTGAAATAAAAATCAAGCACACGAAAAATCAAAGCAATTGATAAAAGTGGACGACGGAAGAGGTTCACCTTGAGCTAGAGATACTAGAAGAATGAATTATAATAAAACAATAGATTCTTATTTTAAAAGGCATGAAAAACATGAAATGAACACAGACTACTCGTTCTCAGAACAATTCTGGGGAGCTTAAGTGAATCCACGACTGCTTGAGTGAAGTACAAGGTAGCATCTGAAATTAAGCAGCGTATGGGATCCTCTGCACAAGAATCTGATAACAGCCTTTAAACGCAGTCGCGAAATGGATCAAACAAGACCTTGTTTACGAGGTTAATTAGTAATATGACACTCTTGAGATCTCCTTCAAGACCGCCTTCGGAGATGCATTCGAAGGTGAAGTGAGGGTAATTGGATTTGTTTGGAGAGTTGAAGGAAGTGTGTATGATCGTAATGCTGAAGCCCTTGGAGTGGAGAATGTTTGCGAGCTGAAGCATGGGGTTTATGTGGCCCTGTAAGGGCAATGGAAAGAGTAACAAACGCCCTTTGCCCATCTTTCTATGCTGCAATTTCTTCTTCTCTGAATACTGAGAGCTAATTTATATACAACTGATTTGCTAACATGGTCCATATTGAAATGCACAAGTTAAAAATACACATCTGATTTTTGAGCGAAAACATTAGACGGGGATACAAAAGTTGGTAGATCTAGAGGACCGCAAACTCAGTGAAGTAGCACATGGACTCGGGGATACAAAAGTTGGTAGATCTTGATTAACTTATCCTTTCTTGTGTCCATTTCTGAGGTTCAGTCCACTTCAGTTCCACAACAATAATCAACAACTACTTTTGGTTCATGTCAGTCTATCCTGGGAGATTTTGAACTAAATAATTGAGATACAGGTAGAGTCTTGTAAAAACAGAGAAACTTGCTCTATGAAAAATGCATATCTTCAATAAGTGGTTTAATCCACAGGAGAGCTATTTTGTTTATTTTCTTTATTTGTTAGAATACAAAGCAAGCTTGTTTTCAGGCTAGAACATTAAACTTCTCCACTGGAGGAAAGACAGAATGCTCAAAAAATATTAAAATGACAAGATGAAACTAACTAAGTCTTCTAATGATTTGTATGAAGACCCCCCTTCCATTAAACAAAGGTTTACCTTCTCCTTTAGACAAGACATTCTCATCTTCATCTCTTTCCCTTCTTGATCAATCATTACTCTCCTGATTGCCCTTTCTATCTCCTCTCTCTCGAAACCATTCTCCAAAACCAGTCCCACTTTCCAAACAGTCTCTACACACCTTGCATTGGTCGGCTGGTCTCCAAAACTAGGGGAACAAATCATTGGGACTCCTTCACAAACGCTCTCCAACGTCGAATTCCATCCACAGTGACTCCAAAAGCATGCTGTTGCAGGATGAGCCAGCACTTCTTGTTGAGGAGCCCATTTAATGATATGACCCCTTTCGCTCACTGCCTCTTGGAGCCCAGGTGGAAAGGGCTCCAGCCACTCCGAGCCACGGATGACTCCAGGTCTAACCACCCACAAGAATTTCTGCTTACTATTGGCTAAGCCCCAAGCCATCTCAAAGAATTCACTCTTATCTATAGCTGCAACGCTCCCAAAACTAACATACAAGACGGAGAGTGGTGCTTGCATGTCTAACCAAGAAATTGCAGTCCGGTCTTGTTCTAGTAAGCTACTTGCGGATGCTGTAAAGTATTTATGAAATGGACCAATTGTGAAACTGGGGATCGGGAAATTTTGTTGAATAGTATTCAATACAGGTTGTTCAAGTTCTACAAAGGTGTTCCAAATGATCCCCGAAGATGCTTTAATTCCCATCACCATTCCTGAGATTATTTCAGCCAGATCTTCTCCCTCAATCTTATAGGTCCGTGAAATATCTTTTACTTTAAGAGGTTGCGCCTCTGGTACTGGTGCATCTGAATGAGAATCTGAAATGGAAATTTGAGTGAATTTGAAGTCTGTACATCGAACATCTATGAAAAAGTAAGACAAACGACTAATAAGATATTGATTGTTTTCCTTTTAAGGTCAAGCTCTCCTTTCAATTTAGGCTTTTATGCTTTTTAACGGCGGGACGGATACTCGTTCAACGTTTTTTAATCGTGGGGAACATTTTACCTGTTCAACTGTTAAAATCACCGAACATTTTTAAAAAATATTATAATCATGATCGCTGATATTCATCCCACAACTGAAAAATACCCATCAGGTCCCATGACCCATTTATAGATAAGGTCATTTATCCCCCTTCCATTCCTCTAGTATATCATTAAAAGCATAACAATCTCAAAAATAAAATAATCTGAAAGGAGTGACAAAATCATAACAAATATCCTGAGAGCTAGCACGTACCTAAACCTTCTGAGAGATAGCCTTTCTGAAGCAAGACCGGATGGAGACGAAGAACATGAAACGCAGAAAGACTACTCGTTCTCAAAACAAGCCTCGGCAGCATAAGCAAGTCCGCGACAGCTTGAGTAAAGTACAACAAAGCATCCGTTATCAAGCAGAGAATAGGCTCGTCTGCAGAAGCATTCGACAAGAGCCTCTTCACGCAGTCGCGAAACGGATCGAAGCAAACCTTGTTGAGAAGCACGACGTTGGTGACACTTCCCTGCATGGTCGGGGAGGCAGTGAGGGTTTCTTCTGAGATGGCCTCGAAAGCGAAGTGAGGGTAGTTGGATTTGTTGGGAGAGTTGCAGAAAGTGTGGATGATTGTGATATTGAAGCCCTTGGAGTAGAGGATGCTTGCAAGCTGAAGCATGGGGTTTATGTGGCCTTGAAACGGTAATGGAAAGAGCAGCAACCTCCCACCCATCTTCCGCTCTGTTAACTTGTTATCCTCTTTGTTTTCTCGTTCGATAATAATCAATATCTTGGGAACTGGAAGGCTTATTTATAAGCGATAAATTAATAAAATATTTCATTAAAATAAATCCAATATTTTCAATATCAAATATAATATACGTCACCAAATCTGACGTTTGAGTCATCTCTGCACCGTCTCCCTAGATTTAGTTGGACGTCCGAAAAGGTGGATTATTTTAAAATATCTTCTACTCATCTATACTTATTGGGGTTAATAATCAAGTGAGTCACCAGAGTGGGCTCGATATATCAAGTTGGTCACTGAACTAAAAACCGTCTCAAATTGGTCATTTAAGTCGGTTACACGTATCTTTAAATATGAGCTAAAGGATTAAAAATATTATTTACAGAGGTTTACGCATTATTCTTGAATGTTATCACAACTAAGTACAATGTTATGACTTCTAGTATTTATAATAATATATTTTGATTTTATCAAGTTTATTTATTATTTATTTTTAATTAAAATAAAGGAATTAACTATATAATAAAAAATAAATAACAAATAAACTTGATAAAATTTAAATATATTATCATAAATACTAGAAGTCATAACCTTGTACTAAGTTGGGGTAACATTCAAGAATAATGTGTAAATCTATGTAAATAATACTTTTACTCCTTAGAACTCATATTTAAAGATACATGTAACTGACTTAAGTGACCAATTTGAGACGGTTTTGAGTTCAGTGACCAACTTGATATATTAAGTCCACTTTGATGACTCACTTGATTATTAACCCATACTTATTGTGCTATTAAAGGCGAAATATTAAAAGTTTGGTCGGTCAGTACTTGGGTCGAATTATGGGCTTTTTATATAATCAATTATCAAAAGTTTGGTCGGTCGATACTTGGGCCGAATTATGGTTTTTTTATATAATCAATTATCCTTTTTAACTAAAATTATTATCTTTTTTATATTTTCTAATTAAAATTTCAAAATTTTAAAAATAACATTGGACAACATAGCAACTATCCTTTTTAACTAAAACACGTTATCTTTTTTAGATTTCTAACCTAAAAACCAAATACTATTAAAACTGAGATATTTAAAATTTGGTCGGTACTTGAGCCGAATTATGAGCCTTTTTATATAATCAATTATCATTTTTAACTAAAACAATTATCTTTTTATGGCAAAAAAAAAACAATTATCTTTTTTATATTTACTAACTAAAAAAACTCAAAATTTAAAAAATAATATTAGACAACATAACAACTACTTTTTATAACTAAAACACGTTATCTTTTTCAGACATTTAACTTAAAAACTGATTTTCTAAAAAATAACACATGCAACATACATGTAAAAAAAATATGTGCCGATCTATATAACTAATGGTTCTTTTTAACTAAAATATATTATCTCTTTTATGTTTTATACTAAAAAAACTCAATCCTAACAAAAAAAAAACTCAATCTCCTGAAATAACATCAAGCAACATATTAATTACCTTTTTAACTAGAACACACTATATCTTTTAGATTTTCAAACTAAAAAACCGATCTTCTACGATTAACACGGATGACCAGTGTTGTAAAAAGCGGGAATCATATTTAATCGGTAAAGACATCAAACAAGGATTAATCGAGGATTAATTTTATTGATCTGAGATTAATAGAATGATTAATAGAATAATCAGATATTTAATCAGTTCGGCGAGTTACGGAATAAGGATTCATCGATGATTAATCGTTATTATTCACCGAGTTTTAGAACAGAGCGGGTGACATATTTATAAAAATAAAATATTATTATGTATAATTAATAATAAACCAGTGATACTTTTCCACTAAAATACATTAGCATTATTTTTTAAATACTCCAATGGTCTTAGTTTAAAAGTAATATTATAAATCTATACTATACAGTATATCATTATTATACAATTAAAGCTCGGTCGAGTTTGATGATCTTGTTGATATTCGACCAACAAACCTCCTTAATTTATAACATGTTATGATATACTTTTTATTATCTATTAAACCAAACCAATAAAAATTAGGTTAGTATGATGTGTCGGTATTTGGGTTTACGTGTCTCTTTACCTTATAATATGTTCTATACAGCATTAAATTATTAATTTTTAACATTTTCATTAAAATATAAATGTTCGAACTAATTTTTAATCAGTCATTTGACGGACCTAATTCATTCAGCCGTTAAATAAAAAATTTATTTAACCACATTATTCTTTCTTAATTTTATTTTCACAATAAAATTAGTTAAATTTAAAATATATACAATAAAATAATAAATATTATAGCCGCCCGTGCTTTGCACGGGTTATAAGGTAGTATTAATAATAACTAGTGAATAAAGCCGCGCTTCGCGGCGGCGTTATGAAATTTTTATAAATTTTGATACGAATTAATATTATAATTGTGTAAAAATTATTTTGGGTCATGTTCCCGTTAAACATATCATTAATATAAACAAAAGAACTGTATTAACTTTAGAATTCTTAAACATGATTTTTTGAATTATGATTATATTTTTCATTCGAAATTTAAGAAAATCGCAAAACTGAATCAAACAATTCTATAGACGCCCCTAATAACAAAACATTATAATGTAGATATTAGTTTGTGTCGCCCTACCGTCAAACACAATAATAATAAAAATTATTATAATTATGATAAAGTTAAAGATTATAATCGGATAAAAATTATTTTAAGTTGTGGTCCCGTTTGAATAAAAAAAATATTGTAACTTAGATAAAAATTTATTTTAGCCGCTTTCCCGTCAAACATAATACTAATTGAAAATTTCTTATTATCTAGATAAAAATTAATTTGGGCCGCCCTCCCCTGAAATACAAGTAGAATCATTTACATTATGATAAAATTATAATTATAATTGGATAAATATATCCAATTTCATAGATTTTAGCTATTATATTTTTCTTTAAAATTCATATTTCTTAATTGTTTAGAATTATCTCTCTTTTCTCTTAAGATTCCTATTTCTTCGCTACTTAGAATTTCATAGATTTTAGCTATTATATTTTGGTTAAAATTCCTCTTTCTTTACTACTTAGAATTGTATCTCTTTTACTATTTTTTAGCTACTTTACCGATTTTCTCTCAAAAAATTAGAAATTTAAACAGAAAGTTTCTAAAGACTCCACGTAATCTCCCGCGTGTCCTCTCAAGAATAATTTACGTTATGATAAAATTATAATCATAATTGGATAAATATATCCATTTCATAAATTTAAGTTATTATATTTTTCTTAAGATTCCTATTTTTTAATTTAAGATTCTTATTTGTTAACTACTTAGAATTTCACAAATTTTAGCTATTATATTTTTGTTAAGATTCCTATTTGTTAACTATTTAGAATTATATCTATTTTACGATTACTATTGTTTAACTACTTTACATATTTTCTCTCAAAAAAATTAGAAAAATTAACCAAAGAGATTCTAGAGACGCGTTAAGATTCCTATTTCTTAACTACTTAGAATTATATCTCTTTTACGATTATTTTATGATTTCTAAATTAATATGAAAAAGAATTGTGCTATTGTTAGAATTCTTTTAATAGATTCCAGAGTATTACCTTTAGAATCCGATAAGAAAAAAAATTGAAAATTAGAAAAATTAACCAAAGATTTTCTAGAGACGCGTTAAGATTCCTACTTCTTAACTATTTAGAATTATATCTCTTTTGTGATTATTTTATGATTTCTAAATTAATATGAAAAAGAATTGTGTTATTGTTAGAATCCTTTTAATAGATTCTAGAGTATTACTTTTAGAATTCGATAAGAAAAGAATTGTATTATTTTTAGAATTCTTGGACCTTATTTTTTTGAATTATAATTATATTTTCTCTCCGAAATTTATGAAAAATTAGAAGACTGAATCGAACGATTCTAGAGACGCCCGCATCCTCCTTTATATATATATATTGATTCAACTATAATAAAATCACATAAATTTTTTAAATAAAATTATTTTATTCAAAATTATGATATGGAGTAATTAGTATCACTTCACTAATTGTATCGTGTTAGCTTAAATTATCTATTTAAATAATTTTATATTATAGGTGAATCCTAAATAAATCATTTGATTAAAATCATTGATGCGTCTACCGCGTCATTTGCCAAAGAAATTGCGACAAAATTTCGATTATGTAACATTACTCCAATAATTATATTGTGTAGCTCAAATTATTTGTTTGAATAATTTTATATTATAGATGACTTGAGATTTATAAAAATAATTTTGATAAATTATTTATATGAGTGATCAATTAATATTTATTAAAAAAATAAAATAAATATAACTTGTTCAAATTATTAGATATCGCTAACTTTTGATTTTAGGTCGGTGCATGTTGCGGAAAGTTTAAGGCTTGTGCATGTTTCAAGAAGATTTTTTTACAAGTCGGAAGTAGTTTATCTGTATCGTTGATGTAAAAATTTTTAAATAAACTTCTAATTTACAAGTCAAAATTTGAGAAGTTGAAAATCGTAACTTTTTTTAATGACTTATTGTTTTAAAATTTTGCATGTATAAAAATGTTTAGAATCAATTTAAATGCAAATTTCTAATATTTAGTTTTAAATAAATTTCTGACTTATCACATGAAGACCGCTTAAAATAAATATAACTAAAGTCTCAGTCTTAAAATCAGACCAGGCTCTTTTTATGGGTAAATGCTTTTCATGTCATATTATTCAGGCCCACTCACGTCGACGTCGATGACAATAGTTCAGAAGACTCGGCAGTACATGTTGGTTATCAATTTGAACTGAATAACCGGAAACGACGTGGTACTTGTAGCTTTGGTTAGACAAATCCACGGCCTGTTGGTTTGAGTTTTCTTTGTCTGCTTTGAGTAAAAGTCGGATCATATCCGATGGGAATATCCCTGGATAGAAAGTTCATGTTTCTTGTCATAATTTTTTTTTTTTTTTTTTTTGAAAATGAGAATAAATCTCAACGAGAATCGGCAATTCACCGTGATAATTCTTTCATTCAAGAAAGCTTATTATCTAACCGTCGGACATGCAAGATGACCGGGGAAATTTAGACAATAAAACTTTAATGTCCGAAAAGAAAACGGGTCTTCTTCCAAGAATCCTGAAAATAAAACAAGAGAAACAAGAAAAATATAAGTCGATATATTTAACAGGTTATATCAAAATATTTCCACAATCATGATAACTCATGATTGAGACAATTAAGCTCTTAATTAAGGCATAATAATAAAATATTAATGTCCTTAATTAAGACACAATTAAGGCCCTCAAATAAGGCACAATTAACGCCCTCAATAAAGAGCACAATTTACGCCCAAAAGGCACAGTTTACGCCCTCAATTAGGAGGCCCAATTTACGCCCTCAATTAAGGCACAATTAGCGCTTTCCTTCCTGAAACCGGATCACGTCCCGAAACCACCGTCACCGCCACCATCGGCCACCACCGCTATGCTATCGGTCAAGTTGTCTCGTCGTATGCGAAACGAACAACGAAGCGTCTCATTTGTAACACGAAAAATCGTCAAAAAACACCAAAAACCAAATAAAACACAAGTATTAAACAAACAAACAAATACCCACAAACAAACAAGATTAAAGTCAAACACCTTTTCACAATTCCACTCAAATAAATCAGAAAATGAAAGTAACAAAAAAAAAAACGAAGAGATACCTTGAAAGAGATGGGAGCAAGTCTTGGATGGAGAGGAGAGTGAGATGAAGCGTAACCCTTTTAGGCTTAATATGTTTTTTTTTTAGTGTGGTACAGATGCGGGAGAAGAAGGAAGATTAGGCACTGGCACGCGATAAGGATTCAGAATAAAAGCTGGTCATAATTTAAAACTAAAGAGTGTATGTTTTTAATTATTAATAGGAGGTTTTGTATGTCTTCAATTATTATTGGCATATAGCGTTTTTATTAGGGTGTGTGGCGGAGCTGTTTAGATCATGATTAATGTGTCCGGTTTAAATTCATGCATCGGTATTTAGATTAACGAATTTATTCTATGAAATTAGAATCTCATTATCATTTAATGGATAAATAATTCTCATCTATCTCATTCTAATCCACAATCCAAACATCATCTTAGGTGCTGTTTGGGGTTGTTGTTGCAGACAGCAACAGCAGCTTTTTGCTGAAAAGCAGGTGAAAAACTGTTTGGTAAATCTAAAAGCAGCTTTTCCGAATAGCAGCTTTTAGCTGAAAAGCTGTTAGAAAAAGCAGGTCTCCTATGCTTTTGGAAAAAGCTGCTTTGCAGCTTTTGCAGAATGCTGCTCTAGATTTTATTATAAAACCTCACAAAAACATTATTTTTATTTATATTATAACTCAAAATGAGTAAATATCAAAAAATTACCAAACAGTTATCTGATTTCTACAACAGCATTTATTTTACCAGCACTTTTTCTGACAGCACAGCAATTTTTAACAGCACTCTCAAACAGACCCTCAAACAGACCCTTAGAACAGTTCCAGCAATACTATTTTTGTTGTCCACTTCCCATCTACGATGGGAAGATAAGCATAGACCTGGGCAGGGAAAAGTTAGACATGCGCGTTGAAGGAAGTAAAATAAAAAAATTGAGCAAGTGTTCTCTTTGATGGGCATGGGAATCGAAGGATTTGTCCGATATATATGCACGGCCAACATACAAGTTTGTGGGATGAAAATGTTATGTATCTGGGCATTTGTCATTGCGGTTGCTCTAAGTTGTGATATACACTCCTAACAAGTCCTTTCTCGTAACATAGAGATGCTTGTGTATATCCTTTTTGATTTGGAATTTTCTTTCGTTCTCTTGTTTTCTTTGTTCAATGTACAAAATATGCATTTAATGTATAAGTTAAAGTTATTCTCTGTATTTTGTTAAATTTACTTCTTTTATACTTCGCTTTTTTTTGCATTTTTCAGTTTTGTTCCCTAGTCTGCTCTTTAAGGTGTTCCAGCCATACTTTATATGCTCAAGATCTGAAAAGACAATGCAAAAGTCTGTTAGATTAATTTACTCTCATGGTAGTGGTTTTCGTTTAGTTGCTATTTGCTAAGGACATGAGTTGATGTGTTGCTTAGGATTGTGAATTGGTCATGTATAGTTGATTTTGGAAACGAGGAGCATCTGAATTGGGATTTTGGAATAAAGCTGTGTGTGCATCTGAGCCCAGTTGCAGTGCAATGTACATATATTAAAAAAAAAATTCATCACTTATAAAATCCACAAGTTTTAGCAGAGAGTTAGTAACCTCAGTAACAATTTTAACTAGTTGCACTTGGACCTGTTTGGCTGGCTAAATGAGTTTATTATTTTAAAAAGCATATCTTTATAATTATATGTTTCAACTGATATGACTTATAACCTTAAGTACTTGTTCTTAGAAGATATTGAAGGTTTTTTATATTCTCGAGATGAACCAAAGTCGAATATTCTAGAGATGAACCAAAGTAGAACCATGACCTGGTCTCAGGATACATCCTTAACCAGTGGGCTATCCAATCATGCTCATATATATATTTAAATTTTTAATTGTCTTATCACATATCATCTTTAGTTAGTTGTTCATGATTACTTTAAAATAATTAGCACTTAAGTACTTGTTCTTAGAAGATATTGAAGGTTTTTTATATTCTCGAAATGAACCAAAGTCGAATATTCTAGAGATGAACCAAGGTAGAACCCATGACCTGGTCTCAGGATAAATCCTTAACCAGTGGACTATCCAATCATGCTCAGATATTTATTTAAATTTTTAATTGTCTTATCACATATCATTTTTAGTTAGTTCTTCATGATTACCTTTAAAATAATTAGCACTTTGCACCCGTTAACTTTAATTGTTTTTACGATTCTTTGAATTACATCAAAGTACATTACATTACACCCGTTTGACTAATTTCTATCAAAAACTAACGTAAATGTTAAAGGCAGAAAGTTTAGTTTTGTAATTAGCACTTTGCACCCATTAACTTTTGTCATTTTTTCGACTCGGCCTCATATTTTTATATGTGGGCAGAATGCATCAATTACTTTAAAATTTTAGACTCTATATAATGAAAATTTTTATTTAAAAAATTATTAAATACGATTTAAGATTTATTAATGTGTAATACTTTATTATTAATGTAGTTTAAATATAAATTAAATGAAATTCAAGTACGAGAAAATCAAAAATAAAATTGCTATAGTCGTACTTACTTTTTGGAATTCGGATTTTGGATAAATCCGATTCAATCCGAAACCTGTAAATTTGAATTTGGATTTGTATTTAATATCTTAAACCCGATTGGATTTGAATTTAAATTGTAAAAATAATTTAAATTTGAATTGATATATGTTAGATAACCCATCCCACCTGTTACCATACCTATTTATACTTCGGTTACCTTTAATCTCCTTATCGTAATTGTCAAGGTTTTAATCAATCCTTGTCTCTACCTAGTGCTAGCAGTATCGTGTTCAGAGCAATCAAAGTATGTTTAGATCAGCGCCGCCTCTTGCTGCCAATCATTCTGATGAAAACTCCACAAAGTCTGGAGTTACTCACCCTCCTTCGGATATCCAGAACATCGTTGACAATAAAGTTGCAAAGAATGCACAGGAATCTAATAATAATTTTGCGAAAAATCCTACTGGAAATCCGATGCCCGGTTTTTCAAAAGCTTTCCTGCCTAGCTATCCTGGACCGACGACATTTATCTCTCAGCAGCCTGCTCGATATTCATATGCTCACGGCCCAGTTGCTCGTGCTCCTGCTGCTGCTAACAACAATGCACAGGCAAAGCCTGATCTCGCTGAGAGGCGTGACTATGTTGTTATTGACATCAGAGACTTTGATAATTATAATAGGAAGCAAAGCTAAGTTTAAACCTATTGAGCGGTTTAGTTGGTTTATATTGTTTACCTTAATACCTCGTACAATATTACTGTTAAATTATGTCATATTCTGCCTCTGTGTAGTGATGGCTATGATTTTATCTATTCAACTGCGAACCTAGAGCTGATTTTGTTATATATTTGTCTTCTTTTTAGTTAAGATTCTTATTTATTTCGGTTATAATTTTTATTTATCTGTGCACTTATCGTGTACTTTGTCTCTGCCGCTCACTTTTATTTGTTTTATTTATTTAACACGCATTTTAAGGTTTGTCTTAAAATACATGTCAAATTCTCCATCCCAAAGGATGTTTAATGAGAAAGAGGGAGTATTATACGAAGAATCTGATGAGTAAACCATAAAAGGTCAATATGATCCATAACTCTATTTAGTCATAAAAGGCATATATTACTTGGTTCCTCTTATAATTTGCTACAACTCTGTTCAGTTTAATCTTCCCTACAAACTTAAGAAATCAAAAACTTGTTGCTTCACTACTTGTTTGTGCCAAACATGAGTTATTAGTAGTTTCACATTGAATGTCAGATATGCCTTAATGCATATCCATTATTGACCATTGGTGATGATAAATCAACAACAAATTTGGTGTGACTTATTGTGGCCTTCTCTAAGTGTTTGGTTTGCTATTTGCCACTTGAGTAGTCCTTCGTTTGTAAGGCATTCATGTCATTGACGCAGTGATGCACTGCTGACTCTCGTCACACAGAGCATCTCTACTTTCATCACCTGTTCTTATATATCAGACGATGCATGTCTTAAAAGATAGGATGCGCCCTTTTATCAGCTCGATATACATTTGGATCTAATGTTCTGTTAAGTTATTGCTTTAGTTTGTCACTGTACAGGATACTACTTTCTAAAACTACTTAATTTAATTTCACTGTTATGAACCACTCAGGATTTCAGAAGAGAGTTTCTAATTTTCGAGTTTAGCTTCCCTTTCTAAATTACTATTGTTGTTTACATCTCTTCTTCAACTATTTGTCATGTGCAAGAAGATGTACTCTATGTGAACCATAAAGTTGTATTCAACATAAAGTTGTCCGTCTATAATATCCACCTCTTCAGGTACAGACACAGGTAGTAATAGCTCTAATTTTAAGATGTCCAGATCAAGTCACAGAGAGGGACAAGTCCACTATTATTATGATACTTTAATGGCTATTGGCTATGCTTCGTAATTTGGTGCCAGCAGGTAATTCCAATAAGGTGGTATAACTTTGATCATCAGTCTGAAACTTCTCATTATATGAGAACTTTTGAATTTTGAATAATGTTATTTTGATGTTCATTGTAAAAATTTGAGTTTGAAGTGATTTATACTTGGGAATTTATCAAATATACTACTTTTTAGGATCTTATTTGCAAAAATACCATCTTCCTAAATTAATTGCATATTTACTAAACTAAGTTCCTAAATTGCAAAAATACTACCCCTCTCCCCTGCAACTAAATGCAACCTCATATGCAACTGAATGCCTGATTTGAAATTCCACTTTTCAAATGTCATTTTCGACCTCATCCTTGGGTCGAAAATGACATTTGAAAAGTGGAACTTCAAATCAGGCATTCAGTTGCATATGAGGTTGCATTTAGTTGCAGGGGAGAGGGGTAGTATTTTTGCAATTTAGGAACTTAGTGTAGTAAAACTGCAAATAGCTATTCTTGAGAAAAGTAAATTTGCAAAAATTTACTTTTTCCTATATATATATGAAAAAACCCCTTTATACTTTAAGAAGATATATAAAATCTAATTTATATGTATTAAAATATTAAAATTATGATTTTTTTTTAAAATTAACAATAATTTAGATCTCATGATCTCACTCTTTTATAATTATATCTTTGAAAAATATTTGAGATAAAATCCAACAAAAGTATTGATATTTAATTTAAATATAGTTCAAGAAATTATAAATTTGATAACAATGTCTTTCAAATATAAAAATATTGTCTCTATTATCATATAGCTAGCTTATGAAAAATTATTTTATCTATTTTACTATTATCAAAAGAAATAAAAGAGTGATATAAAATATTGTTTCTATTATCATTTAGTTTATGAAAATTTATTAACCAGAACATAATATAGTCGGAAAAACCCCCAGGTGACCATACAATACTAAAAGCAATTAGCTGATTTGTTTCTTGATCATTTGACACATAAAATTTAAAAATTCTTAAAGCTAAAAATGAAATCAAAGATTTTCCAAGCGATCCAAATCGCACCAACAACACAGAAAGCAGCAACATCACAATTGACCTTATCACATAAAAACAGTGTTCAAAAACCCTGATCTCACAAACTGAGATCGGAAGAGCGGCACCCCATCTATCTATATGTTGGATACCAACTATAGACATGCCGAAAGTGTAAAGCTCAAACTTTGGTTGTGAAATGTGAGCTCTTGTCATAATTACCACAATATTTGACGCGGGCTTTCCATATCCCAAAAAAATATCAATAAAACCATTCTCAATAGATCCAACATCGACTGTATCGAAACGTAACTAAACAAAAACATAATAAAACACTCCACAAAGAGAGACAAACAAAAAATTGAGTTTTATTAAAAGAAAATCAGCGAAGATGAAAGAAAACAAAAGGGCCGGGGCTTCTCACCGGAGATTAAATCAGTGGAAGCCTCTCAACTAGCTTGAAAGAAGACGTCGGCCTTCCAATCGTTTTAGTTGGACTGTGCCGTTTTATAACACACTTTTTTTCCAGATTTTTGGATAACACCGACGTGCTAAGTTTCATCTGAAACAGCTGCTGCATCACGAAGAGGTTTTGGGAACTACTCCAAAGAGTTCACTTATTCTTTTTCGATCACAATTTTTTGTTTTCAAATGAGATGCTCTCAACTTTTTCTTTGATCGCTTCCAAATACGTTGCACAGTTCTCGTTGGTATGGAAAACAAAGCTGCAACTTCCCTGCTTGCGTTTCTCTTCAAATTTCCATTTGCACTCCTTTGGAGCATAGCAATATAGACCGCATGTTTTTGTTCATTTGACAATACATTCTCTGTTGTATTTTCTTCCTCTGTAGAATAAGCCAATAAACCAAGATTAGTGTTATTTTGAGAAAATTTTATAAAAAATAGTGGAATATAAGAATTGTAGAATACTTTCATGGTCTTGATTGATGAATCCCTGATTATTTTCTAGCTCTAAAGAGTTTTCACCTATAAAAAAATAAGTGAAAACAAGTCACCCAATAAATATTTTACAAAAAAATATTAAATTAAAAATCAAAATATTTACTCCCAATAAGTTCACTAATTACTTTTTAATAAATGAGACTTTAAAAAATTACTCTTACTTTCAAATGGAGTCTCATTCAAATTAATATGATTAAATTCCCGAGAATGATTATTTTCTAACTCCAAAGAGTTTTCACCTATGGGAAAAATAAGTGAAAACAAGTCACACAATATAATATTATGCGAAAAATTATTAAATTGGAAATCAAATTAATCAAAATATTTACTCCCAAAAAGTTCACTAATTAATTTTAAAAAAATGAGACTTTAAAAAATTAATCTTACTTTCAAATGGAGGCTCATTCAAATTTAAAAGCTTAAATTTCCGAGAATGAGTATTTTCCAGCTCCAAAAAGTTTTCACCTGTAAAAAAATAAGTGAAAACAATTCTCATAATATAACTTTTTACTAAAAATTATTAAATTAAAAATCAAGATAATCAAAATATTTATTCCCAAAAAGTTCACTAATTACTTTTAAAAAATGAGACTTTAAAAAAATTAAACTTACTTTCATATGGAGACGCATTCAAATTAATATGATTAAATTCCTGAGAATGATTATTTTCCAGTTCTGACGAGTTTTCACCTATTAAAAAAATAAGTGAAAACAAGTAATGCAATATAAATTTTTACTAAAAACTAAAAATCAAAATAATCAATAAAATATATTTACTCCCAAAAAGTTCACTCCAATCAATTTGATTTCTTTTCAGTATCTCTTTAGATTGAGATGAAGTGTACTCTCCTTGTGTAAAATGTTGTGAACCCAAGTCATCTGCAAATGCACATAGAAATATAATAAAGACTATTGAAAAAATAAAAAGAATCAAAAATTTTTTACAGAAAACACATATACTTTAAGAACAAAATGCATAAAGAATAAAGAATAAAGAGAAGTTATAAAAAAAACCTTATAACAGAAAGAAAGTGTATACACAACAAGATGTAAAAATAAACAAAAACATGATACATAAACATATGATTATATGAAAAATACAAAAATAAGCAAGTGATATGATACATACATATATATACATGGGAATATAACAAGCCCTTGAAAAAAAATCACATACCTTGTGCTGAAATATTCTCTTCTGCATCTGCTGAAGTATTCAAATCAATAAAATAATTCCCATCCATTTTCCATAAATAATTTTGACGTGTTTTTTGTGTTATATACACGCTCATCATTTATAATACTCTTATGGAGGGAACATCATTTGTAATACTCTTATATATGGAGGGAATAAGAAGAGGGGGGAAATTGTGAAAAATATTCATTTGAATCATCTTGTGGAGGGAGGTTTTCAAATAGTGTTTATGCTAGCTCACGTAATATTAATTATTATTGTGAGTTTTCTTACCCTCATTAATTATAGTTGGAAGTTCATAAGATAATAAAAGAAGTATACTCCTATTAATTATCCGTATTTTGATAAAGCTTCTTATTATGTGTGCATAAACCTAAAACGTCAAATATATGAAAACGGGAAGGGAAAGTGAGGATTCAAATCCATGACCTCGCCGCTATACCGTCAACCCCTAGTTACTAATGCTACTCGGCACTTGCTTGTGTCCTTCGTTTGCAGTGCATTCGTGTTAAATTTAGTTTTTGATTTCCTCATTTCTCAGATACTTTCTTCTTATTTCAGATCCAATATCGCATCATATCTTTTATATTAGCGTGTGCACTGATATTTATTTATCATTTTGGATGGAACTTTATAAATTGCTAGTCGCTAGAGGATTTTCGGGGAAGGCATCTAACATTCAAGATTATTTTCCATATCAATTTTGCATTAAGTTGTATTACCTGTCAAATGTCGTTCATAAGATCAAGGTTTTCTTCAACGGTCCTACTTTGAGCTTTCTGTTGTGGACAGGTGATCAGGTACTCTATATGGATCGTTTAGTTCTATTAACTTGTAAGCTTTGCATATTTTTTGTCCTTCGGTGAAATATATGTTTCCAGAACCATCTGTTCAGGACTTCAGGTACAGGTAGTAATAGCCATCAATGGAGTTTTTTAGATCAAGTGGGACAGAGACAGTCATCTAGCTATTGTAGCTAGTGATACATCGATGGCTATGATTCTTGATTTAGGGCTGAGAAATACTTGTGTAATCTTGAATTGAGGCGTTAAATGTTTGTAATTTTGTAACCCCTGCAAGTGTGAGTTTCTGTTAGTTTAGGAATTGCATGCATCAGAGCTATTTAAAACAGTAGTAATTCCAATAGCTGATATGTCACAGACCGTGAACTCTGCCAGCCTGAAACTTGGTTTTTCGTAAATAATCTGTCATTACTTGTAAATTTTCAAGTTTGGCTAGTATCTCTGGCTCCTCAACTTATGTCTGTTTGTCGTTGGATTTGCTTCAGTCATCGTTCAGCATAAGTTCATGTATACTTTACTTTTGCTGGATAAAACTCTTATGATCTTTCATAGTCTCAGATGATGCACCAATGTTTTTGCATTATCGTGTCATGTTTTACTGTTGAACTATTCTTAAAGGCCTTCTTATCCGGTACGACCGGTAGTAACTAACTGTATTGTGCTCATAATGACTGTGCAGCCTGCAGGCCGTTGATCTCGATTAACTAGAACGAGGTTTGTGGTTAGAGGATGAATATGGAATCTCGCTGCTCATAGACTTATAAACTAAGCATTATTGATGGTAAGTTGGTTGCACATCGCGGTTAAGGTGGTAGGTGGTAGCTCATCACAGTTCACAGGTCAACTATATCAATATAATTGATGTCTGATGTTGATTTATAACCTGCATTGTGGCTTTACAAAGTGCAGCATGCATTTTCCCGTGCCAGAGATCCAAATCATTTCAGGTTTGCTAAAAGACAATAAGTACTCGGAGCATCTCCAACTTCGTCACATAATCAAATATAATCTTTTTATATTCTCTCTTGCACATTATTTTTAGTATCCTTTCTTAAAAAACACTTTAGTGATATAATCTTTCTATATTATCTCTTGCACATTATTTTTAGTATCCTTTCTTAAAAAACACTTTAGTGATTGACATTTATAGATTACATTTATTTGGATGAAATGGAACGAGGGGAAAAAATGAAAAAATAAAAAAGTATGAGATAATAGCGATTAAATATAAGTGAGTCTATATTTTTTTTTGACGAAAATTATAGAAAAATATAATGAAAAAATGGAATGAGCGTGAGATTTATAGTTTAAATATTTTGAGATATAATAATTGGAAGAGGTAATTGCATATCGCACCCCCTAACTATCGTTCAAAAACGATATTGTACACATACTTTGAGAAACCCAACTCGCACCCTCCTATCTTTACATTTCGAGAACGATATGCACCCCCTCTGTTAAATTCCATTAAATTCCGTTAAAATATTCCCTCCGTCTCAATTTACATGTCCCTTTTGCTTTTCGAGGAGTCAAATTTACTAATTTTTGACCAACTATTATAAAATATTTATTTATTGTTTTAGAAAATAGAAAGTTACATATTAAAATAGACTACATTTATTTTTTGATGATATTTTTTAAATTTTTGTTTAATTAAGCTATCCCCAAGTCACAAAAATTTTTAAAAAATATCATCAAAACATAAATCTAATCTATTTTAATATGTTACTTTTCATTTTTCAAAATAATAAATAAATATTTTCTAATAGTTGGTCAAAAATTAGTCAATTTGACGCCTAGAAAAGCAAAAGGGACATGTAAATTGAGACGGAGGGAGTATTTTAACGGAATTTAACAGAGGGGGATGCGTATCGTTCTCGAAATATAAAGATAGGGGGTGCGAGTTGAGTTCCTCAGAATATAGATATAATATCGTTTTTGAACGATAATTAAGGGGTACGATATACAATTATCACTAATCGGAAAAATGAAAATAATAGATATATTCAACCATTCCTCTCCTACTTGCCAACAAAACGAAAACAAAGGATAAATAGAGAGGGGAGAAGGGGGGCAGAGAAACAAAAACCCGAAAAAAAATTCCCGAGCCATGAGAAATTCTTGACGGTCATCAAGAGTGCTAACATTAATGTTTTCGCCTGCAATGGCTTGCGGCTACTTCTTAATTGGCTACGTTATGTTTGGTTTGTTCATTGTTCATTCAACTCTTTTGGTTTGTTTAATGAACATTCAGATGCTTTGGCATGTTTCATGTTAAACTCCTCAAACTTGAAACTCAGTGTGCCAACCTGTTGTTTCGGACCCATAGGTTTTCTATAAATTGCTAGCCATCTCTTTCATTATTCTATTTTAATAACACTAGTGCTTATATATGAATTCATAAGTTTAGTTTAATTTTAGCACAAAAAATTAAATCATACGTTATACAATATTAAATGCTTAAAAATATATATCATATATAATAATAATGTTTATATAAAATGAATTTATTATAATGTGATCGATGAAATTCACATTGTACATCTTATATATATATATATACACAATAATTAGCATACATATTTGATTTAAATATATTATTGAAGAAATTTAGATCTTCAACCTTTTAATAAAACTTATTAAGGTATAAAAAAAATATTCCTTAGAATATACCAGTGGTAGATGGGCTTAAAGCAGTGTGATTATTCATGTCTCTCTAAAGCATGAACCATCCTTATCACACACAGTCACACAGTATTGATTTTTTAATTTCAACGAATAATGCATAAATAAATATTAAAAATATATTAACAAATTTTAAAATTGCAAATCCAAACTAACTTCATTGTCCATTTCAAGCAGAAGAGTTTCATTTGCATTTAGCTTCTCTTTGCAAATAGACAGCTTTGTTTTTTATTAAATTTATCATCATCAATTTGTATTCTTATTCTAGGATGTTCGACCCATTTTTTCTTTAAAAAATAAAATAAAAATAAACCTCGATCACCAAAACAACGTACCAGTAAAGCCCGGCCCACGACAAAAGCCCGAAAATCCACGGCCGCCCATTGTCAAGCCTCGAGATCTCCGCCCCTAGATTTCATCGAATCAACAACGCACATCTAGGAACACCCATCATTACCATACACCCGCACTAAGCGCTTCCCTACACGCGCAACCGGCTGCCCCGGTAGCCAGTCACCCACTACTCTTTTAAAGTCCCTGCCTCACCAACTACTCTCTCTCATCACTACTCACCACTCTCTCTCAAACTCAACTACTCTCTCTCAAACCTTTTTATCCACACTCATGGGTAAGCAACGTTCATCATATAATTCATTTCACGCTTTATTGTTATGATCTGATCTGATATTTTTTTGTTTTGTTGATTTTGTTTATTTATGCAGCACCTATCAAGATCGGAATCAATGGTACTAGATCTGTCTTTGTAATTTTTTGTGTATTATATTGATAAATGATCATTTTATTTATCGATATTTATATTTAAATGTGTAGGTTTCGGAAGAATCGGACGATTGGTTGCTAGAGTTGCTCTGCAAAGAGATGATGTAGAGCTTGTTGCTGTCAACGATCCTTTCATCTCTACCGATTACATGGTATTTATTTAAACCTCGATCTTTATTATTTCGATTTTTTAGATTTTTTTTAATGTAATTATCATGTTTTGCTCTTTTTATTTGCTGATCTGTTACTATATCATCTTATTGTTGTTATTTTCGATGTTATTTGTGTTTAAATTTAGGTTAATGTTAATGTTATGATATTGATTGGCGTCCTTCAAAAGTTTATAAAACTAATATGCTTTTATTATTTTTATGATTTAATTGCAAAATGAAGCTGAATTAAATTTTGATTTTTTGGTTGCGAGTTAATGATGACATCTGAAGCGGGATAAGATCTTAAATATTAAATTGAATTGTTTTTAGTAAATAGGACTGCTGAGTTAACTTGCCAATTAGCAGATTGCTTCACAAGTCGAATCTTGGTCTATTTTTGTTAAAAACGGTTGTATAAGTTTTCTAGTACTGATCTGCTTTATTTGCTCTTTTGAAATGAATATACTGATTAGTGTCTGATGTTTATTCTTTGTTGTAGACCTATATGTTCAAATATGACAGTGTCCACGGTGCCTGGAAGCATCATGAACTCAAAGTTAAGGACGAGAAGACCCTTTTGTTCGGTGAGAAGCCTGTTGCTGTTTTTGGATCAAGGTATGTGCTGCGTTACTTGGCCATTTACTGTGCTTTATTGGCTGATTGTAGTATACAGACACTTTTTCTTTTTTAAAAAATGAGCAAGTATCTAAGTGAGTTTTTTTTTTTTTTGTGGGGAATTGCAGGAACCCTGAGGAGATCCCATGGGCTAGCACTGGTGCAGAGTATATTGTTGAATCAACTGGTGTCTTTACTGACAAAGACAAGGCTGCTGCACATTTGAAGGTTTGTCATCGATTACATTTTTCTTATTTATATCATGATTCCGTGAAATGATTATTTGAAGATATATCTTCTATAATTGAAGTTGGTGGGGCCAATTTTGTAGTACTACCTAGTAAAATTCAGTTGTACTTCTCCAGTAATAGGATTGTATTTGGTTCAGATTGTACTTTATTATGCGTCTTGATTGGACATTCTTTTTTTGTTGCTTTTCAGGGAGGTGCAAAGAAAGTCATCATATCTGCCCCTAGCAAAGACGCTCCCATGTTTGTTGTTGGTGTCAATGAGAAGGAATACAAATCTGACCTCCACATTGTTTCTAATGCTAGTTGCACCACAAACTGCCTTGCTCCCCTTGCTAAGGTAATTATTATCTCAGACCACGTGATCGGTTTTTTCGGATAAAATTAACATATCATGTAATTTCGCTCTCAAATGTGCAGGTGATCAATGACAGGTTTGGAATTGTTGAGGGGCTAATGACAACTGTCCATTCAATCACAGGTGAGGCTGTTTGTTTATAGTCTATTAGTTGTATCATGTATGTGAAGATATAAAACAATTAATGCCCTGTTTAAAATGGTTTCTTTGCATTTCAGCCACACAAAAAACTGTTGACGGACCATCTGCCAAGGACTGGAGAGGTGGAAGAGCTGCTTCATTCAACATCATTCCTAGTAGCACTGGAGCTGCCAAGGTATGTTTAATGCGTCAACCATAAATGTGTGTTTGATAGCTGGTTGTTAGAACGTGTTTATGTGGGTCTTCTGGTGCTGTGTCAATATTTTTTTCTGATGTGCACTTTGCACTTTGATATAATGTTTTTCTAGGCTGTTGGGAAAGTGCTTCCTTCACTTAACGGAAAGTTGACCGGAATGTCATTCCGAGTTCCTACCGTGGATGTCTCAGTGGTCGATCTCACTGTCAGGCTAGAGAAGAAGGCTACTTATGAACAAATTAAAGCTGCTATCAAGTAAGGATTATTTTACGAACAAATTCAATTTATTGAGAAGTTGAAATATGTTTGAGGAATTAATAAACCATGTGCAAATATGGGCTTTATCCTTTGGTTGGTTATCAAATTATTTTAATGATATATTGTTCTGCTTTACCAGGGAAGAGTCTGAGGGAAAGCTCAAGGGAATTTTGGGATACACTGAAGATGATGTGGTTTCCACAGACTTTGTTGGTGACAGCAGGTGAGTTTGTGTATTCTTTCACTTCTTTCCATCTACGTGCCAATATGTGGATATATAGTTGAGTTGTAAGACTCATAAGAAAGGACTTGTCATCACTATATGTTGATATACTGTTATGTGAAACTGAGCAAACAATTTAATTTCTCTTTGAAGTGCCTGAAAACGAGTCTCCTCTGGAACCAGGCAACTTATAATATACTAAATCATTATTTACTTTTAGCATTTTCCTCTCTGCAATATAGGTTACTGGGAAGGGCCTTGAGTTCTTGTAACATATCAAAACTAGTTTTTACATCCAGGACTAGCCTTTGTGCGACTTATTTGTGAAATGATTTAACTTAGTAGTCGTTTCTGAATAAATGATATATTATCTTATTTGTTATCGTATTTGCATTTTCCAGGTCAAGCATCTTTGATGCCAAAGCAGGAATTGCTCTGAATGATAACTTTGTCAAGCTTGTCTCATGGTACGACAATGAATGGGGATACAGGTAAACAACCATACTTTTAATCTATCTGCTTTAATCGATTTTTCCCTGAGTTAATAAGTTGTCTGCCATCAGATATATTTACTAGCAAGTTTGTTGTATACATGCAATGCATTATTTGAAGCTCAGCTAGACTGATAGTGTTTTTTGTGTGGCTTTCAGCACCCGTGTGGTTGATTTGATCGTACACATGGCATCTGTCCAGTAAGTAGTGAATCATATTTGCTTTGGATGAAGCGGCTTGGTCACTTGCAGTTTGATGAGATATCTAAATAATGGGAACTTAGTTGAGCCCTTGCTGTCTTGTGTAAAGAGGATTTGCTATTCTCATATTTTGAAGAGTGTTACAAAGTAGGATAGTGAATAACTATCTTTCAATTTTTCGTGAGACTGAATGTCTCCAGCTGGTTTTCTGTTGAATGTATTAGTTTAGATTTTATCTCAAATATTTCACTATTCTGGTTGATGCTTCAATATCATTGTCAGCTAACTCTATTTATTACTCCCTCCGTCCCCCTGAGTTGTATACATTGGGGGACGGAGACGGGGACGCGGCATGGACTTTAATGCTCCTGCAAAATGTAGTTGTGCAATTTATTTTTAAAATTTTTTTTTCTGAATTAAAGTTTAGATGTTATATTTTTATACAGAAAAAGAAAATCTCAAAAATAAGTTACGGAACTATATTTTATAAGAGCATTGAAATGCGTGTCGAACAGTTAAAAAGAAACGTATAGAATTAAATGGGACAGAGGGAGTATCAAAGAGGGAGTATCAAAGAAGGATTTACCATTCAAACTCAAAATAGTTAAATTTGAAGCCTTAAATAGTAAAAACTCTTTCATCTTCGCTTAAGGAATGGTTTGCGATATTTTTATTTGTCAAAGAAAGGTATTTTGAAGAAAAGATCCGAAATGTACATTTTTTAGAATTTAATGAGTACCTACTTTTACACAAATATTTATACTTATATTTATTTATAAATAAGTCTCTATTTTGGAAATAAAAAAGGATAAATACTTTCAAATTTATGGTGTGGCTGTTCACTGGCGTCTAAGAGCAACTCCAAGGGTAATATGTATAATAGTTGGCTATTTCTATTGGCTATATTGAATATGTAAATTTTTTGCTAAGGGTTTCAATAATTACTCCAATGGAATTATCTATATTCATCCTTATGTAAATTTATACTTAAAAACTTTGTTGGATCGACAAATATAGACAACCAAACATGGTTGGCTATATTTTTTGCCAAGGGGAGGGAGGGTTGGAGTTCCAATTTTTTTACATAATCTTTAAAAATGACACGTAGATGCCAAATAAGCGCCACCTAGATAATTTTAGCTAAGGGTTTTCACCATTGGAGATGCTCTAACAGACTCTCCAATGGGATTGGCTATAATCGTTGGCTAGAACTCACTGCTTAGAGCATCTCCAATGGGATTGGCTATAATCGTTGATTAAATTGGACCTGTAAGGCATTATGTAAAATTTGCTGAACCTGTAAGATATTACGCTTCAATGGTATTGGCTATATTGGTTGGTTATAATTTAAAAATAGTATGTTATTAATATTTTAGATTGTTAAAATAGAATATATCAATTTAATATGGTAATAAATGATGTGTAATCATCTTACAGAATTCTTACAGACCTGTAGAGGTTCGACAAATTTAGCCATCCATAGGAGGTTGGCTAAAATTTTAGACAACAGATAGGTATGGTTGGAGTGTGGTTTTCTAAACAAGTTGGCTATATATTTTATTTTTGGCATGACAACTCATTTTTTAGCTAATAGTTTTTTATGGTTGGAGATGCTCTTATTGGGGATAGTCTAACTGGATTATTTAAGGTGCGCGCAAGCTGATCCGGACACCCGTTTTGAAAAATAAAATAAAAAATTCTAGAACTGACCGCTTATGACAAGATCTTTTGTGCTTCGTCTCTCATTGTTATTGCTCATCGTAGTATTGTTGCTTTAGTATATCAGGTATACTTTCGAAAAAATATTTGGAGAATATTTAAGCCTTACTTTCAATCACACTGGTTTTTTGTTAAATAGATAGTCATGCAGCCATTAAAAGTGTAGCACATAAAAGTTGAACTTATTCCACATTTGGAATTATAGTGCTGTTGAGAATAAAGTTTGATTCTTAATGCCGCTTTATGTTAATCAGTGAAAGTGCTTGTTTGGTCTGAGACCCTCCATCTAATGCGTTGAAGAAACCATATGCAAGGGATGGGCGCGGGGCGAATTCGGGGTCGGGGAGTGCTATTCCCGACCCCGATCCCGAATTCAATATCTATCCCCGACCCCGCCCCGAACCCCGAACGGGGCTCCCTGATCCCCGCTCCGAACGGGGATCCCCACGGGGATTCGGGGAATTTTAATTTTTAATAAAAGAATAATAACTTTATAATATATAATATATTTTTTATAAAAAAACAAACTACTAACTCCTAATAAGTAATATAATATTATTTTATATTTTCAATATCAAATCATATAAAAAATTGAATTATAATATAAATAAACGACAATTTAAAATATATTATATTACAATATATTTATAATTAATCAATAAAAATAAAGATCATTTTTTAATTTTAATAATATTATTAAAATTATCTCTTTTTAATTATATATTTAGTATAATATATATAAATATATTATTATTTATATATATACACAATCGGGGTCGGGAATCCCCGACCCGATCCCCGAATTTTTTATAATACTTTCCCCGATCTCCGCCCCGCTCCCGAAAAATTCCCCGAATCCCCGACTCCGAACGGGTCGGGGTCGGACCGGGGTCGAGTGGGGCGGGGTGAATGCCCATGCAAATGGCATGAATGAGATGGTGTTACTGTGACTTGAACTTCATAGATACCTATTGATAGATAGAAGATTGCTTTATGCAGCATCATTGAAATAGGGAATACTGGATTTGAACCTCAATAATCTCGATCAATACATAGCATAAAGATTTTATTATATCGTACGAGGGGTATGCTCTTGCTCAAATCACCTGTCATTATCCTTTTTTTACATGTCATCATTAAATACTTTTTTAATAAACTGGGTAACTCACACATGTTTAGCAGGCCATATATAAACAATTTTAATCAGTTTTATATTTAATTAGAAATATAATGTAGATATCATAATTGTTTATTTTTAAAATTGGGAAGTTGCAAAATTTTAAATTTTAAACTAAAATTAGAAGATGACATAATTTTTTTTTAAATAACATAATTAAAATGTATTATAAAATTAAAATATATTTAACATCAACATAAACGTTTTATTTTACAATATTTTTCAACTCGAAAGTAGTCCCATTTTATATAAAAGTTGATCAAAAATACAAAAATTATAAATTTAACATGAGTTGGCCAGACGTTGGCCAGACCAACTTTCTCATTCTACTACGGTACTTGAAAAAAGAGAGGATATCCTCCTTTCTCCTCAACCTAAGCAAGTGGGGATATCCTCCTTTCTCCTCAACCTAAACAAGTGTCCATGCTGTTGGACCTGCTTTAAAAAAGAGAGGATATCCTCCTTTCTCCACAACCTAGGCAAGTGTCCATACTGTTGGACCCGCTTTTAATAGGAGCGGCTCTCCAACTAAGTGTCCATCCTATTGAAGTTTGAACCATCTTTTAATATTAGCAGCGGCCTGTGAGTGTCAAACTCATAATCTATGTTTAAAGAATTATTTGTATAAATCACTTTAGTTGAAAACTCACTAACTAAATTCAGATACCATATTCTAAAATTCTGCCTACCATATTTTCGAGACTTCATATTTTTTGAACCCCGCCAGCGTTTTGAAACACTTTGGCAATAAGGATTATTTAAGAAAAGCAGAAGAAATTCACAGATTAATTCCAACAATTGGTCCTTGACAGTTTAGTGCATACCGCATAAATCTGAAACCGCTGGCAACTGGAAGCTTTATTTTTCCTTCATCGTCAAAAGCCAAACCAGTGGGCTGAAGTATATTCTCCTGGTCAACCAAGTGAAACAAAATCCAGAGCTTCACAAACCACAAGCAAACACACATCACTGATCCTCGGTATTTTATCAGAATCATCATTCTAATATGTGATACTTGAATCCTAACTCAGGAATTGAAAACAGAAACCCTGCTTATATAGCATTTAATAATTTTATTATCTACACAAAAAATTTCTCAACTGAGCACAAGAATCCTGCATGTGTTATGAATCCCAACAAACTAAGGGAGCCACCGCAAAGAAATAAAATAAACCAAACAATCAACCAACAGATAGAGCACCCATAGAATTGTAGAACTTGAGCACAAAATAAACCAAACAATTAACCAACAGATAGAGTACCCATAGAATTTTAGAACTTAAGCACAAGAATACTTGGAAAGTTCAGTTAAATATAAAACAAAGACAACCTTTGACATTGCTACAACCTGAAACATAGTAACACAGTACATAGGCAAAATATATTAATCTCAGTCCCTACCACCTCAAAACAAATTGGAAAAGAAGTAATCAAGAGTCTTGGACTGATTTTCTAGACTTTTTCTTCTTCCCAGTACCATCTCCATTTGTAACAGCTGTTTGTTTCTCTTCACCATTAGCTACAGAATCAACTTTGGATTTTGACTTTTTGCTTTTCTTAACAGAAGGTTCAGTAGGAGCTTCATCCACGTCCATTTCTGCTGATTTCTTTTTCTTGCTTTTCTTTGCTGAAGGTTCTGTAGGTATTTCATCCACATCCATTTCTGTTGATTTCTTTTTCTTGCTTTTTTTGGCTGAAGGTTCAACAGGTAATTCTTCCACATCCATTTCAGAGGATTTCTTTTTCTTGCTCTTTTTTGCTGAGGATTTTGCGGTTGCTCCATTCACATCCACCTCCACACCTGCAACTTGAAAACTTGAAATCAGACAGGATAAAGACATCACAATAATCACATGTACCCAACATTGAGTATTAAAGGATTCTAGTTTATTATTAAAGAATAACACAACACTGCAGTTTACACCAGATGAGCTCAAGTACAGAAAAAGATTATATACCTTCATTATCCACATTTCCTATAGCAACTTTCATCACATCAATATTTTTGCGGGGTGCAACACCCTTGTCATAAAAGTCAAGTCGCTCCTCAACTTGTTCCCGAAGCTTGTCCCCAAAAGCAGTGGTATTTTTATCTTTGTTAACAAAAGAAAAACCGAATTTACTTCAAGAAAGAGTTCAGCCCAGGAGGGAAAAAAAAGGGTAAAGCATAACATTTTCTTCACAATACTAGAAATTACCTAAAAAGCAATCAATCCGAGAGGCAATTGAGCACTTGTTGGCAAGATAGCGAGCCATTCGACCTTTGTTACGAGCAGATGCCCGTCCAATAAATGAAGAATGGAATATCAGGCCATACTTTGGTGTATTACCACGGGTTTTCAATGCCCTGAAGTGAAGTGTATTTACATATACAGGAAATAAGGCATATGAATTAAAATAAATTGGTTTAAAATGTCAGGCTCATAATGGTAGAAAAAAGTATAGATACATCTCAGCATGGTAGTGCACAATTATGTGACATAGACCCCAAACTGTAGAGGGTAAAAATAAAACACCTGAAAAGTGCCTTCTCTGCTCCAAGGATCTGAAGGGTTGAGGAAGGGCACTTTGCCAAATTTGTAAGACTGCCAGCATGAGATATTAAACGAGCTCCAACAACTTCACCGATAAGGGCAGCCAAATTAGGTGCTATATCACTCATTTTTGCAACCAGATAGTCGTACAGTTTTTTTCTGTACTCTGCAAGGTCCATAACCCTCTGGGCAAACAACTTGACATTGATCAAGTCAACAGGGGATAGATCCTGACCTGAAAAGTATGTGAAATAATTAAACAATAAACAGATTCAATTATGTATTTACAGCCAACTCGAATATTAGCATACCCATTGATGCTTTCGCAGCTTCAACAATTTCCTTAGCTTTATCTTCATCACCTACCAAGTCGATCAAGCCTGGCAATTTATCTTCAGATAACTCAGATTTATTGTCCACATACTTGGCAACTTTAGCATAGAGATAGTTGTCATTGACAATCTTTACTAGTTCAGGGAAATGCCAGGAATACCATTCTCTACAAATAAAGAAAAGTTTTAGTAACCAAAACTGAATCACAAATTACTGACAGACAACTATTAGTAATACATATTATACATATAATTATAAACCATAGATTACTATTTTAACATGCTTAATCAGAGAAAGGGAACAAGCTTAAAACCTGACTCTCATGGAAAAGGAGTTGACATCTTTATCAAGAGTATCTAGAAGGAAAATAGCTTGGATAACCATATTGTCAACCCGGTTTACGTTGAACTTCACCTTTGCTCTGCTGTAACTGTGGCCAAGACCAAGCTGAGCCTTCTCCAAGTCACCAGGCTATATAAGTTTTAGATTAGGCAAACAGGAAAACCCCATTAGTAAACTACAAGAAAAGCAGGACATTTTTCAAAAGTAAACATATAGGAAAGGAAAGACAAAACCACCAACCTTAAGGTTCTCAATGAATCTATCAATGTGCAGACGCACACCACGAAGTAGCTCAAGAACAAACTCATTGCTTTGGCAGGGAATCTTTGTTACTTCCAAGATATGTGAACCAAGTTTAGGTTCCGCTACTCCTAAACTAAATTTAGCCTTTTTTGTTTCTTTGACTTTGGGAAGATTAGCTTCCAAAAAGTTCTGCAACTCATCAGTCATTTGACCTACAGTTTCACAAAAAACATAAGAAAATATATAATTACAAATATCCCCTAGCAAATGTTCCAATAATATACCGGTGAACAGCATATTAAAACTGAAATAAGGTATGTGACTGAGAAGACAGCAGGGGAAACAGATCAATAATAAAATCAATTATCTGAAACCTGGACCGAGAATGAAACATCATGGTAAAATTTTCAAGTAACCACCGTAATAATGGTTACTTGAAGCCGCAAAGCATTTACTTAATGTATTAGACAACAATCAGAACATATCATTACAAACCCAACAAAGTAAAGTGAATGAATTATACAATAAGATCCCAGCAATCAGTACAAACCCCATTTAGTAACATAAATAAACTGTAAAATAAGAGGGAAACGAAAACAGTCGCCCATAAGAGCAAAGTGAACTCAACTACCTGCAACTTAACAAAAAATTTTTGCTAAAACCTTCAACATCACCACACATTCTAGCATCAAATGTAAAAAAACAAACCACCAATGCCAATGTAATGCATATATACTCACGGACATATAATAAAACACTTTTAATACTTAATTAACACCCAAACCTTGTAATCTTAACTTGCAATAATCACCTGCTAACCCTCTTAATATTATCACAATTCCAGTACAGTTTATCATTCATTTGACCTTAAATGTATAAATAACATTAAAACAAATACATCCATTAACTAGAAAATGTTCCACCAATTAGACTCTGAATAGTATATTTGAAATGGAACTAGGCCAACTAATGGAAAAAACAGCAAGGAAAACTAATCAATTACAAATTTAATTAGCTTACTTAATACTGCATCAAGAACAAAGCAGCAATGAAGCTATGATTTCCTATAACATCCTTTGTAATGGATAATTTAGTTACTTAAATAACCACAAAGCGGAAAACATTTACTTGAAATATTAGCAAACTGTCACCACAGGTATTTCAAGAAATCAATACAAACTTCACTACTTAACCTAAATAAAGCATACAAAGACCCGAAACCACAACAACAATGCCGTAAAGACCAATGTGAACTCACCTACCTGCATTTTAACCAAACAAAACTCTGCTAATTCCTCACACATCACCACACATTCTAGCATCAAATACAACAAACACAAAATTGAAGACTTTCGACATACAACTCAAGCTCAAACAAAACCATTAACCCTCAACCATTTTCACAGTTACCAATGCAAAACCCTCAAAACACACGTACCCTTATCAAAACAAACACATACGCAAATCCCATTAAATTTTTTAAAAAAAGGAAATTAAATACCCTCAGAGACAGCGTTGATTTGATTAAGAGCATCAAGAGCCGAGTCAAACGGGTTAAACCCCACGAGTTGCACAACTTTCCCGAACCGAGTCAGGTCCTCGACCGAGTTACGAACAGCCTCCGTGTTCTGTCCGATTTCATCGATGCCATGGCAATTAAACAGAGCGTAGCCAGAAGCAGACTCGTATAGAAGATATAGAGACATTGTTTGTGTGTATTGTCGTCGCCGTTTCTCTCTTGTGTTTTTACAAGAAAGAGTGAGCGAGGGCTTCTAAATAAATTAGGGTTTAGGGTTTTGTAGATATTTGGGGACGGGAGTGTTTTTATCTGCTACTGCGAGGGTTTATGGATTTGGGGGCATTCGTCACCGTTGGATTAAGTGGGGATCATTGGATCGGAAAAGCCTTTTGTTATTTATGTGTATTTTGCTTGAAAATAAAAATGTGTGTTTATCTTAATTCAGAAAAATACAATTCTTATATATTCAAATAATTATTAATATTTGTCTCTTATTCTAAAAAAATTCTTAACATTTTCTATCTTTATTTTTTTATTATTCTCTAAGCTTTTCTGGTACACCTTAATTTTCTTTAATGTCTCATATTTTGAATTTTTAATAATACTTTTTAGTATAGTTTTATTAATTTTAAGTTGTTCTGTTATTTTTTCAAAATATCGCTCTCTAATTTTCTAAAGAAAATTTTCTCCTAAGTGTTCAGATGTCCATGCCATGGTTTGTATTACTTACCCTCGGGGCTAACCTGGACGAGCATTATAATTGGTTTAAAAGATATAAATACTTATTTATTTATTTTTTTTTACGAAAAACGAAAAATTTAATAAAAACTGAAACACAACCGAGTTTAATCCAAGACAAATCATCGAGCTGTCAATTACAACCTGATAAATAGGAAAAAATATGGAGAAGGGAACATGATTAATCCGTATGGAGAATAAAGGTTGAAAAGCGGAGAAATGATGTCTTAGTTTTGGAGGGCGACTCTCAAAATTACAAAACCTATACTAATTTATTAAATTCATTAATATGCAGGAGTATATGCAACCTTCTAAACCTCCTTGCCGAAAGTATAGGTGTCGTTTTATAAATAAAAAAATATAAATAATATGCACTTCGGCAATTCACTCTCTTTAGTAAAAAAATATAGTCAACATGAAATGATGTTATATTTGAGCAAAATTGGAGATCATTTATTAAAATATTACACAATATATTCTATTTATAACAACTAAAATGAAATTTATATATCATTTTTGAAATATAGGTAGTCAGTATATGCAACCTCATGAAAGCAAAATGTCTTCCGGATTTAACAAAATTCATGTAATAGTTTATCGGTTCAGTTTAGTCAATTATTTTTAGCCAATATTGTTGTAACGTTCTGTCAAAAAAATAATAATAATAATATTGTTGTAATGTCAGTGACGAGATCCGACGGTTGATCTAAGCCACCGCTACTAGAAGATTCACGGAGATATTTAAGTTCCAATATATTGACGATGTATCGGATAATCAGAGGGTTACCGGATTTTCAAGAATGTCAAGTATGCTCGTGCTAGTCACTAGTTAATACCATGGATACAACAAGACGAGAATATAGATACAGGAGACTCATATTGGAGATTCATTATATAACATCCAAGATGTTACTATGGCTAGGTAATTGTCGGACAATGACTTCACTAATATGATTTTCAATCCAGTAATCTGACTAATTAGCTTTCGGGTAGGATTTTTGATCGGACTAGTGGATAGGCTATTAGCGTGATTACTATATAACCAAGTTATTAGATTTTCTCGATAGGCCGAAAGTTGAGGATGGACATGATTTCCTACATTTTAGTAATACGTCATCTTAATACAAATATGATTTAATGAATAAATAATTAGTTATTAAACCTGCAAAGGGTCCTAGAGTTCAGTCACCGGATTAACACTTTCTTACCGATACATAACATATTACATGATATATATTTGATATAATGACAATTTAATAAGTACATGAACTGGTACTGTTTGGGGTTGCTGTTGCAGACAGCAACAACAGTTTTTTGCTGAAAAGCAGGTGAAAAACTGTTTGGTAAATCAAAAAGCAGCTTTTCCGAACAGCAGCTTTTAGCTGAAAAGCTGCTGTTAGAAAAAGCAGGTCCTCTTATGATTTTGGAAAAAGCTGCTTTTCAGCTTTTGCAGAATGCTGTTATAGATCTCATTATAAAACATCACCAAAAACATTATTTTTTTAATATTATAACTCAAAATAAGTAAATATCAAAAAATTACCAAACAGTTATCTGATTTCTACAACAGCACTTATTTTAACAGCACTTTTTCTGACAGCACAACAATTTTTAACAGCACTCCCAAACAGACCCTAATAGGCAAACTCAACATCAGAAGTAATATTTAATCAATAAAAAACACTATCCAGAAAACCGAAAACAGGGACCAGCAAGAATAGGAAAGAATGTGATAATAAAAATATATAGTCTTATTCAGATACTCAAATTTTATATTGACAGAGCAGTTGATTGAACTCATCAGTACTCTGTTACTCTGCATATTGTTATTTCCACTGGCACCCAAGTTCGAAGCTAAACTAGACACAATGTCTAAATTAAATAACCGCCCTGCATTAGATATTTGAACGCATCACAGTGAATTCTCAAGATCTTAGCTCATCAAGATGTGCGATCGGCGGTGTCGCACCTCCCAAAAGATCACGAACTATGGGAGTTGTTCTGACTGCTTATATTTCCACAAATGATGCGGGACAACTCCTAACAGAAGTCAGGAAGGAATGATTTACCCATCAAATGAGAAAGAGACTCTCATTCATATGACTAATCCAAACACCAACACGGTTTGAGTTTCGGATTTCCGTTAATCGGACTCATTAACCATAATGTAACTGACTTGCAAGGAAGAATCAAGCCTACGACTAGTTTTACATGATTGACATACCGAGATTTCTGAAAAAGGATCAGTTGCAACTGATCAATAGAGGCTCCGATTCCATGTATTTTCACGAGAAGACATTGTTATGTGAATTAACTTGGACATCTACATTTAAGAAACACCCTTCTACATTTAAGAAACACCCTGACTTATGTTAGTGTTCCTACTAGTTTTGATCCCCGAATCGGCAAGTGATATGAACATTACAGCAAATCTCTAACAAAAATAAGGCAGTGCAGGGTGTTTAAGCCCCCCCTGCCAATTACAAAGCAATAGTATCTCTGTAACAAAAATCGCAGCTTGCTTTATATTTTAAAAAATTCATAGTATGTAAAACTCACACGTCCGTTATTCAAATAATTGAAATTTAATATACTAAAAATACATACAATTCAAACTTCACATCAGATGTAACAATTATATGCACAGCAAATGAAAATCAACACTGCCAAATAAAACCAGGACCAGCATGACTAGACGATGTCTTCTTCAAAATATAAAATCTTAATTTCATTGAAAATTTTATGTCTGAACTCATCAATGTTAAATCTAATATTAAAGTAATCATTGTCGTACAACCAATCATATGATAGAGATAATAATGGAGTCATGCAGTAGTATAAGAGTCTTTGTTCATATATTAACTCAGCCACTGAAGCAAGCACAAGATCAAGATTTCAAAATGGAAGGTAATAAGTTCATATATTTTTCATTAGTTAAACTTTTTTTTCTGTAATGAAACATACTGGCACATTTTTCGTCTTTCAAAGTTTAAACACTCTACTGTCATTAAAATGACCGTCGGGGCTACCATCAGACCAAGAAGCCTTTGGTTAAGAATGACTAGGCTCACTATTGATTTAGCAATCTACGCCTATCAATTTCTTATTGGTATCGAGTTTCTGTTATTTAATGGAAATTTGCAAAACACTGGCAGGTGATAAGGCAGCACCAGTTTCTTCAACTAGCAGTCTGTGGTTAGCACCTAATCCGAGCAAGAGATGGGGCGAACTGTTCTTCCTCATTTACACTCCCGTCTGGCTTACTCTTATACTCGGGGTTATTGTTCCCTACAAGCTCTACGAGGTACTAATATGAAAATAAAATGCAAGTTCTACAAAAAAATGTCAAAAAAATAATACACAAATCAATGTCAAAATAATATACGTAAATCACAAAGTTATGTTGATAAAGATTAACAGTTAGGAATATCGCTCTGTTTTTGAATAATGTAAAATACTTGAAAAAACGAATATGCAAATGAAAATTATACAGAAATGAACCGACATGTGTAAAAATTAAGAACGACAGTTATGCCTAAAGCTGAAAGTGCAGGCTGGTAACACCTCTTGTACCTGTCCACTGATTCGACTAGCAGAGACTCTAATCTGATATTTAGTACTCCTATCTAACTATCTATGAATATGTATAATAAAAGGCAGTTAATCCCAGTCCAGAAGGACCAGAACTATCTATTTTTAGATAGTTTCTCCATATAGACAATATAGCCAGCATTTACATCAAAAATGTAGACTTGATGTCTTCCAGCAGAAAAAAGACGCTAGTAGTATGTTGTATCGATTGCTAGTCAGGTCCCGGACCCATAATAAAAATAGCAATCAACTGGTAATGAAATTAATAAGTCAGTTGTTATTGGCAGGATTTCAAGGAATTGGAGTACCTAATAGTTGGACTAGTCTCAGTGGTTCCTGCTTTTGTGATACCACTGTTCGTTGTTGGAAAGGTGAATTTCTGGACCTGATGATTGAATTATTTATTCCAAAGACAAGCGGAGCCTTTTGAGAATTCGAGCTCACGAAAAAACCTGAATTTACTGTATTGTTTTTTTCTGCTGAATTACCTGAGCACTTATTTCCCCAATATTTTCAGGCCGATAGCTATATTCCTTTGAAGGATCGTTACTGGGTCAAGGCGAGTTTTCTTCATGATAATACTACCTTAATCTTGTGGTGTATTCTTCTTAATCTTTGATCTCCTCCGGGTTCATGGCTAAACAAATTTTTTCTGAGCAGGCTAATGTTTGGATACTTATCTTCAGCTACGTCGGAAACTATTTCTGGACACATTATTTTTTCACCATCTTAGGCGCGTCTTATAGCTTCCCATCATGGAAGATGAACAACGTATGTTTGATGCAAATTTCTGTACATTCTAGTGTCAGTAGGATGTCCTGATAATTCCGTATCTTTACATTGGTTACAAGACCATATTATTCACTTGCAGGTACCTCACATGACCTTTTTCCTGGCACATGTGTGCTTCTTGTTCTACAATGTTACATCAAACTTCACTCTCCGCAGGCTACAATATGCAGTTGCTGGCTTGCCACAAAAAGTCCGGTGGGTCGCGAAGGCTGCATGGATTCTGGCCTCCTCTTATTTCATTGCATACCTAGAGACGTTAGCTATTTCAGATGTAAGTTACAGTGAAAGTTTTTTTAAATTATATAGCAATTTAGTATCTTCTATGTATTAGCTGCTGTAACTTACAAGCTTTCTCCTTAAAAGAGAAGGTATTAGGGAAGAAGTTGAGAGGGCCTTAATTGTATCCTATTATAAGATGCGTAAGGCCCTTGTTATGGTGTACCACATAGGCGACGGCAAAATCCCAAATAGGATATGTAGGGTACCCCATTGGTAATGCCACAATCCCCAATAGGATTGGTAGGGTACCCCATTGGCGACGCTGTCACCCCAATGGCGGAGGCTATCTTCCACTCGTGTTTACTTTATTTGTTAACAATGCCTCTACGTGGGTTTTTTCAATGAAAACGTGCAGTTCCCTTACTATGAATTCGCGGATCGAGCTTCCATGTACAAAATTGGTTCAGCATTTTATGCAATAGACTTTATCATAAGCTTCCCCATGTTTTCGAGGTAAGTTTATGACAGTCTGTTGTCCTGATTAACTAGCCACTTACAAATTTGATCATGACAATCTTCTTAATTTCAGGATTGACGAGATACCTGGCGATAACTGGGACTTGTCAAGAGTAGCTGTCGATGCATTAGGCGCTTCAATGCTTGTCACAATAATACTTGACCTGTGGCGTATTTTCCTAGGTCCAATTGTTCATGTTCCACATACAAACCAATGCCTCCAACCCGGACTACCTTGGTTTTCTGGACATACTACATAACATTATATTTAATTAAACGGTTTTTCTATGGTGTGCCCATGGGCACACACTAAGCACCAAAATTGATGAATTTGGATGGTTTCTATTGGTTTAGCCTTTTTAATAATGGTAGACCCCCTGCATTTACAACAACCACACCAATCAAAACCCTCCAATTCTATAGTTTTTAGTGCTTCGCATGTGCCCATGGGCACACACTAGACAAACCGTTAATTAAATCACTCATGTTGGTTGTTAAAAGTAGTAAAAATGTAAATTTTATGTGTGTGTGTATGTATTCGAAAAAGAAATAAGAAGAAAACATCTTTGATATATCATTTTGGTGATGGATGATTACAAATGAACACTAAAAAGAAAAAAGAGGATGTCATAAAAAAGGATTAGCATTTGTAGTATAATGTTTTGTCCAAAACTTTTGCAGCCTTCTAAAACTTTGTCCTTGACAGTATACTTTCAAGAAGTGTTTCAACCATTCTAGCTTTCAATCTCAGTCTAAGTATTTTAAGGTTTGTTATGTTTCCAACCATTACACTGTGTTATCAGTGTTTGAAGGTAAATCCGGTAATTTGGTCCATGACACGAAAAGTTAGTGTTTGGATTTCAATTTTTGGTACACGAAAACGAATCACAATCATCATTTCAACAATATTGCGTCTATAACTTTAGAACATAATTTACTAGTTTCTTATAGAATGGACTTGGAAGTAGTAACTAAAAAACACAAACTACGAAACAGTTAACTGGTTTAGAACTAGTCAGATATAAAATACAATAATCTCTAATAAAATTTAAAGAGGAGAATCTCATAACAGAAGCACCAAAATTCTCTTCAAGAAAATGGAAAAACTGAAACTCTCAACAATCCTTAAATCACAACAAAGTAGCATGATTCAAGAGGAAGCACCACTGCGTAAGGCTTGGTTTGTCTTTTTCCTCGGAGCCAACTGGCTTTCAGGCTGCAGTACATACAATAAGAAACTGTTAACATCGGTACAATATTCAGAAAACCTCAAACTGGATATATAATCTTCTCAGAAATACATTTCAGGGGAAACCATGACAAAACATTACCTCCTTCTTGACAGGCTCTTCCTTCTCAGACAGAGTCAATTCAATGTGGCTCGGGGATGACATGTATGCTGCACACACAAAAAGATTGTTACAGCTCTCTCAAGAATATCAATTACTTTCTATATTACACCGTATAACATTTTTTTCTTTTCTGCAAATTTGCTACATAACTTTTAGTCAGTCATTACAGCATATTGAAGCAACAATGCGAGGAAAAAATCAGTTATTTAGATCCAAACCTAACTATATATGTTGTGTTTGGTTGGGGAGAATGGAATGGAATGGAATGAGTAAAAAATATTTGAAACTAATAGAGATAGGAAGAAAGTTTTGAAAAAAATTGAAGGAGTGCAAAATTGCTATGATGAGATTTGAGAAGAAATTGAGCATGGGAGAGAATGGAGCATTCCATCTCAAATGGAAGGGGTGATATCTAGCATATGATGTAGGGAATGGAATGGAGGAAGGAATGAAATTTCTTAAAAATCATCCATAAGATAGTTCATTTTTCATTCCATTCCTTCCGGAATCATTCACCCCAACCAAACACAACGATAGTGCCCAAATTGAGATGCTAGACATACACAATATATGAGTCTTGCTAATTTTGTTAATTATATAGATCCGTTTTTTGTTGTGGGTACTATTATCTTATCCAAAAAAATTAAATTTATCATGTGTATATCCTTGAACAACAGCCTCATTCTTTATTAGTAACAATAACATACGATTGATTCTTCCATGAGCACGATATGTCCGACGTCTTTGCTTCTGTGCTTGGTTGACTTGAATATGAGAAATGTAAAGGGAATCCACGTCCAATCCCTTCACCTATGACAGGAACTCAAATTAATAATAATCTCCTTCAAGGAGACCAAAAAAAAACACAAATGGATAAGAAGACATACTTCAGCATTACTCTCAGCGTTCTTCAGTAAATCCAGAATAAACTTTGCGGACTTTGCAGGCCAACGCCCTTGTCCATTAGAATGTCTATTTTTAGCCTGAGCAGTTCGTCCAACTCCTCTACAGAAGCGAGTAAATGGAATAGCTTGTTTGTGTGCAAGAACATCCTCCAAGTACCTTTTGGCCTTGATCAAGGGCAACTTACGAATGGCATGTGCAGTTTCTCTGGTATTCTGTTGCACACATAAAAAACATTACAAACAAGATAATTGACAGCAAAAGTACCATATATGTAGAAGAAAAATTATATACAGCCCTAATTGATACAGAACACCACGTAGTATAATATTCACACAAAACAGTCTGAAATTGCTTACAATATCATCACCGCTCACAAATACTACAGAAGAGATGCAAAATACAATTAGCAGAAGTACAGCCCTTAACTGAGAAAAAGTTCTAGGCAGCAACTACAACTATGCAGTATGAATTCCTTCAAACCAAACAATCTAATTTATGTGTTCTGGGTAATGGTTTTAATATAATACAGCCACATTATAAGTTGTAGATAAGAAACCACTAGAATTGCACAGTACTAGTAAAAATAGGTCTAAACCGCTGATCAAGAAATTAAAAAAATGAATGGTATGCATCAGCACCCATACATCATATATATGGCTATGATCAAATATCAAAATATTCTCCACATTGGCAATTTAATCTAATACGTATATACTTGCCTACTCGGGACACGTAGCTAAAATCAAATCAATAAACACAAAAAAGAAGGTTGTACAGGAAAATGAATAGTTTTACACTTTCAATAGCTAACAATGCAAAAGTTTTCCTAACATTTACGGGTAAAACCACAACAATTTTCTTCAGCTTGAACTTGAAAGATTAAAAAAAAAAAATGCAGATCACTTCAGTTCATTTACTTAGTTACAAAACAAACTGTATCATCATTCTCTCAATACTGATTTTATCCCTAATTCTCTACAGCAACACTAACAACATTTTACGATTACGGAATTTTCACGACATAACACGAAGAACAACAAAATCAAGAGACACAGCATTTAAATCATACCTTAAAGTGGACCCTAAGAGCAGCTCCCCTAGCTTTGCAAGCTAAACACAAAAAATAACCAATTCCGCAAATTGAAATCACGCCATTTAAAATTTTAATAAAAAAAACACACTAAATAACTAAAGATGATGTGCTTACACTTAGTGGGATTATCAGGTTCCTTTGAATACTTCACCTGGAAATCAAATTAAAACAAACCGTCAAAATATATACATACATATAAAATAAAATTGATGTGTGAATTAAAAAGGTCGTTAATTTCAATATTACCATTGCGCCGCTGCTAAATTTGATCGAAGCAAGTAGCTTCCGGGAGCGAAGAACCAGTGGTTTTGTTCAAAGTTCAAACCCTAGATATCAGACACGGGTTAACGGGTCCGATTTGGGCTTTGTATTTCTTAAATTACAAGCCTGATTATTGTTTTTGGGCTTACTGTTACTATCCATCTACTTGCGGTCTGCTTTTGTGTTTGGCCATTACAATTTTTTTGGCTATGTGAAAAAATCCATAAAGTTGGTGTGTGTTTGAATAATTTTAAATAAATCAATTTTAATTTATAAGTCAAAATTAATTGTTTCAAAATTCACTTTATTATATCAATATCAATTTAATTATAGTTATTACCTTTTTTTTAAAACTGATTATGGTTGTTGCTTATAAACTTCTTGACCGTAAAAATTTATTTGGGTCAATCGTTGGATTGTGTATTATGTCACAAGCACAATACATATTTTTATAAATTTATAATAATACATTCCGTAAGCAGCTTTCTTACATTTTTTTTCTTCAGACTCTGCTCTAAATAGGAATACAGCCTTTCTACTCTAAAATAGAGATAAAGCTGCGTACTTTTACCCTTCTCGGACACCGCTCTAAACGGACTGAGTACGTATGGTAGATTCCGTAAACATGAGGCCACTTAAAATTTTGTGAAAAATTGTTCATCCTAGATTTGCTAGCAATATAAAGAGCATGTATGAAATGTCGACGACCGTTTAAATTCGGGGACCGATTAATTTATTTTTTTTTGACAAAGGGACCGATTAATTAAGATATTCCCTCTGTCCCATTTAATTGTATACGATTCTTTTCAACTGCTCGACACGCATTTCAATGCTCTTATAAAATATAGTTCCGTAACTTATTTTTGAGATTTTTTTTTCCTGAATAAAAATATAACATCCAAACTTTAATTCTGAAAAAGAAAATTTTAAAAATAAATGACACAACTATACTTTACGGGAGCATTAAAGTCCGTGTCGCGTCCCCGTCCCCCGATGTATACTACTCAGGGGGACGGAGGGAGTAGTTGTTAAGTGTCACAATATAAATGGCGTATGCAATGCACCAGTATTAGCTACAGTATGTAAGAATGCAGGAAATCGCAGCCTTCAACTTTGTCTCCATTCATTGAACGCCACGCATCTCAGTGTTGCTTTATTCGATGAATATCTAGCCTCGTCATGAGTCACCACGTCAACAGTAAACATGACCCACAGACACTGTGGCCCATGAAGGCATAAACCAGATAACTACGCCCGCTGAATCTACTCTTAAAATACTGTAATAATGTCAATTGGATAAGCAAGACAAATTAATTAGTGGACCCCACCTTGACCAACCAAAACATCCCTTTAGATATCATCTCAGCCGTCCAATTACCAGCCAGAGCAGAACACTGTATGTAATCTATCAAGCGTCACAGAGTATTATTTCATCTCTATCAGAGGAAAGCAAATAAAAGAGAATAGTATGTTTGTATTTTTTAAGCATATATAAAGTCTTGGATCTGCAGAAGATAGATAACAAAGAGAAGATGACGATGATTATGGATGGGAGTGAAAGTCCAAGAAGCCCAGAAGCAAGACTGGGGATGAAAGTGGAAGATTTGTGGGATACACAAGAGCCTCAGCTGACTCCAACAGAAAAGCTTAATGCTTGCTTTGAAAGCATCCCTGTTTCTTCCTTCCCCCTTGCTCCTCCTTCCCAGGGTATATATCCTCTCTTACTCTTTTATACACATGTATGTGTAAACAGTGACGGAACCAGGATTTCGAAACAGCTGTGCCGGGCTTATATAATTATATGGATGATCGTGTATGCTATTTTGTTTTAAATGAATAGTCTATTGTTTTATGTATATAGCAAGGGTAAGATGCACGAAAACCTTAGTATAGAGGCTTTTTTCGTCTGAGAATACATATGTAGAAGGCTTAAGATAGTAATTAACTAAATATCAATCAATAAATTTTAGGCGCCGAATAAATAGAATATCATGGTTTAGTTGTACTAATAGGACTGATCATGTAGTAAATTTAGTAGTTCAGATATTTATTGGGTTTGTACTGAAGTGATGATTTTGGGACTTTCTTGTGTGCGATGGAAATTTTATTGGGAGTTGTTTATCGAGAAAAGGGATGAGACGATGAGTGATATCCAATTCTGCTCACTTCATACTTATTTGAGTTATGTGTCAGTTACAGTTTGTGATGCTAATGTGGGAAAAAAATTTAAATTGCTCATACAGAGGATACGGAGGTATGGATGTAAGAAAAAGAGAGTGAATATTTTGTGAACAGCTTGAAGGTCCATAATTATGTCTCAAGGACTAAATATTACTGATATGAAATGAACTAGGGATATTATTAAATTCAGGCCTGAAGTTTTGACAAGTGAAGAACAAATCAGGAATACCAAACCTACGCTCTATTATGACATATACAATGAACAAATACTCGGCTATATGTAATAAGGTTTAGTTGAAGATGTTGTTGACAAGGTGCCATTACTTCCTTAATGTTGTTACATCTTTTTCCTGTACACATATTCTATTTCTTTATTGTTGACAAGTAACATGAGAGTCAAAAGAAGATAGGATTCAACATTCAAGTGATATATATTTTGATGTAAATGAAAGTTTAAGAGCATTAGAAACTCATGCTTCAATGGACAATTTTATATCAGTGCTCAAATGGTTTCATGCATTTTAATTGATTGGCACGACCTTACATATTATCCATGTTGTCTGAGCTCCTAATTTTCCTCAATTTTGTTTTATCCTCAGTTATTGAGATCAATTCCGACACTAGTGTTGCTGAAGCTGTTCAGTTAATGGCTAAACATAAAATTCTAAGTCTGCCTGTTGTTGACGTTGATGCACCAAAAGATGCTAGCTGGATGGAGAGATACATTGGCATCATTGAGTTCGCTGGCATTGCCGTATGGATTCTGCATCAGGTATGTAAGCCAGCACTTGCAATTGAAAATAGAATTATACTATTGCTCGGGGGTAGATAACAGGGGATTTAGGGGGTTTCCAGGTAGTAAACTTGACCTTTATTTCCCCGTAAATGTATACATTTGTTTTCAGATTGATACAGTTTTTGTATCGCTAGTATGTCCTGGCATTCCAATCTGTTGTTGTGTTGAGTGAAATATAAGTGAAACTGAGAGAATGTGATATAAGTGAAATTGAGGGTATGTAACATCCGAAGTTTGTTTAAATTTGATTTATCAGTTTGAAAGAAAATTTACCCTTTTTATTGACAAATGAAATAGAAAGTTTTACCTCAAGTGGCTGAATTTTACCTATAAAAGTTCTATGCTCAGTTTTGTTTTTTTGTTTACAGGGATTTTTTGTTATTCAGTTTGTAACACTATTTTGTTGCCGTATTTTTACTTTCAAGCAAAACTAAATACATACTGCTTAAAATTTTTGAATTGCAGTCAGAAGAAAAAGAAGGATCTGCTGGCTCAGAACTAATTGCCACTGGATCTGAGGAATCCACAAGTCCCGCTGTTGCCGCAGCAACAAAGGGAATGTATTCTCCTAGATATAGAAGTTTTAACTCTTTTTCTGCTGCCTCAGCCTCTGGACACTTTTTTGAGGCTCTGACTTCCTCTGCACTTTATAAGAATACAAAGGTATTGGACTTTATTCTTGTTGGATAGATGTGATTTAAATTTGATATCAAACAATTCACTTTGCTAACATCCAGCTACGTAGGTTCGAGATATCTCTGGATCATTTCGATGGGCTCCATTTCTTGCCTTGCAGACATCCAATTCCTTTCTGACCATGCTCTTACTACTATCATCATACAGAATGAAGAGTGTTCCTGTAGTTGATTCCGGAGAAGGGAAGATTGAAAACATAATTACCCAATCTGCTGTTATACACATGTTAGAGGAATGTGCTGGTCTTCAATGGTTTGAACGTTTGGGTAGTAAGAAACTATCTGAACTTGGTCTTCCCCTAATGAAACCCGGTAACGTTGTAAAGGTATATCCTGTAGACTGTAACTTCATATGCGTCTCTGATCTCTCGATGAAATCATCGCTTTGCGGATTTTGTTTTAACTGTTCCCGTGCTTTTTTCAAGGTGCACGAGGATGAGCCAGTATTGCAAGCATTTAAACTGATGAGGCAAGAGGGATTCGGTGGAGTACCAGTGGTTGGAAGTGATGGCAAGGCGGTTGGTAATATAAGCATCAGAGACATTCAGTTCCTTCTACTTGCACCGGCTATTTACAAGGAATACAGGTTCGTTTGCTCAAGATATCCAGCATTATTGTGATACGATAGCCAACTGGTGTGCTTCAATATCTAAATTTGGTAATTGCAGATATATGACAGCTAAGAACTTCCTCACGGCTATTAGACATTATTTGGAAGAGCATGAACAGTCAACACCATTCTCGAGTGGAATGATTACATGCAAAAGAGATGACACGCTTAAAGAAGTAATCATAAAGCTTGATTCCAGGAAGATCCATCGAGTCTACGTTGTAGATGAAGCGGGAAATCTAGAAGGGGTAGTCACACTCAGAGATATCATCTCGAAGCTGGTATACGAGCCTCCAGGCTACTTTGGAGACTTTTTTTATGGTGTTCTGCCACTGCCTGCAAATAGCCGGGTCTAAAGGCTTGCATTTGCCTGTTTTGTTAATGCAGTTGTAGAGTATTTACTTGCTGCTTGGGTTTTTGCTTGATAATAAAAGCTTCTGTGTTTTCTGTTATTGTGCAACCGAATTTGTAGTAGTATCTTTTAGCTGGAATGTTAAGCGGAGAAGGGGTTCCTAGTAAGTATGAAAGTGAGGTCTAATGCAACTTCAAAGAGTCACTCAATTTGTAATAATGACCATCAATGCTTTGAAGACTTTAAATAAAATCATTTGAAATTTTTTAATATTTTCATCACATATATTTGGCAAATCAAATATAAAAATATCGCGTGTTCTCAAATTTAGAAAAGAAAATTATTAAGATTCTCCTCTTATATTCGGATCTTTTTAATTGGAAAGCAAATTTTATTGTGAAAATTTATTATTATATACATTTTTCAATTTTTTGTCTCCAGCCTTTCAAAAAGTTCTGATACACAAGGGATTTACTTATGTTTCAAAAGAAAAGTAAACTAAACTTTTTCCAAAATTATTAATTATTAATTAATGAACTAAAATGATATTTGATCATTTTTTTTTGAGCAAATATTTGATCATTATATTATAAATTCAAAATTCCAACCATCCATGTATATAAAAATAATAATAATACAATGGACACCAATTTACAATCCGCTCGCTCTATTTTCTTCTCAATAAATAACCGCAGTAATTTGCAAGTCTGGTTTCAGGAGAGAGTAAAATTAGGTTTAAAACAGTGCTCCAACGACTAGCGAGCCCTAAATAAACAAACAAATGGCACCTCACGATATTCGCCGTCCGTTTAAACGTCCGGCGATCTCCGACCAACAAAAGCGCCGTGATCTTTCACTTCTCCGGCAGAATCAGAACCGTCGCGACGCTCAGCACCAAGCCCGATGTTTAGCTTCCACCGTCGTTTCGTTACCCAATCAAAACTCCGAAACCGTATCCGAACACTTGGAGCTCCTACCCGAACCCGAAACTGGCGAAGCCGACGCTCAATTCAGTGAAGCTGAGGGTCAATTTGGTCATTCACAAGCTCCGTCGAGTTCTAGGGATTTGGATATTCGTCATGCCTCCAAGCTCCGAGGGCCCGAGGTTCGAATGTGGTTCGCTAAACAGTTGATGCTTCCTGAGTGGATGATCGATGTTCCTGATCGATTAAGTCTCGACTGGTTTGTTTCTGATTGTTTAATTAACCGTTGTTATTGTTTCACATTGATTGTATATGACACATTTGCTATTGTTAGATGTATAATTGCTAGGGCACATGAATCGTGTTATTGCAAAAGTTCGTAAAAATTGACCCAAGCATATATGTGTATTTGCATAGTTTATTATGCTATAGCATATTAAATACTAGGCATAAAACAAAACCGTGTAATTGTAAGAATGTTTTTGTCAGAGAGTGTTCAAATTTTACGGAATATATATTTTTAAGTAGAAAACATGAAGGTATAATTGTGGATGCCATGGTATGTGCATACATGTTTATGGTTTAGATGCTATAACATGCAAATAACCAGGCAGGAAATTTAATATTATTATTGCAGGAAAGTTTTTATAATTAACGCAATCATATATAGGCTTGTTTAATATAGTGGCAACCAGAATGTTTGAAATTTTGAGAACTTTCAGTGGTGGATAATTGTATAATTGCAGGTATGTATTTGCAAGGCCATCTGGAAAACGATGCTTTGTTGTGTCTTTGGATGGTACCACTATTAGTAGACTGAGAAATGGTTCGTTGTTGCATCGGTTTCCTTCTGCTTTGCCTAATGGATGTCGGAAAAAAGGTGGATCTGGACAGTCATATACAATACTTGACTGTATATTTCACGAGGTATGATATGTAGTAACAGCTTCCTATGGGCTAAAGAATGGTGATGTTTGAGACAAATTTGGGTGGTTAATAATTATTTCTTTATTGCAGTTGGATCAGACTTACTATGTTATCGATATGGTTTGTTGGGCTGGTGTCTCATTTTACGAGTGCACTGCTGAGTTCAGATTCTTCTGGTTGAACAACAAGATGCTTGAAACAGGGGCATGCGAAGCTCCATCGCAGTATCATAGATACAGATTTAGTTTGCTAACCATCTACAATTGTGATTATGAAGGTCTAAATACAGCTTACACAGGATCAGTTCCGTATGTGAAGGATGGACTAGCATTTTATAACAAGTATGATCCCCATGTTCCAACTTATTTTAGTACTTTTAATGCCTGATTGTGTTGGAAGTGATTTTCTTGTTCTTCTCAGTATCAATAAATCATAAGTGTGATACCTTGCTTCTAAATTCTAAAAACTGTGAAGTGATGCTAAATATTATATTAGGGTTTTAAAGCAGTTGGTCTTATTGGATATAATTTTATATAGAGATGAATACACTGGTATCCATATGTTAAGCTTGGGTGTTGTACCAGATGGACTATGTTGACATATAAGTGAATTTTACATCTTAATTTTGTGGCATTTTTGCTATGTCAAATTTGTTCGCAATTCACACAGTAGTTTAATTGAATATGCAGAAGCTAATACTTGGACCTTGGTTTCTCCTAGTTCATAACATGTGTTGATAGATGTACTAGTTTAATAAGTACTGATAGTATAAAATTATTAATTAACAGAGATGGTTCTAGTGATCTCTATCGTCAGGAAGAGACTGCTTTCAGCTCTGCACTTGCTGATTCTCCTACTCCCTTGCTTTTTTTTTTCGTGAAATGTCAGTTCGCTATTTATTACTTTCCTACGTAATGTGCAAGATTCAATAAACTTCCGCTATGACAAAGGTCATAACAGTAATGTGAACTCGGAAGTTAATGTTTTTTCCCTCTGGAATCATGTGAGGCCTTTTAATAGTTTTGTATTATAGATGTATTATAATGGAATAATAGAACCCTATTATAAATATTGAATGCATTAAATATGAATTTAGTAATAGCTGCAATAAAATTTAGCAGATCAATCTTTAGGTTGCTGGGCAGTGGTCTCTTCATATTATCTGATTTAACTTTGTCATCTGTAAGCTCTTTCGTTTTGCGTTTGAACATAAAAATAGCATCCAACTGATTAGTCGAATATGGTTCTCTGTCTCTATCAATCTTAAGAGCATTCATTCTGTGGTTTCTGAAAAATCTGCCTACGATTGAGCATGGGAGCTATATTATATAATATGGGCTGTTTCTAAAATATCTGCCTAAGATTGAGCATGGGAGCTATATGATATAATATTGGCTTCTTATATGGACACTGAACAACTTCATAATTCATACTCCACAAACTTCCTTGTGCAAGCTGTAACTTCTCTCTTAAAAAAAAATCATATGCTTAATGATCATATAATCTTCTATATTGACAAACCTTGTAATCATTTATCAGAAATGCGCATTACCAAACAGGGAATACACCATTGGCGCTAGTCTGGAAAGATGAAAATTGCAGTCAATATGTCATTGATACTGATGGCAAAGGACAGATTCCACATCAGCAACAGGTAATTGACACTGCATTCTTTATTCTTATTTTTCTACTTGTTTAAAATCTAATCCAAAAACGTTATCCCTGTTAACTACAAAAATTACTGATACATCTCTGTCCTTGTATTATAGAAACCCCATCTGACAAGTATCTCAGCTTAAGACATTCCTGGAACAATTGAGTTAAACAAGTGGATACTCTTTTCAAATACATGAAACCCCTGTTAGGAGTTTAAAATGTTGTCAAATTTATAGCTAGAAGACATATGATTGATTTTGTTCTTCATATTACCGAATATCTATCTTCTTTTGTTGGTTATTTGGTGTTCAATTCCTATTCAGGCTAATTCATAGCAAGTTCATACTTGTTTCCTATTAGTGATTAAATAAATTTAATCTGTCTTGCATATTGTGTTAAGCAGCAAACATGTCGTCTTTTTGACCGACTCTTTTTTGCTTCCGATAAACAGGTTGCTTTGGAGCTTCAAGGTGATGGAAAACTGACTACATCTGATGACCCTCCTGTTGTATTTGGTTGTCTGAATAAGGAATTCATTGAAAAGGTTTGACCAGTTAAAACTCAGGAGTTGTTATCTTACAAGATGTAAAGAAACAGGTCACAGTAGCAAGGATATTTATATTATTAATTGGCCTACAAAATTATTGCAACAACTTTAAATTAAGTCAATTTTCTGGCAGATGAACGTTGGGCATAAGATAGATTAGGTTATATAGGCTGAGGATGTGATGCTATTACCATGGAATTAGACAGAATCTTTTATAGTTGTCATATAATTCAAACATTTCTTTAATTACAGTTTTGAATCTTTTGCGTTAATACCCTTTACTGATTAGCTTTAGCTAGTTGGTGTGTATATTCATTGCCCATCGGCCATTCCGCCTAAAAGCTTTTGAGGGCTGCACTATACTGTACTTGTTAATGCAATGCTTGAAGATATTTTTTTTTGCCGTACAATTACCTCTTCTTTCCTTCACGGGAATACTTAGTTCTAAAAGCTCTTTCTTTGACATGTTTTAATCTTTTAAACTTTGTTCCTCTCTATTTTCAGTCAGAACTGCTTCCTGGAAACCTTTTAAGATTTGCTGTTGGTGAAGGAGGATTAAATTTTTTGGATGGGAAACTTGAGAAGGCTGACTTGCAATACCTTGGCAAAGTCAATCGTGCACGTGCTTTTGCAGATACTTACTCCAAGGTTAGTGAACTTCACTCCATGCTCTGCTTTGAGTTTTCTTATTACTAACTCGATCCTACAGTAGATATAGACTAGAAAATCTTTGTGTGTGTATATATAAACTCAAATTCATACGAAAAAATAAAATAAAAATCATTTATCTAACCTAAACAGAAAAAAGGGCCTAAATAAAAAAATTGTGGAGTTTAATGCCCTGAATAACAGATTTTGTAAAAATGGCCCCAAATAACAAGTAAAGACGCTAGTGAAGTAGCGTGTTGTATAAAGGGGGAACGCTAAACGCATTAGCGTTTACAACTTTAAGCCCAAGCCCAACTCCTTTTGTTTCTTTTTTCTTTTTTTAAAATAATTTTCTTAACTCCTAATAAAGTAATAATTGAAACGGAAATTAACAGTCAGTTAATATTTTAGGGTTCATATTTGGATTATTAAATTGGTCGACGGTTAGGGTTTAGGATTGAGGGTGTAGGGCCGATAGGCCTTACTCCCTCGAGCCTAAACCCTAATTAATGCGAGGCTGCAGGGCCGAAGGCCCTAAAGCCTAGAAACCGGCGGGATAAATTAATTTACAATCGTTAACATTTAGGGTTTAGGTTTGAGTTGCAAAATGATTAATTCGTATTGTATATTAAATTGGCCGATGGTTAGGGTTTATGATTGAGGGTGTAGCCGGCCCTACACCCTCGAGCTTAAACCCTAATTAATGCGAGGCTGCAGGGCCGAAGGCCCTAAAGCTGAGAAACCGGCGGAATAAATTAATTTACAATCGTTAACATTTAGGGTTTAGGTTTGGGTTGCAGAATGATTAATTCGCACTGTATATTAAATTGGTCGACGATTAGGGTTTAGGATTGAGGGTGTAGGGCCGGTAGGCCCTACTCCCTCGAGCCTAAACCCTATTTAATGCGAGGCTTTAGGGCCTTCGGCCCTAAAGCCGAGTAACCAGTGTAACAAAGTAAATTAACAATCGTTAACATTTAGGGTTTATGTTTGGGTTTTAGAATGATTAAATTATACTTGAAAATTAAATTGATTGACGCTTAGGGTTTAGAATTGAGGGTTTAGGGCCTTTAGGCCCTAAACACTCGAGCCTAAACCCTAATTTATTCGAGGCTTTAGGGCTTAAGGCTCGAAAGCCGAGAAACCAGTTTAAAAAAGTGAGCTAATATTAATAGTTTTTAATATTTTAGGGTTCATATTTAAATTTTAGAAGGATTTATTTATATCTAAAATTAAATTAATTTTATGAAAATTAAAAAAAAAAAAATTCAAACAGCACAAGAAGTAACGTTTATTAATTTTAAGCTTTTGAAACACAGCCTTAAATGTTGCTTTTAGTAACGTTTTATGTTTCATATTGAACACAACGATTATAAACGCTTCACTGGTTAGCGTTTTGACTTAAAAAAAATTAAAAAATCAAAAACCACAGACGCAAACGCTATCGATAGTAGCGTTTTATACTTTAGTTTAAAAAATTTAAAACCAAAAGCCTGCACGCTACTCACCGTAGCGTCTTCACTTCTTTTCTTTTTTAAAAAAAAAAACTAAAATGCTACACGATGTAGCGTTTTGGTTTTTTAACCAAAACGCTACACTATGAGCGTCTCTTCATGTCAGTGAGGGCCATTTATCGGGTATTTTGATATTCAGGGCATTAATACCTCAAATTTAGATATTTGGGGCCAACACCCAACCTAACATGAATATCTCATCAATAAATATGATAAAATAATGGGAGAGACTACCCGTAGCTTTGTTCAATTGATGAATTCATTGCCTATGTACTCAATTCCTTCAATGTTAAAATCTTCCAATTTGAAAGTAGTATTGATTGTTTGCTTTCAGGTAGTGTTCCAGCACATGGTTCGGCATTCTCCTTTAAGAATAGAACACCTGTTTGCATCTGTCAGTTCATCGCATGACCAAGATGAGGTTCATGATGTGGAAATGGTTGTTTGATGGTGGCTGTTACGAGAGGTTTTATCTTTGTTTCCCTTATGTAGTGCTGCCATGGGGACAATTTTGGCCTGGCCTTTGGTACATCCCTGTGCAATGCTAAAGCAGACAAGAGTTGTATTAAAATGATTGAAAATCATCCTCCTTGCAAATTTGCAATCCACGTGATTCACAATTGACCCTACTCCATTGTGTTTGGATGTGCAGTAGAAGATTTTCTTCCCACATGATATCTCAACAAACTTTTGGAGGTTATAAAACTGCGGCATATATGGAGCACAACTGTACGCATCTTTGAGCAGTGAGCATGAAACAGTTATGAATTTTGAGCAGAATCTGTGTGTTTACATAAAAAAATCACAAATGATGTAAAGGAATTAATCAACTTCTACTCTTCTAGTCATCAGTATTTATATGTATTCGAAGAAGTCATCCAGCACAAGCTCGGTTTGAATTATTTATTGCCTGATGAATCTAGCTTATAGACTATTTTGTTAAAATTTTAACAAGGTGTGTTTTTTAAATTTCTAGAGACTTGGACAAAAATGAAGTATATTTTTGTCATGTGTAGCATTTGCATTTTTTGTCAATATTTGTTTTACAAATAGTTTATAGATATTGCTATACTGCATAAGATCAAAAATTCACAACTAAGAAGTTATTATAATGACCGAAAGCCTTAAATAAATGATGTATTCTAGTAGAAGGTAACCCTGGTATTCTAGACTTCTTCCAGAGAGGCAGAGATTAATAGCCGTTTTCCCTTTTTGCTTAAATTGGTACTCTAATTGATATAAAGAGGCAAAGAGGCCTCTAATCACAGAAACGATCTTCGTAATTTATTGTACAATTTACTCCTTGCTATTTCATTAAGCAATTATTACTCATTTGGTCGACATTTCACAATTCCATCAAATTTGACTAGTACAGTAGAACTATTCAACTCATCTACTGGTATCTATTCTTCATCATTTGTTTTCCAATCGAATCCAAATTGAAGTTGTTAAACATAGTACATCAAACGAGGGCCAATCTGACATTCAACCAACACGACAAGCGTGATGTTATACAAGAGGCAAGATAAGTACAAACTTTTCTACTAATAAAAAAGATCTAAATTTACATGTAGGTCATCTACATTTACATACACCTACATATACAAGAAATAGGGAGATGCCAAAGAAGCTCGATTGATAAGAGACTACAAGTTTGCCAAACTGGCATTTTCGGCACCACATCTACCAGAATTCGGAGATTCACTTGTTTAAAAGCTGTGGCTTAGGGAAAAGGGTAGAAAGCTGTTTCTCCAAATCAACCAAACTGGAAAACCCAATGAAGTTACTTGTGAGCAAATTATATAACAAGATGAATCGTGTTAAAAGTGATACGACAAAGTATATTTATATTGACATACATCTCGTATTTGTGCAAAGCTTCACTGCGTTTTGCGATGTACAAGTCACTGTCAGTAGGTAATTTATTCATCATGTTGCCTGCAGAATTTACCAAATACAAAATAAGAAAGCAAGACTGTCAACCAGAAGACAAGATTATTTGAATTTCACCTGCAACCAGGTTAAAATTATATCATAACTTTTCAAGGGTTCCAACTTCTAAATGGTACAGAAATATACATAAAGATTACTCGCATTATCAAATTTAATTCTAGAATGAGTTTGCAACATACACATTATAGAAAGAATATTGCCCCATAAATGAATTTCACAAGTAAACATGGTGTTTGACCTAATAGATATATCATTAGCATGCTTCAAGCATATTAAAGGAAGGATACTGAACAATGACTAGTGAGAAATATCCACCCTCAACTATCTGTCAGTGATTACACAATTGTTTTAGCCAGTAACTGAGACCAGTGTTAAGTTCTCAACAAGTCCGATCACCGCTGTTGCTAGCTAGCTTCTATAACACTTTATTAATGAGCTCTTTCTAGAGGAATCAACACAAAAGCTTGTTTGTTTAGTAAAGTTTGCCAAGGTTTAACAGAAGACCTCAACACAATCGAGCTGTATGCGGTTGCATGAATCTTGCATTTTTTTCCGATCCAGATTCAGATAAATTATGCATCTCCATAAGCAACAGGAATCATTGTCAAAGTATAATTACATCACAACTATGAAACTAATAAGAACCATTGAAGTATAAATTTATACATGAATATTATTATGTGAGAGATACTTGTATGCATGCACTGTACTAGTGACAATTATACATGTATGTAACATAAACATGTAGTCTAATTATGCACTGGAAGGAACGCTGATACCCAGAAGTCAAATTGACAGCTCTACAGTATGCAAGGCAAATGTAAATGACCAGAACGCAGACATTAAAAATATGCCTACAAGGCTGGCAGCTAAGCTGGATGATATACATGTGTTGATGCTATAAGCAAATCATTAATATAAAAGCAACATACATGGAAGGGGAACTGCCAGTTTTCTTCCTTCACCTTTTGAAAAGATGTCTGTTTTTGCTTTACTGGTTATAGGCAATCCCTGTTCAAAGTAGAACCTAGATCAATTCCATATAAGACTTGGCAATCAAAATCATCAAAAATAATATTATTGAGAAGTAGAACAACTTTTGCGCTAATTACCTGTACATTCTAGGATATATAACTGAATTGAGGAGCCAGAACTTTTTTTCTTTTTTGTAACTTTTAGGGATGGAAACAATAGAATGTTGAAGACTTGGAACTAATGGAAAAAGGGTCTCAGATATGTAGGTAAATGCTGGCTACTACTACACTAAATTAATTGCTTGGTGCTTGCGAAGAACAAAGATGAAGAGTCTGCTGCATGAGTAAGACCATTCTACAGAATTCAAGTGCATGCTACTTCCAATCTTCCATATTAGTATGGATGAATTTATAGTACTCAATATATGCTCTTACAAGAATTTCACATAGCTCCCCTGATCTACTTTAATGTCTCTATAAAAGTGTGTATCAATTTCAGTTCCCGATTTATGCAAATTGGAAGGCATTGCTCTAATAAGGGCGCAGAAAATATTTATGAATGCCATTTGTGAATGGGATTTGCAATCCACATCTGACTACCTAGTGACCCCTTTTTCGGTACACTAGAACTCATCAAGAATCTAATTATACAAATCAAACATTAAACCTGATTGGGTTGCAACAATTACCACGTACAGTAATATCAGAGTGTTTTAAAGTATACTGTCAAATTACAGATGTAAGTAATGTAGTTATATCGGACCACGTTAGGCTACAAACTTAACCAACTTTCAAGAATCACTGTATATAGAATTATAGATATACCAACTACACAAGAATTTACCAAGAACTCTGAGCCTGTTTTTTGTTTATTATACACAAAACGATATTCACAAATTATATATACAATTCACCAAAATACAGATACTATGCACTTGGTTCATAGTTTCTTGGCCAAAGATTATTTGCAACTGAATATAAGCCTAAACATATAGTAGACACTAACCTATCACTGTCTAGTACACAAATTATACAGCGCACATAAAACAATTTACTCCAATATTCAATGAAACAAAGGGACAAAATGCATAAAAACCATGAAAATAGAAGTATTTTAAAATGTGATGGTGCAATTAAAATCAACAAGTACCTTCCTCCTCTTCAAAATTTTGAGATGACACTGTTTAATGTAGTGCATCAAGTGACCACGGGAGTGTTTTGATTGTAAATCATCTCTGACAGCTGGGTTTGCAGATAGCCAGTCCAATACATCTTTCGACGTTACTACTTCTTCTGTATCTTTTATAGACTCTAACCAAGTATAAACTGGTAACCATTGATCAGTGCGCTGAAATCGATGGTCATAGTTTACATCATTTTCCTGTCACATGATAACCAATACCATTACTGACCACAATAGAAATAAATTAAAGATAGCAGAAGTCCAGAGTTTGGTATGCACGACTCTATCAGATCTAATCCTTCATACATAAAAAATAACAAGCATATAAAGATGTCTACTAAGTAATAATATGCCAGGACACCACCGTAACATTGATATTCATAAAAGAAAAAAACATTAAAAAAAATGAATAGTTTTGACCTTGAAGTATTATTGTTATTTGCGTTGGATACTTAAAATACTTTTCCCAATAACGATGTCATGTAACTTTATATGTCTATAATAATGTGCATCCGTAACATGAAAAGCAATGGACTTTAGAAACTGTTGACTTGTCTACAGCTGCCCATACAATCATGTTCATACTCCACGATACAATTGGCTATTGCAAGAAACTTAACAAATGTTTTGCCGAAGGGGAAAGCACCAAATTACTTTTACTAATGCTACGACAATTGCAGGAAACATATCCAAAGCATGATATGCAAAGAGGATATTGATGCTGCGGAATCACAACCAATAAACTGATGTTGTTGATAATGGAGCTCCCATTTGGGTTGTTACAGTCCACAAAAACCATCCCAATTATCAATTTAACCTAATATTCAGAACAGGAACTCAAAAGTCACAATATTATATGGTTATTCAGCATTCCAGTCCCTCAACCAAAAATTCAGACTTTTACGTCACTAAACTTCAGAAATTTTCTGAATTTAATATTTCTGTCAAATTCCGACAAACAGATGATAGATTTTGCTCATGTGGCAATCTGACATGGCGTTTCACATGGCAATCTGTATAGTTCAGTAACTATATTCAAGCTAAATTAGGTTCCATTTCTCCTAATATAATTTCAGTAGCTCAGAATTAGACTCCTGACTCCTGATACAACATTGCAATCCTTTTAGTGAATTGTTTATCTGGAGACCTAACATCCTTGACTTTTTTTTAATTATTTTAAACCTACCACTAGCTTTCATCAACACAAAAGCTTTATCTTCCAAAAGCACATCCTGCTAACACCCAACTACAACTTTCTTTTGTTTTTCACAAGCATAAGTTTATACTCACTGAACTATACAATTTCCGGGTTTATCTCCCTCAAGACCCATAGGCCGCAACCTTAATAGTTTAGTGACTCAAAAATTCATTTTCCCACTAATAAACCACTTAAATCAAGAACAACCCTCTCCTCACAACAGTCCCTGAAACTTGAAAACCCCAAAAAATCCCCAAATCCCAAGTCCTAACAGTTAAATTTAAACTCATTTACACAGTCAGCAAGCACGCAAGTCCACAAACAACAACATTATGACTTAGCTGTAGAAACACAATGTGTGTAAACATTGACTCATATACCTGACGGGGTTGCAATATAGCAGAGTGAATGGAAGCAAGACGTTGGTGCAGCTGAGGTGGGGCCATGGACTTGATGTGATCAGGTAGATGGGCTTGGTTTGATTGGAGCCAAGCCTGGATTTCATCTGGGCTTATTGTTTTGTCCTCAGGAAGCGTGGAGAGCCATGCTTTAGCCATCACTTCCCACTCGTTACTTTGATTCTGGGGATTTTCCATTGCTTCAAACTGCTTAGCTTGATTCTCAGAATTAGGGTTATACATTTAGGAAACTTTTTTCTTTCTGTTCTTCTTTGCCTTTAGAGGCCTTTTTACAATGTCATGTCATGTTCATGTTCAAGTTTCTTTTTATGTTGTTATATTATTAAAAAAAAAAAGTTAAAAGAGTTTCTTTTTATGTTCTTGTTCTTTGCAAAAGAGTTATTTTGAATAAAAATATACTATATTTCAAATATTAACTTGAAAAATGAAAAATATTTAGATGGTTAATAAACTAAAATATTTTTTTATATATATTAAAATATATAAGAAAAATTGAAATAATATATTAAAATAGGCATAAGCTAAAGTGATATATAATGTCCGAGAGTCTTGTATCAACGCATAAGGCCATAAACTAAAATGAATAATATGTCAAAATACACAAAAAAAATGATAATAAAGAAACGGTAATAGATGTTGTCGCCAACAAATAATAATGATTAATAAATAATAAGAAAAAGTATGATTAAAAGACAAGAGTTTAGTACTGAACAAATAGTTCCGACTTATTAAAAATATTATTTCATATTTTATTTTTATTTGATTATATAGTTTATTATTGATATATAACTTTTGTCATCATTTTAAATATATTAAAAATAAAAATTTATAAAATAATTAAAAAAATTGTACGGGATATATGCTACTACTCCCTCCGTCCCCCTGAATAGTATACATTGGGGGACGGGGACGCGGCACGGACTTTAATACTCCTGTAAAATGTAGTTATGTAATTTATTTTTAAAATTTTCTTTTTCCGAATTAAAGTTTGGATGTTATATTTTTATTCAGAAAAAGAAAATCTCAAAAATAAGTCACGGAACTATGTTTTATAAGAGCATTCAAATGCGTGTCGAGATAGCCTAGTGGTTAAGGGCTTATCCTCTGTCGTCCCAGGTCTTGGGTTCGACACTGGCTCATCTCGAGAATATCTTAGAACAGATACTCATTTGTAAGGCTATAAGCCATATTTGTCAAAAAAAAATGCGTGTCGAGCAGTTGAAAAGAAACGTATACAATTAAATGGGACAGAGGGAGTATTGTTTAACTAAAATACGTTTGCAGTGGGATATGGCTCAGAAGTACATTTCAAAGTTAATCATCAGCTTTTGATTATTTACTTGACTTTTGTCCAACGAATAGTTGTTAACGAAAGCCAGTATTAATTGCAGCCTCATTCAGACTAAAATCCAACTGCCCAATATTTTATTATTGTTCACTTGTGCAGCTTTGATATACAAGTAAATCTAATTTCAGCTAAAGTCTTCTGCATATTTTTCCCGGCCAATGAAGGAAATTCAGATGATTAAGGCTTAAATTTATAAAAGCCATTGAAGTTCATCTCTTTGAACACAGTGACAACTAAAGAAAAAAAATCGATAGATCGACACTCAAAGTTCTGCAAATGTACAGCTTGACACAATGGGAGGAAACTGCAATGCACACTCCGTGCCTGAGAGTGAGAGTGATAATCATATACAGATGCTTAATCTTTTGCTACTGGTGTGTTCCTTAAAGCTGCTGTCCATACCAGTACTGCAACATCAATATTTTTTTAATAATTAAAATAAATGCACTCAAATATTGTCATAAACATCTCTTTTAAATAATATTAACTCATATTCCATGCCATGCCATGTGATATATAATATTTTATTTATTACAATAATTCTAATTTATAATTTATTATCGGAAAAAATTATTATCCTAGAATAATATGTATTTTTCGATTTAAAAGATATTTAAATAAAAAATAAACATTTTTGGGTTAAAATAAAAACACTGAATATATTAAATTATAAATTTATTAAAACTGCTGTCATGTTACAGATATTTACTGAAATTAGAATTTTAATTTTAATAATTCATATGATGTGTAAATAAATTTATTAATATATTAGATATATTATAATTATGATATATTCTGAATTTTTAATATAATATATTTTTGAATTCACTTTTAATATAATATGTACTTCTGAATATTTGTTTTTGTTTTTTTTTTGGTCAGGCTGAATATTTGTTTTTGAAAAGCTAAGTACTATATTAAAATTACGCTTGAAGCAGCGTTCAAGACAAAAGATGCCCTGCAAAATTTCTTTTTTTTTTTGACGGACCCTGCAAAATTACTTGATCACAAGATTAAGATACGGGTGTTTTCAAACTTCCCAGCAACTAAAACATCACCAAAACATATGTTAGGTGTTCACAAACTCTCGCTTCACTTCTTCTCCCCTTGCTTGCTTCCCGATTATAAAGTTGTTTCCTGCTCCTCCATTTATTTATTGATGCAGAGCTCCTAGACAAGAATTGTTTTTTTGACAAACCTTGATGGCTAAACTATTCTACACTGTTTAAACCTTACAAGCCGGGTCTTTACCTTCATTGAACAGCAAGTGTGCTGCACTCTCTCCTGACTCGGTTTTATTTTGCTCAATCATGATCAAGCTGTACGTTTTCAGAACTTTGATAGTTGAGTAATCGGTTTTTTTTCTTTGATTGTCGTTGTGTTCAAAAAGGCAAACTTGGATGGTTTCTATAGATTTAAGCCGATGATTAATTAAAAGCTCTTACTAAAGCAAAACTAAATATAAGTAGAAAAAAATCTGGTCTTGCATATGTGTAAGCAGAATTTGAGGTCAAGTTTCTCTGGCTTGTACTTAATAATTCTTTTAAAGAAGTGGTAAATGGTTCACGGAAAGTCATCAACACAAAAGACTTCCAATTCGTGGTATATAAAGTATATAATCTCAAAACAAGCATTTTTTAATCATAAACAAAATCTGTAGCAAAATTCACCATATTATATTTGCACCCGTATCTCTACCACTAACTAGCAAGTAGTAACTACCTAGTTTTCTTGGCTTTCGCCAACTTTTTCTTTTTCTTCTTCAGGGCTTTTGGTGCTTTGGTTTTTCTAGCTTCTCTTTTCTCTTCTTTAACTTTCTTCTTGTTCTCCTTTCTCGCCACTTTTATATCCTCAGGTCTCTTTGCCTCATTTTCAGAAAGAGACCCTTCTTCATCGGAGCCAATCAAACTATCCTCACTTTCATCTGTTTCTTCCTCTGATTCAATCTCCTGGGAATTAATATGACCATCTTGATCAGTAGGTGCCTCGAAGATGACCTCTCCAGGTTGCTGTTGGTCGTCCCTTCTGGGAAGAGAAGGTTGAGCAATAGCAAGTACCTCTTTATGCCCTGTGATAGTCTGGTATGACATACCTCCAGTGTCCTTGCCACTAGTTAATTTCATGACATCCTCTTCAGCATGTGTCACATCATCTAGCGTTTTGGGAATATACGACTACCAAAAAAAGATATAATATCAAGTTGGGCATAAAAACTTAAAAGATAAGTTGGACATAGAAACTTAAAAGATCATGCATATCTCGAGCATTGTAAAAATTTACTTGCTCAAAAAGTAAATAACTGGGAAACAATTCTCAGGACATGTTGGCAGGAAAAAAGTAACAAACTAGAAGGCTAATGCATACAGCAAATTAACTATATGTCAATAACCAAACACTTCCTGGAGACAGTACCATACGGGAAAAACAGAAACATGGATGATGGAACTACATAATACATATATAATGGAATAAATGGCTGCTCATATCACCTTCAAAAAATCGGAATCTGCAGTTTCATCCTCTGCAGAAAACAGATTTCCTCTAGCCAAATTTTTTTGTTGCGCCTAATAACAAGAGGGTATACATTACTTAGGAAAATTCAGGAAAAATGCGCAAGGACTTGGAAGTGAAAACGCTACATAAACAGGTCGTACCATTTCCAAATAACTATCCACAGACTCGTCGCTTATGGATGGATCAACTATGAAATCAAACAATTCACGAATCGTCATAACAGCTACACCATGTTTTTTGAAGAAGTCCTGAAACTCACAATAAGCTATCATTATTCGCTGGAAATAAATTCAATTACTGCTCTTCATGTATCTTTATACAGAATTGTAATTATGTAAAAACAACTCACTGAAACATGAAGGCAGTCCTCTTTGAGGAAATCAAGGGCATGGGGATGATCAAGATCAACCGATTGTGATACATCAATAATATACAAGTGACCCTGGCATGAGTAAGATTTTATTAACAATAATCTTTATAATAAACAAGATTATGATTGAAAATATTTTATAATGTTAATCATTTAGAATTCCTCACCTCATAAAAAAGTATGTTGTATTCACTGAGATCTCCATGCACCAGCTTGCACTTCTGATATAATGTGCGCATTGCCATTACCATCTGGTACAGATGAAAAAGGGTTAGGACTATATATCACAACTCCAGAAGCACAGATAAATTCATGCAAATGTACAGAACAACTTGATATGATATTATATTTTTATCAGGTTTGGAAGCCATCCCCATCCTAGCTTAAATCTAAGGGAATCCTTATCTAGAATCATCTTTTCTCCAGTTTGAAATAAAATCTGCAGTTGTATATGGGAATGCTCCTACTATTATTGGGTATGATAATAATGCTAGATTCTTCTGCCCAAGTGGAGTTCTCAATAGAAACACCATCAGGCAATTGAGAGGGTCACCAAGATGAGCCATAAGAACAAATCAAATATCCATCTACGAGGGTGTAAAGCTGTCTTTCAATATCTTTTTAAAATGTTTTAGTCATAATGATTTACATTAAAAAACATTCACTCTGACAGAATGCAGATACAGGTAATTACCCAACTAAATCCCTAATTTCACTAATTTGCATATAGAAGCAATTATACACATATCATGAATTCATTAATTGTTGAAACACACCTCCATATAAGCTTCACGTAGTTTGTCAAGAGATAAAGAGGCATCCTTGAGTCGAGGCGCACCCCAACCAGATTTGCCTGCAGAGAAAATTTACATCAATCTCCCGCCAGTGTATACATTTAAATTAAAACATTTTGAAGAAAGTGAAAGTACATAGTAAGAACTTACTACTTTACTGTCAAAAAACTATAGGGGAAACAAGTATGTAATAGCGAGAAGCCGAGAACAAGGGTGCCTCACAAAATTTTGAAGTCATTGTGGTTTCATATGTGCAAGTTAGGGCCCAAACCAAAAACCATGACAACTATAAATTAATCAAATCTCACATTATTTGTTGGACTTAAATTTTTCCAAAGAAGAACTTTTCAAAATAGAAAGATGATAGAAGATACAAGGGGAGCAAAAAGATAGAAAAAAATCCATAACTTAGCCATTTGTTGTTAATATGTATATTTACATATATAGGCAGTGATTTAACTGAGAACAGTTTGTATGTCAGAACAGTGAGAACAATTGTTCTGCACTTCTCAAAAAGTGCATAACAACTCTTTTGCAAATATTTCACATTTTCATTATTGTAATGTTCTGTTGCAGAACAATACTCCCTCAGTCCCGCTCATTTCTATACGTTTTTTTTCTGCTCGGCACACACTTTAATGCTCTTATAAAATATAATTCAACTTGTTTTTAATTTTTTTTCCTGAATAAAATTTTAAATATTAAATTTCTATTCAAAAAAAAATCTTAAAAATAAGTTATAGAACTATAATTTACAGGAGCATTAAAGTGTGTGCCGCATCCCAGTCCCCCAATGTATACAATTCATGTCTGCGGAGAGAGTAGTGTTCTCTGTATTCTCATGCTAAGACGTGTTCTCCATAGAGCTCCATAACAAGAACTACCTATAAACTCCATAACAAGAACATGAAGCCTCAAAAGAAGTGGAGTCGGGCACCTAATTCCTGCTGCCTTTAGCCTGAAAGATATACAAAAAAATAAAAATTAAATCATATTCAAATATTATATATGCAAAAAAAAAAAAGAACACTCGTATATAGATCACCCCGTTCATAGAACATCATAAGACTGCACTTACTGCAGGATATGCTAGTCTGTTTGCTCATCTTGCGCTATACATTTGTTACTTTTTAATGGAACCACTTGCTATGTTTCTTAGTCCCCAAGTTCCAGTAACCAACATATAGATGGAAGGGCTGGCAGAAGCTTTGTGCTTCTTATTTTATTGCATTACTTAGCTCATTACATATTTAAAGTTTGAGAGCAGCTGCAAATCCAGAGATTACAGAAATATCTCCTACATTTGATATCTTTTTACTAGCAATCAGAAGACAGAGTTCAACAATCTCAACCTAAATTACTTGGTATCATGATATCATGATACTCTTCCTCTTTATCTCTACTTAAATCCACCCCTTCAGGCGTTGAGAGCCTTAAGCTCAAAATTACAGATGTATTATACCACAAAGCTTTTTTAAGGCCCTGCTTGGTATTGTTGATACAAACATAACAAATTTTTGGTGAAAAGCATCAGGCAAAAAATTATTTGATAAATTTAAAAGCAGTTTTTCTGAACAGTAGTTCTCGACTCAAAAGCTGCCGCATGTCTCCCCATGCTTTCGGAAAAAGCTGCTCAGCTTTTCCCGGAATCTACCACAAGTTTCACTATAAAACCTCACCAAAAACATTAATTTTTTAATATAATCATTTTATGTAATCTCATTGAGTTAGCAAAAGAAAATCTACTGGAATGCTCCGAGTGTGACCACCAAAATAACTGTAGCAATTACAGACAAGGTAAAGAAGCATTTACAGTGAATTACATTGTTATTGTACTCATGTACCTCATAAGATTCCTCATTTCTTTTTCAGCCCATGTCTTGACCATTTTTCTTGGATTGTGCCGGCAATATCCATATCTAAAACGGTAGTCACCTTTTACATATCTGTCTCTGTCCCTGAAATGTTTAAGAGCATCAAATTTAGTATCGCTAACACCACCAAGGAGTATCTAAACGTTAATCTCAGATGCTAGCTTGGACAGCAGGAGAAAAAGAATATATATATATATAGTCTGTAGAGTGTGTTAAAATGCATATAAATTTTGACTTGTCTCGTAAGCAAGCTGCAAAGCACTTGAAAGTTATGTGAATAATCATGGAAGAAAAAGTCGAGCAAATGTTAATCTACCATCCAACTGTTAAACTAACATCTACCTTCCATATTATTATGAACATCAAGGAATATTTATCATCACCTAACAATCGTATTCTGTACTTGCAACTTCTAGACCACAACAAATTTACAGCACTGTAATCCAGTTACCAATCATACATGTCACTGCTGATTTATCACAAAGGTCAAAGGATAAGATGAACGAAATAATTATTAAAGATAACCTCATGCTCTCTGGTCCTTCTCATCATGCTTGTTCCCAATTTAACCTTAACTCACATTTTCTATGAAGAGAACCCCTTGTTCGTGAAACGAGGGACAAAAGAAGCCAAGATCATTGCATATGTGCAAAATTTTACTTATATGTACTAAATAGATGATGTTTAAGTATTTAGAAATAATGGAAAGAATATAAAATTATATCAAGCAGAAAGATTCCAGCCTTGATTCTTCAACTACAGTGCACAACAGCATAATTACAGGACAGATTTCTCGAGCTTACTTAAACACAAGTACAGAAGTTTTGTAAATTTTGATTGCCAATTCCTGACCATCAGATTTTGTAGCATGGTAAACATTTGCCTGTACAGAGACAACAAAAGAAAGGCACAAGATTGTGGATAACATTAGTAGCAATGGAACTAGCTTTAATAAAGGTAGCAAAGGAACCATTTCCATTTGAAACAAAGAAGGTAACAGATGAAATGCAGAACACACATACTTCTTTGCCAGTTGAAATACAACCATTTATATCATGGAAGACACCCCGATTCAACATTTTGAACAAAACCATGCGAGTTCTGGGGTCAATTGTCTGCAAGAAAACAAGAGATACTTCTATGAGTTACGTCAAATAACGGCATTACAAAAAGTAAAACTTAAGGCAGCCTGCAAAAGCAATAATCAAAGCGAACTCGAACTGTCTTTTGAGCAGATTCAGCCAATGCACTCAAGCAATTTAAATAACAAACCTAACTGTACATTGAACTTATCTAACTGATCTGGGTGTCCAACAAATAACTAAAGGGCATGCCCCTATTTAGCAATATCACTTCAGCCAGGAACTGAGTATATTTTCACTCGGGCATTTTGATTTATTTTCAGCTTCTTCAAAAGTAAGTCATAATACAAAAGGCACGGCCCTTCAGAAGAACATATTAAGAGGACAGCAGCAGGAAATTTTTATTTTTGCATCTAGTTTGTTAGATTTGTAACTATGTATATCATTTTTACATAAAATAGATTAAATTACCTGGAAATTTCATTTCTCATACTGCACCTTATAACTAGCCTAAGCAAATTTTTGCATGATTAATAATACAACTACCTCCAATACTTCTATACGAGTACATGCCTGAATAAAAGACAAAGCATTCAAAAGAAAAACAAACATATATGCTTGTTTGTTCTTATAGGCATTTCTGTTTTACAATCTTACAATACGAAGTCAGTACTAAGATTAAAAATATCCGACATTTCATTTCTTTTACGAGAGATAACAGAAACTACAGAGACACGATTCATATCAAGCCAACAGGACTACACGCACCTGCTCAACAGTTGCACGATCCGCCTTCTCCGTTGTTTTAGTCTTTCCAATTGCCATATCTCTAACACTTGCACGAATAGCAGTTGTAACAGAATTCGACATGCCAACATCAAACCTTCCCTCCCATTCCTAAACCGACTAACAAAACTTACAATCAAATATTATCGACAAATGTAGAAGCTAATAACTAAATGTGCTTATGATATACCTCTAAAGGTGAAGCTCTAATATGATTAGTGAACTTCTGGTTTCGATTCGGGAGAGGCTGCAGCGAAGAGGCATTCGGACGAGTGTGAAGGCCACCGTGAGCATTTGGGCGCCTCGACTGAGGAGTAAAAGCTCCATCAATAGCATCTTCATCATCTTCTGAATCCAAATAGTCCAAAGCGTCTCCAATTTCAGAATCTGATGACCACGAGTCCTCTTCTTTTTCATCTACTTCCACTTCTGCTTCAAGTTCCGTCACTTCAATCGGTTTTTCAACGTGAATTGACATCTTTAATTCACTGCTTTGGTTCTGTGCTTTAGGGTTTTAGGCTTTTAGCTAGCTTGTGGCAACGCGAAAACTATAACCTTATATAAATATCACAAGCCCACACATGCATATTCCACGTAAACCTAAACCGTAAAAACCAACCGAATCGTGAAACTTCTTTCGATTTGATTTTATTTTTTTCAAAATTTTGATTTTTCGGATTCAAAGCAAGAGCTTTTCCGAAAACCTTTAGCTAAAGATGAAGTTTTTCAATTAATGGAACATTTAAAAAAAATAAAAAATGAGTTTAATAATTATTTATTGAATATTATTATTTGTTTTCAAAAAAAAATAACTAGTTATTATATTGTGATAATTTCTGAACATTAAAGATTTGACTAAACATATATTATTTAATATTGATATCCGATAGTCAAAGGGTTAAAATTTTTGAAATAATTATTTTGAGGGAGTTATTTCAATTAAGAGATTGTAGAGCGTTTATATAAACTAGCATAAAAGCTCGTGCGAGGCACGGGACTCTAATTTTTGTTGTGTTTTAAATAATATTCGTGTGTCATCATATTATTTCGAGCATAACTATTACGTCTTATTTTTTAACAAAATATTTAAATATGAAATGTAACATTTGCAATCTAATAGCATTGATAGTAATAATATGTACTATATTTAAAAAAAAATTATGGATCAAAAAAAACATTTGAACTGATTTTTCTATATTCAAATTTGTTAAGATATAGAGGCCACTACCATATTGTCTAAATGTTCAAAATTATATTCGAAATTAATACTGAAACTTTTAGAATTTAAATATATTATACCTCATTAAAAAGATCTGTAATTTATTGTTGAAAATTATTAAATTATTTCATCCAATATGAAAACTTTTTCTTGATATGTGAATTACGATATCCTCAATCATGATTAGATGAAGATGTGTGGTCCGCGTTGTTTTATATTTATTTCTCTTTTTTTGAGCATACGTTTGTGTAATAGTTAAGTGATATATGATGGACAGACCATCAACACATTCTTTTTTATCATATATTGCACACACCTTGTATAAATAATAATTGAAACATATATTGTATGTAAAAGACCTACCTTACTTTATTATAAAAGTATCAATTGAACTACTAACCTTATAATTGTAGCAGAAAAATTCCGACACGTTTAATGTGGCTTACCCTTTTAATTTTCCAATTATATAGTACTTCAATGCCTTATATTTTTTTTGTTAGTTTAAAATATTAGATGATTATTACTTTGATACCGCGTGTTATAATATTGTCTTGTTATAAATTATTAATTTTTTATCATTAGTTTTCTGAGCTTGTTGATTAAGACTTTTAATGATTTTTCATGTAATTGTTATAAACCATATCTCAAATAGCAAAAATAGAGTAGATGTCAGTTAGGCACCATGGAGTTCATAAAAATAAGAAATATTTAGTTTAATTAGTCGCATAGTTACTTTTTAAGCTTTGTGCAAACTCACATTTTTAAATATTTTGATACTCTTATTTCTTAGGGGTGAACAATGTAGCATATCATGTTCAATTGTTAAAGATCAAATCAGGTGTTCGATATTCAAGATTATGGAAAACTATTCTTGTTCTATTCTCGTTTAATCAGATATTAGTTTTCACCTTATCACGTCGGATTATCCATTTTAGAATTAATTATATTTTATTAGTTTATTTTGTAAATGAATAATTAATTTAATTATAGTTTGAATCATTTTATTTAACTCGTATGTTACACATTGATGGATGGCATATTAAAATTATAGTTTTAATACTTTAATATATATATATATATATATATATATATATATATATATATATAAAACTTATTTTTCTGTGTTATTTTATTTTAAGCAAATAAAATTTATAACTCAATTTTTTTAGTAGGTTTCGTAAACACGTTTTATTATTATTTGGTTGAATTTTGATTAACAACATAGAATTTCCCTAAATTCACCTTTGCATCACAAGTTATCATATTTCAAATTCATATATCACCAAAATCACATCATTTAGACATATTTTCTAACACCAAATTTGATGTCTTTGTCATTATCCTTAAATCTATAATTTTTTTTTGAAAAGATTTGGTTACACGTCGAATTCTGAATTCATAAGTTTAAAATAAAAAGTAATCTAAATAAAAATATTCTTTCAGTTATCTTATTTCATATTTTTCAAAATATTGTAATCTCTTTATAAGTCACCTTTTATAATTAAAAAAAATATATGACATAGTCCATGTTGAAATTCCATCAATTTTTCCTTTCAAAGATGCTCACCGAAATCTTAGTTTTTGTACTTATTTCTCACATTCAAATTTCTCTAATATTGTATCGGTACTCGTTTAAAGTATTAAGTTAGATTTGAATTCGTGCAATTTTATTCAAATATGAATTATATCCATTTTTTGAAATCTGAAACATGGCTCGAGCCCAATTGTTCAAATTCTTTTTCAAATTTAAATTTATTACGTAAGTAGTTAATTTATGGATGTTAATCTATCATGTAAAAAACATATGAGACTTACCTGAAATAATAACTTATCTCAAATAAATAAGATATTGAAAAGAATATAAATACAACAGTTTTAATGTATGAATTTAATGCTTTTGAATAAAAAAAATTAATTGCTTGTGCAGCTCAAGTGGTTTCAGTGGTGTAATTGTGATGTAGAGGGTTTGGGTTCGAGTCTCATGAATAACATTTTTTTTATGGCTTGTCACGAACGTGTTGAGCTATTATATATATAAGTAGAAAGTAGATAAGTAGATTATTAAAAATTTAGTTAATTAACTATTTATCAAATAAATGTATTAAAATAAATAGTCAATTTAATAGTCATAATTTTTAATTTAAATAATTTAAATAATATTTAATCATTATTAGATCATATGTATTTTTCACTTCATACAATAATATAAGATATATAATAATTCTCGTTTTATGTGGCAACACACGATGTTTAATAAGAAATGGACTGTTATATAAACTAACGGGGCACACTTAATTAATACATTATTACTGTAGGATATTAAAATTATATATTATAATTTAAATTAGAATTTTTTTTTCCAGAAGTAAATTAATTAACTATTTATCAAATAAATGTATTAAAATAAATAGTCAATTTAATAGTCATAATTTTTAATTTAAATAATATTTAATCATTATTAGATTATATATATTTTTCACTTCATACAATAATATAAGATATATAATAATTCTCGTTTTATGTGGCAACACACGATGTTTAATAAGAAAGCGACTGTTATATAAACTAACGGGGCACACTTAATTAATACATTATTACTGTAGGATATTAAAATTATATATTATAATTTAAATTAGAATTTCTTTTTTCCAGAAGTAAATTAGAAAAATGTTAAAACAAAGAAAAGTTATATTTGCATAGCCATTACTTTGTTTAATATTTTTGATATTGGAAGGCCCAATTACATACTGGATAAAGTTCATAAGACAACGGTCCAGCAGCTCAGACAGGCAAAGCGTAAACCTAAAAAAAGAAAAAAAAAAGAAAGCAACAACCGAATCCCGTAACATTGAAAATCTCAAGTCGGTTTTTTCAACTTTAATTTTGAAAAACCTTTTCCACTGATGTAACGGTAACCTAAACTTTGGACTCCTTCTAATTTTTTTTATTAATTAATTTTACTATTTTCACTGATGCAACGGTAACCTATTTTGGACTTTTTCTCTTCTGAAACATCAAACTAATCCTTTCAATACATCCACAAAAACATCAACACAATCATTGCGCGAAACACACCTCAAACTATTAACTAAAATATCATTATGCTTTTCATCACGCAGCAATGGTGTTTCCACATCCATCAAGAAAAAGTTTTGGTTCAAGTACTTATCTAGTCTACAAACAAGAACTCATTTATATAGCAGAAATTCACATGGTTGACCCATAACAATATAAATCTTAAAGAAAACATGGACCACTACATTATATATTGCATGTAGAATGTCGTTTTCGACATTGTTGTCCTTTTCTGTCATTTGCCCTTACTTTAGGAATAGAATTTATTCGCTGGATAACAGAATTTATTGCTCGCTTTGGTTATGTTGAAGGAAAAGCTTACCGTTGCACTCAGTTCGTTGAGTATTTAAAAACTGGTATAGAATTCACACCTGAGATTTTCTTGAAGGATATTGAGAATTACCAATTCAAGTTTATATTAAAAGATTAAATTGGTTCTTCTTAAATTATAACATGTATAAAAATATATTTTAACATTCTCATTAAAATATATATGTTCGATCTAATTTTCAATTAGCCATTTGGCGGACTTAACTATAGGAATTTATCCACCTGTTAAATAAAAGATTTATTTTATCACGTTATTTTATTATAATTTTATTTTTACAACAAAATTAGTTAAATCAAAATATATACGATAAAATAACAATTATGTTAACCGCCCGTGCATTGCACGGTTTATAGGAGGAATATTATTGGTCTACAATTTAGGAGTGATTTCTGATTGGTGGTAAAATAATTATTTTTTTCTGATTGGTTAACTGAATCTATGTTTAATATTTGATAGAAGGAAAGTTGGAGGAGGAATATGGTCTAAAATCTAGGAATGGATTCTGATTGGTCCTAAAATAATTCCTCTTTATATGGTTAATATTTTGATTAAAATTTAATAAAAAAAAGTTAAACAAATAATATTATTGGTCTAAAATTTAAAAGCGGTTTTTGATTGGTCCTAAAATATTTTTCATTGATTTTATAACCCGTGCAAAGCACGAGCGGGTATAATATTTGTTATTTTATCGTATGTATTTTAAATTTAACTTATTGTAAAAATAAAATTATGATAGAATAATATGGTTAAATAATTTTTATTTAACGGCTGAATGAATTCTTAATAGATTGTTTTTTGACAGAATGAATTCTTTATAGTTAGGTCCGTCAAATGACTAATTAAAAATTTGTTCGAGCATTTATATTTTAGTGAAAATGTTAAAAATTAATAATTTGATATAGAACATATTATAAGTTAAAGAGACACGTAAACTCAGATCCCGACACATCATAATAACCTAATTTTTAATGGTTTGGTTTAATAGATAATGAAAAGTATATCATAACATGTTATAAATTAAGGAGGTCTGTGGGTCGAATATCAACCGGATCACCAAACTCGACCGAGCTTTAATAGTATACTAATAGTATACTAATAATAGACGGTAGAGTATAGATTTATAATATTGCTTTTAAAGTGAGACCATTAAAGTATTTAAAAATAATGTTAATGTATTTTAGTGGAATCACTGGTTTATTATTATTATATATAATAATATTATATTTTTATAAATATGTCGCATGCTCTGTTCTAAAACTCGGTGATTAAAAACAATTAATCATCGATTAATCCTTATTCTGTAGTTCACCAAACTGATTAAATATCTGATTATTCTATTAATCATTCTATTAATCCCCGATCAATAAAATTAATCCTCGATTAATCCTTGTTCGACATCTTTACCGATTAAATCTGATTCCCGCTTTTTACAACACTGGTCACCCATGTTAATTGTAGAAGATCGATTTTTTATTTTGAAAATCTAAAAGACATATTGTGTTTTAGTTAAAAAGGTAATTATTACAGTATGTTGCTTGATGTTAATTCAAAAGATTGAATTTTTTAGTATAAAACATAAAAGGTATTTTAGTCAAAAAGAATAACTAGCGTAAAGTGCAAGGCACTTTCAACTCAAAAATTCCATGATATTAAAAACTTTACAAGTCTGTTATGAAAATGTGGTTGGAAAATTGCTGAAATGTATATATTCGGTCTAATTTTTTCTAGTAAGAATAGATCGGGAAAATTAAATAAACAGCATATCTCCTCAGGAGATTCATCCTCAATCTTTCGCGCAATAGCAGAATAAGTTTTTTTATACAATGGTCTCAACTTCAAGTAGTGTGCGGCATTAACCAACTTGTAGAGACTTGATGTGTCCTTTCTCAAAAAATTCTCGTCAAAAGTCTTGCGTTTCTATCAAAAGAACAAAAAGATGTTAATTATAAAATACGCGCTAAGGTTAATTTCAGGATGATGCAACTGAATAATAAAATACAATATAATGCAAATACAATTTAGATGGAAGAGAAATAAAAATGACAAGTGCAAGTAAAAAGTTTAGAGCGAGGTTAGCATTAAAAAGAAAAAACTCCGTCTGGCTAACTTCTTTCTACGATGAGATTTGAGCATGTTAGAATGATGAGATTGAAATCTAGTTCATATATGTAAAGTAGAATTGAGGAAGGAATCAGTATCATGCATAAGTCTCCACATTGGTACTAATATTTATATTTAGTTCTACACCCCTTCCCCCCAATTGAATTCCTTGCAACAGAATACAAGATAATATACTTGGTTCTTTATTTCTCAGACAATGGTTTTGAATCAGCCTGTAATTTATATGAAGCCTTTTTATTCATCTTTAAGCAATTTGTAGATTAAATAAATTACACTCTAATGTTTAATTATTGTCTCTCTCCAAGAGGAAATATTTATAAACACACACATAGGGCTTAACATAAGACTTAAAAGCAGGGAAATGACATAAGCATGAGTTCGAATAAGAATCATATCGCGAAAATTGAGCTGTTGAGTAGATTAAAATAAATGTAGAATTTGAGTTTAAGGCCAACCTCTCCTGCAACTGAAAGACTGACTGGACTGTTGTGATCTTTATGAAATGCAGCACTTTCAGCTAACCACATTGGCCCAAATTAAGCGACAATTAGCTAAATTTCTGGGTATTTGAGTTAATATTCAATAAGCAAGAGATATTTTACTACATGTTGTTTCTGTTGAATAATGTTTGTTGTAGCATAGGATCTTGTTGGTGTGTTTTGAAAACTTAAGATGGTAGCATAGCTCGGTTTAGGAGGAGACTCGGGTCAGAGAAGGGAACAGAATGAATAAATTTGAAAGAAAACAAATGATCAGCTAGTAGCCTGATAATTAACTGACCTGTCCACTTCTCTTCCGGAATAAAAAACCCATCTGTGTAACAATGAATCCAATCCCCTCAATCAATTTTTTTGGAGAATGATGAGATGTAAATCTGATGGTCCTCTCAGAAATGTCCTGCTGGACAAGAACGAATGTTCATTTTAGATCTTACCATACAAAGTTCTGGTAGTAATTTAAGTCCCGCAGTGGTTCTTACCTCTTTCTCGAAGAAGCCTGAAAGATCCACGCTTGAGGCCATGCTAATGAGACGAAAAGCATTTATAGAAGTGGAGGACTCTGCATCTTTCTCTGCTAAGGATGACGACACCAATGAGATAGTGGTTAAAATAAGTTAAAGAATATGAAGGTAACTTATAATCTGCTGAGAATTTCCAACTGTGACTTACCTCATAATCATGAAAGCTTCATTATTAATGCATATATCTTCTTTATCTTGAACAGGATAAACAAGAGTGTGAGAGGCACAGGTCATTTTGTAGAAAATGGCTAAAATTTGTATTGTTATTGATGGACATCAGTAGGAAACAAAATATTTTTATCCATGTCAATATGTGTCAAATTTTTATTCATGTCAATCTCTAGGTCTGGTTCTTTTTATTATGTAAAAATTTACATGAGACAGCTTATAAATGTATACAATTTTATTTGCATGTTTAGTACATGTTAAAGGAATTTATATATCCTTTATTTGGTTATGGATTAAGTTAAATAGAATTACACACTGGTATCAAGTAAACTTACACATGATCATATAATTAGTACGTTCTTGAAGAGGAATACAGGAGTCTAACGGTAAATCTTGTAATATTTCTATCACCGACTTGGATTGCATATCGACCACAATTATAGAAGGCACCAGACAGAAGGACTTATAAAAATAAGTTGACAATAAAAAGTCTTGCGAAGACAGCAAAAGGAAGAATTCAGAATATACATATTTTGACTATAGATATGAGTCTTGATCTTCTTAGAGTTGAAGCTTCAAGTTCGGAAAGCAATTCAAGGTATTGGTTTATAACTATTTAGTGAAGAGAAACCAAAATAGTACCTTAACTAAATATATTTCTAAGAACTGCTGAGCAAACCAAGTGAAGGAAGTATTCTGATCTCTGGAATTAAATTTTTCCACAATTATGTACCACAATACAAGGTGCAAAGGCATAAGGTATTCTTGTAGCTCTCACTTCAAGAGCAGTAGCTGCAACAATCTTTTTCTCCAGTTGAGGGTCCCTGCATAAGAATATTATGCATCTCTAGATGTACAATAAAAAACCTTTATATAAACTTATTTTGCAATCTTCTTAAATTTCATTCTTCTAATTCCTATGGTGGAAAGATGATAGTGAAGCCAGTTCTAAAAAGAATTTTTCTCTGATTTCTTTATGCTAGCTGAAGGAAAAACATTTAATTTTACCAATCATTAGCTAAAAATAATGATTAGAAAAAAAAATCTTCTATTAATTCAGCTGCTGCACCCAAAAGAATCGAGGAATACTAAATTTGCCATTAAAGTTTCTATAGCCTCTGTCCTCTGAGAAGGAAAAGCTATTCCAAGGCATTTATATCAGCTCAAGAAAGGGAGCTGTAGACGGAGGAAGAGGCTGATGGCTACAAGATTTGCAAGCACATAAGCAAAGCGGAGATATAGGCCAATTTAGTTTATTTCTATTCTATGAATATTAATAAGAACTTATCATCATTCTGTGATGTTTATGCCGTTTATTTATAAAAACAACTATGTATATCAAAATTGAAATTGCCTACGCTAAGGAAACAGTTCGAAGTCAAATGTTAATAGATACTTATGATTCCTCTATATCAGCTGCCCAGAATTTTTACTTCTTCTAGTTGGCCCCAACTTAAAAGTATTGGTTGTCAAAAAGACACTTTTATCTACAAAAACTTGATTCATGCTCAATAGTATACACTTTACTTTACAATTCCGATGGCAGGTGAAAACAAACCATAAACAAAATTAATGAAAATAACCAGAACTAATTGCTCAAACAACATCATAAAATTTCCCAAAGTGAAATTAACAATATGCATCAAAATTTTACACTGGTTCACTCAATCACAGATGACACATATCAAACAGAACAGGTGAACAAAGTTAGTATGGCATATTATAATCAGGCATTCCAAAAGAATAGTAAGGGCCATAAAATTACCTTTGCCACAACTGCAGTTCTTACAATCCAATTCCCTTTACTAACACAACAATGCTAGAGACCTCTGAAGAATGTTTAAACTATAATCGCCGCCGAAGTAGAAGGAGACAAGGATTAAAAACACCAGCAAAAGATTGCACCGCTGATTCCATCAAAGGCTGGGTAAAGGAGTATATGCCTACTCACAATCTAAATAAACCCGGAGGGTTAGCATTTGACAGGGAATAGAGACTAAAAAAAATGAATGAAATTTTGGCAAAGTTTAAAACCATGTACTTCCGTGGATGAGGACATTCCAACCAATGTACAAGTCCATCATAAATCTGTCTACAACTTCAGCACAAAGAGAAAAAGCACGACAAAGTAGAAATTCAGTAACCAAGCGTTGTTCCCAATGAATTCCAATATACAATGACAAAACCAATCGCAGAAGTGATGTTAACTTTTGTCCTATGACAAAAGAACCCGATCTAAAAATTTGATGTTTGTTCATCTCTATTAACATGTAGGCAACGAATCAAAATCTGAGAAACCATACCTGTGTCCTGACAAGTAGCATTGTGCAATTGCTTCACCGCCCTGAGCTCCTCTGCCACCTCTTAGGTCAGGCACAACTTTGGTCTGCTACGTTTTTTAGGGGAGCCATCCAGTGTGAAGGTGTACCGCCTAAACCAAATTGATATACACACAAAAACTGGATCCCTCTATCCTAAAACCCAAACGAAGAGAAAAAAACCAAGCGAGGAGAGGCAACCCAGCACAAAACATAAATCGCAGGCAAGGAGAGAACAGCTGAGCTAAATCGAAACTGTCAGGGATCAGAAGAAAACAAACAGGCAATGGCAATGAAGGAATTGTGTAAAAAGCAAGGGTATATATCTAATTTCACAGGCATTTTTCTTGCTCTTTTTACCCCTGGTCCTCTTTTAATATATAGAAGTACATAGATCAGTTATATAGATAGCACATATTTAGGCCCAATACCGACTGATGAAACTTCTGATTTCCGACTTTAATAATATAGTAAGTATAGATTATAATAATATTTTTTACATGTATGTTGCATGTGTTGTTTTTTAGAAAATCAGTTTTTTAGTTAAATATCTGAAAAACATAACGTGTTTAAGTTAAAAAAAGTAGTTGCTATGTTGTCGAGTTTTTGAAGTTAGAAAATATAAAAAAAATAATTGTCAATATATATATATATAAAGGAGGATGCGGGCGTCTCTAGAATTGTTCGATTCAGTCTTCTGATTTTTCTTAAATTTCGGAGAGAAAATATAATTATAATTCAAAAATAAGGTTCAAGAATTCTAAAAGTAATACGACTCTTTTCTTATTGAATTCTAAAAATGATACAACTCTTTTCCTTTTTATTTAGTATTTCTTATTGAATTCTAAAGATAATACATTTTTTTTCTTATTTAGTAATCCTACAAGAAATAGAATTATATTTAAAAAATTAGGTTTTAACCAATAAATAGGAATTATAAAATAAAAATAATTAACAAAAAAAATAGGATATATAAAATAAGAATCATATATTGATTTTATAATAATGTAAATGATTCTTGATTAGTATTGTGTTTGACGTGCACGGGAGGCGGCCCAAACTAATTTTTATCTAAATAATAATAATTTTTCTATTAGTATTATGTTTGACGGGAAAGTGGCTAATATAATTTTTATCTATGTTATAATTTTTTTTTGTTGAAACGGCGGTTCAAAATAATTACAAAATAAAATAGGATATATAAAATAGGAATCATATATTGATCTTATAATAATGTAAATGATTCTTGATTAGTATTGTGTTTGACGGGCACGGGAGGCGGCCCAAACTAATTTTTATCTAAATAATAATAAATTTTCTATTAGTATTATGTTTGATGGGAAAGTGGTTAAAATAATTTTTTGTCCATGTTATAATATATTTTTTTGTTAAAACGGTACCACGGTTCAAATTAATTTTTATCCAGTTATAATCTTTAATTTTATCATAATTATAATAATTTTATTAGTATTGTGTTTGACAGTAAAGCGACTCAAACTAATATCTAAATTATAATATTTTGTTATTAGTATTGTGTTTGACAAGAGAGCGGCTCAAACTAATTTTGATCTAAATTATAATATTTAATTTTATCTTAAAAATAATAATTATGGATTAATATTGTCTTTGACGGGAGGGAAGTTCGAACTAATTTTATTATTAGTATTGTGTTTGACATGATGTGCACTTATACAAATTTTTATACTAATTATAATATTTTTTTATTAGTGATATGTTTAACGGGAAGATGACTCAAAATGATTTTTATGCTATTCATATCAAAATTTATAACGCCGCCGTGAAGCGCGGCTTTTTTCACTAGTTTTACTTAAAAAGGATAATTGATTATATAAAAAGGCTCATAATTCGGCCCAAGTACCGACCGACCAAATTTTAAATATCTCAGCTTTAATAGTATTCCGTGTTTTAGTTAGAAATCTATTTTAAAAAAATAACGTGTTTTAGTTAAAAAGGATAGTTGCTTTGTTATCTAATGTTATTTTTGAAATTTTGAATTTTTTAGTTAGAAAATTTTAGAAAAAATAATAATTTTAGTTAAAAAGGATAATTGATTATATAAAAAACCCCTAATTTGGACAGACCAAACTTTGAATAATTGATTATATAAAAAGCCCATAATTCGGCTCAAGTATCAACCGATATAGTATAAAATATAGATAGATTATTGTAGGATATTAAAATTATATATTATAATTTAAATTAGAAAAATGTTTTTTTTCCCGAAGTAAATTAGAAAAATATTAAAACAAAGAAAAGTTATGTTTGCATAGCCATTACTTTGTTTGATATTTTTGATATTAGAAGGCCCAATTACATACCGGATCATGTCCTGAAAGTCCATGTGAGTCCAACAAAAGACAAAGGGTAAACTTCAAAAATAAAAGAAAGGAAATAAAAGAAAAAGAAAGCAACAAGCGAAGAAAAGGAGAATTTAATTACTAGATTTTCGCAGTGAAAAGCAATCAGCAATGGCGGGGATGGAGACAGAGTTGAAAGAGATGTTAAGTGATCTCGATAATCTCCAGCAATCTTTATCAGATCCTTCTTATCAAGCTTCACTTGCTAAGGTAATTTTTTTTAAATAATTTCTGTTAATCCTGTGGTGGATTGGTTTGATTTGTGATAATTTTGCAACTTGGAGGATTGTATGTATTGAAATGTTTGTGTAAATTGTGTATCGTATCGAAATTCAGTTGATAAGTGGCGTGGGAAGGGTTTTAGGGAAATTATTTGTGTATTGTATTGAGTTGGAAGGTGAATGTGGCAAGGGTTTAGGGAAATGTGCTGTCTATAGTGTATTGAAATTCAGTTGCAAAGCCGATGTGGCAAAGGTCCAGAGAAATAATCAGTCTATATCGTAAATCGTAATGAGATTTAGTTGAAAAGCCGATGTGGCAATGGTTTAGAGGAGTAATTAGTCTATATTGTGTTCAGATTCAGTTGGAAAGCTTATGTGGCAAGGGTTCAGGGTTTTGATCTTCTATATCATATCGAGATTCTGCTGGAAAGCCTACGTGGCTAGGATTTACAGAAACGATCTGCCTATAGTCTATAGAGCAGAAAGCTTATGTGGAAAGGGATCAGGGAAATGATCTGTCTATATTGTATTGGGATTCAGTTGGAAAGTCGACGTGGCAAGGGGTCTGGGGATCGATCTGTCTATATATGTAATAATGTGTGTCAGATTGAGATTAGGTAGGAAGATGAATGTGGAAAGGCGTTTACAGAAATGATCTACTAATAAACCTTATCTATATTTGATGTGATTTTGAGTTTATTTGATTGAACGCGAATACAGTATGAGGAATGCATTCAGAATCTGTATTTAATTACATGTTAGAAACGTCCAAGATATTAAAAATTGTTTTCATCGCTCTTTATATATGACACCCTTTGCACATTATGTTTATCTTTAAATATGATACCCATTGTGCATTTTGTATCGCCAGATGCGGTCACATGTTGAAAATCTCACCTCTCTTGTGAATTCTGGACAAGGAAGGCGTTCAAAAGTCAAGGTGGTTATAATTCCATTTATTTCCTTCTTTTAACAATTGTCAAGGTCGTCGTTATGATGTCCTAACACTTATTTATATTATTTTCAGGATATGAGTGCAGAAGTGGTAGATAGCAATCCTTATAGCAGGCTTATGGCACTTCAGAGGATGGGTATCGTGGACAATTATGAAAGAATTCGGGATTTCTCTGTGGCCATAGTTGTATGTATTAAACTTTTATCTACATTTTCTTACTTTTTGTTATGCAAATTCTGTAATCTGTACACAATGACAAGCATCTATTGTAAAACATTATTTTATCAGTCATTATATTTGTTTGAAATTGAAGTTTCTCTGATATATATGTGTGTGTTTATGGACATAGTTATCATGTAAATATGAAATGTTAAATTTTAAATTAAGAAAAAAACATATTATTTCCCACAAAGTTATTCCATGTTCCTCTTCTTACAGGGTATAGGTGGCGTAGGCAGTGTTGCAGCTGAGATGTTAACAAGGTGTGGCATAGGTCGTCTTTTGTTGTATGACTATGACAAAGTGGAATTAGCTAACATGAATAGGCTATTTTTTCGCCCAGAGCAGGTGACCTGATTCTCAACAATGCGAATTTTCTGTTATCTTTCTTAAACGTTGGGTTATATGTAACTACAACTTAAATTTGCTGATTCTTGTTAGGAAAAGAACCCAACTGTGTGTTGGTTTTACTCAATTAACTTTATTATAACAGGTTTTTGTTAATGCTTATTAATTCAGAAGCCTTATTTTGTTCTTTCAAGAATAGTTTCTTGATATTCTATACTATTTATAATCTGTGTTATTATCTTGTAAAATTGTTTTGTTTATTTAGTTGGGAAGAGAATATTTTTTGGGATTTAAGATATGCAACTTGATTTACTTTTGCAGTGTGGTATGACCAAGACTGATGCTGCTGTTCAAACTCTTTCGGACATAAATCCAGATGTTGTATTAGAGGTAAATACTTCAATTTTCAACCAGAGAGTCTAGATCTCTCTATCTTTTTTCCTAATAAACCCAGACGTTGTCTTTGTTTGCTTCCTAGTACATTTTTTATATATTTTATTTGAGTTCACTTGTGAGGAAAATTGTTTAAACTGTCATATATATATATTTAAAAGGTTGAGCAATGAATTTTAGGAAGTAGGGGTTCATAAAGTCGGCAATTTTCCTGAATACGGAACTGATGTATTGTATCAAGTTAGAGAGATCCCAATTTCCGACTCATCTGTCTTAGATAGGATTGTATAAGATGTTAGTCTCAGCTGATACGTCAAATTATTGAGGATTAGGTGGAGGGTACTTGATGACTGACTTTTTTTGAGCTGGAATATACTTGAAATTAGACCTGGCAATTCGTTCGTGTCGTGTACTTAAAGACCAAATACAAAACTGACCCGTTTAACGTTCGTGTATTTTCGTGTCGTGTACCTCCGTTTTCGTGTCGTTCTCATGTCGTGTTTCGTGTAAAATCGAACATAAATATAAATATAAATAAATATATAAATTAATGTAAATATTAGATTTCTAGGCAAAAAATTTACAAAATTATATGAAATATATATTTTTTAATCATTTATACTTACAGTATTATGAACTATGCATTATTTTAAAAGAAAATATACATATATTTATTACAAATATACATATTTATAATTAAATATTAATATTTAATTATATAATTAAATTTATTTCGTGTACCTCGTGTCGTGTACCCAAAGGGTAAACACAAAACCAACACGTTATCTCAGTCATGTACTTCGTGTTCGTGTATTTTTCGTGTCGTGTACTCAAAATGCAAACACAAACACTAAACTTTCGTGTCGTATGAAAAATTGCCGGGTCTACTTGAAATGCCTATATATATGTAGTTAGAAAGTATGTCCACTTTAGTCAACGTTGATAAACATGTTAATTAGGTGGTTCCTTTTCTGTCTATAAAGTTTGAATATTAGAACCTGAAGTTATAGTGAACAAGATTGAATATAAATGATGATACTGTTTGAACTAATCTCTTTACAATCTAAAGTATCACTCTCTCTAACTTTCTTCTCTGCAATATACCTCACTTTGTAATTCTTACTATATATATCACTCTGTCTGTTCCTGACATTGTCCTAAAGCTTGATTTTCATGTTATAACATATATCCTTACTTATGTGTTTCTCATCTACCTTACTTATCAATTAAAAGGTTTGATGACGTTATATACTAAATTGTGATGTTTATGTTTATGATGTGTTTCAGAGCTATACACTAAATATTACAACAGTTCAAGGTTTTGAAACTTTCATGGCAAGTCTTACAAATAAAACACACAGCCTGAGTAAAGATGGCACTGGGGTAGATCTTGTTTTAAGCTGTGTTGATAATTACGAAGCAAGGATGGTAGTAAATCAGGTGAGAATGCATTCTTGCTTGCCCGTCAGTGTCCTTGGGAACTTATTTCACTTATAATGCTTTGTTTATTAAATAGTAAGTTAATGTCATAAAAGAAACAAAAGAGAACAAAAGAATGGATGTCAATGTGTTGTTATTTTATATATATATATATATATATATATATTTTTTTTTTATTTTTTTTTACTAAATGTCTTGTTATTATATTCATTTATGATGTAGCTGACCTTTTTTTTTTTTGGTAGCACAGGCTTGCAATGAGCTTAACCAAACATGGATGGAGTCTGGTAAGTAAGATGGTCTTCATCGTTTTTTAATTTTACATCTTATAATAGTCTATTAAAAGTAATGTAAGGTACTTTGAAATACTTAAAAAAGATCATGCTACTTGTGTCCTAAGGCCGACACTCGTGAGCTTATCTTTGCGTGCTTACTCAGATTCATGTGTATCATTTATCTAATTTGGTTGCCCAAATCATTTATTTATATGCTGAATGTAACAATATTATTTTGTTTCACTAGGAGATAATTTTTGTGTGTGTATATATATCTTCGTCCAATAATTGCTAGAAAATATAGCTTGGATTGTGTTTTTTCTGGAGATGTCAGATAAGTTTTTATTTTAATAAAGGAAAAGATTGATTAGCGAACACCCTCTATAATTTCTATAAAAACTGTATAGAATATGCACACATAAGGTTAATATATACTTTGCAGTCACTTAATTTACCCCTAATTTTATTTTGAGTCACAAGGAGTTGACATGAGAGGAACTGTTGGACAGGTGTCTCTGAAGATGCTGTTTCAGGTCACATACAATTGCTGATACCTGGAGAAACTGCCTGTTTTGCATGTGCCCCTCCCCTAGTAAGTTCATTTGCAGATTCCAGTGTTTGTAAGAGAAGTTTGATTCACATTTTTCCGTTTTGTTACATTGCTCAAGAAATGAGGTTTTCTAGCTTGAGTATAGCATAAACAGTGTGCCAAATGCCTTCTGGGAAGTGATCATACTTGTATAATTACTCTGGAATCTGAATTGAGTTTAATGATTGGCACCCATCATTATTACGAGTTAGGACTTATATTTTTAATAAATATTCATGGACCTACACTGTTAATGCTAATATGCTATGCTACGACCATTCACACTTAAGAGTTTATGCAAATGTAGTTTGGGTTTATGTTCTTATAGGTTGTAGCATCTGGAGTGGATGAACGCACACTAAAGCGTGAGGGGGTCTGTGCTGCATCCTTGCCTACTACCATGGTAATATATGAGTCTACAGTCTACACTGTTATTTTATTCTAAAGCCAGATATTCTTTGACCTACATATCTAATATACTAGTGATATGTTACAGAGCTTCTAATTGTTTCTGGATTTTCATAAATGTTTTGGTAGTACATAAGAATTAGCCATCGCAGGTGTTCCAGCATATGACGAAAAACTGTTCAATTTAGATATTATTACTGAAATATGTGTGAATTGGCCAGTTATACTAATCTGAACCTTTATACTAGGGAGTTGTTGCTGGACTTTTGGTTCAAAACACTCTCAAGTACTTGCTGAAGTTTGGACAGGTCTCTCCATACTTGGTAAATTAATCTCTCTCTCTCTCTCTCTCTCTCTCTCTCTCTCTCTCTCTCTCTCTCCCTCCCTCCCTCCCTCCCTCCCTCTTTTTCTCCCCCTCCCTCCCTCCCTCTCTCTCCACACACACACATACTCTCTCTCTTTCTCCCTCCCTCCCCGCACTCTCTCTCCCTCTCTCCACACACACACACATACTCTCTCTCTCCCTCCCTCCCTCCACACACACATACTTATAAACTTATACTCTCTCTCTCTCTCTACAGACACACACATACTTATATAGTTATAATTTCTGGTAAATGATTGACATTGCTTTATTACAGGGATATAATGCCCTGAAAGACTACTTTCCAACAATGCAAATGAAGCCAAACCCTCAGTGTTCAAATGCTGCCTGCCTGGAACGACAGGTAAATATTGGAGAAACTTTTTGTTTTGCTAAGCATTTTGATTTTTTGCTAAGCTAATATTGGAGAACTTGTCTGCAAGTTATCAAACATAAGTTCAGGTTATTCAGTTTGTTACAATTATTACTTGTTTTCCTAATTCTCAGGAAGAATACAATCTGACAAAACCCGCCCGGGATGCTGCTGCTAAAGCGAAGATGGATGCAGAAGCACTAATAGTAACTGAATCTGCTATGCATTTAGATAACGAGTGGAACATATGGTAAGGGGTTTCTCTTTGATGAGTTATCATTAGGTGTATTGAAGTAATTAAAAAGTCACTTAGGTGCATTTTAAACAATTCTTGGCACTATTTGCTCAAAATTTATAAAAATACACATTTGTTGCAAGCAGATGCAATGCTATTTCAAGTAACAATTGCACTTTTTGAATTTCAATTCATCATTTTCTGTTTGGTACTTTGGTAGTATTTTGTATCTTGTACTAATAAATGGTAATATATGTTCCAGTGTTGTTGACGATGAAGAGCAGGATAAGAAAGATGCTCATACGCATGGTAATATATCTACTCTCTTTACAACAATAAAACTAATTTTATGTGTTCATATGGTAATTACTCATGCACTGTTTAAATATGCAGTTGCATTATAATTGTATATAGATCAGTCATACAGGGTAAGGGCTATTGTAGGTGCTCACAGCTCACCTAGACGACCATCAGGCGGATTGTACATTTAACTATATACATTGACTATTTATTTTACACACGTATGTTTATATGTTGATAAAGTATTAAACCCTTAGTTATACACTTATACTACTAAAATATCATAAACAAATTACTTAAACGTGTATATACTATGTGTGTGTTGGTAAAGAATAAAAGAAGAATAGAAGAATAGCCGTTTGGAATAGTTTTTTGATCAATTCTTTGGCTGGAGATGATGTTTTTTCCCCTCCCTTCCCTCTTTAGATTTTTGTAGATTAGATTTTACTTGTAAGTTATGATGGCCTTAATGTTTATGACGACATATATTCCTTATAATATAATTATGGCTGGACCGGGTCAAAATTATTGGCCTGTATTGAACTGAAATTAGGCAGACTTAGGCGACCTTAGGCATTGCCTACCCTTTGAAAACTACGGCGAGTCGGATGCCTATTCACTTTTCCTCGCCTCCCCAATCGAACAAGGATTGTCTTGTTTGCTAAGATATTCAAATATACTCACATGTGCTGATGTATCGTATGTATTTTTTCCCCTCCAGATGTGCTTCCAGAAGGTCTTGTTCACGAGCTCCCAAGTGCAGATGAGTTTCAAAAGCCGACTGCTCAGGAAGAATCCTTTAATTCTGCTGATGATCTAGAAGAACTCAAAAGGCAACTGGAAGCCCTTAATGCGGACTAATTTTAAGAAAATCGTACTAGAAAATTTTGAAAACCAACGATTAAGTTCTTCTATGTGCTGCTGTACAATATGTAGCATTAAAAAAATTAAAGATATACATGAGTGCAAGTCTGGTAATGGGCATCCCATAAGGAACCCAATCTACCAGCATCGTAGACGTTGCAGATGATTCTAACAGCTTAATTGTCTGATACAACTATAAAACACACAAATATCTGAATCTTCCATTGGCTTATCAACTTTCTAAGTGTCCCATTACTGTGGACTGTGGTTCAAGAACCATGTATTACTACTTGGTAGTTAATCTTTGCGATGGATACTTTCTTAAAATTCAGTCTTTAATTATATATTACCATAAATATAATTTATTTTGGTTGACTCAAGTTAGACTACATATTAGCTATGACTCTTTTTTTTTTTGCTAAGTTAGAGCATCTCCAAGGGTTGAGACCTGTTAGTTAAAAAATCTATGTGTCATCCCATGTGTCATCTAAGTGGCACTTTTAGATGATATGTGAAAAGAAATACTCTCCAACCATCATCCTTTAGCAAAAAGAATATAGATAATCATATTTGATTCAATAGATTTGTTGAACTAGTAAAGCTATTATGTATAATTTTAACTTGATATAATTATACATAACCCTATTGGAGTGTTTTTCTCACCTGTTAGCAAAAAACTTGTATAAACAATTTACATAATCATTATAGCTAACAAATTTAGAAATCACCCTTGGAGATGCTCTTAGCTATGAACTATTTAGCGAAGATAACATGATTATAAAAGATGAATATATTACTTTTCCCATCTCATTTATCTTTTTTCTATTTTATTATTTCTTTCTAAATAAATAATCTACACCAAGTTGCAATAGTAATTAAAAGATTTAGTTTAATTTCATTCTGGCACTTAAAATCCGTTGATCGATCAAATCTGATCTAATCCAGAAACACATATATTAACAGTAGACGATGGTGGTGTTTGTTTGCAAGAAGCTGGAACTGCTTCTTACTTCTGTTTTTGACCCGTTTGTGTAAAGAAGCGGAAGCACTTTTAACAAGTAGAATGCTAGCTTATCTCTCACAGTTTCTATTTTTTTTCCAAACACTTTATTAACTTATTTACTTCTCACAGTCATTTTTTTTTAAACTAACCCAACTTATTTACATCTCACTTTTTGTAAGCTAACCCAAACAGCCTCGATATAATAGTATATTCACCCAACAAAAAGCCCTCTGCCAGCCCTTCCCACATGCTAAGCTGCCCGCAGGGCGCAGAGTAGCTCTTTTTTTTGTTTTATTTTATTCAATTATATTGTTAATTAATTGGAGTATATTTATTAACCCCTTCCGTGTTGCAGAGCTTTTTGCTATAAGGGCCGACACCATAGGCCCACTATAAAGTGAGTCCAAAACGACCTTCCGGCCCAATATTTGTCGCACGTGCAAGTCATTATTATTCCCTCGCATGGTCTTGTACTCTTGTACACAACGTAACAGAAATCACGCTTCGAATTTCTTGCGCTTTACTGGAGCACTGATTGTCAAATTTTGTGCATCACAATCTTGATGGAGTTATATGATGGTTAAGAGATTATCCGTTAAAATTAACACTGAAAATTGTTATATAAATTTGAAAAATTCTAGTCAATAATTTTGTTATTTTCGCCACACAAGCGTGGAACATGCCCAAAAGAGCGAAAGGCAGGAACAAAATATTAGGCACATCATGCGCATCGCAGATGAAATGAATAAAAAGTCACTTTTTAGCCAAAAAGAAATAATAGTAGGAGTAATCTATACTATACTATAAAAAGCCAACATGGGTATAATTTGTAGTCCTTGTTTTTATTCACATATTTTGGTTTGGTCGTTTGTTTTTGGTCTTTTTTAACGTTACTTCGTTACCAGCCGTAATAAACCTATTAGTAATAAACAACGGCTCCTATTAGAGTACTCCTTTTAGACTTCTATCTCCTGCTGGATATTGGTTTTACAGACCCACTGCCCTCTGTCTTCCTCTCCTGTTTCTGAACCACCGCCCCTGTCTTCCTCTTCGTCTCGGCGAACTCCGTAGCTGGACACTACTTATCATTCCATCTCTCAAGGACTTCATCTCCGCTGAAGGTTTGTTCTTCATACATATATATGGATATGAGTTGTCTCTCTTCTGAATATATATGGATATGATCTGTCTCTCTTCTGTTGTTTATTTATCTTAAATTCAGTAATTTAGTTGCTTATAAGAATTGATTAATTTGATCTTTGTTTTTAGCTGCCTCTGTTGTGCTCTTTCTTTCATTCCTGGTTGTGCTCTTTCTTTGCACGTAAAGTGTTTGATCTGAGATTTGTTTAAAAAATTAACTCAATGTGATTAAATGAATAATCACAGAATTAAAATCATTAGAATACCTCCAGTCCTATTTAGTGAAGTGAAGCAGAAATCATGTATTAGCTGTTGAGCGATTTGTAATGTGCAACGCAGTTGCATTCGGAGTTGTTTTTTGACAAACAAGTTCTCCATAACTCAGCAGCTTTATGCCTAAAAACATAACAAGAAACAAGAACTATATGAATCTCTATATCGTAGGCGAATTCAGCATATAGAATTAGTGTTCTACACGTGTGTGCTTTGCAAGTGCTACCTAAATCAAGCACTACCACTTTCGTTTTGCAATGCACCTTAATATTTTATAAATGCTAGGCTGAATAACTTTGAGAATAGTCTGATAGAAAACATTAAGCCATAGCCCATTCTGCAGGGATCATGTCCTGCACACCACAAGTTGGAGTTAGATACTAGTGCATTAATTGCTTGATCATTAAATTTATCAACTTAAGCAAGTTGGCATTTTTATTTTCAGGTAATTTCAAGTAAACCGGGTAACTTAGTCTAGGAAAAAAAGGTAATTCCTGTATGCTTACCCATAGAAGAGTAATATCAGTGTCATCACTTAGATCATACTGTTTTTGAAGAGTAAGCAAAGCATCAACAAAATATCTTTAGCACCACCAGTTTTATTGCGTGCAAGAGTCTGTTCTGCCATAATTTGCTTCGTGAGGCGTGCCCGACGAGTTTACTAGCTTATATGCAGTGCGATGCACAAAGAATTTTTAATATTATTGTTATTGGCAAGAGTCATTTTAGTAGAGTTATCCAGTTTAATATGTGGAATACTTTTATACTGTCGAGTTTCAAATGAATTTGGTATGTTGGTTTATTCAGTAATTTCTGGCAGATCCTTTGATTTGCTGTTATTATATGCTATGGTTGTTTCATTTCAATCATAACTATGTTTCATTTCTTTTATTGGTATATAAGTCATCACCAATTTAGTGACTTCTACTATAGCTTTAAGATTCAAAGGCTGATGCAAGAGAAGTTTCACTAGCCGAAGCCCTTAAGATGCATCTGACCAAGAGCAAAGAAGCTAGAACAGTAAGAGACTGGGAATCAGTAGAAGAGGAGAGCCATTTGGCAATCTCATCTGGTGCAGATTCTTCTCCTCAGGTAACTAAATCGTATATTCACACTAATTTTTTGTTGCTTCTAGGTCTATTGATGTCCAAGACTTTGCCTATGCATCTGTTCACAAATATACTATTTGAATAATTATGTCATTCTATTTTCGATAGCCAAGATGCCATATATAAATACTTGCATGTTTTTGTTACCCCAATTTTAACAGTTGTTCTGTTCACAGATAATTTGAATAGATACCCTTTACAGTTATCATCTATGCATATACAGAAATCTGGATCTCTTATATTTGCTCATGACAAAAAAATTTCATTTTTTTAGATATATGCTTTAAAAGCAGAGGCCTCGCTGAATCTCAGGAAACACCATGAAGCCTATACCATAATTCAAAAAGGGCCAAACTATGACACAAATTTATGCATCCAGTTTTTGGGGGCTACTGGTTGTTCTGATCTATTAACAACCAAAGCACAAGTTTACATGGCAGCTAGCAGGTTAGTGAAAAACTCTATACAAATGATCGTAATTTTTATTGTCGTCGAGTCTTAAACTTAAATTTGTGTTATATTACTATATTTTCGTGCTAACATGTAATATCATCTGTTTTAGATTTGAGGAGGCAGTGGCGGCTGCTCAATGTGCAGCGAAACTTGATCCAACCGAGGAGGCAAAAGCTACAGCAGAGAGGGCTCTGGCCTTGGCATCACCTCGATTAGAAGGCAACCAGTTGTTTAAAGCATTAAGATTCTCAGATGCCTTGAAAGTGTACACTGAAGGACTACAACATCAGGCACTTAATTCTATATTATTATGCAATCGTCATCAGCACACTTGTCAGCAAATTGTTTGAGATCAGAGTGCAAAGAGCAGGTGAGCCTGGAAGCAGAGGACTCCACTACAAAGGCTTTGGAAAGGCATTGAGAAGAAGGCTTGAGCTGCAATCCTGGTCGCCCCAGTTTGGTGAGCTGCATAAAAGTTGCAGCCTCTTAGCATATATGCAGTACCATCAACTTGTGGAAAGAGGCTACACACCACTAAGAGGTAGACCTCTTTCTGTGATTATGATCTAGAAATAAAATTACCTTTTCTTTTTATAATTAAAGACGCTAATAGCCACCAAGTCTTTGACAAGAATTGAACCTATGTTAAGTAGTTATTCTTATTATTCTGTATTGCACTATGCCTTTATGAAAATTCCTATTTGTCTTCGTATTCTGTATTGCACTATGCCTTTATTACAATTCCTGATTCTCTAGCTGTCTTGGAGCACTACTCCACAAAACATATTGTTAAAGTAGTTAATAGTTTTCTCAACTGACTTTTACATTTTAAGCATATCATGGAACCATGAACTAGGTTGCATTAGTAAATCCAATATGATTAAATACCATTATATTAATTTAATAATAAAACACTAAAAATAATATTAAGCTTACAAATAATAAAATAAAAATAATATGGTCGCCCGTGCTTCGCACATGGGTATAATTTGTAGTCCTATTTTTTCTTCACATTTTTTGGTTTCGTTACTTTTTCACGTTTTCTGATTTTGCCCCAATATTATAATACTTACAAACCGACTCCTATTAGGACTCTCTCTCCCAACAAAAATTCACTTTGCAGACAAAATCAAATACTGCACAGCCCTCTAATTACAGCACCATAGCTACCATAGCCCGTTGTCTATCTCTTCATCTAGGCGCGAGCTCATGTGTTGCTTTTCATTCCATCTCTCAAGATCACTACTTAATTCATCTCCCCTGGAGGTATGTTGTGCATACATATATATGAATATGAGTTCTCTATGTTCTAAATAACTAGCTTCCTTTGTCGTCCATTGTTTATCTATCTTAAGTTCAGTAATTTAGTTGCTTATAAGGATTGATAATTTCATCTTTGTTGTGTTGATGTGCGAACTGGAGACATGTGTCAAATAGCAGAAAGATTATATTCAAACCTTCTGTGCCGATTGCCAGTAATTTAATTGTGGCTTAATCATATCAGACCATATGGATAACATAATGTTCGTCTTAAGGATCCAATTCTAATATAAGTTAAAATCCCAATCTGAGTTGATTTTATATTTGTGATAGTTAAGGTGTCTTGTTTTGTGCATAAGTGTGTATCAGTAACACTTTGACAACATAATGTAAAAAACACACAGGAGATAGAGTTTCTGCAGCAAGGTAATGTAATGTAATCAAGATTCCCACTGTTTAAATAATAAGACTTGCATTTGTCAATTTTGAAGTTAAATCTTCTGCCTGATAGTCTGATACACTTCAAGAACCAAGATTATCATCATTTTTTGCTAGATGATATTTGGCCTTTAGTCCTATTGTTTGTGTATGCAAATAATTAGTTATCTCCTAAGCTCTCACTTAGTAAAACTTTGAAAGCTATATACAAATTGTAGACTGGTTTATGTTCCTTTGTTCTCCATGTACATATATTTTAAAACTTTGGAAGGTATATATATTCAGTTGGGTTGCTCTTAAAATAATTTTCTGGCATATTCCCTCATAGTCTCATGTGTTGATGACAGGATAAAATATCCGAAAATTTTGAATATAAATATATCAAAATCAGTCAAGAATGCAATAAAATGTGGAGTCTATAGGTTCAACATTTCACATTTTGTTTGATAGAAACCACTTTCATTCGTTATTCGTTGCATATAAACTATATGTTGCTCTACACTACTCTATATCGGTCGGTTAAATATAACTATGACTCATAGGTATAGTATAGCACAACTGCGAACTATTCTTTAAAACATAAAGCATAGCTAATGACCAACTATTGAACTAATCTGACATTGCTCTTCTTCCCCGAGAATAAATGGCCCAGTGAGATAGCTAATGGCCAGCTTTCCCGATCATTTGTGTTTAATTATTATTAGTTCACTTATATTAAGGCTTATCGGATAATATTATAATCAAGTTTGGTAGCTAGGGTAGTTTAAGAACCAAGATTGAGTCAGATAAAGCATTGGTTCATGTACAGGCCTTGATGAGCATGCTCTGTGTTAATTATCATATTCTTTTTTTGTAAAGGTAATAATTTGATATGCAGTGGAATTACATATTGCAAGATCTCGGCTTATATGATCTCTTTATGGCTACTATTTGGTCTAAATTAAGTTTATATCTATACTGCATCCATAGTAGTGGATTTCTGGTTATAATAAGCTAATTAACATAGGTATAATTTGTAGTCCTATTTTTTGTTCATGTTTTTTGGTTGGTCATTTTTTTATACTCTCGTCTCATTGCTGCTAAAACTTAAGAATCGTCTCCTATTACAATTCTACCTCTTAAGTCCTACCCCACTCTCTCTCAATCTCTCTCTCTCTCTCTCGGATTCATATTCAAGAGAGGAACAGAGACACTCTCAACCACTCCCTCTGTGTACGATTCACCAATTGAAAAAATGGCTACGATCAACAATCAAGATAACAACAACAACAGGCAAATCAATAACGTTGCTTCCTCCAAACATCCACTTCAATCTGCCAAATCGATCGATACCCAATCTGTTCTCAAAAGGCTGCAGGCAGAGCTGATGTCGCTAATGATGGGAGGTGATCCTGGAATTTATGCATTTCTTGAAGAGGACAACATATTTTGCTGGAAAGGAACAATTACAGAGAGCAAAGATACGGTGTTTGAAGGAACAGAGTATAAGCTATCCCTTTCCTTTCCGACGGATTATCCTTTCAAGCCTCCAAAGGTTAAGTTTGAGACAGGGTGTTTCCATCCTAATGTGGATATCTATGGAACTATATGCCTAGACATTCTTCAGGTAGTTTTTGGTTATGCTTTGATATGTTTTTTTTTAATTTTTTATTAATGATTCTGTCGTTGTATTCTGACATGGTTGGTGATATATGTTTGAACAATTTGCAGGATAAATGGTCATCAGCTTATGATTTGAGCATTATACTGCTTTCTATACAGAGCCTTCTTGGAGGTACTTTTTGCTCAAGTTCAATTTACAATAGTTTGATCATCACTACATCAGAAACTTTGGCATACTTTATTTCTTTAAGCATTTACAAATCACTAAATGTATTCTCTTTTGTCATTTGACTTAGAACCAAACACGAGTTCCCCTTTGAACACCTAGGCAGCAGCACTGTGGGAAAATCAAGAAGGTATAGTTGGTGTTTCTTCTTTATTGTTGTCAGTTCTGCTTTGTGTGCTGTTCTCCTAGGAATAATATTAAATTTGTAGATTGTCTAATGCTCAAGCTGTTTTTTGCTCTTTTGCAGAATACAGGAAGATGGTGGAGAAATTGTACAAGCCTGCAGCTTAGCTTCTAACTTCTTTACATTTGGACAGCGTGAAAGGGGAGGATGAAGGAGATTATTATTATCATTCTTATAGTAATAGATCGCATATCATATTGCCTTTCCTCCTATGTTCTATTCCTTTAATTCTGTCTTGCGGAGAGGGATTTCAATGGCATACCTAGCCAAAATTGTTATTGTACAACTATTGCATAATTCTGCATTTAGTTCTGGCTAAGAGAGGGATTATTATTGTTTCAAAAAAAAAAACCTCCTAAGTTCTTATAGAGGTTGCATTTCACTTGAATGGTCTTGGTTATTTTGCTTAAAAAAGGCTATCAGTGATCTTTTACACTCCTGGCTTCTACCCTGTCCATCCCCTTTTACTTGCCTACAAGACTAATCTGGTACATTTATTATGGAGCACAACTCAACTGTAGCCTGAATCTTTCATGAGAGTGTCGTACTTGTAATTATCTTTTAATTTCTAATTCTAATTCAGATAATATCTGAAAATAGGTAACAGATGCCTTGAAGATTTATAGCCTTTTCTTATAGGCTCTTATATAAATTCGTTACATCTTTTTGTGGAAAATATATAGATCCTGATATGTAATTTTATTAGATGTTCAATTGATTATTTTTTATTGTGTGTATTATGTATATGCGGATCTAGAATTTTGTTAGTTGCTGAATTGATAAAACTTGATGTTCAATTGATTCATCGTATTGATTTTAATGCGAGAATAAGGTGTTTGATAAAATGTTTCAGCCAATCTATCTCCAAGTGTTTGTAGTTGACTAAGTTAGGACCTCTCCTGAGACCAAAAGAGGGATCCTATTTTATTTATCTTAAGCACCCATTCTCTCAAAATTGAGGAGTGTATGATTTGAGAGCCCATCTATGGCGCAATATTAAACTTAATGTCCAAGTTATATTTTGAATATATTTGGGTTTTAAGGTTGAAACTTTAGGCTGCTGGGTATACAATGCTTCGGTTAAGAAATGTTAATAGTATGTTTGGTCATATTTGTCACAATTTATAAAAGGCCATTTCTCTGTTCGGGAGAGATCAGGTCAGAAGGAAAGTGTACTAAATTTTAGTCTTATGTACTATGCAATGAAATATGAAAAATATGAGGTAATATTAATCAAAAATCACATTATCATATATTAATATTAAGAAAACATTCATATATGAAAAAAAAATTGATTGTTAAAATGATATTAAGTTTATAAATAATCAAATTAAAATTATATTAACAAAAAACACTAATAAAATGATATTAAGTTTATAAATAATCAAATTAAAATTATATGATCATCCGTGCTTCGCACGGGTTATAGGCTAGTAAATAATAAAAAGCCACTCATTGCCAAATAACGCGATCCGTTCCCCAGTGCTCACTCATTCTTGGCAGCTATAACGGATCTGTGCCCGAAAGCTTGGACTTAGACCATAATACCCCTCTTCTAAGAATCATCTAACATCTCTAATCCATCGAAGCATATTAAATTAACTTATGCTATGTAACAAAGGTGATGGGACATAGAGGACTCAACGCTACTCCCTCTGCCCTCTATGCCCCTAATTTATTTACGGTTTCTATTTTTACCGTCTTCTCATTTCTTTACCTTATCTAAAATAACAATCTTTTAATATTATAAAATATAAAATATGTATTAATCTTCATGGTCCCACGAACTCTGACGTTTAAGGTTTTATCACCCCTCCTTTCTCTATTATGTTGCTGTTAAATGGGTTATTAAATACACTGCATTACCAACAATCATTAAAATCATAGATATGCTTATTAGTTATATTGTGGAACATAATATTCTGCAATTTATAAAACTAATCATTCGGCTGTTGGTTATGTTGTGCAACATAATCGTTAGGACGTGAGATGTTTAGAAATTTTGTACAACGACCAAAATTGAAATTGAAACAATATGATTATAATTTATGCACTTTTGAATAATGTAGACTACAAAACTCCAATATAAATTGAATTCTAATGTGGGACGGATCTAATTATCAAATCTTGGGAGCACAAAATAAAATCTCGGAAAACATCTATATATTTTTAAATTTTGGAAACATATCTATAATTTTTAAAATTTATAATGATGAAAAAATATCAAAATTATTTTTAAGCAGAACTCGTGTCTCTTGCTAAATCCGCCTGATACGAACCGCAGCACATAACAAGGGTAATAATGTCATAGCAACCTAATAATGTTAGTTTAGCCATTTTGCATGGGAAGGGTGGGCAGTTTTGGAATTAAGGTAGTGTTTGGCTTGTTATATATAGGCACACTCATTTCCATCACTGAAGAAAACCTTCCCATCACCACCTTTACATCTTGTTGATTTCAATGGAAGAAGATCATCAGGAACTGCAACTTCTCCCTGCTCAACGTACCATAACTCCTCCTTCACGCAGGCCGCTCGAGTCATCTCCGTCGACGAAAGTCAGGTCATCAAAAGAACATCATCTTATGAACAATCTATTTGAGGGACCATCATTGGATCTTCAATTGTCCATTAGTCTCAGGCCTTTTAAGCCTCAGGAAAGTAATAACTGTATGGTGTTCCGGCCAGTTCTGGATCACGAGAATCCGGATGAATATGCAGAGACACTAAAATGGCAAGCGTCGGAGCAGATTCGGTTGGCTGCATTGGAGAAGGCATATGCAGAGCGTGTGAGGGAACTAACTAGGAGAGAAATGGAGCTAGCGCAGTCAGAATTCTCACGTGCTCGACAAATGTGGGAGAGAGCTCGAGAGGAGGTCGACAAAGCTGAGAAATTGAAAGAGAGGGCTACACGTCGGATTGATCCAACCTGCATGGAAGTCACTTGTCAGGCTTGCAGGCAGAAGTTTCGATCTTGATCTCTGTTCTCCTGTTTAGGCCAAGTCAAACAAATTAGTTAAAATGTAATTCTGGCAATGAATTTCTACTTGCTATTCGAAAATAAGCTTAACCAAGATCATCTCAAATCTTTTCTAGCAAGTAATGCTTCTAGTTTGTACCTAAAGCTGTCTTTGTGTAAACTACCCTTGATTACTTTGATTATTCACAAGTTAATCTGCGAAACTTGTAAGTTCTAAGTCATACTATCGAACAAACGGAGAAATAATAAGAAGGATCTGAGTAACAGGTACGTTTTTTCTTGGTTTTACCAAGATGTTGATGCTTTGGAGTGGACCTGGAGACATATGGGTAAAAGGAATTTTGTTTTTTATAATGATGTCCTCGTCTGTCATTGACATGATATGTTACAAAATACAGAATACATATGGAGGATTCTCCGGCCAAGTCAAGTTCCAAGTTGATCTGCATTCTCTATGCAAAATGTACGAGAATGCAGTAGAAATACGTGTCAGATAGTCAAACATCAGTTAAAATGATACGGAGAGAGTACTGAATTTTAATTAGAAGTTTGAGGTTCGTATAAAATATTTACTGAATTTTAAAATTCAGACGAGAGTGAAGTAAAATTTTAAAATTCAGACGAGAGTGAACCTTCCCTTGGTTCCGTCCTGGTTGTAGAGACACGGAATCTGGTAATGAGATTAAGTTATTCCTTCATCATCAACATGCATATTGATATGTATATGTATGTAGTGGTAAAGGCAAATGAAAGAAAACAAGAAACAGACAACTTTATATCAACAAAAAGATGATAATGTAAATAATTAATAAGCTGTATGTACTTGTTTGTATAAGTTTGATAGCTTCAGCTGACTGGCAGGGAGGGCAGGCTCATGATCCAAATACCAAACTCCCACTATCCATGTCTCGGATTCAGCACAACCAAAAGTCTAAAAGATATGCTAACTTACACAAAGTAGAAATCAAAATAAGTGATGTTTTATGTAAAGGAGAAAATATTAGTATTATCTGTAGAAAAAATGAACTAACTACAAAAAGGGGCAACATATGCACGATGCTCTCTGAAAAATGAACAAGTTTTCCATTTGGAGATGTTCAAGAGTTGGACTAATTTCTTAGTTGTCCTTTTAGTGAACCTTCTCATTCTAATCTTCGCATATGGTTATTGGTAAGTTCCGGGACATCTGTATTATGAACTGTTAGATCATTTGACGACTCATCACAAACCTAACAAGAATCAACTACCCTGATCCAGCGTCCTAAGAAATACTAAGACCAGTACATCTGGTTTCACCTGTTCCTCGCAGAACCTGCATAGTCTGCAGGTTCTACGCTTCACCCCCTTAACCAGGCTCTCCGTTCTTTTCACAGGTGCCATTTGTCGGCACATCTGTGTTATGATGAAGCTAGCTAATTATTGTTTTCTAGAATTTCAGTGATATACATTACGTGTGTACCAACTTCTTGATGCCCATTTCTCAGTAGTGTACAAAGAGGGCTACGACAAGATGTTCTCCAAGGAGGGCACATCTATACCCTCTTTCTAATTTTAAAGATACTGCCACACTTACAATCTTGACTGCATACATGATTACACATAAACTATAATCAGATATGGTGAAATGTGAATAGCCGCGAGGTAATCTTCTTCGTATGATTCTACGAGCTAGGTGAAATTAGACCAGAGTTTACGTTTGACTGTGTATGCAACTCTTACCGAAAGATCAAAGATATACGATGTCCTTGGATCGAGCTTATAACCTTCAATTTTCCCATAATGATGTATTTGGATTTCAGGAGCGGGAAGTCAATTATCTGCAACAAACTAAAGGGGGCAGCAGCCAGCAGGTGTACGTCGGACCACCACCTGTGGAGCAAATAATCAATGAAGACATTATGAGAAATCCTTAATAATTGTCTTTTCACATTGCATTCATCATATGCATACATATATTCGTGCATATACAGTGATATACTTTCACTATTATTGCTTTCTATATTCTGTATCAGTAGCTATATCTTCAGGTTTAACTTTTTCACATCATGTATTTTTGACTGTGCCAGTAAAGAGTGTTCGGTTCATCAAGGAGCAGCAAATTTTTATGACAATTTAAGTACATTAATTGTTCAAACAAAAGTATTGACGTTGCATGCCCGTTACAAATATAGAAACACCTTGCTTCAAAGTTTGAACAACAGTTTATAAAGACTTATCAATCTAGGAGAACAGTGAAGTTTGGTGTTCTTGGTGCCCCATGCCATGTGCGGGTTCACAGAGTAGATTAACTTGATGGAACACACAAGCAAACCAGACTTCAAATTCAACACAATACGAGTTCCCAAAGTTACAAACAGTTTGGTTTTTTTTTAGTGAACTATGGAAGCTAGAGAAAAAACATAGAAAGTTATATATTATATTGACAGATAAGTGCCTTCCGGGATTAAAATTTAAAACCCACAACACAATGCTGAAAAGCTCAACTGAGAACTATCCCATCAACTACAATTCCTACTACAACAAGTAGCATTGGTTATAAACACTAGAGAAAGCAAGCCCCCCCCAACAAAACCCTCGCGTCTCTTCTGAGCACACACAATGCAAGAAAAGGTTATTGAGGAAATAATTTGTAAAAATCTTCTAACGATAGAGTTATTAGCTAGTAGATGACAGCAGACGAATAGCTAGTTGTTCAATGGATAAAGATTGTTCAGTCAATTCAATTTCATTATAACCAAGAAAAGGCCACTAGAGAAAGTTTGATAATGGTGGGACTCGAAGCTTTCACAATCTGAAAAATGTGGATCACACATTGCCAAATTATGCAGGACAATAGAGAGTGGGGAAGCTTTTGTCTTCTGCAACACTTGGAAAAAAGGATACTTACCATGTACTACACAAAAAAGCATTTATAATTGAGCATGCTACAAGGTTTTTTAATTATAGTATTTGGCATCAATGGAAAAGGTCACTAGTTTTAGTTTGTGACAATTCTTAGTCCGAAAGGAAATAACTTATTTGATTATAATTCACCAGACTAGAGGTGGCTGGGCTTACAACTATATGCTCAAATTCCTTGAAAACATAACTGTCAGTTGCTCTTAGCTACAAATCCATTTACTTGGGCCAGCCCAACTAGATAGGAAGTCCACCGGGCTAAAAGAAACCTACTAGATTTTGGAGTCAGTTAAGTTATAAGCATCATAAGCATACTACTAAAGACTGTTCAGAATTTTGGTAATAGAATGCTAAATACCATGTTGAAATAGGACTGACCTTTATGATCTCTGCACAAGAGAGAATTACGGGGAGGTCGTTTTATCAGGCCATCATGAGGAAGCAACCTTCAAATATCCTGAAATTATAAATTGCAGTTGGAATAATCACGCTTGCTAGATGTCCTTGCAATCAGCCGTTTGGAGGGTAACGTTTCCGTGCAAGCTAGAAACAAAGTTCTCATCCAATATGCATTTACATGTTAAGGATAATCTTTCCAACTTTTCTCTAACCACTTGTTCACTGGTTTTAGCCTCATGCAAGATAAAGGTTTAGCAACTCAGATCATCAAACCTTACCAGTTACCTTCTCAATCCCATATTCAGGAAAATCAAAAGGATAAATGGAGTAGAAATTACTGTTGTCACGCCTTAAATAAATATGAATATACCTGCCCGATTAATTGATGCAAACAAAACATAACACAGTAGCATTTCTTAAAAATTATGTCTCTCATTTTTATTTTAAGGACTTAAACGCGACCCTATTTAATTAAACTTAAAATATATATTTTTTGATGGTAAAAAGTTTAATTGGTAATATAATTGTCATTAAAGATTATTTAAATTTTAGATACATAATAAAAGTTTCTTCTAACTAATAATTTATTTAAGTTGTTTTTGACCAATTTGTTTAGAAATTTTTTAAAATAATTATCAATTTCTGTGAAGAAAGTTAATTTATTAGACTCCAGACCCTTCTAATGCATAATCATTTTATTCATATTCCACACCCAACTGCTTATTTTGTTTAATCGAGATTTCAAAATTTTGGGATCGTTTGGTTCACCAAGTCGAGTGGTACGAGATTAGAATGAACCCGGAATTATTGTAATATTTAAGCACTTAAGTAAATTTTTTGTTCACTTAATCTGTTTTCTGGATGCACCTACTTGGTGAATTTAGTTAAATTAAAACGGCAATTGTTTTGTTGAATCTTATCTGGAAAAGAATATAACAAGGTTCACTACAGTACTTAATATGTTAACCCAAAAAGGTTAGAAGTGGTTGATCGCTTTGCACCTTTCTGAAAACAGTAGTAGTAAATATAGAAAAGAAGAAATAAAAAAATGTTTCCGTAATTAAGAATAAAAACAATGTGAAATGCAGGATGAGAATACTCCATCTACATCTACATTCTCTGTATCTGGCACCACAGCCCTCCCCTCGTGTCCATTACTGAGTAATGGGTTTATTTTTGTAGGCGATTTTTGTTGCTAGAGAACCAGAAAAGAAGGTAGTAAATGGTGAGTAGGTAATTGTTACATCAGTGAATTTAATTAAGGTAGGTGAATGAGTCTGAATGCTCAATTATAATTGGTGGCAACAAAAATAAATTGTGCGATTGAGAGATAAAAATTGTGAATAAAAGTAGCTAGTGCCCCCAAAACAAAAAAGAAAAAGAAAACGTAGTAACAGATTTATGTGGTAAATTGATCTGATTTGGGGCCTCTTCATTTCCTACCCATATAATAAATTAAATACTACTATATATATATAAATGAGTTGGCGTGTAGAAACAGCAAACATGTTGTCCTATAAATTGTACGTGTTGTCCAAAGATTACTTGTGCTTGTAAGCTGGAAAAAATGAGAAAGACTATATTGATCATAGTTTTTATAATCCTAAGTTTTGAATCAAATAAAATTCATGGAGGGAATGTGCTAAGCAAGCCTCCAAAGTTGTTCTCTCAAATCCAGCCAGCAATGTCTCAGCCTACTGATGATCAGCCTCTGAAAAAGATGTCTCCTGCAGACCCTCCTAGCAAGATGTCTCCTGCAGACCCTCCTCCTCCAGTTGACAACACACCTGACACCTCCGATCCTCCTAGCAATATATAATATATAATATTATAAGTTGTGTAATATGTAAGTCAGCCATCTAAACAACTTCTCCTATCATCCATATCTATATTTCAATAATATAAAGAAGCATAGCATTCACGTTTGTTGCTCATCTCCCATAAATTGTGCTTAGTCTTAAACTGTTGTTCTAGGTATTACACAAGATTTTTCATCAGATCATGCCATAATTAAAAACAATTATGGTGAACACTTCAACAAGACAAATCACAGTTGAATACAAACGTTAATGATACATAATCATATATTCTTCCAAGTATTTTACATCAAAGCTTTGTCTTTGGTGCAGGCGTATACCAAGTTGAGATCACTTATAGTAAGCTGTGTAACATCCATTATAAAGTAGTTACGAGTCATACTTAATTATATTTCGCACATTAAAAGTGCATCAGGACTTAAGAAAGTGATCCAAGTTTTACATGGTACTAGTAAGAGAGTTTGACAACTCCACAGAACACAAACAATAGTACAAAGTGAATACTTGACAATGTCCAGAATATAAAAGCTGGAAGTTATTCATTTCAGAATTGTGCCACCGATGAGATCAATCAATAATTTATTCTGTATGTAGGAAATTTCAATATACAGGGATATTACTTGGAACAAAAATCCATATAGAAAGTCAATACTTTTGGCTTCGATAAAGATTGCTTATAACAGTGTCAACTTGATATCCTTAAAAAAAATTATTCACAAAGACAAATGTAGAACTAACCTCATCCATGCTTGGATTCACGACTAATTTCCCGGAAATCCTCCCCATTCGAATCATACCAATGGGACCATTCCAAGGAATATCTGAAAGCATAAGAGCAGCCGACGTGGCATTGGCTTCCATCACATCAGGATCTTGTTTGCCATCAGACAAAAGAACATTGGCTGATACCTGTAAACCACACCAAAAATTTATAAATTAAAAATGATGAAAAGCAAAAATAAATTACCCACTATGAGATACCAACACACCTGAACCTCATGGAAAAATCCAGCAGGGAAAAGTGGCCGTATGGGCCGATCAATAAGCCTGCCACATAATAGTTCACGTTCTTTAGGAGCACCCTTCCTATGCATAATAGTCCAAATTTTAAGCAACTGCAAGTTCCCCGGGAAACAAACAAACCAAGTACACGAATTGTGTCCAGTATATAGTGACTAAAAAAATTAGAAATTTCAGTTTTCCCTCCTATGGTAGAAGCAAACATTCTGCGAAATATTAAAAAAAGGAGAACATTGCATTGACATTTAATGGTAAAGTTACATCTACACAGATAAAATGAAACCCAACAGCCTTGGATTATAGAAAACCTAGAATTAAAATCAATATTCCTGCAAAAAGAACCTCATTACTTGAACATACAGAAGCCAACACACTAGAGTTGTCTTAAAACTTTATCAGCGGCTGCTATCGTCCTCTGAATATCTTCAGAACTATGTGCTAGGCTAGTGAACCCAGCCTCAAATTGTGAAGGTGCAAAGTATACTCCTTCCTCTAGCATTCCTCTGTAAAATTTTGCAAACTTGGCTGTATCGCACTTCTTAGCATCATCAAAGTTATATACAGGCCCTTCTGTGAAGAAAAAACCGAACATTCCACTTATATAACCTCCACAGATTGCGTGTCCAGCATTCTTTCCGGCTTCCAAAATCCCATTGATAAGCTCACTGGTGATTTTATCCAAGTATTCGTAATTTCCCGCCTGTTTTAACCTCTTAAGAGTGTGGATTCCTGCAGTCATTGCCAATGGGTTACCACTAAGTGTCCCAGCTTGGTACATTGGCCCGGCTGGTGCAACCATCTCCATAATCTCCCTCCTTCCACCATATGCCCCAACAGGCAGCCCACCCCCAATAATCTTCCCCAGGGTTGTTAAGTCGGGAGTGATGCCAAAGTATTCTTGAGCACCACCATACGACAACCGAAATCCAGTCATGACTTCATCAAAAATTAGAAGAGTATCATTTCCTTTTTGTGATCTTGCGGAGGCATTCAAGAAATCAACTGTAGGGGTGATGAAACCGGAGTTTCCTACCACAGGCTCAAGGATGATTGCAGCTATTTCCCCTTTGTGCTCCTCAAACAGACTTGTCACAGTTTGAATGCCATTGTATGGAGATGTTAGTGTATCATAGGTAGCTGCCTTCGGGACACCAGGAGAGTCCGGGAGTCCTAGAGTAGCAACACCGCTTCCAGCCTTAACTAAGAATGGATCTGCATGACCATGGTAACAACCCTCGAACTTGATGATTTTCTGTCTGCCAGTGAATGCACGAGCCAGACGAAGTACTCCCATACATGCTTCTGTGCCAGAGTTGACAAATCTCACCATTTCTATACTTGGTACAGCTGAGATGACCATCTCAGCCAGAACATTCTCTAGAAGACATGGAGCACCAAAGCTAGTACCCTTCTTCATTCTTTCAGCCAAGGCTTTGAGTACCTGTAGGTTTATATTAGTTCAGGTTGGTGGACTTAAAATAACAGTAAAAAACCGATTATTCACATCTTCACAGAAGAAAAGAGAAAGAAAAACTGTGGAAGTATCAACAGAGCTGTCTAAGCGAATTCTTTTATCAATAAAAGGCTACAGATCGTGGTATATAAATGCGGCAATCAACAGTTTAATTTTGTCATATCTACATCTGCAGTGGAACTATTATATTTACAGGGTATCCAGCATTCTAATATGCCCCATTCTCAAGAGATGTCAAGACGTTAAGAGGGCCTTTCTTTGCAAACAACAACGGCCAGAATAACCGAATAAGATACAGTAAAATTTAAATGTTTTTACTGACAGAACAAGAACAAAACGTTCATCCACTTATGTTATATGGGGGTGGAGAAGAACAACTACAACAATTAGGCTAGTAAAACAAATGAAGATATCTAGCAAATTAACAGTACCTAAACATAATGTACTACTAGCAGTCATAATTAACGGAAGGCATAAGAAGATGATAAACCTCATCGTCGGCATGACCAATGATTGCAGGCCCCCATGAACCAACGTAATCGATGTACTCGTTTCCATCAATGTCCCACATGTGAGATCCCTTGACCGAGTCAATCACAATAGGCTGTCCGCCTACTGATTTGAATGCTCGTACCGGCGAATTCACACCTCCAGGCATCAATTCCTGCCCAAATTTCACCAGAGTAAGTAAATAAACTCAACAAACAAGACTCCTTCTAAAAAGTAAATTACTACAGTAAATAATAACATCCATTATACTCAACGAGATGAGAAAACAAAGGAAACTAAAAAAAGCATATCCATTCATCAAACACGCAATTAGATAAAGAAAAGAATACAATTAACGATGCGTATTGTGTGTAAGAGAAAAGAACTAATCAATTATTAGTTCTCTCTCCATCAACAAATAAGTTTGTAAGTTTTTCCCCAACTTTGAAGTCAGAGTGGGAGGAGGATTGAACAAAACTTAAGAAAAGAGATGGCTATCAAGAGAACTAGAATATTTTCTTCATAAACTGAATTGCTGAAAATAGACTATGCTATATTGGTTCACAACCTCCAAATATTTTTAAAGATATGAAAACATAGCATGGTTGTTTGTCACAACGCCGAAGTCAAGTCGAGTCGATAGAGGTCCAGCTGGGCAACTAGTTGTCAGCTAGTAGACAAATTAATAATAATAATAATAATAATAATAATAACTTGTGACACTTAATTTGGTAAACAACTTCCAATTATTACAATTCAATACAAACAAGGCAGCATAAGAACTTCAGCATAAACTACAAACCAAGCATGGAACACACCTTGGATAATGTTCCTGAAGCTTCCTCAACAGATCTTGGCGACTTGCTAGATCTAGCCTTCCTGTTCCGCTTTTTATCTTTCTGATTCAGTGATAGGCATGAACAACAGATAATAAGCAATGAGAAACCAAACAAACTTAGAGGGAAAAGGTTCGTCTGTGTGTGTGTGTGTGTGTGTGTGTGAGAGAGAGAGAGAGAGAGAGAGAGAGAGAGAGACCATTTCTTTATCAGCAAGCAATTCTTCAGTTGTAACATGTGGAGATTCCAAAAACTCCAATAGTTTTGCAGACAGATCTTCCTGAACCACAGTTGGCAACTTGTCAGAATTGCAAATAAGGCAAAGTTCAGATGACAACTTCTAAACACCTTATTCGCATAGTCTCAATCCCACTCACCTTCTTTGTAGAGGCTTTATTAACTGGTATGTTAAGGATATCACAAAAAAAACAGTAGTTTTTCTTTGACACTTATCGATCCTCTCCTTAATTTTTGTCCTCTGCTTTTCCTGGATAATGTAGACAAAATATTAAAACAAGCAGCAATGAGTACCTACATAATTAAAATGACCCAAACCAGGCCAAAAGAAATAGACCGACTCCACCCGTCTATCTGATACTATGAAGAGTAGGCAAAAATAAAAGCTTAGCAATTTAAGATATTAATCCTCCGGCTCATACCTCATTCTCAGCCCACACGAAGCCTGAAAACAACCCAATGTTCTTTTTTAGTGTATGCACCTGCAATATAATCCCATGATGAATGCCTGGCTGCCTTATAATTCATTGACTAAATCTCCAAATAATTTTATTAGTAAGCAGAAACACATGCACATAGTGACCATCAACAGAAATTTTAAAATTCAGCATCTATGAAAATGATTTACTTCCAAAAATGAATAACAGTGAAGTCCATAAAATATAACCTTCATCCTCTTTCCAAAAAGGATGTTATGTAGTAGCTGCAGGTTATCATCAGGTTTTATCTTTGACAGCTTGAAGGCCACTGCAAAAATTAAAAATATCAAATTAAACGATACTCAAATCTTCTCACACAATCTCAGAGAATTTTATGCCCAACATAAACGATGATAAAAGCTTCAGAACAGATGTTCATAGACCAATCATTTGGACACCTATCTTGCATGAGTAGAAGACAGCAAATAACATACATACATACATGCAAATTACCAGAACTAGACAACTAGTTATCTACATCATTAGAAAAACAAGATATGCAAATTGTGCCGTTGTGTTTAACAACAATAGCAAAAACATGATACTGTATTGGCACTACGGATACACTTTCTGTATAGCCTGATACCAGGAATAGACGTTAATCAAGTTGTATAAAACATCTACAGAACTCGAGGAGAAACAATCAGCTTACATAAATCATCTATCAAACTCAAGGTCAAGCAATCAGAAAATGAGATAGCAGAGTTGAAACAATGAAATTAAGATACAAAGCCATGCATAAAGATTGTAATATACATTTAGCAAAAAAAAAGAGAGAGATTGTGATATACAATATGTAACAAGCGGACATAATACAATATGTTTACATGCACGTTGACAATTATTTTATGTTGCTTTTGTAAAGCGAGATGCTTGTGTAAAGTAATATGTGCATAAAACGCATTAAGAGCCTATTTAAGTAATTAACTGACAAAATCGGATAAATTAATTGGTTGGTTTATTAAATCACAAATTATTACACTCGCGGCAATATCCACTCAAACTAAACAATAAATAACTTTAAACCTGCTCTCAAGTAATTATAACTTTAACTAGCACGTAATTACAATGCAAGTAAAAGGGTCGGTGATTCATGCAATGCCTGATTAATTAAAATGAAAAATGTAACAAATCATCAATGCATACCATTTGGAATGTCCTTGAGCATCATCCTTTTCCCCTGCATTTACCAAAATTCAAAGATCCACTTCCGATCATATTCAGTTAATAACTAACAAACTGTAAAATGTCGAAAGTAAGTAGTAAATTACCTTCTCAATCGAAAAGGGCTTGGTGGCAGAACCTCTAGCTAAAGAAGTTTCGGTATATCTCTCAACTGTCTTTCTTTCCCTAGAAGGCCTTTCAATTGTCGACTCTTTCACTTCGCCTCTCCGCTTTCTCGACACCGGTGTCTTCATTCCACTTCCCTTCTTACTTGTCTCCTCCTCCTCCTTTTCCTCTTCCGCCTCTTCAGTCTCCTTCTCTTCCTCTTTTTCGACATCTTGTTCCTCCTGGTCCTTTTCAACATCTTGTTCCGCCTTGTCGACACCTTCCTCTTGCTCTGCTTCCTCCTTATCCGCCATTACAGAATCAGGTTGAGTATGATTAGGGTTAGGGTTTGATTCGGCTTCTTTTTCAGCTTCAATTTCAGGATTCTCCACTTGCATATCAGCTACTTTCGTGTCCTCTTCCCCAGATCCGTCCTCAGACGCCATTGAAACGCGAATTCAGTCGAGAATTGAGCGAGATTTGGGGAATCGAGAAAACCCTAAAGTGGGCAATTGAGAGACCCTAGAAATTGGGGGAGAATTTGGGGCGAGAGTGACGGGGTGGGTTTGCTAGTAAGAGTAATTGATGAGAGAGCAGAGAATTGTGTGTAGATAGATATGTACGGGGGACTGGGGAGTAATGATTGCCGGTGGTTATATTTGATGTGAGAGAGAGAGAGAGTGAGTGTGTGTTTGACCGCAGCCGGTTCCAGATTTCAGTGGTGTGGGCGGGGCTTTAATTTCAGTGAGTGGGTGGTTATATTATATACTTATATATAATAAGCGTAAGGGAGATAATTTGGTCGCATGGTCATCTGGTCCAAAAGCTTATCATCCGTTGAATCTTATATTGAACAAATAAGCACCGTTAGATTGGAAAATTAACTTCTGTTCTACAAGGCAACTGATATCACCTTGCATATTTATAATTCTTTTTCTGAATCCAAAACAAATTCTGTCTTTCACGTGTATATGATTTTTTTAATCCCAAATAAATATTTTCTACCAGTTTTATTCGTAGAATCATATAAATCTCACCGTCACAATTTTTTTATAATATATTTTAAAATTAATAAGCCGGATTTATGTGATTAGCAAATACAAAAACTTTTTCTTAATCCAAAATAGATTCTACCTTCTTATTGCATGTTTATGATTCCTTTTCTTAATTCAAAAACAAATTATGTTTATCAATTTTAATTTAGAACCATATAAATTTTTTGAAAAATATTTAAATCACAACAAATTATGTTTATCAATTTCAATTTAGAACCATATAAATTTTTTGAAAAATATTTAAATTACATTATATATTTTTTTATTTTTTTGTAACCTAGGAACCCACAACCGATACCCTTCGGGTCACGCAATAGCGTTAATCCACCCTTTGAAAGTCGAACCTGTGACCAAGAGGATACATGTCCTCTCTTTAACCAGCTAAACCAACCCTTGCGGGCTATTTAAATCACACTATAATAATTCTAATATAAAATACATTTATAAATATAATCTAATAAGAGTTGACAATAACGTATTCCACTCAAAATATATTAAAATTTGATAAAAAAAAATTTAATACTTTGGCAGGGTACATACGAGAAAAAGAATGGCTTCATTACAATAGTTTATTTGAAACCATTAATGGCCTTGATGATGTATTTACCACAGTTCTAACTTACAAACAAATTATAATTTCGAATTTTATTTTATTGAAAATTTTAATTTATTATTTATAAATTAAATTTCTTCACACCATTTAAAATATATTTAAGAAATTTATAAATAATTAAAAAGCTCCCGTGCCTTGCACGGGCTATAAGCTAGTATATATATAACATATGCAACCAAATAAGTTTCAACTGAAGTATGGGTGACTCTGGCGGAGCCATTAGATTGCAATAGAATCAACTGAATGCAACCTCATATGCAACTAAATGCAACCTCATATGCAACTGAAAACTGTAAGTTGCAACTGCATATATATATATATATATATATATATATATATATATATATATATATATATATATATATATATATATGCTCCAAAGATGAGGTCGAAAATGACATTTGAAAACTGGAACTCGAAATCAGGAATTTAGTTGCATATATGGTTGCATATGCAACCACCGTATTTTTGGAAAATATTTTCAAAAAGGTAGTATTTTTGAAAATATTTTAGAGAATGTAGTACTTTTGAAAATAAGATTGGAGAAGGTAGTATTTTTGAAAATAAGATTAAAAAAACAGTATACAAGATAATTCCACAAGAATATTTCAGCTCGTTAACGGTTTATTTTGGTTTTAATAATTAAAATTCAAACTTTTTTTATTTGATTTCGATTTTCACTTTCAAATCAACCAAAATACCTTAACCGAACCGTTATCACATATGTTATGTAATTAATATAAATCCTCGAACTAATTTTCAATTAGTCATTTGACGGACCTAACTATTAAGAATTCATTCTGTCAAAAAAAAATCTATTAAGAATTCATTCAGCCATTAAAAAAAAATTATTTAATCACATTATTCTATCATAATTTTATTTTCACAATAAAATTAGTTAAATTTAAAATACATACGATAAAATAACAAATATTATACCCGCCCATACTTTGCACGGGTTATAAAATCAATGAAAAATATTTTAGGACCAATCAAAAACCGCTTTTAATATTATAACCTAGTACTATATATTTGGTATTAATAAAACCTCGTGGCTCTACTAGTCTTGTCCTTTTCTCACTCCGCCGCAACTCAACCGCAATGTCAGGTATCGACGGAGACAACCCTCTCTTGAAGGACTTCTATTTCCCGCCCTTCGATTCCATGCAAGCCCATCACGTCCGTCCCGGTGTTGCTGCCTTGCTCAACAAACTCGTCACTATTTTATTATATACTAGCGTAAAAGCCCGTGCGAGGCACGAGCCCGTCATTTATAAATCATTTTCTGTATTATATATTTTGATTAACAGTTCAAATTTTGATTTTCTATATAATATTATTTGTATGAATTTTTTAGATATATATTTTACAATAAATTAATAATATTCATGACAACTGATTCAACATAACTGATAAATTTGTATATAGCTCGAATTGGCACAGTAAAAATTCGCACATGAAAGAGGTTTATACTACAGTTTTTTCTGTGTGTTATTCAATCAAAACATAAGAAAATATGTTTATAAACGATAAAATTATAGATGCGGTTTGAGCGAATCATATAAACAAACCCATGAAATGGTAGGATAATTAAAATTGATTTAATATGTTCGTGTGCTACGATCATTAAAAAGAGATAGAATCGAACATTGATGGACATCCTATATAAAACATGCTTACATGTAGTAGTCATACAGTGAAGATAAACATAATACTCTCTCTGTCCCAGTAGGTTTTTTACTTTACTTTTTGGCGCGCATTTTAAGATTCCTATAAATTTTAGTTCCATAATATATTTTTTAAAAATTTTTTATCCGGAAAAAAGTCTGACCTTTAAACTTTTATTCGAAAAAACAAAAGTTTTTAAAAATATTATGAAACTATACTTTATAAGAGTCTCAAAATGCGTGCTAACAGTGAACATAAACACCTGCCGAGATGAAAGGAGTACTTGTATCTTTCCCGCCCTTCTCTTTCCTACTCCCCCTCTTTTTCTAGTAAGTCCTTACATATTTATATAAATCTCACCCATCAGCGTGTTTTACTAATTATCAATCAATTATCGGTTACTGATACATTGATTATTACCCAAAGCTACATCTAAAACACACATAATAGACAAAATATGACCATGTATATATAGTCATATTAAATTTAGCTAAATCAGAATGTAATTCTGAAGTACCTAACTCCAATTCTAAAATCTCTAACTCCAATCAAAATTCAATTCATATCGGGTTAATACTAACCCCGTAATCATTCGCCAACCCTACCTTTTATAATAATTGTAAACATATAATTATTATCCATATATATTTAATATACCAAGTCCATGTTAATATTATAATGAGTATATAACTAACAGTTCGATACATTATCAAATACTCTGTTGTTACCTTATGATGGGAGTTTATCGATATGTAATGAATTTTTTTATATAATAATTTATATGTGATTATCTGTTTAATAGTCGACTGTTAGAATATGTTGACTAAAATTTGACTAATTTGATCTAACAATTGTAAAATCTATTATCTATTATATTATATCTATAATGCTGCAACAACGACTTTCATAAACGTCGGTGAGCCATTTTATTCACCCGTTAATACCCCGTTAACTATCCGTTACCCCCTTCACCTTCCCTGCCTGCTCAGTGCTCCGTATTAATCTCCTACTCCTTTGCCCCGGACCTTTTCAGATAAATTGTAATTAAAATTGTTCGCCCCTTGATCATCTTCGATTTGTTGTTACTGGTGAAGCACGGTACATGATGGTCGGAGAAATCCTTCTTAGGTGTGTTGTGACTGAGAGCATACTCCACTTCCTCAAAAAGCCTAGAGTACATCTCCTCCCCTCCCCAAACCGCCCCTGCCTTGTCGGTTCATTCTCAATTTCTTTCAGACTATGTTTGGTATAATGGCTATAAATGGGTTTTTATAATTCCTCTGTTATTGTGCAATTTCGTTTTTTTGACTGTAAATGATGTAGCTGGTAGTAACTCAGTTTTTAGGGATGGAACGTTCATCGTAGTAGGAGTACTCTCTTCGATTTCCCCAAGCGAGACAACTGCTGCAAGGTATCCATTTCTTGTGTGGGTTTTTCTAATTCTGTAAGAAGATCACTAAGATGCCAAATCACAAGAATTGTGTTGTTCTAATTATGTGTTCCAAGTCTGTGTAGGTCGGTCAGGGTTTGTCCATAGATGTCAGAGTGCAGGAATTGGCTCTTCAGCATTGGATTTAAGCTGTAATCTTATTGTTTTTTTTAGTTTTTTCCTTACTTTTACAATATTTTAAACTACATTGGTTGTCTATTCCACTCCTTGCTGATTCCTTGCTGGTATATTTATATCATAGCTTGCATCTTTATTATGAAGAGTGGTGTAAAGCTGAACTGGCCAACCATTTTTTTTACTGGTTAGTTTTTAATTTTCAGCTGAGTTGCAAATTTTGTTAAATGGATTCATATAATCATAATATAAACAGTAAAAAAACACATGTGCAAGCATGGAAGTATAGCAGGATTACGTTGTTCTAAGAAATTAGTGCACATTAAGACGTGTCTGTACAATGATATAATTATTAGCAAACAGCTATTGAGTTGGGCAGAGAACTCAACTACAACTATCTGTAACATAAGGCACCTTCCGCATATATTTGCGCTGCTGCACATAAAGGCTTTCTGAATAGAGGAGGGATGTTCTTGCTCATGTGAAGATGGAACTACTGGTTTATACTTTCATTTATCCTCATCTTGCCTTAGTACATGTCTAAATTTGATAAACTTGGAAATGCAACACCTATGTATGCATATATAGGATATAAAATTGTATTTATAGTTTCACCATGCTCTTAGATTGGAACTCTCTCAACTGCCGATTGCTATTAGTTAGATCCGACATATAAGGGTTTGCTACTTTTTTGTGCCTGCTATTCTTGTATTAGTTTAAGCATATAAAATTTACTCTTTCCTCAATTTGTATTATAATGATGATATGATCAAGTTTCTATGTATGTTCTCTTTTCTCTCTTTCTTTCCTCTTTGCTACTTTTTTGTGCCTGCTATTCTTGTATTAGTTTAAGTATAAAAAATTTACTCTTTCCCCAATTCGTACTATAATGATGATATGCTCAAGTTTCTATGTATGTTCTCTTTTCTCTCTTTCTTTTCTCATTTGCTTGTGATTATACACACCACCATATGAACTTCATGTGTTCTCATTTGTTAGGCTTGAGAGGATCAGAGAAAAACACGTATATGTATGTATTAAATTGTTATATCTCTCCTAAATTGTTGTTCCCTTATCTGAAACAGGTGTCTATCTATCTTTTATGAGCTTCATGTAGTTGTTTGTAATTTTGCAGAGGAGTTCATTATTTCTGAGGTTAGTACGCTTATGTGTTCAGATCAATATACAAATATGAGATTGCTTTGTAGAATATGAACAAGATATATACCAATAGTGCAACAGCATAAAGCCTTTATCGACCAAAATGTTTTGTCAGGTTACCATTTAGTTTATCTTTACAATTATTCTTTCCAGATGATTACAAGAATGAAGGGGATGTGCTGCACTGCTACCAGCTGAAATCTTAATCGGGATATGTTAATAAAAATGGTCCTCTCATTACTGTTATCAAGGTAATTGTCAAGTTATATATTACTACATGATTTCCTGTTATTAGCAATTACATGTTTAGAGCCTTGCTGGAAATTAACATATTTTATTATTATTGATGTCCAAAGATAGAATTGATTATCTCATTAAACATTATAACTTCTCCAGTAGTCCATAGTGGTAATAATAAGACCAATTAGCATCTCACTAGGATATTAGTAACATAATATAAAAAAAATGGTAGTTTAGTTAGCTAAAAAGATCTTCTTGCAATAATATACGCTCGATAAACCTCTATCTTCTCACCTGCAAAGGGCTTTAAATGTTGCTGTAAAGCTTATTTGGGCATCCTCAGATGAACTTAAATATGTAGCTGGTGAACTATTTAGAACTCTTGTACAAAGTCGTTGCTTTGATTCAAGTATAGACGGTGAAGAAGACTCTGCAGAAGAGAAGAGGCAAAAGCGCTGGTTGCATTGATTGCCATGTCACCTTTAGAGTATCTTCATACTCTAAATAAACTCCTTTATTCACCCAACTTAGATGTTAGCCACAGGATCATGATACTTGATGTTATGACAGATACTGCTCAGGAACTTTCTCATGCAAGAACTACAAAACCAAAAGCTCTAACTAGAGCACAGATATCAACCATTTCAGAGACTCAACTTGGTTCATGTCAAGTAGTGTGGGGCCTCCTGGAGCTGGTTCCTGGAGAGAGATATCTAGACCTGAAACTCTATTGAGTTGGTCGTACTGTTATGAAAGAGAACTGCCTTTTGTTCCAGGTAAGCTCAAGAAAGGAAAGTTCCGCCGATGGAGTAGCAGATTGGAGAAAACATAACAGTTGGAATGGCCTGAGAATCGTTTCCTACAATACGTACTGAATTTTTTGTGAGAAAAAAAATCAGTATGAAATTACAAATTTGCCTGTCATTTAACGTGAAATTAAATACTCGTTCTTCCAGTTTATGCTACACGCTCGGTTTTTTCAGTTATTTTGCCAAGGAATTTCTGCAATCGTTCATTATACTTGTACAAGAACAACTGTTGTATCCTCCTTTGTGTGCATCAAAATTCCTGACATCTTTCCAGGTTGCCGCTCTTATTGCAGGCTCTTCCTTGCTTGCTATTTTTCGGCACTCATCACAGCGTCACCGGAGGTATCATCAGCGACGAATATGATGGAGTTGAAATCATCTGGACCCGATTTGATAACGGTGGGATTGGATGTGTATCTAATATATCACCAGGTAATTTGCGTTTTGTATATGTTTTTACTATGGGTGTCCTCTTGAATTTTGCATAACTCCTGTTTATCAAATATGGAGTGCCAAAGTGCTTGATGAAATGTTTAAATCAATTGCAATTGAATTTTTGTCAGAGAGATTTTTCTTAGGATATTATGATATTTCCATTTCACGTTCCATTCTCCCTCTCCTTATTATACTATACATCAGCCACATACAAATTACATATAATTTCAAGGTGGGTTGATGCTAGAAATGCGTCAACATATATAATAAAAATAGTTCATGTTCATGCATAAAATTTTAGATGAATAGAATGAATTCACCTTTCTGGTAGAAGAAAATACTATAAAAAAGGGCAAAGCTCGTGTATAAACAGTAGTTAAGTCCCCAGGTCTAGAGCTAACCACTAAATGAAACTAAGATTCTGTGACAATTTCTGCATATTAAGGCTTGGCTTTATGCCTTGCTTATACTTTCATATGCCTGCAGAATGGTTATGTCTGTGCAACATCATTAGGGGGTAATTTAAAATTATAGAGAGTCTCTCATGTTTCCTTTCTTAATTTTATAGAGGTTCAAAAATTCAACCTATGATATTTTTTTAGGCTTGGTTTCAGATAGACATACGGGACATGAATATGATGGTTCTGAATTGGTAAAGTCGATTATACTATTGTTGCTTGTGTGGTGTAACTCTCTTATTATGATTTGTTTGTATACTAATGCATTCTATATGGTCCAGGAACATGGAAGCGGCTTAATATCTAATGTCTATCAATTTGATCTTTAATCTGATGGTGAGGATAAATTTCTTTTGTCTCCTGATGTTTAAGTATCATTTGTCATTAAATTAAAAATATTATTGCACTGATAGTTTTGGCAATATACACAATGTGACATGAATTAAAGGGCCTGTAAGTGTGTTAGATGAATAGAGCATATGTTCCGGTCCTCAAACATCTAGCCTTGGTACATTTGGTGTTATTGCTGTAGGTTATTTATTTAATATTTATGTCGCCATGATTTCAATTAGTCAAGCATTTTTATCTCTACATTATTAGTTTTATGAAATATACATATTACATAATAGGTTGGACGACTGATAGTGATCTTCAATAGTCTCCAAAGAGGGCTCTTGGTGTTGTAGTGTTAAAAAGCTGTTTTGTACGCACTATATTGAAGGCAAAAAGAAGACACTTCTTGATCATGTATTACAATAGTCAGTTATTGATATATTTTGGCGTCTATGTCCATCATGCTAAATTAAAATGATTAGACGATCAAACCTTAGTGCCAGAGTCATTATTCAGGATTTTCATTAACTAATTAATTTTTCGTGTGGTTTTCCTCCTGTATTTCTTAAACATGGATCGATGCAGGATTTTGATAAGAATCACTTGGGGTGTAAATTTGGTGCTGGGGTACTCTTAGTGCTTATGTTTGCAACAGTCCTTTCATTTAACTTGGGTTATCTCTTCTACATCAACTTGAAATCTGAATCAAACTTCCTAACCAGTTTTATTCAAGCAATTGTGGCAACAGATAAATATTTGAACGTCTCTATGTTTGTCACAAAATACATTAGAGAACAATATTATAAAACTTATTATGTATGGCTTAATTATTTTTCGATGTAATTGCTCTTTAGTATATTTGATACTGATTTGTAGTACTTGAGCGGGTTTTGGGTTATATATCGCATGATAACCTTCTCTTATGGATACGAACATCTAAGGTATCTTATTTTTTTTGACTATATGTCATTGTCGAAGTGTGTGGCGCTGAAGGTATAATATCTGTTATATGTGGATCTGTAACAAGAAATATATCTTTCTGGGAGAAGTGTGTGGCACTTCAGGTGTAATATCTGTTATATGTGGATTTGTAACAACAAATATATTTTTCTGGTAGCAAAACATGGATACGTACAAATGGCTGAAGGTTTATAATAATGTGCATAAATTATTTTGGCGGGGACTCATCCAGTCAGGCTACTACAGTAACACAATTCCTATGATAGTGGCTATATGTATTATACCTTGACATAATTTGTTGATATAATTTAATGAGAAAAACATAATTTATATGAAGAATATTAAAATATCCGTATTGTATAGGCATACATTGCATGTACTTTATATTTGTGCATATTGCATATACATCGAAGATCCTGACTTACTGTTCACTTTATGTAGTTGCTACATCAAGTAGTGGGATCTATTCTGCCATGTAGCAAAATCACAATCATTCAGAAGTGCTGAATAAGGGTATTTAGCACAGTTACAACATCGCTGCAAGATAAACGGCGTGCATTATGAATACACATATGTATTCCTAAAGAACTTGTTAGCACTTTGTTTCTGTATATCTTGAGCAGATGTTATATCCCTATGACAAATGATGTTTTTCCTGCCCGATATATATTCAAGCCAAGTTAGAGCACGCCCGTGCCTTGCACGGGCTAATAAAGCTAGTTTTATATAATATCATAACATAAACTACAATTCATCATATAATCCATATATATTAATGAATATTTAATCTCTAAAATCAATTTATAAATATATCCAAACTTTTTAAAAAGTACTTTTCAATTAATATGAGTACTCGTGACTCGATAGGCTTATCAAGCGAAAACGGAATTCAATCTTTAGAAACATTAGTTGGCTACCAATTGACTTGCCACTTGAGTGTCAGAGTTTTATTGAACACCATTAGCGGTCGTAGCCTTTATATCACAAGATATATGTCTAATGTTTTTTTCTGTACTCCCACTCTTTATATACAATATGTAATAAATCTACTATTTGTCATCAAATTGGTGTCAATAATTAATGTGAAACTCTAGATTAATAAATATGATTGTACACTTGTACTATTATAGACACATACACACAAACATATTACAAATTAGATTAATAAACAAAATCACTCCATTAAAAGATAAAAATTTATTAATTACGATATTAGAAACAACACTAAGTTAAATCGAAAATAATTTGAGGTATCCGCACATGTAAAAAGATTATACTTTTCTTTTTGATAAAATAAAAATCGAGAGATCTTAATTTAATATGATGTAGAGTTTACATGAGAGTTTATTTAAATATCCCACGTTCAATTCACATGAATTAATTTTATACAATATAAATTAACTAACTATGTCAGCATTTCATATTCAATTTTTTGTAATGAGTAGTCATAAATAGGTGGCAATTGTAATTAAATGGATATCTATTATGTAAATGTATTAATTACTAATACTTAATATATCAAGTATAATAAATGAATCATATATTAGTAATTTTGTAATTAATGGACATTTCACAGCCATTTTCTTTGCCCTTGGTTGCCATTTAATATATAGAAGTAGATTTTTACGTATCCATGAACCCACTCTAAGCACTAACATTAGGCTTATTTTTATTGATACTTATTTTTGTGCATAAGCCCGTGATTATTATATATGTAGGGTATTTGTGGTGTGTTCGTAGACACTTTAAACAATAACATTAACCTTATTTTTATTGAAACGTATGGTGGAAATTATACGTATAATTTTTTGTGACAATTATATGATGAAAATTTCCAAGCTCACACTGAGACATAGCGGTGTAGAATGTTGTAAAGAAATTACTATCAAGCTCTATTATAGTGCAGCCAAAAATGACCCAGTATAGTGAAGGCTGTCAAGGCTGCTCGGGAAGCTTTTGACAATGGTCCCTGGCCATCGATTTTTCGGAGCTGTAAGCACTCGATCATTTCTCTAAAACTTTTCATGGTCCCAAAATAGTGTTAAGTGACCAGTTTTCACAAAACCTCAAGGTGTTAATTTTTATTTTTTTTCGAAGGATTAATTTATCTTACATTTTTTTTGGGGGAGGGTGGTTTGCAAATGTTTTTTCGGAGTATGATCCTAAGTGGTCATGTTTGTTTGAACGGAGCTATTGCAATGATTTGTTATGTGCTCACTACTACTCTGTACATATGTTTTGATATGTGTCAATAAGCTCGATTTAAACATGGCAGACATGTTGTAATTTGTGTAGAAGTTAAATGGTTTCTTCTGATGATCAGCAAAGGAGAAGGATACTGATGAAAGTAGCTGACTTGATTGATGAAATAAAGAAGAGTTGGCAGCTTTAGATATTATTGATGCAGGAAAATTGTTTCATCATGGCAAGAATCAGGATATTCCAAGTGCAGCAGAAACCTTCCGCTATTATGCAGGCGCAACAGATAAAATACATGGAGAAACACTGAAGATGTCGATGGAAATACATATGGCTTTGTTCTCACTTTGTTTCAAGTATATATATTTGGGAAAATATATAAAATACTTCCTGTTAATTTGAAAATATATGTGAAGACCACACTTTTTTTTTGCCAGAGAAGACCACACTTTTTGTTCTTTATATTTTTGTTTATAATCATCATATGTGCATAAATCTATAAATTTGATCTTACGTTAATGGACATAAACTAGGTTCTAGGCGAAAAGTCTGAGGTCTAAATTTCAATACTATTTAGTATTTTCGGGAACCACAACATTCAGAGTGTGGAAGAAAGCAACAAAGAGAATGTTGATGTTCTTCATTGCACCTCAATTAACTAGGAGAATGATCTCTGATTTCCTCCGAGTAAGTTTAAATCCTGCTTTAGATAGGGTAAAGTAACCATATACTCGACATAGGGTAAAGTTTAAACAGTGTTTCTTACTTATTTAATAATGAACCTATGTATAGTGGACTCCAACAAGTCATAGTACATCCATATCCAGCAGTGAGTCTATAATTTCTGTATTATAACTATTTTTCATTATAATCTCTCCTACAACTCTAAGACGAGCTGTTTGTGTCACTTTTATAGGAACAAGGTCTGTACCAAGTACTCTGACCAGCAACACTTCAACACTTCTTACCTTATATCTGAATTCTGATACAAGCTCAAAAATATATTATGAGGAGAATGTAGTAAACAATTGTCATACTAAAATACGTGTATTTTCTTAACACATTTTTCAGATTGAGTTAGTAAGTATTGACTTTGATTATAATTCAAGCACCTTGCACACCGTCATTTCCATGTATTCTGAGAAATTTTAAAAATTGTGATAAACTGTTTCCAAATTTTAATAATATTTGCGAGAATCATGATATGGAGAGTGTAGGAGAGAACAATGAAGAGAATGTCATGTTCTTCGGTGTACCAAAATTAATTGAGAGATTGATTGCAGGTTGTCTCTGAGTAAGTTTCTGTTTTTTTAGTGTCACAGTCCTTCCTTTTTAATCAACATGTTCTTTTTTTCGGTGTTTGATGATGAAGAAAAACAGATCATCAATAAGATAATAGATTTTAAAAGTTTTTCATTGTTAATTTGTATAGTTGTTTAATAGTGTTTTTTATATGCAGTATACACACATGTCTAATTCTATATATATTTTTTGAATTTAAAGAGGTTAATAGATTTTGTACTAAGATCTAAGTACGCGGAGTGTATCCAAAATTCTCTATGGTTTAACTATGTTTTGTCGCTGTAAAAAATACACATATATAAAATTTTTTACGAGGATTCCCGCACGTGAAGCGCTGGCAAAATTCCCTAGTATCTTTAAAAAGATATACATGTACATATGAAATCAATTAAATTAATCAAAATAAAAAGATGATAAATCAAAATAACTAATTAACAAATTTAATGGGGTATAACATTACCTCATTTTAATGTAATCTTGTGAAAATATTTTCGCTATATTTTAATATTAAATATTAAATATTAAATATTTTAAGAAAAGGCGATTGGTAGCTTAATAGGTAGCTTTACAGTTTTCGAATTTTGAATGCGATATCGTAAAAAAAATCTTCTTGGTTAGGAAGTCTTTCCATTATTAATCTGAAATAAATAGGAAGTTAATAATTATTTTGAATTTTGAATTCAGTTACTCATTATGCAATGAAGGCATGTGTATATTCGGATTTATTACGTGTTTTGCACAGTTATATAACCTAGTGCTAGGTATATTTGGTATTAACAAAACATCCTGACTCTACTGGTCTTGGCCTTTTCTCACCCCGCCGCAACTCAACCGCAATGTCAGGTATCGACGGAGACAACCTTCTCTTGAAGGACTTCTATTTCCCGCCCTTCGATTCCATACAAGCCCATCACGTCCGTCCCGGTGTTGCTGCCTTGCTCAACAAACTCGTCAGTATTTTATTATATATTTTTACGTATCCATGAACCCACTCTAAGCACTAACATTAGGGCTTATTTTTATTGATACGTATTTTTGTGCATGCGTCCATCTTTATTAACGATACAAAGACCAATGAGCACACTAACAGAAAATTCGATATAGGTGGATTTTGGAGTGTATATATAACAGAAGAGGGTTTTAATTTTGTCTGATTAGGAAAATGAATTGGCTGAATTGGAGAGCAGTGTGGAACCGTCATGGCCGAAGCTGGTGGAGCCATTGGAGAAGCTAGTTGATCGGTTGGAAGTGGTTTGGGGAGCTGTTAATCATCTCAAGGCCGTCAAAGATAATCCTCAACTCCGTACTGCCATTGAAGAAATTCAGGTATGATTGGGCTCTTTAATTGTTTTTTGTATCTTTCGAGTTTTCGTTGCCTTCTAATATCTTAAAATTGGGATATCTTATGACATTACTCATTTTACATTCGGCTGTTGGTGTATTTGTAAGGTTTTTTGATAGTGTTTTGTAAAATCTTATTTGTTGATACTAATCCCAAATAACTTGACTCATGTTATTGGTTTTTACGATATTGTATTATTTTTTCTTTTTTCAGCCTGAAAAAGTCAAGTTTGAGCTCAAGTTAGGACAAAGTTTACCAATCTACAATGCTTTTAAGGCTATCAAAGAATCTTCCAGTTGGGACACACTAAGTGAAGCTCGTAAGCGTATAGTGGAATGTAAGTCATTTCCCACATTCTTTTAGCACTTTCATATGGAGCTATATCTCCAAACATGTTTAGGTCCATAAATTCTATGATTGTCAGTTGTAAACATCCATCCAAAGTCACCTTTTCTTTCTTAAACTCACTCCCTTGAGATTGTTCTTTAACCACATAAAGATTCAATTTTTATTTTTCAAATTTTATATTTAGCATCTACTTTGGATAGTGTCATTGAATTATCCGAGCTCACTTTGTCATTTATTCAGTTTAGGGACTTTCTTGTTCTGTAACTCTGGTGAATTTCTGCCTTCTCGAAACTTTATCAGTGAGGAGAATGATGCATATCTCGAAGAATTTTATAATATTTGATGCTTATCTCCAAGAGTTTATACCACACACATTCTTCAGAACATGGACTACACTAGTTCCTTCTTCCTTTATGATATATTACTTAATGATACTTCCCAACAACTTGCATTCCCAATATATGCAGCTCAAATAAAGGTGGCTGTTCTTAATGGCATCTCACTTGAAGATGAAAAAAGGGACCAGTTCAACAAAATTGAACAGGTAAGCTTTGTAACTTATTATGCTTTCAGCGAAGATATATACTGTGCGGTGAGTCACATGTTAATTATCTTTTTGGAACATCTATACAAGTAAGCCTGTACAAGGGATCTGTATTTAGATTGGAATTAAAAAATCACCCTATAGGAATATGACAATTTGAAAGTTAATTATTGATTATTTCGATTCCTTGTGTCTTTAAATGCAGGAACTGGTGAAGCTTAGTGAAAAATTTGAGGAGCATGTTTTGGATGCCACAAAGAAGTTTGAAAAACTAATAACTGAGAAGAAAGAGATTGAAGGGTTGCCGGCTACTGCTTTAGGTTTGGGTGCACAAACAGCAGTGTCCAAGGTACTCTGTACCGAAATACATCAATTTGTAGTCACATATGTTACCTACAGTACACTTGCTTTTCTATCTCACTCTACAATTGTGTATAATACAACAGGGGCATAAAAATGCTACTGCTGAAAATGGTCCATGGGTTATAACATTGGACGACCCAAGTTACATGTCAGTCATGCAACATGCTAAAAATCGAGATTTGCGCAAGGAAGTATATCTTGCTCGGTTAACCCTCGCTTCTAGTGGCGAGCTTGATAATATGGGAATTATTGATCAAATTCTGAAGCTTAGATTGGAAAAGGCCAAGCTTCTAGGCTATAACAACTATGCTGAGGTATGAGTATGATTCTCCTGCAGTACTCCTTTTGAGACATGCTTATAAGGTGAATGTTATCAGGTATCTATGGCAACCAAGATGGCTACTGTTGCCAAAGCTGAAGAGCTCCTTGAAAAGCTTCGTGCTGCTTCCTGGGATGCAGCTGTTAAAGGTATTATGTAGGTGTTATTTTCATACAATTCAACAGTTTAGGGTTTATGAGTAGTTACAGGGAAAAGCCCCCAAATAGAGATAAATGTTGTATAACAATGCAGGCTGCGCCATTTTAATTTTAGTGTTTTACACTTTAAGCCAAAGCCTCTTCCATTTATGTGGTAGTTTAGTATATAACTATCAGGAGAATACCCCTATATAAGGTTAGTTGTTGTCTATAGCAGTAAAGAGTAAGTTTATGTGTAATCCAGTTTCATATTTTTACACTGCATAAGCTTTAGTCATGTGTCAAGTAGTGCTTCACAAGTAGAGCTAAAACCTTTGCCAATTATGGTAGATTTATCTGAGGGGAGCATAGCTAGTGACTACTGATTCCCCTTTTTGCTTTGACTGTATTGATTGAAGTTTGCAAATTACAGACAACATTTGTAGCCGATGCTTACTCGTCAGATGATGTAACATTAAAATTATGATCTGTTTGGTATTATGATACAATAACATTACTCAGCAGTCAAAAATAGTCCATTAAGTCCTTGTAGCTTGCTTGTTCCAATTTTTGCAACCTTAAGATACATTGTAAAGCTGTCTGATCGTCATTGCTAGATGCCTAAGAAAGATCTACAAACTCGCTTGATAGTACTCGTATGATTATATTAACAACATAAAAGAGATGTAATTGCTTTGATCTGGCTCTGATCTTGGTAGATATGGAAGAACTCAAACAATTCTCAAAAGATCAAGGTGCTCTAGAAGCAGATGATTTGACCCATTGGGATACAACGTTTTGGAGTGAGAGGCTGCGTGAATCAAAATATGAAATAAACGAGGTTTGTTACTGTCCTTTTTAAACGTAGTTTCTATCACTGCTAACCAGTGTAAGATGCATGACGAAGCATACTCTAGTTGTACTTTATATATAATTGAGGCTTTTTAACCAGTTGATGAAATATATGACGACCAGATTCCGTTGTTTGGCGACTTCAGATAATTTTGTTATTGTAATATTTCCAGAAAAATATTTTTGGTTTTACTTATTCTGAAATCCGGTACATTGGGCTTGCTCAAATAGTGATGATACACATTTTAGATGTTAGCAGTGTTGCTATAAGCTGCCATCAAGAGTCTACGCGTTACCAGGATCCTCGCCTTTTGCTTTTGTGATATAAGATTATCAGATATTGACCTTTTACTACGTATTCTATGTCTGTGCAGAGTTTCTAGTCTTCTAGAACCTTTCTATGTAGGTTTCATTTTAAGATTTAATGCTTCTAAATCTCTTTAATTTCAGTCATACTGATGAAACTTGTATGTGACATTTTTCAACTCTATGGCAATAGTGGCCCTTCTCGAATACTGTTTATGTTTAATTTTTGTTGTTCTTCTTGTGTTGTATAACTAGAATTTTAAAACTTTTGCACGGATGTGCTGGTGTGCTACTAACATGACTTATACAGGAACAATTACGCCCCTACTTCTCATTCCCTAAAGTTATGGATGGCCTTTTCAACCTTGCCAAGATGCTCTTCGGTGTTGCCATAGAGGCAGCTGATGGTTTAGCCCCGGTAATCATGGTCTTATGATGCACTGTATTTTATTGCCATGTAGCAGGCGATGTATCATACTGATGATATTGTGTTGTTGTTTTCTAGGTGTGGAATAACGACGTCAAATTTTATTGTGTCAAAGATTCTTCTGGCAGTCCTATTGCATACTTCTACTTTGATCCATATTCTCGTCCATCTGAAAAGCGTGGAGGAGCGTGGATGGATGAAGTTGTCGCCCGGAGCCGCGTAATGTCACGTGATGGTGCTCCTGCTAGGTTGCCTGTTGCACATATGGTGTGCAATCAAATGCCTCCAGTTGGAGACAAGCCTAGCCTTATGACTTTTGAGGAGGTAAGAATAATAATTTTTGGGCAGATATAATATAACCGAAGAGTGAATATCACTTTTTTTTTAATCTATTTACAGTTCTGTAAATTTTGACTGCGAACTGCCTAATTTTCAGGTTGAAACTGTCTTCCATGAATTTGGTCATGCACTCCAGCATTTGTTAACTAAAGAAGATGAGGGTCTTGTAGCTGGTGTTAGAGGCATTGAGTGGGATGCTGTTGAATTACCTTCACAATTCATGGAAAATTGGTGTTACCACAGGTACATTGTTTAATACAGTATATATTTCTAAATAAATTTGATAATTAGAATATTAATAGTAGCTTATTTCATCAAAGAAGGGTATTGTAAAAATCAGTAGTTACCTCGTGGAAGAGAGTTCTAGTCTCACAGTTGAATGCCTTTAGGATATAAATGATGAATTGATGTTAATTGCCTTTCTAGTTTCTGACATCATTCTAGCTGCTTCTAATGTTCTCCTTGGTCTTAATACAAACTGTTCTGTTTTTTCCCAAATGTTAGGGCGCACACAGTAAACATAGTTTTTTTTTTGTTATGTATTGTTTGTTCTAGATTATGTCGAAATCCTAAACAATTATTGATAACTTCGGGATCGTACAAACTTCAATATTCAAAACAAGTGTCAACCCTTCATATCTTAAGGGGAAGTCACAGGCACTCGGAGTTCTATATAGTAGAAAGATAAATAATAGTTATAGATTCTGGGGACTATCAGATGCACAATAATTTTATTTATTGCTACTTTGACACCTTCAGATGCCCAAATCCTTTTTTACTGGACATGAATACCTAAATCTGTATCAGTATCAGCAATAACTAGCACAATTTCCTTTTTTCTTATAATGAAAGATTCCTACTTTTTATATTCATTGTTGTAGGGATACCTTGATGAGCATTGCAAAGCATTATGAAACTGGGGAGAGTCTCCCAGAAGATATATATTCAAAGCTTCTTGCAGCTAGGACTTTCCGTGCAGGCTCATATAGTCTTCGCCAGGTCAGTGAAACATCCCCATTCCTATTTTGATTTAAGAGCACACATATTTGGCTTCTGGTTGGTGTTTTCAAAGTTAATATATTAAAGTGAACAGCAATTTGGATGTTAATTTATGAATGTAAATGGCACAAGAACTCTCTTCACCACTATGCATAACATAAAGCCTTGAGTTAACATGTAATATATAATATACATTTTTTCTTATATCCCCATCAGCATATGATATATTAGTTTGATTAACTAATGGCAAATAACACTGAAAGATGTGACATAAATCAGACTGTGGATTGTTATTTTTATCATTAGTTATAACACAAGATTATTTTTATTCACCTAAGTTCTTGGTGTCACATATTCAGTTACGTGATTAGCCTTGTATATCTTTACAAGTCTAGAACAAACGAATCTTGTTGAATATAGTGAGTTACAATCCCATCAAGTATATTTTGAAACTCCATTGTTTCTACTCTTATCACTCCTTTGTGTGGTGTGGTCAATTCTGTGTAGCTTCCAAACTTGTATTTATCTATTTTCATTCATCTATGTTCTTTTGGTGCTCTCTGTCTTGCTAAAATCTGGGTTGTAATATTTGTTAGCAAAATATACCGATGGCTTACAAATCAACAGTTACAAAGAAGGAAGTGGAATTCTTCTGATTTTTCTGCATCTTTTGTTGCTTGCATAATTCTTTGTAGATAAGATCTGCTAGTCTTGATCTGGAGCTGCACACGAAGTATGTACCTGGGGGGTCTGAATCTATATTTGATGTTGATCAAAGGATTAGCCAGAAAACACAAGTGATCCCTCCACTTCCGGAGGATAGGTTTCTTTGTGGATTTAGCCATATTTTTGCAGGTTTTTTCTTCCTAATAATTTTACTTGATCATCAATTAATTTCTAGTTTAAGTGTTGCAACTTTTTGCAGCTTAATATAATTATTTCCTCTTCCTCCTGGAACTAATATTTCCTTTTTGGTCTGATGGAACGAATGGATTAACAGGTCCTTATGCAGCTGGATACTACAGTTACAAGGTAGGATTTATGTTCGTTTTTCTTTCTCACGTGTATCTTTAACTTTTGTTTTCGGATTGCATGGGTTGAAAGTAACAACTTATCTATGTCTCAACTTTAATATTTAAGCACGCCTTTTATTTTTCTATAAATATCTTTTATTTATAATTTGTCAGTATTCTCGTCCTGTTCTGTAAACAAATTCCTAGTACAATATTATGTGTTTAGTTTAGGTCCTTTACAATTTAAAGTCGGTCTTAGTAAATGCTTTTGTTTGGTTCTTATCTGCTGTAAACTTGCTGCCTCAGCAAATTATGAACTGTAATTCTCTTGTGTCTAGCTGAAAGTCTAAAAATATGTACCAAGGTTTCCATAGAAGTATCTCGACCTGGGAGTGATTTTAGTGAATGCTACTACGAATAAAAGCTTTCAATATTCTAAAATAAACTGTCTGATATTGGCAGTGGGCTGAGGTACTGTCTGCTGATGCTTTCTCTGCATTTGAAGATGCTGGTTTAGACGACATTAAGGTATGAAATAAGACAGTTTATAATTTGATTACTTAAATATTCAAGCTTACTTTCCTTGGTCAGCTTTTCCCAAGGGCATCATTCCTAAGAGGGCGTTTTCTCTTGGGAGAAATTTAGATACATTGATCCCGTAGTTCTTTCCTATGTTGGTAGCATCTTCATATTAGGCACTAGAACCCGATCATTCATTTCATTTCCTCGAATTAATTATTCTAATCCCTCCATGCCTTAAATGGTAGTTTCTTTGGTACTGGTAGAAAAAACTATGGTGTTTTGCAGGAACTACAGAGGTCACTGATATACATTGTACTAATCAAGTATATAACCATAGCAAGGTTTTGTGTTTTGAACAGGCTGTGAAAGAAACAGGGAAGAAATTCCGAGAGACTATACTTGCTCTTGGAGGTGGGAAGGCACCCCTAGATGTAAGATGAGATGAAGTTTCCGTATATTTAAATGATGGGGCAGAATCTTTAGACAGTTTCAATCTTTAAATGTGTTGTTACTGAATCTTGATCATAGGGGTTGGTTTTATTTCAGGTTTTTGTGGAATTCAGAGGGCGCGAACCGTCTCCGGAGTCTTTGCTTAGGCACAATGGCTTGTTGGCAGTTTCTGTTTAAATTCTAGGCCAAAAGTTTCTTCCACACACTCCCTCAGTATACACAAACCTGGAAGGATTCTTATGGTGATTTTTATGCTAAAATTTCTTAATGTTTGCGAGCTATTTGCTATAAAACTATTGACAATATGCAAAACATCACCTGTACAAAATGATTCGCTACATAATCGAACTCGCTTATGTCTCCAATACGATGAAACGGAGGATACTTAACTTTTTAGTAAATTAAGAGGGGTGTATTGGATTGAGATTTTAAAACATTTTTTTGCATTCATGAAATCCAAGGGTATTCGATTGGGATTGTTTGAAATCCATTAAAATCTTGAGATATTCAATTGGGATTTTAAATTATGCTACAAAATCTGGTGGTATTCAATTGGGATTTTAAATTATGCTTTAAAATCTGATGGTATTCAATTGGGATTGTTTAAAATCCATTAAAATTTGATGGTATTCAAATGCTGATGGATTTTTTTTCATTTCATAAAATGATGGATTTTGTGGCATTCTTCAGTGTATTTTAAGTTTTTTGAAATCCTACCAAATTCAATGGGATTTTGAAGCATTGTACTTAAATCCTATCAACTCTGCGACATTTCATCAAGAATCCGCATAAAATCAAAATATCATACAATCCATTAAAATCCATAAACTAAAAACAATGTATTAAAATCCCAATCGAATACAAAAAGGGGAAACACATGCACGATGCACTCTGAAAAATGAACAAGTTTTCTATTTGGAGATGTTCAAGAGTTGGACTAATTTCTTAGTTGTCCTTTTCGTGAACCTTCTCATGCTAATCTTCGCATATGGTTATTGATAAGTTCCGGGACATCTGTATTATCAACTGTTAGATCATTTGACGACTCACAGACCTAACAAGAATCAACTACCCTGATCCGACGTCCTGAGAAATTCTAAGACCAGTACATCTGGTTTCACCTGTTCCTCGCAGAACCTGCATAGTCTGCAGGTTCTACTCTTCACCCTCTTAACCAGGCTCTCCGTTCTTTTCACAGGTGCCATTAGTCGGCACATCTGTGTTATGATGAAGCTAGCTAATTATTGTTTTCTAGAATTTCAGTGATACACATTACGTGTGTACCAACTTCTTGATGCCCATTTCTCAGTAGTGTACAAAGAGGGCTACGACAAGATGTTCTCCAAGGAGGGCACATCTATACCCTCTTTCTAATTTTAAAGATACTGCCACACTTACAATCTTGACTGCATACATGATTACACATAAACTATAATCATATATGGTGAATAGCCGCGAGGTAATCTTCTTCATATAATTTTACGAGCTGGGTGAAATTAGACCAGAGTTTACGTTTGACTGTGTATGCAATTCTTACCTAAAGATCAAAGATATACGATGTCCTTGGATCGAGCTTATAACCTTCAATTTTCCCATAATGATGTATTTGGATTTCAGGAGCGGGAAGTCAATTATCTGCAACAAACTAAAGGGGGCAGCAACCAGCAGGTGTACGTCGGACCACCACCTGTGGAGCAAATAATCAATGAAGACATTATGAGAAATCCTTAATAATTGTCTTTTCACATTGCATTCATCATATGCATACATATATTCGTGCATATACAGTGATATACTTTCACTATTATTGCTTTCTATACTCTGTATCAGTAGCTATATCTTCAGGTTTAACTTTTTCACATCATGTATTTTTGACTGTGCCAGTAAAGAATGTTCAGTTCATCAAGGAGCAGTAAATTTTTATGACAATTTAAGTACATTAATTGTTCAAACAAAAGTATTGATGTTGCATGCCCGTTACAAATATAGAAACACCTTGCTTCAAAGTTTGAGCAACAGTTTATAAAGACTTATCAATCTAGGAGAAACAGTGAAGTTTGGTGTTCTTGGTGCCCCATGCCATGTGCGGGTTCACAGAGTAGATTAACTTGATGGAACACACAAGCAAACCAGACTTCAAATTCAACACAATACGAGTTCCCAAAGTTACAAACAGTTTGGTTTTTTTTTAGTGAACTATGGAAGCTAGAGAAAAAACATAGAAAGTTATATAATATATTGACAGATAAGTGCCTTCCGGGATTAAAATTTAAAACCCACAACACAATGCTGAAAAGCTCAACTGAGAACTATCCCATCAACTACAATTCCTACTACAACAAGTAGCATTGGTTATAAACACTAGAGAAAGCAAGCCCCCCCAACAAAACCCTCGCGTCTCTTCTGAGCACACACAATGCAAGAAAAGGTTATTGAGGAAATAATTTGTAAAAATCTTCTAACGATAGAGTTATTAGCTAGTAGATGACAGCAGACGAATAGCTAGTTGTTCAATGGATAAAGATTGTTCAGTCAATTCAATTTCATTATAACCAAGAAAAGGCCACTAGAGAAAGTTTGATAATGGTGGGACTCGAAGCTTTCACAATCTGAAAAATGTGGATCACACATTGCCAAATTATGCAGGACAATAGAGAGTGGGGAAGCTTTTGTCTTCTGCAACACTTGGAAAAAAGGATACTTACCATGTACTACACAAAAAAGCATTTATAATTGAGCATGCTACAAGGTTTTTTAATTATAGTATTTGGCATCAATGGAAAAGGTCACTAGTTTTAGTTTGTGACAATTCTTAGTCCAAAAGGGAATAACTTATTTGATTATAATTCACCAGACTAGGTACACTGAGGTGGCTGGGCTTACAACTATATGCTCAAATCCCTTGATAACAAGTCTGCAAAGGAAAATCTAATAGTTAGGACTGTCTGTTGCTCTTAGCTACAAATCCATTTACTTGGGCCAGCCCAACTGGATAGTAAGTCCACCGGGCTAAAAGAAACCTACTAGATTTTGGAGTCAGTTAAGTTATCAGCATCATAAGCATACTACTAAAGACTATTCAGAATTTGGTTTTAGAATGCTAAAATACCATGTTGAAATAGGAGGACTGACCTTTATGATCTCTGCACAAGAGCCTAAGCCACAAGAGAGAATTACGGGGAGGTCGTTTTATCAGGCCATCATGAGGAAGCAACCTTCAAATATCCTGAAATTATAAATTTTAGTTGGAATAATCACGCTTGCTAGATGTCCTTGCAATCAGCCGTTTGGAGGGTAACGTTTCCGTGCCTGAAGTTAAAGCTAGAAACAAAGTTCTCATCCAATATGCATTTACAAGTTGAGGATAATCTTTCCAACTTTTCTCTAACAAGGATTCACTGGTTTTAGCCTCATGCATGATAAAGGTTTAGCAACTCAGATCATCAAACCTTACCAGTTACCTTCCCAATCCCATATTCAGGAAAATCAAAAGGATAAATGGAGTAGAAATTACTGTTGTCACGCCTTAAATAAATATAAATATACCTGCCTGATTAATTGATGCAAACAAAACATAACACAGTAGCATTTCTTGAAAATTATGAAGTCACTGAAGTTGATATTTAATTTAGTAGTACAGCTGATAATTCCCCAAACATGACAAATTAAATGTATAATACACTTAGACCATGCATTCAGTGAGAATACAACAGACACTTGACTTTTAAGCTGAAATTCAACTGACATCCTGAGCTAAAAACTGCAAAGTACAAGTATGGTGCCAAAGCAAGTTTGCTAACGCTGAAGCTTAATGAGAAGATCTCCCGTCACCTTCAGTGATAACATCTTTGAAAGCTCCACCACTGGGTATCATAGGCAGTACATGCTCCTGATGTGGTACGATAACATCCAACAGATATGGCCCAGGATAATCTAGCATCTTCTGTATGGCAGCCCGAAGCTCCCCCTTCTTTGTCACCCGAGCTGCTTCTATGTTGCAAGCTTCCGCAAACTTCAACATGTCTGGAAAAATCTCAGACTCATTTTCTGGGTCACCCAAGAATGTATGCGCTCTGTTGGACTTGTAAAACCTGTCCTCCCACTGAACAACCATGCCCAAGTGTTGATTATTTAGAAGCATGATCTTAACCGGAAGTTGCTCCACTCGAATTGTTGCCAACTCCTGGACATTCATAATGAAGCTTCCATCCCCGTCAATGTCCACAACTACACAGTCAGGTCGTCCAACAGCAGCTCCAATAGCAGCAGGCAGCCCAAAACCCATTGCACCTAATCCACTCGATGTCAACCACTGCCTAGGCCTGTTATACTTGTAAAATTGTGCAGCCCACATTTGATGCTGTCCTACCCCAGTACTTATAATCGCACTTCCATTAGTCAGTTCATCAAGAACCTGAATTGCATATTGAGGAGGAATTGCTTCTCCGAATGTCTTAAAACTCAACGGATAATTCATTTTCTGTGCGGCCAACTCCTCCCTCCACTGTGAAAATTCTCCTTTAACACTTCCTTCCTTGCTCTCAAATATCTTATTCAAACCATTCAAAGCCAGTTTCACATCAGCACAAATCGATACATGGGGTATCTTATTTTTCCCTATCTCTGCAGAATCAATATCAATATGAACAATCTTAGCCCGACTAGCAAAAGCCTCAAGCTTTCCTGTCACACGATCATCAAACCTCACCCCAAATGCAAGCAACAAATCACTCTGATCCACAGCATAATTAGCATAAACAGTCCCATGCATTCCAAGCATTCTAAGCGACAAATCATCCGACCCCGGAAACGCTCCAAGACCCATTAAAGTACTAGCCACAGGTATCCCAGTTAACTCCACAAATCTCTTCAACTCCTCACTCGAATTCAAACACCCCCCACCCACATACAAAACAGGCTTCTTCGACTCCCCAATCAACCTAACAATCTGCTCTAAAAGCCCGAAATCAGGAGTCTTAGGCAACCTAGACACATAACCATTCAACCTCATTGGTTGATCCCAATCAGGCACAACCAACTGCTGCTGCACATCTTTAGGTATATCAATCAAAACAGGCCCCGGGCGACCCGATGAGGCCAAAAAGAAAGCCTCTTTAACAATTCTTGGAATATCCTCAACATTCAAAACAAGATAATTATGCTTAGTAATAGACCTTGTTACCTCAACAATAGGTGTTTCCTGAAACGCATCAGTCCCAATCATTCTCCTAGGCACTTGCCCCGTAATCGCGACAATCGGAATACTATCAAGCAAAGCATCAGCAAGTCCACTGACCAAATTGGTAGCACCAGGGCCAGAAGTGGCAATGCAGACACCTGGTTTCCCAGTAGCACGAGCATACCCTTCGGCAGCGAAAACCCCGCCTTGTTCGTGGCGGGGGAGAATATTCTTAATCGCATTAGAGCGGGTAAGAGCCTGGTGGATCTCCATGGAGGCTCCACCAGGGTACGCGAAGACGTGATTAACGCCTTCGCGTTCAAGGGCTTCGACCAGAATGTCGGAACCCTTTCGGGGTTCGGAAGGGGGGAAACGGGAGGTGTGAGTTGGGATTGGGGAGGGGGAGGTAGGGTGGGAGAGAACGTTGGTGATGTGGAGAGAATGGCGGCGGAGAGAGACAGGGGAGGGAGGGAAGGGGAGAGAGAATGGGGAAGAGGGGTTTAGGGATTTGAGGGAAGAGAGAGATGGTGGTGCAGTGGTGGTCATACGAGCTTTTGCGGCGGTGCTGGCCGCCATTGAGAGAGAGAGAGCGAGAGAGAGAGAGAGAGTGTTTGTGGAAGTGTGGTGTGTGGCCAGTGCTGTTTACTATTTTGTCAATGTATGGCTGATATATCAGTTCAAGTATGGAGAAGTGGCATATCGTTTCTTTATCGACAGATTGTGCTAATTAAACATTTCGTTTGGTCAAGTAGAATTGAGAGATGCCTGACGGGAAAAAAAAAAAGAAAAGTAGAATTGAGAGATGAGTATAAATTTTTAGAAATAAATCTGTATTTTTCATATAATATTGATCACTTATAAATTGTATGATCTAATTTGTTAATACTGATTTCCTTATAAATATGAAAAGTAAGCTTAAGTTTTTTATTAAAGTTGCATAAAAGTAATTACTTCAATAACAATAAACATAATTTATAATAATCTCATTCGTTCCATTCAATTGTATACATTTGTTTTTCACTGCTCGACAATCATTTTAAAACTCTTACAAAGTATAGTTCTAGAATTTATTTTTAATTTTTTTTGTATAAAATGAATGTTATATTTTTATAAAAAATGGAAAATCTTAAAAATAAGATACAAAACTATGTGTTTTTAAAGCATTAAAATCTGCGCTGCGTCCCCGTCCTCAATGTATATACTATTGGCTGGTCCGGAGAGAATAATAAAGTATATGCACGTAGCGGGCACAAAAATTATAATTAATCAACTAAATTAACCATCTTTTATATGACATATATTCATCTAAAATTATAAAACTTCTTGTCTCCTTTTAACTCGATTTTTAATAATCAACTAATCATTAATTTTGACTATTTCGTAAAATTGAATTGAGCGTAAAAAATTTAGAAGGGTGTATTGCATTGAGATTTTAAACTATTTTTATTCATTCATGAAATTTGAGAGTATTCGATTGAGATGGTTTGAAATCTATTAGAATTTTGGTATATTTAATTGAGATTTCAAATTATACTGCAAAGTTTGGTGGTATTCAATTAAGATTTTAAATTATATTTTAAAATCCGATGGTATTCAATTGAAATTGTTTGAAATTCATTAAAATCTGAAGATATTCAAATGACGATCGATTTTGTTGCATTTATTTTGTGAGATTTTTCAGTGTATTTTAAGTTTTTTGAAATCCCACCAAAATCCATGAGATTTCGATGCATTATGTTAAATCCTATCAACTCTGCGACATTTTATCAAGAATCCGCACGAAATCAAAATTACATACAATCTATTAAAATTCATGAACTAAAAACAATTCATTAAATTCCGAATTAAATACACCCCTTAAGTTTTATAATTGATATATTTTACGAACAGCAATGTAGATTTTGAATAATGGTCTCTGAAAAACTTGTGCATGAAGCTGGAATAGCTCAGTTGGTTAGAGCGTGTGGCTGTTAACCACAAGGTCGGAGGTTCGACCCCTCCTTCTAGCGTTTTTGTCGGTTTTCCACCTTACTAATATTGTTTAATACTTTTTTACCATACTTTTCCAAATACATCACAAAAGCTACATCACAAAAGCATGAACCACAAGAAATCAAGCATACTCCTTGGGGAAGGGTGAGCAGATCAAGCACTAATGATAACAAATTGTTACAAGTCTTATATAATTCACATCATTAGAGTAATCCATATTTGTTCAAGTTAAACATTCATTGCTGAGATATAAACATAGAAGTAGATACAGTTTCTAATCTCCAAGCTGAACAAGCATAGCACTACACCAGGCTTCTAGAGCAGCTCTTTGGCCATCATATCATATCGTTAGCATTCGATACCAGAACGTCCAGTGACCTACAAAAAAAAAACACGGAAACTTACTGAAATCAACAATCCAGATTTCTGAAACTTCTCGAGTAATACACATATATAGGATTAGAATGTTCCACAAGGGAAAAAATCTGTAACAATAAGGACAGTTACCATCAAGAAGAACAGCACTGATATATACTTAATGTACAAGCGAAAGGGAGACTATAGATAATGAAACGAAAATTGGAGCTCTAAATGGCGAACAACTGAGCATACGTTAACAAGAAAAATAAATACCGGCAGTGATTTAATTTGAGAATGCAATGTTGCCAAAAAGTAGACTGTATATGATACAGGAAAAAACTTGAGGTTTCTGAGGTGCATGAAGTATTATGAATTAATTCATTCTAATAGCAAGTACAGTATAATCAAGTATAATTAATGTTCAGATAATTTTACCCTGAAATAACAATATATAGATTCCAGGTCTAGTGAAAAATAAACATCTGTAACCAGCTGCAGGCTAGCTTCACATTAAGAGAGAGGAGGGATGAGGCGTAACAAGTGCCAGATTGGTTTGTTGATAGCATCCTAGAAATCAACTAAAGAAAAGTAATCTAATCTTGTGAGATAGCATTATTCCATTAGCCAACAATACAGACGAGTAGAAACCTGAAGTGCCATCTGTATTAACCGCTTTTATGCCAGTTCAGAAGAAAAAGCTAACTTCGAAAAATTGATAAGAGTACTTTATATCACAAATCTGCAAAGAAGCGTCTCTCTTGCAAGCATATAGCAAAGAGATCATTGTCTACTGGTCAAGATATTAGACTTCGAATCCAGTAAACCTAGATTCATATACATATGTGGGACCTTTTTTCGTTCCTCTTTTTTTTTTTTTGTTCTGTATAACAGTATAAGAAACGAATATGCACTTTTGATATCTCTCAGAATAGACCATAGAAAAAACTCAATGCATGCTTAACTATACAACTGTCCGAAATCTTGCAGTACAGTGGTAAGTTTCGAAGTCCAGCATCTACCAATAAACAACCGATCATCCCATGCTCTATTGGTCTGTGCATATGATTCTAAATATAATAATCTGATGTCAGCACTCCCCAGCAAAAATGTATTTCACCCCAAACTAGTTCAAATAGACGTACAATATATCATCCTACTTAGTCCACGATTATCATTCTACTTAGTCAGGGAGGCCAAAATTGATACTATATGTACGATTAATATAATTGAACAGCAATCAGTGACTGCATATGCCTACTGTAATTTTCTTTTTGTGTCCTAGACTAAGGATAAGTAACTTAAGAATGTAATCACAGACAAATTCATTTTTGCTCTATATTTAATTAATTGCATAATTTCTTGTTCTTCATGGTTAGAAATTTGGTTAAAGGTTTTGTATTCTACAAGTTTGGGAAAATGACTAGGACTAGGTTTCTTTTTTCCTAACATTCATATCCTAACAAAAAGATTATGCCTCTACTGAGCTAATTAGAGCTAATATTGTCAAATACCAATGATTTATTTTACCTTCTTTAAGAAGCAGGAAATGATGAAGGAATAATATTTCTTTTGCTGGACATATATGCCACTAGATATAAAGATTTTGAAGTAACACAAACAAAGAATGTGAACTAAGCTTGTTTTGCTCCTGGTGCATTAATAAGTAAGCATATTTTAGATTTGTCTAGGAATCTACTCGTATGCTGAATATACTATGCCTGTGAACATGACGAAAAATAAGTAGAAAACAATTCTCAACTTTGTAGCCTTTTCATCACTGCAATGAACAATTTGCCAATCCTTCTACCAATTGAGTGATTGTATTATAGCACTATGGTATATTAGTGATTTGCAGATTTACCATGTACAGTATAATTTGGGGATGTTCTCGAAAGGGTTGTAATAAGTAAAAAGCCAACGAGTCCAAGGTTCTTTCACTATGATATACAGGGCAAGAAGATATTGAAAAGCACTATCTGACACCAAACACCCAACGCTTCTGCAAACTAAAAATCATCAGTCTAGAGCGCAACAACAAGATCTTCACTATAGATGACTACTAAGCGCCTAGCACCTATTGTTGTATGATAAATACCCTTCATTCTATAACTATGGTTAAAACTATATCTGATTATTAGTCAAGTGTGAAAAACTTTTCTTTTTCTTTCATCTGAACTGTTATTAGTTGGGAAATCAACTTAGACATAGTTATCTTTGGTGAAAAGAGCTTATTAGGTCCCATTACTTATAAAAAAAACAAATACTTTATACAAAGAAAACACGGCTTTTTTAAAAAAATAAGCAAAATAAGGAAATGTTAGCATAACAAACAAACAAACAAAGCTGGTTTGATAAGCTAAAAGAAACACCACATATGGTATGAGGGCCCTAAGAAAAAGAATCAGCTTTCATTGAAGACGAGTCTTCAACAGACACTCTGTTGATCATCCTACACCATGTTCCCAAATTTAGCCAATCATTAAGGGTCAAACATTATTCCATTAACTGATAACCTTACATAGAAAGCTAGATAATCAGAAGTCTTTTAAAAAAACAATTGTTCAAGAAAGAACTTCATATACCTATGAAAGTGAGAAATTGAACAATATTCATATCCCTTTACCATAACCAGAAAAAGGGAAACATTTCGACTATGCATATATCAAATCAAAAATTGAAAACCCCCTAAAATAAGCTATCCAATTGTACTATAAATAGTGAAAAATACAGAGAAAATAAAACAGTAATAGAAAAAAAATTACCTTTAGCCATCAAGATTATCCTGCTGACCACCGCTCCCATACGATCCATCCTCCGTCTGCCACACCGACTGCCACGCCTGAGAAGGCTGCGCATAAACCCCAGAACTCACATCCACCGCAGGCCTTCCCATCATTACCCCGCCCGGAGCAGGCTGACCCATAGGGGGATAATAATAAGGAACTCCACTAGCACTACCCCCCACAATTCCCCCTCCAACAGGCCCCCCCAAAACCAACCCAACACCCGCCTCATCCTTAATCTCATCCCTAGGCACAATATCAACCAAGAAATCAAATATATCCGTCCTGGTAATCGCGGCAGCAATGTCATTTTTCTGCAGTGTCCTCCTCTTATTCTCCTCCGCATGTAGCCAAGAACGTATAGTAAGTTCCAGAATGAAAAGCTCACAAGCCTTAGCAAACAAGATAGGAGCTTCCGCGGAGATCATCCTGACATCCTCATCTGCTTTCATGATTTTCTTGATTCGGGCTAATGGGAGCTGATGGTTCTTGAAGTCATTAGCTTGCTCGATATCTTGACGTTGATAAGTCCAGAACATCTGCAGCTGCTGCTGCTGCTGCTGCAGAAGGTGATGGTACGGCTGTGACTGTGACTGTGGTGGCGGGGTTGATGGGAATGCCTGGAGCTGCGTTGGGACTACACCGGTGGAAGGTGGTGGTGGTGGTGGTTGTGGGGTGGTGTTTGTTTCCATGCGGCGGTGATTGGTGGTGGGGTTTGAGATTTTCTCTTGGTGCTTAGCAAGAGAGTGGTGAGGTGGTGGGGTTAGATGGTGTGATTATGGATTATAGATAGAGAGATAGGATAAGTTATGCACACACTTGTTGTTGTTGTTGTCCTAGTACTACTACTTCATGTGGGATTGTGACTTCATCTTTTACATGATTTTTTCAAAGTTTTCAAAGAGTTTCTTAATGTTATACTACTATTTTTCCAAATAATTTTGGATTAGTTTATAATTTTCGAGATTTTTAAATTGTGTTTCAATGCACAAGAATATAATGTATAGCATTTACAGAAAAAATGATATTTTTCAAAGAAAATATATTTAACATGTGAAATAGAGAAATTCAATACAATAATCTTGTGAGAATGTATAAAGATACAACTGGTGGAAGTTTATGACAGTAACATATTTTACATATGGAACAAATTTGGCCTAAAGCTGCAGCTAATCCATATGCAGATAATAGGGCAAAGCACAACTTAATCCTCAGCATAGCTGTCTCAAAATAAACACTAAAATCGCGGTGAACATGACTTTCACTGAGGTTTATGATCTTTGAAATATGAATCTTTTGTGTCTCAATGAACTGATAACATGGATCATTTGAGCCGGTCGTGAGAGAATTTCACTCAAGAATGATTAAGCAATGAGAAAAAATTGTACCAAAGTAGAGACCTGTTCCTTGAGCAGCTTATCCCCTAGGATTTCTGTAGAGCTGAGCATAGACTCTTTTTGTCCGATAAACAACTATAGAACTCAAGATAGATGCAACAATACAAAGTCCTCCCAGAATCCAGCAAGTCAGTGAGTAGCAAATTGTGCCATAACAGGTAAGGGAATCGTCCTCTCCCATATATCCTATACTTTGATGTTTGATAGAAGCTTGTTTCCTTGCTTCGGAATCATATATACCACTAGCAATGATACCGGAGAAGATTAAAGAACCAGTTGGGCTGGACAATGCAAGGAAATTGTATAGTGCACCAAAACTTTTTAAACCAAACAATTCGGAGGCTGCAGCAGGAACAATAGCCCAGTGTGCTCCGTATCCAAGTCCCATCAGCACAGAGAGGACATAAATCGCCCCAGGTAACCCCATAGCATAGAAGAAGAGTGCAATCGCCATCATGACCTGAACCACAGCCATCGCTATTGGCCTTGGATAGGTATATTTCCTAGGACACATGGACAATACAGATTGAGGAGACGGAAGTGATAATATCAACAAAAACATCAAGCATATAATTATATAAGCCATGGTTTGGATCAAGTCATCACACACCTTATAATAATTTCGGAAAAGTAACCTCCACCAACACGTCCTAGAAAGTTCCAAATGCTAATCATGGATATAAATATATGTGTATTTTCGTATCCCAAAGATTCAGACATCTGTCCTAGATTATCCATTACTGTCAAACCAGAACCAGAAGCCAGTACAAGGGAAAAGAAGATTAGCCAGAAATCTGCTTTTAGTAATGCTTGCATTAAGGTGAAGTCCTCTCCTCTACGTGGTCCTCTTCTCTTCTTGACCCTCACTGCTCCGTCAGCAGCTGCTTGAAACAGTTTGGCTTGCAAATGAACAATTCTCTTTTGTCTCTCCACTACTGGAAGTGCATCTATTTCTGAGGTTTTTTCATCTTCCAACTCACTGAAAATGACCTCATTTGGTTCAGGCTGACTTGTATCTTGATTTTGAGGCTCGGGGAGAAGGCTCACCTCAGTTGGAGATTTAGGTGCCGGAGTAAAAACCAAAGTAATAGGAACTAGGATTGGAAGCAATATGATAAAGAGCAACACAACTGTCAATACATTAACAATGACTTGACTCATATTTGTCAAATCCTGAAGCAGCATAAATGCTAACAAATAAGCTGCAAGAACAAGGCAAACACCATAGACAAATAAAAAACTGGAATTATCAGTATCCCTAGCTTGTCGGTGACCTCTCACAGGTTTAACTAGAAACATTACAGCAGTAATGATTACTGTTGGACCAACTGCAATTGTCAAAATCAGCGACGTCTCACTTGGAAAGTTGAACATGAGATAAACTTGGGTCATAATTGCCCCACTCAGCCCAGCAAACCCCTTCAGTATGCCTACAACAGGGCCACGATTTTTGGGAAAGTTCTGGACACAGGCAACAAGAGCTCCAGTATTG